>NC_080430.1:48174889-49451082 GCF_028018845.1 Melospiza georgiana
CATTCTAGATAATAAGCAGTGTAAAGAAAAATCCAAGAGTACAAATTTATGGCTTCTTTTTGTAACAGGTGTGGCTACCACAAGCATATGACATCTGGGAACACTTTGACCTGGAATACTCTACAAAATTAGTATTACTATTAAGTTACACAGCTCTCTTCAGACTCATCACAGCCACAACGTCCCACACAGTCCAACAGACAAAAGCATCCTGGAAAGTTGCAGAAATTGAGATTTTAAGCTTTTCCTCTTATTTTTCTTGGTGTTTCAAATGCTACAGTTTTGTCTGGAGTCAACAAAAAATAAAAAAATCGTTTTGTCCACCTTCATACTCTGGAGAATATTTGGAAATATAAATCTACTGCTGGAGTTACTCTTCTTAATATTTTACAAAAGAGGTTACCAAACAAGACCCAGTAAAACTGTCTCCTCTCCTCATCCCTCTTCCTGTCAACAGGGTGTTGATATTACCATTTAAAAGAGGTTGTTTAAATTCTAATATTCCCAAATACAGGCAAAGGAAAAAAAAAAAAATCAAGCCTGGAGAAATAGCACTTAGGATGAAGGAACCAGCAACTCTCCCTCTCTTCCCTCCAAAATGTGATCTTTGACAGTTCCACCTTCAGATGACCTTGAGACTGGCTCAGTTGGTTAAAGCACAATGTTAGTAACAAACACAGAGGCTGTGGGTTCAGTCCCTGTAGGGCCATTCACTCCAGAGTTGGACTCAATGATCCTTCTGGGTCCCTTCCAAGTGAGACGATTCTGTGATTTTATCTAAAGCCCACAGTGTGTGCTTTGCATATGTAAAAGATGTAAGAAAAATTGTACTTTGTGTATGCTGAGAGGGAGGGTGAAATCCAAGCCTGAAGACTGATGGGGAAACAAACCTAAAATAGAAAAAGCAGGAGAAAAGTAAACCAACAAAAAAAGCCACTCCAGAAAAAAATCCTACTCCACCTTCTTTCTTTATGGAATCTGCACTGAAAGATAGAGCTGCAGCCCTTTCTCATTCTCCTGCCAATACCATCTCCACAGTGGTCTGGTAGGATTATCTGATTTTATACACTCTTTTGGATTTCTGCCTCATAGACAATAGTCACCCTCTCCCGACATTACAGAAGCACTAAGAAATTAAGATTACGTAAAACCCCTGTTGGATAAGAATTGATTTTGGCAGCAACGTCAGATTAAGTAATCTATGCTTCCAGGTGAAGCTTCACAGGAATAGTTGAGCCTGTTTAAAACCCTGTGCTGTCAAAAATACAAATTAATTTCCTCCCTCCATTGGCTGACTGAGTTTTCGACATTTAGCAAATTGAATTGCATCACTGAGGAGTCAAATAAGCATTGGAGCTGAACAAGAGAGGGAGCAGGTACTCCACAGCCAAGAAGGGTGGAAAAGGACTACTTTATATAGCGGCAAAATCCTACTAGCTTATTATTGTTCGTATTTTCTGAAAATTCATTTTCCATTTATCTAGCAAGTTGGGCTTTCACAACTGTTTTCTGGGGCAATGCTGTGAGCTCAATCAGGGAACTAAACTGGGTTAAGGAATATTATATTAAAAGTAGCTTCTACTGTCACTTTTCATAACCTACACCAGTTTTCCAGTCCAGCTTGCTAGAAACAGTAGTGGTGTAACTCTCCAGATGAAGCAGGACAGGAACAAGTTACTGTGAGCAAGGGCAGCTTAAACGTTTTGACAGCACTGCTGAAATTCTCATCAGACTGGGATGGAAAAAAACACCAGCAGGTATTTGAGCAACTGTCCCAAAAAGTGTGCTAAAGTCGGAACAACTCCAAACCAATCTGTCTTCAGTTTTCCACTGGGCTGGTATACAGTATTATCTCTGTAAGACAAGCCAAGAGCTAGAATTTCACTGAACAATGCAATTTGTCCTTAAAGCATGCACAATTGATCTCTCAGAGACTTCCAGCTGTACAGCAGCCAACCCTGCGACTGCATGCGCTCAACAGAAGGGTCCTCTTAGTCAAGACACAAAACCCATAAAATATACATTTATTTAGAAGCTTACGTGAACTTATCTAGCTGCATTTATTGTTTCCAATAGGAAGATGGCAGAATTTAACAACTAAAATTAAATCAAGGTGCTTTTTTCTTCTATCTGCCTATTAAGCAATTACAACTCTCTTATAATTAAAACTATCTGCTAACCAGGCTATCTGCTACCTTGTCTTAGCAGCATCAACTAGCATGTTCCTGTGCCATGGCTGTATGACAATAAAGCTGCTCAGCAATGAAGCAGAGGTCTGGAGAACAATCTTCTCAACAGCAGCATAAACAATTCTGTTCTGGTTACTGTCAAGACAGCTAGGCTTAGCATAGTGTGATGTTTTGTTGGTTTTTTTTTGGCAGAAACTGTGTGTTATTTCAGCCAAATGGCAAGTCATAGAGATCAGGATGATGCCAATTTAAAAAATGCTGAAAATTCTGCATAGACCTTCATCCTTTCCCTCCCATGAGATCAATCTTATTATTACTACTAGCAATAACAAAAATAAATATAGATTCCTTTTATAAAATCTTTGGTCTTTCAATATTTACAGCGTGTGAATTACGCTTTCTTTTTCTTGCTTTATAAGGCATTATGAGGATTTTTTTTCCTTCTAAGGAAGGCTGAGAGTTTGTTCCAGTCACACAACTATTCTGATACATCAAGTAAAAAACCCCAGGACTTCAACAGTCTTCTGCTACATCAGAAGGGCTGTCTGTACAGACATGATTTTCTGAAATACAAGTTCTAGGCTCGACTACAGAATACAGCCTATGTTATCACAGCTGGGGTAGTAAGAAGACATGACTCCTTCTTCCACCTTGGTTCCTGAACGTATTTTTTATCAGTCATTAGGATACCTGGGACTCAGCAGCATTGCTCATTTTCTGCCCCATTTCAGGGCATTGCATTCTGAGGGGGAGTGGAAGCAGCACACCCATGCACTTCCCCTTTAGACTGTCTGCACACCCAAGCAGATGGACTGCACAGTCAGCTCCTCTTAACTAGGCATGGACTGGCTTCTGAACAGAAAGTTTAGCATGAGAAGTGCTGTGGAAATCACTTTCTGAAAAGTCTCAGAAAAGAAAAATAGCTGCCTGCACACATCCACCCCGCTCTTTGGTGATACAAACGCACAGTCTGAGACATGATTGGACATAATGGATAATTATAGAATAGAATCAGCATTTCTTGTTTTTCATTACTTGTCTTGAAGTCTTTTCTATAATTTATAGGTCACCCAAACCATAAAAACAAACATAAAACTACTGGTTTTTCCCTTTTTCAGTTAATAAGACTCATAGCAGTGCTGTGGAAGCAAGAATGAGCCTGAAGGAAAAAACAAGATAAGCCATCTCAATCAACAAGATCAAGATACATGTGGACAGTTTCTGAGACATTGCATCTCTGCTGATATAAATATATTCATATTGACAAGATGCACTCTCAGATTCACTAGGGCCCATGCACACTACCACCAACCCCTACAGCTTTGTGCTTGCACACACCATGCCCACACTCTCTATTCTCTAAACACACTCTAATTTTCTTCAATATTCAGGAATATAACATATGGAAAACTAACTAGGAAACTCTGCGATTTCTTGTTGGCTTTTTAAACTACCACTTTTTTTCATCACCTGCGAAATGAAGCAGAAGTAACTAGAAATCCAGGGATTTACTTTCTCTTAATCTGATCACAGTACTTTAATACTCATCAGCTTCACTGAAATAATGACTAAGTAGCACAATGAACAAAGCCAACTATAAATAAAATATAGGCCTCTTCCTCGGTGAAAATTATATAAAAAGATAGAGTCTTGTTTTCCAGAGGCTACCTGGTAAAACTTAATTACACACTCAAGTTATAACTGAAGAGCTGCCTCTAACATGAAATCCGTGTGCAAAGAAAACCTCAGAGCAACTTTGCACGGAGCACGATGGCACTTCTAATGAGCACTGCCTGGCCCCTCGGGGAAAATAGAGAATAAAGCTTGAATTAACAAAATTCATCGATTTCTGCCCGGCTGCAGCACACCGTGAACCGAGGCACCACTCAGCCTGGCCTTACAGATGTAGGGCTGTTCCCGGCTGCATCAGCCCAGGGCAGCTGGCACAGCTCACAGAGGGGATCCCTGCAGAACACCAGCAGCCACCATCCCATAGGATATGTCCCATTCCTGCTCTCCCAGAGTCTCAGTGCCAGTCCCCAGGGTGAAATACGAGAGCAGAGACAGCCACCATCCTCACAGTTTCACTGCACATCTGCTCTCAGGCCGTGGCTTAGAGACACACCTAGGGTCTCTTGCCACAAAAAAGGGTCTTTTCCACATCCA
This sequence comes from Melospiza georgiana, assembly GCF_028018845.1. NCBI lineage: Eukaryota > Metazoa > Chordata > Aves > Passeriformes > Passerellidae > Melospiza > Melospiza georgiana. The sequence continues at coordinate 48,179,245 of NC_080430.1, forward strand.
CTCAGGACCAGTTCCTCTCTTGTTTCTTCAAGTCCCTAACTGAGCTGAAAACTAATTTTAGAGAGTTAGTTTTCTAACAGAATCATGTACTTTGCAAGAAGTTAACAGGCTGGATTGGCTTTGTGAGGCACACAGACACTGGAACCAAATCTTGGAACCAGCCCCTGGGAAAAAGCAGGACTGGGCTGAAGAAAAGGGGTTAACACACAAGAAATGGGAGAAGGACAAGAGCTGGACCATCTTTTAGCAGCATCAAAACATTAGATTTGTCTCAGCTGCATGGGTGACTCATAGCCCCATTCAAACAAACTCATAGCCCCCTGGCTCTACAGGAGTTGCACCAAAGTGGCTAAGATAACTCCATAGTGAAGATATACCTTAAAGGCATCTTTATAAAATATGTTGTCTTCTAAAACTGGGCTATGAAAAGTTTCTGGCTCCTCATTCCTCCTCTAATACCTGCCCCTTGCCCTTTATAATGCCAGTGTAATCATCTGTGTAGATTCACCTATGGACACTGAGAGAGCAGTGTAGGTTCACCTATGGACACAGAGAAAAGTTTTATGTTCTGAAGCATTTTGGTGACCTTGTCAGCTGAACAGACCACGAGGCAATGTTGCTGAGGGTGCTGAGCCCAGGTTGGAAGCAATGGCAAGGAGGCCTTCAATTTGATGTATCTGTTCAGTGAGCATCTTGTGTGAGACCTCTTACTAACAGTAGTGTAAAACAAGAACAGACCATAAGAGGACAACTGACTGATTCCAGCTGCCTTTCTTTGACAGCCTAGGGCGCTGAATGAAAAAAAAAGAAGTTTCTTTTCTTTCCTTTGAGGAAGTAGTTTGTCTGTTTGCTTAGTGTGCTGACACAGCAGCGAGTGGCAGACCCTGATGTGAGAGAGCAGATTCAGTAGCTTGAAGTGAGATGAGAAAGGAAAGCAGAAGCACCATGGTAGGCTTAGGCTGCTGTGCCTCTGTATGCTTGCTCCTTTCATCAAATCCCCAGTTCTGTTAAATATGCACTCATCAGCCAGTGATGTACAGTATAAAAGCAGAAGGGAATGTACAGCATAGCACAGATGTCCCTGCTTTACCACTCCCTTTGCAAAACCAGACTTGGAAAAACCTGACCTGCTCACACCCTCAGGAGCTGAAGAATGTCTAGGCTGCTAACATGAAAGACTGCAGGGAGTACTAAGAGCTCATCAACACGTGAAGCTGCTGGAAACTCTTACAGGCTGAGTCTTTGTGCAATGCCCAAACTCAAGAGTATTTCTCCCCACAGACAGAAATACTGATAAATACATTAGACAGGTAGATCGATCAATGCATGTTTGATGACACATTACTTCAGCTAAAAAGAAAAAAACATTAAATCCCTCAAAATGCAGACACTTACAAAAATAAAATAAAATAATAAAAAAGAAAAAGGCAGTAAACTCTGCTCATATGTCCAGTTTACAAGCCTGCTGTGTGGTTTGAAAACTTATGCCGTCGGTCAGGACTATTACAGGGTATAATTTGCTAGACAGTTCTTTCAACAGCAGTGTTGCCTTTAGTAGTTTCCCTCCCAAACAGTTATTTTTAATCCAGACCAGTCTGCTACAGTTTGGGTCATCCCACAGTTACAAAACAGCAGTATAAACGCATCTGAAGGGTGAGGAGGGCACTCTTGCTTTAGTCTTAGTGCAGCTAAAAGGAAAGATTATAAAAACCATTAATGTTCCCTGTCTGTTTCAACAGAAAATAAAATGCTTTCATTTCATCACCAAAAAATAAACCACAAGGGTAACGACTGTTCATTTTCCTGTGTTCTGATCTTCAGAGGCATACGTGAGTCTGTCCATTTAGAATACCTTTCATTAATACAGCAACTGCATACATGGGTTTATATTGACTTAAACTTGTCTTTGCTTTTAAACTTAATTTGGTCCATAAACAACAAGTACCACATGAATAAAATACAAGCTGAAAAATTTGGTAACTAGAAGCATTTAATTTTAAAGTGGCATAACATGTGATATGTGCCACAGATCAAATCGCTGTAAAAAATAAAGACTATAACCACAAAATGCTGAAGATTAAACCACGAGCTTTTGGAAATCTAGTATGTAGCTGTAGTTAGACAATAAGGATTCAGAGTTCCATAAGCCATTAACCACACAATGGGCAGAAATCCAGGAGAGATTGTTTTTACGCTGCCCAATCTATGGACTACTGGATTCTATAAAGTAGTTAATTTTTCTGTAGTATATCTTGTACAAGACCCTCAGAGACCATTTGTGTTCCAATTCAAAGACCACTTACTACTTTTGCTTTACTTCCTAATACTATTTACCTCCTTGAAGCCAAGGGAACACAAGCACATTTGTGAGGGGATTTGAACCAATTTCAGTTTTCTTTCTCTCAGGAGATGGTGTGGGTATTGTTGACTTCTTCCTGCATAGTAGAGCTTGACACTGAGTGCAAAACTTTTACTTGAAATCAAATTCTTACTGTTTAATCATTTAATAGTGCAACAATCCAATTGATGCTTTTCTGTTGCACACTCCACATTAAGCCAACAGACACTTACTCAGGATTTTGGTGCTGAATTTCACCAATGATAAAATTTGGTAAGGCATTCTGGTAAAGAATGAGTGTATTTTTAGAGGTCAGCTTTCATTTTTACGTCAAAAAACCCAACTGGTATTAGAAAAATCCCATTCAAAATCAAAACAATAAAAAATTGAAATAAAGAATTTTTTTAATTTGGGTTTTACCACACATGTTCTCAGTAACATGAAATTTCATAACACAGTTTTTAAGTGATATCACTTTAATATCAGCCTTTAAATCTACTTTCAATGGCTTATTGAAATTCCAGCCTTAAAATGTACTTTCAATGGTAATTGAATAAAGAAGAAACTAGGACCCCAATCTCCCCAAACTTTATGGCATAGGCCACACTTGTGACTTCCTACTTTGAGAATCCCCAGTCCTGACCAGCCCATTGTTAGGAGAAATTAAAAAAAAACAGTATCTCATTGATAATTAATATACTATCCCAGAAGTCTAGACCTCTCGAGATATTTAATTGATCAACTCAGAGAGCATGAAACCACCCCACATGGAAGGAATGCCAGATTTTAAGCAGAATACTCACTCTGTGCCACTTTCAACCATTTGCGTTAGGAGGGAAATGCCATCCAGGTTTATAAATTCTTGGGCAAACGTAACATCCCGTGAGTAGTTGGCTAAGTCTTTCAGTGCTTCTAACTTTGCATCCATACTAGAAGACTGGATCCTCTCATGGAGCTGCTGTGCATTTTGAGCCTATGAGAGAAACAAAACACACAAAACAAAATCAACAAAACAGGTTTTGTTACAACGAAAATCATGAGTAAAATGTCAGTGTAAGCAGGAACAATGGCCATGTTTAATATTAATGATATTTAACTTCCATGCTCAGAAAAGATTAAATAGCTCAAATAAAAATTACTTTTGTAAAAGTGTATTACTTGTGTATTACTCCATTATTACCTATAATTGTTTGGATTTTGCAGAATCATTAGCTGAGCAATGGGTAGATGTCCCACTGTCTCAGGCAAAATGTGAGCATTACAAATAACAGCCTTTGGCTTGAAGAACTTATGTGTCACATCAATAAAGAAGAAATGAAAATAAAACAAACTGCATCAGACAATCTCAGTAAAATAAAAAGGTGGCACTTCTTTTTCTGTCAATGCTTACTCAGGTTACACACTTCTCATCACCTTTGGCAGCAAAAACCACATACTGTCCTAACCATGTTACATCAAGAGAGACCAACTCCAGACCTTCTGCTCCTTCGTCCCCCTCTTATGTTCTCAGTCACTTCAAAAACTCATATACCCTTTTAACAAGGAGTGCAGAATAATTACTTCCCCCATAACACTATGATATTATCTGTCATACATCTTTTTGCATGTTCAATATCCTCGTGTTCTGCTATTCTGGCCATTAATGTTTCAAATAGAGGATAACTTAGTGAAATTCAAAATGGACACTGATGATAAAAAGGTAAAGAAATATTTAAATAATGTATATTAAATTTCCTCTCTCTTTAGCCATACAAATACTTTAAAATACATCTCACGTTTTCAATTTGATGCTTTCACTTACCTGAACAGAATACCCAAAAGCTTCAGTTAATAGCTAGCTAGATCATACTTTTCTTAGAAAAATAATCCTCCTCCCTACATATAGAGATATCTGCAAAATTCTGTTTCCTAGGATTCATTTCTTACCTGCACCCGAGGAAAGGTGAATGAGAGGCTATGTGTCATTAGGGAAACAAATTAAACACAAATTCTGTTAAGAGTTATTTTCTCTGAGATTATGTTTATTCTTTCTCAGCTGGAGAAGAAATAGAGAAGAAAGGGCTCTGCTGACAGACAATTCCTTTTCTGTTCAAGTATTGAATGTACTCTTCAGAGATGGTCATCTCTGAAGATAAAGATTCTGTGAAAGCAGTCATTTTTAGTGCAAGTGGCCATTTAGACAAAAAGCCCAGAAAAATAACCAGCATAGTGTTGTTACAGATTCAGCTGCCTAGCTACATAACTTTGATTGTTACAAAAATATGAATAAATTAAATGTCCCAATCTCCTCCAATATCAGCAACACTGGTTAGTTCTTGTTTTTGCAATTGTGGTGGTAAATGCATAGTCTCCAGTCAGCATTTGACCAGAAAAAAATGCAGTAAGGAGCGTGTATGTGGGAGAAATGACTTCTAGTTAGTGTGACTGTGGTTAACATAGCATTGAAAAGAAATGGAATGTCTTTAGTCCTGCACTTTTTTATGCTTTAAGTATAGGGTGATGCAGCCATAGCAGTTCCATTACCTATAAAAAGGCAGAACCCTGTCATCCAAAAGATCTTTCTGCCATGGAAGGTTACCTACTCTATCAATGCCTGTAATGGGGAAACAATGGTTTACACAGTCTCTCTGTAATGGCAATGGCTGTCCAAATGGAAACTAAAAGACTATTCTCTCAAGCATAATCAGGTGAGAAGGTAAATAATTTGCTGAAGCCCATGGAAGAGGTAAAAATAGATAGCACTTACTTTCAACTTCCAGGATAACTACCAAATACTTCCCCCAGCCCCTTCCTTTCATCAGAGGGGGTGAAAAAAAGCTTTGCTAAAGTAATCTTCTATAATCAGCTACAAAAATTCACCACTATTATTACCTGAACCAGAAGTTCAACAGTCAACTCCTATCTTCTCAAAGTATGTCCTTCATGGAGCTATTCCTAACACTAAACTCCCCACTATAAGGAGGACTCAGAGATGCAAAATATCTTCAAATCACTACTGTTTCTCTGAATACGTGCAATGCCTGAATTCTTGCCCACCTCAGGACAGAAACACTCTGGAAAAACTTCAATACTGCCATGGCAGCTGCATTCCCCAAACTTTGGAAATGATTGCTCAGATTTAACCTTAAACCTATTAAATCTGTGCACGTGGCTTTTTCTAATCTGCCATACTTCTTGAAAGTTACCACTCCCACTATCTGCCCACTGAAGGAAGTTCTACTGAACTGGAAGTTCTTCCAGCTTTCCACAGGAACCCAGTCCTCTAAAAGCTCCTGGATTCAGTGAAAATGGAACAAATAGGAAAGGTGAACAAAAGAACTGGTTCACAGTGATGGAACAGCTCCCCTGAGCTGCTCTATCAAGAAGTCTGAGTGGGCAAACCTTGGGCAGCAGAGCTGTGGCCAAACAGATGGAGACTGTAATTGCCGGTGTATCACAATAGCAAGCAAGAAAAACATGTGAGCAGAGCCAGGAGAACATCCTCCTCCAAACCCCTTCACAACACACTGCGCTGTGTAAACAACGCTTAGTCTTCATACTTATTCATAACAGATTATTTATGGGGAAGTTCAGCATTTCTCTTGAGGAGAGAGACCTGCTCCCAGCAGGAACACCTAGGGCTGGTGAAGTGCTGTTGTCAGCCAGTCAGACTTCCATTGCACCTGTATCCACACCAAGCATGGAAAGAGCCAACCCTCCCTCTCACCAAACCCGAGAACACCAGGACACAGATGTGCATGAGCAGCTCACCAACACTGCACAACACCAGCATGAGCAGGACCAGCCTATCAACTGAGATATGTTAATCCTCTTTCCTCTGCAGTCAGCGAGAGCTTTGAAATTCACCAGACTAAAACCAAAATATAATCTTAGATAAGAGACAGCTTGGAACCCTCCACAGAGCACAAAAATCCATGCTACAGAAGTGGTTCAGACACATTTTAAGCACATAAAAGAGTGCTTACTAACATCATAGGCTTTATCTGACTATGCCAAGGTTCCATCAGCAAAGTTTACACACAGTTGCAGTCTTCTTACATTAAACAAGTTTTGCAAGACAATGCATCCCATAAACCTTGCTCCTTCTACTCTCAGATGAGAACAGACAAATGGCAGAGGAGATCTTGATTGAGGGGGTAAACATATATTTGGCTCAGCAAGAGTGCTGGCACGTGTCTCACTGGCAACATGGACAAAAGTCATATTGTTTGTTGTCATCCCAAATGCCTGTGTGAAAATATTGCCTTGGTTAACACCATGCAGTTCTCACAAGCCTTCTAATTCTTGTTGCCATAGCACTCATACATGCTCATGCAATATACAGCTCATTTATGACTGCATTAAAAAATGAAACCCGGATGAAATATGCTCTGAGTGCCTACCAGGGAGCTATTTTAATGATTTGCAAGCCATCAGTGGATGGACAGAAAGCACAGCTCATTAAAGCAATAGCAGAGCTGGCTGCCATGTCTGCATTCTTACTGAAATATCATTCAGGTAGGAGTAAATATAAATATATAAACCTTTGCAACTGAGAATCATTAGATGGAATTAGCAGAAATATGGCTGCTTAAGGAAATGAAAGGCAAAATTAACTGCTCTCCTCTTTAGGAAGGAAGGAAGGAAGATTGGAAGTTTGTAATACGTGTGCTGTTGAAGTCCCAGCATTTCAAAAGGCTGTCAAGTGGCATAAACCACATGTCTAGTCTTAAATGACTTGCTCCAAGGACATCCAGAAAGGTTGCCCTTAGGGACCAGCACTGCTTAAAAGGAGCAGCTTGATGAGATTGTCAGCTTAAAGAGAGAACTAATGACCTAAATCCAGGATGTGACTTTCTTAGAGACTCAAATAGCCATTTGGAGGTTAAGAATCCCAAGATCATCCTAACAAGGGATTCTACTGATCAAACTATCATTTCTTTGCCACAGAATACTTTGTGCAAAAACTTTGAAAGCAACTCATTAACCAGACATACATAGGGCTTCTGTACAGAATACAAAATACAGCAAGGAAGGACAAGAGGGAGGACACAGATCCAAATGCAACCACTATCAAACATGAATGTGCCATGGAAGAAAGTTGGACCATTGAAATTGCTGGCTTTCCATTATGTAATCAGTTTTCTTCTTTATCCTTTACAAAAAGCAAATAAAATAAGGGTATTTTTATCTATCCTGTAAATTAAGTTACATCAGTCAATATGTTGCTAGAAAAAGAGCATAGAGACCATCAGTAACTACCCAATCCAGCTTTGTTTTACCAAACACTTGCATTTCTGCAGTTTAATTTAAATCATTCAGTGTTGGAACACCATGATGTCTTAAAAGTGCTCCCTTTTCCTGGATTATTGTTGCCATTACACCTAAAACTGCATATATGTCAGGGAGCTCCCTGACATACACTATTCAAAACATGCCTTTTGAAACCTGAAAACACCAGATTAAACCTTTCTCTATGAATAGACAAACTCCAACTCCACTTCTCAAATCTACTATGAGCAGAAAAATATAAAAGTGGCTAATTGACCCCCATGATCAGTGCTTCTGGTATAAGGTTTATTTAGCAACTAATTTACCATTACATGATAAACATAATCACAATTACTGGTTAGAACTGCAAAAAGTTATGCATTTACAGAACTTCAAATACATCTTCAAGCAATTGTAGATCAGAAATTCTAAACTAGATCCTCAGAATTTTTCTTTGGATCCAGATGTATAAGCAGAACTAGGTTAAAAAAACTCTTTATACTTCCTAGCCTGTTTAGATCACATATAAAGAACATGTTCTTAATATGTGTAGAAGCATTCATAGAAAATACTATGATGACTATCATTGAACACCGTTATTTACATGATTGCTCGTTGTACACATGCTGATACTCTGCCTACAAACAAGTGACAGGTTTGAGAACTCAACTGATCCATGGCCTGGGGATAAAAAAAGGAAAAAGACAAAAGCAAATTATCAAGTCCCACAAATACCACATCAGAAAACCCTCTTTTACCCAGGTTTTAAGGTATATACCTCACAAGCAAGGCATTTTTTGTAAGTGGCCAAGAAGCTGCTTTTAATAAACAGTAAGTGCTCAAGTAATCAATTCTGTTTGAAAACCATTAAATTGAATAAATGACACCAGTTCCTTCAAGTTAATTTTCCCAGTATTTAGCATCTTTTTGAAACGATTAGTCATTTCAGAAAGGATTTGCAGGATCTGATTGAAGGAATCCTGCAGTTCCACACACTAAAAGGTTGGACTTTGCTTGCTGCATTGCAGGACACTAAAGTCCTTTTGCATCAGCCTCACACTCGGGAGCAATTACAGCTCATTTATAAACCTACCCACCCTGCACTGGAATATGGTTATCACAACAGAGACAGCAGCAATACAGCATCTCAATTGTCACATACGTTCAAATACAAAGAAATGTTGCATAAGAAACTTTTCATGCGTCCCTTCAGAAATGCAGACGGACAAAGAGGGAAAACAGGTCACGGAAAACTGCAAAAACACACAATAGCCCAAAGAATTAGTAAGAAAGATGATAGGAGAGGTTAAAATAAATAAGAAAGATGATATAGGAACAAAGATAATATGGGAGAAATTCAATCTGCACTCAAGTTACCTAGGAAACAGAGTGTCTGTGTGGTGAGCAGTTTATAGAGGAAAAAAATAGCATTGTTTAGGAAAAAAGCAGTCTTTCAGAAAATCTCACAAACTTAGCAAACAGACCTATGGAAACAAAGAAGTAGTTCAAATTCCCACCAGGCCTAAGGACTGGCGTTTGCAAACTTTTAACTCAAAGAAATTTAAAATAGCCACATTGTAAATCTCTCAAGGCAAGCATTTATAATGGATTTAGCAGCACACCATAACTGCAGTTCTGCCCTTGCAGTATTAACAATGGTTTTCAGATAAAGGTCCCTGTATAGGCACACAAAATAATCTAAATCCAAGATTAAAAAAGAGAAAGTATTTAACGTTTATATTCATGGAGTTAGATTTCAAATCCTCATTTTAAAAAGTCTGCTCAAAAATGCTGGTTTACTATTTCTAGATAAAACAACCTTTCTTTCCTCTCTCTTTTTAATCTTTAATAGCACCGACTGTGGGTATGTGAGCAATAAATAATTTGAGGCTAATGACAACAGAACTCAAAAAGATTGCATCTCATCCTTCTCATCCAATTTTCTATGACTTGGGCCATGCAACCCTAAAGGGTACACCCAGATTACTGGCTGTCATGGCTTTAAGCTGCATAAAAATTAAGGACTAGAAAAGCATTTTAAGCTCATGCAGCCTTCAGAACGGGTCAACAAAACTCCTCTCAACTCTTCAAGGAAAAAAGTTTCCTCAAAAGGCTTGTAAAGTTCAGGACAATTTTTTTCCCCCCCACAACAGCCAGGAAGTAGGCAGCTCAGACCTCTCTGAAACTACAGGGACACATCTCAGAAACTGCATAATCTATATGTGGCTTCTCATCATTTCTCTCAATCTTTCTTTCCTTTCCTAAATCATCTACCTTTTCATAAAGTTTTTTTTTGCTTTTTTGTTTTGAGTATGATTTTGGGTTTTTTTGGAACAAGAGGAAAGATAGTTTCAGCTTTATCCTATTGCAGGATAGAAAAAACAGAGGGGGTGGGGGGAATTCAGAATCTTGATGTTTTCATATGATGAGAAAAACATTTCTCACCCAGCACTAACAGCTAGGAAAGCATCTTTCCCATTTTGTAGGAGTGTATCATGCAGCCTGTTCTTCACATTATATCTTCCAACTTCTGCTGCTCTCATACAGAATTTCAGAAGAAATATGGAAACAGATTGCCTGTTAGCTTTTCAGGGTAAATGACAACCATTGTGTGGCTCACCTGTTTAAGAACCACAGTTTGGAGGCCTTTATCTGTTTTAGGTACTGCTATGATGAGCACTTTGACAGTACCTTAAAAAGCAAAGACACTATTGTAGAGTGAGAGCATGCAGAACTTCCATTTTTACGTATTTAAACAAGACAGATATTTGCTAATCTGCCAAAAAAAACCCAGTATGTTCCTCCTTTCAAGAGACCTCTCTGATTCTGGGGAAAGTTAACACAAAATTTTGAAACATCAGGAAGTACAAAAATAAGCACTAGTTCAGACATAAACATCACTACTGGAGAACAGAGAGTAGACCAGCCTTCTATCTTAAAACAGGATGGCTGAGTCACTCATAACTGCAGGCCAGTGCCAGAGCAGTCCATAATTTGTTAGGTAACTGGCAATATCTCAACATCCTCAGGACTCCGGAATTGATTAACTGACCCGGAGGCAAATCAACAAAGAAACAGAACAAGCAGATGATAGTCCTAGAATGACAGGTGGGTGCAAAGCCCCACCTTCCTGACCACTGGTAGCAGCAGATAGTGTTGTACATCCAAGATTTGTCTTTTGTGTTTGTAGGTCCCATTTCCAATTGCACAAGTGATCATAAAGCCAGCCAGCCATCTCCACAGATCAGTCACAGCACAGCCTCTCTTCAGTGAGGTTTCACAATGCAACTGGTTGTGGATTTTGAGATGGGAGAATTCCATGAGTTGTCCTATATGGTTATTCCATGTTGTGGTTACACCAAAAACATGACGCACTGCATTTGGACTACATTGGTTCTTGATGAACCACAGATGCTGTTTTGATTTCAAGAGATCCCAAGTCTGGGAAGTACAGGAGGGGATATTTGTTATTAAGAAGTTACAAAGGTTAGAAGGAGCTGGTGCTGGGGCTGTCTGTTTCTGAGGAATTTCCATCAAAAGGGGTGTATTCTACCAGAAATGGTTTTCCCATGCACAAGGCTGTTTTGGTGATATATGCCAAGAGACTCTGGAATCACACAGATCCTGACAGAGCTATGGTCCTAAACTGCTGTTTATTTAATTTTTTTTAATGTCTATAAAGCTCTGAATATAGTGACCATTGAAGAACATGATGAAGGCTAATGGAAGCCTCTTGTCTTTGCTCTGTTGGCTGTTGATAAGTGCTTTCTGTTGAGAAGCTACTGGGTGGCAGGGTATGAGCATTAGAATGCTTCAAATCAGCAGAGGCTAGAGCACCATCATGAAGAGGTAAACCATTTTAATAGCACACTAACTGCATTTGTCAGCAAGGAAATTGGATTGCTGCTGCCTTAGACATACATCTTCCAGGACTAATAGTGGCTTTCAGCATGTGGCAGCAGCACTGCTCAACTCAGCAGGAAAACAAGCCATTACAGGGCAACCAGCAGCTCTGCTGTGCTTTTTAGGAGCTGGCAAAGAGACGGTGTAGGGGGGAAAAAGCCAACAACAAAGAAATCCCAGTAAAATATCAACATTACAGCTGCTACTCACTCAACACAAAACCAGAGATCAGGAAAGCTCTGACCTGTGCCACCCAGCAGAGCTCTCCATTATTCAAATCCCTGACCTTCCTCCTGGCTTCCTGGTTTTGAGTTCTGAGGCAGAAAAAGAGCAACTTGAGGGAGGCTGCAATGTCAGCAGGGAAGCAGAGATATCTTGTATGTAAAAACTGTTCCCAGTGGATGTGAGACAGAAAAACCCACCCAATTCTGCCAACAGTATCTCCAAATGTCACTCAGAGTTATTATTCCTGCCTCCATAACTCATAACCTTTGCTCCTGGAGGATTGTGGGATACATTGATAAAGCTTAAAATTACATACATTAGTTCACAAGTATTTACGAACTGAATTTTCACTTTGAAAGAAGAGAAGAACGCTGACTCACCGGAGATGTTGTTAATCGAAGGATGGCTCCATTTTTTATTTCATTACGGTTCTGAAAAAGAAAAAAAAAAAGCTTTTACTTAAGACTTACTCACATAAAAAGATGAAACATGCATTGAGCAGACTGTCATGCTAAACCTGCAACAGTGCTTTTCCCTGTCTGCATGCAAAAGCTTCCCTCTTTCAGATGTAAGCTAGCATCTATTTTCCTCATTGAGGCATATAACATTAGTTTCAACAAATAGGTTGAATTCACATGACACTTAAACAACTTGAACTCTTTCAAGAATGACTTCATGTTTTTCAAAGTTTAGCTTCCACTGGCAACTTCTAAATATTTTTTTGAAATATGCTGTCCATGGTGTCTGGCTCTGGTACTGTACATACTTGAGGAGTTCGTAAGTTTGCTGAAACCTGTCATTAAGCATCTGCAGGATTTAGAATTCATCCCACTGGCTCTTTATTTTCTATAACAAGAACATGCTGACTTAAACCACTGGAACCTACCCACTTTGCATTCTCCCTCAAAGTGAAAAAAGCATCACTGCTAGCAGAGTAAAGTTCAAACATGCCATAAGTCCTTCTCCTTGCCCAGCTGTCAGAGAGAGAGGGCATTTAACATTTTCTTTTGGTTAAGCTCACACAGCCACGGCATAAGCTATGGTGCACACTTACAACATCCTTACAACCCTGTGGTCAAAGCCCATGTGCAAAGCTTCCCCTCTTTGAACAACCACTCCTATTCACCACAGGGTAGGAGAATAAAGTACCTACAGCAATGAACATGCTGACAGGCACCGACTGTGTGCAGCACAACACACAGTCACAATGCCAGTCATGGTTCAGTAGTTGTTCATGAGCTGACACTCTAATCTGTCAGAGGAATTGGAGGAATCCCTAACAGTTTGAGAGAGAAGAGCTAATTTTGTACTGAAGACCACGTTGCAGACTTTCTGCAGACTGGTGTTTAGCCAAGAAAAAATATGAAGGTGTATTTCTCCTCTGTCAGTTTTTCCCAAATTTATTTCATCTTTCTTGTTCCCATTCTGATACATCTCAAATCCAAAATGCTAAAAACCAGATAAATCTTGCCTGAAACCAGGTCAAGTAGTCCCAAAATAAAACTCCAGTACATTGTCTCATTCTTGGTATCCAAGTCATCTGTAGGATTGGTTCTAGCTACCTCAAAGATCACTCTCCACCCACAAAGACTTCTTCACTCTAACTGAAATAAATGAAGTGCCAGACAACACAGGGGCTACAAGAGAGAAGCTTTCTTACAGCATCTTTGCCTGCATATGCAGCGACTCTTCTCAGCCCTCAGCAGCCTCCTCCTGCCAGAAAAGCCTCAGGGAGGCCAGCCAGGCTACACTCAAAAGAGGGGCAGAGAAGGGTGAGCAGCTAAACACTGGTGACTTCCCACAGCACCAGCAAAGTGCCAGATTTTCTCCACTTGTAGTGGAACAGCACCAGACCCAGCCACATTTCATCATGCCTAAGGAATCTGTGTGAAGTGGCCACAGTGCATTTGTGTGGTTTAATCTCAATCAGTGCTGAAACAAACTCACTTCACAAACAGTTGCGGTTGCTAAAACTGTTACCACCTCCTGGATTTGTGGAGCTGAATAAAAGTAATTGCTTTGGGACAGACAATTAGGATAGGCTGTTCTACCTCCATCAGCAACTTAGACTAAGCTACTGGACTTCAGCTGTATTAGGCCAGTTTTGCATGTACACATACACAAGGTTCCATCAGTTTTACTTGGAAGGCAGCAAATCCCAGCATGTAACAACATGAAAACCAGGAAATCAATAATAAACAGCTTGAACTGTACTAATCACACTCAGAAGTTAAAGTTCACTGACATATTTATAAAAACATTGGAGCTTGTAAGTGGACTGTTCTTAAACATAAATAAGAGCACACAGAGAGGCTTATTTTTTTAGGCAGCAAAAATTTAGGCTTAGTTTCTCATGCTTCCTGCTGCAATTAATATGAACTACCAACTCAGATGTACAAATGAGCTTGTGGTTTGTTTGTGACAAGTCACTTCATCTGGGCCTCAATAAGCACCTTTGCAAACACTCTTAGTCCACTGAAAACAAGAGATACTGGGCATAGCACAAGCATGGTGATCTCCAGAGACAAGAGAAGGAACAGAGGAACACACAGAGTAATTAAAAGCATCCCTGGACATTTTCTTTGGAGTCTTTCTGTTTAATCATGAAGATGAATCTAAAACACCAAAGCTTTCAGACTCAAAGGTGTAATGCTCGTCAGAGCCCACAACACACAAGCCCATGGACCTTTCATCATGTCTGGCTCAGAGCAAGGTGTCTTCATCTGCCCTATGCTATAAATTCAATCACAAAAGAGAGAGAGATCATCTTCAACTCCTGGTTTAGAAAAAAGCTTAAGGAAAACTGCCCGTGCCTTATCTCTGAAAGTATTCAAAGCATAAAGTCTCTAGCACAGCAAGCTAACCAAAATTTGAAAAAGGTTAGCAGTTACCCAATTAAAAAAAAAATATAATTTTGTTTACCCATTCTAAATATTGGCTTAATCACATACCAGGAAACAGCATGTAAGAGTACAATTAAACCAAGAGGTTTTCCTACATTAACTGCATGATGCAGTAGTCAGCATGCCAGTTAATTTTAATTGCAACATTTACACACAGTTAATCCTCTTAGTATTAAGGATAGTATCCTGTGGATTTCTTTTCCAGGATAACAGAGCATCATTACAGCAGCCCAGCTTTGGCAGTCATACTTAAAGGCATCATTGCTATTCAGGACAGAACTCACCCCCACCTATGGTAGACAAATAAAATTTAAAAAAAGGACAAGAACAGGGCAAAACCAAAAAACCCTCTTCCAAGATATTCCTGACCTGTTTCTCAAGTGTACATGAACTTAGTAGATGTTGTTCATGATGTTCATCTGTATTAGAAAAGCTTAATCCTAAGCAGTGAAGGAACTAGTGAAATGTTACTATCCAAAATGTCCCTTAAAAACTCCATAACAGGAAAACAGATCTGTTAAAAATGTTATCCATGACAAAGACAGCAGTTAGATCAAGGACAAATAAGCCCTCTCTGCAATATGTTATCTAACAAGATAGAATATACCACAGGATGATTTTTTTCTAATGGACTAGGCAATATTCCCAAGACAAGATTTCAATCAGACTAAATACTTTCATGAAGACACACAAAGAACATCACACAGCAGGAAGTAGGGGACACCTGGAAAGTTCATCTTGCATTCAGATTTTTGGACCCTCTGCCTTCTAACTTCACCAGCTGGAGCAACATGAACCTAAATGCCCAGAAATGCTTCAGAAGGCAGGAGAAGCAAGGAAGGAGAGGCAGTGGGGTAGCCCTGCATGTCAGAGAGTTTTCCATTCTCAGAGAACTAAGGAGGGGGCTCAGCAAACTGCTATCCTGGAATTCTGGAGGGGAGATTTATGCCTGTTTGGGAGCCTGGTTGACAGAATCCATAATTCATTGGGAGGCAATCCTGAGGGTCAAAGGAATCAAGGAAGGCTGGGCATCCTGCATGAAGGAAATCTTAAAGGCACAGAAGCAGGCCAAGGCAAGAGAAGAAGTGAGAAACACCAGCACAAACCTTTGGCTGGAACTAAGGAAAAATAAGAGAGATTACAAGCTTTGGAAGAAGGGGCAGCACACTCAGGAGGGCTATTGGGGTGCTGTGAGGTTATGTAGGGAGAAAATTAGAAGGATCAAAGCTAAACTAAAACTTAATCTGGGGAACTACAGGACTGTCAGTCTGACCTCAGTGCCAGGGAAAGCCACAGAACAGATCACCTTGAGTGATCCTGAGGCACATACAGGACAACCAGATGATCAAGCCCAGCCAGAAGGGATTTAGGAAAGGCAAGTCCTGCTTGACCAATCTGGTCTCCTATGCAAAAGTGAACTGCTCAGCAGATGAGGGAAAGGCTGTGGATGTTGTTCACCTGGACTTTAGTAAGGCCTTTGACACTGTCTCCCACAGCATTCTCCTGGAGAAACTGGCTGCTCATGGCTTGGACAGGTGCATTGCTGGATAAAAAACTGGCTTGACTGCCAATCCCAAAGGGTAGTGACGAGTGGAGTTACATCCAGCTGGTTATATCTGGTCACCAGTGGTGGTCCCCAGAGCTCAGCAGGGTGGAGGTCAGTCTCTCTTAAGTAACAATCAATAGGATAAGAGGAAATGGCCTCAGGTTGAACCAGGGGTGTTTTAGATTTGGTAGCAAGAAAATATTATTCATGGAAAGGGTTGCCAAGCACTGGAACAAGCTGATCAGGGAAGCAGTTGAGTCATTGTCCCTGGATGCATTTAAAAGATGTGGCACTTGGGGACACAGTTTTGTGGTGGACTTGGCAGTGCCAGGTTAATGGTTGAACTTGATTATCTCAGAAGGTTTTTCCAACCTAAGCAATTCTGTGACTATCTGTCAGCAGATTCTGCAGATTCTCAAAGCTCTGCTTTTCTGTGTCACTAATTTGCCCAAAACACATGCAGGAGACTTACATCTAGAAAGCCAGCCTCAAGCATTACCAGAGTCCACCAAACCATGCAGAGGATGAAGGCAAGTAAATTCACTTTAAAAAAAAAAATCCTATCAAAAGAGTGAAGCTATTTATTCAGAGCTTTGCTGCAGTGACACTGGAAAATTTACCAGGTAAAATAGGTTATTTTGCAACACATTTGTCTTATCATTTTAATGATCTTTTATATGAGGCAAAATGCCTCAAGGCTCAGCTCACTCTAACTGGTTGGAATGGAATATTTTCTTAACATACTTGATGAAGTTCCAGAAGCATTGGTTCCCATGGTTATACTCAGACTGTTCTTTAACCTTGACCAAACAGCTTTCTTCAGACTTCCCTAATCACCCCAGACAATAACAGCCAAGAAATCTAAAATTCTTCTTGCATTTATTACCTTTAGTAACAGATTCATCCTTATTTCCTTACTGCTGTTATTTTGTTGCACCTTCCTCCAAATGGACACAACAACAGAAAATTAGAGCTGTGAAATACACTTTAAGTTTATGACTCCATTACATTTCCACAAGGATGAGTTTGTGCAAGTTGTAAATGAGGACAAAATGACACAGAATATTAGAGTTATAGAGTTCATTACTGAGTTAACAGCTCAGGAAAGAGAGACAAAGTTCTCCCTTAAAGCACGGATTCAGCTACAGGATCCAGCAAACACTGGGTGTCACCAGAGGTGGCACCAGGAACAGGACAGAGGGCGTCACTCTGCCACAGCACAGGAACTGCATGTACCCACATACAGGGCACCGAGGGCACCTCTGATCTTCTTCACTCCTTAGGAGGGGCACAGCAGTTTCTGAGAAAATGCAGAGAAAGGCAAGTGTCCAATGGGCTTCAGCAGCTGCCTCAAAAGGTGGGGTCTACTCAGTCTGGAGGGACAAAGAACACAGGAGAGATGGTAGTGGACAACCAGAATGCAGAACTGTTTTTATGAAACCCTGCAGTATGAGAACTTAGGGGCACATGATGTAATCAGTAGGGGGTCAGCTTAAAGCAGATAGAAAATACACCTCTCCATCCAGAAGGCAGTAAATTCTTCAAGCTTGCTGTCAGAGGTTCAAGAAGAGATGAAGGAGTGGCATCACCTTTACGCAGGATATTAAATAGACTACGAGTAGGTGTAGTCTCCAACACCTGTAGTACCACAAATGTGAAAACTGAGGAGGCATAAAGAGACTGAAAGTCATCATCAAGTCACTACCCTGAACAGCATTTGCTACTGCTAGAGCTGGAGACAGACTAGACTATGAGATGGGATTTCATTTGGCTGACTTGGTAGGGGATTTCTTAAGTTTATTTTTAGTCACCAAAATATTTAATAAGATGTAAGCTAAGTGATACAGGTAATTACCTACATTGTACTACTTGGCAGGACAGAAGTGTACTGTTTTAGAAGAAATACTGATGCAATTAAGCTTGTGATAAAATTTCTTTTCTGGGAAGCTATTGAAAAGAAGGGACAATGTCTTCTGGATTTTCATGTTATGATTTGATTATAACATTTTCCTTAAAAAAGTAAGTAGTTTGTCTGAAGTTTCTAAAAAGAGAATGTTTTCTGCATGCTGTTTATCTGTCTCTATTCAAGGATTACAGAAGCTGGTAAATAAATCAAGTTAGACCAAGTGGTGCAGTCTCAGGCTGTACATTAGCCAGTGCAATTCTACAACTTACAAGAGGCAGAATTCTGCACGTTCTCCAGTGCATGGGGCCCCAACACTTCCCTTACATCAGATCTACCACCACACAGCAGCACAGTCTACCATCTGACCTTAAAAAGTTAACACTTCCTCTTCCTTCATTCATAAAAAAAAAGGAAAAGAAAAAGTATTCCTGAGTCCAGAGTATTGTTTTGCAGATGCGTGACTTGAACAAACTTTCCACCCAGCAGCAGTCACTCGGATGTTAGTGAAGCAAAGAGAAAGAAGAAACAGAGTGGAAAAATAATGCTCAACTACCTATTTCTCCAGCAACCCACAGAAATACCAACTTGACTGCCACTTAAATCACATCCCAAGAAAAAGACCAAACTTTGCATGATTTACCCATCTGCAAGTGGAGTGATCTACAAGGACAGCATTACCAAGCACCACTTGTTCTGCAGAGCAGCAGTGGTATCACACTTTGGGCAGACATCCTTCTGACACATTGAAAGAAGTTACACATGAGTTATTTTTAACTTGGATCAGTTCCCCAATTCAAGCAACCACACAGACACACAGCAGAGTTGTACCAGCCACAGGGAAGGGGTGGGCCCAACACAAGCAGCCCTATCGTCCTCTGATAAATTCCAACAGAAGAGCTGCACCCTGAAAAATAAACATCAGGAAATGACTGACTTAGCTGTGCTCATACTATTATTAGTAAGATGATGTGGAGAAATCAGAACAGGGCTGGTTTGGATTAAAAAAAACCCAAGAACAAAACCCCACCAAACCCAAGTAAGGATTATCAAACTGAAGTCAGCTCTTCAGCACAGGTTACCCACCATATTCACTCATAACACCACTGAGGGCCAGCACAGCAGCAGTGCTCCTTAAGCAGATGCTTAGAGAATAAGTGAATACTGAAGCCCAGGCTGTGGCTCACTTTTGCCAAATCAAAGCACAGTTGCCTAGTTTGCTACCACAGAGTTTTGCTTTTCAACATCTTGCTCATCCCTGCTACTGTTATATGTGGCATAGACAGCCGTATCAGTCAATAAGGGAAATAAAGCAGATGAAAATTTTATCATTTTGGGGTTTGCCTGGTTTGCACAGTAGGAGACAGGAATAAGCAGTATAGCATAAGCAGGAAAAGTGGGCCAGCTCATTTTGCAAGCACCACACTTGGAGCCACAACACCAAGACTTGTTTAAGGGAAAGCCTGGAGGTGTTTGTGCTTCTCTAGGACATACATCCCTCTCCTACACCCTTCCTGTGCCCTTCCTCTCCCTCACAGGAGGACTGCAGGTAAAACATTCCTTTTCCATTTTTGACTGCAGTTGGAGCTTGACAAAATATTGTTCAGCTTAAGCCAGTTCCAGAAACAATTGAGGGACAGCTCACAGCTGTTAAAAAAAGCAAAGTTCCATTCTTCCTACCTTTCCTTTGCTTCTTTCTTGTGTACAGGCTATTCCTGGACATGATTCAAGTCCTACCTCATCCCTGCATCAGATCAAGCAGAAGCCTTTTTACTAAGCAAATTTAATGAATTAAAGTGGCACAAAATCATCCCCTCCTTGCCACCACCTACAAAAATTGTCAAAAAAAAAAAAAAAAAAAAAAAAAACACAAAACAAAAACAAAAAAACAAAAACAAAACCCAAAAAATTAAGTGTCAGGATCTTCTGGGGAAGGGGAGAAGAAATCAGAACCATCCTCTTTCAGTGCTGCCCTGTTATGTCTGTTCATTGCACTTAGGAAAACTACCCATCCAGATAGGTTGTTCTCTAAGCTTAAAGATGAATTAAAGAATATTTTTCTTTAGGGCCAAGTCTTACACAGAACTGTTTGCCATCAGCTGAACCCAAATAGTTGTACTGTGTCCCTGGTATGCCATACCTACCTTCAATTGCTCTAACTGAAAGCTGAACATTTTTAGAGCCTTTCCTCTCTAGTGATTAATTGTGAGGCAAAATTGCAAACTTAATTCAGGAAAATATATATACAGATTTTTTTAAAACTACCCCACTTGTTCCATCTCATCAGCCTTGATATGGAACTAAGGAGCTAAACAGAAGATTGCCATAACAATTGTTTTAATAGGAAGCAAGCAGAAGAATTAAGCTGTTTATGCTAGGGCCAGAAAATATAATAGGGGGACAGGGCATAATTATTTTCTTTAGAAAATTTAGTATAGACCAAAAGTCTTACAAAAAGAGTCCTAAGAGAACTAAAAGAAGGATAAACATTATCAAGGTTCTTGAAATCAGCCTGAATGAAGGAGGGTTGAAAGTGATTTAGTATATGGATACTGAAGTTTTACTTCTGTTCACTTGAAAAATGTACTAGTGCTCTCTAAGACTTGACTGGAGTCTACAGGGCAGTGTTACCAGCATCCATCAAGCAGGCAGGAGCATGGCCACTCAGATGCCACATGCTGCCCTTACTGTAGGGAATTTCTGCAGGGCTGTGCAGATGCCCCAAAACAGTAAGAAATGTGTGAATATGTGGGAAATACCATGTCTTATAAGTGGCCTTATGTCTTATAAGAAAAGGGAAAGCCAGGCATGGTTTGATCCAGATCTAATCTACAATCTACCATTTAAGTAGCACTATTAATAAAAGTATTATCAGGAGTGATGCAAAATGGAAAATGAAACAGCTCTCTTAACACATTTCTCCAGTTCCCATTCCTCATGCTACTTTTCATTCTCAGTTGCTTAAGAAGCACCAGGTCCTTCAAGAATCAGAAACCATTATTAAGAATGTTTTTTTACAACTCACTGAAATTCAATTAATCAGAGAAAACAGACAAATATGAAAAACGTAAAAACTCAAAAAGTCCCAACTATACAAATTGCTCATTTCTTGTCCTGTTATTTGCATACACTCCCACACAGGGAGCCTGTAAAGGCATGGAGGAATTTCACATGAATATACAATTACAGGTTGCATTCAGCAAAAAATAGGTCATGAGCAAAATCACCTTTGAAAAAGCACAAAGAACAGGGACTTCACTCAGGTTCCCAGCCCTGAGAAGATGGGGTAAGAAAGATGTCCCATCTTCAAACACAGCACAGAGTTGAATAATTGCAACCAAAGGAAGGTGAAGCAGCTCTTGCAAAACAGAATTAAAAGTTTCCCAAAACTAATGGAGTAAACTCAGTGTCTGCTCCCCTCCACTTCAAGTAAAAAGAATGAAAGGGAAATGTAGGAGATAGGAGAGAAGGAGAAAAAACCCATGGGAAGTATTCCGATGCATCAGATGTAAAAAAGAACAAACACAACAAAATTGTGACATTAATAACGGGTTGCATTCAATATAAAGATGAATGAAACATCCTTGTATTTAAAGATAACAAAAAATGTCACCATTGTCACCTCTGCATGCTCAGTGCTGGCTCACAAACCCCTCAGCACCCGCAGCCAACCCTTCATTTCTGAGATCTGCTCAGGTGAAGGGTTAAGAGTGACCACATTGTGCATCCAGCAGTGAATCCAGCTTGAACACCATCCTTCCCAAGACAAACACAGGACCTACAAATGGATCCAGAGCTGGCCATGGTCTGCAAGGCCAAGGGAGAGCAGTGATGAGGGACCAGCCATATCCACCAAGGTGTAGCATCAGCCACCCAAATGTCTGTCCCTGCCCTGCTCATAATGCCAGCAGAGGAACATAGCTAACAATTATCTGAGCTGTGGTTTTCAGCCAGGGAGCACACATAGCACACAAAATTATACAGCCATTTTCTACTCTTCATACAGCATTTTCTTTTCTAAACCTGAGTTCCCCCAGGCTATAGTGTTCCTGAGTCATTGCACCTGATGTACACAAGCATCTAATTCAGGTACAGCCTGGATAGACTGAGGCAAAGGTGACTTATTTATTCTTATCTTTTAGTATCTAGCATGATAAGATACCGACTCAGAAGTCAGGCTTTTAGGCATTTGACCTACCAGAGAAATGCTCCTTCATGATAAGCAAAGCCTTTTAAAAAAACACACCTATTAACATTTAAAATTAATTAAAAATCAAACACTTTGAGACATCAGAGAGATTTTAGCTCAGGCACTATGAGTGCTTTGTTTTCTTGTCTACATACCCTCTTCTTTTATTTCTCTCATTTTTAGAAAAAAAGGCTAAAAGACATAATTAATAATTTTCACTGCAGTTTCAGGGGCACAGTTATAGCTATACCATGGCCCCAGAGGCAGCAGCCAAAACTGGATCTGCTGGGATAAGCCCTATCTGTAGTAGGAACCCTGGGTGAATCAAAATTTGTTAAAAGACCTCACTTATGCTGCCTGAAGGAGTTACTGCTATATCTGTAGAGGCATTTTTCCAAATAATACAGCCAAAACATAAACAATTTCAGAGACAGAACTGCTTGGGTGTTGTTTTTATTTATGCGTGATATAATTGGGAGATATAGGTCCAGCTACAAAAGATAAAGAGTTCTGTATATGACAGCCAACACACAGATGGGCTGTTTGCCACCAAAAACAGAACTACAGTTGTAAGCCATGTAACATTTGGACATTTTCTCTTCAAAGCTTCTTGCTGCTGTATACAAGAAATCACTAATTGCTTTTCTTTCTGGTAACTTTAAACATAGTGATATTTTAAAGAGGCATCTCTACCTGGAAGGCAGTCTCTGCAGAAACATGACCTATAGATAATGTTATCCGCACACATACAGTCACACAATTCATCTTTAAGAGCTGTGAAAAATACTTCTTATGAGAAGCTGTCACTGCAACAAAAAATGCTCTGCTCATATCCATTAGTAAAACTAAGATTAAAGCAATGTGGATTTTAACAATAAAGTGTTGTAGCTTCCTTGAAGTGCATGTGTTTCTCCTCATGCCTGGTGATTTTCATGTTTTAATTCAGACAGAACAATGTCTTACTGAACACAAATGAGGGAAAGTATGTGGAAGGGGTGATGGCCTATATAAGCCTTTCTTCACAGCCACTATCCAACAACCAGCTATAAACAGTGAACAATATCTAATGAAAGTCACAGACATCTGAGTAATTCTAGTGGCATTTAGAGCTCTTCTCTCTTATTTATGTGACTCAGAGTCAGACACTCTGCATATTTCCAGTAGGGAATAAACAAACTCAAAGTCCTCTCTGCAGTACAATCCAAAATGTCCTAGAAGACCATAATTTTCCATCCTTATTGCAAGTTAAAGGCAGCCAAAAACCGTCAGGCTCTCTTTTATGTGGAACAGAAAAGATTTCTCCAAAGCCACAGAATCCTATCCTCCAAAGGTGGAGATAAAGCCTGAAATATCCCTCCAATTTCATCAGGACAAAGACCTTGAAAAAGCTGAAGTATTCACTCAATCCCTACTTCTTGGAAATACTCACAGAATTTAAATGCCAACAGGCAAATTCAATTGTGACTGCTTTATTGGTAAACATTGTGTCACCATTGGGGGCAATTAGCAGAACAATCTCACTGTTTAATTTGGTGGAGGCAAAACACAGAAGTCAGTAATTATTTCAACAGGTTTTCTTGTAGTGGCCTTTGAAGTGTCTGTCAACTGAAACTCGAAAAGAAAGGAGAGGAAAAAAAAACCCAAAACATACAAGCAAAAAAAGTGGAAGACCCAAAAAAAAAAAGGGGGGGGGGGGGGGGGGGGGGACATATTGAGAAGGTTGTCCAGGCTGACAAGTAGTTGAATGAAAAACTGAAACTGGTCTGTTAAAAAAAACCAAGCAAAATTAACAAACAAAAATAAACCAAAACAAAACAGCCCAGGAAAAAAAAATAACCAAAACAAAACCAGCACTATCTTATGAGCAACTGTTCTTGCTATCTTGTTAAATTTAGTCTTCCCAAATTAGTCTTAACTAAGTGCCTAAGTTTCCTTTATTTCTTGGGTGTGGGTATGAATTACAGCAAGAGAAAACTTAGTTCATGTCTCAGTCATATTAGCAAAACCTAAAGAACTGTAAAATGTAAAACTGAACCAAGACATGTCTCTACTTCAGAGCAAGCCAAACTAAACTGATAACAAGGTGAGCAAGAGGCATCTATATCTATGCAGTTAAGCTCAGGTCTTTTAAGCTCAGCATCCACCAAGATTAGGGAATTTGCATGTGGACTTCAGCAGGCTTTAAACAGTGTCCTTGTGCCATTGCTTAGAAATTGTACATCTGCAGTACTACATGTGCACTCTTCCAAATCATCTTTATTTTGTAATTTGGGCAATTTTACCAGTAATGCTAGGAATGAATGTTCTACTTGGTCCCATTCACTTGAGCATGTCCCATATATTTATACTAGACATTCCATTTTTATTACAGCTATAGCCTTTTCATTACTCTGTGCTGAAATCATTGCATCACTTGATGAATCACCTATTGCCACACTAAATGGGGACAAGAAAAAGTAAGCCAACAGAACTTACAGAACTGGGTAAGGACAAGACAGCAGGCAGGAGAGAGTAGGAAATATCACACAGTCACTGAAACTTATTTCTACCAGCTCAGCCAAAAGGGAAAGTGACATGCACTGAAGGTCTCCTCACACTTCAAAGAGCCCTTCATGTTTTAAATATTCCAGTTTCCTGTACACCACTTGTTAGCAGAATACTAAACACACAGGAATATCAAAGTTGAAGGGCTCAGTGCTCAAGTCTCAAACTCAACTGACGTGAAGAACTTTGCACATTTGGACTTTTATTTGCTATTCCTAACAGAAAAAAATCAGTTAAAGAGTCATTAAATCAGGTCTTGCAGTACCTACCCTTTCAGTGGCATTGCATTATGGAAAGTATATTTTCATATATTTTAATTTAAAATAAATTACTGTGGCAAATATTTTTATAGGCTATGCAAAAATTGCATTGAACAATTTACCCACCTTCTCGGTGATGTAGAAATTAGAACTATCAGCATGCTGCAGTGCAAATTGGTCATGATTTGCAAGAGACCACCTTAGAAATATGAAAATAAATTAATCACAAAATGAAACCTTAATAATTCAAAAAGTACCCTTTACATAATTTTAGCATGACCAAACAAGTGTCTGTCATTCCCATGTATTTCTCATACTTCTCATAGTTTTCCATAGCTTTCAATGATGAGTTCCAAAGTTTAAGCTAAAAGCATGCTTACAAAAGGAAAACCTCATTACAAATACATCCTAGTGATCTTTTTTTGCAGTTAGCAAGACCACTAAGTCACTAAAATTGACCAAAAAAAATGTACAGTACCAGAAGTTTATGCTAGCTTATACAATACACAATGGATAGAGTATTAAGTTGATATAATACATTAGGCATAAAATATCACCTTCTTAGCTCAGCAGCAATTTGATAAATATAGCTAGTTTCTCCTGTGTGCTAGCACTTGCTTGAAACAGGTTTTTTGATTAATCCATTAAACTTAAATCTAGGTATTTGTCTTAGCCAATTATTAGTCTATAATACAGAATTTGCAATTAACATTTCAGTTTCATATAAACAGTCACATCAACTGGACCAGCTAACAGCACCCACTGGAGTCAGTGCTCAAAATTCAGATCCAGAGGCAGTGCTTTAGTCCCTTAACACGTGAACAGCAGGGACCACAGCCAAACTGCAAAAATGCAAAATGCATTTCTGTGCAGAAAGGAAGGAAGCAGTCAAAATGAGAGTCACCCCTATGATGGAGCTGTTTTGTTAGGAGCCTCATCTTGCAAGCAATTGATCCAAAATGCACTGCAAATTCAAAATTTGAAACTAACACAAAAATATTTAAGAAACTAATGACTAGTCATACAGGATATCTAGATTTTCTTTGGAAAAAAATATCTCCTAGTTGGTTTAATACTTCAAAAAGCACTGTATCTAGTATGTACTATATAGCAGAACTTACCCATCACAGACTTCTTTTATTATCGAGGACAGTGGCTTTTTCTGGTAAATGAAAAAAAGAAAGAAAAAGCAAAATCACCAAATTAGAATAACTCTGAGTTCTTAGAATATGATTCCAAAGCCCGCAAATGCAAAAAACAAAACTAGTAGCATTTCATTATTTATTTAATGTCAAGTGTGAAAGGATCCCAAAATTTTCTGCTGTTTCGGTCTCATAAAGGTATAAAGATAGCAATTCTAGATATTTGCATTATGACATTATCCATTATTTTTGCCAACCTTAGCCCATATAACATAGACTCAGTTTTTCAACTGAGAAATCAAAAGGGCCTTTTGTGTGCACTGTATCTCATTACCCAACAGAAACAGAAGATTTAGATATCAACACCAGCATTTTCCAGGAATGATATCTGAAACCAGAAGTCATTCAATAACTTTAAACCTTCTTTTGTTCCTTTCAGAGATGGTCATATGATGACACTAATCCTCTCTCTTAAGTGCACACATGCAGGTTCCCCTCTGATAAAACACCACCTGGAAGGTGTTAGAATCCCAGATGTCTCAGTTCTGCTCTATTCTCTACATCTGTGAGCACAGGAGCATTTGGACTGACTCAAAACAGCTCCCCTGCTTTGGGTCCCAAAATAGAAAAGAAGAAAACAGTCTAGCCTGTTGATGTTGCAATGCTTTGAACATGGTTATAAACACAGGGTGCACACACAAGTGTTTTTAGAAGACTTCTGGCTAAGAGCAAATGCCCTTTTATGTCCAAAACCATAGATGAAATTGCATGGCAGAAAAAAACATGCCAAATTTTACCAGCTGAGTGAGTACTGAGCTTTTTTCCCCCGATACTGGGTGACCACACAATGTCACCTATATCTTTTGCTTCACAAAAACTTCCCAAATCACCTAAACATCATAGGATCCCCCTCTCTAGTTACTTCCACTAATAACAGTTCACTGAATTACTTAAAAGGAAACAAATACAGAAGACTCACCATAAACCAAATTAATTCAATGCTATTATCAAAATAAGCTTTTTACCTTTAATTTTTGTAGAAAATTATTAGTAGGAAAATTAATTCAGTATCAGGGCATGTTACGTGAAGGAAAAAATATTTTTCCCTTGAATTTGTTTTCTGTGCTTTGCCACTGACAGAAAGCCATAGACAGGACTCCTTGGCCAGGTCAGGACCAGAGAAGAATTTATTATTTCAACAGTCCAGTCAACTAAGCCAGTTAATAAACAGGCAGAAACATTACACAAGACCATTTTAATCAGACAGGAATGAAAGCACCTGCTGAAAGGATTCTGTTCCTGCTTACCATATTGTCTCAGTCCTTGGTTTCCTTCCTTCTTTCATAGCCATTTCTGTTTTCACGTGACCACCCAAGATGATCCACACCAGGGCAGTTAATACAACTAAAAGCTGGCCCAGGAGAAGGAGGGGAAGGAAGGGAAATAGTTTTCCCCAGGACTGATTTCCTGGTGAAATTTCCTGATTTCCTTGCTAAATGAGCAGCAAACACCAGCACAGGGAAGAAAAGGCAGAGGAGGGAAACTGCTCCATTCTGCAGCAGGAACAGGTTCCTTCTCCACAGCAGCTTCTCTGCTGCACTGCCTCAGTTTTTGGCATAGCTGCAGCCAGGCTGTGGAGCAGAACAGGCAGATCACACCAGATAGAAAAAGTGGGTTTTTCTCCTAGCTTTTTTGGACTGATCAGTTCCTCAGTCTGGATTATTGTGTCACTTGTGTACAGCTACTTTGACCTACTGTTCTCCTCTCTGAGGGCTTTTTCAGCTTCTGTAATCCTATAAGAGCAACCCTGGCTTCCAACTGCTTTCTTTACCTTTTAAGAAACAACAACCAGCAAAAAAAAAAAAAAAAAAAAAAAAAAAAAAAAAAAAAAAAAAAAAAAAAAAAAAAAAAAAAATTTGTGGAGGACAGAGGGAGGAGCACAATTTTGTCTGGAGCTAGATAAGTTCAGATTGCCTTTCAGTGCTCATGGGCCAGTCTGTAGGCAAACTGCTGCCAGGCAGAATGCACAGCTTTGCATGCTCTATCCCCTTCATCCCTCAGGATGCTGCTGTAGGTCCTGTTCTGATATTTCCATATTTTGACAAAATTTTATCTGGGTTATTAACTACCTTTACAAAGTAAACAGAAACCAGGTAGCAGATTCAATATCATGGAGGACAAAAAGAGTACTGCTTTTCCTTCTCATTACTTCCCATAGGATCTACAGTTTCCTATTAGAAGATGACAAAAAAGCAATTCAACAACCTAAAATAGGAATAATAGAAATACTCCAAAGACTGGATTAAATTACATTTAAAATCATTATTTTCATACTTTTAAGTTCTCTATACCATTAACTTTTATGTCCTTTGTCAATCCCATTCACTTCCTACCCCCTTTGCCTAATCTACACCACCTTTGCATTGTTATATGACAAAATCTGAAACTAAAAACTTGGACAAAAAAAAACCAAAAAAACCCTGCAACAAATCAATTAGAACCTGTAAAGTACAGCTAAAAGAAAAAGCAAATGGATCCTCAATAAGAAAAATTATTTACACAATCAGCTTCTCACGGTACAGCTTGGTCCTCCTGTGGCACTACTGCTACAGCACTGATGTGAGTAAGCACAGCCCATGATGAAAGAAACAAGATGATGAAAAAAAGTGGAACTCTTCTGGGACACAGAGTTTGCAATTATCAATTTGATAACACTTTACAAATTGATAAATATTAAATAAATAACACCACGGCAATAAGTAATAATAAGTGTCACAGACACGTTTTATGAAAAATCCTTTCCTTAGGATTTTTCCCCCTGAGAAGCTGAGAGGCCTCAGACGGGAACAAAATGTAAACAATGATTATCTGCTGCTGTGGAATGCAACAGGTGGATCTGTGATTGGTCTCATGCTGGTTGTTTTTAATTAATGGCCAATCACGGTCAGCTGGCTTGGACTCTCTGTCCGAGACAGAAGCCTTGGTTATTCATTCCTTCTTTTTCTATTCTTAGCTAGCTTTCTGATGAAATCCTTTCTTCTATTCTTTTAATATAATATATATCATAAAATAATTAAACAAGCCTTCTGAAACATGGAGTCAGATCCTCATCTCTTCCCTCATCCTAAGACCCCTGTGAACACCATCACAAATAAGTACTAGCAATAAGCTGCTGCTCCTAATAATCCCTTGGGCTGCACTCCCCCTAGATTTAAGTCTCCAGAAAAAATTCCCTCCCCTTCCCTGGCTGGGAGATAAACTGCCACCAGGACATTGTTCACAAGAGGGGCGTCCCTGCAAGCACAAGGGCTGCCATGGCTCCCTGTGTGCCCTCTCCTAGGCGGAGGCTGGTTGGCAGGAGGCTGCTGCAGGGACGCTGGCACGCAGCACACTGAGCTGGCAGCAGCAGCAGCAGGAGCAGCCCTGCCACCCTGCCTGCACAGCCAGGCCCCCTTGCCAGCAGAGCCCTGCAGTGACAGGCAGGTGGGTGAGTGCCCAGTTCCTGCTGCACTTCCCAGCTGGCTTGCAGCCACCCCCAGAATGTGCCGCAGCCTGCGAGACACGGAAATGTGTTTGGGTACCAGTGTCAGGACATGACTGTCTACTGCAAGGATAGGACCACAGCACTACTAGGAAACAAAGAAAAGGGAGCTTTTTTTTTTTTTTTTTCAGTTTTTAACCATGGAAAATGAGATAAAAGTCTATTTCCATTCTCTGCAGAGTAATTTCACTTGGCAGGCCATTCAAAGTCCCTTTTTGGTTTTTTTTTTGCCCCTGGCTCTAAATATCTGCCAAATGTCAAAGAGCGTAGATTTGAAGTTTTTGTTACCTTAATCTTAATAAAATTCTGTTTATGGAAATTTACTTAGCTTTGCTGCATTTACAGTTCCAAAAAGTCAAATTTACCTTATTAGTCAATGTACTTCAAAGAATTTCTTACAATCAGTCAAAAATATTTTTAAGTTTTTCTTTCATAGAAATGAGTATTTTGTGCTAGTGCCTTTTTTTTTTTTTTTTTTTGTCTCTATGTCTCCTCCTAGACTTGTAAAAATGAAGTGAGCTTTTACACATGCTGAGATGCTCATTTAAAGCTCTAAGAAGATCAGGCTGTTGCTTTAATGTACAAAATAACAGAGATCAAAGTAAACTTTGTGCTCCCTACAGGAGATAACACCTTCAGCTGACTTATCACAGTATCTGCACTGAACACATTGGTTAGAATAAAAGTATTTTCCTAGGGCAGATATTAAATTGAGAGTTGAAATTAAGTGACACTGGGGCATTTCAGCCTCATGTCTTACAGATCTGCACACAAGGGGAGAATCCTGACAATGACACAGAGCACAGGCAGCACTACAGCCAGTGTGAATTTACACACCTGGTAAAGCTCTATCTGCACTGACTGGTTAGCACAGATGTCCAGGATTCAGGCATGGCCCTAATGCAGGTCGCCAGTTCTGAGCTCACCTGCACATATCTCAGTTGTGTCACCGGGTTCTGTGTGCTGGGATGCACACAGGTCCCAAACTCTGTCTTCTTGAGTACCTGCCCTTGCTACTTGTGCAGTACTTGGTAGCACTTCCAAAGTAACTTGCAGAGCACAGACTAAGATTTCCCACTCCAATTTCCTCACCAGTTTCATCCTTTCATGCCTACCCCTATGGAGAACTCATAGGTAAACAGTCACCAGGAAGAACTAAGCACAGGTGTTAGTCCAGACCACTGTGCTGTTCCAGAGAAATCATGGCATGAGCAAAAGCAAGCAAAGAATGTCCAATATATCAATGCTGACCCACTTCTAGGTCCTGTTCAAACCACCAGTAGTACTCCAATTTGGGTTTAAAGCCCTTCCAAATCAAACAGAAAGTGTGTGTGTCTGTGTATGTGTGTGTGTGTGTGTGTGTGTGAACTGTAAAGAGGACAGAAGCCTAAATCCAGGTAGAAACCTGTGTTATATGTACAGTTCTGATATATTTTGGGCTATACCAGGAAATTGTAGACAGGTTTGTTTTAGGCCAAGCCTGAATATCTTTCCTTTCTGCAAGACTGATAGAGATTTATTGCTTTTTCTTTTTCCTTGGGTTGGTTTGCTAGGTTCTGCTTGTTGGAGTTTTTTCTGGGACAATGATTGGGATATCCCTCTCCCTGTCTGACACCTTTTAACTGCAGAAGTAACAAGAAAACCCTTAACTCTGCTGTCTTTAAGCCTATCACAGAAAAAATAGCAGATGCAGCACATCTGTTAGTGTGAAACAGCATTAAGGAAAAGAATTCAGTTGCTGACCTGTGCACCTGTCAAAAAACAGAACTTCAAGCCAGTAAACAGTAAACATTCTGTCTTATAATTAATACTATTATGACACTAATAAATTTTTCAGTGCTAAAGTCATTTTATGGCTATTTAAAAGCAGAAAAACACCTCTTTTCAGAGTCAGTGGAGGTTTTACCTGTTACTGTCATACACTAGGGTCCACAGTGGACCGGTGGCAAACACCAGATGCAAGGACTCCTCGATCCATGACTTGCTAATTCAACACTGGTTTCCTGGGGTGTAAGAGAAAAGGTCTTTGGAAAGGGGGGATGCTGGAGTGCTTTGGACCTCAACCTGCTCTGACCCACTCTGGGAATCAACACCATTCCATACAATGGAATACTGGTGAGACCAGACTTGTTAACTTATTATCGGGCATCTGTAAAAGATGAAAGGGAGGAATTCTCTAACCCAGGGGAGCACCCTAGAGAATGAATGCCTGAAGAACAGGGAATCCACAATGCTACAGTGAAAAAGACCATAAAACCCAGCCAAGGGCAGGCCAACACCACACAGTTGAGCTGTGCAGCAGCACAGCCCAGGGCTGGAAACATTCACACCTCAGAGCCAACAGCAAAATCCTCAGCAAGTGCAGCTGCTGCTGATGGGGGAGAGCTTTTATCAGCTCAGTTCACAGCTCTTAAGGTGACAGTTTTAACATGTCAGTGGCAACACCTTGGTATAAATTTAGCACTAGGAGCTCCACAGGGTGCCCAAGACTTAGGGAAACCCAGGTTTTTGTGTCCTCTCTCCCTTCACACTCAGCTGTAGCTTCCTCAGTTACTCCCTTCCCACCTCCAAAGAGATCCTCACTCCTAAGTCTGCATTTCACCTGATATAAGCATTGACCCACAGATCATGTGTTTAGGATGTTACAGTGACTGTACAACAAGGGAAGCAGCAAAATATAATGTTGTTAACAAAAAAACCTCAATCAAAAAATGAAAACCATGAACAGAATTTTGCAGAGACTTCTTACTCCATCTCTAGTGTCCCTAACAAGCCGTAACACTCCCTGTTTTCTCAAGTGTAAGTAAGAACACTAAAAACACTCAATCAAGAGTTCTGAAAAGTTAAAAAACACCTAGGGACCCGTAGCAGTGAATTTCACCGTGTTTGCATGCAGCATTCTTGCCACACATATTTAAAATACAGCCAAAACACACTTTTAAATACAAAGCAGGGCTTTAAGATGTGTCTCTTCACACAACTTATTAGGAGAGAATGCCTTTCAAGACAGAGTGAAGGAACCCCAAACCCCCAGGTCATGACTGACATATTTCTAGCCTAAAAGGACATGAAGTTTCTCCATGAAAGCAAAAAAATTTCTACTGTGGGATTTTTGGTATTACTCTCTTTTGTATTACAAAATGTAATGTCTGTATGTCTATAACTAGAATATAATTGAGTCATAAAGTGTGCCTGGATACTCCAGCTGGCCAGAATGTGAATGAATTCATCAGTCCATAACTTCAGAAATCTCATTGTTACACATTTCCCTTTAATAAGAGCAGAATTAACTTAAGAGATGGGACTCCTGCTGATAGTTAAAAAATTTTATGGATGCAACAACCTTAAAGTCATGTTTAGCCTTCATCTTGAAAATGCCATCACCTGCAGGCAGCAAAATTCAGGCTCCAACAGGGAGGTTCTGGCGAGAATTATTGAGTTACTAAAATCAGACATGAAAAAAGTCAAACCAAATCCACCAAAGAAAAAACCCCACAAACCCACACAAATCAAGAGGAGAATAGAAGAGAGTGCTTTATCTCTTTGTTAAAATATTATTCTCTGGAGATCAGGAACACTAGGATATTAGTTCTGTAGAGACCTCAAGTGTATCCTGGCTCTACTTGCACTTCTATTTAACAAAAAAACACCCAGCCAACCAACCAACAGAACCCTGTTTACTGCACTGAACTTATGGTTCTTCACCTAGAAAATAGCACCAAGTAGAAAGCATAAATAGCACCCATTTGTGACTGCAGTTCACAAAACATTTCTATTTATTCTCCCCCTCCCTTTCTTTTACAATGCCTAAACCTTCTGCACAGCTATTACCTCTTCCATCTACTAGGTCTGGCTGCTCCCTCTGTATTAAACAGAAGCAGTAAGACAGAGTTTTTATGTATTTTTCAGTGATGAGGTCCCAGCCACACACACCACAGGACATAAGTTTGCAGCTTTGAAAGAATCCAGCCAACCAGTGGGAATGTGGCTTTGGACAAGCCAGACTAATAAAATGTAACATGTGACAATAACATTGCCTGTTTTATCCCTGCTGGCTGGCAGCCACCGCATCAAAGAACTGAGGCTCTAATGATGACTACTCCAATGCTGCAGTTCTGTAAGAAAAAGAATCATATTTTTCAAACTCCATTGTAGCTAACAATTGGTTCATTATATTAACGAAGCATTGTCTATGCATACAAGTGTGTCAGTGCATTGAATTATATCCAGTGCACTAAAAAATTTGCATTATTGTTTCTAAGGTTATTCTTGCTGCTAACAGCTTTTAAAATTAAAAAAGTAAAAAAATGAGATTTTCATTAGTCCAACAAAGGAAATGGAAAAAAAAAATCACATAAAAATAACGGATAGTATTTCTTTACCAGCTCTATTAATAATATTTTCACTATGTTTATATGCTGCTTTATGAACAGCTTCATATTCAATTTTGTGAAGCTGAAATATGACAGGTACAACAAGGAGCAATAAAACTCCAAAAGCATCTGATTGGCACCTAAACACTGATTTTAAGCAAGCTCTACCTTTAACAAACTGGCTTAAGACAACAAAATGTTTTTCAATTCTTTTTGAAAAGGCAGCCACCTTTTGGTTCATCCATCTTTGGGCAAGTCCTCCATCAGCAGCAGCTGATGTCCTCCTTTCAGAATGGGTGAGATACAGCTGCAGTGGCCAGCCCCGAGCACTGGTTCCTTCTCCTATCTGACAGAAAGGTGCTGCTGCTCCTTTCCTGCTGCAAATCCAGGCAGGGAATGTTTTTATAAGTCAGTGGGTTGTTTGTTTTTTTTTTTTTTTTTGGGGGGGGGGGTTTCCTCTCCTCATGATCTGCTTCGTAGCCCTCTATCTTCAAGAAACTGCAATCTTGTCAGCTGTTAGAGGCACTGACATTTCCCTTTACTATAAACTCAGGATGTGCAATAACACTGGAAATCTTAGCAATATTCATACCAAAAATCTTCACTAGTTCCAGCTACTGCAGTACCATTATATTTTCTGGGTAAGAGTTCATATAAATTTGCAGGTTTGTGGGAAGGAGGCAAGAGCCTCTCTTTCCCTTCATTCCCTTAGGAACTAAATGCCTCAAGTCAGAGTCTGGAGCCAGAATGAAGCACAGAGAGTGACACTTCACAGTACAGTGAGACATCAATATCCCTTTCTTGATCACTGCTTGAACAATGCTGGTGCTCACTAGTATAGCATACATTTAGACTCGTGGTGCCAGGATTGTCTCAGTATACTGCTATTACTAGTGGCAGTACTTGCAGAAACTAGATCTATTCTTAGTCTACACACATGGCAGAAGCGATGTGCAACTTTCTTTTCTCTAATTAAGCATTTTACAATCCCTTTTGAACTTCATTTTTCCCCACAGTTTGAGAAACACACTGAATCAATTAACAATCCCCAAGGGTCCATATTTAGGTCTGAAACTAGATTTAGGTTTGAAAGCTTCTTTTAAAAAAACCAAAATCTTACTGGTGACCTTTTAATATGCAGTGAAGTACAATGACTTCTATGAAGAAGACAAAAAAGAACCACAATTAAAATGACACTGGCAGAAGAGACAATTTGAAAGAGATTCTTAAAAGATAAACTTGCTGACTAAATCTAAACTTTAGAGAGAACATAAATGTAAAGCAGCCCATGGCTCTATCCATGGCTGCATTTCTATTAACATGAAATTGTCATATGAAAATGCTCCTGTAAATTTTGCTCACCATACGAGATTTGTTCTTTGAAAAAAAAACCACAGCTCTCCTCCTCCCTCCCCCCCATCCATTTCTTTTTGCTAATGTAAAGACTCACATCTGCTAATTTAATCCATGTTTAATGATCTCATAGGTAAAAGCAAGCCTGGAGGAAGAGACTGTATGGCCAAGTTTAATTATAAACTGTTCCTTTCAATAGGAAAGCCTTGTTTACCTCCATGGCTGAGGAAGTTCATCCCCAAGCTTAGAGGAGTCTGGTTTTAGTACAACTTGTGTTAAGACACACGAGTGGATTTGGATGGGATAAGCCAAAATAGATGTTGTCCCCAAATCTCCATCTTGTGCCTCTCCTGGAAGCTGCTTCTCCTGCAGCAGGAACAGTGCGACTGTAAATCCACAAAGTATCCAGGTAACCTAAAACGAGCATTGGCTTACCTAAAATAATTTGTGCTGTAAAAAAACCCCAACAGCTAAGAATTATACATAATGGGCACAAATTAAAGCATGCAGGCTTTCACTGAACACAAGAAATAACACCCTCTTATGAAATAGCTATTTCTGGGACAATCAAAGAGAAGACAGGATAGACTAGCCAGCATCCTGGCTCAACTGTACAGACCCTGTGCAATCCTATTATCAACATCTTCTAGAATAATCAGCCAGAAGATTGAAGAAAAAGATAACAGACAGCCAGCATCTACCATTCATTTCTTCCCCAGACTGCATTGCTAAAAAGCCCACAAAAAGATCCCAATGCAAATTCAGACACCAACTCATTTCCATTCCTCCCCTTACATGACAGAAAGACTAAAGCATGAAAGATCAACACTGTACTCAGTTCTGAAGCCACAATCAAATCTTCATATTAAAAATTAATTTTGGGCAGAGTTTTAATATTGGCAGTACAGTTTTATGGAGGAGAGAAGAGTCTGGATGCTATTTTTCTAATTTATGATTGAAGAAAATGATGGAGCTGGGGGGGGAAACCCAAATAAACCCCAAGTATTCAGGAAGAGAGTAACTAAATTCAGTCAAGTCCATCTCTCAAGAAGAATATTATTTAAAATCAGTTCTAATCCATACAGGCATCAGCCACCTGTGAGGTTTACTGCAACTTAATTAGTTCCTACCTGGTAAGAGAGAGAGGGCTGTAAATAAGAGACAGTTCCCGCCTCCCTTGTTTAAAGCAACTTTCCAAGAAAAAAGCACTTGTGAAACACTGATATCAAATACTACATGTCAATGAATGAGCAGAAAATTTTCTTTACATTCATTGGAAGCAGGCACAGAGGCTAATTCCAAAAGGCACTTAATTATATGTCAATTTTTCTGGCACAGAATCTCTCTGAGTGAGACTAATTTTGCATGATTAAATTTTAAACCACCATTGGTGAACCCAGGTTAACAAACCTACAGAAATGCAGTGGGAAGCCTCAACTTGAAAAGGGTCTGTGCCTCCTGAAGTCCAAGCTGTCAGAAGTCATGCAGGGGAGTGTAAAGTTTAATAACATTTGGGGAAAAAATCCTCATGAGCTCTTTTAAGGCCCACACCTGCCAGTACACCACCATCAATGGTTCTGGTTTCACAGTGACACTTCTTCACTTTGAAAATATTTTACTCTCTCCACTGCTAAGCAAAACATGCATACATGCAGCAAGTAAATTAGGATAATGTGCAACTGAATATAAATAAGTGCTTCCAAGTATATGCAATGAGCAACCTTAAAAAACCTCCCAGATTTTCCTTTGATTTCTTATATGGTATTTGTACTTCAGTTTTTGGAACAGCCTCAGTACCCTGAAAGATAAAACACTTGTGTCACACTACAGTGATGGGGTTCTGCTGGGGTTTTTTTTAAGTAATATTATAGTCCTGTTCATTTAAATTCTGTTTTTCTTGATGGTAAGAAAGAGAGAGGAGAAACCATTATGTGAAAGTTTTTAGGATTTTCTGAATATATGTCAAAGGGTGACTGAATGAGCAGATGCCACCTGGGACACAGGCACTGGCTGCAGTGTCTGGTCAGGGGGTAAGTCGTTTCTCTTTTCTGTCTTCCTCCCCTTTATCATCTCCGACAGCTAGCCATCTGAGGGATGAATCATCTCCTCCACTACAGCTCTTCCACTGAATAGCTGCTCTAAAGGAAACAGATTGAGGAAAAGTTAGCACTAAGTGAATCAAAGGCAGAGCTGTGTGCTCTGAAGTATGTATCACCCTAGATATTTTCAAGGTTCATTCCCACATTGCTCCAACCTTGAGAAAGGTAAATACGCCTGTTTGTGTGCATGGGTAGAAGGAAGGGATGTTTCTTTCCCATCTTTCCATGTCAGAAAGGGGAGGAATGAGACTCTCAAACTTCATTCTCTCATTTCCATTTCTCTCTGCATCGGGAGCATACTGCTGTTAAAGCCTTCTCCATTTTGGCCTTACTTTCCCTCTCCTTCCTCCTCCTACCCATAATGTGGCTTGAGGAAGCTTGCAGATAACTTGGCAGGTTCTGTTTGAGGAGTTTTACCCAATATAGTTCAACATTGATCTTTCTTGTCTCTTTCAAATCTTACATCATAAAATTAAAAACAAGGTACTAGGAAAGTAAGCTAATATTACAGATAAGGTATGAGGGTTTTTTGAGAGTTACTTTGAGCTTTTTGTAAATAAAACCAAATACTTTTCAAATTATTCTGCTGCTATTTGAAAGGAGACTTCATAATACTTTTTCAGTTTTGTCCTCACTGTACTTGGTTCATCATGACTAACACGCATCTTTCCCTGAACACAGTGTGCAATGTCTACCATTAGTTATATAAGAAGAAAAAAGTAAAATATTCTTCACTCCAGAAGGCAGAAGATTTCTATGCTTACTGAAAAAATTCAGCAAATGAAAATGGAAAAGCGTGGCAGGTCAAAAAAATCAACCTACAAAGTCTGGTTTCACTTGGGAACTCCCTTTTCCTCTAAGGGAGCTTCCAGAATGCTTAAAAATCATACTGCTGTGATTCCAGATGCCCTCTTGTACCATATTTCTTCAAATTTCACACAGGAATTTCCCAGGCATGTGCCACAAAAGGGTTAACTACAAGTGAAACTCATTGCACTGCATGAAAAAATTACTAACCCATTTCAGTAATACATTTTCAGTGTGAATTCAAATGCTCTCCTCTCCAATAGACCTTTATAATGTACTGAGTCCCCAGACACACCAGGGTCTAAAGCACATTATAAAATGCTTTTCTTCACTCTGAATACTATTTACAGAAATAATAATCATTCTAACCAGGTAACATGCTGCAGGATTTCAAAATGTTAAGGGTAAGCTGTTAAATATTAAAGAGGTTGCTTTTAATATTAATACATGGGCCACAAAAACAATCTCAGAGAAGTCCAGAATATAAAACACAGCCCTTGTATAACTTGTTTTTGTTTGTTTCCCCCCACCACAATTCCCTAAAAGGAGTTTTTAATTCATAATTTTGAATTTGTTAACTTCTGTATACTGCCTCCAATCTGTCCACAGGGCCATTACTTTAGAACTAACCAGACAAACAGAACAACCTCTGAGATTCCTGAACAGAACAACAAAGGTCCTCCTGCTCACAGTGCACCACTAAATTTCCAAAATCTGCACTTGCTGCAAGCCATTCAGTATGATTCTATTCTAAATGCAAAGCACTGACTAGAAATTTGAAGACTTTCCACCCAGAGGTAAAACACTACCACAATTTAACAGTTGAAGAAACTAAGGCACAAAAGTGTTAACTGGGTCACACAAGCAGTAAATGCCTTATTCAAGCAGCTGTTTAGAAAGAAAAAGCAAATGAAGAAACCAGCTAAACACATCAAAAATCTTAAGCAGTAAAAGAAGAAGAGGGTTACACCCCTTATAAAAAACACTTTCTACCCCACATACATTCATAGAAAAATGCACATGCATTGAAGTAAGTATAAATACAGAAGAAAACATGCAAAGAACTTATTCATGAACAGGGCCAGCTGAGCACAGGTACACAGGCACTTACTTGATCTATTTCCATTAACTTGGGGAAGGCACCTGGCCATTCAATCGCCACCTTCACTATATCAGCAGGAGGGGGCATTGCGACGCTGCTGTTCCTCGGAGCCAGCACAACTGGACACTAAACACTGCAGAGAGCCTCTCTCATTCACACCTGCAGGGAGAGAAAAAAAAAAAAAAAAAAACAGAAAGAAGAATATTACAGCAGTTCAGGCAGAACTCCAGCGCTGCCGCTCCAGTCTCCTACATTTCCCCTGGCTGGGCAGGTGGATGGAAATGTACAGGTGTGTGTGTTTATGCGCAGGGGCAGGAGAACGGCACACGTTACAGGAGCAAGCACAGGACACAACGCCACGACAGCTGCACAGCTCGACAGCCTGTTAGAAAGATGGCTGAAGCACTGAAATGTACGGTGAATAATAGGCATGCATTAGATTTAAATAGAAAAACTATTTTTAAATATTATTAAATATGCTGGTGGGGGAAAAGCGACAAACTAAAGAAAGCTTCTGTTACAGTGTCACTCCTGGAGTCCCAGGGAACGTGACCAGTTCGGTTAATGCTGGCGCTTCAGGAGAAGAGATTGCCCAGGAAGTTATGGCCAGGAAACACGGTTTCTTTTAACTATAGCAATGATCTTCTGGGTGTTCACAAATAGATCACTGCACTATAGCAACCAGTATGTCAGGAAGAAGGCAGAACACACAGCAGTTTCCACATATACACACACACACGCACACACACATCCTCACCTCACGGATCCAGAGATACCCACATATAAATACTTCTTCATGCTACATTCAGACACGTGAATACACAAGGATGTAGTATACATTCACAGTGACATAATCAGCTACATAACACGTCATAATTTGGCAAGAATATGAATATCAACAGGATCTCGTGTCAAATAGTGTGAACTGTGAATTTCAGGGAAAGAGGAAAGGGGAATAACCAAATCCATAGGTTTTGCAGAATTGAAGTTCTGTCTCTTCTGACTCATCAAACTTTATAATCTTCCAACAGCAACAACAAATGTTTATCAAGAGTGTGTAGTGCCTCTTTGGGCTTACAAACAAAGCTTCTGCATGCCTCTCTCAGTTCGATGGTGGCAGGACACCCTCTCTAGTAGCAAAGCTCTGCAATTTTCAGACACAGCAGCCTGTGCACCCTTCTGCAGATGGGGAGGTTCCTGCTGGCTTTGCCAAGCCCTCCACAACAACCATGGTGTTTCCTGCATGCTCTGCTGAGACCCAGCAAAGCGCCATCACGTACCACAGAACAAGAGAAGCTGCAGAAATCCCCAGAAGTGGGTGCAGTCCCACTTCTTCTTACAGAAAAAGAGAAGGAAGTGGTGAAAGCACATGGAGACATGTTTGCACATGCATCCTCTAAAGCAAGACAGGAGCTGGCTGAGAATACCAGACATCCAAAGACGCAAACAGGTAAAGGTTAAAACAGGCTTTGAGCACCTTCAGTTGCTGCTTCAACTAAGCTGGCCTAATGACCTTTCTTCAACTGCAGCAGAAGCTGGAGCTCAAGTTGGTCTGAACAAAATTGTGAAATCATCCCTTTATTGGGAAACGTTGTACCTTAGTCTCAGACTACTTTTATAAGTGGGAGCTCATCCAGCCTTGTGGATGTCTCCATTTTTCCTTCTTTCTGGTGTGCCTCTGGTCTGCTCTGAAAAGGCTCAGTCCTCTGACTCTGCAAGCCCTGCTACATTCTACATAAGGCTCTCAACACATAATATTAAAAGCAATTTATGAACTTTAACACTCCAGCAATTTATTTCCAACAATGGCAGTTCTGACGCCGACAGGATCGCACATCACCACAAAGCAAAGCACAAGGCAGTAAATGAGACAATGGATGGTCTATAAATAAAACTGGATTGCAGGAAATGCCTTGAAAGACTAAACAATGTGATTAAGAAACACTGTGATATTGTCTACATTTGGTAGATGTTAAAGGAACAGGGAATAAACACAATTAAAGCATGCAGCTGGCTTGCTGGTCATTGAGAAAATCAGGCATTTACTTTAGGGTGTCTTCTACCCTGTAGAGCCTTAGCAAATGCAAAGTTCCCACAATTTCTCCCCGAAACATCAAAAGCCCATCATTTGCATCTCCATCCAGCGGTCCCCTTGCTGCGCAGTGCACTGGCTCAATCAATCAGCAAAAAAAACCCCAAAAATTGAAAAAGCATTTTCGGTCAACTGCTTTTTACCATGTTTGAGTCAAACAGCTACTCAGAGGTGATACAACACGGGAGAGGGGAGGAGAAGCGAGGTTTCTTGGCAGCAATGAGCTGTTAATCCACCTCGACAGTCAATTGAAACTGAGACCTTGGCACCTTCTGCTCCCACACTCACAGTGACGGCGTTTCCCACCTCCTCAGCAGCGCAGTCCTGGGTACTCTCAGCCTGCCTGCCCGTGTTCTGGCATTAAGCTGTCTGCAGTGCTGAAGTGGGGCTGACTCACCCGGGGCCTGACCCACAGGCTACTCCTTGCACTCCCTGCCTTGGCATCCCGTCCCTGGCAGCAGGGATGCTGGAAGCCTCAGCCAGAACCTGAATTTGCTGGCCACAACACAAAAAGAACATCAGCTCCTGCCAGACAAACTTGACTGAGGAGAGCTTCAGCTGAGTAAGGCTTTGTTTTCAACAGTTTTATTTTCCCCCATCATGTTTCCTCTACACTTTTAATGAAGAAAATCATCTGTAGACCACAAATCTAAAGAGATCCATAAAAACTATAGAATCTACCTATTGCACGGGCAAATACATTTCCTTTTGACTGAGGAGAAGTAACTTGTGGCCCAATACCTTCCCTCCAAAGCTCACAATAAATGCTGGAGAAAAAACACTGATTCATGACCATTGGCTGTAAGCAGAAAAGTAAAACAACATTACGCAGCAATAAATTTGCAGAAAACTTCCATTTTCCCATGCAGATGAGGGCATTAACCCCAATTTTGCTGTAGCAAGTTGTGGGCTGTCTTGACTCACACAGGAAGAAAGGTTTAAGAAAGCAGAGTCAAAGAAAGCTGATGGTAAGTTAATCAAATCCAGCTATGAAAAATAAGCACTTACATTCCAAAGCAAGGTGCAAGAGAAGTCTGCCACGGCATTCAGCAGACAATTTCATTGTGACTAGTTTTAATGTAGGCTAGCAGATCTCCTACATAATTATAATTATTACTATACATATGCTTATACAGTCATAAAACACAAAGCAAAGTGACAGATCTTTAACTAATACAAATGGATGTAGTCCCACTTCTCCCACCAGAAGACCAACTCAAAGATAACAGTGTGGTCTGAATGCTGAAAAGCATAAAAAGTCATCACTTCATTTCTGTTTCTCAGGGGCCATCCTAGTCCATGTGCTGACTTCTTCCCTAATTTATATTTTTATGAATACAGTGCAACATACAAAAGATAACTTCATTTCATTCCACCTATGTGACAATGTCAGAAACAAATATTCTTTTTGGGGTTTTTTTAAAGGCCAAAATTGATGTTTAGTTGTCATCCCAAAAGAAAATGCTACAACCTACAATGCTGACAGTTCAAAATTACCTACTATTTATTCCCATGGTAAGCAGTGTGATAGACACTGCCCAGCAAAATAAGGAAGGCACAAATCCTGGTTTGAAATGGTTCTAATTTAGTAAGCAATTTTCATTATGTGCATGAAGAACTAGAACTGTTTTCAGCTGCTTTTTGTTATGCCAACAGCAGTCAAACAGTGAAAAGGATAGGGGTGACACTGAAGGGTCTAGTTATGGAGTTTTCTCAAGTACAATTCCTTTTTCTTTCCCAGTGGGATCTGAGAAGCACTCACATGTAAGAGCAACTTTCCAACTCATTTTTATAACCTTTATTTCCAAGGCAGAATCTGAAGGCAAGCAGGACACATGTGAAGGCATGAGTGTATGAAGGGAAGGAGGGAGTCAGAGAAAAAGGAAGGCAAATTCCCATTGTTTTCCCTAATGCATGCAAGGAGATATAACCTGGAGAATGTTTAAGCAACTTACATTCTCCCCAGCACACCATTTTATACTTTGAGGGGAGAAAAAATCACTGCCAAAGCATGTCTACCACTTGAACATACTTTCTTCCATCAACATGATTTTGCATAACAGATCATCCCATAAGTGTCAATTTTGCAATTTATTATTATTACCACATGCAGTACATTTATGCATTTCAACTATACTATGAAGGAATTCCTGGGGTCTACTAAGTCAGAGAAATAAACATCCAAGTTGGAAATCAAAGTATGTGAAATTTAATGTAAAAATGCATCAGCACAGATATGCAAGCTCTTGATTTACCTGCCTGGCTCTGAAGGATGCATTCAGCACAAATGTCAGTAAAATATATATTGA
The DNA here is from genome assembly GCF_028018845.1 of Melospiza georgiana. Classification (NCBI taxonomy): domain Eukaryota; kingdom Metazoa; phylum Chordata; class Aves; order Passeriformes; family Passerellidae; genus Melospiza; species Melospiza georgiana. The sequence continues at coordinate 48,223,124 of NC_080430.1, forward strand.
ATTTTCCCCTTCTACCTATGCACTGCATGTGGAAAACAGGATTTTATTTGTGTATGAAATTAGTTCCTAGTGGAAATCTTTTTTTTTTTCCCCAAACTTCTTGTGCAATTTCATTGGCACTTTCCATACAGAGACCTCAAAGTAATTTAAATAACTTAAAGTTATCGGAGTACATCTCTCAAGAAATAAATTCTATTCTTCCTTCACAGACAGAAGAAAAGTGCAAGGCTAATAGGAGCTGTATGACTTGCAGCTCTACTCACAAATGTAAACAGCAGCCTAGCACAGCTAAATTGTTCTTTTACAGAAGAGAGGTAGCACTCAAAAGAGCAGGTCAGCTCATTTCACAAGCAGCTCGAGTAAGAAAATTAATGATTAGAAAGTGACTGAAGGAATGCCACGTGCATTGATAATTTAATAAAATAAAGCACGTGTTCCTCCAGCCTGGACAAAAGACAGTAGATACAGCACCTGGAGCTGGCACAGATCCTGCCACTCCTTGACAGAGGCAGGTTTTTGCATGGCATCTCTTGAAGGAGATGGGCAAGCAGGGCAGTGAGGGCAGCAGGGCCCGGCAGGATGCGGTGTGTGCTGGCAGGGAGCTGAGGCCTGGCCGGGCCCACAGCAGGAGGAGAGGCACAGCTCCCTCTGCTCGGCACCTTACGTAAGGAACCGCTTCTTGTCAAAGCTCATCAGCTTCCTCCGCTCCGCTCCTGCCGCCCCAGCAAACAGAAACTAAGTGGCAAGTTCAGCTGGAAGGTCCCTCGGGGACCAAGTCTGATTAACGATTTTAGAAAGATAATCCAGCGCTGGATTAATATCCCCCAAGAGAGTTATTTTTGGAGTTAAACTGCATGACTGAACAGCTGAGTCTAAGGAGCTGTAAACATGCTCTACCATCTCTACAAGAAATGAAAACAGGGCAGAGAAGCCAGGGGCTGGATGTACACTTTGTGTACGTAAAAAGGCTTTCATGTTGCCTTTTCCTTCTTAGGCATTCAGTGCTATTCACCCCTGAACCAGACAAGAGTCAAAGGCCCAGCAGACCCATGTCAATAAAATCTGTGGATGTTTTGACACAAATGGAAGAAAAAGCTGTACAGAAGCTATGAGCTCCACTCTAGAGAGGGATGGGAAAACGGCAGCAGTTCTCCAAAAGCAGGCAACCAGGGTGGGGGTGCTACCTCTCTGCAGCAGCCACCAACACTGCAGGAACACCTGATCCCCCTCAAATGGCATCCATGGTTCAGAGCAGCCCATCAGCTTCCAAACAGGAACATTTCTTTGATGCTGAACCCTAAGTCTGCTGATCCGTAAAGCATCATTAGACCAGGAGTGAAATATTCAATATTATGTTAAAATGAGCTTTGGACTCTTCCGGTTTAAATGCATCACCCTTCCTCTCCAAAATATGTGGAGACCAAGAATTTGAGGAGATTTTAGGATTACGGGCGTCAAATGTACAGAACGAGACAGTTTTTGCCACCAGTAAAGCAGTCCAGGAAAGACAACTAATAGTTGTGTGGTTGTCACCTACCTCATTCCCAGCATACCCATAACCTTTCTTCACAATCTCATTCCAAGTATTTTCTCTGTCCACAGACATCTTGTTCCTCTTCCTGGGAAGCATTTTATATGGTTGAGGTTTCACTATGTTTGACAGGCCAGACCAGTTTCAAATAGAGCACTCTTCAAAACTAGAGAGCAAAAAAAGCTTTAAAGAGTGCTTCAAAAGAAAAAGTGGAAGAAAACAAAACAGACTGGGTGTACTCAGAATATAAGCAAGAAAGCTGTCTGGTCTTGCTTTTAAAGCACTTTGCTTTTAATATTGGAAAAATTTAGGTACTTCTTTAACATGAACTACCCCACTTCTAGGAAGATTCTTCTCCTTTTACTAAGGAACTCCTAGTTACATGTCTGTAATTCATAAGAGGACAAAAAACTTAGTTTTCATTACTCAAGTTTCTATTTCAAACTTTGTGGCAATTTCATTGACTCACATGTAACATTCAGTCAGATAAGGATGCTTGTTCACTAAAGATGTTAATATCTGAGCTCTTCAAACTAGAGATCAGGGAAGTATCAAGCTCAAGTACTCAAAAGAAAATTCCAATAAATAAATAAACAAAATTTTTTAAAATCATAAAAAAAACCTAGACTAAACCAAAATGCACCACCACAAGCCCCCTAAAAATAGCAATCCAGCAGTTAAAGATGTAAGACTTCACCAAAAAAAGTATGATTTTTCAACCATGCTGAGTACCTGCCTAACATAATTTAAAGACCAGGGCAGGTATCTAGTACAGAAAAAAAATGCTACTCTGAATACAAACTACAACTTAATCTACTTAAACTTTTCACAGTTTGTCAGATCTTGCCCACTTCATTTGGGGTTGTTTCTCATCATTTGGCTTGACTCCAGATGTTTCTAAACTGAAACAAGTCGCAAAAAAATATCCCTTAAAATTCAGTTAAATATAGTTTTATTTTCCCACCTTTCAGGGTTGCCTCATATAAATAACCTGCACAGTAGAAAGGAAGTAGTGGAGAAAATGTAAAACCTCAATTTCAGCCAGTGGTCCTACTGTTCTTAAAGAGCTGTAGGTTAAAAATCAAAGTTCTCAGCATAAGAAATTTGGAGGGCACAAGATAGGCAAAAAGATTGACACTGTGAAACAACAAAATAAAGCAATGCAAAACATTACAGCTTGAAAGGATGGAAGCATTATTTTTTTGTTTGGGAGGGGGAGAAGTTAAAGGGGTGGTGCTTTTTAATATTTAAACTAAGCCCATTCCAAAGGAGTCCCATGAAAATGAGAACTGAATAACTTTATCACAGGCTGGTTGAAAGCAAGCTGAAAAGAAGCAAAGGAAGTTTATCAAAAGTGCTGTGAACATTGAATAAAACTCAATTAAGGGTAAAAAAAAATATCACAGTCCTCTTTTCTACTACTAGCATGATCTGGCTATGGTACCTCATACTTTCCTGGCATTTGGATAAATCAGGGGGCTAGAAAGGACACAAAAAAGAGCACATTCAGTCAAAATGATAATACAGCAGAAACTGAGTCAAAGCAAGAATGACTGGCTATATCCCAGTCTTATAAAGGAGATAACAGATACAAGAAGATAAGCTCAAAGTTGGGGAAAACCCTAAACTTCCTGCTGGAAGGAAGATGAAGCAGCAGTAAAAAAACCAAAGAATTTGTTACCCTATCAATGTTTATTATACATCCAGGGGAACGAATGGAACTGCTAGGAAGTTAGCAGTCAGATGGAGGAAGAGAGGGCAACAGAGAGGTGTGAATGTTAAAGGAAACAACCAAGTTAACTGATGGCACAGACAGGATGTTGAAGGTTGAAACAAACAGCATAACTTCCTAATGTAATCATTCTGCATAGAAAAATCCTACAGAAAAGAGTAATACTGATATTCCACACTGCATAAGCATAATGCTCATCATAAGTAAGAAAAACAGGAAAAGAAAGGGTGGATAACTCTTGTGAGTCTGGGAAGGGCACAAAAATTTTGAAGACACCAGCCTTTTGTCAGGCACTGACACTGCCCTTCAGAGATGTGCAATTTTGAGTGCCACAATATAAGAATCACACAGCTACTAGAAGCCATCCAAAGGAGGGCTGTGAAGAAGGTAAAGGATCTAGAGGGGAATTCATATGAGGAGCAGCTGAGGTCACTTGGCTTGCTCAGCCTGGAGGAGACCTCACTGCAGTCAGCGGCTTCCTCATGAAGGAAAGTGGAAAGGCAGGCACTGATTTCTTCCCTCTGGAGACCAGTAGAGGACTCAAGAGAATGGCATGAAGCTGAGTCAGGGGAGGGTTAGGTGGGATATTAGGAAAAGGTTAATCACCCAGAGGGCGATTGGGCACTGGAACACGCTCCCAAGGGAAATGGTCACAGCACAAAACTCTGTCTGAGTTCAAGAAGTGTTTGAGCAGCGCTCTTGGGCACATGGTGTGATTCTTGGGGTGTTCTGTGCAGGCTAGGAGTTGGACTCAGTGATCCCCGTGGGTCCCTTCCAACTCAGAGCCTTCTATGATACAGTAAAAGATAAAAAAAAAAAAAAAAAACACAAGCAAAAAAACACCTATCAGTAATCTTGCAGCAGAAATACTTACTTCAATCCGTGCATCAAAACATCTAAGAGTCAAAATGCCCCATGTTTTTCTGACTTCCCAGCACTACACAGCCTCTGAATCCACTCCTGCAGGCTCCTAGCTCTCTGTCAGTTTACTCTTATACTCACAAAAAAAAAATTTCTCCTTAACACTTGTGGACTTCCCAGTGCTGGCTCTCTGAAGGACATTCAGCAAAACTAGACAGCATATGGAAAAAACAGTGATGGCCACTCAGGAAAAAAAAGCCTGGCACAGTTAATATTAGAGACTTTGCCTATAGCTAACATTTGTGGAATAACTTGAGCTATTCTGCCTTAAATAGAATGTCAAAACTAAGCCGGAGTTTTAATGGACATCATGAAACTCACTTTGGAAACAGAAATACTAAAGAACAAACACAGACACAGTCGCATCGCAAGACAACTACTGTGCATATGCCCATCCTGAGCACTGGTGGCACCTGCTTTGCTGAGTACTGCTCAGTTGGTGACCTGCAGGCCTGGAATCAATCCTGTTTTGGGGACATCCCAAGGAGATAACCACCCTCCTTTCAAATACATACCTTGGGGCCACTGTTTATAATTCTAGATCAAGAGGAGCTTGCATACCTGAACAATCATTTCAGGTATACAGTCAGGTTTACCATAAGATCAATGTAAGGCAAGATACAAGCAAAAAGATAGCAAAGAACACAAGAACAGGGCAAACTCTAGGTTCACACAGCCAGAACACAGACTGTGTTTTGGAGAGGTCAGAGAAACCTTTTGGAACAAATCTGACTGCAAGATATTAGCAGTGCCAACACTGCTCACCCAGCCCATTTCTGGGGGAAATTTGTCCTGCATAAAGCTTGGTAAACTGCATTAAATGTGGCACTTATTAATAGGAGATCCAGGTATTCTAGCATTAGACTATCCCTTACCTGTCTCTCTACTGCAAAACTGTGAGCAGCAGATGATCCTGTTTGAGCAGGGCAGTTGGACAGATGACTTCCAGGAGTCCCCTCCAGCCTCAACCATTCTGTGATTCTCAGTACACTGATTGTTGTCTCTAAACAGTCTTGAAGTCATAGCCTACACATCTGTGTTGCAATACTGTGCCTTTTCTGTACTTGAGCGGGCAAATCATGAGCAAAAAGTCCTGCTTTTGTAGCAGGTTGCCTCCTATGGCAAAATAAGATTCTTACAACACACTAAAACCAGCTGTTACAACCTAGGAATAACAATCTCCATAACTCTTCCCATCTTGCATCCAAGAGCAGTCATTCAAAGAATATCCCAGACTTTCATAACTTGAACTGAAATTTTAAAGGTCAAGGTGGAACTTTACTTCTGACAAGAAAACTGCCATAAAATGAGTTTGTGTTACAGACTAATACATGACATTCAAGCAGTGGGTACAATTTGTGGTCACCCCATAATTTTACTGCACTCTTTGTTCAACATTAAAATCTGCATGGCCCAGGGAAAGAGGAAAGAATGATGCAAACATCATCCTTTATTGGTTTGAGTCATAAGCTCTGGGGAGCCATGCAGTTTAAGCAGCAGACAACAGTTGAAAAGTTTACTGTCTCTCCCTTTTAGCAGGGACAGCAAGACAGGTAATGAGTTCACTCAAAAATTACAACCCACATGTGAACTTAAACCCCCATTGAATCTAATTCATGCTATCATGCTGGGCTATTGAAAAAAAAGGGGAGATGGAAGGGGAACAAGATAGCCATCACTTCAGCCACTGCAGTTGAAGCTATTCAGAGGTGTTATTAATATCTATTGCCTTACTATTAGTAAAAAAGTGGGAATACTTTCATGAAGAAACTTGACTCATGAAAAATACCAGCTTGTCTAGTAAATATGTTCACTTCATTGTGCAGGTAAAAAGTCACTATCAATTAAAAAGTCTCCTTCTTAAGTAGTACATAAGATCTGTTTCTCCAAGTCTCTTCTACTTCATAAGGAACTATAATTTCAAAGGTTCTCTAAGACTCCTGAGATGACTAGAGCTAATACTCTGTCAAAAGTTGATGACAGCACAGCTGTGTTTCTCCATTGCCACGCTCCGGTTGAAGCTCCTGCTCCAGCCTCGCTGGGAACACGCGGAGTTATGCCAAGAATGAGCAAAACACTCACTGTTTCCAAATTGGCTAATCAACAGACTGAGAGCTTAACCTCCCCACAATACAGGCAGACAAGCAACAAGCACCAAGGACTGAACTGTGCCAGCCACATTATTCAGCAAAACGACTCGTGGCAGTTTTCTTCCCAGGAGCCAGAACATCAACTGTCACCGACGATGCTGCAACTCAATCAAACTTTTATCAAAACACCCATTCAAAATGAAACAGCACTTGCTGTGTGATGCTTTGCTCTATTATCCTAAAAACAAATAAGAGTGCCTCAAATAACTCCTGCGTGGAACCAACCAACTTGGTTCCACGGAGGAGTTATTGCCCAGCATTTTACCTGCTAAGAACCTAAAATTGCTAACTGCAGAACAGGGAGATGCTGGCAGCAAAAGGCAAAAGGACACTATGCTTTTACTGAATAAAAATGTAGCCAAAAAAAATGGATCCTCATAACTCTCTCATGTTAAAAATATTGTAAAACATATACGTCATCCTGAGCCACCATCGTTACATTCTCTAGTGAAATAAAATTTTTCTGCTCCAAAAAGTTCTCTGAATGACAAAGTCCAGTTCCACAGCAGATCTGAGGAATGCTTCCCCAGTGTCACAGCTTTTCCTCCCTCTCCCCAGTGCCAGCACTGGCACTTGTCCAGGATACCAGTTCAGAGAGATGGAGCATCTAAAAAGTAACCCACAAAACAAAAACATATTTTTAGGCAGATTAGCCCCTTGAGTGCATTCACCACACACTCACCCAAGCTTCAGGACCACAACAAGCAATATATAAGGCCAAAGAGGAAAACGAGAATATATCTTGCTCATTTTAAACTTTTTCACCTGTGCAAATTTCAATGCATACAGCTGAGATTCAATTCCATAGAGAAGAATGATGTAAAAGTATGCAATTACAAAGTTCATTACAGTATGTCTCATTAATTCAATGAGCTGCTTTATAATTGTAACAGACATTAAAAGATTAAAGTATTTGGATTCAATCCAAGTACATTTTCAGTGCTCTGATTATTGCTAGAGTCTGTATCTTCAGAAATACAGAGTAACACCTCTTCACCAAGTACCCTGTGAGAGAATCCATTGTTTATCCTTCTTCCTTTCAGATTTCAGTGCTCCCAAATTAAATTTTCCCATTGCACTTGGGGGTGAGGGGTGGCAAATCTGTTCAGCTAACTGTCTACTTCAGTTTGACATGTTAGAACTGTTTCCAAATAAAGCTGTCAGCTCAACTTGACCATTTTGAACTTCCTGGAGGGCTAACACCTGGCTGGAAAGTCCTTTGTGCGCAAACAGCAACACGGAAACAAAGCCAAACACATAACTCTATGGCACCTTTAGTTTGTAATTCAGCAGTAATTTAACATCATTAGATCTCTGCTGTTCAAGCAGTAAGGGTGATTTAAGTATCAATCACTTTAAAAGAGAATGAAGTCCTCTTTCTCCTCTTCAGTCAAGCATTTCTCCTCTGCTGTGAAGACTAAAGTACATTTTTACAGGCTTGGCAGCATGGTGCCAACGGCAAGGACAGAGCCTTTACCCACTCTCAATTTTACCCAAAATTAAGCAGTATTCACAGGTTGTACTGAAAGTACAAGATTTCCAAAAAGCTACAATGCACATCTCTACTGAAAGAATACTTCATTTTCTTCTTATTGATGTAGTCCTTGAGCTGCATTCTCAGAATCACAGACAGAGCCCATCAGAAGATGTTAATCTGGAGTAACAAGAGTGATCAGGAAAGAGATGTTCCCATTTCCAAAGCTGACAGACAAACCTGACCTGTAACAAGTAAATGGACTCCCCATCTCTTCCATTTTCCCCATTTCCTAACAACGGATTGGCTGTTCTGTCAGAGCTGGATCTGACTTCCTTCTATCTTGCCTGGAAGATAAATGTGGGGCTCACAATAACATATTCTCCACAATATGCAGCTCCCAACTGCTTCTTCTTGATCTGGGCAAACACAACCTCTAAACACAAGGAATGAAGGAACATACTCTTTTGAAGTTTCCTTTTCACCTGTCTCATTCTCCAAATTCTGGAACAGATTTGTGAAGGCCACACCACCTTCACAAGCTCTTTTGTCAGTGTGTTAAAGAATTCAATTTTTTTCAGTCACATCTTAACTTGCTGATCTCACCCACTCTTCCTAAAATTTTGACTAGGACCAGGGGAGGAGGCTGGAAAGATTACACTAACTCTAATTAAGGCACTTGAGGAAAATCCTGAAGCAGAAATGTCCATAGGTAAATATGCTCCATCAGTGACCAGGACAAAGTCTAATTCTCCCATATAAACAAGTTAGAAAAATGTATTCTAGCATTTGCAAAACAAACCCCTTGAGACACAAGAGCCCTACATTCTCATTTGACCTTGGTGTCCTTCAGAAAATGTAACCATTAGGAGCTAGGATAAGAGAAAGACCACAAAAAACAAAATTAAAAAACCCCACCTGAAAATAGACCCTATATCTTCCAAGTTTGTTCCCCAAAGCACTAATTAAAGAGGACTTTCTACCACATGTAGCAATCACGCTGTTTAAATGAACAGAGAGTTCTGCTTCAAAGACAAAGATGCTAAACTTGGAAGCAAGAACACTTGTGTTTAATTTTCTTTTATTCAAAGGCTTGGTGTGTGGCCATGCACTTGCCCTTTGCTTCTGTGTGCCCTCAACCACCAAGTATAACATGCAGCACCACACTTCTCTAGAGCAGTTGAGAGGCATTTAGAAGCTGCAGGAGATTGTACCTAAATCATGCTGACAGATTACCCAGAATGGGCAGCTGCATTATTTATTCATGTGATTGGACAGACTACTCCCCCAGATATTCCTGTTTTTCACCCTTCCCAGCCCTCAGGGCCCTGAAAGTAGAGACTGGCTTACCTATTTCTTGCCACCACCCTTAGACTCACTACAACACTTTCTGTTAAAACCAGATGTAGAAGTGAAGATGCAGCTTTGGGGTCTGCTGGAAATGGCCTGTGCTCTTTTTGAGCATTTCAGAGCAATTATCCATCAGACAGGGCTTTTCACAAGGATACCAGATATGCACTCTTGGATGGGACAGAGGAGAGCAAATCCTTTTTTGGCTATATTTATTTTCCAATGTGTTTTAATTATCTTACTCTGCCAAATTAAAAGATTAATTTCCAAGACAAAACAACAAATATACTTCTAGGTGACTACATGCTTTAAACCAAGTCAGCAAGGGAAACTATTTTCCCAGGCAAAACAAAATCTTCACCATTATTTTCATTTAAGCCAAGACTGAAAGAGCACACAGAACATGCTGTAAGGACCAAGCCTGAAACCTCACTGCCATTTTCTGTACCTATAAAGCTGTTTTTCCTTACGTTAAGCATCCCCAAGGCACACACAAATGTCTGCAGAGCCAATCAAAATGCAAATACTGTGAACAGCCAAGGAAGCAACTACTGCTTGTCTCTTCATCACATTCTTCCTTTTACTCAAGCTTTCATCATTTAATACAAGTGACTTTGCCAAGCGCCGTGTGCTTTGGTTTTAGAGCACCGAAAGTTTATTTCTGAGTAGAGAACAGCTTAATCTGTCATCTGTTTCATTGGTTCAGCCATTCCTGGCAACTGCCTTGCTTTCAGCACACCCATGACAGGAAGACACCCCTGTCCTGTCACAGTTACCTCTTTCTGGACCCAAATAATCTCTGTAGTTTTACACAATGGGATTAACGCGTGGCTGCTGGCTACCCCACTCCCCTGCCTTTGCTTTTAATAATTTCATTGCTGAAGTGGAAATACAGATGATAAAAGAGACAGGCACATGACAGAAAACGCTCGCCTCTTGCTTTGAAGATGCGTAACATGACAGCAAAATGAAAAATCCCACAGCTGCGAAGGATGCCAATTTTCTCAGGAACTGTTTCATCTCTAACAAGATCAAACTGAACTATTGCCAGTAAATTGAGGAGGTGCCTGTTTTAACAGTTCCTTTCCTAAATGTGTTACTATTTCCCCTGGTTCATTAACCAACATTATTCAAGAAAGAAGAATCCTATCTTAAAAGGAAGGCAGCAAGGTAGCTTTGCCTGCCACCAGCCAAGTTACCTCTATACTTTTTATTGCTGCTTTCTGTTAGGAGAAACTTAACCATGTCAAAGGTTGGCAGTTTCCTCTAGGAGCTAAGAAGTAAAAAGCCTTGTTGAGCACGTTTTCCTTTTGAGCTGCCACAACACATGTCATGATGAATTCAGCACAGCTATTAGGCTGTGTGTGAGAAGGAAAGGCTACAGGTCTCTGCCACCAAACTATGGCCCCCTAAATTTTCAAATTTCCAAGAATATATTACATTTCTATATAGATGACAAAGATAGTAATGATATCCCTGAAAGGTGTTTTCAAGCACTTTTAGATTAAATGGTATCTAAGGCATGATTCGATCTTGATCTGCTTTTAGATTTTTTAATTATTGACTTATGTGCATTAAAAGTCACGGGAGAAAAAAAGCATTTGTACTTAAGACCCTATTTTTGCTTTTGCATGACTTTAAAGTGATGACAGTTTTAAGACCCACTAGAATAAGAATGGATTAGACTTTAATGTGCTTTCCTTGCTTTTAGTACATAAAATTTTCAAATTATTGACTCTTAGAAAGAATAGTGACTGCCAGGAGTTTTACCATGTCCTTTTTAACAAGGATGAAGAGAGGAAATATTTGTTTATTTATTTTTAAACAGGACATTCATTCATAGAAGAAATCTAAGCATAATACATTTAGTCTAGCCTGTACAATTCATCTCTCTCACCTTTGACCTTTTTTTCTCCTTTTCTTTTCTGACAGTGTTTTATTTCCCTTTACATGACCCATTCTTTAAGCCATCTTCCACTTCCTCAAAAGAGATCACAATTCACACACATGCCAACCATTTTTTTCCAGGTGGAGATTTTGTACCAACTGCTGAACTTTCATCTCAGCCAAAGTACATCCCAACTGAGATGCAACACACACATTTCAACCCTCACCAATATCTCTCTGCACTTTTCAGGCTTTTAAAATACGGGGAAGCAAGACCTTCAACCGCCAATTTGGGAAATCCAAAAGTGCACATCGATATTTCATTCTTCCTATATATTTTTTTTAAAGGCAGATCAAAACAACCTATGCTCTGCAGAACCCAATTGTGGTAGCTTTTGTGAAGGTTAAAAGTTCAGAAAAGAAAGCTGCTTTCTTCATTTAGCAGCCTCTTTCAGCAATACTGATAAAGAGACACTGAAGGGAGAGCTGTTGTGTAGGTATGGCAGCAAGGGGGATGATAGTACAGGTCTAAAATTCTTTAATTCTCTAATTTATGACTCTCTCTCTCTTTGACCTTACCCTCTTCAGGGGACACTGTCCCAAATACTGACAACCAGCAATGAGAAAAAGCTACAAGAAACACACGTTCCCTGCTGCTTTCCTCAACACTGACAGAGCAAAGAGTCCCCAAAGCACACTTCACCCTGCAGCCTTTGGGAAGACAGGTCCCAGACATACAAGATGTAACCATGCAAATGACAGCTCTTTCTCAAGCTTGCAGGATCACTATGCCTTCTTTCAACATCCCCTTCCTGCTGACAGATATAAATCAAGCAAGCAAACTCACTCTGTGAAATCAAAACTTCATACGGCCACAAAAGGCTCTCTTTTTTTTTTTTTTTTTAATATTAACTTTGCACATGAGCATAAATGCCAAAAGAAATGCATCAAGTATTATCTTGCATTGGTTTTTCTAATCAAAATACATGGCAACCACAAAAGGAAATGCGTCCAGACCAGTAATGAAGGGACTGATTCATATGCCCCAGAGAACAAGTGCTGAACAATGTCCACTCAGTAAGGTTCCAGCTTTATCCCTTATTAAAATAAAACCACGTGTCTGATCTTTAACCCACTTTGATTTATAAATGTTTCTGCTTTACAAGATTATGAAAGTAAGTATGAACAGAGGAGTCAGAAGAAAATAATCCATCACAAAACCCTTATACACCAAATGTTAGAATTGCCATCTATCTTACTTCCTTCTTTTAAAAATGTGGATTTATAGATTTGAAGGACTTGATGGGAGTTCCAGTTTGAAAGTCACAAAAGTAGACTGAAGCAAACAATAAAATACTACATCCCAAATGTAACATAGCTTCAACTACTGTACATAAACATCAGTTGGTCATCTGTCAACCAACTAAAATGCCACATGCATTTGAAAAATATTAAAATATCAGTAAGAAAAAATGAAGAGTCCTTTAAAAGGCCAGAGATTTATCAATTCCAAGTTGTGCATAAATAAATACTCAAATACAAGGAACAACTGTGTGGCTTTGCATTTCAATATCTTATGTTCCAGACACTTTATGGATGAGAGTTCTTCACTAGAATGCAAATCTGGACTGAAGTCACAATGCAGAATGGAGGTTTTTTCCCTTTTGGTTGTGCCCCATAGCAGAAGATATTTGCTCTAAATTTTAAAGTGTGTCACATTTTCCATGGGGCATTCAGGAAACTCCTAGCACAAAAACAATGAACAGGATGTTGCAGGTCAGGCTAGAGCTACACTCACTGAATGAGAACATTTGAGGAAGGGGAGGGGGACACTTTGCACAGTCTTTTATTACTCACCATATTCTTGGTTCCAGCCCTATACAGGATTTGGTTTTGTGGGATAAGCAAAGTTTGCATGCAGATCTCGCCTGGCCAGAGCTATCTCTTGTTTTTATAAGAATTCAATGCCCCAGATAATTGTATAGGACACACAACTACAAATCAGCTGTGACAGCTTCAGCTAGTCCACCTCAGTTCATGCTCTTGGACCATCTGTGAACTTCTCGTGAGCATGTCTGACAGCCAACCTGAACAGCGGACAGGCCTGTAAATTTGGGGTTGTTTTTAACACTCCTGCTAATAAAACTATTACTGCTCAGTATCATTCTTGTAAGTTAGATCTGATCTGCCACTACATTGCAACTCTCCTGTGTCTGGAAATACTTGGAGCATTAATATTCTCACAGCAACAGGGTAGCTACATAGACTGCAAGAGCAAAACCTGCATGCTGAAGTTTCCTGTGCCCACAGGAGCTCATAGCTGATGCTCTACCTCCTCACTGGATCTTTCCAAATAGGAAGGACTCTGCAGAGTACTTCAGTTAGATCAAAGCTTGTGCAACTTCCAGAAACACCTCCAGATAAACCCCATGCTCCCAACTCTGCTGGAATCTGTGTAAAAACAGGTGCTGTGAGCCCATGGGACAGATCATAGCTCTCATCCTCACCCCAGCCATGCTGGCTGTAAGATGAAGGAATCACAGAGAGCTCTAGTTCTTTAAGCAACTGCTAAGATTCAAAAACCAGTGGCATTTCCTGAAGACCACTAAGCTCCTGAGCACTGCTCTTGCTTAAGTAAAGTTGTCAACTTTGTTTACAACAATGAAGCCCCAAAAAGCTTTTTGCAGCAGCAGCAGAAGCAGCATGGATTTTTAGCTTCCGTATTTCAGATCTGCTTTTATTCATCAGACTTTCCACACGGTAATCCTAGAAAAGCAATTCTAATGCAATACTTTCACCATCAAATTGAGAGGCCTAATTTGTGGCTACAGCTGTGGCCTGTTATCTGTACTTCATCATTCCAATTCAGCACAACACAAACTCCATAATTTGACATGCCTCTACACCACAACAGCAATTAATTTGCCTCTTCCAGCCTCTGCCATTAAAAGAAAACTGCAACATACCACAATCTGAAAATAAAACTAATTCAGTCCCAGCCCTACCCAGCCTCTCTGTCATTTAAAGAAAACCCCTGCAACTTCAACATTCAAGAAGTTGGACTTTTGTCAGAAATTTTTTCATTCATATTATTACTTTTAAAGGTTACTTATAAATCTGACATAGTAACTTCACATTAGCACCTAAACTACAACATGAGCTAAACTTTTTACTTGGCAAAAAAAAAAAAATCTTGCCTCATCAAAACAAAAACAAAACATGCTGAAATGTTTTCATATTGGCCTGAAAAACAAACAAACAAACAAACAAACAAAAGAAGCAAATAAAAAATCCAGGCAAATCTCCACCCAGCAACTACTGCACTACAAATAATTTGAGATAAAAGGCAATTCAAAATAAAAAACATCATCCTATAAATCTGTGAACAGGGGTTTATTTTGATAATGCTATCATTAGGTAAGCTAGGGTCATTAAAGCCCTTTCTGGATAACACAGTAATTGGCTTTTCATATCAAGAAAAAAGGTTTTCTTCCTTTCATTTGCAAAGAAAACTCTAACAGCAAAATAATATGCATCAGATGGAATAACATTTCCTTGTTATATCATAAACACAAACCTCACTTCAAAGTAAAGATGATTTTAGACTTGAAATGGGGAAGTTCTTAATCAAAAAGAAAGTTCAAATTAAAGCCACTGTGATTTTACTTGAACTTTTATTTACTAAGTTTACACAGCTCCATTGTACCCTTTTGGAAGCAAGTATAGCTCATATTAGTTCTCTCATGTTCCCTGCTGGAACATAGGGTAAAATCACTTTGACAATCCCCTTAGCAATAACACTAGCAAATCAGTTGGGACTCTAAGAAAAAACACGCCACTTGCAAAATAAAACTGCATTTCATAAAGTAATTAAATATCCTGTGCATGTGGCACAGCTATACCCCTCAAGAAGCTCCATGATTTGAGTGACCTCAGAATACAAGCTGTGCCATAGGAAGGAGCCCAAACATGGCACACATCCCCTCATAACAGACACACTGCAAAGCATTAAGGCATGCCCTTCCAATTAGCTGGACTTTTATGAGTTTTTCTGAGGCTCAACCAAACAGTAAATGTAGCTGCAGCAACCTTCAAAATTATAATATTAAGTACTCCTAAGTGCCTGTTTCAAATCAACTGCTGCCTTCTGTAACAGGTGTATTCCAAAGGCACTTAACCCTAAAATTTGCTACCCCAGTATCTAAATATAAATCACGACCTACTTTTCTCAGCTGATATTTGTTGTCTTCACTACTAAGGTGACTACAAATTCTTGCTGTTTAAAAAAGAGATAGGTGTTGTTTCATTAATTAGTTTTACATGGTAATTTTAAATGAACTATTGCTAAATGCACACAGTTGCACCAGTGCAAACTCACATGGGTAACAAGAAAAAAAACATTTATCATTGGAGACATCAAAAAAAAAGAAATAAACACCAAAAAATTCCCTCACAAAAAAACCCCACCCCCAGCCTTCCAGAAACAAGTCTTAGATCATAGCTTTAATGCATAACAAAAGATGAGATTGAGACAATAATTTTATTGCATGTTATAAAATGTCTTCATGTTTTCCAAGACATATGTTATTGACTCACTCCTTCCCATTCACAACAGCCTTCTTCCTTTTACTTTTCCATCATGCTCTTTACTTCACAGCTATCAGCTAGGCTTTTCTGTCAGACTGATACAGACCTGAGCAAGTTCAAAGCATGTGTTCTCTGACTTCAATTTAGCTTTCAAGTCTGCTGCTTGCACTTCATGACAGAAAACACTTTTTTGCAACTTAAATTGTTTACCTTCTTCAGCTACAGCAATTAGACTAATGAGAGTTACTACCCTCCCAAACAAATTTTTTTTAATGCAGTCATTTAGCCTGACAGGCTTGCCAAGCTGGTGAGGAGGGCTTTAAACTAAAGCTGCTGGGGGAGGGGAAACTCAATCCATCTCCCACAGAATACTTCTGGAAAAGCTGTCAGCCCACACTCGGACAGATGCACTCTTTGCTGCGTTAAGAGCTGTCTGGATGGCCAGGACAGAGAGTGGTGGGCAGTGGTGCTGCATCAAGTCTACCATTAGCAAATTTGCAGATGACACTGAGCTGGGGGTGGGGAGAGTGTCGATCTGCTGGAGGGTAGGAGTGCTCTGCAGAGAAACCTGGAGAGGCTGGATAGATGGGCCAAATCCAACAACAGGAGGTTTAACAACACCAAGACCAACAGACAGATCTCTCAACTTGCCTACATCCCTCTGGATGCCATCCCTTCCATCCAGCCTGTCAAGCTCACTACACAGCTTGGTGTCATCAGCAACTTTGCTGCATACACTCAATCTCATGGTCCATGTCACTGACAAAGGTGCCCAACAATGCTGATCCCATTAAAGACCCCTGAGGAATGCCACTCATCACTGCTCTCCACTTGGGCATTGAGCTGTTGACCATAGCTCTCTGTGACTTTGCACACAGACCTTTATTCACAAGTTGGTCTATCCATCAAATCCAAGCCAGAGACAAGGATACTGCGCTGAACAGCGTCAAGTGTCTGCACAGGTCCAGATAGATTCGATGACATTTGCTCTTCCCTTATCCACCAATGCCGGGATGCCTTTGTAGAGGGTCACCAAATTTGTCGGACACAAATTGCCCTTAGTGAAGGCATGGTGGCTCTCATCAATCAGCTCCTTACTTTCCATCTGCCTTAGCACAGTTTCCAGGAGGATTTACCCCATAGTCTTGCCAGGCACAAAGGTGAGACTTATTGGCTGGTACCTCCCAAGGTCTTCCTTATTTCCCTTTTTTCCCAAGGGTGGGGCTCTTAAGACCTGTTGGAGAAGGTCCAGAGGAGGGGCACAAAGATGATCAGAGGGATGAAACACCTCTCCTGTGATAACAGGCTTAGAGCATTGGGTCTGATCAACTGGAAAAGAGAAGGCTCTTTGAAGACCTTAGAGCAGCCTTCTAGTACCTAAAGGAGGCCAACAAGAGAGACGGAGAAGGCATATTGTGATAAGACAAGGGGTAATGGCTTTAAACTGAAAGAGGGTAGGTCTAGATTAGACAGAAGGAAAAATATTTTTGAGTGATGAGGCACTGGGACAAGTGTCCCAAAGACATTGAGGATGCCCCATCCCTAGTAGTGTTTATGGCCAGCTTGAGTAGTGCCTTGAGCAGCCTGGTCTGGTCTAAGGTGTACCTGCCCATGGCAGGGGGATTGGAACGTGATGGGCTTTAAGGTCCTTTCCAACCCCAACCATTCTATGATTCATGAGTTCAGGCTTTTAGAATAGCATCAAGAGTGGATATTTGAAATAAAGCCACGGGAGCTGTTTCACTTACAACTTTTAGTGATCCCAAAATCCTTTACAAGGATGTCCTGAAACATTCCAGGTTTACTTGTTATTGTCATATACTATTAGATGTACAAATATGTAACATAGCCAGGTACAAAAAACTATTGTGATATGTCTACGGGTTTCTACTCACTGCAGCAAGGGCCAATTTGCACAGCATTCTAGTACTCTACTCCTCTCCATAAAATTACTCACCCAAGATTGTACACGATATAAACTGATGTAAAATGTGCAGCTGTGGGGCAGAAGTTCAAGACAAAACTACAGCCATTGTGAAGATGCATCCTGCTTTGATGGGCTGTATTTTGACAAAAATGAAGGACCTCACATATCCTCAAGAGTTCTGCCACACAGGAGGAGGAAAACATGAACTACCAAATGTATCAACCGCTTGTATGCAACTTTACCACATGTCAGCCCATGATACGTTCCTGTTCTGCAGAACAAGGTGCAGATTATCTGCATAAATTCTGCTGATAAGACCTTCACATCAAGGTCACACAGAAAGTCAATGTCAGGGCTTAAAGTAGAAAATGAATGCAAATTTCTTTGCTGTTGGTTACCATGAGGGAAGGATTTCACCACTTAACTCCCAACCTCAAGGCTAGTGCTACAGCCAGAAAAGCAGCTTCTTACATACAAAGCAAGGAGGCAAGAGAGGTGCAAAAGGAGACCAATGAACTACTGAAATGTGCAAAATCTTTATTACTTTAAGATATTGCATAGATTCTGGAGATGACTAAGAATTTTATTCATGAAAAATCAACCTCAAATATCTCAAAAGAACATTCAGCGTGGGAGGTTCTTTTGCAAAAATTAAATAGCAATTGTAATGAAATAGTATCTTCTACCAAGTTACCAAAGAATTTACATTTTGCTCATACTCTTACCTAACTGTAGAATCAGGAACCATACACAAAGGATAATAGCCAAATTGTTATCTCAAGATGTAGCATTATTTCAAAAACGTGGGTGGGAGAGCAGGAAGCAAAAGCAAGG
This sequence comes from Melospiza georgiana, assembly GCF_028018845.1. NCBI lineage: Eukaryota > Metazoa > Chordata > Aves > Passeriformes > Passerellidae > Melospiza > Melospiza georgiana. The sequence continues at coordinate 48,241,517 of NC_080430.1, forward strand.
CTAATTTTAAAAATAATCTTAGGGCAAGATTTTTATTTAGACCTATCCAACAAAGCTAACCTCCACTTCACATCAGCTGCAGATATCTACATAGCTAATTTTAGCAATATTTCAAAAATGCTGGATAAGTATAGAGCATGTTTGATCGACTTATATTCAAACCTGCCATCATTTGACTTACCTATGCCCACAGCTGATGCCACCTGGCTTAAAACCTGGTACTTCAAAAATGCTGCCACAAGGTGACAAGAAAGGCTATTAGCACAAACCAGTATTTGCTAAGTATGCTTTTTGTATTCTTTCCTTCTCACTCACCTGTGCTATATTCACAGGAATGTGACTTTAATATGCAAAGCTATAAGCTTCAGCCTTTAAGGTGCACCATCTAGAAGTCTGGTGAACATCAGCAGGTAAACAGAGTTCCAACTCTTCCAATTCTATCACTAGAAAGTGTGTATTTTAAGGATCTTAATTTCCAAAGCTGTTGATAACTTCTGGACTCAGTAATCCTTGTGGGTCCCTTTCAACTTAAAATACTCTGTGATTAAATCTGTGATTACTTTGCTCAAACTCTAAAGAAAAAGAAGACTCAGCTATGTCCCGATTTCCCTTTAAAAAATCAATTCTCCTGTTTAAAAGGTCATTAAAAAACATTAAAACAATCCCTTTGTTCAGTTGAAGAGATCAAACACTGACTAACTCCATCAGTTTAGGACAATGTGCTATTATGCTTCAAAGTCACATGTAGCACATATCAAATGAAACGTCAGAGAAGCAAGGCATTTAAATGCATATTTGACATACTTTTTGCATCTCAGTACATTTCACTTCTCAATGGGGCTGTGGGTGGGAGAGGAAAAGGTTGGTTTCTTATAGATTTGAGTGTAAAGGCATCATTTGGCAATTTAAATCATCAGATGTTACAACTGCCCACTGCTAGATGCTGCCACGCACAGGACAAACACATACCAGAGATCACCATTCTGCATATTCAGAAGGAGCACTTACAATCACTGTCTGTCTCCTCAGACAGCAGCGTTATACAGCCCTCACACTGCAATGCCAACATGAGTAATTAGCCATTAAACTTTTGAGCCACTCATTCATATTTGTGCATACAAATGTTTGCTATTCTCAAGTACCCCATGTCACTGGACTTATATCCAGCATCAATGGTGCTGCCATTTTACAAATCAACTTCTACAACGTTAGCTACTGGTCAGACAGAGCAACATTTCTCTCACCTTTTGTCTCCACTTCTGTAAAGGATACAAACCCCCATATTTAACATCTGTTGATTAATGTGTGTATACACCCCTCATCCTAGACTCTACAAAAGACATAGCAACATTTTATCTCACACAAAGATACTCAGGCAGGGGCACCAAAAGCAGATGTAGATGCCTGAACTCTGTGTAACATTAAAACACTTTGTGTCTGACATAATTTCACAGAAAAAATAACTATACTCATTGGTAAAGCTCCTGTAAATCATTCATCTTCCCCAACTCAACCCTCGCCTTTACAGCAACGAAAAAAGGCAAACTTCAGATTTCCATCTGGATGTTAATCAAATACTACCACAGCCATTGCTCAGCATTTCTCATATAGAAAGTTCTTTGAGGATATAAAAATCATTACTGACAATTTGCAAAGGAGGCATGTGAGAATTAGAAGAAGGGTAGAATCAGTAAGTGGAGAGACAGGGTTGGTCAAACCCAATGTTAGTACACAAGATATAAAAACTATGAATGTACACTGAACTTGCTAATATTGACTTCTGATTGTTTGAACATTCCTCCAATTTGCTTACAAGAAAAAAATGAAAGTAAATACAGATAAACATTACTAAAAGCAGTGTAATAACATTGCATTAAACTTCAACAGTAAAATTTAAATGTCTTTAATTTGATTTAATGTACTTAACTGAGGAAGTAAAGAAATTAAAACAAAAGCCACTTAAATTCTGCTTAATGTCCTTGTATAGGAGTACTATGTAATTTAATCCACTTTCAAAGCATATCTTAGTCTGGATTAATTCTTCCAAGTATTCCTATGTAGACAAGCCCTCAGCATATGCTAAATGGTTTCTAAAGAAGATAAACTATCATATACTTAGCATAAAAGACTGAGATTACTGATGAGTTGCTGCTGACCTATGAATTCCCTTATAACACACCAATACCCCACTGACATACACTTAAGTAATAGAATTCAGGTAAACTGAATATCAATATTTCCTATCTACAGGAAATCAATTATTTTCTTTTTGAGCTTGTAGAAAAAAGCAGATTCAAAGTATTAACCAGATGTCTCAGTTTTACTGTCCCTTAAATCCAAAGGAAAAATTTCACATTGACATCTGACCTTTTTATTTACTACTGTCAAGATTGATATTTGCATACAGATGGGATGATACATCTTGTTAAGTTTAATTTCATGTAGATTTCTTAACTTCAGACAAATAAAATGTGCCTCCCTCACCAAATCTGAGGTTCAATGATGTCAACTCTGCAGAAGGTTTTTGGAGGGCATAAGAAGTGGGAGGACTCTTCTGTGGGCAAAGCTTCCTCATGTATATAAGAGTCATCTCTACAACCCTCCACCAAGACAACTTGCCCTGTCCAAGGGGGAAAATGGGCCAAAGGTGGAGGTGAAGGCAAGAAGGCTCAGCTATCAAACGTGGCAGGACCTAATGCACAGCAAGCTGCTACTTGAGGTACTGGTCCTGTTGTGAGAAACCTACATTCCCAATATGGTCAACTAATGAAAGTAAAACACTTATTAAAATAAGTTGTGGAAGCTTGTTCAGAAGACAATAAAGCATGTTTCCACTAAGATTTTAGCTTCAGTTAGTTAAATTAAGAACCCACCCCTTTTCATAGTTAATTCAAGGATACAGATGAAACTAGAAATGCATCTCCTCCCACTCCTATCACCAACCCCCAGAGAAAAATGTTTAAATAGCAGATATTTGTAATCTAGAACAGAGAGCAGTATTCTCTGAAGTATCTAATTTAAATAAGTCTCTCTCATTAACTTAAAGGCATTCTAAACACTTCATCAATGCTTTGTTGTTTATGTGCTATTTCACACTACATTTCCCCAACATTAGTATATGCACTTCTATAGACACAAATGTGTAATCGTAGATTTATGGTATTCAGTCAAATCATGTATTAGAAATGGTAAATTTATTCTTAATACCAGTAAAATATTCTGTAGCTATGTAGTTGCTTTTTTTTTGCCGCAGCTCCATTAACTGAGTACTCTATACTGTTTGCAAAGGCACAGAATTCCTGAATAATTTTAACTGCATACATGCAAATAATCTCTTTGCTTCTAAATTCTTATGTGGGTCATTATTACAGAACTAAATGCTTGACAACTTTTCGTGCATTTGTCCTCACAGTACCTCTCTCAGACAGCAATACTAGCAATACTAGACAGCATTACCTACTAAATCAATAAAGAACTGGTAGGTAATCACTAGCTTTAGAAGCATACAAAAAGAAGATAACACAAGAGCAAAATCAGCATTCAAATTGATCCATGATAATTTAAAATTACTCAACTTTAGGAGCAAGAAAAAAAACTCAGGATCTTCTCCTGTGATCCAATCCCAAACCTCAGTTGTTTTTTGTGAGAATTAATTTGGGTTAGAAAGGTCAAAAAGATACAACTTCTCACCAAACGTGCAAACAATATAAATGTGACATGAAAAGCATTCATCCTGTGCCTATTAAATGTACCTGGGAACAAAATTTGGCATGAAACAAGGATAAGCATATGCAACTTAACTGAATATGTGCAAGATGATAACCCGGAGAAATGGATTCTTTTATTCCATCATATGCCTGGAATAACTACTAAAACTGTGGCAAAACACAGATGGATAACTCACAGAGCTCATGGGGTGTATACAGCATAACACGGAGCAGATGCAACTAGGACTGTTCACTGCACAAAATACAAAGTATTTGCAAATACTTGTGTCACACCAAAAGGTACAAGATGAATTACACTGCTGTTGTAACAGCAAACTAGTCTCTCTTTCCTGATGTGACTTCTTTGAGTAAGATTAAGCTTGGAGAATATTCACTCCCTGACCAGAGGAGATGGCATTTGAAACAGCCTCCTCCAGAGTTAAAATGGTGCGAGGAAATACAGAAAGTTCACATGGAATGAAGTGGCCATTAGCACAGGTGGCCTGACAAGGCACAGATGTCTCTGAAAGCCTTTGGCTGAATCGTCACCTAAAGATAGTTCTAAGCCCAAGTCACACTGTGATTTCATCTTTAATCTGTGAGATAATGCCACCACCTTTGGAGGCTACACCAGTAGAAGAAAACTCCAGGACATCTGGAGGACAGATGGGGTCAGCCCTCCCACAGGCCAGCCAAGATGACCATGCTATATGTCTGCCACACAGCTTGGGTGTAGTTTAGTGCCCTGGTAAATTCCCAGTCCAGTGTGGATTAATGTTAATCCACCAGTCTTTTTACAGTAATTTTGCGAACACAGGCTCCAGCAGAAGCAAAAAAACGTAGCCAGCAAGAGCAAATTAATTAGAAAGCATCAGAAATGCTTAGTAATGCCTAGATCCAGAGCTTTATAGAAGATAAGGGTAAGGAGATCAATCAGTTCCCCAACAACAACTATCTTGAAGGGGCAAGGTTTATCCTCCCTGACCCAGGTGGTTTCACAGCTGTAGGGAGCTTCATAATATAAGGTGCCATCCAGGCATCATTGTAATGGTAGCATATCTTGAACCTCAGTGGCATAAGCAATTAGGGAAAAAAAAAAAAAACAACAAACAAACAAAAAAACCCCAAAACCAAAAAAACCCAACCAAAAGACCCTTCCCAAAACTAGCATGACCAAAAAAAACCCATTGAAACATAAGAAAATCTACTTGCAATAGATCTAATTCAAAGCATTGTTTTCCAGTGCTAGACTGCACTGTGCAGTCTATTTTTTATCCACCCTGCTGCTTTGCAAGTTGGATAAAAAATAGTTACAGGAAATATAAAAGACACGTCTATGAGGTTTGTGTAAAAACAGGCTATTATGTGGATATAAATTATTTGGTTTGGTATTTATTAAGTACCTGTAAAGTGCTCCGTGCTAGTCAAATTACAAAGAAAATTATGTTTTGCTTTAAGAAACTGACAATCTAAATGACAAAAGGGAATAGATAAGATGCAGCAAGAAGCCAGTGATGAATGAAGAATATTTTGCTTGTGTTTTGGATTTGATTGCTTCCTGTCAGCACCTCTGAGCTAGAGTTCTTGCTACAGATTTGCTGACAAGCAGGCAAGTGTGGTGGGACAGAATTTGGTAAGGCAGCACAGAGAAGTAGAAGCAGCACAGAGAAAGCCAAAGTCAAGATGAAACAAAACCCAACAAGCTTAGAATCACTATTATTACAGCGACAAGAAGCATGAAGGAGTAGTCTGGAAAAAGTGTATGATGAGGATAAAAAACTGAAGGAACCCGATACTTAGAATATAAATTTCAGACAGAACTACTGTAAGAAATCTCAGCTGAAGCTGCTGTAATGGCACAAAGGTAGACCAGAACAACCCTGCTTTGCAAAACTTTTAGAGCAACCAACATGGCTATTCGGGAGACTCATCTGATGATGAAGAAATTTGGTATCAGCTGCTTAGTGTAATGCAAATAGTTATGCAGTTAGGAAAACAAAAATCAATCATTTTTATGGCAAACCTCTCAGCCTTGGGAGTATGTTCATTACTAGAGGTCCAACATGTCACATTTCTTTACAAAGTTTGTGAGAGAAGTAGCCAAGACTTCCTTTGGCAGTGTAAAAGCAGTGCTGTCACGGACTTCATACAAATGGGGTTTTGTTTTATTAATAAATGTCTTTTTCCCCTCTGCTCTGAAATCCTCCACCTATACCAGCTTTATTCCTTTCTCATCTTACTTAGAAACATAAGAAAGAATAAGACATTGTTTGTTTGTTTTCTTTTCTTGATAGGAGACTAGTTTTTCTCCAGTTTGGTGGTACTCCAAGTGAAAAGGACAGCAGATACACTCTTGGCAACTGTACAGGGTGGCTTTTATTTTTTTGTTTGTTTGTTTATCCATAAAACACTTCACTGTGCCAGCTTTCTGAGTAACCTCAGAAATAATATGCTTTTTCTGACAGATGACAGCAGAGCGGAGTTAATAAACAAATTAGACCCATATGAAAGCGTGATTCATACGCAATGTCACAACTGCAAAGAATAAGGTGGTACATGACTACCAAAGAGGCCATCACCACACAGATTCACAGAACACCCAGGTGGAAGGGACCCACAAGGATCACTGAGTCCAACTCTTAATTATACATGAGCCTTGAAATGATAATTGCTTCCCAGACTTTCACAAAGCTTCTTCCAGTTCTTCAGCACTTAACTGTAGCTATAAACTTTTCTAGGCACAGAAGAAACCCTCTTATAATGGAGCATAAAGGTATAGCATGAAGCTAAAATGAACAGAACCATCCCCTCACAGCACCTCATACACAAAGAGGTATCGCAACGTTCCACTGAAACCACATGAAAAACGGACTTTGAAAAGTTTCAGAAAAGTTCAGTTTTCAGGCTTTTCTTTTTGCCTTAAAAACCCCCAAAAATGCAGAAAGATGCAAGCAAGCACAAAACTCTGTTATGGTAGCAACACTGTTACTACAGAATGTACAAACCACTGTTTCCTCCTAAGTCTGGCTACGGTACAAAAGGTCGGTAGCACGCACTCCCGTGGAACAGTTTGCACTGAGGATGAAGGATTTGATAGCTGCCCTGCTTCAAGCAGCAGTGCAGCAAGGGGTTTAAGGCAGGCAGCAGAAGTGCTCTCAGCCAGCGTGTGTAACAGATCACACCACCAAAGGATTTTCATCCCGAGACCTCGCGTGCGTGCACTCGGAGCGAGGAGCTGCTGCTGGCACCACCAAGCAGAACAACCCTCAGTGACAAAGGGGTGTCACATCCAGAGCAAGCAAACATCAAAACATCACACACCGCACCACACAGAAAAGCTTATAAACAAACCCCTTGCTGCTTCCCCTTTCTCTCTCCCGCGCTGGTGGTTTCAGGTCCAGCTCTGGGGGATGAAGGGGATTACTGCAGAAAGCCAGAGACTGGCAGTGTGACAGGGCTGGGAATAGGAAATCTTACAGATATGGGAGACTGGCCTCGGTGACTGACTCAGCTTCTGACCCACTTACAGAACTTGGCCACACTGGTTTTTGGTGCCACTGGTCCTCTCCAGACTCTGTATGACCTTATTTTGTATGATCTTGTCCAATTAGGTCAATACCTTCAAGGCAGTGACTGCTGCTTGTTAATTCTGGTGAAAAACAGGCTTGAATAATATGTTGGTTAAAAAAAAATTAAAAAAAGAAAGAGGGCTGATTTGCTGATCTTACTAGTATCTGCCATGACAAGAATAAAATCATCTTTTCACTTAAATAATGAAGAATACCCACACAGTTAAACCTGTTAATATTATTTAAAAATATGTGCAGCTGGAAGAGTGGCATGTTGCTCTCATTCACCAGTTTGCTACATCATTACTGCCGCCTACAATCTCCCCTATAGGTCTATTTACAGAGGCATTTCTCCCAGGGGCCAAGTTTTCCATTCATGTCCCTCCTTCCCCCTTCTCTCCTGCTTTATCCCCTCCCTCTAGCAGAGCCTTTCAGTCACATTAGGCAAAGCATTTGTGGTGTGACATGGGGAATGGATCCAAGCCTCCAGCAAGCAAAAAAATAAGCTGAATAAAACGAAAAAATTTATTTTTAACCTGGATGGGTTCCCAGACACAGCTTATTCCCCACCACAACAGGTGTATCAACACACCTGGGGAAGAAACTGAGCAAACCAAGCTTCAACTCTTGCTGACATAACTACTGCTGACAAAGTCAAACGGATATATTAATAGGATAAGGATATTTTTGAAATATTAATACTGGAGTGGGGGTTCTTACACTGGGGAAATCTTTAAACATCATAAAATGGACTTAATACATGTTCCTTATGTTGTTCACAGTTTCCTTTGCCAGTTTGGCTAATTATACGATATTTAAGTTTAAACATATGTTGCCTCCCTTGCAGTGAATCCTCTCCTCCTACATGATACAGCAGTGAAGTCATCTTGCTGACTTCAAGTTGAATCCTGCACCCTCTTCAAGTAGGTGGGCATTTTTAGCTTATCTGGAAAGCAGTCCAGCCCTGGGAGCATGGCAGGAATTCTGGAATTCTCACTGCAATGAGCCACCAAGAGCTTGACCACAACAAATATCCTGAAATACGTACTCCAGATTCTCTGTGCATAAGAACCAGCATAACTTCCTCCATCCTGAACATATGGTTCTTAAAACATGTAAGAGATGCTCAGGATGCATCTGCGCTGGAGTGAAAGGTGAACCAGCAGACCAGAGACTTTTAATGTCCTTCCTTCCATACCATCACCACCTGACTTTAACACTTTGGGGTTTTTTTCCATAAAACCAAGACACATAAGATATAAGGAGATTCCAAAAGTAAGAAGTGGCAAAAGACTGAGCAAAAAAAAATGTATTTAGAAGGGCAAAAAAATCTTGCAGCCCTTTACTAACTTCCATGTGCTGCAGACAGGAAAATCTCTATCAGTTAGTGCGTTCCACATTACAACAGCCTTTAGCAAGCAGAGAAGCAGAGCACACCACAATAGCTGTGTTTCATTAGCTTAGCACAGCAGAGTACAGGACTTAAAGGGAATAGACAGCGGCTGAAAATAATTGCATTAAATTAACATTAACCCACAAACCCAGAAGAGGCATATAATATTCAGGACAGCTACAGAAGCGGTAACCCAGAATTAATGTCTGTAAAAGATGAACAATCCTGCTCTAACTGGGATTCAAAATCCTAAAGGAAGAAAGTTCACCTCAAATAGAGTTCCCTTAGGTGGGGGGAAGGAAAGAAAGGAAAGCACGGCCTAGTTAAAAATATCAGTAGGTAGAAACACAAACTGTAAAACGATGTGGTTCCCAAAGGACTGACATTTTTTATGGTTAATACACATATTCCCACACATTCCTTCTCAAAAACGACTTTGAAATTAAATCTAATTTTAAGATCTCTAAGTGAGATGGACATGTGAGAATTTAAACATCTAGGGCAGAAAAGACAAAACCTCAGAGACTAAAGCAAGAAAGGCAGCTGGGACTGGAGTGGACTAAAACACAGCCAAGAGTAACAGCTATATTTCAATTGGTGAATGTACATTATGACAGTCCACGAGTCTTGATACTAGAAGGGCTTAGAGTAGAAGAGTACCACCAAAAAAAGGTCCTTAATTAAGCTAATTTGTTAGGATGGGGAGATGCAAACTCAAGGGAGCATGCTGTGCTCAAAATGAAGAGGAAATTCATGCTAAACATGGGGAGGGGGAAGTAATTACTTAAAGAATTTGAGAGATACTAACTTACAGCAACTACTCATTTCATCTGTGAGCAGGCACCAGAGGAAAGCCATGGCACTATTGGCCAGGAGGAAAAACAAGACCCCCAAGTTCTTTCTCCCAGCACCAGCTAGAAAAGTCAGCTTGGTCAGGCCCTTGGCTAGCTGCAGGTCAAAAAGCAGAGCTAAGCTACCAAATGAGGCCTGAGCAGAAGCTACCATCAGACCAGCTCTAAGACCCCATCTGATGCCTTGATAGCCCCTGACCATCTGAATTTACATGGTTCCTTCAATTGGAGATAAATTCTGCCTCATGAGCAAGCCAGCATTTGGAAACAATTAACATCCTATTTCCATTAACCACCATTTTCTTCCCTTCTGCATCCCTGTAGAATTTTAAATATTTATAAAAAGACAAAAACCAACCTGTGAACTTTACTCTTACAGTAAAACTTAGCAACATGAGTCTGTGCTTTAGGATGTTTTAAAGCTCCAAACAACTGCCTATCAAACACAAAATTAATTTGTAATCCATCCTTAATGGGCAGTGTAAATTTCTTTTTAGTTGAGCTCTTCATTACAGCAGGATTTTATAACTGTTCCTCTGTGTTTGTCTACCATCTGCACAGCACTCTTCCATATGGACACACAGTACCTATTTTTTTGGTTTTGTTAGGTCTCCTTCATTAGCAATACTCTTTCATGAGCAGAACAGGACTGCCTAAAAGTGTCTAAAACATAGTGCTTCCTTGGAATTTTGAAGTTTTTAATGTTTAAAGTGAGTGCTTGCCACTATTTTTATTTAAAAACTTTGATGAAATTGCTAGAGCAGCCTGAATCTCACTTATCTAGAGGTTTCTACAAATTCTCTGACAATGAGGCTTTGTGTAAAGTCACACCCTGCAAGTTTCAGAGTAGAAGTCAGGTAAGTTAAGGGATGACAATCTAATTTGAGTACAAGTTTTGGCTTTCAGGACTTTCATTTCATTTCATTTTTCCTTAAAAAAGCAAAATATTATTTTCTCATACATTTGTCTAACCAAAGAGAACAAAGAGCTTCCACGTCAGCAGCAGGGTGAAGGCAAACCCATCTGAATTCCTGGTGCAGGTCTCTAGCTGTTTAATAAGGTTCACCCCAGAACTTTTCCCTTACAATTTCTGCTCTGCCCAGTTTTCTACTTTCAAAAACCTGTCTGAACTTTGCATCTTCAGGACTTCTATTGCTCTATGGACTTGGTTTGCTTGAGCTGGCAGTTTAAAAGTAGAGTAGAAAAGGAGAAAAGAGACACAGATCCCAAACAAAGAAGCAACAAAATCTGTTGCTGTTTCTTGGGGTACCAAGCTAAAACTTCAGAAGGTGGCAAGAATGACCCAACTCTTTCAAGCAGATCTGCTTGCTCTCCATACCTAAAACAACATCTTGCCAGCAGAAATCCATCCTGGAGTTTTGGCTTAGAATGCTGAAAACACCAGTTATTCCAAAGGTTTTCTGTAATATGTGATCTCAGCTAATACTTCCATTTCACTGTGCAAGATCTTTCAGCCCTAGCCAAACACAGCATTTTTGATCAATATTATCTTTAAATAACTTTTCAAATAAATAACTGAAGCTAGAAAACTCTATAGCTGTTGCTATTCCACTCTTACACTTCCATCAGTTATTTGCATAGTCATTCCCACTCTGATTTAATCATTCCTTTCATGACTGTCTAAGTCTACATTGAAAATGAGAGCAGTAAATCAAACTAAGCACTTGGCAGGCATGCAGTGGTGAGATCACAGCAAGATCCTGGAATAGCACAGGCACTCTCATATGGAAAAGGCTTGTGGAGTTCCCATGCAGTTCAAGTAACCATCATCTGACTCAGTGAGCAACGCTGAGATGGACACAGCCCTCTGTGGAAACCAGCTTTTAACAGCGTGAACGCCCAGACAGGGAGGTGGCAGAACTGGCATCCAAAGCTTCTCAACTGATGTGTCACAATATGTGATCTAGCCTTATTACTGCATTAATAAAAGCAGCACAGATCAGGGTTTTTTTATCTAACCACACAATGAAACTCACAGGTAAAAAGTCAGAAGCAAGAATATGACATCCCCATTAAAAGGTAAGCCTGAATACACGGAGAGGGTTTCATTTCTCTGCCTTTCAGTTAAATGAAATACAATGTTTCATGAGGTAGAAAAACAAGGTCTTGTTTAGAAAAGGTGTACTGGGCCCAAGGAGAATCACAAAAGAATTACTTAAAATGTGTTTGTCATTCATCATGGTTCAGTAACTTCTCATGAATGCTAATGTGTTTCAGAGAGATAGAAAGGCTTGTGCAGGTGTGACAGAAACAATTAGTCAGTTATTAGTAAGTGCTGGCTTCGCTGGCAGCCACGCTGCTGGAGCTCCACATTACCTGTAAGCCTGCCAGTAACTCTCCACATGCTCCTGATATTTAGAACTGCCAAAGAGGCAGGACAACAAGTTAAATCTGCAAACACTCATTCCTTCCCCTCATTTTGCCTGCCTCCATGACAAAATCTGCAGTTAAAGTAAAATGCTACATGCTTAAGACAGTGTGGTGTCTCTTCAGGAGTAAGTGTAAGGAGAGAATCTAAGTTTATCCACAATAAAGTAAACCCTTGCTCACTGCATTTCCTCTCCAAGACCTCCTAAAAGGTGCTTATTTCAGAAGAAGTATACCTACATGGATCTACCTATATAGAGTAGAGCAGAGAGCTTTGTTTAAATTTAAACTTCACCTTGCTTTAGTGTAACTACTCCCTCCACCAGGAGCTTTACAGCAAGCAATAAAACTTTATTCTCTTTTAGCACTCTGGAGATCCACTCATTTCCACAGACCTTGCAACAACATTTAGAGAAAATTTTCAAATTTGTTGCCTATTACCCTGATATCTGGCATCCTTTCCTAAAGCAGAAGTCAGAACAGCATGGAGGACTGTTTAATTTAATTTCCTTTCAGCTTTTAAGAAAATACGCTAAGATCCCTTAATTATAAATGATGTTCAATGCTTAAAAGGTGACCCTCCAACAGATACTTAGGGAAAAAACCTCAGCATTTTCTGAGAGCAACAGTATAATCCAAGCAATCATGCTCCAACAGCAAGCCAGAGATGTGTTTACAGCAGCAAAGAACAGCCTGGCTTTGACTCTGTGCCTCACTACACACCCGAGACACTCAACTGCTCCAGCATAATGTTCATCCTCTCTATGAGACAGACATCACAATTTTTGTAGCACAGCGAATCTCTGAAATGAATAGCAAATAATTCACTAGTGGCTGAATTTGTTAGCTATACAAAATTTTCAGAGTCAAAGGCCAGTGAAATGAGATGAAAACCATTAAGCCAGCAGATTTCAGATTCTTTTGATCAAGAACACAGCCATATGCCCGTGCCTTTATCCAACCACAGTTCCAATTAAATTTGCAGGAACTCAGTTTTTCATCTGGTTTAGTGGCTAATTTCTTAACATTTACTACCACTGAAATAATAAGCATAGACCCCACTGCGCTTTATACTGCAGGTTTGCACACATGCATGTGTGTGCATGGATATAAAAGCCAAATATTTTGATTAAAAGAATGCTTCCTGAGTGCAGCTTACAATCTCTTTTTGCTTAAACAGCAAAAATCTTCATAGGAAGGCTTTCCAAGCTGTTCAGAAAGTAGCAATGGTCAGAGGCATAGCTGCAGCTGCACGAGATGGGCGCTTCCCACCCCACTGATCTGACCTGTGCATTTATTTTCTCCATTGTTATCTATACCTGTAGTGCAAAACAGAATATAACCCATATCTGTCTTGGTTTGTGCTGAATTGACAGGAGCAAAAGTTAAGTTCATATTTAATTGTAATTTAATAAGAATCTTTCCTGTCTGCACGCCCACCCACCCACCTCAAAGGACCCAGAATAATCTAGGATTGGCCTTAAAAGCTCAGGAGCTTCCTTACTCCCACTGCATCCTTATGGTAGACAATCCATAATGCTGTCTGCCAAGGACTCAAACAGGATCTGCAACAGCAGACAGAAAGGATGGAGAGGGAAGAAGTCAAAAGAAAAAGGAATGAGAAAGGCCAGTGGCCATTCTGAAGCACAGCAGCCAGTTTGTATGTCCCTGACATGCAGGACAATCCAAGGTGTCGCTTGGCTTCACTATTCTCCCCAGAGAATGCAAAAGTTGTTTGAAAACCTGTTACAGTCCTGTCCTGCCACCAGCTAGTGATCCTGCATCCAGGTGGGCAATATGTTATATAAAAATGAGCATGTGTTAGAGCTGTGGAGCACTGAGGAATACTTACCTAATGAATGTGCCATTGTGTTCTGCTTTTCTATCTCTTCAGTCAGTTAGAAGTTACATAATGGCACAGATATTCAACATCAGTTTCCATATGCCTGACAGACTAAGCTCACATGACTTTGTGTGGGGGAACCCCCCAAAGTTATATATATCACATGGATTTAAATTACTAAACTGAAACACTGAAGATCAAAAATTCCCTTTTCAGGCTTATCTTGCAAGAAAGACAGGACCTAAATAAACTCGACAATACCTTCCCCTCCCCTTTGGGGGCCTGCTAATGCTTTCCCCTTCTACTTGTTTTATTTCTCTTTTCTCTTCCTTCATTCAACCTTATTCTACCATCATCAAAACCTTCAAGGAGCCTGAATGTTTTTTCTGCCATTTCTTTGTAATGCCAAGTTCTGCCTTTCACTGCCAGTCTTGGTATCCTCTCCCCCCTCCAGTGGCCCTTCCAAAACTATAATCCATTCTTCTAAGAGCTGCATTTTCTGTTGATAGTGCCAGAGGCCAGGAAGGCTCCTGGCAGTACAGTTCCAACAAAGAGTCTGAAACTGAACAATCTCTAGGGATAAGGAAGTCCATGACATGGTTTTTAGAATAAGAATAATAATAAAAAACCATGCCTCTGGCATTGGCAGCTTTTAAATATAAACACATAAAATTTCCCTTCCAAAGGGGCAGGTAACGTACAACGCTTTTCACCAGCAATGAATACCTGCTCCTCCTACCTCCGTAAAATGCTCTGCAGAATAGAAGTAAAACACATTACACTGGGGATTCATATGCCCACAGATGTAAATAACATTCCACTATTTGTAGTCCATTTCTGCAGAAGCAAACAGTGGCACCAGACGCTACAAATTTCTGCTCTTCTTCTAACAATTGTGCAAGGTGAGACATTGACAACTGCAGAATGACACTATTTTTTGTCAGAAATACTTTAAAATAACTACCGCAGAAAGACACATTATTTTATGCCAGTGTCTCAGAAACCCAGTCTTTTTGTCTGCAAGGGTAACAACAGGGAAACTGCTGCTCCTCTGACAAAGTTGCTCTACTAACACAAAATGAGAGAGGCTCCTTCTCTTCCTAAATACTTGCTCTGCTTTAGCAGCATACCAGTGGGAAAGAAGCAGATAACTTCTTCCCTTGAGGTATCCAGATTGCTCTGCAAATAGCAAAAGCGTTTGCAATTATCACATGTATCACACCCAGCTTTCACTGATTTCCTGAGTTCCTCAGTGGGACTAGAAGTAGCTGAAGACCAGTTTTAGACCATAAAAAGGAAAAAGTAACTCTGCATATTTTAAGTCTGCATCAATTTCTTACACAATTCAAGGAAGGTGCCTTCCTTTCTTTGACCTTAATTTTTCATTCAAGACTTTGAGCACTGAACTGTGACTATGTGGACAAATTATCTGCACAATGTTACACACTGCTCACAACTGAAGAAGCAATGTTTACAGCACTGTGTAACTGAGATAATTCTATTTCTTCTACTTCTGAAGGACAAACTACAGAGGTTTAGCACCTCTGTACTGAGTGACTTTATTTTAGCAAGAGAAACTGAGCTGGGCCAGCTGTTCAGGATTATTTGGTTAACATTTTTAGTGAAATGTTTTTAGTATTATGGCAAGTTATTACCAGATTTTATTGTACAAGATCAATAAAACTCTTGCACAGCTTTCTCCATTAAGATAGCAAAAAGCTACAGATTAAGTTTTTCTTTTGAAATAAACAAAACAAACAAACCCCAATCCAAACACACACATAAAAACCCAAACATCCAGAGTTTTTTTTTCAGTTTCAAGTGTAGATATCTCAACATGAAATCAGTACAAATACAAAACAAAAAATTATGGAGAATGTCAAGGGTTAGTATTTTTCATGAAATCACATTGCTACTTCATGGTCTTTTACCTATGGACAACCTTTATTACAGAACAATCTGCTCTAATTCAGAGAGGAAAGAAAGATGGTCCTTCACTCATGAAATCTAGATATTTCCAGAGAGTCTCTATATACACTCCTTTAAGAGCTCATGCCAGTTGTCCAGTAATATTTTTAAACCACCTATGTTCATTTCCATTGAAAAAGTGCCTTCTAAACCGTTCCTTTTTCTTTGACTTTATCTTCACTAGACTTTGTGCCACTAGACTTCACTAGACTTTGTGCCATCAGAGTAAAAAATGAAAACAAAAGCAGATTTCTCAAACTGAATTTAACACTTTTTAAACACTTTTTTTGCCTTTAGCATATGCTAGGGGTTTGAGATTTTCTACCTACAGTTGATATATAGGTTTATTCAATAACAATACTGGACAGTTAAACCTAAATAGAGCTGCCCTGAGCTTTTCCCAGTGTCTGGTGGAAATTCCACTATATAATTCAATAGCTAGAGCAGTTCAGTTCTGCCTGTATCTGAAAAAAATTGATTGCAGATCTTTTCTGCCCTGTTTGGCTAAATCATCTCACCAAAGCACTACAATTACAGCAGGAACTTCATATTACAATCTGGCACATATTGTCCATGCTGTCCCTTGGGAAGGCAATTCCCAGCTTTTATTCAGAAAATAGCTTGCAAATATATCTCTTTGTGTCTACATTCATCCTACCGCCTACTCTTATATTTTTAAATTAATGCTAAGAAGATGCTCAAAACAACCTCCAAGTTTCTTAACCACTTCAGGTTATCTTTATCAATACAGAACAGAACCTTGCCTTGCTCCCACTTGTAACTTCTGCCATAGAACCAGTAAAGATGAAGTGATGACACTGAGCAGACTCACCTTTCTCTTTTGGTAAATACAGTAAATTAAGGGATCTTGCTGCAGCTCTCACAAGCTAGCATTTGACTGATTAATTCTTTTTTTCAGTAGTACTACTTTTGAAAAAAAAAAAATAGGTCCTGGAGTTCAGACTAGATGATCTTTAAAGGTCCCTTTCAACCCAAAGTGTTCTGTGACCCAGATTGATTTTTAACAAAGATATTTTTCTCCCAAGGTTTCTCTGTCCCATGTCTCTTGTCCCATGTAGTGTGCATATGAAATGACAACACACATGGGCCACCACACAACACACATGCACCACAACTCTCTTTCCCCTTGGCTACTTCTGACAGCACAGATAATTACGCGTATAGCTGTAATTATACATCCATAACTAACACTTGTCTATCTTGACTCAGAGGAGGTTGCTGGAAACAGACTGGGATGAAGAAGCTAGAAGATGTAGAAGGCATTTTATGAGCCCTGTCAACTGGTGTTATGCACTTCATAGCAGCATCTGCACTGTGCGGCACACCTGAATTCCCCTCTCAGTCTTTCCTGTTGGAACTCTGCTTGCATTGAAGCACTGGAGAGCAACCATCCTGAGGATGCACTCACTCAGGGCACCAGGCTTTACCTGAGGCAAAGACCTAAACTACATTCTTCCAATATCAAACCAGTGATTTACAATGTCTCTTCCATCATAAAACTACATTTATACATTCATAAAAATATATAGTTGCACAATGCCATTCCACTACAGTCACATATCTGATAGACAACCTGCAGCAGGAAACACTGGACCTCCCAGGTACTGACTGAATTCAAAAGCAAGACATCAGCAGCATGAAAACTGAGTCAGGCTTATCATTCCCAAATTAAATTAAAACTACTGGTTCTCCTAAATGGCTCCAAATTGCCAGCCTGAGAGGCTACCTCTCGTTCAATCCACATCCACAGCTGGGGCTTCTTTGTTACAGAGGAGACAGCTACCCACAGGACATTCTCTAAAGGGGGCCCTCAGCTCTGAATTTCAATAGATCAAGAGAAAAAAGCCTCAAGACAGGAAAGCAGGGCTTATCCCCTTAGCCAAGCTTATGAAGACCAATGAACACAGCAAGAACAATTAGTTGGAAACAAAGGACCTATAGGTTGACTTAAGTTTGATTTTCTGGTCTAGCTTGGTGGACTATGTACTGATTTAGGGGAGGGAAGTCCAACTGCTTTTTCCTTTATGCCATCATTCCTTTAATTAGAAAACATAGCCTATAGGCTACCGTTGGTTTTTTCAACCTTTGTATATTAATTATACAAAATTAATTCAAAGCTAAAAGCCTCTCCATCTCTAGAGTCAAATTAATAGTTTTACAAAATTTAAGCAATTTGGAACATACAGAAAAAAAATCTTACAACCTACTGGTTTAACTTCAATCCACACACCACTGAATTGTGGGTGTTTTGATCCCTCTGACCTATAAACTGGGAGATCAATGTAAAATCCCAGTGCAAACAGCCCAAGACTATTTTATTTATACATTTGTATCAAAATAGAACTTGAATTCCAACTTGGATTTAAAATTATGCAGATTATTTTTTCCCTTCTCTCTCAGCAGACATTTCTCCTTTATCATAGTGTGTCTTCTGAGTCACTTACAGCTGCAGGGGATGAAGTCTTTGCAACCTCTACTTTCCAGAAAATCATCCTAACACAGCTGACACAACCAACTCTTGTTACCCCAACACACACCCAGACACTTTCAACAAGCTAAATTCCTAAGGTAGCTGAAGGGAAAAATGGACTATTTTTAGCAGGTCAAGAAATAAAAGCCCAGACTATTGGATATTAAAAAAAGTTTATGAAAGATGCTGTACATGGTTACATATTAAGGCTAATCCAAGAAACACAGACTGAAATCACCATTTCACACAGAGGGCAGAACAGATGCCCAAGTTTCCACAGTTTGTCCAAATATGTCAGAGAAAAGGCCAGGACAGAGAAAGCCTCAGAGCAACACAGGGCAGTGAGATTATTTTTCTCTTTCAAAATTGCTTTCCACATTTGCACATTTAGAAAAGTTTCAAGTTTAGCTCCAAAATATGAAAATCAGTCCTTTCAAAAGAGATGGCATAACTGACCTAATTCAAACATTAGTTACAATTAAAGAAGAAAAAAACAAACAAAAAAACCCCGAAACAACAATTGTTTTATTTTTTTCAAGGTCTTAATTTTTTTTTAATGCTCTTTCCCCCTCCTTTTCTGGAACTGGCACTAGCTGTCAAATCTTTATTTGTCATAAATATGGTAAAAATCGTATTAAGCAGTCCAAAATGAAAAAGATCTTCTCATTTTGTTTTGTAGACTTTTTGGTTGACTGGGTCCTTTTTCTCCCCCTTTCTCCCTTCTCCTGAGTAGTTACAACCACCACACTAAATGTGTCTTTTGGTCTCCAATGGAACTTCTAACTTGTTCAGAATTTCTGCCCTTATTTGGTTTTTTTTAGAAAAAGAAGATTAAGCACAAGAGAAGTTATGCATATCTACAGAAGAGATTTTAGACCTACATAAAGTAGAGCTCAGAATTAGACCCCACATCTAGGCCTGAATTTTGTGAGTTTGATGACCAGAAGAGATTTCAGGCGCATGTGTGAAGAGGGACAGTGGGAGGTGGGGTGAAAAGGTTGATAGGAGGAATGTACTTGAACCACAGGGGGTAGAGCTTCAACAGATGAGTCTGCTGGTGCTTGAAGGGAGGAGAAAAAAAAAAGAAAACTTGGGAGGGAAAAAAAAAAAAAAAAAAGAAACACCAATACTCCAACATTTTAACAGCCTAGGGTATACCAGATATATTTTCCAGAATCCAAGGACAAGTACTTACGTTTAGGAATTTATTTTTTTTCACTTGGTTTGGCTCAGTGCTACTGAAAAACTTTGTCCAGAAGTCCATGTGCCGAGCCAACATTTATTAGGTTTCAATTTCCAGCTGAAGCCACAACTGCTGCTATGAAAATTAATGTGGCAATTGTACCAGAAAGCAAAGCAATGGAAAAGACTGCACTGGTATGTAACAAGTACACTCACTGGCACCATGAGAAAAAATTGTATTATATCAACCTTTGTCATAGACATTTTTCTCTTCTCATTATTAGAGAAAAAATGTGCAAATCAAATTTATTGTTTGGCCAGAGGATATTATATGGATAGTTATAAATTCCTCATCACCCAACCTCAGTGGATTACTGCCTGTCCTAAAATATGAAGCAGTAATTTAAAGAGTAACCCGTGCTATGTTGCCATCAACAAGATTCAATGAAGAATACTGCAAATTGCCAGTCTAGCCAGTCAGAAAGCCTTAACTGCACACATGAGATATCTTTGCCAAAACTCACGTATCCCTCAAACTTCTGCTGGAATATGTGATAAATGTATGTTGGCTGAAGAGAATGAAAAAGGGGCAAGCAATAGTTTCACTTCAGCTACAGATTCAAGAAGCAGAATACATGCATGTACTGAGAGTATATGAATAGTTAATTAAAACAAAACTGAAAGATCAAGTCACCATCAGAAGGATTACAGATGGCTTTCAAGTCCACAAACAAATGCACAAAGTACTTACAGCATGCACATGGTCACAGGAAAGGACAACTACATACTGAATTTTATGGAAGTTTCCAACAGACTACATCAGGAGACCTGACTCTTCCCATTTTTACCATGAGGCTGACAATGAGCTAGAAGTAAACCACCCCTGAATAGCACCAGCCATCTAACCTCAGACAACACACATTAAAATCTCAGCTGAAGGAGGTAAGTTGAAGTGCTGACAGCATTATTTGAGCCTGTTGTCAAACCCCGCTTATCCCTCCTCTTGAAAAACTTCAAAATGTTGGATGTATTTGATATGGGTTGTCAACTTCATACATTCTCATTAAGAAAAGTAAGGTTCACAGGGAGAATTTTTCCAGCCTCATGCACACTTGGATTTCCAAAAAGGCTCCGGCAAGTTAGACAATCTTCCTCTGCTGTATTAAAGAATGAGAGTTTAATGCCACCTCCAGAATCTGAAGTTCTCCTAGAAGCAGTGACCTGTCCTCCCTTTCAGTTGAAGCAAGCTCAACAAGAAAAAGAGCCAGGTTATTATGTGTGCATTCCTGTAGCTGATAAAGAAATTATACCATCTCTGATGACACAGAGATGTCATAGACAGATGACAGATTTCAGAGACAGATTTACATTTCCTATGTCAGCCATAAATTAGGTATGTACAATAAAGCCTTTGAGCTAGAGATTTTAAGAATATAGGAGATGATACACACTTCAGGCCACAGCTTTTCTTGGAAATCTTAAACAGAATTATTTATGTGAATAATAACCTGAGGGTTCCTAGGATAAAGAACTTAAGGACTGGGCAAAGACCTTGAAATCATGAGAGTTGAGATAGATTAGATAGATAGATAGATAGATAGATAGATAGATAGATAGATAGATAGATAGATAGATACCAAAGAATAAGGTACCAAAGTAGAAGTGAGAAACATGGAGGAAGAAGTTACAAAGAGAGTTTAACTCAAAGAAATAAAAATCAGAGGGAAAGCAGAAGCAAAAGAGAAAATGCACACAGCCAGGACACAGATATAGTTTTGTAATAAACCTATTTGGGAATAATTTGTTTTCCTATTTTCCACCCTGTTACACCTCCCACTGCCATCCCCAGCCTCTTGACTCAAGATGATGTTTCACAAATATTTTAAATCAACTTAATTCCATCTGAAAAGGGAAGTCTTTCCCCTAAGCATTGAGTTGTAGCTCCCACTGCCTCCCTTCTTCTAGTGCTAGCTTCTGTGGAGTTTTGCAGTGCTATTTGACTGTAAATGGAACAGAGCAGAAACAGTAGTAAGAAGATTTAGGTCCCCCAAAGGTGGTAAGAACAGGTCCTTTATCATATTTGCATTACACCTCCAGGTAGTATACTCAGCTTTCTAAAGAACTCCATAGCCTACTCCCTAGAAATGCACCAAAGTGAGCTCATTTATACATAAACTAAAACACTTTTCTATAGGGGATCCCTACCAGCAGTACCTACAAGTCTTCATTGCAGTGTGATTTATTGCAGAACAAAAAAAACACCTTGTCCCCCAACTTCTCACAATTAACTTCCCTCTCCTGGCAGCCATTGACAACAAGCCTGCTGCAGACAAATCAAATATAGACTGGAAACCTGCCGTTAGGGAAAATAAATCAATGCACTTCCAAGGGTTTGCAAACAAGCACCACGTGAATCCCTGTTCACCTTGCTCTTGAGTGCAGGCATGTGCTTTACAAAGCCATCTGCTCAGCAGCCTGAGAAATCAGTGCCACACTTACTGATGGGCACCACACGTGTAGCACCAGCCACTGCCAGCCTGCCCAGAACACAGAAGTTTTCCTCTGTCAGATGTGAAATGGAGAGAAGAGGAAGCATGCTAGCTAGCTATCCCCTGGAGCATAGACTTCTCATTAGTATTCCTCTTCACTGTTAACAGTGATCAGAAAACAGAGAAAGCCAGCAGGAAGGTTATGACATTATCTTCAATCTCTCTTTTGTGTCTCACACTTGCAATAATGAAGGATCACACCACAGAACCAAATTCTTGCAAAGAGCTTGATGCAAAAATGCTGAGCAAAAGACAGCTCTGCAAGTTTGTGACTCTTCTTCCATTAGTCTCTCTAAAACCATATTCATGAAGTTTATTTAAGTGTCACATATATATTATCACCTCTTAGATCAGTACCATCAAATGCTTGCCAACATTCTGACTTCTGCCAATTGCTTTTAGTTTCTCTTTCTTTTTCCAGTGCTATATTTGAAGAGAGAGGAGGAAAAAGAAAAGAAAAAAAAAAAGTGACTGACTTGAGTAGAAGGAAAATTATTCTAAATCCTTTAAACAGTTGCTCTGTTAAATTGACACAAGTTTAACAACGTGTACTTGGCACATTCCTCTTGCCACGAATACAAGAAACTTTAAAAAAAAACCTCACTCAAAGCAGGGAAATCTTTTAAAGATACAGCACATACCTTGCTGAACAGTGGTCTGATACCTGTTATAAAGCTATTTGTAGATTCAAGTGTTCAAATAACAACAAAGACAACATAACTGTAAAGGCTTTTTCTTTTTCTGGAAATCTTCTTTTTAATAGAATGGTGACTGAATGGGGAGTCAAATCTGACCAACCCATTCTCACTCAAATTGTGCATTCCAGACAGTGCAGGGACACAGCAGAGGAGAAAGTCTACGAGGCCCAGGTATAACTGTGCAGAAAAATAGACCAGAACAGACAACAGTACTTTTGCTTGATTCAAGGGTACATGATGTTTCCCAGCTCCCAGGGTTCCTAAAATCCCATCACCTTCTACAATGTGGAATGTTCTTTTAATCCAAGGACATGCTGCACATTCACAGCACAGCATGACAAAGAGAGCTTGTAAATTTTAAAGAGATTGTTTATTTCAAGGAAACTGACTATCAAGTGACAGCAAAATCTCAGCTCGAGAGGAAAACTGTACTTCATGGCCTCATTTAAGTCCCAAGCAAATCCTTATTTGACAATTACAGAATTAGAAACACTGTGGCTGGCAATATATCAAAATAAAACAACAACAACAAAAGCTTGTTATTGGAATAAGAGAACACTGCATTTTAGTGTGCAGGTGCACTGGCAGAGATCTGGGGAAGCCTTTTCCTGGTAACACTTAAATCTATAGGCATTAGCCATTCACTCCATCATATAGTGAAGCCATCTAGAGTATCAAAAGAAGAAAGCAACAAGTCTTATGTGTGAGCATGGGAGCTCTGCTCCCTGTGTATCAACATGGAAAACATGAGATCATATTTCAACATCACTTTGTAGGCAGGACATTGAGATAACCCATGTCTATGAGCCCAGACCTTAAAATCAAAGAGACTTCTACTAGGTAGACAAAAACAAAGAGCGGAAGGAAGGGTGGAGCGCCACGTTACTCTTGATCTGTAATTTGCTACCTCGCAGCCTTGCTGTCAGGAAGCTCAATGCACACAGCACTGTTTCAGCAACAGTTACACTTTTACATACCATAACAAGCTGTGTTTCATGACAACCAGGGTAAAAGGGCATTAAAAAATAACTCTGTAGGACAACACAGTATGCTGCACCCTAACAGCAAGAATACAGAGTACTTGCTTTTAAGAGCACCAATGGTCAGGTTATATAACGACAACTGCAGAACTGCAGATACTTTTGGTTACCAAGACTGCTACAAAGTAAGCAGGTAAGACTTTTTTCCTCCCCCCTCAGCAAAATCTGTCTGAACTCTTCACCTAGTAATTTTTTCCTGGCATATGGACAATATAAGGAAAAATATCAAAATGGTATGTATATAAACCAGTTTTCTTTCCTCTAACGCCCCGACCCCCCATCAGCAAATTGTTTATTAGAACAAATCCTCAGACAATGATACTCAAAGCAAAGCTGCAAACTACAGAGAGGGCAGGTGTATTGCAGTGCACAGTGAGTTTCAAAGAGATTACAAAGAGAGAGAGAGAAAGAAAGCCATCTACCCCTGTGCAACCTTTCCAGTATGAATAAATTGTGATTCAGGTTTGCCTCTAGACGAGCCAATTCACGAGCCCAGATCCACAGACTGCACTGGCAGTATCTTTTACTAATACCCATTTCACATCATGTCCCTGTTTTAACCATACTAATCTTTCTTTTCTCTCACTAGTGAGTTTTAAAAGCTGCTGCAGCACTTTTAACAGCTTTATGACGTGTGTTAATGGATATTTTGCTAACAGTACACAAGAGGGACTTTTACCAGCAAGCTGTCACTGCTGCTGTTCCTCCTCCTTATCTAGTTACTGGTCATCAGATTAGATCCCTACCACCTACTTAGACAGCTAAAAAAAGAAAAAGGAAAAAAAAAAAAGAAATTAAAAAAAAAGTGGGAATCAGGGAAAGAGAACCTTCAAAGAAAGCAAACTTGCAGTTCAAATTGAAAGAACTTTATGTAAATTTCAATGTATTTTCTTTCCTCTGTAATATTCTGCCTAAGCCACTCAATCAAGCAGGAATGACATGGAAAGAATGGGACTAATGCGAACAATGAATGATCCATAAATGTCTGTGAGATTATATAACTGAGGATGAGATGGCATGCATGTGTGTGTGCATTTGGGGGAAAGGAGGAGAAACAGACAAGGGGAAAGAGGAGGAAACAATATCCCCAGTCACAGATACAGAACTCACTACAGTTCTTACTCAGTTTCCCTCTCTTCCCAAATGACAAATATTTTAACCAAGGGCAATCAGGCAGCTAAGGGATGAAAGCAAAAGAAAACCTAATTGTTAATGAATACACTTCAAAATATCCCTGGCTGAAATTGCACCATAACTGCAGTATCATGAAACACAGCTCATAGACAACCATGTTTATACTAAAGCAATTAACACACGGTACATTTCCTGCACTGTTATTATCATTGGCATTCTCTCTGTGTTTGTTACACATTTAGAGCCTTGGCAGGTTAAGAAATATTCTTATAAAGTTAAAAACAAAACGTTGCTGATTTGAAATGTACTCACTGTTATTTTTCAGGAACTCCTATATTTACTTTACACCATTCCCAGGGGAGAGCTGAACAGTTGCATTAGTTCTGCAAGGAAAAGATATTCAAAATAAACTTTGCAGAGGCTTTGAGCCAAAAAAACTTTACAAATGTAACTTTTTAGACCCAGTACCCACTTGCTCTACAAGGCTGCTCTACAAGGCTCGCTCTACTGTGGCTTTGTATAATCACCACCCACATTTCAGAACAATCATTTCATCTGAAATTCATCAGCGGTTTGATCACTTGCGTGAGCATAAACTTAGGAAAAGGAGCACACGCGCCCCCTCCCACCCCCCGAGAAGCTCTCGGCTGCCGGGTCGAGGGGGAGGCATGCCCTCGGAGGCGGCGGCTGGGTACCAACGCCGAGCTCGGCGCTGGCTGCCTGCGGGGATGCACTTGCTTCAAAGTTGAGCCTTCTCCTCCCGAGCGGCGCCCGCGGCGGTGCGGACACTTGCTGCGGCCGCAGTCTCTGCCCGGGCGCGACCCCGCGCATTAACCCCCGCGGGTCCGGCACGGCCGCTGCCCCTCACGCCGCCCCCCGGTGCCCCCGGTCCCCCCAGCACTCACCCCCCGCGCCCGGCGGTGCGCGGCTCCCGTCCGCTGCCCTCGCCAGCGGCCTCCGGCCACCAGGAGCAGCCGGTGGCGGCCAGGGCTGCCCGGGGCACGGGAGGGACTGAGGAGGGGACGGAGCGGGAGGAGGTGGTGGCGGAGGAGGAGGCGGGGGCGCCGGCGAAGTCGCGGCGGGGAGAACCGGGAGGCTGTGGCGGCACGGCCGGGGGCCGGCGGAGAGGGCAGGGCGGCGGGAGGAGCCGCTGTGCGAGGCGGGTCGGGCCGGGCTGTCCCCCGCCGGCAGCCGCCGTCCGAGGCCCCGCCGCACTGACAAGCACAGCGCTGCGCTTCCTCTTTCTCACAGCGGCCGCCCCCCGCCCGCTCCTCCCGCCGCGGGGACCGGCTCCGGGCTCTCCCGGGCAGGTGCGGGGCTCGCCGGCCGCCGGCCCCGTCCCGTTCCTCCTCCCCGGCTGCCCTGCCCGCCCCTCCGCGCCCCCGCAGCGCCCGACCAGCGCCGCTGCCGCGTCCCCGCTCCGGACCGAGCTCTCCTACCTCCGGCGTGGGCAGCGTCCCCCGGCCCGAGCACAGCGGGGCCGCTCGGCCGCCCCCGCCGCGGGAGCCGCGCTCCGCGCCGTGCCGTGCCGTGCCGTGCCGTGCCGTGCCGCCGCCTCGGTGCGGTGCGCTGGGCTGCCCCCGGCACTATCCCATCCCGGGGCTCGCACAAGCACCCGCCGCTCTCACTTCCTCTTCCTTCCTCCTGCTGGCCGGGCCGCGATGTGCAGCCCCGGGCCGACTGCCGCCCGAGGGTCCCGCGGATCGGCAGCACCGGCGGGCGGGGGGCGACACCCGCTCCCGCCCCCGCCCGCTGCCGCTCCGCTTCCCCCGCGCGGGGGTGCGGCTGGCGTCCCTCCTCCTGCAGCTCCTAAACGAGGGATCCGGGGCTCCCTCCTTGCCTTTGGAATAGCCGTTTGTGCTTTGATGCCGCTTCCCTTCCCGGAGAGCCGCCGCCGCCGAGCAGCCCTGCAGCGGGCACGCTGCGGCGCACGTCTGTGTGTTCGCCCCCGGAGCGAGCGAGCCGCCGCGGGAGCCCAGCCCAGCCGGGCCGGGCCGGGACCCGCCGGGAGGGGGCGGCCGCTGCTCCGCTCCGCGCCCCTGCCCCGCTCCCGCTCGGTGCCCGCGGCCGCCCAGGCCCCGGCGCTTCAGCATCCCCGCGGCCCGCCAGCGCCGGCGAGTGACGAGCGCCCAACTCGTGGGTTTTGCTCGCTGGAAAAGTCAAATATCAAATATCAGTTCTCCGTCTTCCTGAAAGAAAAGTGATCAATAAGCTTTGGTTTATTTTTCTTTAATGCCTTTACCCACAGTTACTGTGTGAACTACACAGGGTATGTCACCCTGCAAACCATCAAATTATATCTTCTAATACCAGACAGTGAGGATGGTGTTTTCCTTATTTTATTTTTTTTTCTGAAGTCCTGTACATTTCACTTTGACAAGAACTGATAGCCATGAAGCCTGCTTGTGGTACAGCAACTATTATTGTGTGGTGTAACAAAATTTACTTATTGTGAACTATCCCATCATACATGAAGACCAAAACCTGCAGAATTACTGATTCTAATCTTGCATATAATTATGTACAAGAGGATCTTTATGCAGGGTAATAATTCCCAGTGATTTCCCATAAAACCACTCTTCTGCAACACCCAAGTCCTCAAACCACAATAATGCTGTTATGCATCAGCTGATATTTAAGAGGTTCATTGCTCTGAAAGTCCCACAGCTGCCTGCTAGGATTTTATACCCAGCAGAATTGCTTTGGGCTTTCCAGAAGAGGAAGGAGACTTCTTTCCCTCCTTAGACTGTAATGCACCATGTCAGCAATACACCAGATCTAAGCAAACACTCCGTGTTAGATCTGAGCAAATACGCCGGTGTGAGGCAATAAATGGCATGACTCACCTGAGTCACAGAGGAATGTTTTTATAGGACTAGAGCAGAGATTCCATGAAGTGACAGGGGCTAAGAGTAGACCCCAAAACCATGGAAGCTCCTTTTCGTGCATGAAGAAGCTGCCTGCCTGGTCCCCCTCCTCTGGCAGCTTTCAGGCAGGTGTGTGGCACAGGTGACAGCAACGAACACTGGGGGAGCTGGGCAGGAAACATCGCCATTCTTCATCCTAAAACTTCACCACGGCAGCATTCCCTTTAATCAAGGAACATTTTTCTAAAGCCATTGAGATTTAGGACCTCCTTGAGCACTGAAATTCATGGAGAAGCTGGACTTCGCATACGGAAATGAATACACTGGTTCCTGTGTTAAATATACATTTTTAATCACATTTTCACATTGCTTTATTAAAGAACTCCAACACATGATATCCATATGTGATATATTTCTTATTAAATATACTGAAAACACTTATCAAACCATCTCAAGAGTTTCTCACAGATGCAAAAGTTTTATTGAAAGAGGGATAATATCCACAGCAAGTAAACGGTGATTAAGTTTGCATTTGAACAGTTTCCATAATCCTGAGACTTTTCCCCTACATTTGGTACATGCATTTTGGTGCTTCACATAGAAACCAGAGTGTTTACAACTTAGAAAAGGGCATAGTAAATACAATACCAGGTGTGCAACAGGATGATGTTTATTTCATTTTCCAATATTGGCTCAGTTTTCCAGTATGGTCCCAGGGGATGTAAATATACAGATATACAGTGTTTGGAAAGATATTTGAGTGAACAATATTTAAAATGCAAAATTTCATTCTTCATGTTTCAATTTTCTCTCATGCTGAACAACAAAAATCATTTACATTGATTTCAGCTGTATATTACCATAATAGTTGGATTTTGAACAGTGCAGGAGAACGGTAATTTACCAGTGCTATTGTAGTACAATTTAAAAGAAAACTTGTGAAAAGAAAAATTCTACTAGCTTCTGGAAAAAAACTCAATACAAAATTCTACTGCACAGTTCAAGAGAACAAGCTAGAAAACTGGAAACTTTCTCTTTATTCCTATTCCGATCTAATATCCATAGTATGGCAGCCATTGCACCAAGATTGGGATTACTTTTGGTCTCCAAAAGTCCAGGGAACCTCTACTCAGGATAGATATGTACAGAAGCACTGGGCTGCTATGGTTATTTCCTGATTTATTTAGTAATAGTCCCTTTTCTGATGTCTGCTATGAAAGTGCGCCTTAACTTTACAGCTGATGTGTTTACAGCCAAAATCAGAGTGGATCATAAGACATGGGCATAAGATGTTTGCCAGATAATTCTAGAAAGCCAGAAGAGGGAGTGCAGGAACAGAAAACACCAAGAATGAAGCATTTTAATTTGTGTGCCTATTTCAGTTACAACCTTAAAGAGACGTAGATAGATAGATAGATAGATAGATAGATAGATAGATAGATAGATAGATAGATAGATAGATAGATAGATAGATAGATAGATAGATAGATAGATAAAAGAATTTCCAGGAAGAACTACTGCATGGCTGTGCTGACAACAAAGATATTTCAGGATAGTCCAGTAGGTGCTAATCACCTGTAGAAACCCAGCCTGTTGAAATCTCCCCTTGACTGACCCCAAAACTGTATAAATCATCAAAGCCATTAGTCACTTCTGAGAGTGAACACCTTAGATCCTGAGATAAAAGAGTTCCTGACAATTTTTGAAGAAGTTTTGTTATAGTACTTCTGGCCAAAACTTTCCTGATGCAAAAATTATCCAAAATTGCCTTTGTTACACCCAATAGGAAAGATGGTTGGATTTTAGTGTGCTTAGAGGCTTTATGAATACCAGTATTTTAATGTATATAAGTAATAACCTACAGAACCTTGTTCATAACCATTAAACATACCATAATGCTATCTGTGATATAGAAACAAGATAAAGAATCATTATTACATTTTTACTTTTTAGACCCTACAGATAAATTTCCCTTTTTTAACAACACAATCTATTGTGTTTGAATGAGAATATTTTGTCTATGCATATGTTCATTTTGTGAGGGTTTTTTTCCCAGGGGAATTAAGCCCTGGGAACAAAATATTAAAACCCTGTTTATTGGGCCATTTCTTTATACTGGTGATAATGCTGTGATGAGCCTTCCTCTCTTGTAAATTATTCTGCAACAGATTAAAGAGTGAACATGAAAAAAACTGAGTATCTGAACTGTGCATGTATAGACTAGTAGATGTTTTTAATAGGTCTGAAGATCTGACCAAAATTCATAAAAAATAACATAAATTAAAATGGTCTGTTAGAAGAAGCTTCAAGCTTCTGCATTTTTCTAAAATGCAGTATTCTTGCAGATGTCCATGCTTGAGTCCCTAAATTATAGTTACTGGTTTGCTGTTTATATGTATGAATTTTATATTCATATGTACATACCTAATACATGCATTTGGTGCAGGACAATTACACAAGGTCAGGATGATGAAAGGGTTATTATGACTCAGTTTTAGTGTACCTATTCAGACTTTCAAAATCTGCTTTTGTATATTCATTTGTATTTAACAAATGAATGTGGAGAAAGTGATGACCTTTGCGGTATGGCCAGCTTAATGAAGAAAGAAATAAATCTCACATAAGAATGGTTTTAATTAACCTAGGAAGTCTCATTCTAAAAAGTAGTTTGGGTCTGTTTATGGACTTATTTCCATGTCATCTGTTTAAATATCTACAATAAGATAATTATTAGAAATTAAGACTGTGTAATTATTATACTTATGATCATTACACTAGTTGTGAAATCCAAGCAGCAAAATGAAGAGGTCAGAAATGGCCATTAACCTAATGTATTTCTATGAAGAAAAGCACGCCTCTGCAAATCATTTTTGCTGCCACTTGCTGGTCTTTTGTATTTTAGTTTGCCTTTAAGAACTTCTTCAGGGGTTAGAATCATAGATTGGTTGGAAGGGACTTTAAAGATACCTAGTTCCAAGCCCCCTGCCATGGTCAGGAATACCTTCCACCAGACCTGGTTGCTCAGACCTTCATCCAGACTGGCTTGAACAGGGATGGGACATCCATAGCTTCTCTGAGCAGCCTGTTCCAGTGCCTCACCACCCTCACAGCAAAGAATTTTCTCCTCATTTCCTACTCTCTTTCAGTTTGAAGCCTCTTGTCCTGTCATTACATGCCCTTATAAAAAGTTACTCTCCATCATTTTTATAAGCCCCCTTTAAGTATTGAAGTGTGACAATTATGTCACCATGAAGCCTTCTCTTTTCCAGCCTTTCCTTGTATGAGAGCTGCTCCATCCATCCTGAGGCCATCCTGGGGCCTCTGTACTCACTCCAACAGGTCGGTGTCCTTCCTGCGTCCTCCCAGAGCTGGATGCAGCTCCCCAGGTGGGGTCTCACCAGAGCAGAGGGGCAGAATCCCCTCTCTGGCCCTCTGGCCCAAAGCAGCAGTTGCCCACCCTGCTTTGGATGGCATCCTGTCCTTCAGATGTGTCAAACTTTCCGTAGCATAATCAGCTTAGGTGAATATTAGGGTGAAGAGACAGAATAACCACTTTGTAGGACAGCATGTTCAGTATGTAGTACCTGAACAGCAAGAATACAGAAGTAATTGCTTTTAACACTCATGTTCATGAGCAACAAGATCTAGAAGTGATTTAATCACTCTCTGCTTCTATGTGAAAAAGAAAAATTTAGAAAGAGCTATAAACATTTAAGAAAAACAAAAAAACAATTTCATGTTGAAGTTCTGCAAGTTCTGAACTTCAGGGGAGCTTCTCTTCTGCTGCAGTGGAAACAATTAACCATTGGAGCTGGTTATCATACATTGGTCCTAACCAGAAAAGTTTAAAACAGACCAGGCATTTTACCATGACACTGGTGCAAGCTAAATGTTATTTTTATAATTTCATAGAAGAAAACTCAATAGAAGGAATAGCCCAGTGAGTGGCTTTCACCCTCCATTCCCAGGGCTTAATTCATCCATCACAGATGTGAGGAGAAATAGCTCTTCAGGTAGAAACAGCTTCTAATCATCCTCAAATGATGAAAAAAGTGTTTAATGCTTGGCCTAGGGAATGGGATGCTGATTAGCAGTCATCTTAGGGAACAGACCATGACATCCAGTTGTGCACCTTGACAAAAGAATGCAACCAGGCAGGCTCCCAGCCCTGGCCAGCTGCTGGTTGTGTGGCTGCTGGCAATCCTGCCCCCTCGCTCCGTGTAACACCAGCTGTTTATCAAAAGTCCTCGGAGAAGGCACTGGAGGAATTTTGATCACCTTTCCAAGTGATAACCAAGTTGTTTGCTGCATGCCATGTTTTCTTCTCTACCACACAGTGATATTCCTAATGTCTGTAACATTTTATGATAAAGCCTCTTATGTGTTTCAACAACATTTAAATATCAATATTTTTTCCTGCTTGTTTTAATCTTCCTTTTATTCCCTCATCTGGAAAGGATAGAGCTGGGCAGCCAAGGAATGGGTACTCCTGGGTTTTGACTCAAGTGTAAGCCTTTAATCCACCACAGAATTGTGGGCGAACTGTATGAGTTTTAAGAATTTATTTTCTCCCCTGTCTCTTTCTTTTCTTTCCTTTTATTCTGTTGTTGAGGGTTTATTGTTTACTTATTTGTTTATTTTTTAAATTTGCCAGAGTTTAAGCTCTAAGTTCTCCAAGACAGATTTTTTTTCTCAGTGTAGATAACCAATATATTTCAACTCCAATTTCATTTGGGGTCTCCAGTTGCAAGTGCAGCACAGTTATTATCAACTAACCTAGCTTTGTGAAGACACTCACTGAATTTTAATTGAGATTTCTTTACCCCTCTGCTATCCTTGCAGATAATAGCATTTTGTACTGGCCAGTACAAAACCCAAAGAAAACTTAGACAAGAAAAGCTCCAAAACTTATGATCTGCTCAGTCTTTCAACAGGCTGAAAACCTTCTTTAATATTCACCCATTTTCTAGTCACCTTGTCTTCTGTAGAGATTAATATTTGATAAAAGTGGCCTATTTTATCAATTTAGCAGCTGTGTTGTGTGTGCAGTTGAGGTTTGAAGAGTACTAAGCCATGCCATGGTCTACTACAGATCTTTAATATTAAAGACATGTTCATAGAATCATAAACCCATAGAACAGTTTGGGTTGTAGGAGGCCTCAAAGATCATTTGCCCTTGGGTGTCCCATGGGCAGGACACCTTCCACCAGGTGCTCAAAGTCCAACCTGCCTTGAGCACTTCCAGGGATGGGGCATCCACAGCTGCTCTAGAAACCTGTTCCGGTTCCTCACCACTCTCACAGGACAGCATTTCTTCCTAATAACTACTTTAAATCTATCAAATCCCTGTGTTCTGTCACTACATGCCCTTATAAAATGTTCCATTCTTTCTGTGGAGCAGCAGTGCTCAATAGGCAAAAAGGACGTCAACAAGCAAGAAAGATAAGCTCTACCCAAACTTATGATAAATGCCACCCGTTCCCCAAAATGCAGAGTTTAACATGTAGGGAAAACAAGCAGGTACAGACAAAATCAGAGAAGTAGTGCAAGATCTGTCTCCAGCAATGACAGAGCACAAATCATTCCTAATCAAGTTCAGGTTCTCCTGTCCCAGGTCACAGTGTGACAAATAGGGCTGCACAAGCAAATCCTCCCTAGGACTTACAAGTCTTTTGACAGATTTTTCACTTTTCTTGCTGGAAATAACAGACTGTTCTGTCTATCATCCATTCTAATTCCTTCATAACATTAATCGATGAACAGCAACTGCTGGCAGCAGAGCAGCAATAGATGGAGAGCACAGACTCACTGCTCCAAGGTGTGCTGGATGCCCACTTCTCTAATGAGGTGATTAACTCCAGCTGCTTCACTGAATGAACCCACACAAACAAGTGGCACTCCAGCAGCAGCAGAAGCAGCACAAATGCACTTGTAAATGCCTTTCAGCATTCACACTTGGCCTTTCTCCCTTCTGCATTTATTATTCCATTATTACGGAAAGTCACTTTGCCTATAAAATATTTTGCCCTGCTGTCACATTTTATTTTGCATATTTCTTGAGGAGCGTAATGCTCATGGCTGAAAATGCCTGTCCCTGCCAAAAAAATTCATGATGCTTCAGAGCTGGCTAAAAAGAACTTTTTAAAGCATCCTAACCTTTGAGCACACATCCCTTAGATAGCACAGTATCCTACATAATGTCCATTTAGAATAAACATATACAAAAACTGGGTGGCAATTTTCCAAATGACTTGCTTCAACGCATACAGTTCTTCAGAGAAGTGGAAAGGCTCTAAGTGTTATGTATTATTCACATCATTGTTGGACTATACTAAATTAGAGGAACTCTGAAAAGCCCAGGCAAAGGTCTTGTAGGTAGCACTGTGTCCTGTTATGAACTGATGAAGGTGATTCACTAGTCTTACTCCCTCATGTTTTAATATGGTTCTCCTAAGTACTTACATCTTTCATGCCTCCTGTTGTTTTTTTCCCCTTTTTTGTCCTCCTTTTATTCAATAGCTCAAAGCGCTGTCTGCTTTTATTGTCAAGGCCTTGAAGTTAGAGCCTTCAATATTTTTCATTGCTAATACATTTTGGTCACTGCATTACATCTTTTCTATTTAACCTTTTCTTGTATCTCTCAACATTTTCCATGTGGCTTTCCTGCCTGTTTCACCTGACCTGAGCAAGGCCATCCTTTGGCAAGGCTTTGGGGCAGGTTTCCTTCCCAGATGACAGTGATAAGGGTGGAGAGGAGGACAAAGGTGGGGTAGGGCTTGGTCAGTCAGATCGGTACAGACAGGGAAGCAGCAGCCTTGGTCCGCAGCCTGGCGTTTAAAGATTAACTGGAAAAGGGTATTTACAATTATTTATGAGCTGCTGTAGCTATGTGGCAAATTTTCTTTGCTGTGGAGCTCGTAATCTCTGGCAAAGGGCGAGGCAGAGGACTGGAGGCTGCAGTGCCTCAATTGCCCTGGCCTGAACCAGCAGAGTTTGAATCCAAGCTTTCCATCTGGAGAGTTACCATCACCCTGTGAATGTCACAAGTTCAGTTTCCAAGCCTGAGATCAGAGACAGGAGAATTATCTATTTGCTGAAGTGTGGTTTTAAGTCAACAGCAACTCTTCATATATTTCTATCAAACTTGATGGATACTTTGGGTTAAAACACTATTTTTTTAAAAAGAGAAAATTTTTAGGCTGGCACTTCTAAATGAAAAAACATGGCAAAGCTTGTGAAATTTCAAGACATAAGCTATCTAAAATTCCTATTTTTTTAAAAAATGCAGAAAACTAAATATTTTATTTAGTATGAAATAAAATAAAACAAAATGGGGTACAAGACGGTCATTTTGGTACCACAACAAAGTTTTAAAAAATTAAAATTCTTATACAAATATATTTATAAAGATACATAAATTTAATTTAAGATAAAATATTTTTCAAATCAACTAAAAAAACCAACTCCAGAGCATGGGAAATATTTTCCAGTTCAACTAACAAATCGATGGACTCCTTACTGTGAATGTCTCCCTCACACCCTTCTTAATGGCTTAACAGTAAAAGGACTGAACATCTGCAGCTCCTACTCAAGTTGGACATTTAGTATTCATAGGCCAATAGAATCATCTGATTGTGCAGCAGTTGTGGGGGGTGGGAATCAAGTCCTTAATTTGTCACAAGTGCATAAGTGGTGGTAGAAGTGCTAAAATTTACACCCCCCTGCCTGAAAGCATTGACTACTACAAAAGGATTGCAATTCTCCTGCCTTGCAGGGAGGCTAAATTCCTGCCCCAGGATACAAGATGCCCCTGCTGTCTTCTCAATTTAAATTGAGGGGGAAAATGTGTCCTTTTAGGTCCCAAGGACTAATTAGTCAATGCTTGTAAAGATCTCTGAAGGTGAAAAGTGTATCCAAGCTTTACCATGACAGATGGCTATGCTTTCATTTTAAGGGTTTTCCTTAAAAAAGCTGTTTTGTGGAAGCCCTTTCTCTCTTCACTGTCCACTAGTGCAGATGATTCATTTTGAACTGGTGTACAGATGGGGGAACAGGATGGCCAAAACCTCTGTTCTGGCTGTGAGCATTCAGAAAGAAGAACCTTAAATATTGATTTACTTTATGAACCAGAGTTCCCTACTGTCTTGCAGTAGTGTAAAATATCATAAAATGCTGCCAATTCTGCTTGTCTCTTCTCTTTCCCATCTGTGATAGTTTCACAGAATATCTTCCCAAAATAAATGAAGTGCAAGACCTCTGGAGAATGGAATGGTCTGTGTGTCACTGAAAGTAGTGTACTACACCATGTTCCCACACCTGTCCTCATGCCCTGTTGCAATTAGCATCTTGCACAGATCCTTGAGCATATGTTTGCTTTGTCATCCTGTGGAATATTCCACTACACTACACTACAGCAAGCTGTCAAAGCCTTTGCTGAAAGAAATAATGACTAATGATTTATGCTAAAATCAGCACTGCAATCCTCTGCTGCAAAAACTGCTGTGGTGTAAAAACAGCAAGAAGACAGCTCACAAGGTTTTGCTGATTGTTTCCAAAAGAATGGCACAGAATTGATAAGCCGTAGTCTCATGCTTATGTTCAGCACGTGTTTTATGGAAGAATCCAGAGGGAGAGAATACAAAAAATGCAGGAAGGATTTTGCAGGCTGACCTTGCTAACCATATCATGCCTGCCCACGAGAACTGCTCAGAACAGCAGCCCTTTCCAAGTGACAATATGGTAGAGTCCAGGTTACTCCTACAGATATCAGTACAGTACACTCATTGATAAAGGGTAATATAAACCTTCTAAAGGAAGTTTTTTTTTTTTAAAGACTCATAAACAACTGACCATTTTTCCACAAACATATTTTCAATTGTGCTGTTTCCTGTGAAATTTTTTAGCCAGCAAAATTCTAAAAAGCTTGATTAGGCTAGATATGATTTAGGTTTTGGTTTGGCTTTCCTCACTTCTTCCCCACAGTTTTTGTCTTAATCTGTATGCATGTTAGGTACATCCATGTTGACAACAGCTCCCAGTCATTGCTATATCATTGAGTTAGACACATTTCTTGGCATTTGGTGGTTGGCAGCTGATCTGATGTGTGAAGTTGACTCTGTTTTTTATTTCTTTTCCATGGGAAAATGGGGCCTACAGGGCTGGTGAAGAGTTCAGCAGGGTAAGGATAAGAAGCTTTCTGCAAGAAGCATGAAGTCAGCAACTCTACAGTGTTGGGCCACCAAGCTGGAAAGACTTTAACTCTCAGTGCTGCTATGGAGACTCCCTGCTTTTTCTTCAGCAGGAAGCTGGACTCTTCCAACCTCTGTGTTTCTTTCTGATGAATGTTCAAGCTGCTTCCTCTGCAGCTTGTAGGATCTGCCATGCCTCAAAAAGGAGCTTCTCAGATGGCAGCTCTCACACTTCAATATCAGGTCACACTAGAGGCATGGGGTGCTCAAGCCTTAACCTGAAATGCTACTTAGAATTACTACTACTGAAATGGACTTAGAATTTTGATGTGGTTGGAGTTTTCTCTGGACCTACTTGCTTCCCTATTGATCCAAGTGAGGAGCCAGGAAGATATTTGTTTGGAAAAAATACTGCTGATCAAAAGAAAACTCACTTACTTTGCTGTGATGTTAACCAGAATCGAGTTATCACATAAGGTCTCTGTCCATATCCTGTTTGTCCTGATGCTGGTTGAATCATCTACATCTCACTCTTAATTCTGACTTCAGGCTGTGTCCTGTAGCATTAGTCAAATATTTCAGTAATTGAAACTTTTTTTTTTCATTAGAAAGAGATACTAAAGCAAAATCTGTTATCTTTGATGCAGACTTGCCAGTTTACAGAGGATGTAAATAAACTGCATTTCCCTTAGTATAAGGGAAATCAAACAACAGCAGAAGACAAGTTGATGGACTACATGACTTTGTTCATCTATACTTAGTCCAAAACTTTCCTTTGTATGTTTTGCTCAGTGCTCCAGCTATGTTGCTTGGGCATTTCTATCACAACTTCTTTGATGTGTCCTGCTATTCCTAATTTAACACTGTTCCAGTGAACACTTCAATGCCACTCCCTCCTCTTCCATTGTTTATCCCTGGACATCTCCTCAGATGGAAGAGATGAATGAAGTCAGCCTGTGTAATGTTGGTCTTTTGAACAGTGTTTGGTGCTCACTAATTATTTCTTAACTGTCCTGTAGCTGGTTCTTGGTATTTTCAAGATCTGTTTCATCATGGACATGACTTAAAAACCTCTCTGCTCTCTTTTTTTTTTTTTTTTTTTTTTTTTTTCCCATATCTCCTCTGCTGTTGGTTTCTCTTTTGGCACTGCCTAAGAAGAAAGGCAAAGAAAAATTTCCAAAGAAACATTTCAGTCTCTTAACTAATGAAATTAGGTTCCCTTTGGGAGTCCCCCAAAAATGTTGAACCTCATTCTTGTGCAGTAGATTGGCCCACTGTCTTGATAGAATTATTCTTAATTGTGTCACAGCAGTTTTCCCTTTTGTTCATGTACACATCTCCAAATATTGTTCCTCTCACTGTGCTGGTCTTTATGTTCATTTGAATCATTTATCTTGTGGCTTTAGCAGCCATCAGGTCATTTTTTTCTCTTCCTTGGGAACCACATTTGTTCAAGACTTTGCGTTTTAGAATTATAGAGTGAGGGGGCTTATTATATCTCAGAAAGGCAGCAGCTCTGTCGCCCCCTTCCTTCCCATTTTTTGTCACTCATCTCATCATCAAAGGGTTGTTTTGACAAGAGTCAGGCAGTTTTATTTCTTTGGATTTTTTCTCCCAGGCTCTTCCTTCCCATGACTTGACACCATCCCACTACAAAGACTCACGGATTCTGACACTGACAGTCATCAATAAAACAACAAGATGCAGGCATCACAACCCAAAATCCATCTGAGTCCTTTCTACACAGCAGATAAAATGCATCTTTGTCTTCATCCTACACATTGGTAGGAGCTTTTTGCTCAGTGTTGATGAGTTCTCCAGGCTGCCATTTGAGTACAGCAGAGAAAATTCTTTCTCATATGGGAATACACTGGTAGTTATCTGTTTATTTGGTGCTCTGACAGTTCTTCCACAGGAGATCAAACCAATCACCCCAGTCATGCACCTGGTGCTTTATGAAAGATCATTGTTTATTTGCTCTTCTGGCCAGCCTGTGCACACACAGGACTGCAGTGCCTACATGAAGCAGATAATGGCTTTTAGAGGGCTTTTTTTGCACCATCAATCACTGCAAACATTGCTTCCTGACAGTCAGGGAACACGTGTGCAGTACAGGTACCATCTTCTCCCACTGCCTCACCTGGGCGTCTTGCCCATGGCAGATCTGGGGGAATCAGCTGCTCTAACCAAACAGAAGAGCAGACCCCAAACCCTAACCCAAACCCAAACCAAAGAGCAGCTTACTCTGGAGATATGTGTCTTACGCACAGCTTCATCCCCTCATTCCCTGTCATTCTAAGCTGGGAATAAACAAATGATTTTGTTTCCAGAAAACCCAAACAGTTCCCTGACTGGCACCAGCCCCACATACAGTTTAGAATAAGACGCTAGACACACAAACAGGAGAAACTAGAAAAAAGTTTGTATAGCAGGACAAGAATTGTAACCCCTCACTCCCCAGTATGTCTTATAAGCTTAGACCAAAAAAAGACTATGTCTAGGCTTCCCAGCATCAGCAGACAATTCTAAAGACTTTCCCTCAGTTCAGCGCCTTCAAAATTGTCCTTTTTTTCCCATATGGCATATTACAAGCTGTAGCTTGGGAACAAGTAAGTTGCTGAAGCACTTTAAAAGTATTTTTCCAGAGAATGGCTCTGGCTCTTCTTGTTTTCTATAATCACAACATCAAAACAATGTCTGCTAAAAATACGGGCAGCTAAAAAAAGGTGGGAAGAATGTGTTCACTTTGGTTTGTATCACACAGTTTGATGCAGTTTTTGCTGCAGAATGAGAGCAGCTGTGCTGTAATTAACAGAGTCTGGTACAGAGAAGGTGGTCATTTGTTCTTGGAAATCACTGGGGTTTTGGTTTTGTTTTTTTTTTTTTTCCCTAGAGATGGACTAAGCAAGCACTTGCTAGACATTTGTTCTTTTGTGATGTACAATTATTAGCATGTGTTGTTACAGGTTTTCCACTTATTGCAACATAGACCTTCATAAATAAAAAGAGGTACCCTGAAGGCTCTCTGTGAAATATGAAGGTGTTCAAAGATCTACTTTCACCCCCTCAGAAGAGTGTACAAATAAGCCAAATAGCTGCTTTATTTTTGACAAATGGTGAACCTGAAAATAAAAATAACTACTGCTTGTTAGGATCACTAGGAGGAAGGGGCTTCTGAACAGTTTGTGAGGGTGCAAACTATTGTGGAAAGAGTACTAAAACAGATCACTGAATGGATCTGCTGAGGATGAGGAAACCTAATTATTTGCTGTAATTAGTTCCCTCCCAAGATGAGGACGCCAGATGCTGGAGTGGCATGGCTCAGCAGCCACCCATTAAAATCAAGAGGCCTCAAGTGGTTTTCTCCAGCTGGGAGTCTGGTCCTTGGCTGCCTGTTGCAATCATGGATCTGAAACAGACCTGTTTGATGTGGGATGTCACAGAATTCACAGAGTGACTAGGTTGGAAGGGATCTTCAAGATCATTGAGTCCAACCCATGCCACCTCAACTAAACCATGGCACCGAATCCTACACGCTGTTGTGGTTTAATGTAGTTCAGTTACACACATGAGAAACAGAACACTAGTGCAGTTCCATAGGCTCAGAGAAACTTCACTATTCCCAACCAACACTGAACAATGTCTGGGTCTTTTTCTAAGGATCAAAGTGTTGAGTTATGCATGGGTCTTGGGCCTTCAAAGAGACAGGAGCAGTTGTTGGTTGTTGTAAAGTTGTCTATTGCATGAATGCATCAGCCTTGAAGGCAAAGAGTTCAGAGTATTAAAGTCTCTGCTAAAACCTTTCTGGCATAGAGTTCTGAGCAGAGGCAGCAGAACCAGTAGCAGCTACCAGAAGCTACTGCCACTTTTTTTGCATGCCAATGCAGGGCGATTTTATTCATAAATCATCCAATCAGCTAAAAACACGATCCTAAAACATTCTTCCTACATCTATCTGAGCTTAAATCTAATGTGCAGAAGTAGTGTCAGTTTTTACACAAAATCTACACATATAGTACTGTCTGTTCACACAAATAGTTCTATCTGTTCTACCTGGAAATGCAAGCAATGTTCTGCTGAGTTTTCTCTATATCTGGAGCTAAGTTAATTTTGTGAAAGATATCACTACTGAACTTTAAGCTAGGCTTTAGGGTTTTTTTCTAGTTAACACAGTCTCTTAAGGCACTTAAGATATATTTCTACTTACTTAAAACTAAAACTTACACTCCTACTTAATGTCTGTGTGGCTTAATATATTTCAGTTTCTGTAAAGGTTCCCATTCAATCCCTGCATTCCTTTCTCTCTCTGAGGGACTCAGAGGGGCCTCTATTTCATACACTCCTACATCAAAGAAATGACAAAGCAGAGCTTTAGCTTTAGACCTAAACCATACAATATGTAATAAAAGCATCACATTTTTTGCAGCACTCATTTCTGGAATTTCTGAAAGTGGTATATTTTTCCAAACCCAGTATCCTCACAGCATGTAGCTATATTAGCTCTACAGAGCACCAATTTCTCTCTACAGTTTGCTCTCAAGAACCTTTCAGAATGTTTTCCCTAGGTGATGAGCAGTTCAGAACTAGCTTCTTTTTGAGGTGTTACGTTTAGTCATCTCTTTGTGTGAGATAGAAAGGAGACAGAAAGGAGACCTTTAATGAAATACCCTTGAGAAGAGTTCTGGAAAAGGTAGGAGAAAAAAAAAAAATCAGGATCTGAAAAAGAAGACAGCATAAAGGCCAGAAGTGGCTATATAGTTTTACCAAGGTTACTGGGGACAAAAGAACCTAAGCAAGCTTCATTTATTCTGCAAAGCAAACCACAAAAAAACAATTGTTAGGCACAATGCGATTCATAGTACAAGGATTCAGGTTGTACGTCTGCTTACCTGGGGACATGAAGTAGCTTCAAAACCTTTTCACCTCACATTTGAGGCAGCTGCTCCCTCACTCCTGTTGCATTTGGTATCAGTTTGGGGTGATCTCATAATTGACTCAGTCTCCTAATCACGCTTGTCACAGATGGGTGCTGCTGAAAACAGCTAGTAATTAATTTACAGAAGATCAGGAATAGTGGAAAAACATTACTCATTCAATTAAAACTACTGGTTTTGCTGGATCTGAAATCAAAACTGCTTATTAAGCAATAGGAAGAGATTTCTGCTCTGTTCTTTTTAGCATTTACTTCCTTAGGTAAGATCATAGGCTACAAGTGGGATCTACACTCAGATTTTCTGCTACCTGAAGGGGGCAAGAAGTACTCAGAAAGGCAAAATGTAAGGAAAATATAATCTTTCCCTGAAGGTTCATTGTTTCCCCTGGAGAATGAGCTGTGATGCCGTTAAAATATGGGTGAAGGAACCCAGGCTCCCACCAACCCAGGAGAAATCTTGTCATTGACTTCAACAGGGCCAGGATTTCCATCTTAATGAAAGTGCCTTTTCATTTAATAGCCTCAACAAGAATTCAGTAAGGTACTTTGGAGGTCTGCGTTTTTAAAATTTGCTTGCAATTTTTTAGCAAAGTGCCAATCACGCGTCCTGAGAGTGGAGCAGTCCTTTCTACAATAGGCCTGTTTGGGGGCTGCAGTTCAGAGAGAACTGTTAGTTAGTGAGTTAGTCTGTTCTGTTAGTTGTCTTTTGTGCCTTAAAAACAATAACAAGATAGACTAAAATAGGCTGAATTTGGTGCTGATTTGCTCTCATGTAAATCCAGAGTTCCTCCACTGGAAGAGAAGGGCATTTTTCTGGATGTCTCATCTTCATACAGGAGCAGATTTTGGTCTGGTGTCACTGCACATTTCATATGAGCTGTGACAAATTTATGAGTACTGGAATTTTTTCCTTTATAATGCTTGGATAACTGCACAGTGCTGGATTGCACAACAAGAAGCCCTCTTGAGAATGTTCTTGCTTCGTTCCAGCAAAACACAATGTCCCTGGGCAACTCTTGTTTTTATACCATCTTTCACTGTAAAACAAATACGATAATAAACCTGTTGGAATAATAAGTTCCTGGCTGCTGACCAGTAGGTTTTTCCTCAACATGAGTTCGAGGTTTG
Source organism: Melospiza georgiana (assembly GCF_028018845.1). NCBI lineage: Eukaryota > Metazoa > Chordata > Aves > Passeriformes > Passerellidae > Melospiza > Melospiza georgiana. The sequence goes on from NC_080430.1 coordinate 48,284,446, forward strand.
CTCTGGGCACCAAACCAGAGGGCTATCTACATTTTCATTCTTCCTCTTTTAACTTATTTTACGTTAAAATTTTAAGTCTTGTTTTCTTTAAATGAACAAACATATGCACTAACAAAACACCAACTGGCATTACTCATCCATCATCTTAGGGAGTGGAACAGAAAGAAATGCACCTTCCTAACATCTATTTTCAGGTTTGTGTTGGGGAAGTTTTCTGAAATTCTCTATTGCTTATTTGATCCTGAAGGATTAGTATGATATCTCTTCTCTAAACAAAAATTCATGGAGAAATAGCAGGTTTCATATCACACAGAGTTGAGAAGCTAGGGGAAACTAATCCACGGTTCTCCCTTAAAGATCATCTGTATCTTTTGCTCTGCAGTGTTTTTAGGGTTTCCCTTACATGCAAGCAGTAATAGTCCACAAAAAACATTGATTATTTGCCTGTGTCCCAACTAAAGAAGCGCTGTTATAAATTTCTACTTCAGCTGCTTGTCCAAGTCTCATATTATGCCAGTTATGATCTCCAGGATGGCTCATAAGGATGTGAGAAACCTCAAAAAATGCAGCTGACTGGAATATGAATAAAATGCATCAGTCTCCTTTGTCTCTGTTTACTTTCTTCCCAGGGAGAATGAACTGCAAAGCAGCAACACATCAGTGCAGTTTCCTCCAGCCCTGCTAGTTTACCAAATGTGTACTGTTTGCCAATTTGTGGTCACATTACAATAATTAGCATAGCTGGAGCACCAGAGAGATACTTTCAGTTTTGATATTTCATAAAATGAGATGCTATAACAGATGATACCACTCCCTTATCCAACATCTCCCCCTTAGCACCCTCTAGTACAGATGCTTTAGTAGAAAATGAGAAAACTGCTTTGGAGGAAGGAGCTGTGCTTTACCACAGCAAGTAGCTCCCTTGTTATACCTGCTACTGATCCTGTGCCTCCAAAAATCCAGTTCTTGGTCACCTTAGAGTGGTAATAACTTCATACAATTCTGGAGTTTGTCATCCATGAAGCACTGCTGACTTAGCTCAGCAGCATACCGTGGCAGTCACTGGGGTATGGGACATACTTAGAGGGAATTATTGAACTGAAGTAGAAAGGGCAAGAAATACCTAGTGGCATGTACCAGTGCTAGCGTGAAATTCAGCAGTTCTCCTTCTGTTTATTTGAGAGCTTGGTGTTCCTTTTGCAGGATAACTGAAACAGTAATGACTATTCAATATTGAAATAATCTTTGATGAATAACCAAACTGGTAATCTGTATCTATCCCTGCGAGTTAATACAGAAATCACAAAATATGTGCAGACTGTGGTGTTGTCTAAAACAGCTTATTTCCACAGGAGTCAAAGGAAGGAGGGAAAGGAGAGTAAGGGTGAGAATATAATTAGGAAAAATGCTCATTGCATCTTAAAACAGACATAGCTCAGTTCACAGAGAGGTAAAGTGCACAATATTTAAGCTATTTAAAAATTACTGCACAGCTATACACTTTATAGCTTAATTTAAGAAAAACAATATCTTAGATTTAAAAAAAGGATAAATTTCCCAAAAATTTCAAGCTATACTTCATGTATATTCCTGTATAATCAGAGAACTATGTTTTAAACCATTCACTGTCTTGGATGAGGATCTACTGAGCTCTCAGAAAAATGAATGCAAATGCTGTATCCCATTGATTTCTTGTGAGAATGCATCAGGCTCTGAATACTGATGCTTTCAGTGGGAAACAGCAATAACTTAATAATCATGTAATTAGTTGTTTGCAATGGCACAGTGTCTTTCCCTCACACATCTCCAAGTGCTTGCTGGTCACTTCAGACCTCACTGCTGCCCTTATGCACAGGAGCCTCTATCACAATGAACAACTTCACCAAAATTAATGCTGAAGGCACAAAGGAGACAGGCAGAGTTAGTGGTTGGCTTTAAGTGTAACAGAAAACTAGTGTGAGTGGGGGGATGCTTATTGTACGAGCTTCAGGGCTGGGAAACAGAGTCCCAGTGTAATTACAGACCTTGCCCAAGGCCACAGAATAAGGCAGTGGCAGAGAGTGCATGGCAGCTCCCACAGCTCCAGTCTGACGCTCGTGCTTCATTTTGCTAACGAATACTTTTAGAAACACAAACAACGATACTCACATCCCAGGGCACACTTAAATTGCAACATATTCAGACTGTGTGAATGTAAAGATGTTCTTCTATAAGCTGCAATCTAGGACAGTACCAAAGGACAGATATTGCCCACAAGGTGCTGCTTTTGATTTCCTTCTGCTACAGGTACTCCTTGAAGAGACATCTTTAATATGGAAGTTGTCCATAACAGAGTAACCCTTTCCCAACAAGCAGTTTCTCTGAGTCCCTCATGCTGTGATTTTAACTGCAATCAGACTTGTTTTAGCATATTTAGTCATGAGGTTTTAAACATAATGGAAATAGAGTTATTTTTAATGCAGTGTAAATGATAATGGAGTGAAGCTTGATAGAACAAGCTCAAAACTTTGGAAGGAGCACCACTTCCAGGCTCTTTTCCCTTCCCATGTGCAGAAATAGTATTTCAGCAGTTTCCTAAGGAAAATCCCTGTGGAACTGCCCTCCACACCTCTCCCTCCACACCTCTCAGAGTAGCATGCCCCAGCCTGACTACACAGTGCCATGCTGTCCCCACTGACTGTCCTCTCCAGCAGCCACTGCTGCTTAGCACTTGGTGGGCAGACTGTGAGCAAGCAAAGGTACCAATCTGGAGTTTTGGAACCTCTTAAGCAAAATATGAGGCATCCAAACCATTTTTCAGACCAGCAAAAATAAATATCTAAAGTGTCAAAAAAAGATATTGCAAGACAAATGCGTTCTCCCAATAGCACACCCATCAAGATAAAATCATGCAGCAATAGAAATCATGCAGACATTTGTGTTCCAGCAGGAGCACGTGACAGTACTGTGACATGTGACAGGCTGTCAGGATACTGGACAATGAAGCCTGAGAGCAACCAGAAAAGCAGAATTCTCTCTTGTTTTTCAGCTGGTGCTGCCCTGTGAATGACATGCAGAAAGGGGTGAGGGATAGGGCCAGAAACATGCTCCAAAACAGGATACTGTAAAGGTTAAATCCCCATTATGGGCCCCACAACATCACAATTAGTTCTTCAGGGAGGTTTCAAATAATAATCTCTGCAGAAAATCACGATAAGATGCTTACCCAGCAAGCCATCCCACATTCATGCAATTTTTCTCCCAGATTTTCATGGATCTAAGGTTCAGGGTAACGAAACACCACGGAGAGGTTTGTTGCAACTTGAAACAAGGATGTCTCAAAGTCTATTTTTCAGGTAATTAGTTTAGCCACCAAGTGTTTCTGTCCCATCTTTCTGTGTTTGGATGATCAAACCTGCAACAAGTCTTGAAAAAGCGATTGGACTTTCACCTCTCTAAACCTTCCCTCCTCACTCAGGCACATCTAAATGTTAAGTTTATTTTTAAAATGAGAATAAATGAGGTTAACCTTGGAGGATGGGGCTTGTGTTATTCCAGGGAGTGCATGTGTGTGGGTGGGTGCAGGTATGCCTAGTAATCATAGGATCACAGACTGGTTTGGATTGGAAGGGACTTCAGAGATCATCTATTTCCAGCAGCCTCACCATGCAAAGGGGCTTTTCCACTAGACTAGGTTGCTCAAAGCCTCATCCAGCTTGGTCTGGAATATTGTCAGGGATAAGTCAACCACAACTTGTGTGGGCAACCCGTTCCAGTGTGTCAGCATCCTCACAGTAATTAATTTCTTCCTAATATCCAATCTAAACCTGCTATCAGTTTCAAGTCATCCACTCCCCTTGTTCTCTCACTACATGCCTTTAGAAAAATTCCCTCTCCAGCTCTGTTGTAGGCCCCATTCAGGTGTTGGAAGGATGCTCTAAGATCCCCTCCAGAGCCTTCTCCAGGCTGAACACCAACTGTCTCAGCCATTCAATGCACAGATGAGGCCCAAAGAATAAAATTTGGCTGCTAAAGAGATGAAAAATGTTAACTGCCTTCTGGTAGTTGAGAGAAGTGTGAGGTCAATGTCACAGAGTGGAAAAAAACAAAAACAGTCTAGTTGATTCAGGCAGATAATTCCCAAACAGTGTATGAATAATTGTGTGGTCCACTGAGCTCAATCCTTTGGAGGGCTTCCAAGGAAAATTTTGATGCTATCAGTACATGCTGGACTGTGGCAGTTGTCCATAGAGAAACAGAGTTTGGGGAAAAGTGTGAGACCTTGTGAACAATCCTTTGTTTTAATGAGTGGGAAGTAAGGAAAAGGCCTGTTTCCTTTCCTGTCAGATGGCCCTGCACGAGACCAGTCATTGTGCTCTCAGTGCTGGCCCCAGCAGCACTATGCTGTTGTCACCTGTGGGGCAGGAGCAAATATAACAGCAAATATAACTGCCACTCCCCTCTGCCAACCCCAGGACCACAGCACACCTGGCTTTTGCAAAGGAAAAAAAATCCCAGTTAAAATCAGGGATGTACGGTAAACAACGATCCTGGCAGGGAGTTCCCAGTACCTCATGGAAGCGCAACCCGCCTTAACAAGTTAATTTCCCAGGAGGAAAATGCTGGGAAAATTCAGTCCAGGATAACATAACCAGTACCGTCTTTACCTGAACTCAGAGAGAAGGGAACTGGCTCTCTCAGAACCCCTGTGCTCGCCTGCCAGAAGGAGAGGATGCCAAGTGTGAGGTGGAAGAGGAAGCAGATGTGGGAGAGGAGACCAAGCGTGTAAGTCAGCTGAACCACAGCCAGATAAATCCCCAGGCACCCCACCGCAGGCAACTTCCCTTGGAGAGCCAAGCTGGAGCGCTCTGCTAGAAAATAAAGCCTGTTAAAGAGGCTGTTTATTCTGGTTCACTTCCTATGAGTGACTTGGTGACCTTGGAGTGCGTGTGTTTGCAGTTTGAGTGGCAGGCTGTCGGCACGAGCACTCACCCCACTGATACCTATCGGGCACGCAGCTCTCAGGAAAGGGGAGCTCAGCCTGTGCTTTTATCTTACCACAAATGCTTGAGATAGGCTGCTCTGTTGGACTGTGCTCCTCAGAAGCTGCACTGAAAGGATATCCTTCACTCCCCGTGGGCTCAGTCTGGCAGGCAGCAGTCCCTCAAGAGAACTCCTCTGCTTGCTCAACATTGTACTGCAGCTGAAAGGGAGACTGGGACTCCAGGTCTCAAACAAGACCCAAACACAGCTGGCAAAGCCTGTCCAGAAACAACCCATGAGTTGTCATGGCTTTTTAGTGAGGGCAAAGTCATCAGTAGGATTTGGTCTTTTCTCAAAAAGTCACTTTTATGTTCAATGAAATGCTGGAAGCAAATAGAAGACCTTCTGCTGAGCTTGTAATCTTCTCCAGAGCAAAAGAGCCCCTGAAGAACAGGACAAATTCCTCCAGGAACACTTTGCATGTTGGAATCACCATGACACAAATCTGTCCTTGCTCATGGCTGAAACACAACAGCAAATCCTTCTCTTTTGATCCTGAATCACGACAGACCTTATAATTTTCCTGTTAGTAGGGGACTGGGTCTAGGATCACATTTCAGCTGTTAGTTGCCCTAACTGCTATTCATCTACTATCTGCCTGTGGTCCCAGTGTTAACAGCATGCCACTTGTACATTTATGCTTGGAACAAAATACAACATGTCTACGTTCACCATTATTTTAAATTATTGTTTATCTAAAAACAGGCAACTCATTGTTAGCAAACAGAAGTGGTGAAGAGAAGCAGAGTGATTCTTACAATCCAGCTGCATTCTGAGTTCCTTTTCTTTAAAAGGTCAGAATACCCTGAGGAGAAACAAACACAGCCTGCATGATGTCCTGAAGTGTTCCTTGGAGAAAAGTGAGCAGTCCTTCCTGCCCAGTGCATGAGGATGATGTACAAAGGAATGATCAAGTAGGCTCTTGTCCAAGACACTCAGATCTGCCCACAGGGCAGATGGCAAGGCTGAAAAGAAAGGTGTAGCAAAAATACTATTCTGCAGATGTCTCTGGCTTTTCACAGGCTGTAGACGCCATATGAAACCATCAGAAAAGTCATTTACTTCTCTGCCCTCTGAGAAACTCCCTGGTGGTGGATAGCCATGCCACATAACGAGACAGACAGATTTCAGAGACTCAGTGAATGCATCAAAGCTGGGCTGGGGGATGTGGGAGCCTTAGCAGAACACAGCATTTCTCTTCGGGGGGGCCTAGAGCCTTAATACCTGAACTGTAAAGGAGATGTAAAGCTCCTTTGGACTGCTCCTGACACGGAGGACCCAGCAGAGCAAGCTGAGCAATGTGAGGATCTCACCAAAGGAAGAAGCTGGCTAGAAAATGATGTCTCAGAAATTCCTGTGGCTGCTTTAGGTTCTCAGTTGTTGGGATACAGGCAGAGAATACAGGGCTTCAGCCCTTTCTCTGCACCAGGAAATGTGAGCAGGCTGTGATTAAATCCTGCCAAGTGTTAGGTGATGTGACCTGCACTTTCCACACCATAGTGGACCTCACATCTTGTTTCACCTGGTTTACATAAACAGTGCACTGGAGATCACCCTCAGATAACCAAGTGTCTGATCCCAAAGGGTAATGGGAGTGGGCCAGCACTTTCAGTTTAGCCTGTTCTCTCCAAATATTTTATCCATACCCACACAAACATCCTTAGCAGCTCCATGCTGCTTTTGTGGGTGCATTTCAGCGATTCCTGGTACAAATCTCTGAGCAATATTTTTAGAATTACTTTTCTCTCCTGACTTTTAATTAAAATCACATCATAAAAGTTGTATATTTCTCTTAAAGCCATAATAATAAATTATCAACAATTCTCATCTCATATTTAATACCCTGCCTGCTTTCTATTCTTTCCACAGCTTATGCTGAGCTGCCTGCCTCCTATTTGCATTTGTGCAAGATTGCAATTTTTTTGCAGTAAACTAAGCAGTAATAAATTCCAGAGGCCTTTGCTGACTGTCCCCACTGCTCAGCTTCTTCTGGCTCTCAGATGCATAATTCTGTCTTGCAGGGACACAGGAACTGCCATCAATGGCTCAGACCCATTCACCCATGGGCTGTATCTTGCCTCCAACACTTGATTATCCTGTATTTATAAGAAGCATCCCCAGAAGAAATACTTTTACTTCTTTTGATGTTACTCCTATGGACTTAGACATCGCATAAATCTCATCTTTAAGTGTCATTCCTTTAAAAATCCTGAGAAAGCCATTGCAGCTGAAAACTCTTCAAATGATGGAGGCCCATCTTTGTTTTCAGTACCTTCTGCTTCTTGCTGTGTGTCCCAGGGTCTAAAGGAGCCAGCTGCTCACAAGGACTGCACCAACAGGTGAGGAGTATCATCAGAAGCAGCCATGGCTGATACACACAGCTTTCCCAAAGTCAGCAAGTCTCACTCAGCTGGATCCAAACACAAAGCACAAAATCACCCAGAGATGCAAAGGTGTCTCAAGTACTAATCTGGTGCCTCTTTCCTCTGTTCTACACACAGCCCTGCATGGTGCACCAAATTCCCAGCTGCACCATCCCCCAAGCCCAGCAGCCCATCTCCTCCTGCTGTGGGATCAGGAAGGGCAGGAGCAGACTCGGGGCATTGGTGGGTGTGGGGGAAGAGCACCAAGTATTTCTGCCCATCACTGTAAGTCCAAGCAAGAACAGCCTTATACAAGTTGGGGGTGAGGGTTCTGTAACTTGCCACCCCCTATGTCAAAACTCTTGGCTGCAAAGCTCTGGCACTACACCTTGCCTCCTGCTGCTCTTTCAGGTATTACTTTGTGCCACTGCAACTTTACTGAGCTAAGAGGGATAAGGAAAGCGTGAATACCAGGAGTGAAGCACGAAGTGCAAAGCTGTAACCCTCACAGGGTACCATAACCCCAGAACATTGTCAAGATGCCATGGATTCAAGCCTAGCAAATCAGCCTGACATCCATGTGATGACCAAACTGGGGCTGTAGCTTCCCTTTTTTGCTCCCCCTCACAATTCTCTTCTCCTAATTCCCAAACCACTGCTCCCACCTAAACAGGCAGGGCTCAACCTAGACACACTAAGCCTGGTGACTGCCAATAACATGTTCTCAGAAGCTGATGGGGTTTCAGACACTTGTTTTCTTATTCCTCAGTTCCCAAGCAGAAACCCATCCTTTAGCATCCAAACGTGGGTCAATACAATGGATAGAACAAATCCTGAAATGCATTCATAAAAACTGAAAAAAAAATAAAATTACAAAAGCAGTCCACAACCTCCACAACTCTGAATAACTAGTGCAGAGGAAAGCACTTCCATCTCTGTTAGAGAGGATGCTTTTCAGAATCATGTCCTGCAACAGGCTAATAATATTTCAAGGGAAGTGGCAGCAGCTCCTCCAATGAAGTGATTCAGAGCAAGGCTTGCTGGAGTCCCACTAGGGATACCCTGCAACAAGTCTGACACTGGTGTAGTGGCTTCAGCACCCCACTGAAAGCAAGGGAGCTTGGGCTAAGCCTGCAAAGAAGGGAGAGGGACATCATCTCTTTGGGGCCAGCCAGCTGAGCCCCAGCTGCTGATAACATTCCCTATGGCAGAGACCCTCTGCCCACAGGCTGGCCAGGGAGCCCCGCTTGCCCCTGGCACCGAGCCCACCCTGAGCCTGGGCAGCCAGGGACACGCTTCTCCTGCTGCTGCGCCTGTGGAGCAGCGAGGAGCAAACCATGCCAAGTCATGACTCACAAAAGAAAAAATCCCAGCGAGTATCAACATTAGGGAAGTCTCTGACACTGGAAAGGACTCGGTCACGGCCAATTTGATTTATCACTCAATACAGTTGTTTTATAGCTCCTGTTTCACCCACTCATTAGAACTGATGCTTTATGGTTAGAACTGAATGCAGATATTTTCCTTTTCCCTTACAATTCAGCTTCTTTTTTTCAGGGTCTTGTGATTTTTCAGTTTTTTCTTCCTGCTAAGTGTGTGTTTATAACATGAGCTATACTGCCCCTTGAAGAAACTATCATCACCTTGACTGCAGCCCATCCACATTTAAAAATCTTTAAATAAAACCAAACAAAAAACCACAAAACCGCTGCTTCTCCTCCCTCAGCTTCTGTTTTCTGAAGAAGCACATTCTTTTTTTGCTTTCTGAAAACAAGGAATGCAGGGGATCTTAGTCACTGTCTTTCTTTTTTTTTTTCCAACCCAAACTGCCTCAGTCTATTTGCTGAACTGCTTGGCAGCAACAGTTGCTCAAAAATTAGACAATTTGTAAAAGAAGAAATTATCTGTTCTACTTGCTACCCCACTGGGATTCAGAACATTCCCTGCTCTTCAGTGGGCCATATATTTTTGCATGGAATAACTCAAAAAGAAAGACAAAGAAAAGAAAAAAAAGGAAACTAAATTATTGTTTGCCAGGTATTATTCAGCAGTGCTGGGCAATCAAATCAACTTGGATCCCAAAAAGTGCTGCAGTAATGACCTCTGTGAAAGAGCCCTGAGCATGTCAACCTGCCTCTGACACATGTATGGAGGCAAACACTAATGTCTGTCAAAAGCCACATAGGATCAGTGTTTTTACAGCAAAGTAGCAGCAGTCCTCTGAGACCCCCTTTTGCACTCTATACATTGCAAAGAAAATTGATTTTTTTTTTTTTTTAAGTGGTAGAAACCACTCCCCCTCCCCTTGGGTTTTTGTCTGTGGTGGATTTAGCTCTTTGTTCCTCAAATAGAAAGCCCTGACTTCAAGCACACAGCAGTGGAAAGGAAAGACCTTTGAAACGCCAGCCTGCAGCACCCTTGAACAGCACCGATGGATCTTGGCAAGCCTACAGCAAAAGAGCTCCCTTCACATTCCCCTGGCCTTTGGGAACACCTCTCCTCAGCAAAGCTGGGTGCTTTTCAAGGGCTAATTAAGGCTGCAATTCCCCTGCAAGGCAGATGGTCACTTGGGAAAAAGGGCAACCTACTTGTTTACTCATTACAAATATCTCTTTGTAGGAAATTCTTCTTTCTTTGGTTACTCATTTGCAGAAGCACCCCAATTTCTTGTGTTTTAAAATGGTTTTGTTTTATTGCCCCCTTCCTTTTTAAATTTTTTTCCTTCTACTCTTGGTTATTTCTGATAGGTGCCAGCCAATATCTGGGCTGTACACAGCTCCCACTATGGTTTCCACTGCCCAGGGAGCCATACGGTGACACACAGCAAATAACAATGTCCCGCAGCCTGAACTTTGGGTGGAAACTTGGTCTTGAAAAAGAAAGGAAATAGTCAGACTTTAGGATCTTCACATATGTGGGCTCCTGACTTTCAAAGGCAGCTCTTTGGTTTTGATTGTTGAGCATGCCATACCCTTTCTGAGCCATACCTTCAAAAAGCACAGAGCTCCCAACTGTTAGAAAATCATGCTCCTGCATAGCAGCCCCAGCTCTGTGCACAAACACTTTGACAGCCTCAGCATCGGATGTTATTTTTAAAAATCTTTATCTTCATGTGGTCATGTACCACATACCAGAAAGCAGATTCATGTGGTCAGAGCTGAGAGAGCTCCCCTGAAGCCCAGGGGTAGGTCTGGGCAGGGGGGTTAATCTCACCTCCTCCCTGCAGCAAACACATCTCTGCCAGCAGCTGCTCTTTTAAAGCAGCATCCCAGACTTTCCCACCTGGGAGACACACAGGCCAGTCCAATTGTTTAATTAAAATGGCTTTAATGGCCAAATGGTTTATGGTGGTTTTTTTTTAATTTCTCCTTTGTTGTAAGGGGTCATTTTGCACACAAGGAAAAGGTTTTGAAGGTTTCAAATAAACTCTAGTTGAAGCCATATGGGAAATGTTAAATGACATGTCAAAACAGCTCTCCTGTTCACTTAAGCAAAGCCAGTTTGTGCTTTAATTTCCTTTATGCCTTAAACCTCTTTCATTATCAGTTTTCCTCAGTATCCAGACCCTTCTACATTTTGACTGCATTTCATATTAACTGCAAAATACTACAGGACTAGATCATGGGTTGCCCTCTGCTCTGTTATATGCTGTTTTATTATTCAGGTCTCAGACAACCAAACATCTACAAACTGCAAGCGCTGTATTTTAAAATGAGTTTGCCAAAAAAGTCAGTGACAGGACACAGCTGGTTGTAATTTAATGACTACAGAGAATTAAGAATAGAAACAATTTCAGAATGCACCAAAATAGCTAGAAATATAAGACCCTTGGCTGACTTAAAGCCTAGCAGTCTCTGTGTGACTGTGTGAGGGGGATGAATAGAGCAGCTCTCTAAGATCCTTTAATTCCAACAATCAATTGGCAACCACGCTTTAACCTGCTGATGCAAAGTCCTCTTGGCTTTGCCTTTTATCCTGGCTTTTAAGCTAGATCTACCCAAGACCTGGCTCACATATGCTCTACTCCGAGTTTATTTCCTGTAGGGCTTTATTACTGTCAGTTGCTGTTGCTGCTGCTTCAGAGGCAAATTCAGATATTAAACGCAGTTGGCTTTAGCTTTGAAGCTGAACAAAGCCCTATGCAGATGTTTGACAGGAAAGAGAGTCTTGGATTCCTAACAATTTTCATTTCTGATGGCTAAGGAAGTTTGTAAACAAATATGAATGGCGCAAATGGAATACACAAGGGACAGGAAAACACAGGATAATTCCCTTAGTACTCAAGATTGATACTTACACATTTCTTTTTTATTTTAACGTTTTCCACTAATAAATGAATTGAATATTTCAAATTCCATATAAAAAAATCTTCACAAATAGAAGACTTTGAATACTGAATTAACCTCTGTACTTTCCTTATTGTTTGCACACATTACTTTTTCCAAGAGCAAGAAGAAAAAAGCTAAAATCCCCCAAACAATAATCCCCAAATCCTTTCCTAACTGGTAATGAACTTCAGGCTTTCTAGCCTTCAGCTGTACATGTTCTGAGTATCAGCCTCTTAGGAAGGTATGGTGTTCCCTTTCAAAATGCATTGCTTAGCTCTGAGACTGCTGCCAGCCACGGCTGAGAGGAACTAGGCTGTAAAGTCCTCCCACCTCCACTGGGCTACACCTGGCCGAGAGGAGTGGAAGCAGCCACCTAATTTTCCTGGTTACAGTATCAGAATGGAACTCTGGGGATAACAAAGCTGGTTTTGAAGAGGGCACCGTCACCATTCTTATCTGGCAGTCTTATCTGGCCATAAACATGTGCAAAGACACAGCCCAGGGAACAGCTGCACATCAGTGCTTGCAGGCTACACAAGGCAAAGCATTTGGTGACCAGCCTTTTGTTTCTGATGGTTTGAAAAAGATGACTTTTACAGACAGATTTAATTTGCTCTCTTAGCCTTGAGTACTTCCTGTATGTCTCCTCCATCTACTCAAACCAGAAGTGAATTAGGGAAAAGCATGGTGCTGGTTTCCCGTGTAAGATGGAGTGGGACAGGTAGAGAAACACATCAGGGCCCCCTAATTTGTGAAGAATTGCTGTCATTATGGTGCAAGAGTTCTATTGTCATTATATCACAAAGGTTCCATATTGCTAGAGTTCCATACCTCCTTGAGGCTCCTTGTAGGCAGCTCCTCTAGGCACTGACTCTTCCTTGTGCTCGCAGCAGCCAACTGACTCCAGTTCCCACCAGTCCACTATTTTATAACACTCCTCTTACTGGCTACAGGTGTGGCCTGTTAACATCAGGCCTGCTCCTAATCTTTAGTAACTGGTTCAGCTGCAACTCTTTAGGGGATAAGATTACATTCTATGCGACCTTCATTTACCCATACTGTATCTCCCTACAAAGAATTCTAGAATATTCTCTGGTTTTACCAATGGATCAAGGTGAGCAGCTCCAGGGCAATCCACCTGCACATCATGTTGAAAAAGAGACAAGTTGCTGGGGCTGGAAGTTGGGCAAGGAACACAAACATTTGTAATAGGAATCTCACAGGCCAGAAAGCCAAAATGAAAAATGCTAGTGGAAATCCACAACAACAAAAAATCATTATTACTTCTATTTTACTGACCTTTCTTTTATGAAAAATATGTGCATTGCACAGCTGTACAAAAAAAAAGTAAGCATTGGTTTTATATATATAAAAAACTAATCTATGAGAAATTTTCTGGTACAAGGAAATGCTCTATGGCATTTGTTTCTCAGTGACTTGTCCTGGTGATGTCAGTACCACCACGGTGCACAGCAGAATCTGCCATGCTAGAATCTAATTTTGCTTACTTCAAAAGAGCCTCTGGCTAGAATGCCCACCTTGGGTTTTTTTCCCCTGACAGATCATTTTTTAAAACCTGTTTGTGCCCATGATATATTTACCAACTCCTGTAATTGTCTGAAACCTGGAGCTTATGAACTGAAGTGACATTTTTTGTCTGCATAGAAAACATCCTTTTGTGGTACCCTGTAAAGCTGGCAGCAAGACATGCCTCAAGATGGCCAGGCAGCAGCAGAGGCAGCCCAAGAACAGGTCAGGTCCTGCTGTTTGGGAAATTAGAGTGGGGAGAGCAGGTGAAGATGGATAGTTATGAGGAGAATAGTGAAAGAGATGAAGAGGATAAGAGAGATAACAAAGAGAAACAGATTGAAATTGAGATCAAGTCATGCTGAGGAAGCAGATGGAGGTAAAAGCCAGCAGGGCCAGGTCTGAAAATGCGAGGTAAAAACATGCAGAAAGACCTCTGACTAATTAGAAGGCTCATTATAACAAGTGATCAATTAGTATACAGAAGTGAGCTCTCACCTCCTGAACTCTGGTCCATGGCTAGACTATCAATAAATCCAGGGGAATTTTTATTGGTTTCAATTTCTCGTTTAAAAAACACCCAACATTGTCTTTTACCTTTACACTTCTGAAATGTTGACTCTTTCGGATTAACAGACAAACTTCTGGAAAAAATCCTGGTCTCCTGAAATAGAACTTTTGTATTTCTAATTTGCTTGTGGACATTTGGAAATAATTACCAGATATACCCATGCATTTTTCAGGAGGATAAGGCCTGGCATAGCTCTGGAAGTGTGGCTAATGAACAGCCACAGTGGGGGTCCCTGTCCTACAGTCTTAGATCTATGGCTAGAGCAGGAGACAGTCAGAGGGATGTTTAATTTTTACACCTTATGAAATTTGCAAAGGTAGACCCTCTATTTTAGAAATAAATTTACCTCTTCTCTGAGTTCCTGTTTCTCTCAGTGACAAATTTTCAAATAGGCCTAAAGATATCTGAATTTAATTTTTAAACTGTGTGACTAGGCCAAACTGTGTGACTAGGCCAGGTATATATCATATGTATGTGAGGTTTCTTACCTCCAGAATGGGGGGTGCCTGCTAAGCTGGGCAGTTTTCAGCTATATAATATTGTTCATGCTCTCAAGAACTTATGTCTCTATAAAGAAGAGGCAAATTAAGAAAGCTTCTTTTGGGTTTCAGAATTCTCTTCCTGAAGTGTTGTATTCATGTTGTTATTATCATATTTCTAGAGTCCCATACCTTCTGGGTGGTTTCTCACAAGCAGCTCTTCACAGCAGTGTTGTTCCTACTTCTTCATCAGGGCCCCTCCAAGACTCTCCCTAACCAGCCAACCCACCCCCTTTCATCCCAGTTATCTTCATTAGCCACAGCTGCCACCCAGTTAAGGACATCACAGCTGCAGCCCATTTAGAACAACTAGGATTGGGGCAAGGTCACTTATACAATACAGATATTTTACTAGGACTCCTGCTATACTGAAGAGAAGAGCAAGTTTCAGTTCATATCCCTGAGCCCTACAGGTGACAACAGCACTGCCTGCTGTACCAAATCCAGCTATCCTCCCTCTCTCATTTCTATTCTGAGCATTTCCAGTCCAACTGAAGCCTCTCAGAATAAGGCTTCAGTCTGCCCTGGGTGGAAGGAGAATCTGAGGGGACCACCAGAGGCTTTAACCAAAAATGTAGTGCTGATATTTACTGGGCAGGGGTGTAAATGTACATGGGGGAGGCAAAGCCCTTGCAGAGAGAAGCCAATGAACAGTCCCTGCCTTGGGCAAAGATGGTCTTTGGCCTGCTGAGCCCTGGTGAGCTGTGCAGAGGCTAATGCACAGTGCTCTCAAGTCACACTGCCCACATGGTAGGAGACAGCATTTTGGCAGGATGCTTCTGTAAGGAGCTGAGATAACAGGGTGGTAAAATAGTGCGTAAAAGGACATATTATGCTAAAGTGGATGGAGCAAAGTGCTGCAATGAGGCAATGGCCCATAAAAATAATATAATTTGCCAGTCCAGAGTTATTTCCAGGGCTGTAAAATTATTTGCTGGAAAGAGTCAGAGTGGGCTGCTGGCTGAGAGCAGCTCCTGTGCTGGGCCGGCAATTCATCCTCGGCTCTGCCCAGTGTGGTAAAGGCAATTGCTGTCAGCCCCTGCTTTGGCTGGAGGCAGTGGGGCCAATGGGGAATTGGTGGGGAAGCATTGGTGGGGAAGCAAGCCTGGCAAACAGGAATAAAAACAACAGGAAGCCTTAGAGTATTCGGAGTGGTCCTAATTTTTCAAGAGGAGATTTTTCTTTTCCTATAAATTCCTTAAGTTGCTGATTTCTCCTACTGGATATAACAAAACTGTGGTCTTACTGTTTTTCTACTGCTTCACAAGTGGAAAAGAAAACATACTCACTTGTTTTCCTCAACAGAATTGAAACAATACAGCCTTGTTTGCCTTTGTTTTGGTGGCTCCCATGTTGATGGACCAGCATCTCCACTCGTGCCAGCACAGCTGTGGGAATACACGTAATCCCTCTCCCTCCACTGATCCGTGTGTTCTCCACAAGCAGAACTCAAAACAATGTAGACCCTGTACCAACAGTGGTATTCCTGTACAAATACAGCACAAGAGGAAGAGGATGAGAAAGAGCAGAAAAGTTGCTCTTGCACAGCAACGGCTACCTGCTAATTTGAAAACTCGCCCCTCTTCCCCAAATAACACCACATAAATTCAGGCCATAAATTATTTGTGGATTTATTTTATTTTGGGTATAAAAATGAAATACCTAAGGATGGACAGAGAGGAGAAAAAGGAAAAAAATGTCCGGATATGAATGCAACCATTCTTATTTATGCAGGAAAGTACAGCTTTGTGGATTTCCCCCATCTGTTCTTTTACACAGAACCAAATTGGAGTTAAATGTGCTTTTGGAATAAATCATTATGGCCTAAAATGAACATGATTTACAGGGAAAATGAAGCCATATGTGTTACATTAATTTCTCATTTTTGCTCCATCCCACTTCCACTTGGTTGGACACATGTCATGCTCTGTTCCTAAATGGTGTCACTGATGCTGAAAGTAGAAGGTGACACTACATTTTCCAATGCAGGCTCAATCTTTCAGCTGTCTTTCTAAGAGTGGTGGGAGTGTCCATGGCTCTCAGAGTTTACAAAGGACATTCTCATTAAAACTGCTGCAAACCTGGAGGAAAACACGAGTAAGGTGATCAAAGCACAGCAGAGCAGCACCCAGAGCAGAAGGTGGGAAAAAATGTGGGACCAAAGGAAATGAAGACCCTGCATGGGGCATCATTAGAGAAGCTGATCAAAAGGTGTGTTGTACTAAACCTGCAGTGACAGGGGTGGACATCACCCATTGCAAACTGCAGGTTAGACTTGCTGAAGGCAGAGTGGTAAGAGTGGGCAGTGTTCCTGGGGGAACATTTTCTGCTGGAACATTTCTTAACTGAAGAAAAAAAAGCTTTTCAAGAAAGATTAAAACAGCAGTAAAGTTACCTGAAGACTCTGCTGCTGGGTGTTTACTGGTGAATAAATATCATGCAGAATCCTGTTAGGGCTCTTTTGCAGAGTGCTCAGGCAATTTTTAAGCCATGGAATTCTCTGAAATGGGCAGGATAAGTGCTTCAGCTGAATTCCCCCTTTTTGCATCCCAACATCCCTACATAAAAACATATGCTGAAGATATTTTTTTTTTTTTGCTTTCTTGGAAAAAATTCTTTGCATTGATTGTATCCCCTCTGGAAGCTGATATACCTATGCTTTATATCTGTTAGAAGATCACAAGCAGAAAAGAAGAAATAGTCGTGTTTACAGAGTGCACAAAGACATTGCTT
This sequence comes from Melospiza georgiana, assembly GCF_028018845.1. Lineage (NCBI taxonomy): Eukaryota > Metazoa > Chordata > Aves > Passeriformes > Passerellidae > Melospiza > Melospiza georgiana. Next base: position 48,301,529 of record NC_080430.1, read on the forward strand.
TGCATTGTAATGAGGGCTGACAGCAAACAGCTCTCTCCGTTTTCTTCTAGCTGCAGTGAGCTCTTGAATAATATGTTGCTTTCACTGATTTTGTCTCCTATGTCCTTGAACTCTTTTTCTCTTATGTGTTGGAAGGCTGACACAAGCCAAGTCTCTGATTTGAAGGTTTATACCCACAGCTCTATCAGCCACACTGTGAAGCAGAGATCACTCAACTGTCTTTCACCTAACTCGCTTCAGGACTGCCAGCACTCTGCCTGCTGCAGGCTACTGGAGAAGTGACTGGCTACTATATGGAGATACACACCGTGCTTCCAGTCCCATCTCAACACACCTTTCCACAATGCTTCTGAATTCCAGGATGAATATTTGCTTTGGGCCTCCAAAATCAGCTTCTTCTATAATAATCCACCTGTCTGTCCCATTTAGGTCAGTGTCACTGGTGGCTGGTCACTGAGGGTTGGATGGGTGAATTGCAGGCAAAATAAAAATTATACATGGAACATGCCTGGAGACAGAGTGATGGATGGATAGGCAAGTGGGAAAAGTGTCACACAGTGGGGAGCATTTGACATTGTGCCAGGATTTTCTAGCAAGCATCTTCCTGTTTTATGTGGTTGTGCCCTGATGGCTTGGAGACCTACCTATCAATTGTCTTTTTGCTCAGGTTGTTGGCTTCTCCTGTGGGTCCCCATCCTTCATTTGGCACTGCCTCATGCTCATTCACTAGTTTTACACATCTCCAGGGACCCAGAGGGAACACTTCCCACCAAGTAACCTGTATGAAATAGGCAATTTTGCATCTTACAGTATTTTTAAACTTGTGTTGGTTGGCTACTTTTAGCTTTTGGCGGTATATTCAGTGATAAATGAAGTTGGTGCTAACCATTTTTTTCTTGGCTCAGATTCCAGTGAGCAAAATATAATTTACTACGGAAAAATACCACTGTATGAAGTCCCACAGGGCATTGGATTTATTTGTTCCTAAACAATTTCCCATTCCAAAATAGTGCAAATACACAGAGTTCTACCAGTCGGTATGGCAGCCACATCAGCTTAAAGCAAACACAAGCTGCCAGTGCAGCATTAGAAACGAATGGCAAAGGTGAACTCTTCGGTCTGCTGCCTCCCAGCCTGTCTTCCATCATTGCTCATGAGCAAATGAGGTGCACAAACTCTCTGATTGGGTTCACACACCTGCTGTTGAGGGTATTAGTGAGGCTGGATTGCAGAGCTCATCTGTCTGGATGCAGATAATTCACAGCCCTTTAACCCCACAGACTATTGAATGCCTTACCTGGGCTTCCACTGAGCACAGTGGGCAGGGGAGCAGCTTCTTCACACTGTGATCATGCTTTCCCCATGACAGGGAAAGTACCTCCATTATCTTGAGAAAAGGCCTTTGTTACAGTGTTCCATGTGCTTCTGTAACTTGGGATGGAGCTGTTTGAAGTGACCTACCCAGCATATTGCAGGAATTTCTGCTGGCCTGGAGTGGATGAAAGGCCATCAGAGCTGCCAGTAGTCCACCTTGTTCTCTGGCTACAGTGCAGACATCCTGCAAGTGGAGAGTTAAGGAGGGTGCACTTCTTCATCTCACACACAGGTGGGTATGGACCCATGGCTAAATATTCACAATCTTCCTCACCCTTCTCCCCTGTTCACTTGGAGGCTCTGGTTCCAAATGCTCTACCACCACATGGAAAGATCTTTCTGGACTTTCTGTCCTTCACGTAAATCACTGCCTTGATTTTGCTGCATAATAGGAATCCTTGAAGATGAGCAGGCAGGAGCTGACTGTGGTTGCAGAGGAATGTTTCTTCTGAGAAGGAGAGCTGAGGGTGAAGCCATGGAGAAAGTGCTGCATCACCTGTGGCCTGCCACCTCATATAACAAGAGTACGATTTGCTAGGAGAGGCACAGAGGAGAGCAAAGAAGTAATAAAATTCTCATTATGGAAACAAATGTTCCCCCTCTCTGTGGCTCTGATAGTGTCCAAAGTAGAAACACAATAAAGATAATCTCCTCAAATATGGATGCAGTAATGCTTAGGCACTTCTCTAAGAGGAATGTATAAATAGATTCATAGAAAAATAAAAGTCAAGCAGTTCAGTCTTTCTATCAGTATTCAGTGGAAAGTACAATAAGTCTGGATACCTAGTTTGTATTCTCAAAAATCTCACCTCTCTGCTGCACATTATTTTCTGTGGCAATCAGAGCAGTGCTAGAGATTTGGCTACCTCAAATTAGGCACAAACATAGTAATGACCTACTTTCCAAAGACATCAAGTGCTTGCAGCTCCCAGTAGATCTCTGTGAACTTGCTCCTTTTTGGAAACAAAACCTCATGCTTCTTTACAATCACATGGGAAAATATAGCTGCAGCTGTTTAACTAGGCCACAATATTTTCTCCCAGGTGAAGTCCACGAAAAGCTAGGCTTCCATCTTCAGTTTTATGAAATCTCTGGGCTTCAGCTACTGCATGGGAGTACTGTGAGTCACTCATACCCACTGCTGTTTGGCTCAGCACATGAAATGCAATATGTAGAACACCAGCCGTCAGGGTCAGCGACAGATGAAGGATTGTGCAGTGCAGAGAGGAGGTTTGCTATCCCCTTCTATCACTGGGAAACACGAGCTTTACCAACAAATCCGGGTTGCTTTTCAACATCTAAATTTCACAGCACATCTGTTGTGTCTCTGCTAATGAAACTTGCTTTTTTGAGAAATGTGCTCATGTCTGGGTCACTACTGCGGGTACATCTGTCGTGTATAAAATAGCTAATCGGAAGGGCTAAATTAAGAAAGACTTCTAAGGCCACTGATAAACATTCTCACAAACAATGCTTGGTTTTCCTGATTCTGCTTACTTGGAGTTACAGTCAAGTGGGGAGGAGGGAGGGAATAATAAGAAGGGTCCTGCCACTTAGTGAGAAACCAGTCTGTGGCATCCCAAATGTGGGACTATAATGCTTGTTGTATTACTTTCCTCTTGCTTTATTGTTAGGTTTTCTTCTTCCCAACAGAAACCCCTAGAGGGAACACTTTGTTAAGCCATATCACGAATAACAGTACCTGAAGAGCATTTCAGTATTAGTGTATGGAAAATATTTAGCTAGGGAGTGAAGAGATCTGGAGGGAAACTGTTTGAAGGTGATATGGTCAAAAAACAAAAGAAAAGACCATGATTAGATCTGGTGAATAAGTAACTTGTCTCTATTTGAGACATAAGTCTCTGTTGGTTCCTTTCTACTGGTTGTGGTTAAGCATCTGGAAAGGAAACAGAAATCCTTAAGACAGCACATTATCAAGCCTGAGAAGTTTGAAGTAGATACAGTCATGTCTGTGCCCTTCCCACTGTGCATCTCCCAGTGTTACTACCCAGTTACATGACCAGAGATTTATGCACCATTGATTTTTTCTTACAGCTGACAAGGCCAAAGAGAATGGCAACGGGGAAATTAAACATAAAATGTTACCTTGACTGCATCTTTAACAGAATCACTCCACTAACAGCACCAAATTAACTCCTGCAAAAATCATAACTCAGAGGCCCTTGGGCACACATAGCATTTTGTATCGCGGTATGCCATGGTAACTTTTATGTCTTATTGTATACATGTACTGTGACTGAAATGTAGTTACTGAGGGAACCATAGCCTTGTATTATCCTGACTTATTTCAGCATGCCAAGCCCCAGCCACAGGATTGCTAGTCCATGGGCTTTCCTATATATAGTGACAAGGAACACGCCCTGCTGCTTTTTATTGGTCAAGCCTTATGTTTATAATAGAGTCATCTTGTGGGGCAGCAAAAGAAGCCAGCAGATTCAGTTTCAGGAATTCAGATTGCAAGCACTCCATAAAATACTTCTACTTCAGGTTTGGACATATCATGCTTGTTTTACAAAATTGGTTTTAAATATTGACATTCTCAATATGTTTTGACTGGTAAACAAAGAATAGATTCTTGCTGTCAAATGTACCAAACCTCTCAGAGTAAATGCTGAAGGACAGAAATAATTTCAATTCTCATTGCTTAGCTGGAGAAAAACTATTCATAATTACAGTAATAACTGTTATTATCATACGATGTGTCTCCTACTGTTTAAGCTGCCTTGCTAACTGCAATTGCTTCAGCAAACAGGTTCTGGCCTCCAGGTCAGGTGGAGCTGATGTGTCCCTCAGAGCAGGCAGCACTGTCCACATGTGTATCATTTACCACTTGACAGAGACCATGAAACTCCTCTGGGCCCCATATGATGCCCTTGTATCCCTAAGGCACAATTATTGTTTTGGTTCTAGAGTTCTCCACCAGATGAAGTATCTGTAAGAATATGAGGGCTGTGCTGTCACTTACCAAAGGGGAGAATTTTACAGTGTGAAACTAAAGCTAGCTATTGCTTCTCTGTGAGAAGTTTGCTGGGGTAGCCTTGGGGCAGTGTAAAAAAGCAGGGAGTCAATTTTAGCACAAATTTTTCTATGCTGCCTTGTAGGAGATGTCCCCAGAGAAATGTATCCTCAGCACAGCTCATTCAGTTTTGAATGGGACTAATCAAAGTGAAACATTGAGGTGAGCAAGCTGTTGGACAGTGTGGCACGTCAAGGGAAGAGGTGCTAGAGGTGGATGAAGGTGCTACTGATGCCTGTGCTTGGTGTCAGAGAAGGAAGCAGCTCCTTCTGCTTATGGCTTCTCCTCATGAATCCCAGGGGCCACCCAGATGGAAAGCAGCTTGGCAGAGAAAGCATTTGAGAGTTCCAGTGTTCTGCTGAAAAACTGCCCTGGAAGAAGTTAATTTTTAAAAAAAGAAAAAAATAGATATTCTTAAAATATTTGATTTTTTTTACGTGCTGCACAGCACCCCATATGAGTCCAGTCCTGCCTGTTTCAAGTGTCTAAAAATGGATGAATAATGAGTGAAGAATATGTTTATTTCATCTACCTTTCCTCTGTGTGCTAGAAAGATTCTCATGTCTATTGGCTTTTAATGAGCAAATTCTTGCTAAAATCTCCCGTGTGTCACAGAATGCCAAAAAATAGATTCCTCTCCCCAAAACAAAATAATCCCTCCCCTTTATTAACCATCCAAAGCCAAAATACTGTGGAAAAGAGGTCTACGCTCTTTCAGACATATGAATGTACAAGATCCTGTGACTCCCAGACAAAACCAGAAACTGGAATTTAAAGTAGTTTCCCCTGCTTTTGTTTTTCTCTCTTATTTCACACATGCATTTGTTCAACTTGTAATGCATTAGCTTCAATTAATTTGAGCTTTTTCTTCACTTTGTGGGCATGAACATAAGCAGATCTGACACGTGCTCAGTAAGGGTATAGTTTCGTTGAAGTGAAATCATCTAATCAAGTCAGAATTAGAGCGGCTTTGATTTTACTTGAAATTGCTGCAGAATTATTTGAATGAAAGCCCTACAGGAAACAATCACCTTTTTGATTGTTTTCTCAAGAAACACTACGAGATTATCTTGCCCCATGGTGTCACCTTCTCTAGTGCAACATGGAGAGGAAAGCCAGTCCTTTGGGCTCATGGGCTCCAGGGCAGCTGCTGCCCTGCGCTTGCACTGCTCCCTGCAGTGGTGTAAGAGCAGCCTGGCTTTCCATGGCTAACATAAATACGGGTGCTTGGGAAAAGCTTGAAAGGGTGGAAGCACCTTTTACACTGCCCCAAGGCAAGTGCTGGGGACTGTACTTGTGCTGCGCCACCTTGGCACAGCAAGTGGAACAGAGAACGCCACGAGGCAGAATCTTTGGCTGACACAAATTGCCTTAACGTCAGGAACACCAGCCTTTATTTTACGCTGTCAAAAATCATCCATCAGAGCAATACAAAACACCAAACAAACCATGGAAAAAACAAGCCCATGTACAGTCTGTGGGAAAGAAGCAAAAGTTCTTTCTCCTAAAATCAGTCTTTGCATACAGATTTCTCATTTTTACAGGTAAAATATTTTCCCCTCATAGATATAACAGTCATAGATATCAGACATGATATTTGCTTACTGATGAAAAAATAAATATTACCTGATATATTTGAAACCCCCCTCCAAATACTAGTAAATGCAGGAAAAAGTGATAAGAATTGAAGCACCTGAATCTTTAAAAAACTAAAATTAAATTGTATCTAACAAAATTATATTACTTATTAAAATTCTTCTATTCTTCCAAAAATTCAGTGTTATTAACTGTAGCCGTTGTATAGCTTAATTATGAAATAAGAATAACAGTGTATTGCTAGTTGCTTCTTTACCCTGGACTTCATATGCTTGCCTCAACTATGATAAAGCATTTTACCTAATAACAGCAAACCTCTCACCAGGTTGAAACCTTTGTTTCCTTTGTTGTTCTCACCATTCAAATACTTCTGGTTTTGATTTGCCAAAACATTCCTGAATCAAAGCTTTGAAACACAATGCAACCTGAAACTTGGAAAAAAATTTTTCTTCCAATCTCTTCAAATCTTTGTTGACAGTTGAGCCAAAAATCTCTATTGTAAGAACTGCAAATGCTGAGAAGTATTACCTTTAATCCTCACATTTCGGACACATCTCTAGTTGTACTAAAAATAAGAGAGCTGGGTGGCTTGACATAAAGTGTCAGACTATGTAAACTACTCTGAAATTGCTTGGAATGATTCATTCTCCTCCTCTTCTCTTGCTTCTCAAAGCCAGGATTTATGAAATCTTATTTAAAGTCAAACCCATACCATTTTTCATCAAGTGGCACTTGCCCTACATTATTTCCAATCACCTTGCGTCCCGTACAGTCCACTAATACTGAGAATGTCCTTTGTGTGCTGTTGCTGTTCTCTTCCAGAATTTGCTTCCCCTCTGCCCTTATTTTCTACAACTATTGAAAAACTTCGGTCAGTAGAGGATAAAAAGCTCTCAGTTTGCAAGATGATTTATTATTGCATGAGCAGGCCAAGAAGCAAGGAGCAGACCTGAGTACCAGTCGCTCAATTTCTCTCTGTCCTAGAGAACTGGCTTCCAGTCGGAAATGTACCTTTGCAAGGGCATCATGTCTGGGGGGGCAACAGAAGAGTTAGGGGGATCTGAAGGGTTAAGTCTCTAATTGCATGAAGCCATGAGGCCCGTACTCCTGTCCTGACTCTTGTGAAGGGCATCCTGCTGGACCTGAGACACTCTGCAGGGCACAGGATGGGACAGGGCATAGATACTTGTTGGCATTTACTTAGATGAAATATAAATATCCCAGTAACAGGACAGTGACCATTTTAGCAGGGCAATATTGTGAAGCAAGGCCACAACCTGGGTGGCTGCAGACAAAAGACAAACCTATACCCTAACCTCTGTAGGTCCTTTGAGAATCGTGTGCTGGCTCTGCATACAATGTATTCTTATCTCTAGTCCTCTCAGCCAACTTTTATCTCATCCCCGCTTATTTCTTTGTGCCAGCTGAGACTGGGGCTGAGCCTTGGGACACACAGGTACACTCTGGGCTGAGTGTAAAATGGGTACAGGAAGCAGGGAGGAAAGAGAAAGCAGTTTAATCAGCCTGGCAAACCAAAGTGTTTCTCCTTCTGACCAGCCCAGCTAGGAGCTGGGTTGTTTGTCCATTCAGGGAAGGTAGCTGTGGATCTAATTTTCTCTTTACTTATCTTGTCTTGAATCAGGGTTACCAACACTGGGGTGAGTGAGGGGGATGTAACAAGTCCTAAGGGAGGAGAATTGAAATTTCATATTCTCACTCAATGAAAGTGAAAGTTGTCAGCATAGAATAACTAATAATAATGCTGGATAGCTTTTAAAAGAATACTATTTAAAACAACTTTGGACAAGTTACTATATTATCCCTGTTCTCTGCTTTAGATATCTCATTTTACATGCAAGTCATTTAAACGGGAGGAGGGGCACCAACTGCAGACAACTTCAATGATTTTGAGAAAACAAGGAAATTTACTTGGAAGTTTTTACCACTTCAAGTATCACAAACCACTTTACAAAATACAAAGGAGCAAGCCTGCAGGAAAGCTGCCCCGGGCTCTATGAATGTAGAGCATCTTGCAGTGTAGGTCCTGCTCTGGTGAGACTCTGCTCTATGGCCATCCAGGATGCCCTTGCATGACTTGAATTAAACAGGCAGATAAAGAGAATGATTAAAATCTGTTGGTAGCATCAGAGTTCAGAAAATTCAAATTCAAAAGTGGCCCTTAAATGTTGAGAATCTTGTTTGTTTGTTGTTGAGTTTTGAGGTTTTTTTATAATCACTGAAGAAATGCTAAAGATTTAACTGTAGAGAAAAAATAATTTATATTGAAGTCTGTGCCTCTGCAGTATTCCTTCCTCTGAAAAGAAAGATAATGGTTTAGAGCAGAGGAAGAACAAACAACTGAGTGCAAGGAAATTTCCATAGTATTTTTTGCAATATTGCCAACTGGCTTTGAAGATTTAGACCCTATCACTATCCATTTTTTTGGAAATAACTTCTGAGAAGGCCAAAGACAAATTTCATCTCATTACAATAATTGCAGCTATAGTCAGTCCAAGCAATTCTCAAACGTTTATCTGTCAGCACCATCCACTTAGTCCCTGACATTGTGGCCGGCTGGAAAACTACTGCAGCTAAACAACATACTATATGCAGATCACTTTGATGTCTTCAAATACCTTGCTGCAATGCAGAGGCAGTTCTCTACAGTTTCTACAGTTTTTTGTGTGCTCATGAGAGCACTTGCCATGGAGTCCCAAGCAAAACCATTCCCAGGGTTGGAATAAACAGCCTCCTGGCTAATAGAGGGAAAGGTTTGTTTTTTTCTTTTATTGTTTTTTTTTAGATTTATTTGCACCTGAGTGGAAACCTGACTTGCTAGGCAGAATAGGGGGCTGTCAGAAGAGAGGTGATAGATGTTATAAAAAAAGTAACATAATATAATGGGCCTGAGCCTACACCTTTAAATTAGTGGTGATTTTGCCTGTGCCTTTCAAGAAAAAGTGGGCCAATTTACCCAATATTTATAAGCCCAGGAGAGTGCCCAGAATGAGGTCCAGCACAGTAAGAGGCACAGTCTGCAATAAACCAAGTGCCGCATCCATGGCAACTCACAACACAGTTAATAATTTTTCAACATAAAAAGAAAGATATTTACCCGGGCCACTGAAGGAGAAGCAATTTACAAAATTGACTGAAGTGAAGGCATTTCACATCTGCTGTGTTTTTGGTGGCTTTGGTCTTTTGTTGGAACCTCACTTGCTCACTGGGATGCTCAGGGAGGGAGGATAGCCTCCGGCAAGCCTTTTGCCATTCCTGGGCAGCTGGTGCAGTGAAGTGACCTATAGAGGTCACTCCTCTTCTCTTCTCTACAGACAGCCATCCCTCTGCTGGGGTGCAGTCATGTTGGGCACTCCTCAAATACACAGTGACTCTTCTGTGGACCAGTGCATACTGGGCTTGGATAATCCTGCCCACTTCAAAAGACAGAGCAGAAAAAATAATTAGGGTCTGAATTTTATAGATATGAAACTGAATCTGGCAGATACTAAATGCTTCCCCCATGGCCTTGGGCAGAGCTAGGAAAAACTCTCAACATACTCCAAGTGTCAAGCCAAAGCCCAGACCTAAACACCATCTTTCCTTCAAATAATCAATTGTAATAGCTGTATTTAAAACAGCATTTCCCATACCAGGGAGATAAAATATTCCTGGCTGATATGTTGATCATGCTGTTCTGTAATGTGTGCAAAACACTCCACATGTATAATGTACTAGAGTCCATAGTTTCCCAGTAGCATTCAGCTTTCCCTATTCTGCTGGTGGAAGGCAGCAAAATTGCTCTCATCCCTGAAAGTAGTAGGCTGTCTCCATAGAGTTCCTACTGAGCAGTTGTACTCTAGTTTCTTTCCAAGCTGGGCTGGTTTATTTCTCTTCCAAATTGCTACTGTCAGATTGTGTCACCAGTGGAACTCAAATGAAAACATCAAGTCCCTACCATATGTTGATATATTTGTTATTTTATGAAACCTTGCTGCATCTGGGTAAGTCAAACAAGGTTAAACATCCTTTTAATAAGAAGTTCTTTTAAGGGCATTGGCACATCTCTTTCTCAGCACTGTTGATTTTTGTGGGCTGTTAGCATTAAAACTGAGATACCACCACAGAAACTCCCTTGGAGCAAAAACAATGATCTTGATTCTCTCCTTGACTTTGGACAAATCATGGTACTAAAGGCTACAATGAGCTGTACAAAGAAAGCCCTTTTTGTTTCCCTCAAGAATCATATCTAGAAAGAGAACTTGAGAATGTTCAATTTCTCCTGAAGGGATGGCTATGGAGGACCTGTCTGTCTCCTTGCAAATGGACTGCATTCCACAGAAACACAATAATCTGGCAGTAGCCCTGCACTGATACGTCTTTGTGGGCATTAATTCCGCAGTGTGTGTGGAAACAGCCATGAGCAATGCCCAGCAGACCTGCATTGGAAAAATACCTTGAGGCTGTGATCCCTCAAGATTTGGACGCAAACCTAGATGGAATGGCTCTAGGGAGGCAGGAATATTAACAAAATCTGGTGCTAGGTGAGGTATTTGCAGAATATAAGTTCAGGCAAGAGCTCAATAGAAGCACATATGGTACAGTCCTGGCCATATTTTCTTCACTACAAGCATCACAAAAGCCAGAGAGCTGGACCGTCATTTCTTTGCAACTGGAGGTGTTTTCCACAGACAGAAAAACACCACTGCAGTCCGACTGCCCAGAGGCAAGGATGGGTGAAGCCATAGCTTCTTCTTGCTAAAGTTAATTTATATACATAAGACAGAGAAAATACACCCACTAGGGATCCATACCTGAAGGCCAACACAACTAACTGAGTTTTAGCAAAAAATACGCTCTTCAGAGTGCTTTTCAAGTTATTTAGCATGAAAAGGGTTTTATTCAAGGAGTTTCACTCAAGTGAGGAGGCACCTAGTTAAAAAAATCTAGAGCACATAAACACTCAAAGACATTTTTATCAGCAGATAACAGCTTCACCTTATCACCACAATTTCTCTGAACATGGTAGTTTGAAAACAGAAGAGTGAATTGACATGAAAACAGTCTTTGGTGACAAGAAAGAGGCAGTAATGTGACACAAAGAACATCCTTAGGACCAATTTGATTCCCTGTATATCATGATTTAGGGAAATGAATAGGCATTAATGTGAATAATTTTTCTGACAAGGCAAAATGCGGAGTTGCCAGTTCAGCCTAAATGAATGTTCAGAATCATGCAGCTATATTAAGAGAGAAGGCAAATGAATGGTTTATGCATATAAATTCAGTGTAAGGAAATCTAAGGTAATGAGGCTAGGCAGAATAAAAAAGGAGACAGGAGAGAAGGGAAGAGGAAATATGCTCTCTCTGGCCATATGCTTGGGGCACTGAGCAGGGAGACAACCAGATGGCGTGGCTCAGACTTTAAAGTATAGTTCTCTTCTCTATAGACTTTTAACTGATACATTAATACACACTGGATATGTAAGGTATTTTAGAAGACATTTGACACATTTTTCCCATGAAAAGGACAGAAATTATTTAATCTTCTTCTTTTTCTGAACTTACATGTTTCTTGCTTTCTTAAGGTTGTTAAGGTTTCTTGCTTTCTTAAGGTTGTCCATCTATGGATATGTTATAAACCTCACTCCAGAGCCAGATTTTTGCCTTATCAAGGCTTCTTTTAAAAGATTAAGCTATTACTCCTTCTGATCTTTGAAAAGGAAAACCGGGGGGGAAATAAGCCCCCAAAACACTCAAGAGGGAATTGTCTGTTCCGGTACTCATTCAGAGAGCCCTTTGATATGGAAATCCTTGGCGTTAACTCTTGTAGCCTCTAGCCGCTAACTCAGATAATGCCTACAAATTCCGAGACCTGTCACCCACTGCAACCAAGGTCTAAGGACCGTGTTCCTCTTCAGACCCCTCCAGACCCATCCTCTCCCTCTTCTCTCTGGATAGCTGAGCCTGCCCACCAGCACAAGACTGTACAAGACCCCAGTGAATGGCTGCTGAACCGCTGCTGCCCAGGATTCCCCCAGGAAGGACTGGTGTGCAGGTACCACTACAGAGAACAGATGTGAATGTCTGAACCACAGGCTGTCAGCATAGCTGCTTAGGCACACCCTAATAAATGGAAATGCCACAGTACCAGCAGGTGACCTGTCAGCAGGCTCATTTGCTGACTAACCTGCTGTCCCGAGGGACACCTTGGTTTGTCTGCCATCGATAATGCTCATAGAGCAAAAGGAGCTGTGGTGAGACTGCCACTGCTTACTCAGGTACCCCTGGCAGTGTGTGTGAGCCACCCCAATAGAAATATTGCTTACACAGGTACCCCTGGCAGTGTGTGTGAGCCACCCTCAGAGGTCAGGAAAGGGCTTCCCAAGGTGTGACCAGCAGCACCTCCCAGTAAGATCGAGCACGATGTCCTACTACTGCATCATTGCAGTTGCTGCAGGCCCTGCTCTGGACCTTTGTTGATTCTGAGGATTTATTTTCTCTTCCAGAGAATTTTCTCTTCCTGTTTGGTGATCCATCCCCTGTGACTGTTCTCACTACATAAAACCACAGACCCTATTCTTCCCTTTAAGACTGGTAGTGCTAGGCAGACCCAAACAACTTTCGTTCTGAGTAATAGGCTTTCACTTTTCTTGATTTGTCCTATTGCCCCCCATCCCACACATACACTTCTATTTTTTTTTTTTTCTCTAGGACCTGAATATTTTGGGGGCAAAGGGAAATGTGTTTAATTTTGTCAGGACTAGGTTGATGAATATGTCTAATATGAAGAATGTATAAGAATGATATCCACAGTCAGACATCCAGGGAAAATTAAGAAAAGGACAAAGATATATATGGCATATCTCCTGAGTGCTATCCCCTCCTTCACCTATTTTCCTCTCAGAGGATTTCCAGAGCCTAATTCATTTTGACTGTTTAGTAACCTTCAAGAGATTTCGCTTACAACTACTTATTCAGGCTTTCAGACGTGCATCCACCTAAACCTTTTTGCATCCACCTCACTCAGTCCTTTGTGGGATGCAGAATATCAAGGCTGTTATTTGGTGAGGCAGTGTTGTGCTGGGGAACAGGTTATGCAAGCATATGAGCTACGCATTTACTTGCCTAGGGTGATGAATTTCAATGCATTGGAAGTTTTAAAAGCCTGTCTAGAGCAACAGCAAGCTGCCTTAGAGTCAGAGATTGCAACAGAGAAGAAAGGTTCTCCTGGAGAATGTAAATGGTCAGATGTACCTCTGCATCCCTATTTTGCAGTGTGCCCAGTTATACCTGTACATTTTCTTCACCTCCTCCAGGCACTAGCAGGACAGACTGTGAGTATTCAGCACTATTGTGTTTCAAAGTTATGAACCCCCATGCTCCTTAAATAACTTCTGGTTCAGAGAAAAACAGCTACAGAAATTTTAAAGAATTTCTCAAGCAAGTCAGTCAGAACCAAAATGACCACATAGTTCCTCAAGACACTGCAGTCAGATTTCAGCAACCATCGTTTCTGCACCTAGGCAGGGAAGAAGTGGAGAGGAGACAAAACCTTAGAATGGAGATAGAAACATCAGTGATACCAAACGCCCAGAGCATGCTGGAGACACAGGTGATACTGCAGAGCCCTTGAAACAAAGCTGTTTCTGACACCAATGGAAGCAGACTTACCCCAGAAGGAGCTCACCCGAAAATCCCATCCAGCATTAAAGTGATGCCATATAAAATAACAGCTCTCCATGTTGCAGTCAATTAGGCATTCCTGGAAGATCCAGTAAATCAAGACAGATGCAAGAAAACTTGGATTAGCTGCAGCAAGACCACTCTAAGCCACCAACTCTATGGGTCTGATGGAGGGACATACTGTCCTGTCCTGAGGATTCCCTCTTCTCTGTGGAGGATGAGGAGGGAGAAGGTGCTCAACTACACCCAAACCAGCACCTTTCGTCAGCTCAAAATAGGGAAAGCTCCATGAGAAAGCTATTGCATACAATCAAAACTTGGACACTTTTTGCCTTAAATTATGGGAGAGAGGAGTGAAGAGCTGACATGGAAGTTAAATAACTTCCTTTTCATATGTAATGATTTAATCCAGTCCCGCCAGAGGAGAGGGTACTGGTCAGATAAACCCAACTGGGAAAAAACAGAGACAGAAATCTGTAGCAATTCAGATTTCTGACATCACAATTCCACAATCACAATTCCACAGTCAAACTTCACTGAACAGAGTCTGCCTGGGGCATATAAACTGAGTAGCAACTAAAAAAGCAAAATTTAGGATGTGCAAAGGAAGCAAGCAGATAAGCAATGATATTGTCTCTCTTTTTAAGTCTTGCACAGTATGTGTTTGGTGATGCATCCGTGGCTGGATGCTGGGTTTGACAGACTGCAGCCTGCTCCCAGCAGCACCTTTGCTGTCACTTCCACTGCAGCTCCCTGCAAGACTCACTCTTGCACATCACCAAGGGGCTGAAAGTGCCCTTCCTCCTGCCTAGAGTGAGGGGGAAAGAGAAGGAGCTGTCAGCTGACAAGACAGGGAAATTGCTTTGGCTTTATGCAGCAAACAGATGCTGGTCTCTCCATAACACCTCCTGTTGCCCTCACCTGCCCTCCCTACAGCAGCTCCCCACCCACTGCACCAGCATGGCTCTAAACTGGGCTGTCCAGTCAGGTTTTTTTCTTTTGTGCCACCATCAAGTGGCACACTGCTTTGTCCTGTGTTTTAAACTCTGTGGTCAAGATGTTTACAAAAATTTACACTTACAGAGGTGAACAACAGCACTAAAATCACTCTCCACAACACTTTTTGCTGCTTAAAAGCCCCCAGTCACAAGGATCACAACCTGTATGATATGGCAATTACAAGGAATAATGGAGGTGGCTTAGGATTTTTCTCTTTTTTTCTTTTATTTTTTTTTTTTTATGGAGACAGAGCAGTAAGCAGAAATGTTCATCTTGGAGCACACTTCCAAATTTTCCCCTGGGCTGCACAAGCCCAGCCTCACAAGCAGTGTGGGGAGCTGGATGTGGAGTGCCAGTGTTAGAAGCATGCCCTGAGCTGGATGCAGGGAAGCAGGCAGCAGCTGGAGCTGCACCATGTAACATCTCACATCACTTAGATGATACTTTTGCAGGTCTGCACACTTGTTTGTAATATGCCAAGGGTTTTTTCTATGAATACCTACAAATGTTCTGTCTCATAAGGAGTACATCCTTCAACTGTGTCATTCCCTCTTCATAGTTTTAATGAATTTTCTTTTTCTAATTTGAAAGCCCTATTTTCTACATAGAAACAGGACATTTTGTTAGTGTTTTGATCTCAGCACACTTTCACTCAGTCACAGATGTTTCATGTGGGTTTGCTCTCCCAGCTTTGATTGTTTAGGCTCCTTTCTCCATCAGGTGATGCATTCATGCATTGCCTTTCCTTTACCATGGAAAACAACTGGGTATATGACAAGACACCCTTGTGAGGTACTGTGTCATAAGAAAGTGATTTTCATGCTCTTCCTAGCTTTTGAAAAAGAGCAGAAATATCCGGAGCAGAAGATAACATAAGAAGGAAGTTAGAACAGTTGTCTGGGTTATTTTGCTTTTCTACAGCTTGAATTCATTGTCACGTGATCAGTAAAAACCAGGCAGGGCCAATGGGCAGTGAATTTGAAAAACCCAGGAAAAAACATAATATCTGCAAGACTTAGAAATGCAGATAACAGATTACGCTTGGTGAAGCACTGAGATACATTTTTTATGCTCAGAAGTAGACATGCACTCTGTATGGAAACCATCCTGGTATCCTTTCAGAGATGAGGCACAGAAATTTGCAACTGGGGCAAGGAATCTGGGTGTCCTTCAACACTTGCGTGTGACATTGTGAGGTAGCATGTTTTCCATCATGATCACAGATAGCCTACTTCCAAAAATTGTTCAGTACAAAGGAAGCAAACGAGCAAATTTCTACCTGCCCTTCTGGAAGGTAGAAAATGAGGACATGAGGGGCTCTCAGGACAGCCAAGCCCAGAAGGCAGGTTGCACTGAAGCCTTCTCAGGCATCCACAAAGAGCTGTTCTGTGGGGCCAGTGAGAGCTCAGTCAGGGTTTCTTGTGTGCTGAGGTGAGTGGGGAAGACTTGGCTGCTCAGTAAAGCACACAGAAGACATATTGATGATCTCTGCCTGTGCAGGATGTCTGAAATCTGCACCCTGTCAGACCAGTGGTCTGTGCATGATAGGTTCCTCCAAGGTAAAACTGGGCTTGACACAGCCTGCAGCTAATCCCTGTGTTGTGATCAAAAGGTAAACTTCACATTCTTCACGAGAGGTGCGCATTAGGATTGCTCTGTGTGCACAAGAGAGGCCATTTGCAGGCTCCTGCCATTAGGCAGCGAGGTGTCTGACTGACATGACACCCACAGAACTGACTGGGCCTGAGTTGGCCGCCAGGCATTTTTAAAGACAAAGTTTCAGCTCCTGTCAGTTATCACTGCCCTACTGATAACGGGGTCATTTCCAGTTGCGTTAGCAGAAGATCCTATTTAGATTTAATTACAGATTTGCTACACTCGTGCCTGGGGTGATGGGGACAGGACATTCAGGGATTTGGGGAGTAGATTGGAATGTGGATGTTGAAGAAAATTTTGCATCTCAGACCCACCTCTTACAGCAAACATGAGCATGCTCACTCTTGCTGAGATACATGGGCTTTAGCTTCTTCCTCTGAGGAGTTAATCAATTTCTCACAGAAGTATTATCATGTGCTTTTAGCATTTATGGATGCTTTATTTTAAATTGCTGGTCTTCCCAGAAGCAAAACAGCAACCCTACAGAAATCCAGCCTGGAATCTTTAAAATGTTCTAGGCTCAGTGTGTCCATGATGATAGATAATATTTGGTATGCCCAGCTAGTATGTCCAGATATGACCAGGCAGGTGTTTGTAAACCAAGAGTAGAGTTAAGTACACGCAGGCATAGCACAGTAAGTACCTGACAAACAGCCACACAGAGCTCCTGCAACAAGAGAGAAAGATAAATGCAAAAAATAAAAAAATTGCAGGCATTGTAAAAAAGCTCTATTAATATTAGAAAGTATCAGAGCATATAATCTTGTAATTTTTTGCCCTGGTCAAAGCAGAATCCTTCCTTCCTGCTTCTTGTTGTCCATCCTTGGCAAGAGTTCAACACTCAAAAATGGCTCTTGCCACCACAGGTTTTGTGGTGTAAACACATAAGGGCACAGAGCAGAGAAATTGAATACTATCATCACTTTACAGGTGGGCATCTGAAGCCTGAAGGGAAGGAATTTGCCTGAGATCATTTTTAGTCCTGTCAGTGCTCTTGGTCCACACCACTCCTCCATTGTTCTGTTCTGACAAACCCTGCAGTGCTTTTATGTGCTCCTTTTGGAATACTATTCCCACAGGTGGATGCTCCATGTTGGCAGGAACATCTTTCTGATGTGAAAATGCTCGAATTTAAATGGAAATGAAGCTTCACAAATAAAAAAAAAAGCCATAAGAACTCGCTAATTGTGCTTGGCTGTGCAACAGTGAAAAAATGCTTCTCTCTCCTCAGGAAGGAAAAAACCAATTGATCCATTTTCTGGAAAACTGTCTGCAAGATCCATCTTACAGCATCCTCCCATATGGCAGGAAACTGAAGGTCGCTTTGCCTTTACAAAGGCACTACAAGAAGTAGTAGAAAGGACAACATGTCTTGGGGGACACTCTTGCCAGTGCTAGTGGAAAGGGATGAAGAAAATGAGCAACCATTGGTGACTCTCACACCATCAGCCTTCACCAGATAATCTATAAATAACTTCAGAAACAGCTGTTCCCTCACCAGAAAGTGGCTAACTGAAGAATTCACTCATAAATATCTTATTTTCCTCAAACCTCCAGCCAAAATTAGGGGAAAAAAAGAAACGCCATCACTTGCTCTGGGGGTCAGGAAGTTCACATTACTTTGGTCCAGTAATGTGGACTTCCCCTTAGTACCCATCTGGTGAGGGGAATATGGAAGAGAAGTGGTTTGATGAGGGGCTGATACTGGAGCACGCAGGGGGAGAAAAACAGGAGGTTAAACTTCCAGCCTTCCTCCCTTTCTTCTTCGGGATGAGGAAGAAGGAGACATTTGCCATCATGCCCATAATTGCTGCTTTCTCAGAGGTGACAGGTGAGCAGGATCATAAGGAAATGTACCTGAGGCCAGAGCAGTTTTTGCACTCAGATTACTTCAACCTGCTGATCCACTAAGGTTGCAATACACACTACTCTGCCCTTGCAGAACATTTCTCTTTTGTGCTTGCACTGTTTCTCCCATGAGAAAATGTTCCATCACTAGTCAGAATGATCTTATCTCCATAGTGCTCCAGGTGTAACTAACTAAGTGTGCATGCAAAGAGAGCATTCTACCTACCCAAGAGAGAGGCAGAAATTTTTTTGGTGGCTGGATTTCCGGGTCTAGAAAGGGAAAGAAAAAACATTAATGACTTTGAAAATCAGTCTTCTGACTTCTAGGACAGCAAACATTGAACAATTTATAAGGGTTTGCACACTAACAAAACTGAGCAAGAAGTGGAGACTCTGAGACACAGGAATTGAGTGATGCAAGGAACCACTGGGGCTGAAAAACTCAAGAATTAATCTAATGAAACAAAGAGTTTTCCAGCTTGGAACAAAGAGAGGTGGAGTGTGCCCTGCAAGTGCAGATGTAAGGAAAGCAATGAGGTTCTCTTTTACCTGTTTCACCATAGCTGTCTTCTGGGTGGAAGAGCTGGGGCAGTTGTAGACCTTCTCTCTTTTTTCACTGTGGAAAAAAAAAAAAAAACCAATAGAGAATGCATCTAACTCAGTTCATTTCCAGTGCTCATTAACAAAAATGATAAAACTACATCATGAGGAGGAGCTGCAACCCAACAGATGCCTTGGTTGTGGAGAAGAGTTTCTTACTGCTTCCCATTAAAAGGCAATTGCATTAAAAAGTATCTCACAGCAGCAGCATAGAAGGTAAAGACTAGATTGATGGCAAAGCCAAGCAGTTCCTTTGAGAACTTTGTAAAAAATATTTAATTTCCCCCTCCCAATTCCCTTAATCTTAAATCGGATCTTACTAGACTGAACATGTTTTGGTTTCTTCTCTCTAAAAGTACGTGCTGCTATGTTTTGTGTTGCACCTTTCTTTATTTTGCTTTGACTGGGCAGGAGCAAGCACCTCAAGAGCATGGTGTCTGGGGACAGCTTTCAAAAAGCATCTGTCTCCAACAGCTCCCTTGGCACTGGAGAACAAATAAGGATCCCAAAATGCAGTCAGCCTTCAGGAGCAACAGCAAGGACAACGAGAGGCACACACTGAATTTTGTCACCAAGCACTGATTATCACTTGAGTGTGTTAACAAGACCAGGATTTTGTTTCTTGCCAGCTTTTACTGCCAGACCGCTCAAACTCCCTCTTCCACCAAAGCATATGCCTTTTATCTTGTGAATTCTTTTTCATCTTCTCCTCCTTTTACCTGCTTCCTGTTCCCAAGGCTTTTATTGGAATCTGCAATTCCTCTGAGTTTTTTCTTCTAGCAAAAAGAAAGAGAAGGGTTTCCATCACGATCATTTCAGGGCAGCTATGTTATACATCCCTCTGCTGCACATTACCCAACCATCTACAGAGAGCCTCAAACTTCTTGTGGTGGGATATTGTACTTTCTCATGTGTTGGTAAACACCTGATTTGGGTACCCTTTTTACTTGGTCCACTTTCATAGGAATTACTGTATGGAACAACTGAATTCATGGCTTCATCCAGTCTTGGATATCAGGCAAAACAAAGCAATCCTGAAGTTGCCACACAGTGGTAAGGGAATATCAACAGCATAGAGCTAACACTTTTTAGATTGTTTGATTGCTGGAAAGTATAAGTATTACTGGGTTTCCCCCAGCAAATGTGCTACCATGGTGGGAGGGTAAGGTCTGATATTGTCTCCTCTGATGACTTTGTCAGGTGGAAGCACCACAGTAATTAAAATACATCTGTAGTGCCCCTCAGGTGTGGGGATAGCTGTACTATTGCAAGCAGTAGATTTACTTCAAAATGCTTGTTGTTTTAAACTTTGTATTATAATTCAGCCTCTGTTCTTACAGTTAATGTAGTGCATACATAAAATCATTGCACAGCTCTTCTCTGCAAAACACAGAGAACAAAATTTAATCTCAAACCATTTTAGAGAACTGAAAGTGGAGCTTTTAAACTGGTCTCATAGTTCCTGCTGGCACATTGTACTTGGAGCTTAATTTGGGAGTGATTGCTAGAAGGAACACTTACCCCCTCCTGTTCCGTGGGGTTGGAGGATTTCTGCATTGCAGTGCAGTTGGGAAAGGGGAGAGACAGAGTGAGAAGCCTAGTGCTGGGCTCTGTATTTAGATGTGGTGTTTTGAAATTCAGAAATCCTGCATAACCTTGTTACTTCAAGGAAACTACTGTCTAGTGGGGAGGTGAAGGGGGAGCACGGTTTAAGTGTCACTTGAGCTCTGGCCATGAAGAGAGAGCACTTGCTCTGAAAATAAGCACGTAGCTGCAGGCTTCGCTGCTGTTGTTCAGGCTGCTGCTTTTGCTTCTTACTCTGCAAAGTAATGCTATAAACCCCTTACAGGTTATTAGGAAAGATAATTGAAATTAATATCTGGGATATGCCCTATAACTTTGGTCTACTGAGGAAAAGATAAGCTACTCCTGGAATCTGCTGAAAAATAAGATGGGACTTTCCAAATCTAAATGTCATTTATATTTCTGTGGTTGGGTGATTATGTGACAGAAAAAAGAAGCTATTCTACATAAATATGAGGTGCTTGTTTGATGCTGCATAAACCATATTAACTGAGAATCAATAGCATGTGCTTCACATATGGAAGATATGAAAACATTGTGGAGACTATAAAAAAGAAACACAGAATAGAGGGCATTGCTAATACTTACAACTCAATTAGTTCAGGGTGCTCGAGCTGCTTGTGCAAGTGATTTATTTTTATCTGCATGTCCTTAAAAGTTCAAAGGAAAAGCAAACAATCTTAGTATTAGTCCATCGTTCTGCTGTGCAATAAAAGTCAAGTCAGAGCTTATTAGCATGAGATCAGCACCAGTGCTGCCCTTGCAGATATTATATCCTGCTCTCTCAAATTGGGTCTGATAGAAATCTACAGGAATCTACCCTCCTGGTATGAGTTTTATATTGCAGTAACTTTCAGAATGACTCATGTTCCAAATAATACAAGGTTAGTTGTTTTAAAAACACTCTTGCTGGTTTGCAGACTATGGTCTGAAAAACTTCTAGACTCAAAATTTCTCAGGGCTACGTTATTTTTGTATCCTGGAGACTAATGGCCAGCCTACTCTCCACACTCTTACCTGTGCTAGATTTGACTCTATTGCATCTCTATTTGATGCTCTTGTACTTAGCTTCGTAAAAAATATTCTAGAATGGTGATGGTCTAAAGGAAGAAAGAGTATATACTGTTATATGCAAAAAGATGTCATACCTTTAAGATTTTTTCCTGTTTTTTGATCAATTCTCTTCCTTCCAATATTCTGGTTTTTACCTAAAAACAGTAAGAAATATAACTTGTTAAGGGAAAAACTTTAATATTAAAAGGACTCTTGGTTACATTTTATTTTCCATGCAAAGATACAAACCAGCACTTTATATCCCTCAAATATTTATCAGAAGTGAGGATTATGTGATCATGCTGTGTGTTTGACAGTCTTTCTAGCCCCAGAAACTCTAGTTAGTCTCAGCAGCGAAGGAAAATCTTACAGAAATAAAATTCCTATCTGTCTGGTTAAATCAGGCAGCAGGATAGGAGGCAGAAGCTGAAGCTGGTGTCCATGCTGAGATAAATGCTTTGAGGGTGGCCATAACTTTTATCAGACCCAGAGGATCTACAGAGGCAAGCTGCTTGTGACCACTGGGAAGGCATTTTTTCATTATCAGCAGGAACTGGCGCTCTGCAGTGCCTGAGCTGCGTGCCAGACTGGTGTGACAGGCAGCTCGCTGGGGACCAGCAGTGCTGCACAGTCACCTGCAGCCCTGCTCATCTCGTGCTGAGGGGATGGTGGCAGGGGGACAAATGCCTGTGCAGTCGCGGACTCGGACAAGGTGCCGCGCACCAACCAAGCTCCTGGCTCTTCTGTCACCACAAACACTGCACAGGGCTCAGTGACTTGTGGGACGCAGGGCAACCTGAGCAGAAAAACATCC
Source organism: Melospiza georgiana (assembly GCF_028018845.1). Lineage (NCBI taxonomy): Eukaryota > Metazoa > Chordata > Aves > Passeriformes > Passerellidae > Melospiza > Melospiza georgiana. The sequence goes on from NC_080430.1 coordinate 48,323,773, forward strand.
TCAGGAGCTGGGGAGTTTGGGAAAGGCCACGCTGGAGGCTGGTGGGACAGGAGCTGAGTGTGAGCCCCCAGGGTGCCCTGGCAGAGAGGAGCAGCACCTCCCACCCCTGTGTGCAGAAGCACAGCCCAAGGGAAGGGATTCTCTTCCTCCCCTTGCCACTTTTAGAGCATGTGTGGATGCCACATTCCCCATGGTACCTGATGGATGTCAGGGAACTCTGCTAAGGCCACAGAGCGGCCAGGAAAATGGAAAGGCTCTGTCCCTGGGGTTTTTGTAGCCCAGCTGGATGCAGCCTTGAACGCCATTCTCTGAGCTTTGTGTGGGAGGTCAGACCAAACACACCACCCACCCCCAGTCCATTCCCACCTGAAATATTCTGTGATCTAATGACTCTTCTGACTCATAAATCAAGAAGGCTTGGTTTATGGAGGCCTTTCCTATATAAAAGTGTTGATTTTGTGTAGCTTTGCATGAAATCACAGACATATGCGCCATTTCAAAACTTTGTTGTAGATTTTGTTATGACAAGTGTATGCATTTAATTGTTTTGTTGGGGAAAAGATCAACTGTTCCTACTGCACAAAAAGAAACAATCAGCCAGTCAAGGGGAGGAGGGGGAAGCAGGAAAATTAATTTGTATGTCAAAACACTTTGTTTTGTGTAGCACTGCGCTTTTTCAAAATCTTATGATGGTTGAAGGAATATGGAAGATTTTAGTTCTAGAAGGCTAATTTAAATTCCAGCTGTGTGTTCAGAAACCCAAGGCACCTTCCACTGGAGGGAGAAACCAAGGTACCAACTACCCTCATGTTTGTATTTGTTCCTACGGTAAAACACAAGAGGAAAGCCTCTTGTCAGGAGGTCATGGTTGTGTCCCACATAATAGGAGATTAGGAAAATGTACATTTGAAAACTGTTCTGTTACCAGATGACATTTGTGAAAGAAAGGTGGACTGTGTCAATCTCTTTGTGGATAACTGCATGCCTTGGCACCAAATAATTTGGGATCCACCTTGATCAGCATTAGAAGAATCCCCAAAGACTCAATAAGCCACAAACTTGAATCTGCTGTGACTCATCCAAAAGTTTGTTCTCAAGACATCCTTGCACTGAGAGACAGCACCAACGGGGGAGTTTTGTCATGCCAGTGATAACCAGCAAAATCTTTGCTGTGCCATTGTCTGGACAGAGCTGCACATCACAGAGCTGCCCTGACATGATCTTCATTGCTCCAGGGCAAGTCCAAACTTACAATCTATTTTTAATAATTTTATGGTTGACTCTCACACTCTTTCATCTCATATCATACCTATTTCTTTTTTCACAAGACCATTTTCATACCTTTTTAAGTTTCTCATTCCTTTCTTCCAATATTTTCAGTGGCTCCTGCAAACACATCTGTGAATAAAATGGGTTAGCAGTGGGTGAGGGTGGACAGAATGAGACACAAGGCAGTCACAGGGTTAGTGAGATGGGACACCAGACACAAACCTCAATGTAAATTTTGCATGTCCCAATACTTAACTATAGATATTCTAAACATTAATTATGCTATTTGTTTTTATTCCTTTCAGAAAAAAACCCAATCAAAACCACACAAAAAACCCCAAACAACAAATCAAACCCTTCCTAAGCCAGTTATTTGGGCTTGTTTTACAAAGAAGATGGAAGATGGAGGAAATGTGTCTATGTATATGTCCATTAATTCAGCCTACAACCCATTCCTTACTGCATTTATACATAGAGATCAGTGGAAGAGCCAGCTGAGCAAGAAAAACATCCTCCTGCTTGTTTTTACCAACAGCAGCAACTTTGGTCTCTGGCATTCTTGTGCTTGTGTCTAAACTGAAAAGCTAACAAATGAGGAACTGGATTTTTCCCCCTGCATGTAAAACACCTGGTGTACCAAATGCTGTCCCTGGTTGAGGTCCCTGCAGACCACAGGTTATTTCTGCCTTTATTTCCAGCCAGTGTCTTCCACCCACATTCTTCCCCAGAAAAATGCTCTTGCTCAAGTTAACCAACCCTCGAGAAAAAGGGGTGTCGGGACATTTCTGGGCACCAAGTAAAAATGTGCAAAATGTGTGTGCTAAAGAATTTGTCAAATCATTAATAGCAGGATCAGCTATAAAAAAATTTGACCACTTGCCTGCAATTTTTTTACGTCCTCTGAACGCAGAACCTGTCGATGCTTGATACATTTGTCTTCAGGGGATGTAGCAATCTAAAAAATGAAATCAAATATATGTCATGAAAAAGTTTTAAAAATATGCATTATTAAAAAAAAAATGCAGTGAAGAGTAGGATTTTCCCTCCATTGTCTTTATACAAGGATTCTTGATTCTTTAGACCTGTGCATTTTGTTCAGGAGAAGTGGCAGAAAGTTCCCTTGTGAAGTTTAGTCATGAAATCAACTTGCACAAAAATGTAAAAATTTCTAATTGTCTTTGCAGGAACAGACAATTTATTTATGCTTGCCATCAAGGACATGATTTTCAAAACATGCCTGAAACATTAAGATAACAATTGGTGCCACTTAAGAACACTGGAAATAAGAAGGCTGTTCTCAAGGTAAGTCCTTAAATACTTTAAAACGTATTTGGCATTGTTTTGCAGTTGTCTTTAATTGTCAGGAAGTTCACAGCATTTGGAAAGTCCATAATGTAAGTACATTCCTTTTTTTGCAATTAGCTAAAGTAGAATATTGCCTGGTCTCACAAGTTTTCTTTTGACAGGTTGCTGTCAGTAAATATATTCGTGTGTGATTGTATGCATGCTCTGCCCCTTCTCTGCCCAAAAGCACATGAAACAGAGAGTGAAAGGTATTTCGAATCACCTGGGAAAATTCTGCTAACTTCAGTGAGATCAAGGCAATATAAATTACTTGCTCAAATTTTCGCCATGAATCAGCTGTAGTTATTACAAGGTGGTTTGGGGTCCTTGGCCAAGGACCCGTTAGAAGTCTCCATCCTACCTCCTTTGTCTTCCTGTCCAATTCTTTCTTGCTTTTTGGAGAAGTGAAGCCTGCAACATCTTCCTGTCCCATCTTGGTCTTTGGGGACACAGGTGATTTCTGAAAACTACAGAATCAGTGTCAGGTGAAGGGTTACAGCCTGGGCCACTGTTCTGGTTGGATGAAAACAGGCAAGGCAGGAGCAAGAGCATTAAAACAGAAATCCAAATTTCACCCTACCCTTTGCATTTTATGCTCTGCCATACTTTTTTATAGTTACAGATGATGATAAAATAACTGAATCAAGCCTTCTAATATAACACCACCTTAATCCTATTTTTGACCAACTAATGGTTTGGTGAACTTCCCAAAACATTTTATTGCATTCACATTTTTCTGCACTTTTTCACTGTTTGACTCAGCCAAGAAATAGGTGCACCAAATATACAAGGAACAACCTTATCTCACATTTATTTTAGCTGAACAAGAATAAGGAAGCTGAAAAATGCTCAGAAAGGAATTGTGTTTTCCTGGTGAGATTTGTGTGGTCTGGGAATTGCCTGTACTTCTGCTCATGCTTACCTTACACAGAAAAATGTCTGCCTCACAACCTTGTTATGCTAAGTACTCTGAAATTGTTTCATAGAATCTTAGAATCACAGAATCATAGAAAAAACTGAGTTAGAGGATACTCATTGGGACCATTGTATCCAACCCTTGACCCTGCACAGGTCACCCCAAGAGTGACGCCATGTGCCTGAGAACACTGCCCAAATGCTGCTTAAACTCTGTCAGGCTGGTTCTGTGATCATTTCCTGGGGGTCCTGTGCCCAACCACCCTCTCGGTGAAGAATCAGCTTCAGGCCATTCCCTCAGGTCCTGTCACTGGTCACCAGTACCTGCTCCTCCTCTTCCCCTCAGGAGAATATTGTAGACTGCAATGAGGCCTCTCCTCTCCTCTCCTCTCCTCTCCTCTCCTCTCTCTCCTCTCCTCTCCTCTCCTCTCCTCTCCTCTCCTCTCCTCTCCTCTCCTCTCCTCTCCTCTCCTCTCCTCTCCTCTCCTCTCCTCTCCTCTCCTCTCCTCTCCTCTCCTCTCCTCTCCTCTCCTCTCCTCTCCTCTCCTCTCCTCTCCTCTCCTCTCCTCTCCTCTCCTCTCCTCTCCTCTCCTCTCCTCTCCTCTCGTGACCTCAGCCACTCTTCACATGGTTTCCCCTCCAGAGCCTTCACCGCCTTGTGGACCTCCTTTGGACAGCTAAATGTTTTTGGTTTTTTTATATATTGTGGTGCCCCAAACTGCCCCCAGTGCAGAGCAGAGTGGGACAATCCCCTCCCTTGCCCAGCCAGCAATGCTGTCCCTAATGCCCCCCAGGACACAGTTTCCCTCCTGGCTGCCAGGGCACTGCTGACTCATGTTCAACTTGCCATAGACCAGGAGCCCCAGGTCCCTCTCCATGGCACTGCTTTCCTGCTTCTCATTCCCCAGTCTGTGCACACAACCAGGGCTGCCCCATCCCAGGTGCAGAATCCAGCACTCACCCTTGTTAAACTTCATATAGTTGATGATTTTCCATCTCTCTTATTTATTGAGGTCTCTCTGCAGGACCTGTCTGCCCTCAAGGGAGTCAACAGATCTTCCCAGTTTAGTGTTATTTGCTTCCTGCATGCTCTAGAAGACAGAATAATGAGGGAATTTGCTCAGGTTGCACTCACCTTTTGAAATGTTGGTCTTCACTGAGAGGCTGCTTGTTTTCATCAAGAACTTTGGAACCCATCTTGCTGAGATCTGTCTTTTCACTCTGTGGATGAGGTCACATCTGAAAGCAGTATCTTCCTACAAAAAAATTGCACAGAAAAATCTGTTGTTTCACACAAAACAGTATGTCATGTCCTACCTCCTGCAGAGCTGGAATGAGATGCTCAGGTGGACTATACAATTTGCTCTCCCAAATTTTTCATGTCTGACAGACTTCCCAGTGGGTTGTCTCATATATTTGTAATACCAGATTTTTTCAGATGTTGAGACAGGCTGGTACAAAACCAATCTCATACCAAGCTCTAATAGAGCAATACCATTTATTTCATAGCTCTGACTGCCATAAAACTGGAAAATGCAAACACAAAACCTCTTGGCTCTTTTTCTTGTTTTTAAGCCACAGTAAGTCTAGTTCTCTTTTTGGTACTGAAACTGTTGAATTTATCCCTATTTCCATTTTTTTAACAGGACATTTGGGCATAAATAGGCTTGAGGCCATCATACAGAAAATAGGGGATTCTTCCAGGAAGAACATTCTCCATTCAGGCTCTGGCTAGGAGGCTGCCACAGGCCCAGGGCTACATCCCAGGCCACAAGGGATGCTGCAAGGGAGGAGGCTGCAGCAGTTAACTCAGCCCCTTCTCAGTAGAGGGAAGCACTGTGGGAGGCTGTGAAACATTTTTATTTTTTTTTCCTCTTGATCCCAAGCACAAAAAGCTCCCCTGAAATTCTGTGCAGTCTTTCAAGGACAAAGCAATCTGAAGGAAAGGAGCTTTTGGAGGTATTTCCCACTAATATCTCACCCACTATATTTAGACACCAAAGGGATTGAACTCTTCCTCTGGCATTCACAGCAAGGATGACAGATATAAACTGCAGGAGAGATTTGGGGCAGCTGCCCTTGTGAGTGCTGCAGCTGCATGGCTGCTGCTGTGGGTGCAGCCTGCAGCCCTGTAAGGGTCTGTGGGCAGGACTGGGGGCTGCACAGCTGGGCACAGAACCAAAATCCCCCTCCTTGCTCCAAATGAACAAATGTATTTATGGTGTGAGAGGCAAAAGATGGGGCTGCACACAGGGGGGCAGAGGAAATGTGAGTGCCTCAGTCCAGCCGTGTGAGACCTCTGATATAAATGAAATTTTTACTGAGCGTCAGAACAAGATGAGAACAAAGATAAAGGAGGTTTCACACAGCGCCTCTAGAATGCCGGATAATCCCAGCTAATCTAGACACTCACACTTTAATCTTAGTAACTTCTCCTCTCTTTAAAAATTGCTTGATTTAAACTGCTTTATGAACCTTGAATCTTCCCAATTTGGCCATGCAGGCAGAGCAACAATCTTAGATTTGTACAAGTTTGTTTTCTGTACTACCCAGTAAATATTTGCACTGTGGAGGGGAGAAAGTGAAGGTCCAAGGGCCTTGAGACTTGCCCGTACCCTACACTACCTTTCATGAAAATCCACCCCTATGAGACAAGCAAAAAGAGTGACAAATGTAACAAAAACACATTAAAAAAATTCCAGAAGCCTTTTCTACACTTTCACACCATTCTGCCAGCCCAACTTTGCCCAAAAAGCTGGGCCCTGCACCCAAAACAGGAAAAAAAAACCATAGCAAATTAAGAATTAAGAAAAGCATGGAGTAAAAAGTAACAGCTAGAACTAGAGGCCAGTCTGCCTTACTGATGGTGAATTATTTTCCAAGTATAGTTCCAGTTATGTTGGGGGTGACGTCCAACCCCCCAAGCCCTTGGGTACAGTGAGGTGGTGCAAAATAATAGCTCCTTAAATAACAGACACTACTCAGCATCTTGCTTTTTTTTCCTCCAAGAAGAATCAGTTTTGCTCCCTGCTGAATAATCTCTGCCGCAACCCATGCGATGACAGAGCCCCAGGTGTGGCTTTTGCACTTGTGGGTTTGGTGCAAGAAGGTTAAATTCCCACTTTCCTTGATGGAGGGGTACTTCCCCCATGGAGATGGCAGAAGGGTGAGTGCTGTGCAGTGTGGGTTGAGCAGGGCAGGCAGGGCTGCTCCTCACACTGCCACCTCAATCTCACCACAGCTCCCAGCCCCACCGCCTCACCTGCAAGGTGTTGCTCATCCCTTGGCACCTCGCAGATCCCAAACCCTCCATGCACCCCAGCAAGGTGTAAAAACTTGCTGATTTGGGCTTGTTATTTTTCAGCTTTGCTTCGAAATTTCTTTCTCTTGATGGTCATTCTCTCAGGTACCTGTCCCATCATTGGCACTATTAATTCTTGCTGTGAAAGGTGTATATAATTTCCCTCCTTGGTTTTGTCAGCAAAGCAGCTAGGCTGCTGGAGCAGAGATTGCTGGAGCTGGAGCTGGAGCAATCAATTTTGTAACACAGGACTGCTTCATATTCAGGACCTGGTTCAAGAAAGCACTTAGGCAAAGGAATAATGACCAGCTTGAATAGGAATAACAGTGCTTAAAGCTGGTTGTGTGCTTTTAAAATTGGGCCTTATATCACACAAATCAAATAATTAATCTACTCAATTACAAGCTCCTGCTATGAAATACATACTGTGGACTTCCTTTATTCAAAAGGGGAAACATGCAGCTAGGGCCTTGAAAAAGCTATCAACATTCAATAGTAACACAGCAGAGACTTAAAATAATGTTGGCTTACTCCTTGATAGCTTTTACCAAGCAGAAAATTCAGTGTGCCAGTACTTCAGTGAGAGTCGGTCAAGTGCTTTCATGAGCAAATGGACTATATGTTAAAAGCTAAGGAGGGCTTTTTTTCTCCTCCCTTGAGACACTCTCAGTGGAAACTGAAAACAAAGTATTTTTTGACATCGAGAATCCTCAGATTTCTAGTATGCATCACAGTAGGTCCACCAAAAAGTAATCTGAGTGACAGAAGGATTAACTGTGCATGGAACAGCAAGAAAGACAGGATGATATCTGCAACATTATGCACATAAAGCTGAAGGGAGTGGTTAGAAGTGATGCATCCTTGTGAAGGCAGATATATTTTTACAGGGGCATAGTCCACAAGCAGGATCATGCAACTAACCACCTCAGAGATCTTGCTGATCAGCAGATGATATTTTATGGCGTACAACTCTATTAAATTAAGCACAGAAACATCCTAAACTAAATAAATGGAAGAATTTGTTGATTAAACCATGTATTTCTATAGGAGATGAAGACAATGTCAAAACTTTCAACTTTTTCAACAAAACCTGTGTGATGGACAAAACCTATGATCCATCTGTGTTTGAAGTGGTTGATGCAGCAAGCTGCTGGCTCATGACAGCTTCATTTGCCATGCTCTTGCTGAGGTCTGTTTTGAGCAGCCCAGCTAGGCTGTCACATTTCAGAGACAGTCTCTGAGGAGCTACAGATGCTAAAGTTAGATGTGGTGCTACATGCTAATGTGCAAGACTCAATAACCTGGATCAAATTATTGCTGCAATCCATGTCTGACCAGCTGGAGCTGGCATTACTTCCACTAGCCCCCAAATTAATTTCTCAGTTTAATTTTAAATGGAAGAATGATTTTGCTGTTGCTACTGATGAGGTTTTAAATTCATTCTAAGTTAGTTTTGGTGCCTGTTTGCATTTAAGAGACATTCTGAGTCTCTGCATCAGCTCCTAGGGATGGGCTAGTGCAGTGCACTGAAAACTTCTTTTGAAGTTCAGTGCCATGACTGCAAAATGGGAACCAGAGAGCTGGCTCTCATGCCAATTTCCACACATCTTTTGTTGTGTAGGTGTGTGATGTGTTAGCAGGGAGCAGTTATTTTAGTTCAGACATCTGAAACCTGTGTTCAACGACGTTCAGTTATGGACTTTGAAACAAGTCTGTCAAATGAGGATATTGCTTTGCCTGTGTATGTATGTGAATACAACGCATGTAGAAGACCAGGGAGACAAGAAAATATAACTGCCTAAGATAAGATGCTTTTGGCTTTGTATCCACTTCTAAGAAGCCCTAGAGATGGGAATGGCATCCAGCCTTTCAGGAAGAAGCCATGCTTTAACTAGAGAGAGAGTGGGAGTGAAGCCTTCAGACCTTTTCCCATGAGCAAGGTGGTACAGAGGGGCAGTGGCTGAAGCAGTAAAGGTGTAAGAAAAGAGGCCTAGGTAATTAGGAGGATTTTGGTTTGGCTCAATTTAAAACAGCAACAGATATTTCCTTGTAGAGGTTTGTCTTATTTGCCACCTTAGACTGCCAGCTCTGTCAGGCAGTGATCAACTCACCACTGCACAAAACGCCATCAGTGCTGCTGAACCCCAGTCCTCAAGCACATCCACAATGACTGCAGTTTTAGCAGCTGTAGCTCAGGTGAAATATGTTTAGGTTTAGTGCTCAGCTGACTCAATGGAATGTATCAGCCTGGTGATCCCATTCATTGGCTCTCCTAAAGAAATCACCAAAGCAGCATGACTGATGCAAATAAAGGAGGCACAGTCTTCAGGCTGAGCATCCCAGACAGATATGGCTAACCCAAACAGCTTGCTGGCAGCTGTAGTGCCAATACTCCCCATCTCTGTCCATTCTCCCAGCATTTAGAGAATTAGAAACGCTGTCTCCCAAATGGAGGGACATGGCTCTAAGAAAAAACTAGACCAGAGAGACAAGCTCTGGCTTTGCAGAGCTCAATTTTCCCCATTCCCTGAATTTGTCTGCCTGATTTTGCAGTCTCAGTGGTGTCGTATTCCTGACTTCATGCCTTTACTTCTAATTCCTTTTTCTGCTTGTGCTCCTTTACACGTTATGGCTGTCTTCCTTCTTTGAGACAACTCTGTTTCTTTACAGACCACATACTTCACTCTGTGAAAGTACTGAGCTAACACTTGTAATCCCACACAGGACAGCCCTCCCATCCTCTGGAGGAAGGTGAAATCTTGTGGTTACCACATACACAGGGCCTCACTTGAAAAAAGCAGGGGTTTCAACTGTTCTATGGTGCAGATATCTGTCCCATTTGTGCAGCTGAATGGTCATTTAAATTTCATTTATACAGTGATTTCTCATTTGTGTATGGGTAAAAAAACCCTTCAAATCTGAGTTCATCACTGCTGTCATCCATCATGATCTCTCAAAATTCAATTTCATTGTTTATTCAATTGTATTTTTAAAAAATTCTGTGCTATGTCCAAGTCTGCTCAGAAAAGGTTGTCTGCCATGAATGCTCAGAAATTTTGATGCCTGCATTTTGTTTTTAGTAGACAGAGTTCTTGAAGTACTTCTGCTTCTCTTCCATGTTATTGGAAAGACTTGATTTTCCTTTGGGGCTTCTTTTTTTCTTTGTTTTTTGCTGTTCTTAGGCTAGATTTGGCAACCATGAAAACCACATGCTAACATCGGAATTGGAATAAAAAAGGAGGAATATTTTTATGCCTTTCTTGGATTATCTTTTCAACTCAATGAGTTCCCAGGTGCATGTTCCAGTGCTTAAGACTGGTAACCCTCTCAGCAGAACAAGACTTCTGTGCTTGTTCCAAGCAAGGAGACAGACAAAAGATAATGCTAAGAGATAAAGTTTTGGAGTTCCTTGTGTTTGCAGTTTTCTTTGCAAAACTAAGCCGCACACTTCTGCAGGAAAGGAACTGACATGCTGTAAAATTTCAGAATATATCTCTTGCTTTCAGTGATACCACTGCTTTTAGTATCTAATCTATCTTTCTTGTGTCTAAGCTGCTTCCCTTTTCTCACTGACCAAAGACTTTGACCAGGTTTCACTGATTAGCAGCACTGGAAAACCCAAATGCCAAAATTAGATTGTTCTTGCCTCAAAACCAGCCCTCCACCCATAAACGAACTCACTCCCAAACCTGGCTACTGCAATAGCAGAAGTAAAATTTGGTTTCTATTTCACTCCCAGCACAGCAAAGAAATTTTGTCTTTCAGACATTGGAGCAAAAAATGTGCCATTCTGTGCTATGGGAAAGGTCCCTTCCTGATATTTAGGGTCCCCTCCAACCCAAGTCTTTCTATGATGTCTATGATAAACCCTCCAGAGAACTCATTACCACAGTGGATAACTCAAGGCTTGAAAAGCTGTTTTGACCACTGCCGGTTACTCCTCTGTCTTGTGGAAGATACAAGAAATATTTTTAAAACAAATCCATACCTCCTCTGGCTAGTAAAGGTCAGCTAAAATCAACTGTGCCCTATTCTAACAGGAATCAATAATCCTTTTTTCCTCTAAGAAGGCAATTCATTGGCTGTTCTCTAGAAGTTCAATAATCTTTTCAGTGTTCAAATAATCTGCACGAAATCCACTTAACTTTGATTCTAAGGGAGAAACTTTGAAGAAAAGGTAAAAAGACAATGCAGACAAGCATGACTGTACTGAACATATCTGGTGAAGTCTATGAACAGAGAGAAAATTTGTACAAATTACTGAAGACATCTCTCTTGTAAATTGGGCTGACATCTTGATACTGCAACTCTTCAGCCTCCTTGCAGCCTTCCTCAATCTAGACTGTTCTGTATTTCTCATTCACAAAACATTCCTGGATTGATAAAAGCCACAAAGGGCCATGGCTGTTTCTGTCCATTAAAGCCTTATTGACTCTCCTCCTCTTTATTGCTCAAATAGATTCTCAGGTCCTCTGATCTGCTTTCAGCAAGACACCGTGGATATATGTTTACAACTCCCATTTTCACCAGATGCAGGCATAGTCCTCACAGACAAGTCTTGCTGCACAGAGCAGGAAACAACACCTCGCTGAAGACTTTGTTATTCACAGTGAGACAGAGATAAATTGCAGGAGTTTGCAGCCTGTCGGACAGCACATCCAACAGATATTGGGTTGAACTTCTGGTCTGTTAATGTGCAGTTTCTGGGTGCTAGAGAAAGGCCATGATAACTCAATTGGCAAATTCTAAGCTCTGATGTTGTTCTGATTATAAAAACTTTCTACAACCAGCTAGAAGGTAGGAGAATGCCTTATCATGTTCATATGTTGTTAACCCTTCAAGTGTTGCTGCTGTTGAGCTGAAAAATAATCAAATGTTTCTTGTCTGAAAGAATAAGACTGGGAAGGAACAAGAAAGACAAGGAAAGACTGATAGATCAGGAATTGCAGGTCTGTTCTTCTGGTGACAATAACTTTGTCTTCTGAATCCCATACCCCTTTTCTGTCCCATTTTACTCCATTGCTATACTTTATCCTTAATCCTTACCCTGCTGTGTTGTAAGATCTATTTGAACACAAAATGAAAGAACTGGACACCAACTAGATATGCCATGGAAGTTAGATGTTATAGTGGTTGCATATTTGCTCAAACTTTTCTCTCTCTCTCCATGGATGTGTAGTTAGTGGGGAACTTTGTACAGTTCTGATGCTTTTCTCTGGAAGTGACAGCATGAATCAGGCAGTTTTCCTTGTAAAGACTGAGAAGGCAGTTGAAGGCTGGTTTCTAGTGTGAGTTATTGGGATGTGACAGCGGCATGGTAAAAAATTGCTCCCAAAATCACACAGATGAGCAACAGCTCATCTGTGAATTAACTCCTGTATCTTTTACTGCCTACCTGAAGGATGTTTTACTTTGGAGGAAGTATGGACATGTCTGTGCCTACAGGTGTGCAGCCTTGGGACATGTTGCAGCAGGGCTGCCAGCTTTTGTGATGCAAAGAGTGGACTTGGCAGTGAGGTTCCATGCCCAACAACAGCCTTCTCTACACTCTCACCAGGGCCCATCTGGAGCCAGGAATCATAGAACCATAGAACCACAGATTCACAGAATCACAGAATCATAGAATCACAGAACGATGATCATAGAATGGCCTGGACTGGAGACCAGCCTCAAGGATCCTCTAGTTCCAACCCCTCTTCCATGGACAGGGACAGGTTTCACTAGACCAGTTTGCTCAGAGCTCCATCCAAAATGGCCTTAAACACTTCCAGGGATGGGACATTCATAACTTCCCTGGGAAACTTGTTCCAGCGCCTTACCACTCTCACAGTGATCAATTTCTTCCTAATATCTAATCTATACCTTCCCTCTTTCCATTAAAAGCCATTAACACTTCTCCTGTAAAGCTGACACTTGCTCTTGTAAAAGTCCCTCTTTATCTTTCTTGTAGGCTCCCTTTGGGTGCTGAAACTCTTCAATTAGGTCACTCTGAAGCCTTCTCTTTTCCAGGCTTAACATTTCCAATTTTCTCAGCTTTCTCCCATAGGAGAGGTGCTACATCTCTTTGGATTCACTCCATCTGCATCCTTCCTGTGCTGGGACCCCAGAGCTGATGCAGCCCTGCAGGTGGGGTCTCAGCAGAGCAGAGGGACAGAATCCCTTCCCTTGCCCTGCTGGCCACGCTGCTCTGGATGCAGCCCAGGACACGTTTGGCTCTCTGGGCTGCAGATGCACATTGCTGGGTCGTGTCCAGCCTCTCATCCATGAGCTCCTCAAAGTCCTTCTCCCCAGGGCTGTTCTCCATCAGTTCATCCCCCAGCCTGTGCTGATACCAGGGGTTGGAGCACCTTGCACTTGGTCCTGTTAAACCTCATGAGAATCTCACAGACCCACTTCTCCAGCCTGTCCAGGTAGCTCAGACCCACTTCTCCAGCCTGTCCAGGTAGCTCAGGATGGCATCCCATCCTTCAGGTGTGTCATCCACACCACTCAACTTGGTGTCCCCTGTGAGTTTTTGAGCATACGCTGGATCCCTCTGTCTGTGCCAAAAATGGACATTAAAACAAACAAACAAACAAAAACTAAAACCAAAAAAGAACAAAAAAAAATAAAAATGTCAACCACATCCTGGTCTGCAGTACGAAAAGCACAGGCAGATCTTAGATCTTATCTCTTTGAACATACTTCATGAGAGGCAGCAGAAAAATAAGGACATGTATGGTTCCCAGAGGTTACTAGATATGGGACAAGAAGTGACTACATGGAAGGGACAATGGATATAAGATGCAGCATGGGAAATTCCAGTTGGATGTTAGGGGAAAAAATCTACTGTATGAGAGCAGTCAAACTTAGGGACTAAAGCCTGCAGATTATGTGAGTATTCAAACACTGCTGGTCCAGGCACTGAGCAACCTGACATAAGCCAGTCCTGCTTTGAGTGCCTTGTTAACAGAGATGACCTCCAGAAATCCATATCCTATATCCGAGGACTATGCAAATATATCAGTCTTGAAAAAAAAAAAAAAGGGATAAAGTTACATTCCCATTGAAAGTGCAAACTTTGCTTCTCAAAAATCACATTTGTAGGAATATTTAATGCTCCATATAATTGATGATGATGAGCAGCTTCTTAAAAACCCATAGCTGCTTTTTTCCTTGAGACAAGAGTTGCTGAGTTTCACAAGTGAATGTGAGATTTTTTTTCTGGAAACTTTCCTTCCACTTATTGAAAAGCAAAATATAGCCTCCAGGTTAAAGCATGAGACACATTAGGTGAGAAGTAGTCTAATTCTGACTCAGTAGCAGACTTGTTAAGTATCTTTGAAGAAAATGTCTGAAGTCTTTCATGCCTTTCATAGCATGTAATATAGGACTAGCAGGCTATCACACAGATGAGACAAATTCAACACTGTTTTTAATTTTTGCATTTGGATGTCATGGAAAATATTACAGTAGTTTTTATTTGAGAAAGGGTATTACTATATGCTTTTAACATTAAATTGGCCATAATTTTTAAATGGCAGATCACTAAAAGTATTTTTAAACTCAACTGATTATTGGAAAAACAGTTTCTTTATTAAACCTTGAAAAGAACAGTTGAACATTGTTAGAGAACGTATTGTATTTTCAACAACTATTGCTTTTTATCTCGTGGAATCTTAACACAGGGATAGGACAGAACATTTAATGAGCTTTTGGATTTAAAATCCCCAAGCATATGCCCTTAATTTGGAAGAAAGAGAACATCCTTATTCTGAACATTTTTATTATTCATACTGAACTCCTGGGAATGCAACATCAAGATTTTGAAATATGAGTTTGTCCTACCCTGCTACTTGTTGCAGGGCCAGGTTTTGTAGCTATTCTGCTATATCACTGATAGAAAATGACTTCTTGAAATTAAATGGGGTCAAGGAATAATTGCAGCTTTGCAGGTACCCGTGCTTCTCTGACAGATTTCTGTCAGCAGATGTATGAAATGGCTACCATTAAGAATAGAGCCAACAGTGTATTATAAAGGTGTTCGTGATATCTCATAGCAAATTCACCCCACATCCTTCTTCTTTTCATGGGCTTCATTCTCTTTGTTTATAAAAAGTGAGTCAGTACTTTTCAATTATAAAACAACTGCAGTACACAGAAGGCAGATGCAGAGTGAATGCTTACATCTCTCTGGAAGACTACTGTTTGATAAAGAGATAGAAGCATTTCAGGAGTACCAGAACATTTTCAGCTTTTCAGGATGCCCGGCTTCAGGGTTGCTACAGATATTTTATCCCCGTATCCTGAGGAAATTTCCTTCAAGGGCTGTTAGATCTCTTTTTGGATATTATGAGCAACTGAGAAAATTCTGTTGAGAGGCTGAGTAGCCTTCATACCACAGGAGAGAGATACTTATATCTATATATATCTGCAACACATACTCACATGTGTTATCTTCACTTTCAAGACAATTAGTCCTCTTTCTTTCACCTGTAGCCACTTACAGGTGAATGTAATACAGGATAATGTACAGGATAGTACAGGATAGAATGTAGTACAGGATAATGCATTTTGCAATAACTGAAAATATTTATCATATATTGAACAGAACAAAGCACATCTTCATCAATGAACTCGATGAGTGAGATGGTATCAACTGGTCTAATCTTGTGTGTCAGCTGTTTGTGGTTGAGAGCAATGGGTGGCACTTGAGGAAGCAGAGCTGGGTTGCAGTAGCAGTTCCTCAGCAGTGCTTCTCTGCAAAGCCCAGGAGCCACATGGAGTGAGGAGAGTGTCCTGCTATGCTGCTGCAGAGTGACTGGGTAAGTGCTGCAAAAGTCCTCAGCAGAGGTACTGGAGGCAGACCAGGAGGAGGGAATTAGTATTAAACTCAAATGAGAAAGCTGCAGATCTGGATGGAGCTTAACAGTTCCTGGTGGGAGGTAAGATTACAGCAGAGCTGGGGGGAAACATGACAGGAGAGAAGTTAAAGTACTTTGTGTTCTTAGTCCACTGCAGCAGTTGTGAATGTCATATTTTATTAAATCAGTGGAAGTAAAGTGGTATTTAAAAGTGTATTTTGGGAATATTATTGCAGAAAAGGCTGCTGGTCTCCTTTTGCAATAGCATCCACACTTTCATAGTCCTTTCTGAAATTTATTAAATGAAAAGAAGAAAGTGTTATTGGTTTTGCCAATTAATCTTTGAAGAAAAAATAAGAAGGAAATTTTCATAATGATTACACTGGTTCCTCATTGGCTCCAATACTTTTCATTATGAGTAGATTTTTCAGAATCGGCTCAGATTCTGATCATCTCAAGTCACCCTCATAAAAGGCTGCCAGATCTGCCTTCACTTTGGCACTTTTAGACACCACCCCTGATGCTCTCAGGCACTCACACAGCTCAGCAATGAAATGAAACCTCATCATGGGCCACAGCAGCAAGAGCCAGCCAGCAGGTCAAGGACTACAGCTGTCAAGTCAAGAATGTGATTATTCCACTCCATTTACTACCTGTTAGGCCACACCTGGGATGTGGTGTCCAGATTCTGTCTTCCTTGTCCAAGACAGACACTGAAAAATTCAGAGTAGCATAATTTCCCCTGCTGGAAATATTCAAAGCTCAGTTTGATGGGACCCTGGATACCTCAGTCTGTAGCCCTGTTTTCAACAGGAGCTTTGACAGTAAAATCTCTCGAGGTGCCTGCCAGCCTGGACGTTTTTAAGATTCAACAGTCACAATCCACACAGACTGGGATATGCCTGTTACTTTCTGCAAAGTCATGCAGTGGTACCAAAATTGGCTCTGGTGGAGCTAATGGAAGTGCTGAAGTCCCTAATGGAAGTGCCTGGAAAACAGGGATAAATTTGATGAGGGAGTGTCATTCCAACACAGATTTATCACCAACTACCTATTTAAAGCTAGCTTAACAGCATTGTGTTCTGAATTGCACACATACCTCAGGCTCACATGGCAACATGCATATCTTCTATATCCAATGCTGTACAGAAAGACTCCATGAATTCTACTGTTTTACCCCTAAAAAAATCCATGTGCAGGCTGCTTCTGAATCTGAAACCAAAAAAAAGTCCAGAGGAAAAATACTTCAGAAAAAGTATAATATAGTGCTAGAACCTCTCACCAATTTAATGAACTTCTTGCTAGCTCAGAATTGATTTCTGTTCCACAGCTGAAAATAAGTTCATGTGAGGATAATCTTAGGTATGGGCATGGAATGAGGTCAGACACCCACTAACATGGATAGGGGAAAAAAATCTGAAAGTTAAGTGAAGATAGCTTTTGATACAGAATTCATTATCTTATTGTAATCTCACTGAACAGAGTGAAATCTTTTAAGGTAAAATAAGGGGGAAAGAGTTTTAGCCCAAATAAGAGATATAAGAAAAATCTGGAGTGGATACAAAACAGACATTGTTTTGTCTGCACTCACTGTGCAAGAGGTATTTAGTAGTAAATGGTGAGCTCTCTCACCATGAGGACTGCAGAAATCATTGAATCACTTTCATTGATGATGCTGATTTGATGGTGCAGAGAGAAAAAGGCAGCCATGGAAACTG
This sequence comes from Melospiza georgiana, assembly GCF_028018845.1. Classification (NCBI taxonomy): domain Eukaryota; kingdom Metazoa; phylum Chordata; class Aves; order Passeriformes; family Passerellidae; genus Melospiza; species Melospiza georgiana. The sequence goes on from NC_080430.1 coordinate 48,341,163, forward strand.
CTACTCAGTTTCTCATTGTCATCTCAGTTGCACAATTAAACACATTAACTGCCTGCTTTACTTTCTTAAACTCTCCAAATTCTTACCATTGCCGATATCAACAGGAAAGCTAGTTTGGGGAAAGCTTTTCTTTAAAGATGTACTTGAAGAAGTGCTTAAGGTGCTAACTTGGGAACCAGAAGCAATGGGGCTGAAGAGGCATGGTGCTGTGGCCAGTCTAACCTGTCCTGTTGAGAAGATCAAGGTCTGGTCACTGCCCACCTGTGGCTGTTTTGCTTTGGAACCAGAGCTCATATCTGCACAGTTGCCCACTGTGCCAGGCACCCACCAAAACCTCTCTATCACTCTCCTCTGCAAATGAACAGGGGAGAGAAAATATAACAAAGGGTTCATTGATTGTGATAAGGACCAGGAGAGATGACTCACCAAACACAGTCATGAGCAGAACAGACTCAGCTTGGGGATATTAACTGAATTTATTACTAACAAAATCAGCAGGATAATGAGAAGTAAAAGCAGACCTTGAAAACACCCTGCTTCTCAGCTCTACTTCCTCCTCCAGTCCAGTGGCAGAGGGAGATGGGGCATGGTGATATGGTCAGTTCATCACACATTGTTTCTTTCCCTGATCTTCCCTGGGACATAGTAGTCCATTAATTTCTGCAGTGTGAGTCCATCCCATAGGCAACAGTTCTTCACAAACTACTGCCACATAGGTCATCCTTCCCTGAGTGCAGTCCTTCATGGACAGCCTGCTTCAGCGTGGTTTCCTCATGTAGCCACAAGTCCTAGCCGGAAACCTGCCCCAGTGTGGGTTCCTCTCTCCACAGGTCCCTGCCAGGAGCCTGTTCCAGCACAGACCTCCCTCTGTTTCACAGCCTCTTTCGGGCATTGAACTGCTCCAGTGTGGGTCCTCTCCAAGGGCTACAGGTGGATCTCTGCACTCCTGTGATCCTCCATGGGCTGCAGGGGCACAGCAGCTTCACCTGGACTTCTCCACAAGCTGCAGAGGAATCTCAGCTCCAGTGCCGGGAGCACCTCCTTCCCCTCCTTCTCCACTGACCATGGTGTCTGCAGAGCTGCTCTTCTCACATGTTCCCACCCCACTCTTCTGGCTCCTTCTTCATCTTCTTTGTCTTCTTCATTTCCTTCATCTTCTTCTTCATGTTATCACAGAGGCTTTATGCTCATTTCCAGCTGGCCCAGTCTTGGCCAGTGGCACATCCATCCCAGAGCTCGCTGGCATTGGCTCTGACAGAGAAAGCTTCTGGCATCTTCTCACAGAAGTCACCCCTGCAGCCTCCCCAGCCACCAAGACCTGGCCATGCAAACCCAATAAATCAGGGTTTGTACACATCCTACATAATTCATTTTGTACCAGCTTATGTTGGTGTTCTTTGGGTATTCTCTCCACCATGCTTCACTGGCCACATGTGGACTAGTTTTATTTTACCTTCTCATCTATCATGTAGGGCTCAGAGTATCATAAAGGAATGTCCTGTCAGTCCATCTTCAGCTACTGCTTCATTAGAACTACAGTGAATAATTACATAAAATATTGAGCTCTTATGCTTTCCAGTGATAAAGAAGATGCAGCACATTAAATAACCTGGATGAAACAGAAGGAAGGTAGAAAGGGAAGTTATTTCATAATTTATTGTTATCAGATCTGGTTTTGTGCAGAGAGGTCTAAAGACCAGCCAAGTACAGGGACCCAGCACAACCCCACAGCATGGAGCACTCCAAAATAAGAATATTTGGACTGGCAAAATATCATTAAGACCACAAGCAGCATTCCCCAAGATTTCCTTTGGATTTCTGTGTCCATGAAATGGGGACAAAATATATTAGGAGGACAGTGGGACAAAGGGCAGGTGTGGGTATTGTTTCACAGCCCAGAATAGCAGCACTTGCCATAAGTGTTTCTACACCTATGGCTGGGATGTCTAGCTGCCTTCTTAAATGTTTCAACTGAACTTCAAATAAGCAAAAGTTTTAAAAAAATGCATCAGTAATGAGCTTATTGTCAGAACAATTGGCTTCACACTTTGGCATATGCACTGAATATCTCACTTTAATGTATTTAAAGTTATCATTTATATCATAAAGTTATCATTGCTTATCATTCACTCAAAATGGAAACCCCCAGATTTAACAGCAAAATGAACCGTTTCAGCCCAAACAATTTGATGTGTCAGAGCACTTGCATGCACACAGCACCTCATTCTAACATGCAGAGTGTAGCTGTGCTGATCAAGGAAAGGCTCTTGCAAACCAGGATGCTTCAAGAATGCATCATGGAAAAATTCCTTTGCAGTAAATTCCTCCTTTCTGAAATGACAGGAGGAACATGAATTCCTCTCTAACCCAACTGTAACAGAAACATAATGGATTTATTTGTGTTTATGCTAAGGTAGGAAATCATTATCAATCAGTGTTGGAGAAAGCTTTGCTTTCTGTGCTGCTTCTAGGCAGTAGGAGCTTAGACTGATGCAGGGAGGTCTGCTCTTCAGACAACACATTTTAGTATATTAAATTTCATAAATATCTGTATGTGTACATTCAACATGAAAGTAATCTTTGGTAAAATTATTTTTTCCATGCACCTGATGATAAAGTTGGCATTACCTCTGCAGTCAGAAATCAGATGAAATAAGCAATCTGGGAATAAAACAGTATTAGTAGTTGCAGTACACATTTTGAGGTTGAGTAGCTATAGACTTGTGCCGAAATCCTTTTTAAAAATATATTCTTCCTTACAGCATGCTGCCTAACCCAGCAGGCAATTAGTGAGGTTAGTACCAAGTTCAAAAATATTTTAGGATGAGCACTGTGTTTTCAAGATGAAGGGAAGGATGTTTTTTCTTCTCAGAGAGGCATATAAGCTTAAAGAATTGGCATGGTGCTGCATATATGATTTCTTTCTCTGCAGTCTAATGTCATCTTTATGGCAGGAGTAATACATCTCCTAGTCAATCAGCTCCTCCTTCCACTTTTTTTTCACCCTGGTAAGAACAAGCTCCCATAATGAGTGAATTGCGCAAGCTGGATTCCTGATGAAAGGCACATCCCCTGAAAAACTTACTGGCTTGCAACAGATATGAACTAGTAAAATCCTTCAAAAAAAAAGTAATATTAAAGTTGGTGATAGACTGTTAGTAGTGTGCCATTGTTTAATATAAATAAGACGCCTCAAAATGTCAATTTAGACTGGAGACTGAACAGATACCTTTATACCTTTTGTATGCAGTTCTCATTCCTCCTCCTGCACTTGGTGACAAACACTGAGACCAAAGCAGAGTCCGATAGAAAAGACATGGGATGGCAAAAGTTGGGCAAATTGCTAGTGTTATTAGTATTAGAACAGTTGGTTTCTAGATCTGGGATCCCTCCCACACTATCAAAGAAGAAATACTGCAGATTTTGATGTGAACTTAAGTCTTGGTTTGTGTTCAGTACTTTTCTGAAAGATCTGGATTCTGGTAAGACATGCACAGAAATCTGAGGAGGTTTTATTGATATGCTATACTTCAACATGGTGCAATTTTGGCATTTCTGTAGGAAGTAAAGGTAGTGAGATAGGCTGAAGGGGTAACAGATTTTCTCCATGCCCCTTTTTCTCAGTACATTTAAGCAAATTTGAGTAATGATAATTTGCAAAGTGAGTATTTTTCCCCTTAAATCCATTAAAAAACTAGGAGGAGGCCACCAAGTCTATTTCCACTTTTCAGAGGAGCTTGAATTTATGGCTCTGCTATGCAAAGGTGTGTGAAACAAGGAATTTCAAGTCACATTTACTCCCTGTACTTTTCCAAAATGTTCTTTCAGATGTGTCACAGGCAGTATTTCTCACTCATAGGACACCTTGCACTGCCTGGGTGACAGCCACAAATCACAACTGCTCCAGAACCCAGAGAGAGACATTTTAGGAAACCTATTATCTCTAAAATGTTTTTGGCTGAAACTAATAGTGAATGTTTTTCCCTTTGCAGATAATTAATATCTTTCTATTCAGGTGTTTGAAATAGTAAAGCATGGTAGAACTATAAGTCAAAAATAGGATTTTGTTGGTAACAGCTATAAGTTACTCTAATTACATACTGCCTTTCTATTCTTCATATTAGCAGCTGATCTTTTACTTAATAATAAACTGCAAATACCCTGTCACAACTGCAAGTTAGTAACTGATCAGCCAGTGTTACCTACTAGCCCCAGGCCCACAGCTGACACTAGAAGGGACTCTGAGCAGATCAAAAAGCAGGGTTTTTGTAAGGGATACAAATCATTATGAATTATGTCTTCCCGATACTGTGTAATCCACATCAGTTCAGTGCTGTCAGGATCATCACTCAAGCTTTACCCACAATTAAGAGCCAGGTTATCCACAGTCAATTTAAGGTATCCAGGTAAATCTTATTTTTTGCTTTCTGCCACTTAAATAAGTGAAGGAGAAGAATATTTTTCTACAAGACCCAACCACCATGCTTGCATAGATCCTGACACCCTGTGTAGTCCATTTCTGAACTAGCCCTCCAAATCCTTGAGTCCTGGCAAAATAAATGTAGACAAACAAAACACCTGTGTTGCCATGGTAATCCTGTGAATCCTGTGTACAACTTTAAGTTCAGAACAGCTGAAAAATCACTAACAGCATCTATTCTGCCTGAGCATAAAGGACACGGTTCTCTTTCCTCAAGGACCTCTCAAAATCCAGAGTAGAGGCACCTTGATTCTAATCAGGTTCAGGACAAGCAGTCCTTGAAATCTGGCCTAGCCTCTCATCTATTATTAAACAACTTTGGCCCTTGAAACTGTTGCTGTAATGCAAACTCAAACTGGGTGGTGGCTGAATCCACATGATACAGCAGTACTATGAAAACACACTATCACACTTCTAGATTTTTATGGTATTGCTAAAACTACCAGCAATTACTCAAAACTTGTAAAATACATGCATTTCTGGTATCAGTGTTTAAAACTGGTGATGCTCTGAAATAATCACATTCTGCTACCAGCTCAGTGCATTACAGCTGAAAATCTAAACATACAAGTCTGGAATCCATTACACATGCTGTTGGTAAATCCTGGGGGAAAATTGCATCAATTTAGCAGGGAAAATTAATTGCAATTATGTATATTAAGCATTCTATACCTTTCTAGATTTTGATGCTAACTACAAATTAGACACCAACAAAGGCAATGAGGGTGTCTGTCCCAGATCACACTCTGGTATTTCACTATTTGGTTTAATCCTGGATTAAAGGATTGAAGATTTGCCAACTACAAACACGTGGAAAGAATTCAACCTGAAAAGCTCTTTTTTGTTTTGACTGCTTGAGGAAACAACATTGTTACTTATCAACAAAATTACATAACTTGTATGTTATGTAATTATTATATTCTATCAACAATATATATCAATATAAGATTACTTGTGTTTTAACTTATGTTTAACTATGCATAACTTATTTTATGTATCAAAAATATAGTATAATTACAATAATTGTATAATTTTAAATTGTATAATTTAAAAAGCCACATACAGAAGCTACCTGAAGGTTTAAAGATACCTTAGCTTTCTTTCCACTGGGATGTATTCACTCTAAAAAAGACCTAGAATGAGCTAAAACAAAATTACTAATTTGAGAAGGCATAACTCTTGATTCAAGGATATCTTAGCTTTAGTTCTGGCTTCGCCATGGAGTTTTTAGCTTTTTATCTCTATGCCTTTCAACAGAGCTTTGAGACCAGCTTCTTTTAATATAATCTAAACAGTTCTTTAGCTGTCAGCCACCGTTAAAATTGCAAAATGCAAAAAGACAATTTCCATCTCATAGCAGTCTGTTTTGAAGTAGCACAGAGCAGGACTTCCCTTGTGATTTTTTTAACCAAATGTGAAGCAACAGGATGCAGTCAGCCAAAACGTTCTCCTGTGAGGTTACATTTAAAAATTTTATTTCTGTGCTACTGCTTTCAAAATTGGTACACTCAAATATAACCCTGTGTTCTGACAGAAACGTGTTAAGGCAGCAGGAAGGCAAAACTGACCTTGCACAGACTCCTTACAGAGACTCAGTGCTGCGATGACATCTTTCACCACACATACACCTCACAGCAACCATCACTGCTTGATGAGCCTTTGACACTGGCATGGCTAATCACTTTTTGGATTAAATCTCCTAGTGTTCCCTCTGCTGGCACTGTGCAGCTGGAGCGATGGCACCATGTCCTGAGATCCAGACCCTGAGGTAAAACCTAGGCAGAAAACAGAGCTGAGAAATGGTGCTGGGCTCTAGAGTGAGCTTTGTTTCATCCCTTACACTTAGGTATCTCTGACCACATCCAAACCCACACTTAGTGAGTTACAATCTAGATCATATTTTGCTCTTGTCCTGCTGCCCTATTTTCTCAAATCACACCTTCAAATCATCCCCTCCACATGGGGAACAACCCTTCCAAACATGAGTCTTTGTGAACTGTGAGGCTCACTTCTGTGTGTATAATTTATCATTTTAGCCAGTAATATAAAGCCCTGTTCAGAAATGGGAGGCTTTGAAGACCTCTAATGTCTAAGAAGTAGCTGAAAGGTAAAGGATGCTGTGATGCAACTAAAAATCTTCCCAAGGCTGTGTGCCATGGGCAGCCCTACCCTCACACAGCATAGCCTCAAGGTTATTGTTTTGTCATATGCTCAAAAAAGGAAGCAAGGCAATGACTCTTTAAAGTATCAGGTCTTTTGCTTTTTGTTCTTAGAGCTTACATAGAATGAAGATCCAAGTAAACAACACTTGAAGAGTGGAGAGAAACTCTAATCTGTAAGTATACACAGAATGAAAAAAAAAAAGCCTCAGTTTGCAAAGTTTTTAAAAGAATGTTTGCAAGTTTAGGAGGGAGGAGAAGCATTCAGTGATGCATTTGTTTTATTTTGAACCCATTCTCTGTGCAAATGTTTTCTCATTGTGTTTGGTAATTTCCTAGTAAGGGACAGCATTGCTTCATTCTTTCCCATATTGCTACCCTATAGTTTGACACTGTCTCCTAAAGCTGGGAGGCAGTGCATTTTGTTTTCATCCATCTTTTGTGTGTGTGTTTGATATCACTCAGTGTCTGTAAGGACATAAAGGGTTTGTTCTCTCTGTTAAGATACAGCTAAGGAGATAAATAATCCTTTATAGGAACACTTCATGGTTTCCATTTTTTTTTTTTTTTTTGTGTAAAATAGTGACAATCTCAAGTGAAAGGGGACTAACTTAACGTGTTTTTCCATCCCATTTGTTCTTCAATGGACTGAATTAAAACCACAAGATATCGGTATAATGTTGACACAGCCTGCAAGACATGAGCTGTTGAGCTACCAAATGAGTTAGGGGAATCATGAAAAGTAGTTTGAAAAAAGTTGATGTCTAAATGTAAAAAATGTACCTGATATTTAATATTATTTTTTGCTAGTGTTTTCTATTAAGCAGGGTTTTATACTTCAAACTTTAGGTGTGTGTGGTTATTTTGAAATTAAAGAAATTGTGCAATTATTCTAGTAGCATAGCCTATGTTACACAGCATGGAATTAGAACAAATTGAAATGCAATTACAACGCCCTCAACAGAAAACATCTTTGAGACTAAATAAGGATTCTGTGAAACAAAATCTTAGATCTTAAAATCTACAGGTTTTAAACAGACTTTTGTAACAAAATTATTTGTATTTTGCATTTCCTCCAACCTAGTCTAGTTCACTGCAGGAATGTCAGTTCTGACAAACACTCATTTTTCAATTTATTAAACCTGTCGAAAATAGAAATCTTTCATATGAGTTGAACTTTTTTCTCCTCCAAATTCAAATGAAACTTCTCAGTTGGGTGCATGCAGACAGCAAATGCTTCTCCTGCAGAACCCAACTGTCAGAACACATGAAAATCTGTGTGAAGCCTGCCAGTCTCTCAGCAGACGCGTATGGGGGGATAAATTTTGCAAACACTTGTTATACAGAGTAGAGCTCACTGTTTGACAGAGACTGTAAGAATGTCATCATTTCTGACAAATGAGTGGTTTTTTTAATAAGTTGATATAATGTTGATGTAACATAATGGTGACTCATGGACTTAGTTGGGAAAATAGCACGGAATGAAGGGAACAAGCCAGTGACAGGCCGATCTGGATTGCTAAATCAGGCACAAAATAGAATAAGCATTTTACCTCTGCCAAATGCAAAATTGTTCATCTAAGAACCAAGTACAAGTGTAATGCCAGTTCACTGAGGAGCCACAGGTATGGCTGGGATTAAGGGAGAATAAGCCTCTTCTGTCTCATATCAGGTATCTACTGGGGAAGGCAAAATTTGACAAAAGGTTTTTAAATCTGAAGACAGAGGCAGAAGCACATAAAATGCCTGGAAGCTGAGGTTGTACAAATTCTGTCCAGAAATATGGTTAAGCTTTTTTTTTTTTTTTTTTTTTTTTTTTCTTTTACTTTTTTGTTTTTAAATAGTAAGATAGATAACAGTAAGATAAAAGATAAACAAGTTCCTGAAGGTTGGAATGAATATTTCTTACCTGGAGAATTTCTGACAGAGATCAAATTGTTTTCAGAAGTCATAGACTCACACAATAATTTGGAATGAAAGAGGCCTTCAAGATCATCTAGTTCCAACAGACCTGCTATGGGAAGGGACATGTTCCACTAGACCAGGTTGCTCATATCCCCATCCAGCCTGGCCTTGGATACAGACAGGGACTGAGCACTATGCCTTTTCCTGTCCTGAAGAGAGCAGTCCAGGGAAATGTCACAGACTGTGCTGCACAGTCACATGAAATGAGTGCCATGGCATTATCCACACTGACAACTGACAAGTCTTGAATGCACAAGAATCTTTTTGCTGATCATATTTCTGAAAGAAACTAGCCGCTGGCCTCGAGGCTCATGTCCAGCAGAACTTCAGCCACATCATGAGAGGCCTAACACAGAGGAAGACCAAACCTGGCTCCAAGACTTGAGCAGTATCACTGAACTGGCAGTTGCTAGAGGGGGTGGGAAGGCACAGAAACGAGAACAGCTGTGTCATGTGAGGTCCACATTAATTCTTTTTCCATGTGCCTCCTGCTAAATTCTGGCAAAGGGACTTGTAAGTTGCATTTCAGGTCAGTAGGTTATAGCTTTGTATGATAGGAAACCTCACTTCACCAGAAAGCAGCATTTCCTCTGTGAAACATGCCCTGTGTTATGTTACACTCACTATTCATCACGCAACGATATTTCAGTGGGGTGCCTGTGCTACTGGGGAGCTGATAATCTCCTATCACAGCTGCTAGTAGCTTTTTTTTTTGAAGATTAATGAAAATTACATCTCCTGCAGATTCTTACTATGCAGAGATTTAACAACGGCTGCAGAATTCTACAGAAACCTGCATTTCAGTGACTCAGTGGCCTATTTGCAGACAGAAATAGGTCTCTTGCTGCCCACTGCACTGAAATGTCTGAGTAAAATATCAGGTATCTGACTTCTGCCTATCTGTTCTTACTGCCCTCAGTTCAAGTTTCACTGCTGGCCTCTGAAGGGTGTCAACAAGAGGTTCTTCCTCTCCAAGTGCAGCCTTGCTGCGGGGTCTGCTCATACCAAGCCACATTTCCAGTGTGTTGCCTTTCCCTCTGTGACACTTTTAAAAAAGTTTAAAGCTTGAAATATGTGTTTTAAATCAAAACAGTGTCATAATGCCTCTTTTTAGAGACATCTTTTCAAGCTGAAGTTTAACAACTTGGAGAAACCGATGAAGAGCTCCTGCTAATCCTTTCTGACTTGTATGGCTGTGAGGATGAAATGAAGTGACTCAGAAACGAGGACAGAACTGAAAGGAACTTGCACCATTTCTGATGCAAGAGCTGCAGTGTGCCAATCTGCAGTGACTTTGATAAAACAAACAACCCATTGTAATTCCCTTAATGTACTGGAATTAGTTGTCCACATAACTCTGAAATGCAAGAGCAACCACAAAAGGTCAGTAATGCCAGCAATCAAGGCATCAGTTTGAGATATGGCACTTATACTGATTATAATAAGATATCTGGAGTCTTAGGTGCATTGGGAGAGCTAGAGAATAACTTTTCAATGTATGAAGAGACCTTGATTACTGTGAGGGTAAGTGCTTAGAAATATTGCTAAGAAACAACACAAAACACCTGAGGTGCATAACAGATATTCATTCTCCCCTATGAACAAAAACAGTTTATAAAACTGTTATAGACATGTCCTCTTTTCCATAAAATGAGTGGACTGCTAAAAAACTTTTTCCCCTCCTGAGTTTTGGCAGTTTGTGCTGCCTAAATAAATGAAAATAAAGCTGAAACATCATTCATACAAAGAGATTGAGGAACTACTTTCTGAAGTGAAAAGAATTTGAGTATTAAATAAAAAATCACAAAAACTCAGGAGAGAACTTCTTGTACTGTGGGATTCACTGGTAAAATGGATGACTTACTGGAGTCAGTTTTAAATCACAGCTCAGGCAGCAGTAGCAGTACAACTCTGCTAATATGGAGCCCAACATTGCTCAGTTTTCCCTGCTTCTTTTCTGTAACTGTAATGTGAACATCCCCTGGGCATTTTTACAGATGCAAATATGCTTCAGGATAACACCCTACCTGAACACTTCCCCAGGTATATGATCTTGTAGTACTTAAAATCCTAACTGGGACTGCATTTAGATTTGTAAGAATTTATTTCTAATCTCTCTTTTAGACAGTAATATATGGAAAATGTATAGCACACTTTTTAAACTTGCTATTTACTTGCATCATCTTTGGTCAGACAGGATGATTTACCCTCACCCAGGATGTCCTTTCCTAATGTTTTCTAGCAGCCCATTTTGTAACACCCAGCTGCTACACGTAAGACTTGAAATGGCCTGAGAATCAGGACAGTACTGCCCACGTTTCTTGGCCTGGCAGGATCTAAGCAGGATTTCCATGGAGTCTGGGTATCCATGGTGTTTAATCCCTTGCTCAGAGAAACTGTCCATGGAGAAGAAGTTAACTGTAATGTGTTCAAAACTCAGCTCTCAGTAACAAACAGAATTTGTATCTTAGATAGATCAACATATGGTTGTTATCTGGCCCTAGGAAGGAGAGATTTGTGTTGCAAGTAAACAAACTGATGAATGAGTAGCAGAATTAAAACAATATCTCTGACCTTTACTGTAAAAGCATGCAGATGCTCAGAAGAGAGGAGAAAAAATAACACAGCACAAAATCACCACAACAATGTAGTTTCTCTAAGGATAATTTCTCCCCATATATTATTGATTCATGCTTGTTTTTAGAAGTATGGCTGGAAATGTCATAAGGACTACAGCAGTTCTCTGCCCAACCTTCTCATCTATTTTTCTTTAGGCTGGAGGATGTTTGGATAAAGGTACATGTTACAGCTACTGATGCCATCTGTGAGATTTTGGGATTATTCCTTGAGCAAGAGACAGGTGGGAAGTCCTTCTGGCTTTTTAGGCAGGCCATCTCATTCCTACCTTATCTTAGTCTTCCTGTATTCTTCCGTTTCCAGAATATGTTCCAGGAAGATTTCAGGAACATGACTGAAGGGACCAGGAACAGCAGCGACTCCTCCTCCGCCTTTGTTCACACCAGCACCATGAGTGCCATCCTGGTCACTGTCTACTCGGTTGCCCTGGCTGGAGGTGGAATTGGGTCCATCACAATGTCCTTTGTGCTGCTCAAGATGAACACTCTGTCTGTGACCACAACTGCCATCATTAACCTGGTCGTGGTGCACAGCCTCCTCCTCTTCACGGTGCCCTTCCGCCTGCACTACTATGTCAAAAAGAAGTGGGTATTTGACATGCCATTTTGCAAGATGGTGAGCGCCATGGTCCACATCCACATGTACCTGACCTTCATATTCTATGTGATCACGCTGGTGATCCGGTGGCTCATCTTCTTTCAGTGGAAGGACAAGGTGGAGTTTTACAGGAAGCTGCACGCCATTGGGGCGAGCGCTGCCGTGTGGCTCTTCGTCATGGTCTTTGGGGTGCCGCTCTTCTACTTCGAGTACGGACGCTCAGGCTCGTACAATAATGCAACATGCTTCCAGTTCCAAAAAGAGCTACAGCACAAGAGTGTGAAAGCCCTGAACTACACCCTAATTGTAGCTGTTGCCCTCATTTCTTGTGTCCTCTTGAGCTTGCAGATTTTTATTCTGGTAAAAGTGGCGAGAAAATTTTCCACCTCCCTCTGTTCACACCAAGAATTCTGGGCCCAGGTGAAAAACTTGATTTTCATCTGGATCATCATAATTTGGTTCCTTCCCTATCACCTGTTCAGGGCCTACTACATAGAGTATGTGAGTGATTTTAACCAGTTAGAAAGCTACAATGAGGTTTTTTTGAGCCTGACTGCCCTGAGCTGTCTGGACCTGCTGTCGTTCGTGCTGAGTGGAAGCCGCTTCTTCAAGCAAAATGTGGGGATGCTCCACAGGAAGTTTTTTTGCTGCTAGCATCAGCCTCCTGCAGCATGTGCAGGACCTGGGATAGGACAGTGATGGACAGACATGGCAAACTCACTCCTCAGCAAGTTGAGGGTATGTTCTGGAAACGGTACAGCACACCTTCACAGGGCTTTGCATGTCAGCTTCCTGAAGTCATGGAACAAACTGCCCCCAGGATCTCAGCTAGTAAACAGGAAGGTGACCTCAGCAATTTCCTCATGGGGCTGCCCAGTGAGTTGTGGATGGACCTGGAGAAGAGGAAAGAAAGGCCATGGGGCTCTTCTTTCTTATTGCTTTTACATCAAAGTTTGTGAAGTCAAAGGCACTAGGAGGAGACTTGAGAATTGCAATGTAGAAACACAAATAAGGAAGCTGGTTTATATGGACTAAGGTACAGATTTTTGAAACTTAAAGATCTATATAATTTTCTCATACATTTCATATTTATTTCCTACAAGCTCTCATAAACTATCAGGGGAGATATTGCTCTTCCTGAGTAGGTCTGTTTCTTTACTGTTAAGAGTAACTTTCTAAGTGAATTGAACTACTAAACCAGCTATTTAAAACTAAATCAGTGATAGATAGTTATTTCTTAAAATATTTTCTCAGAATCACTTTTTGAGATGGTATCACTGCAGCAGAAAAGAATTTTATATTTCTCACATTATGAAAATATGTCTAAAAATTATACACTATTACTGAAATGGACATTGCAAGTTCAAACAAAAGCCTGTATTATTATTCACAATTTTTTTCAATTAAAAGTAATATTTTACAGTCAGGACAAATTTTTTTAGATCATTCAGAAAGAATGATCCAAAAAAGACTTTGGATACCCAAGATATTTGTCTTCTCTTCAAAAGACAAATATCTTAGGTATCCAAGGTAGCAATGTTTTTTTGTAAATCTTATGTTGATTTTGTGCATTTATGGATTTTATAAGTAGTTACAGTGTGTTTAGCTTTAAAGCAATTCTATAAATTTTGTACCCTGTACTGATGGAAGGAATGAAAATGTTGCTGCTTGGATTGGAGGGATGGAAAAAGCTAATAGTGTAGCTAAAAAGCATATTACACCTCAGCAAGGCATTGCCACTTGCTGTCTCTGAGGACAGAAATAAATTCCATTTAAAAAGATGAAAAACTCGGTAAAATATTTCCATCAAAGACATTGAGACTTTCATAGCTCAGCTGCTTCATACCTATCCCTAAAAAAGAATATAAATCTCAACTCCTCTAATTCAAGACATCAATGGCTATTACATCTTTATTTTTCTTGCCATCTGCATAAGGTTACATTTTTCATCTAGAGTTAGTGGGATAATAATTTAATCATTTCAGTAATTAGAGGCTATCAGCTGATCAATTTCCATGAGAGTCTCTCCTCATGATGCTGTTGAAATCCACCTTTTCACCCTTGTGGATCTTTCCATTCCTTTTTGCTTCACCTTCAACATCTCTAGTACACCAGACAGCAATAAAATAACAATTGGTTGATCTTGTTGTACTTGTGCAATCTCATTGCTGTGCTCATTGCTTTTGGTCCCACCAAGATGATTACTTTATGGGATCCCATCTCTTCTGTAGTCTTTCTACCTTGTCTTCCTTCCTTCTTGCTTCAAGGTCCTTTATATCTATCAGGATATTTGATCATAAAAAGGTATTTTCAGGTCAGAGCATGAGTCATGCTGCACAGCACCAAAAGGAGGAAATCACTGAAGTTCATAACGCAAGTGAGGTGTTGGGCAGCTCTCATGGCTCACCCTTGGCAAACAGCCTGGACCACATTTGTTAAGAAAGAAATGTGAGAGCTTGCAGTGTGTGTGTACCTGAGAAAAATCTGTCCAAGAAGGAGTTTGTTCTCAAAGGATCACAGTAAAAAGGATGACAACTACCAGCCAGATTCAACAGTAGTTGGGGAACTACTTTCAAAACATGGAGGGAATCAACTTGAATGTGTAGCTCATTACTAGTTAACTGTGTGTCATTAGGAAAGCAATAAACTGCTATTATGCAGATTTGTTTTAAAGCCACACAAACAAATCATATTCTCCTTGTGGTGGGAGAGGATGGAAATTGGCATAACATTTTTCTTTCCTCCCATAGCAACGTGGTTGGTTAAAGAAAATGTCTTGCATGCATTCTGTAGGCACTGCATAGCTTTATAACACATTATAACCCTTCTACTGTAATAAAGTTATTAACAAACAAAATAACTATGTGCTGAAAAAGTAAAGTCCCTCCTACAAAAATGCACGTTATTAAAATATTTTATATCTGCATTTGGAATGAAACATAAAACGTGACTTTAAAAACAGTACCTCCCAACTATACAGACCAACAAATCTTGTTCGTCCATGTGTTAAAATCACAAGTAATTTAATTCCTAAAAATGCAAACTTTCACAGTAGCCTGCACCATAGCATCACAAAAATAGTAGAGGCTTTTTTCCCCTGATAAAATTTGCTGCTAATGATGTTAATACTAACTCAGCACGATAGCAAGCTAATTAGGGGGTCCAATACTCACATGATTTAAGTTGCTGATGTTATCCAGCACCAAGTCATGCTTTTTATGGGACTGTCTATGCAAACTTTATGTCTACCACTTGTCTTGCTTTGTGAGAGCCAGTATCTGGCAGACAAAGCCTTCCCCTGCCCTGAGAGCATGAACTCCCTTAACTGTGCCAGGAGTTGACCACTATAGAAGGAGGGGAATTTCCAGTTACCTCCATCTGCTTGGTCACAGGCACTGCAATCATGAAGGTGACCCTTTTTTTTTTTTTTGCTGACTAGATGACAGAGGATAGTACTAGACTGGGAAACAATCATGATCACAAATACACTCTTACAGAAGGACACAGAGGGGATAGGATCTGAAGAGCAGGACTGGGAATGAGGAGAAGAGAGCAGAACATCAGCATATTTCTGCCACACAGAAACAAAGCAAGGTGACTGGGTCTCTGGCCTTCATCTCAGGTTATTTATTTAATCCTTAAAGTTGCTAAACAGTGGCACTCTCACTGAAGGGAGCAAACTTGCCCTCAGCCCTCCTTGTTCCCACTCCTGCATTGTTCTTTCCATAAGGCTGGAATTTGCCTCCTGAGTGTCTTTCAGCTGCATCAGTTCCCTCTCTAGCTCACCAGGGAATCATGGAAAGTCAAGTCAAGGCAAGGACAAATACAGCAAAGACTGCATTTTGCAGCAATCCTGACTTGAGGCTTTTATTAACTGTAATCCTACTTGTCTAATTCCCCTTAGGATACTGATCTTTCCTTTTCAGGCAGTTTTCCACAGTCTATGTCACCTGAAATTTCCATTTCCATGTATTCCCAATAACCAGGGTGCCTTAGACTAAAAGTACTGGTTGAGGAAGAAGGTACTGCCATAGCTGCAGGCCAAGAAAGGGGGTTTGGGGCTTTCAGGCACTTTATGCTTTCTCCAGGGTTAGAGAGAGCTGGGCATGAAAAACCCTGAAGGCAGCAGAGGCAGCAGTTTCTGAACAAAAGCCTCAACAGAATTGCAGAATTGGACAATTGGAATTTCTGACCCATAAAGTCACTAATTTCTGCTGTTTTCAGAGAAATAGGACTTGGCGTGCATTTTCCCTGTAAGTAAACCCTATGGCTAGGAGTTGATTGAAAACAAGGACTGGTTTCAAAAGTCAAGAGGTCATTAATAAATCACCAGCTTGACTTCCCAGACAAAAATTTAAGAAAATTAAACGAAACTTTCTGACACTCACTGAAGTAATTTTCCTCACTTGTGAACAGCTGCTTAATAAACCAAAATTTGTGCTGAACAGAGAAATACTAATAAAGATAAAATACAGAATCCATTCCCTAGAGGCCAGCTATAAGTAATATATAATCCTTTTTTCTCTGGTGAGGCAGCAGACATGCCAGCTGGCTGCTTTCACCCTCAACCAGTAACTTCCCTCTTTCCTAGCAAAGCCTCCAGTTTGGGAGTGCCAGGCTGGTTTTGCTCATCAGCTCTTCCAGCTGTGCCTTCAAGGAATCGTGTGTCACTTATGCACGGCTGGGGCTCAGAATCACAAAATCAAAGACTGGGTAAGGTAGGAAAGGTCCACAGTGGGTCATCTGATCCATTCTCTCTGCTCAAGCAGAGTCATCCTAGAGGACATAACAGAGGATGGCATCCAGATGGTTCTTGATATCTCCAGTACAACAGACTCCACAATCTCTCTGGTTAATCTGTTCCAGTGCATGGTCACAGCACAGTGAAGTTCCTCTTCATATTTCAGGTCTTTGTAATGGAATTGGTGCCAGTGCCATAGCTGGGAAGGGTAATGCACAGCCAGCTGCGGGCTCAGTTACCAAATCCAGAGGCAACCCTGCTCATTGCAGGGTCACAGTCAGGAAGGGACACATGCCCAATGCCAACAATACAGGCAAGAGAAATGTTGGCAGAGAAACTTGATAGCGTCCTCAAATGCTTCATCCAAACCTGCAGGAAGCAAAACACTGATTTGTGCTCGACAGGGAACACACGCTGTCTTGGTTTGGAAAGACAGGTGTCTGCTAAGGAAGGCAGGAGCCTCCCCTGAAATGGAAAATGTAAACCTCCTCCCACCTCCAAATTGCTATAAATTTTAAATTAGGGGGCTCTCAGGCAAAAGATATGAGAGCAGGAAATAACAGTTCTTCAATAGGGCAGAAAATAAAAAGATACAATAAACAATGCAGCAAAACCAAAACAACACTGATAGAGTCAGAAACACAACCTGACACCCTGTTGGTCAGGGTGCTGGTAGCAGTCCAGTTGGAATTGTGGTTGCAGTCCTCCTGGAGAGTCAAGTGTGGTTCTGTTGGAGCAGGGATCCTGCAGAAGAGTGTAGTTTTCCTCTGAAGATCCAGTGGAAGAGGCACCTGTTCCTCTGGGAAATCCAGTGGAGAATCTGTGCTGGTGTTCCAGAAGCTCAAGATTACATCCAGGTAGGAATGCTTGGCTCCTCCCTCTGGGCAGAGCATCTCACAATGGGATGCTGTAGTTCTTATCAGTCATGCAGTGACATTCAGTAGCCTGTTATCAGCAGCTGTCTCCCCAGAGGGAGGAGTGGTTGTGGAAGAGATGAGGAAAACTACCCTCTTAACAGAAGACAACTGCCACACAGATGGCAAATAGGATACAGTTTGCTTGGCAATCCAGGACACACGCTAAGGGAAAGAGTCATGGAAAAGAGCTCATAGCCCCTGATCTGCTTTAGAGTTCTGCAGCATGGAGAAACACAACGGCCAGCCCATGGTTGAGGGGGGAGGCACACCCTAATGGAGTGCTGGGACCATGATCTCTGACAGCATGTAAGAATTGGACTTTGTCTTCCCAGTGCTTTTCCGCAGTGGAGCAAGAGCTCACAGAGACTTCACTAATAAAATGACTACAAAAATATGAGAGAAAATAAGAAAGGGCAGGCTGTGTCTGTGTTAATGGGAAAATGTGACGGACAGCCTTCAATCATATCCTTGGAGAGGAGAGTCTCATGTCTCTGGAGGCTGCGTGGAGAGAAGCACAAATGGATGCAAATTCCACATACATGGAGACAGACCACAGTCCGTATCCTCTGCTACAGAAGGAGCAGCTGAAGGAGAATCCTCTCATGAAATGAAATGCGTCTGTACACTAGAAATCACAGAGTTTCACATAGGGAAAAGCAGTATTTAAGTTAAATTCAACTTTCAAGAATAAAACTGTATTTACAGTAAACTGGCCTTCAGAATTTTAGACCTGAACAGCAGACAACCTGTATATAATATCATGAATCTGTGAAGCTGGCTATTAAAAAAAAAAAAAAGAAAGCTTGGCAATTTGCAGTTCTTTTATGAAATGACAGTTTCAGCTAAATAATATGGCTGGGTTTAGGTACTCCAGAAAATAATGGTCATTTTATTACACCCCTGGACGACATCCTTTGCTTGGTCATCACTGAAATACCTAATGGTTTCCAGCATTTCACAAAATGTTACCTTTTATCACAACTGTTCTAATGGGGAAGGTCAGGTCAAATATCAATCCAAGGAGCAAAAAATTTAAAACCCCTGTACATTTTACAGAGTTGGCCTCAGAAGTGTCTTTATTTTAGAAAATATAATATACAGTGTGCTCTGTAATATACTGTGGGGTTTTAAACAGTCTGGGTAATAAAATGAAAAGAGCTCTTTCAAACCAACAAGTTCAAAAACTAGAGGTCAGATATTTTGCATTATGCATGCCTATTAATTTCTGTCATTTTGCAAAATAACTGGAAGTCATTCTGAGAAATGTTTGAAAATTTTTTTCTTTTTGCAAAATGTATAGTTTCATAATACGGCCGTAATGTATTTCAGAAATTGGTGCAAGAGCAGTTGTACATAAACAGAGGGAGTTGAATCAGATTTCTTTTTAATTGCTGAGTAATCATTCCTGAAGTTGCCCCAGGATTTTCAACTTAAATTTAGAGAAAACTGTACAAAAAGAATAAGAAATGCTCCATGTACGTAATCCCAAAGAGAGAGTATTGTGCAACTATTGATGGAATAAAGACAAGAAATACAGAATCCCAAGTCAAAGTTGAGCCATGAATACTATCTGCTTAGAAAGTATGGAGAACACACCCTATCTGGTTTTTTAAGTCTACGTGTATATGTCAGTGCTTTCTCCATTTACATACACCTAATTATTTCTAATCAACTGCTTACTATGTGCCTCATTTCAGGTATGAAATTCTAGTGTGGACACACTGAGAAGTTGGTTAAGAACAGGTAAACAGAAGAGGAGCCTCCTTCATGTGAGCATCAAGGATATGTGCAATATAATCATAAAAGCACATATGGCCACAGCAGCCACGACTGTGCCATGGAACATTTGCTCATCTAAGTATGCAAACATCACCAGAGACGCTGTTGAGCGCTTCAAATCCTTCTGCGTAGTGTGCTAAGAAAAGACAAGGCACTACTTGGAATGATTTCCTGACTGGTCTGTTCTGGACAAGGAGAGCTTAGCATAGGGTAAATTGACTGCCAACATGCAGTCCGTGTGTCTGGGCAGCTTCAAGTGATAATGATGCAAGAAGACTGCATTACCAAATTTTGTGTTTTCCATCCACTTATGACAAAAAAACCTAGCTGAGGTGGTTCTACAGCTTCTTGACGTCTCTCTCACTTTTGATGATTCTTTTATATTGCAAGATCATGATGGAACAAAATTCATTACTTAGGTAATGCAAGAACTAAAGTATTTGTGGTCTCAGCTCAGCTTCGAGCATGGAAAACCAGGATACTGTAGAAGGAAAGAACTAGCAGAGCATCCAAACAGCATAGTAAGGAGATGCTTAATGAGTATCAAGCAGATGATAATAAGCTGGGAATAAGCTTTGTGAAGTTTGCTAAGAATTCATCTCATCACTTGAGAAGAAAATTCAAGTTTACAATTTGAGCTTATATTGCTTTTAATGAATTTACATAGGCAAAATTATGTATCAAGTTTTTTTCAAATATTACCTTTAAAACTGAGAAATAATAGTTCACTGATTTACCTGTCTGCATGTGTGCAGGAAAGGAAGGGATGAGGGAAGGAAGCTATTGGGGCTTTTTGTGGAAACTGGAACAAGCTCAGCCTACCAGCAATGCTTACTGTCCCATGCCAATACAAAATCATGATATTGTTTATGTCACCCTGCCATAATGAAGGACTTAGAAACTGATATACTTTGGGTTTGTATTGACTTTATTGTAAAAGTCGTTTATAGTATGAATTTAATTTCATTAGGGAGCAGAGTTAATTAGTGGAGCTGTTTCTCATTACTAATGTAACCCATATATACATAGAGTCTCATTAGCTCTGCTGTTATCTCCTCTGTATGCTCTGTTATATAAATAAAGAGGCAATTTACTGTAGCACTGCTCTGATATTTAAGAATATGCTCCTTTCAGGGCTGCTGAATGGATGCTGCACACTTTTGTGCACTTTACTTTGTCTCAACAATAATCAGCCTGGAAACTCAGTCACAAATAACAAAATGAAAAATAACCGCACTTGAAAATGGGGTTCTCACTCTGCCTGCCACTGAGAGGAGACTGTAAATCTGAGCTGAAACCTGTTTCACTGAGCAGTATTAATGTTCAGTCAACTAAGCAGTTTGAAAGGCTGAGCCTTCCCTGGTTCTTTTGAAGAGTTGGAGCATTTGGTAATGCAGCAGTGGGGTGTGGACAATAAACAAGGATGGCAAACATCACCAAACTTAACACCCCAATGGATGTGAAGCACAGGAAGCTGCAAAATTAGAAGAACAAATAAAACACATGACAAGGCAGTTAATTCACAGAGAAATAAGAAAATCCAGTCTGTGACAAAATAGAATCTGCAAAAAGGTCTCAGCTGTTTCTTGATTAAATACCCCAAACTGGTCACTCGTGAGCATATTTAAGTACACAGGGGACACAAAAGAGTGGTAGCAGAGATGTACAAAGAAATACAGCGTGTGAAATGTATCACCATAACAACATCTTTTAAAAAAATGTGTAGGAGTGTGAAACCACTGCGGTACTCGTGAAGTAAAAATGACAAAAGTAATAATTATGTTGGACCAAGGTGGTTTCACGTAGTTTAATGTCAAGGGTGTTTTTGCTAGAACAGAAAAATCCTGAGATGATACAATAATAGCAAGGACAAAATCTTGTTCTGGAGGTCAGGATGCGCGTAGGAGCAAATGATAACTTAAATTTGTGTTACAAAATGTTCCACGCTAGTAATTGCTGCCAGTTAGTAGCTACATTTAGTAACTAATTTTAGTAACTCAAACCTTCACAAACTTGTGAACACAAAGTGAAGGTGTGGAAGGAAGATTCCCCTCTGTACTGCTGAGATGAGTTTAGATCACAGCCGAAAATAGATAGCAAGCGATCTCTCAAGATCATCCAGTCCTACCCTCTGCTCAAAGCAGGGCTTAACTCAAAAGTTAGATGAGGCTGCCCAGAACTGAGTCCAGTTGTGTTTCAAAAATCTAAGGATGGAGGATCCAAACACCTTCCCTGGTGTTGGAGCTGTAGGCCTCCTGACTCACAGCTACATAACTCTGAAATGAATACCACAGAATCCCAGATTCAATAGAATATCCTGAGTTGGCAGGGATCCTCAAGAATCACCAAGTCCAGCTCCTGTCCCTACACTGGACACCAAAGAATCACACCTGTGACGTGCCTGAGAGTGTTGTACAAACGCTTCTTGAGCTCTGGTCAGGCCAGTGCTGTGACCACTTCACTGGGGATCATGTTCCAGTGCCCAGCCACCACCCTCTGGATGAGGAACCTTTTCTAATATGCAACTTAAACCTCCTCTACCACGACTCCAGGACAAGAACACCCTGAAATGGGAAGGACCCACAGGGTACAAAGTCTAACTCCTGGTCCTGCACAGGACAGCCCCAAGGATCACATCATGTGCCTGAGAGCATTGTCCAAATGTTTCCTGAGCTCTGGAGAGCTCAGCAATGATCATTTCCTAAGAAGTCAGTTCCATTGCTCGACCACTCTGTGGGTGAAGAACCTTTTCCTAATGCCCAACTTCAACTTGCTCTGACAGCTTGAAGCCATTCCCTTGAGCCCTTGAGCTGGTCACTGGAGAGAAGAGACTGGTGCTGTCCTTCTACTTCCCCTAAATGTTCCTAATCCAAACTTTATTTGTTGTACCCAAAGCCCTTATTAAGAAAGAATAAAGTGCTCTGACAAACAACACACATGGAGTTCTATAATCTTACCTTCTTCTTTTCAAAGCATATTTTACCAACAGCCACACAGCTTGCTGGGCCAAGGCACAATTAACTAAATTACAGCAGGGGGGAGGTTGACCACCATTCCCCCAGCCTGCTGAGGTCCCTATGAACAGCAGCCCCAGCTGCCAGCACATTGCTGCTTCCTCCCACTCCATGCTCTCCACAAAGCTCTCTCCTGTTACACAGCTCCTGGTGGGACGCTGGAGGTTGCCAGATCCAGCACTGAGGAGCTTTGGCATCGACTGACTGCCAGCTTCTCCTGGCAGCTCTCCTTTGGAAGGCTTTCAGTGCCATGTTTGACCCTCACACCCCTGCTCACCTGATGTGCCCCATCTTCCAGTCACCAAACACTTTTTAACATACCCCACTCTGTCCCTGTCTTCTTCTGCCAGTTGAGAGTTTTGCTACCAGAGACAGAGGATTTCAGGAAAATATTAAGTATTGTCCTTATTACTGGCTCATTCAGAGGAAGGTTTAACCTAGAAAGATCTTTTTCCTTGATTAATCCGTATTCCAGACAAGCTTTGCAACTCACTTTTTAAAATTTTTCCAAACAAAATTTTGAAATCATTAAGATTTTACTACATATCCAGAATATTTAAATAGTTTTCTTCACAGCTGTATTTTTTTTCCTATACTGGAAAACAGTATAGGAATTGCTCTGGCTGGAACAGAGCAATTTTCCCCCATATGGGCCGCTATGGGGAAAAATTGCTCTGTTTTTTAGATTAGTGATAAAACAGTGTTGATAACACACCCGTGGTGTAGCCCTTGCTAAAACTGGGAAGGGGGAGTTTTGGCAAAGTAACTGTTGCTCAGAGACTGATTGGGCCTCATTTTCTGGTGGTGAGTGATGACTGCTTTTGCATGGCTTAATTTATGTTTCCCTTTATCCCCCTCCACTTATTAAGCTGCCTTTATCTTGACCCAAAAGTTTTCTTCTCCCTTTTGCCCTTCCAGTTCTCATCCCCACCCCTCTGGAGAAATAAGTGAGTAGCTTAGCTACCAGACAGAATTTAAGGCACATTTTTAAAGAAGGAGTTAAAAGATTGTAAAATTCCTTAAACTTGTGGTTTAAGAGCTTTAGTTTTGAAAATAAAATTGGATTCTAATAAAATCTTATTTTTATTCAATTTGTTAAATTTGAACTTGCAAAGCAAAAAACATTCCTAAGGCTCAAAGAGGAAAAGCCTGTTATTTACTCATTCTTTAATCAGGAGGATTTTGAAATATCAGGAGGATCTAAAAAGCAACATCTGAATTAATTAATCTTTATCCTCTCATAGGTAGCAACCGGTTTATGCTGGCTAACAATGTTTTGACAGTCTTGCCTAAATGCATGCTTAGTGAAAAAAAAAGTAAGAAGAAAATTAATTGGCCTTTTCGGTGTCCTCCTTTGAACTGAGAACATAATCCCTGGATTTATTTTTGACAGTTTATGTCTTCTTATATAAAAGAACCAAATTTTGAATTTTTTGATTAATTAAGCCTTTCGGTTTATAACTAGATATAATGTGCTTAAAGATGCTTATTTTTACTACAATTATTTCTGCTATTTTGTACATTGAAAATATACAATTGAAGTACAAAGGTCTGTGAAATTTGAAATGTGTAGCTAAACTTCCTCCCTGATTGTCATCTACTTTTTAGATCAAATTATTATTAATCATACTTAAGGCAATTTTTTTTCTCTCTCAGTCTTGAGTTAAATAACTAGTTAAATAAATAAATAAATGGCTTCTCTCATCCTTCATTTCTAGGAACTACTGGTGGTTGAATAAAAAGCAATTAAGCTAATCACTTCATTTTAAACATTCCCCTCCATCCTATTCTTTTGTTCTACAATCTATTTTTGTTATAATGGAAAGATAAATTCAACAGGACTCTGATATACAGTTCAATTGGAACCTATCACATATTCCACTTTGACAGAGTTAGGTTAAAATATGTTAATTAGCTGCGTGGCCCATCTCTGCTTTAGGGTAGAAATATTCTTACAATTACAGTAATTGCTCAAATCCTTGAACTGAGGAAACAAAGAAACAGTGAAAGCTATTGGATGGATCTATGTAGACAGTTTGATGGCACTTAGGATCATGATCAATTTATCACGAGAGCATTTTTGCTGGTTGTACATATTCTCTTTGCCATGTGCTGAGAGTATGGGCTATAAACAGACATAGACACAGCATTCATTGCATTTCACTCCTGTAAACAGTGTGCATAATGGAAGCATAGAGATTTCCCAACGAGCAAAAAAGGCAGCAGAAATTACATTGCTCGGCTGGAACCATGGGTAATGGACTTGCCAGCACAGAGATTCATTCCTGGCTTCCACTGGCATCATTGAAGGAGTCAACAGAACTTTTTCCAAGGCAGGGATTGGAAAGAAGTACACTTGAAATATATGGTGGACATCTCTTTTTAAGAGATTAAGGTTATTTCTGTCTGCACAGGGCTTTAAGCCACTTCTGTTACTGAGTGCTGCAGACCTGCTTTTTTCTCTGCTGCATTTTCCTCTGCAAATGGCAGTCATCCTATGGACAAGCTCTCTGAAGGTGAGAGCAGCAGTTTTTGTAAATACAGGGCTCTGTCTAGCGCCCAATGGCATCAGCTTTGGAGTTTCCTCTGTTTGTGGGACTAACCCTGTCTTTTCCTCAAGGGCCTTGAAGAAAAAAACTTCTATGGAGGCATCCACTAGCCAAAATGTTCAAATTTCAAACTCACTTTTGCTTCTTTAGGCATCTTTGGGTATCTATATATATACAGGAAATTAAATCGGAAAAGTCTGATGGCTTGCAGCATGGTTTTTGTATTCAGTTCTCTTTTTAGTGATAGGAATTAAAAAACCTTCTCCTTTCACAACCAGTCCATTTTTTACCCCTGAGAAGAGAATGAAACATCACTATTTTTTGGAGGTGCTCTAGATGTTCTGTTTTTTACTCATATTTAATATATTTAATTTCCTTTGTGTCTTAGAATTCACACTATTGATATTCATTCCCACTCCCTATCACCCAACACTCACAAGAATAAAAGCTAATTCCTTTTTTCTAATTTGCTCACAGGTTTCATTCCTATGAACTGATATTGGAACTGATATTGGATACTTCAAATTCTCAATAGTTCAAAATCCTTTTTTTTCCCCTTATTTTTTGGTTAACTGACTTTTATGGATGTGTATTTTGATGAAATTGGTATGACAGGCCTCTAGATACCAGACTGATCTAAATTATAAACTAATTTACTGACAAATTCAATCATTTTTAGTATTTAGAGTCCTCATCCTTGTCGTCTAGTGCTCTCTCTGCAACTCTATTCAGAACATAAGCACTTGATTTTCTTTCAGAAAAATGGGAAACTTGCGTCAGTAAAACTAAGGCTCATTTTTGTGAAATGTGGCCACAAACACACGGTTTTAAGATCTTGCAGAGTTTAGTATCAATGCGAATTCGTGGGGAAAAACAAAAAAACAAACAAACAAATATAAAACCTGATCACAGAATCATAGAATGCCTTGGTCTGGAAGGGACCTCAAATACCAGCAAGTTCCAGCATCCCTGACATGAGCAGGAGCACCTTCCTCTAGACTACATTTCTCAAAGGCTCTTCCATCAATATCTTCAACATCTCCAGGAATGGGGTATCCACAGCTTCTCTGTGTAACCTGTTCTGTGCCTCACCACCCTCACAGTAAAAATTTTTTCTTCCTATCTGATCTAAATCTCTCCTCTTTCACTTCAAAGCCATTACCATTACCCTTATCCTACCCCTACACGTCCTTGTGAAATGTCCCTCTCCATCTTTCCTGTAGGGCCCCTTTATGTCCTGGAAAGTTCTCTAAGGTCTCCCCAGAGCATTCTCCTCTCTGGATGAGCAACCACAACTCGCTCAGCCTGTTTTCATAGAAGAGGTTCTCCACCCCTCTGATCATTTCGTGGCCTCCTCTGGACTTGCTCCAGCATCTTCACATCCTTCTTATTAACTGCATGAGTTAATTGGCTTATGTGCTTCCTTTCTGATTGCTTTTTAGTTTAATAAAGATTAAGCCTTCCCCAACTCTTTGTCAAGCAAAAATTAGTTTCAGGGATCTAATTCCTGAAGAGGCTTGTTGATTCTGTGTCAAAGTATCAAGAAAGAATTCAGACTCTATGGCTGTGACTTTATTTATCAAGCAGAACATGAGAAACCAGGTATAGCAGCATTATGTGGGGCTATTCCTCGAAACACAGACTTCTGAGAAAAGCTGTGAGACTGAAGCAATGGGAAGCTTGGAAAGGACAGTCAGTAGCAGCATGGTCAAGCAGAAAGAAAAGCATTTGGGCTGAGGAAAAATTTATGCTGTTGGTGCCAGATCCTTGACTTACCTGTGGTTTTCTGCAGCTGTTCCCAAGTAAAGTTGCTTTACAGCTAATAATATCAATTTTCTGGAGTAAACTAAAGCAACAACAACTTTAATTGTCACTAGAGGTGTTGGAGGGCAATTAGACCAAACAGTGGGACAAAGCTATTTAATAACTCTTCTAACTTACTTCTAAACTGGTATGTACCAGGACAGGAGAATAATGACAAGTTCCTGAATTCATTATAATAAATCTCTTCTCTTTGCACCAAACCAAATAAATATCAGCTTTGTTTTAAAAGGTAAGTCATAGCCTGCCTGTGATATACTCTGCCAAATTCCTCCACAGAAATCCATTACATATTACTTCAATTTTTACAAAGTATAATGTCTACTTTTGAGACATATTAAATAGATATGACTAAGGCAACTATATATTATGATTTCTAATAAACAGAGAATCCAAACAGCCTCTTCCATCCTGGCAATGACTGAGAAATCTCTCAGTAAACCTACAATCAAGTAATTAGAAAAGTAGTCCAAGAATCTGAAAAGTTCTGCTAAACTTGTTGACCATTTTCTGGCTGAAGTTAGTAAATTATTCATGATGCATGGGTGGGTGGGACTGGCAAATTAAAGGGATTATCCTGTATGTTCCCTAACTATGGAGTATGATTTTCTTACTATCCAGTACCTATGACTCACGTCTGACAAGGTGGGAGTGAGACAGCAAGAACTGTGATTTCACCTACCATCCCAGAAAAAGCAGTATGTTAAAGTATAACACACACAGGTGTTCCCTATTTTACCATTGTTTATGACCTATATGTAACTCAGATCTTGTAAGCAGCTAGCTATAGAGGATTAATATTAGTAAATAATTTGAATTATCAGCAGTTATCACCCTAATTTGGAAGCAGCTAAAACTGAAAATCTATCCAGTCACAAAAGACAGGACAGTTTTATGGCTGTTCAAAGACAGAAAGCATCTCTTGGAACCAAATATGAGGCCTTGGTTGCTATTATACTGACCAGAAAAGACAATATTTTTGTAGACTGATGCAGGTAGCAGAAGAAATCCTGCAGACATGAAATGGAGAAGTTAGAGTTCTAACTGTGGACCTAGTCCCTGCTTAGAGGAAGTCTGCTACACGCATGCCTGGGCACCAGCAGGGACTCTTCCACAGAGATTTGTGTTCCCACCTCCAAACACACAACAGGCCTTGTTTCTCTTCTCTCAAGCTGCTACTTCTTCTTCTTCTGTTTCATTTTTCCATCTCAGTAATTGAAACCTCCGCTCTTCTTCTTTGCCTTCTGTTTACCGCAGTGTTGAACCAGATACGCCCAGTCCCTTCCTTCCTTAAAATCTATTTGTAATTCTAGTCTTGACCTGGATCTCTGCTGTGTATAAATACATTTCTCTTTCAATCTTTATTCTCACCACTGGTCAAGGCAAGTTATGTGCTGACTAAATTTTCTCTTGTACTCAAGTAACAAGCTAACCTAAAAACTAAACCCAGATTACAGGTCTGAGTTGCCTGATTTTTAAATTATTTTTTATTTATTTAACAGAAGAACATGAAGATACAAGGTTAGCACACTGAACAGCATTAACATACAAGTTTCAAGGAATGTTTCAAGGAAAAAGAGACTGAGAGGTATGAAAACATCGGTGGAGAAGTTCAGTTTCTGACCTTCAGCAGTTTTGGTGCCAGCCAACAGCACTGTCCCCAAGGTGACAAGAGAATCATCTGTGCAACATCTTTGCTGGGTTTTGGCCTGACTTTACATCCAAAGAGCTCAAGACTGGACTCAAGAAGGTTACAGAGTGATCTCAGAGTCTGATTCAGCTCTGTCTGGAGTGCTGGCTGTCACAAACCAGCTACTTAAGGAATGCAATTTCTTTGAGTCTCTTCTGATTTTATTACGTGGTGGTTCAAGGTTTATGGATTCCTTCAAGCTCTGTGGGCAAGGCAGCAGCCATTTCCCTGCTTCACCCAGAGGCTTCACCCAAACTACTGTGGCTGTAGTTTCACCATCATTCCAACACATGGAAGCCATCAGTGTCTGACATCCAGACTGTTCACTACCTTCCTGTGCATTTCTGCAGACCCAGCTATCATTTTGCCATCCAACCACCATCACTACAGGGTCAGGCAGCAGCTTGTCATTATGTGGGATTGGGTGATGCTGGAACCACAGCTGGTGAGTACCATCACCCAGGTATTACCTCCATCAGTGCTCTAACAGAACAACCACACATTTCTTTTACTCCAAGCCCACAAGTATATGCAGCATCCAAAATGGGCATCCCTGCTGTTCTGAATCCTGGTCTGAACGAAATGGAAACTGCTCTTTCAAAGCTTTCAGGGTTTATCCTAAGAATGTCTCACTGAATGCTGTTTCCACATTCTTGCTCATCCTCACAGACCTTCCTGTTTCTCTCTCCAACTTTTTTACTTTTTTGAGGTTTTGTATTTATTTAGTTCTGGTAGCTCTCTTTCACATCTTGCTCTTCCTAACACTGTTCTTAGTAGGAGACATACCTCTCAAAGGGATCCATCCTCTCATCCACAGCAGAAGGTGGCTGACTGATGGCAGGGGCAGTGCTAGTTCAACTCTGCTGCATTATTGGTTTTATGTTATTGTTTGCTCACAAAACCTTTTGTGTTGCCTATCATGTTTGAGTAGGGATGATTCCAATTGAAGTCTAGAACTTTAGTTGAAAAATAAACAGGACTATCACAGATATCTTTTATGAAAAATCCTTTCCTTAGGATTTTTCCTCCTGAGAAGCTGAGAGGTCTCAGGAACAAAATGTAAGCAATGATTATCTGCTGCTGTGGAATGTAACAGGTGGATCTGTGACTGGCCCACAGTCAGCTGGCTCGGACAGAGAGCACGAGCCACAAGCCTTTGTTACTCATTCCTTCCTATTCTATTCTAGCTAGCCTTCTGATGAAATCCTTTCTTCTATTCTTTTAGTATAGTTTTAATATAATATATATCATAAAATAATAAATCAAGCCTTCTGAAACATGGAGTCAGATCCTCGTTTCTTTCCTCATCCTAAGACCCTTGTGAGCACTGTCACAGACTAACATTTTCCTGTTTAATTTTTGGTTAAGAATATGCTTTTAAATATCTCTACAAGAGATGTGACTCAAAGTCTTCCTCTTTTTAGTGAGCTGCCATGTACTAGCAATATATTTTGGGGTCTGCATTAATGCCTTTGGTTCAAGAATAATTTTCAAGGCCCACTGTCTTCTCTATGTCTTTTTTTTTAAGAGCAGGAACTCTTAAGTTGCTTTTCATACATGCCTACAGCTTGTTTTATGTATAATATTTAAACAGTGAGAAATCACCTCTGAATTCTTGATGGTCTAATAACATGTTAGAGTGAAATGCCCTGTTAACTCTGCTAAACACTTTGTTATTCTGGAACATTTATCTTAGTTATTAAACATAAAGCAAGTTCAGGGGGAAAGTGGATGTGTAAGGCAAAAATCATTTGCTCAGGTGCACATTTCTTTCCTTCATCCATGGCACTTCTCACTTTTTTAGCAGCAAAACCTGGTACCTGGTGGTAGCTGTATGGCTCAGAGAATCACTGCCTGCCTGAACTTTAAGAATAAACAAATTGTGGTTGGAGGAAGTCCTGACTTGATCTGTTCTACAAGTCCCAGCACAATGATGGTCTCTGAGAGATCAGCAACTTTTCTGTGGTTCTCCCTGCACGATGAAAAGAGCATTAGACGTTGCTCATATGAGATTGCTATCACAGAGGAGCAAAAGGAAGGCTTGTTCCTTCCTGTGTGTGGGCTGAGAAAACTCTCAGTCCTTCTCGGTCAAACAGGTCAAAGGCTTTCTTTTTCACTCTGCTTATGTATGCCATATGCTACAGCTTCATGAAACGACACATTTCAGGGTGGAGCCACAAAAAGAAGAGATTATAAGGTAAAATGGAAATATTTTATTGCTATAAATAGCAAAAAAACAATCATAATCTATTTCAAAGTGATATAAAGTGCTGTAATTAAACTGTAATTATGCTGTCTAGAGCAACTAAAACTTGTACACTTTCAAAGCCAATTTGAAATATTAACAATATACTTTGGAAAATGAGTTGCTTTATAAAACTTTTGGTGTAGCAAAGTTTCTGGGAAATTTCTTGTGCTTGTCTTGGGAATATTAGGTGGGAAAACAATTTTAAGCACTTAAATACATTAAGGTCATGAATTTTAAAAACAGGTGAACAGAAAGGTTTATATCAATCTTGGCTTTCTAAAGATGTTTTGCCTGATGCTTCATAAATAAGAAGTTTCTCTGAAAATGTTTTGCAGTTGCAGTCTATCACTTTAAAGATAAGTGCAAAGAATTAAGAACTGCTGATTAAAACAAGTCTACTGATTTGAAACTTCAAAGGAATCAGACAGAGAAGACGCTACGTTTTTTAAGAAATAATTTTTTAGCTCTTACTTTGTTCCTTCAAAACTCTATGTAAGGTAAGGATGAATTTCATTAGCAAACTATTTATCTACCCCATGAGCTATCCCTGTATATTTGTACAGAAATCTGTATACAAGTCCGCATTCTGAGTTGTCTAAATAAGAACACAGCTGTGTGTGGCTATGTTCAAAAAGTGCCAAAAGAATTACATCCTTCAGAACACCATTCCCAAATTAATTTTCACCTTTTCATCACTTTTCATAGCAGAGTATCTCAGGTAAAATTCTGTAGCAAAAAATACTTGCAGATGAAGGAAGAAGAAATTGAATTTTCATCTACAAACCTTTATTTTCAATTTGCTCCGTGTGTCTAGAAACAAACCTTTGCTATTTTTGTGCATTTTGTACCCATCCAGCAAGATGCTAAAAAGATGGATCAGGTGTCATCACAGATTATCCACACATGATAGGTACGACATCTTCATATTTCAGTATTTTCCCACCTTCAGTTTAAGCTTTATGAGTGCAGATAAAACTTGCACAATTTACAAACAAACAGTGTCTTCGTTATTACAAATGGCTGAATCTAGAGGCAAATATTTTTTTAAAAAATCCTAGAATGCAGTTTAGTAAATGTCATTCATAATTATGTAAAATGTAGTTTAAATCCTGAGAGGCATGAGTTATTGCTGTCATGCAAAGGTTCATAAAAGTTATAAGGCTGTAAACTATGTGGGATAACATAATTTCAGATGCAATTCAGTAGTGTCTCTTTAGGAATCTGTGATATTCCAGTTAACAATAAAGGAAATAATAAAGAAAAATGTTTTGCTCCTATTTTTTCTTTTCAGTAACCTTCGAAAGAGGAGCTTATGAGGATGCTTAACAGCTGCATAACCCAACAGAACCATTCCTCCAATGACACCGTCCTGCACTCCTCAGAGAAACCCCACGCTGTTCTGATGGTGCTGTACATCATCAACCTGGCTGGCGGCACCCTCGGGGTCATCATGATGTCCCAGCAGCTGTTCCGCAGGAGATCCCAATCCGTGATGACCCTCATGATCATCAGCCTGCTGGTGCTGCACAGCTTCATGCTCCTCAGCATCCCCTTCCGCCTCAGCTACTACATTCTGGGGGAGTGGAGGTTCGGGCCGTTCGCCTGCCGGCTGACCAGCGCCATCATCTACCTGCACATGTACGCCACCTTGGCCCTGTACGCGGCCATCATCATGGCGCGCCTGCTGCGCCTGGAGCTGCGCAAGTGCTACACGGCGGCCTGGGTGGCGGCAGGCTGGCTGCTGGGAGCACTGGTGGTCACGCCCGTCCTGCTCTCCTTCTACGGCGCCTCCACGACGCACCGGCCCCGCGAGTGCTTCCAGTTCCACAGGGAGCTGCGGGAGGCGCACATGGTGATCACCAACTACTGCCTGGTTGGGGTGCTGGTGGCAGTGTGCGCCGTGCTCACCGCCATCCAGCTGACTGCCATCTACAGAGTGGCCGTGAAATACTGGCCTGATGTCAACTCTCACGTGGAATTCAGGGCTCAGGCAAAGAGTTTCTTCTTCATCTTGGTAACTTTAGTCTGCTTTATGCCTCATCATGTGTTCAGAGTGTATTACATCCAAAACTACGACCTTGATAAAGACCATAAACTGCTCCTATACAATGAGGTTTTTTTAGCTTTAACAACAATGTGCTGCCTGGATATGTTGTGCTTCATAGCAGGAATAGCACACTGAACTGTGAGCTACCAGGAAGTCCAGCTGCAGTGTGTCAATATCGGCTTTTGAGAGAAGTAAAACTGTGATGGGATTTTCCTGAGCTAGGAAGACTGGTGAGTTCATGCCGTGCCTCTATTAGTCTGCAGCATTGTTTGGCTTTTGCAGGCCAGTAAGATTACACTTTCACAAGCTACTCTTTTTATCTTCTCTCTAGAAAGCAGACACACTTGAGTCTCACTCTAGTCTTGACCTAGGAGTCATGGCCTGAAGCTCCATTAAGATTTTCCTTAGCTGTCCTTCTCTAGCAATTACAGCACAAGTATCCATTCCTTTGTAATTTTTTCCTCAAAGTGTCTCAATAACCACAATCCATTGTGGCCCATAAGTACACTCCTCTGAAGGTCTAACTTCTTCTGAAAATTGTGATACTGAAGGGAAGAGCTGGGGAAAAAAATTTTTTTACAGGATATTTGTACTAGTGGTTTTAGATCGAAGGACATAAATTTTACTCGAATGAGAAGTATTCACAGATTGGAATACTTCAGATTGGAAGAGACCACAGTGGGTCATCTGGTGCAACCTCCCTTTGTATAATTTATACAAAATTAAATTATGTGAAAGCTAATCATTAACACAGCTTCATCCTTACTTGTGTCATTCCAAATCCACAAGGAGCTCTGAATTGTGATAATTATTTAGAGTGAATGAGAGCAGAACAGGATTCAAAACTTCTGCTTTATGTCACTCTCCCATCAGGACTGGATCTGTTATCTCTTAGGACCATTGTAGCCGAAAAAGTTGCTGTTCTTCCATAACTGGATCTGGAATTCAGTTGAGGGGCAAGATCAGACCCTCTCCAGGACATGGAAATACTTTATTAGCCTTCAAAAGCCTTTGATGTCTGGTCACTTTCAGTTGTCTGTTGATTTTATCGAATGCCATCTTTTTTCCATTTATGTACATAAAAAACAAAACCAGAGCCAACTTACTGAACTTAAAAACTTACTTTATCAGTTCTGCATATGCTTGTGTACGTGTATACAAACTTGTTCTGAAGTACATCTTTTCTCCATTAGACAGATTATATTCTGTGGGAATCACATCTGTTTTGGGAATCTCTGTTTTATCTTCATGATTTCAAAGTTCTTTTTAATGATTCATTCTTCCTGCTCTGCTCACTGCAGAAGGTCTCTAACCCCTCTGTTGAAGACCCCACAGTCTTTTGCTGCATCCCAGCAGCTTGAGGCCAGATTTCTCCCACCCCAGACTCCTAGGAGTTACACAAGGCTACACTTCCTCCTTCACAGCCCTATAAGTTCCCATAATTTTTTGTCTGGCAACCTTGGCTACAGAAAGTGCTATAATCCCTGGATTCAAACAGATTAAAGCTTGACTTGGGAGGATAATAAAGTACACTTACAAAGTAATGCTACTAATACCTCAGATTCATGACTTTTCTTTGAATGAAAAAACCTACGCCTACTCTGTCAATCCAGAATAAGCATTTTTGCCTTGACATTTCCATAAAAAAAACTTAGTTGAAAACTCCTATGGTTTCAGGTTCATTTCTGCCTCTTTTAAAAAGTGTAAGGTTTCCAGGGTCCAGCAGCAAGTCCTGAAATCTGAAAATCCTGGTCTGATGGCTTCCTCTGGAGTTACCATGCCCACTCCTATTCAAAAAATAGTTTGATCAGCCCATGATTTTCAAAGGCAGCAGGTAGACCTAAAGTTTAGTATCCCAGAGATGAAGCAGAAAGGGAGAGATTTTAAAGTTGGATCTAACAAAGCCTTTAGAAAAACTGGCAAAGTTGCAGGTGGTGCAACAAGCACACTGTTTCTCCCTTACTACACTCCTGGGGCTAAATAAAAAATTTGTTCCTTGAAGAAATGTCCTGTGTCACTGCCCTATTCTCACTGACCAATGCTCCCAAGGTGACCTGCCTGGTGAAGATCAGAGTCATCTGACCTTGCTTGTGAGTCTGCTGGTCTATCTGTTTCTATCTAATAATGGTGTCCAAGTATAGGAAAGAAAAAGGAAAATTACATACATATTCTCAGCCATTCAACCAATCACGTCTTGACGGCCTTGCCTGTGTATTGCCTGACATTTTTACCTTGCTGAAATAACCCTGGCCCACTGACTTGGCTTCCTGGTGCGATGCTGAAGCCGTGTGCCCATCACAGCTGTGTGGTTGCCACTGGCTGCTGGCTGGCACTGGGCCTGCTCTGCTTGCCCTGCCTGGGTGACAGGGGGCTGCATGCACCAGCACCAGCTCTGGGTGCCATGGAGTGAACTTGCACAGCACCAAGGCTTCCTCTCTTTCCCACTCTGCCCCACAGTGGGTAGGCTGTGGGAAGAAAAGACAATGGGAGAGCAGACGTGTAAGATCTCACTATGGTCCTCTAATTCAGAGGATAATGGATTAAGCATTGAACTCAGTGTTGTTACATCAAAGACTCACATTAAAGTGACAGAGAGAAGCTCTATTCAATGTCTAGTGCCTTGATGAGATCTTTTAATGCACTTTAAAAACAGGTTAAAATAAAAAAAACTATCACTCTTCAGAAGGAAGGTCTGAGAAATAAATTCTGAAAGGACAATAACATTGAGCTCAGATTGTAGGTTACTATTCCTTACTATGAATTCTATGATGACATACCCTGGAAAACAGTTTAAAACGTTGATTTGAGTGCCATTTGCAGGACCTAAGTAATCCTGGAGATAATTATAGACATTTATAATTGCTTCTGCATCAAAGGATCATGTAAAATTGTAAGCCATTTAGTCACCCCATTCATTTTTAATGTTATTCAACAAAGACTGGGAAAATCCTCCGACATTCTGGAGCAAAGAATATCACACTGCTGAGCATATCTTCTGTTGTTGTTCTCTGCATGGAGTTCTGCATGAACAGAGCAGGCAAGCAGACCAAAACCAAAATCCCATTTGTATCCCTGAGTTAGTTGGATGGAAAGCTATAGGTGTTTGTCACCACACAAATGAGTGTGCTCACTGCTGTCACACTACACCGCGGCTAAGGATGGCCTGTTCCCACCTAACTCAAGCACATCCTTCTCAACAGTGCAGAGGGTGATGCACAAGAGACATCTCTGGTCTGAATTCATGCCTTCCTTTTGATTCTTCTGCTCTTTGTGCCTGCTCACAGAGAAAGGCCATATTGATGGTGTTGCACCCCTCTCTGCAAACAAGCAGAAGGAACAGATGCATTAGGAGGAAACAAAGGCACACTCCTACTCCCTTTATTCTCTTCTTCTTCACTCAAGCAATGACACTCTTAACACTAACACATACTGTCATAACTATGTCTCTTTTTTTTTTTTTTCTGTGTCAACCCTGAACATAAAAACACACTACAGTCTTTGACTTTTATGACATGCATTCCAATTTGGAGCTTTGAGTGCCACCATGAGCCACAGAGCAGTTATCTGGCATACAGAGCAGAACTACATGTGGGTTAAAATTATGAAAGAAATTGAAAATTGCTTTACCATAAGCACATGGGCAAAAACGTTGCAGAAAAGCTACAGGAGGGCAGCACTTTTTGCAATGATTATTGCACAGAGAATTAATACCAGACAAAACTAAAGCCTGAGAAATCATGAAAAAAATACCTTTAAAAATATCAAAGCTACAAAATACCATTAAAAAACCCCTACAATTTCTTCATGCCTTCTTTATTACACTGTTTTGAGCTGTCAGTGAGGAGCCATATACTAAATCCATGATAAGTCAAGACCATGTGTTGTCACACAAAGTGAGTCACAGAAATTGTACAGAAACATCTTGTTCATCAGCTAATGATTTTCTGATTAGACTGACAATCAGAGAACAAGAGCCATTGCTCAGGAAGAGGATGCTGATCTTACACTTGATGAAAGAGTCGCAGCTTCTGACTCTCCTGGGACTGAGATGGCATCCCTGCCTGCAGGAGCTCTCTTGTTTCAAGGAGTTGTAAACAATCTTTTATGGAAAACCATACAGAAGCACCGAGGTACACGAAGAAACACACCACCAGATTTGCACACAGCAGAAGAGGGGAAATCTGGCCTCCAGAGGAAGTAATTTTCTTTCTGACAAGGAAAGATGTAATGGGGGTTCCCAGTGCCTCAATGCCAGCAAAAGAGTAGTGCTAGCAACGGCTGTCTGCTTTTATGTCCTGGCAGGCAAGGACAGAGATAATGAATGTGTCAGAGGAAGGAAGGCTGCAGGAGATAGACTGGAAGACATTGACTTGCATGATGATTCTTTCATTCATGAATTCTCACAAATATTTGGAAAGACTGTTCTGTACTTTCTAAGGCACTGCATACTACTGCATAGAACACCTTGTAAGTCCTAAAACTCCATGAAAATAAATTGCATCAATCTATTGAGCAACTAAAAACCAAAAACCAAAAAACAAACAAAAAACTACAAACAAACAAACAAAACAACAACCAAAAAAACCACTATGAAAAGGTAGAACCTTTCTATGATATTAAAAAATAGCATAAAATACATGCTACCTTATTTTCATACTCTGCTTGGCAGAAGTCTCGAACCCAGGGATGTATTCTTACCCACCACAACAATTTACCCAAAGATGTGATAAAAAATGCTTCAGACATATTTTTACTAAGTCCACTTCCTGCAGCAATTCTTCCTCTCTCACTTTCATGTCCTCTATCTGCAGAAACCCCCTCTGAAATGTTGCAAAATGGAAACCAGCAGGAGAAAAGTCTTCCTACTGGATAAAAGCTGGAGGGGGAATTTTCACAAGTTCCACATTTTGTTTTTCCATTTGCATTATCATTCCAGCCCCTTTTCCAAAACTTAACCTAAGTGAGTGACTGCTTGTGTATCCTGGACAGAGCAAATGAAGAAACAAATTCAGAAAGAGGCTTTTCCACAATGAGGAACATCAAGATGACTCAGACTCATCTCCTGCTCTTGGTGTCTCTTTCAGTGTCTTTTGACTGTGCTGTGAAAGCACGAAATGTCAGGGCACAGGCTGGTGGTGCCTGTCCCATAAACGAGGCTGTGCAACATAAGCCACCAGGAACTTCCCTGCTTGAGCTATACTGCTACTTTCTACAGCCACACTAAAAACATTCCTATCTGTAAGAAGGCACTTTTATTTCCCCCTAGCCCACAGAACCTTTCAAAGGAGAAATAAATTTTCAGACAAATGGCACATGAAAACTACCAGAGTTTTTCATCTCAAATTTCCCCCTTCCCCTGACATTTCACCCGCTAACTGTCTGAGAAGAGTAACATCAGCAAAAGTTTCTACTGGATTAGTGAAAACCTTTTAAAATTTTAGGCTGATGAACAAAATATATCTGTGCAACCTATGTTCCACTTTTTGCTTTATAACAGATGATCACATCTAATGACTTACCATGTGTGTGTGTGTAGTTTAGCCCCAGCTGGCAACCAAGTACCACAGAGCTGCTCATTCACCTTCCTCTCCTTCTCTCCCTGTGGGATGGGGAGGTGAATTCGAAAAAAGGCAAAACTTGTGGGTTGAGATAAACATAGTTTAATAATTAAAGTAAATATAATAATGTTACTAATAATACTAAATATTATTATAAAAATAATAATTGTGATGAAAAGGAGGGAGAGAGAGAGATAAAACCCAAGAGAAGCAAATGATGCACAGTCCAATTGCTCACCACCTGCTGATCAGTGCCCAGCCTGTCCCCCAGCAGCAATCAGAGGGCTTCCAGCCAACAGTCTCCAGTTTATACATACTGAGTATGGCAGTCTATGCTGTGGAATGTCCCTTTGGCCACTTCAGGCCAGCTGTCCTGGCCATGCTCCCTCACAGCTCCTTGTGCACCTGGCAGAGAATGAGACACTGAGCAGTCCTTGACTTAGGACAAGCACTACTCAGCAGCACCCAAAACAGCAGTGTGTTATCATCATTATTTTCATCCTAAATTCAAAACACAGCACTGCGATAGCTACTAAGAAGAAAATTAAGTCTATCCCAGCTGAAAACATGGATTTAGCCTGTGGTTCTTCAGAATACCTGAACAAGGAGCCCTTTGTAAGTAGCTATTACCCCCTTTAAAGATGAGTGGTTTGGTATCATATGGCACATTGTTCATCTTCTCATTGTCTGTTTTCCTTACCTTCTCATCTGTTTGGTGAAATACTTTTTGTTTCTCAGTAAGGTGGGAAACCAAACTTACTGAGCACCAGAAAGTTCAGTGTGATTTTTCCTGGTTTCTAGACCTGAGCTAGTCTGTTACTGATTACCCTAATGCTTGACTTATTTGATTTGTTGCCAACCAAGTTCTGGCAGGAGGAAGCTGGAGAGTGCAAAGTTTGAGAGCCATTGCCTTACGCCAAAGTTACAGTGTGATCACAATCACTTTTCAGATTTATACAGCTTTAAAGCTTACTTGGTTAACAAAAACTCTTACTCAACCTGGTGTCTGCCCACAGATGTGCCATCTGCAGTTTAAGAAGGTTCCTACCACTCAACTGTCTAAACTCAAAAGCTTTGCTCTAAGATCATATTGTACACATGGAATGGACATAGCCCTCTGACTCACAAGATAATCTTTGTGCCAAAGCAGGGGCTCTCGGTAGAAATACCTGAACAGCCTTGATGGTGGATTCCTCTGACAGGAGCAATAAATATGAGAATAATTTACAAAATAACAGCAGTATCTGCATGTGAAGCATTAGAGCAAGATTAGAATCACATAGAGAAAGGAACTATTAGAAGTCTGCAAAACTGAGACAACAAAGCCAACAAAATCTTAGGTTTTACAAAAGAGAAACAGTTCAATTGTAAAAGCTAGGCCATTAAAATTCAAGATAAAACAATGCAAGGGAGAATGGGAAAGTAAGGAATAGTGTAACTCATAGCTATCTACTTGTTTATTATTTAAAATGACAAAGAAATTAAGAGAGAGCAAGAGAGTAATAGATAAAAAGACAAAAAAAGAAAAGAAGCTGCTTAAAATGTGTCTCTGAAGTATGCTAACAAAATTTGAGGGATCAAAAATAGACCACAATTGCTATCTGACAAATAGAGGTGGCTGAAAGATGAAATGCAAGGGACATATTAAAGACATTTTTAGGAGAGTCTTTGTAGACCAAAACCATGGATTGCCCTTGCAGGAATGGAATTGCCCTCTGAAATCACCTCTGAAATCAGAATATCTCTATTTTTAAGTATAAGGATAACAAATTCCATTAGTTTTCTTCTAGAATTTTTCTCCTACTAGCACTCACAGAGCTTGAAAAGGAATTCAATTAAAAAGGAATGCTCTCCTCTCATTATTGGATGGAATAAAATCTTTTTAATCAGACCTTGTCTGATCAGACAGAATAATAATCTAATAAGAAAGCAATACATCCTCTACACCTACTTCTGCAGTGGAGAGCTCCTCATGAAATTGCTCCTGGGAAAAAGCTGTCAGCTCACCTTTGTTCCTGCACACCCACACCGCATGAGCCAGCAGGGATCTGATCAAAGCATCCCAGGTTTTCTGCCAGCAGGTAACAGACACTGAACAGTCTCCATGGGCTGGCGTTTTCCTGAGCAGTTGCCATCAGATGAGGCTACAGCTGAGGTGGCATGGAGGCGCTTCCACCCCAGCAGCATCACTGTAATCCAGACATGGAGCACAGCCTGGGATACCTCTGCCTGGGGAAATTGTGGTGCAGGAGCAACTTGAGGAGCCAGGGAGGAGTAAGGAGGTGGCCTGATTCAAGCACCTAATAGGTACTGGTTGTGCCAGTCATCAGGCTGTAAAGCCATGAGCTCTGGACTTCAGAAACACTCTTCTGGCACACAGCTAGGTAAGCTAGAGCTTGGCGTGTCTTCCTGAGTTTTTAAGTTAGAAAAGAGTCCACAGGGCTTCCCACCTATAAAATCTACACACAGCTGCAATCCAGCAAGTTTTGGATCATCAGCTCCTCCTGTAAAACCAGAATAAAATATCCCCCATTCCTTCCTGCTAAGGGTAAGCCCCTGCCTTTGTTGTCTGGTGAGCAATATCCTTGCAGTAGGAGCATTTCACAAGGTGCTGCCAGCTGGCCAGTGGAACATAGCTGGGCACGTGTTCCTGGGAGGGAAGGCAGTGGGAATATGGGTGTATAAGCAGCTAGCAGAACCAACAAAACCCACTTTCAGAGTAATAAATGAGATGGATTCTAGCCAGTCAGAAAAATATGTGAATGCATATAAAAAAATATGGTAAGATTCAAGAAGTTGAAATGTACTCTTAATCCCTGTGGGAGCCTGAGAAACCCTTTCTGCAAAGATTTAGAAGAGGCACTGGCAGAATATCTCAAATAGACCTGACAATGGCGCAAGCACCCAGTTTGGCAATCATTAAACCACCATGTTAGCTGCTTTGGAGAATGCCTCTGAAATCTGTATTAGCTTTCAGAGAAAAGAACTCATTAACCTCCAAACTGAAGTGTAAGTATGCCACACCACAATACCATGAGAACATCCTTCCACTCTGATTTATTGCTCTTAAAGGGGCTATGCTACTACATGTCCTCAGATAAACCAGTGGGCACCATGAAAATGCACAGAAAAATAATTTTCAGGACTCTTAAAGGAATTAACAGTGCAGACTTCTTTATTGGATTAATTTCACTTATCCCTATCCATCAGAGCTGTAGAGAACTCTCCTCTTCTCTTGCCAAACTCCCTTGTGTTGTGTAACAGCATTAGGAGAGTAGCTTGTTTCCAAATGATATTGAGGAAGACTAACTCTATTAGGTATGGATGTGTGCAGTACTGCTATCACAGTGCTCTGCCTTGCACAGCTCCAGGCTAGCTCAGTATGAACCAAAGCCCAAGCAGTTCCAGCTGAATGATGGCTCTGTTCCAGCAATGGGAAGAAGGACAAGGAATGATCCATCCCCTATTCTGATGTGCTTAGTTTTTCCTTAGTTTTTCCTTGTGATGCTTAGACTTCCTCTTCCCATCCATCAAAATGCCAGGACCCACCAGAGATTCTCAACATATGAAGGTGCTGTGTCACAGAAATGATACACATATCTGGAAAGAAATAAGACAAGAGATGCCAGTAAATCACTTGCCTGGTGCTTGCACTGAGTTTGGAGAATATTTACCCATGATGTGCTAATACACCAACCACTCCCACTGAATGTTCAGGGAAGGCAGACATTTTGCAAGTCTGTTTTTCTCTATGTCTAAAACACAAGTGCAAGCTGGGTGTATTGGACCTCATGCCCTCCGCATCAGGAAGGAAGTGATCAGCAGGTCTGCATGGTAACAGTGCTGGTGCCAGCAGAGACTAAATGGCACAAATATTAACAACTTAAATCACTCAAACTTTGATACAGTTTGCTGGCAAGAACAAAATCTCAATTTTCATCACCAAAAAAGAATTACTTCAGAATTTTCTGAGAGCTACAGAGAAATGTCTACCATTAAATTCTCAGTGGGAACTGAAATGTCAGAGTTTCATACAGTAGCCTTGTCAGTCTTTGACTTTAGCTTCATGTTTTCACATGGAGCAGCTTGCAGCTATGGACCTACTTGTGGCAGTGATGATTGATTATTTTCTTATTGCAGGGAAAGAAGTGACAGAGGTCAGGATGAATGGTATTGCTGCATTCTTGGACATCCTAATGTGGGGCAGATTATGTTGCCAGACCATGAACTACAAATGAACAACCACCTCCAAAAGCACATTCTCTAGGTGAACTTCTTGCTTTGGATTGATATAATCTCCATGTGCCAAGCAAGAGAGGATTTGCATCAGACCCAGGTGGCTGTGCATTGAACCAATAGGCTGTGGTGATCACCAGAGATGTCAGAATTTTCGAGGCTATTTGTTATAATATTGATACTCTGAGACTGGAAAAGGCAAGAGGTCCTCGCAGTTTGTCTAAGAAAAATGTGAGCAGTTTGGTAATATTGATGGAAATTAGAAGTTCACAGCTGTATTTTAAAACATTTCATTTCCATCAATATAAACTCTGCTGGAAGTAATGCAGAAGTAGTGCTAACAGCCTGATCCACTGATGATGATGAAAGCTAG
The DNA here is from genome assembly GCF_028018845.1 of Melospiza georgiana. Lineage (NCBI taxonomy): Eukaryota > Metazoa > Chordata > Aves > Passeriformes > Passerellidae > Melospiza > Melospiza georgiana. The sequence continues at coordinate 48,383,974 of NC_080430.1, forward strand.
CACAAGATCCCACAGCACATTAATTTCACAGGTGAAGAAATGTCTGTTGCCCTGCAGCAAATCTGCAGCAGGGTATGTGTAACATTTCTGGATTTATCTGCAGTCCAGCATGCAGCTGCCTTTCTTTCAAGTACCTAATGACAACTGTTTTTTAATTAAAAAGGTAACAAGCAGTGTAGCAACTGGGAACACAGCCACATAACTATTTCTTTTGACTTGACTTCTGTTTTATTAAGTAGTTTTTCCTGCAATGTCACAAAGAAAAAAAAGCTTTCAGCTTTGTCATGCTAAGTGGTACACAAGTTTTATTGTGCAGAATGTTGTATGTGCATAGGCAATAGCTATGACAGCATGGAAAGCTGTCTATTCACATTATGAAATTCTGAAACAATGCCATTATTAACTCAAGTCACTCAGACATGTTTTCCAACTACTGCTTTGTATGTTTGATACCACAACAATTTATGTTAGATGACTCAAAATGTGGCATCATTAGAAGCCTTGTTGATGTAATTATTTTACAAACTTGTTTAACAGAACTTTGGTACTTGGTGCTATCATGATATTTTCTTTGGTTTTGTGCCATGAAAGACTCAAGTGAGATTGCTCCTCAGCACTGTCTTCCCGTTCCTCTTCACCATGCTCTGCTGTATCTGCCCACTTGTCAGCCTCTCAGAAAGCATCTTACAAGCTTTCAAATGTGTTTCTTCCTCAGCCATAGCCTAACCACCAAGTGTAATTCTCAAATTTGCCTGTGTAGTTTCTATGGTTCCAACATTTTGGTTTTAAAAAGGTACTGTCAGGTTCTTCACCATGAGCTGAGCTGGCCTCCGAGGAGATTACATTTCATTACCTCTCACACACACCACAAAAATCCCACCCACAATAGAGAAGACCCCTCATACCAGTGGAGTGACCACAAACCAATTATGTCAACTAATCTACTGGTCAGAAAGCACACAGTGAAAAAGATCACCAGTGCATAACATTTAACAGAGTGTTTTTAAAAAAGATTAGAGAAGGTTAAAAAAACTCTTTTTTCCACTCAGCTGTAATGAATCACTCTGTGGCTGGTGTTATCTCTCCCATTTTTCCCTGTTTAAACTTCCCATTCGTCACAAAGTCACTCACTGCTGCTGTGGCCACCCGAAAGATATCTGTGTAGTTTGAGCCAGTTATCTTGAAGAGCTGGGTACTTTCAGCAGGCAGTCTAGCCCTCTCAAAAATAGGTGTTTCAGATAAATAGGAGAATTAACATCTGAACTCACCAATCCGTCATTACCACCACTGAGAGAGTCCAGACATTTGCCTTATTCTGCTTTACTTCTGGACCCCACCCCATCTCCAGCCATTCTTGGCTTTAAAGAACCAAACTGAGAGGCCACCCCTCTGACACTCCCAGATCAAACACTCAAGCTTTCTGTCCTTCACATTACTAATTATTGTAAATTGCCTAGCTGGCCTAATTTCCAGTGCTTTACAATTTGCTACTCATGGCCTCATTATACTTTTTAATACTCTTTTAGAATTGTTTGCAGTAGGAGAGCTACAGTGGACAGTACAATCCTTGAAAGGAGCTACGCAGAATTCATAAATTAGATTAGTCACATAACACTGAAGCTGGTGAAGAGATGGAATTTGGTCTCAAGTTCCTCAATATTGATCACTGATCACAGCAATCAAGTTGCCTAGCAGGTAGATTCAGGATATGCTCGAAATCAGTGACTATATTTAAAAATAAAAGTAGTCAGCAAAACCAAGGAGATGAGAGTCAGAGTTGAGTTGTAATTTAGTTACTTCATTGAGATGCTTTAAGATTTTTTTTTCCCTCCCCATCTCTCTCACTGAATGGTTAGTTAGTCAGCTAGAAAGCTACACAGTGAATTCTCATGTCTGCATCAGTCTTTCTGTCCTTTCTCACAGAAAGGTAGTCCTCCATTCATAGCTTTACATTAGTAAGTGCTGTGTTTAGAGTAGTAATCTTCACTTTACATAATCCTCTCCTTTATATACTCCTGCTTTCAATTGGGACCAAATGCTAATTTGATCATGCATAAGAGACATACATAAATGTCAACCAGCTCGGCTGTCTTCCTCCTCTGCTTCTCAGTATTGTTGCAGTGGATGATGTTGAAGTGGATCAGTGCTGACACTTATCCTATTAAAGCTCTGGAAATGCACATCAGTGCTACTGTAATATTATCATTCTTTGCATTTTTCTCTTCTGGCTGAACAGGCAGCATGATTGATGACAGAAAGCCTGGTTAAGCAGAATGAAGTTACTAGTAAAATAAGCACTTGAATGAGTCACAAATAAATATTTAAAGGCAAGCCAGAATCTATAGTTAAACATGGGCTATAGATCAATTAAAAAAAAAAAAAAAAAAAAAAAAGCAAATCATTCCTTCAGTTATAACTGAACTTTGACTCAAAAGAAAACTTCAGAAGACAAAACTATGCATACATGAATCAAAACTATCCAGCTTGAAATCCAGTGAGGCAGCATGGATTCTAAAACCTGAAAGATATAAAAGGATGATAAAAATACAATCCAAACTCAAAAGATAAAGAGCGCCAGAAAGTGAGAAAAGCAAAATTTAACATACACACAGATGTGAATAAAAGGGAGAAAGGAAGAAACATTTCCTACACAAAAACAAAGAGACTGCCACTCTGTGGCACCTTTTCAAACAACATTTGTAAAGTTTCTTCTATGACAGAAAAAGGCATGATGAGAAATGTATGGGTTTACAGGATAGCCACACTTCATTATTTTATTTTGGGTTTATAGTTATTTTCAAAATCACTGTCTTATCATGTGAACAATGTATATATGCAGAGAGAGATTCCCTTAGCAAACAGAAAAAATAATAATTTCCTCAAGCCTTACTACTGAGACACATACATTTTTACCCAGATGTTTTTTTGTTTTTTTTTTTTTTGTTTTTTTTTTTTTGAAGGGTAATTTCAAATTTGCTATAGAAAGGAGTTGCATCCACAGGTAATATCAAACTGTTGTTGCACCATTACTCATGACTTGTGTGTTTTTGAGGGATGCCCATTTCCAGTTGCCAGAGCTGCTGCCTCTCCACTCATCCCTTCCCAGTCTCTTCCAATGCAATTAATGCCACTTTCTGGTTTTCTGCTGCCAGTACAGGTTTCCATGATGCACTCAGCTCTGCAGAATAAGCTCAGGACATCCCACTGAGTTAATAGATTCAGAAATTGAGATCATGATAAAAGCGAATTTCAAAAAAAACAACAAAAATTCACCCCTCCTGCCTCCTCCCCCCACCCCAGAAAAAAAACCCCAAAATTACTTCAATAGAAAATCTACCAATCCTGGAAATAGACAGATTAGCAGGAAATATCAACATCACAGCGTATTGGCAACTTGCAGACAGTCTGGTTTTATAAAATAAAATTAATTAAATAATGTACAATTTTTTTCTTAATTGTTATAATACAAAATTCTTACTCTTGTAGGAAAATGAGAATATGACAGAGGAAAGCACCACAGAACAAAAAAGTTCAAGAGAAAGTAACATGAAGGAGATTATTCCAAAGATCATGTTAATTAAATGCCAAATAATATTTTTTTAACAAAATACCTGAGGTGTATCTGAAGAATCCACCTAGATTCTCAAATTAAAAAAAAACTCAGTTTATTTCTTCTTTTTTTCAGTTGGTGCTTATTTTGAGGGCAAAGAATTACTAAAGAAAGAATCTGCAGGAAGGGAGAAGCACTGATAGCTGCTGGGTGTTTATGTGACATTACATGTCTGTCACTCCAGAACAGCAGGAGAAAGTAAGTGTGAAGTTTTAGTACAAACTTGCTACCATTCTGTCAGCTGTCACCATTTCCTCGCTCCATTCCTCCACCATTCATATTTCTGTCCAGGAACCAGTTCTGCTGAGGTACTAACACAATTTACAAGCAGTTCAGTATAGATTATATCAATTTTTTAAAACTTCTGAAGTTATTCATAACCACAAGACTCTGGCATTAACCACCTCATATAACTCTCTTGTCTTACTGTTCTCAACTTTTACAATTTATAAAAAAATAAGAGAGAGGGCAGGATGAACTACTCCAGTCAGAGCCAAAACATTTCATTTTTTAAAATATGTTATTATATTTTTGTTTAGAAATTTTCAACATTCTGGAGAGCACATATAGAATTAATCTTCTCACCTTCCTCACAACAGAAATAAAACTTTCAAAGCCAGAGTGGCCAATGCTGGCGAAGCCTCAACAGAATAAAACCTCAGTTTGGCTTGAAAGTACTTTGAGGAGCTCAGGTCTGAATATATGGCAGAAACATAAATTTACCATTTAAAGGAAAAGACTATCCATCAATATTTTTCTAGGTGCAAAAGCTTTCTTGCTGTGGATGACACAACTCTGCTTAGCTCATAGACAGTTTAACTGATGCTTCTAGAATTTATACAGCACATTTCAGGACCAATAAAAAGATATGTTTTCCAAGCATGTCCTTATGAGGTTTTTAATGGTGATACAGATAAATTTTGTGATGAACTTGCAGTGGTAAAAAGCACTGTACCCATAAAGCTGGCCCCAAAAGTCACCTTCGTGCCTGTGCTTCACACACAGCATTGCCACAAGGTGCTCCAGGCATCCCTGGCAACCCTGGCAGCTGTTGTGGCAACAGGTGAGCAAAACATGTCTACCTTCATCCTAGGACGTAACAGGCTCATTTAAGTGGTGCAGTTACTTCACCTGTGGAAAATAACGTTGATGAAAATCTTGATTATCCAAAAATGATTGATGGAATCCACACAAAAAAAAAAATTTCAAGTGGCACTATTTATAATTAATGAAATGGATTGCAAAAGATTCTATTTAATATATATAAGAAGTTCAAGATAATTACTTTTGTCATGTGATATATAATGTTTGAAATATAAAACTGAGTTTTCCAGGATGTTGTTCTTAAAGATATATGCATATTGATGCTACATAATGAAATTCAAAATTTTTTCTATACAAGGATTTGTAGAATTTGTTGTGAAGTTATCCTTTTTATTTGCAAGAAACAATCTCTTAGCAGCTACTTCGAAGTGTATACATTTTACTTCCCTGCTCCTTTCTAAGAACACACTAGTGAAACTTGCAGGATAAATTATATCATTAAAACAAAACAACAAAGGACAAGATGAAGGGAATGAAATACAAAACTCAAAAATCAGCAACAGGAAGGAAGAAAATGACATAACTGAAAAATTCTGAAAATTCAATGGTGATTTTTTGAATTAAGTTAAGATGTTGATAAATAAAGTGGCAAGCTTCCGGTGGGTTTACAATCTCTTTGTGTTTGCATGCATGCAAATGTCATATGCAACCTTTCTCTGTACTAATACTAAAATATTTATATTACATTACAGGTTTTACAATGAATCTTCACTCATTTTTAACCAAGGATATGCTGCTTGCCAGGGGAAAGAATCTCCCTTTTTAAAATGTACAATATAGGGCTTGCATCGTTACCACATCATATGAGACTCCAGTGTTGGATGCTTCCAGGTCCTCTTAAATTAAACTGTTGTAGAACTTGTTGGCAAGTTTAAGCAAAAGTAAGCAAAAGATGCTGCTGGTATAGCTGTCTATGCCACAAAAATTATGTTTCCTCTGTATGCAGAGCCATGTAAATAAATGGAGGCATGAGAAAGTGGTAACTGATCACTGCAGTTCAGGGTGCAGCAGGCCACTTCTTTGGCTGCAAAACCACAGGGCTAGGCCTAGCTCACCACAGTGCTCAAACTGCACCGAACCATCAAAGCCTTGCAACCACCTTGCCTGCACTTTTCAAAAATTATTAGGTTTGCTTCTCCCCCTTTGCAGATCTTTTACACACTGTCCTTCTCAAGGTGCAGATCTGTACCTGCATCTCCTCCACCTGGGAGCTGCTCTTCAGCACAGCACACGACAGGTGGGCCTGCACTGGGCTTTTCTTTATTCCTTATTTTATGATGTCTTAGTCTGTTTATGGCTCTTATGACCAGGGATGTGGTCAGTGGTGGATGTCAGAGTGTGGCAGAGCCCTGCAAGCCCCCACGAAGAAGGGGCAGGCAATGAAAGTTCCTGCCTGTACCCACACACATTCCACCTGCCTGCCAAAGTCAACCTCAGCTGGCAGCTGCAACCACTTTAAAGTGTTTGCCATTGGGGTGCCAAGCATGGTAGGGAGCAGAGGTCCTGGTGGGGCTCAGGGCTGTTTGCCAAAAGACAAGCTCTGGTTCATGCATTTTTCTCTGCTGCTGTTGCCGTAGGAGGCTGTTGAGGAGGAGCTGCTTCCCCCCTTCCAACTTCCCCCCTTCCACCCTCCTGGTCTGCTACAGCACATTCCCTGCCTCTGCATACCTTGCCTCACATAAAAAGGCACCTGTGTCAGCATTTGGCCTCCCTCTCTTCCATGAGAAAATCTAAGGTATAAACCTCAATCTTCCTACACTGGAGGAAGCCCCAGGCCAGATTCTATTGTTGAGCAGGATGGTCTGAGCAGGACATCACCACATGAGAGAAAGGCCATAGGGCTGTTCTTGGGATTTGGCATAATTCTAGTGGAGAAGAGTGACACAAAGTAAAAATCAAAGGAGAGCCTTGGAGAGTGTGTACTTGGGAAGCACTCCCAGCCCAGGCCTCAGATTTGAAGACCTACTGGAGACCAACACAGTGACTTCACACATACCAAAAAACAGCTGACTGAGGTTTCTACTCTGAACATCACTTTTGTCATTTTCCATGTCTTGAGAGAACAGGACATGATATTCAGAACTCCAATGGCCCCCAAAGAGTCCCAGATGGAGATGAACTCTTCTGACTCTTGTTTCAGACCCTCTTTGGCTAGAAGAAAGGCAGACATCCTCCTAGAACCAAGCCTTTCTTGAACTCAAGGTCAAAACCAGAAAGGTGTTTTTTTGCATGACATCAGTATGTCCAGCAGAACCTAGAGCACAGATTGAGACTTCCTTAACACATTGCCAGAGCACCATGTCAAAGCCAGCATGGCCGTATCTGCAGGAGTAAACAACAGAGCCCCTAGAGCCTTGTCAACTTTCACATCATGAGCAGATGTTTATGAAAAGTGCTGGCTGTCAGGGATAAATACTTTTCTGAGACCACTCACCACATTTACAGATTATTCTAAATGCTTACAGGCTTACTAAGCAAGTCCAGCACCAGGGAATATTCTTGAACTTGGTTCAATTCAGTAGGATAAATGCAACCAGAGTTTAGTGATACAGAATGGATGTTGGACAGACATTAAAAGGAAAACAAGAAAATCTGACAACTTCCACTTGGCTTGAGCAGACGTCTCTGAGTGTTTTCTCTCAATATGACTGTAACTTGCTGCTATGGCTATGTTTTACTGCCAGGTTTCCTACACACACACAGACAAAATATTTTAAATATTGTATGGAACATTTCAGTCCAGCTAAATCACGGGGAAGCATCCAACAAACACTAATTTCTGTAAATCAGATTCTTCCTTAGGCAGTTGTTTTTAATATAAAATATTCTCTTTGGAACAACTTTCTAAGATTAAGGTGTGCTGAACCCATCAGGTTGCTGTAACCACTCCTGTCTAATCTGGATCACACAGAGAAGCAAAACAACTGAAATTGAGCAATGTGGTAGGACAGTGGGTCTGGAGATGAAGTTTCATACTGTAACTATTTGGGAATACAGCATTTATATATTAATGTGAAAATTAAAAGTGAATTTGAGATGCAGAATACAAATTTTCTGACTTCCAGATGTGTTTATGACTGCATTGCGCTATAAACAAGACTTGCATTAAAAATAAACAGCTGTCACAAATTTTATACAAGAGAAAAATGCACTTCTGCTCTTTGTAAGCAAAGTAAATAATGGCTTCTTTGTGTGCTTCTGATGCTGAAAATTTCAGGCAAAGTGGTGAAATTAGGAGGAGACATGCAAAAGCTACAAATTTCTGAGCTTTAGTTAATGAAAGCTCATGAAGTAGTTATGAGATATATTAACTGGGCATAATTGAGAGCATTGAACAAATATAGGTGAAAACTGTGAGCAATGAGATTTTAAAACTAATTTTATCTTTGTGTTCAAAGTTGAAAGTGAAAGATTTATAGCAATTCCTATAAAACAAATAGACCAGTTGAGTAGATATAAAATATGGAATGTAGAAATGTGTATAACACTATTGTATTGTTTTACAGAGGAAAGCAGTGAAAGTAATATCTGAAAGACCTTTCACTTACTTTTAAAAATATTACTATTTTATCGCCTATAATAATTATTTCCATAATTGAAATAAAGATAGAACATCTCTCATTTAAGAATCAAATAGCTGCTGGCAACATGGTAGTGGTTTAGTATATGTAGAAGAGGAGAAGGAGAAGATGTGATGACCTTATAATTGCATTTATATATTTACATACTGCATTATCAGTAACACACAGAGCCCTAGAACTAAAATATGCATGGAAAGAGAAAAGATTATAAACTTTCAGTTCAGAAGCAGAGTGAAATTTGGTCTTGAAGTCCATTAAATTTGATCAGTGAGGATAATTTGCTGGGATATATAGGTATTTTATATCTGTCTTTGTGTTCAAGACCCATACAGGGAGAACAAGTTTGTTATGCCTCAACCTCTGTGATGATCCCATGGGACTAGCAGGGTGTTTGGCGCTGGAATTGTTTGCAGTATCCTTGCCCCAGGAACACCTCCTGGGCACATGAAGTGTACTCACTGCACAGAATACAGCAGGGACACAGGAAGGAAACCATGACAGTTAAAGGCAAATCTGGTTTTGAGATGACTCAGAGGTGATTTCTGATCCTCTAGCACACACTGTCCTGGAAACCCTGGGAGAAACCCAAGCTCCAGCTCAAAAATAGGATGAGTCATCTGGCCACAGGCTTGCTCTGTATCATCCTCTTCCAGCAGGACCTTCATCCACTGATTAAAAATACATCACCAGCAGCATAAAAAACTCGGTATTCCTGCTCACAAGTGGCTACTACACTCTGTCCCGGTGATCACCCTCTTTGACGTATGAACACTCACTACATGACCAAACCTCTGATTTTCTTTTCCCATCCACAGGAACCTATGACAGAAATGGTTGCTTGTGGTTTATGTCATGTTTCTGTCACATATTAGGGAGGCACATGATATTTATTCCTCAAAATTATCCCCTTAGCAAAAAAGCTGGCCTGTGCCAGGTGCAAAGCTTGGCTATTGCCAGCCTGTACAGCTCTGCTACATGCAGATAAATTCTACATCCTTCAGAAAAGTTGAACCAGAATAAACCCTTGGATGGGAAACTGGCACCTGAAACAAGATCCAATATTTTAAATGTTTCTGAATGTCATGCCAGTACTCACCATTTCTAACCAGCAATCTTCTAAGGACTGGGGCTTATTTTTGAAATCTTCAGTTGGCTAAATGGTGTGATGACTTAAGACATTGTATCAAGAACTATTTTCTGGCCCTTATCATTTTATTAACTGAACAGATATTCAACAATTTTTTTAGAAATCTATAGTCTTTTTACTTGAATTGGATCAGAGTCTAAAAGACTCGAGAAAGAGAATAACCAATGTCATTTTTTTCTGCAGTAGCTTGAATGAATGCAACTTGAAGAATTCCAAGTCCTTTGACATGTTCTTTAAGCTCAGAATATTTTAACAAAATCTTGTTAAGACTTAGCCTTCTCAATGTGGTCTGTTCAACTGCCTCTGCCTTGTGCACTCTTTTTCTTTATAAACCACTCATTATCCTACTTTCTCTTCTAAATGACCACATATTGCCAAGTACTAGGGAATTTAAATACAAAACCAAAACAAACTTACAGGAGCCAAATTGTGCTCCAATTGCTTGATTATTTTATTCATTATGTCCATAAAAACTTACCTCAACTAGCCTCTGGCAAAGTTTTTAGTGGTTCTTTTACTGTGTCTAATTTCCGCTCCTATTTTAGCAAGGAACAATACTTCACAGGCTACAAAATTTTTTATCCAATACAGCTGTGCAGATACTAGTTTGTCCCATGACTGGAGTGTAACAGCTTGTTCTGCTTGGACTACATCACAATTCAAGTCTCCACATAACTTTCTTTATTTTCAGGTCTGGTATTCTCTAATCCCCTAAATCTTTCCTCAAGAAAATTTTGGTGCTCACCTTCATGTATCAGGATGAATATTTTCTTTTTTTCTGTCCTATTCTGTCCTGAATATAGTCATGCTTTTCACATATTTCAGTCACATTTTTCACATGTTCATATTTTCTCTGCAGATGAAGTTCTCCCTGTCAAAACAGGAATATGCAAGAAAATTTTACTAGTTGAAGGTCCCTAAAATATAGAGAGGTCTGAGTTCAGCTGAGCCATCTTAAATATTCTAGAGTTTCCTAAACTGGGGCTCTGGACACCTTTACATTTGGTAAAATAGAAACCACTGTATCTTTACCAGCTACCTTTGGTTAAAAATAGGTATGTGAGCTCCAATCCACCTTTGTTACCTGATATCATGGGTTTTGCTTTTCAATATACAGGAAGTTTGGGGTTTTTTTAAATTTTCTTACACTTTCTAGATTCCATTGCAAAGACCAGTCTTCTCTATCTCTCTTTGAGTAGAAGGCTGACCTGTACACATAAATATAGTGGAAAACTGTATCTGAATCTGGTGAATCAGTGCATTTGAAACTGCCAGAGAGCAAACTACTAGTCTGTTGTCAGGTGGCTCAGGTATGATGCAAATAAGAGTTACCAGTTTCTTGAGCTGTTGGAAACCACTCATTATGTCTCACTAAACTCTTGTGTTCATGGGTTTGCGCATACTATGGCTACAAAGGATGTTCCCAAAGTTGCACTCTAATATTCTATAAATCAGTATGCAAGGTGTCAAATGTGTTTCATACACTCAAAAGATGAATCAATATACAGACAAAAAATGAGTACATAAAAAATATTAATACTCAAATTACCAAACTAAAAACTTTAACAAAGGCTGTAATTCAAGATAAATAAAAATATCATGGTGCATCCACAATTATTAGCCATGTTGTTATTCACATAAGTTTGAGATTCTTTGAGTAACGTAAAATAAAAAATCCCTGATTTTTCTTGCTCTAAGGAATCAAGTCCCAGAGGTAATAGCCATATTATTTGGGAGGATCAATGCCTATATTTCTAAAGACATCTTAATCACTACATTATCTCCATTCTTTTTCATCTGTTCATTTTATATATATTGCACACTAACATTCATGAACCTCTCTTGTGGTACAAACTGCAAAAGTTTATGTGTCAGTGACTTCCTTTAGGGCTACTGTTCATGGTGTCTGCAGGGAAAATTAGGGGAACGTACCTACCACTGACAAAGCTGGGTCATTCCTGAAAAACAAGCTGTCAAATCCTTTGTGTCAGTCACCACTTTTGGGCAAAACTAATTGCTCCTCAAACCTCCACAACTGGAGCCTGTGGTGGTCTTGGGCTGCTGCTCAGAAGCCAACTGCCTGGTTTTGGAGTCACCTGGTCTCTCACCCTGAGAGCTCACAAGCTGGTGTGTCACAGTAAGTCCTTACAGAAAATTGTTCATTTAATTATTTTATGCTCTTTATTTTTCTACCAAAACAGTCCTACTGCACAGAACCACCTGACAGAGATCTGCACTTGTAGCAGCACAAATCACATTCTTCAGTTTTGCACTTTCCAAACTATAAACGCTATTTTTGATTTCAAGAAATTAAATTGTCCACCGTTTCACATACCTCCTTTCTGTTTCAGAGGAAAATACAAGAAATCAGAAAGCTGTTCCACTGCTATCAGATCAGTATCACTGCTATCAGACTGAATCCAGGCAGAGAGGCAGGAGGAACACTAGGACACATGCAGGAAATCTGACATGCAGAGAGCACAGATTGAATTCACTGTAGCACCAGTATGCATGTGGACTATAGAGCCACAGAAGACACCACAAAAGTTTATAAATTAAGGTGACCAAGGCCTCTGCTGTATTTACAGTCATCAGAGCTGCATATGCAATGGCTTCTGAGCATATAGTAGGGCATACAGAAAGACTGACCAGCAGGAAAAATGCATCTCTAGTTTTGTCTCAAGGGTTACAAGTCTCAGCAGGGTGTACAACTGCTTTCCATTACTCTGTAAAAGAATTTTAATAATTTGGAACTAGGTCACTCTGGATATTAACAACTCATGACAAAGAGCAGACCTGAAATCAAGTGATATGCACAAAATGGAGTAAAATAGTTTAAAAGTTACTCAGAAAAATTATGCAACCATTCATCATGAAACCATTGTGGTTTATCCATTGCATATTTTCCTTATACTTTTCGTATACATTATACAAAACTTGAATCATTTTGATTCAGGGAAAAACCTCATAAACTCCTAACCCTTCTCTCTGGATGCCCTTTATAATGACCATGAATACTGTTGGTCTACATAAACTAAGTATGTCATCACTAAATTCATTAAAAATTTTATAGAATCACACACTCTAAACTAAAGAAGGATGATCTTTTTTTATTTTTTCAGCATTTTGAAATACCAAATCCCTTTACATTAACTATTTTGTGATATCCAAAGCATACATATAATTCATTCCAACAGAGCAGTTAAAGAACAGGCTGTGTCAGCCTTTTTACATTTGGTACATAAGCATTACCTCATTCTAGTGTTTTTCTTCAAGACTGTTTTGCAGGGAGGGGTTTTGTAATGTATAAAACACTGGCTGTTCATTAAGAAAGTGGTCTGGGTAAAAAAGTTAGCAGTTTGTGAAGGAAATTCCAAAAACATAGCCTAGTCTTGAGTCTTTAACTTCCACATGGTGGTTGGGTTAAATATCTCATCTTCTGTAGTTCATACAATTTTGTATGTCTATGATGGTTTTAAAAGCGGTTTTCCTACTTCATGCAGGAAAATAAAGATTATTCAATGGCACTCCACCACTCCCAAGCAGGCCAATGCAGAGCTTGTACTAGTTCCAAAGTTGGGTTTTCCAGTAAAAAATGTAGGAAGTGATTTATGTTGGCCATATAAACACATTATTTCCAATCTGAATACAAAATCTCTCTTGCCACCTTGCTGATCTAATCCAAGATGTTAGGCATAATCTCAGCATTGAAAACTGCTGCCACTCTGTGGAAACACTGCCTCATTCCCAGTACTGCAGAATGAACATCCATCATGTTCAATCTGGGAAGATTTAACTGTGAGGAAGAACATCTATTCTAGTACCTCTAAGTACCTCTTGTTTTCCCTACTTTTTTCTTCATATTATTCTCATGAAATAAAAGTTTCTTTGGAGCTTTGCAAGTCATGCTTTGGTGAGCAGCATCAGAATGCTCAAGAAAAGCTACAAGAAAGTCACTGAAACTTGATTTTCTTAAGATGTGGTAGACACACCTGACATGACAGCACATAGTAGGCCTGGGCAGGGTTTCAAAACTAAATTGGATACAAGTACAATTTATAGTTCTGTAACAACATGCATATGTGAAATGTGTGCAGTTTAGAGACACCAACATTTGATTTGTGGACATTCTCAAGTGCTTACCTTCACAAAGAAATTCCCACCAATTCCCAGTTACAATGCCTGTAAGAGTTAATACATGAAAATAGCCACACTGTACACTGGAACAATTGTGCTTTCCACGTGTATAAATGAGTTTTGCCTTTCTCTTCTGTGACTTTTTGGGGGCTGCTGAGGTGCAAATGTGCATCTTTAAAATGATAACTTTGTTTTGCACCAGCATGATGACAGACCTGCACTGATAGTGTATGAGCATGGGCAGACACTATTTGACTTTTGAGACCCTCTTTTGGTCACCCAAACCACCACTAAAATCTTCCTCTTTTAGTCTCCATTGTCTCACAATTTGCAAGCAAGACAGAGTGAAGGCAGATCATTAATTAGGTGCCAGGACTAATTTTCTCACATGTTAAAAGGATAAGCTTGACTTTCCCTAGGACAAAGAAAACAGAGAAAATGGTGGCGCTTCCTCCCAACCTTTCACTCCATTTCCCTCTCAGCATGCCTGTATCTCAGCTGCCTGTGCCATGTCAACCCCAGACTGATAAAATAGGGTTATGGGGGGGAAATGACCCTTGGAGAAGGAGCAGAGATGGGGCTGGGCAGATAAAGGATGGGTGAGGCCGTTGGGGCCGTTGAGGGGCGGCAGTTGGGTGGCCACAGAGTGTCCCCATGCGAAGGGCTGCTCCAGGATAGGTGCAAGGGGGCTGGAGGGGTCTGTGTGCTCCTGAGTGGGCTCCCAGCTCAGGGCTGAGTGGTACCCAAGCCATTGTGCTGTGGTGGGCTTACTGTGGAGGGTGTGTGTCAAACCACGGGGTACACGAGTGTCTGGGAGCTCTTACTGGTGCAGAGCACAGGTGTTGGGCCTGAACCAGCCTGTGTGCGTGCATTTGTTCGCTTACACGTGTTTCTCTCTTTGTGTGTGTTTGTGTGTGTGGGCAGATGATCCACCAGAGTGCCACCTAGGAACTCCCAAGGATCCACTGTCACACACAAGAGCTTATGCTCAGGGTGTTATGCGTCTGTAAGCAAATAAACACAGCAGCATGCCAAAATCTTGCAAACTCTTGGTTGGGTATCTTCATGTATATATGTGTGATGAGGGTTTGTGCTAGGATGTTGAATGGCTATCTGCAAAGACTCTGCATATTTTAGTATTAATTTGAGAGTGTATTGGAGTGTGCACCCAGGTCTATTTTTATGTCTGACTAGTTGAAGGAAGTATCATGGACAAAGGAGAAAACATGCTTGTCTGTCCAGGTTTAATCAGTATAGTACTGACGGCATTACTGAGGGAATGTTATGTGAATGTCATGTGAAAATTTTAATGAAAAGTATAGATGTCACATGTAGTCTTCACATGCCTGTCACATACAGCTGCTATGCCAGACTAATGTGCACATTTGCATATTCTCATACAGCAGCACATGTCTGTGCTGCAGTGCTTTGCTTTGCCATCTGAGTGCATATGACTGCATATTTTTAGTTGGAGAGCACGTGTAGAACGATTGCAATGTATAGACCATTTTAATGTATACTGGTTAATGTTTTGCAGAACTGGTCTTGCAAAGAATTGATTGTCATTGCTCAGTGAAGAAAGTAACAATGAAAGATAGATTCTTTTGATGAAGATTTCCTACTAATAGGACATATTTCCATCTGCCAGTTCCCTCTAGTGTCAATAGGCAGCATCATCTCCTTAGAGTCTTTAAAGGATAGGAATTAATGCCATGCTTTGTATCATTTAAAGGATTTGAAGAAAGTTTCCATTTAAAAATTTAATTCTTACTGACACTCTTATATGAAATGTGAAACCAGCACAAGAGCTCTCATATTGTCTTCTGTGCTGTGAAGGGAACAGCTTTGGTGAGTATACCAGGATAGTTCAAATCCTGGACATACTCGCTGGTTAACTTCTCAAGTAACAATGCCAGAGGAGGTCACATTCATGGAGGCTCACTAATTTTCCCTCAGGTCAAGACCACCATCTTATCCAAGAACTCTAGAAACTCAAGCTGCCCATGCTGAAGTCAAACTCCACCCACATATGTATCAGAACTGTTGTTCTGTCCAGTTCACAGTTAATTGTCTATCATAAATATATTAAGGACATTATTAATAAATGACAGAATGATGAATGTATCAGGATTTAGTTATGGGGCACAAGTATGTCATTGCTTTTTATGTATCCCAGCAGACAGGAAGACTGATTTGATGTTATTAGAGTTGAAGCTCTTTAATCAATATTTTTCTGAAATGGTCCAGTGTTACAGCAGCTGTCATCCCATCAAAGTGCCTGTGCTATTCTGAGCAGAGTGATTATAAGCTTGAAAGATTGTTGAGGTCAAAAGTTTTGCACACCCTAACAGATTAAGATACTAAATTTTCTTCTGTTTCTTGTGCCATGTGGGTTTTGCAAACAGTTGCATATTTCTCCACAGAATTCCAGAGTGGAGTATTAGCTACCATTATTGTAGGGGCTTCAGTTGAGTTAATTGCAAAGGGAATCAGAGGGCAGTGATACTTTGAGAACCATAAAAATCAGTTCTGTATGTCACATGGTCTTTTAAAAAACTTTAATATGCTTTGAATTTCAATATTTTTCATATAATCACAGGGAAATGGCTGGCAAGAAGAAAGAGGTTCAGCTCCAGGTATAAATCCTAATTACTTGAACAACTTTAGAGGGAAATAGATTCTTTTTCTGCTTGTTTAGAATGTTAAAATGTTAATTAATTTTGTTTCAGACCTTAATAACCGATGAAGAGCAGTGGGATGAAATGCTGCAGATGAAGGGTATAGTAGGTACTAACAGCTGATATTTTCTTTTTAACCTTTCACGGACATATGTGCATGTTTTCATATTTATATATTAGCTTTAATAGATACTCTAGAAGCCTAGCACCATATCTTTTAAAGAAAGGCTATATTAATATATATTTATAAAAGTATATCATGGAGTCATTGAACCATACAATTCTTCCATTTGGAAAAGACTTTTAATATCATATATTACAATTATGAATATACAGTAACTTATATGATAAATTCTCATCAAAATATTTATTTAAGTCTTATTTTTATATACTGCTGTACACCAGTGTTTAGAAAATACCTTTCAATATGGTATTCTCCATCGTAGGGAGTTGGATGCTTCTGTGTGTAAAATCTTTCACAGACTAAATAATTATTGCAGCATTCTAGAGAGGGCATGTTCCATGACATGCATTATTCCTAGTTTTCAGTTCATTTAGTCCAATAACTGTCTCCTAGCTCTCCTAGGAACTGTTTTTCAGTAAATGGAAAAAGTCTGTAACAGGATCATATCTGCAGAGAGATAGTAATAGGCAGGATAAAAATGAAAACCAACAGTGGGAAAGAAGAAGAGAAAATAAAAGCAAAAGGAGTACGAGAGAAAGGTTGCTGTTTGGATTAATCATCTCAAAGAGTATTCTGAAGTAGGTTTCCAATGTCAAAAGTAATTGAAATTAAAGAGTACGTATCCAGTAATGTATCCACTGAATCCATTGATGAATTCATGATTCATTGTCTAGAAGAGGACTGAGACATCCACACAAATGCCTTCCCAGTGCTGCTTCAGTGCAAACATAAATGTCTCATTTTATAACTTCCTCAAGTCATCTGTTTGTAATTCCAAACTATCACCTTTTAGTGATAGAAGTGTATCAAGCTTGGTGTGGTCCTTGCAAAGCTGTGCAGAATTTATTGAGAAAACTAAGGATCGACTTTAGTGAAGACAATCTGCTACATTTTGCCGCGGTAAGGACACAAATCCTGTGTGTGACCATATTCACATTTAGATTTAAATATATCTTCTGATCTGCATATGCAGAGCTTTCATCTTATTGTCCTTATACTGAGTTGCTGTAATTTTGGCCAGGTTGCTTTCCCTGCATATGTCCTCATAAAACTTTGTTTAGAAGTAGATTAGAAATGGCAATAAATATGTAAGAAGCTATGATAAAAAAGAGCTGATATCCCACAACTTTTGTTTTCCTTGATGAGACTGAAGAAATATTTAAAAGCCAGACTATATGACTTTTACTTTCAGGTCTCGGCATTAGGAACCATTGCATTTAAAATTCTTACATCCCTGAAAAACTGTTGCATAATTTTTTTTGCAAATGTTAACTTTAATTTCATTTTTAAGAAAATGAAAAGGGGAGAAATTTTAAAAAATCACAAAACTGTAGTAGTAAAAATATTTGTTTACACTAGCAGTGTATATATATATATGTGTGTGTGTGTGTTTCATACCTCCTATTTAAAGTAGATAAATTTATTTCAAAGACTCAGTTTATCCAAGATGTTGACCAAGTTCATCCTTTTTCGTGTTAGTGAAAACTTAAAATTCCATGATGAAAGAACTTTTCATAAAAAACCATTAATTTTTTATACATGAAAAAGGCAGGGAGTTGTGTTGGAAGGCTATCTCACGTGCTTTCCTACAGTTGACTGCATTTCACAAAAAAATTAACACACTGGATAAGCTCTTCCATCAAGACTACATGGGCTACTCCTTCATTTATATATGCTATTATAGCCTACATGAGAAAATAGTATCCAGAGAAGATATTTTTCCATGATTTATTGCTGTACTACAAAGGGAGGACAATCCCATATTACCAAAACAGTTCTTTCTTTATCACTACAAGGACTGTCAGTTGTATTTAGGACTGCAGTTTGCGTTTGCAACACCTAAGTATTCAAGAGTGGGGTCTTCCTGTGAGTGAAAAGGTTTTCTTTATATATGCATGCTTACTTATGTAATCAAATAATGTTTTTTGTCTGACTTCAGGCAGAAGTTGACAACCTTGAAATACTGAAACCATTTAGGAGGAGCTGTGAACCTCTGTTTCTTTTTAGTGTTGTAAGTACATCACATCAGCTTCTTTTAATGTGCTGCCTACTTCTGCCTTAACTTTACAATAGATTTTGAAATAGATGTGAAGCTGTACAAATCCTATCTTTACATTTTATATTATGTAGGATGGTACTGTCTGGTGTTGTTTGCTTGAGCCATTTTCCATGGCTGAATCTGGTGGTTCTCAAGCACATTTTTGTTGTAGCTGTTGCACGTAAGGCCACAGAAGAATTGTGGTAGTCACTGTTTTGGTGGTTAGTGGGAAGTCCAGGTAAGTTTTCCAGGTTTGCCTTACATAAAGTGCCTGCTTGTGGTTACACTGAAATTATTTTATACACTGTTTTCATCATGGAAAGAGAGTTTACATTTCCGGGCATTATAAGATTTTTAAGATAACAGATAAAATTGTGTTTTCATACTTGAGGAACTGTAGCAATTAATCATATATTTATTATCTCTCAGTAATGGGCACAGAAAGCTGGTTCTCCTAGGACTGCTCACTTAAGAAGAGATGGGGGTTGTTTTAACTTGAGGGTGCCAGGATTTGAATTTCCATAAGCGAGGACCAAAGATAATGACACTTTCAGGACTCTTTCAGGTTTGAATCTGAATGCAGCCTAGAAATGTTAGCAGTATTTTGGTCACCTTTAGCTTCACTGCTGTGCACCTGAATGTGGTAGAGAATGCAGTGAAAAGTCAGACACACACAACAAAAAAAAAGATGGAAAACTCCATGTTACAGAAATTAAGAACAAATAAAATCCGTATTTGCATTTGTTTCCAACTGTATTATTAGTACTGAGTCTAGAAATCAACATGGAAAATTTGGTAAAGAAGGAAACAAGGAATTAAATGCACAAAAGTTTCATTCTGAAATAATAGAGGCAGCAGTAGTTTTGGTGTTCACTTCAGTGGTCATAAGAAATTATTCTGTAGCTGGAAAAAATTAGCAAGATATTGCATGCTTCAAAATTTCAAGTAAATGTGTAAATTAAGTGATGAAAACTCACTGAGAGTGTTATTTTCTCTTCAACAGCATGGTAAAATTATTGCAATGGTGAAAGGTGTAAATGCTCCTCTCATAACTAAGACAGTAACAGATTTAGTGGAAGAAGAGAGGCAAATTGCAGCTGGAGAGAAGGAACGTGCTGAGGTACTCACAAACCAGATACTTATGCATAAATGTATATTTTTATTGCACTTACACTGTTTCTCTAAATGTCTATGATGGTGTCAAGATAATGTCTAATTTTTTGCATTTTGGTCCTAACAATAAAATTACACATATGATGTGCCTTTAAGAAATTAAGTAAAATTATCTGGGTCCTAAGACACTTTTCAAGATCACCTAGCCCAACCCCTCTTGCCACAGGCAGTGGCACTTTTCACTAGATCAGTTTGCTCAAAGCCATGGGGGATTGCTCTGTACCTGATGAATCCAGTTTGCTACAAAAAACAAAGGCCAAGTGTATTCTATCACCTTTGACTCCTGACTTCCAGGTAACATGAAGACACAAGGACAGCTCAGTCTTGGCTCAATAGCCTGCACTGTGAAAGATCCCACTGTTGGAATTCACAGTAGCAGCATCAATCCTCCCTTGTTGCTTGTTCTCCTCAGAACTCCCAAATTTCCATTATGGTACTTTATATAAACTTGACAAATTTACAGGTTAGCCTAGCAATGCAAGAAATTGAGGGATGGATGAAATGCCACTAGCCCATAAATGTTTTAGTAATCTTTTTTCTTTCTTGACTATTTTTTATATCTAACTTAGGAACTGCATCATATGAAACAAAGACATAGGAAATATTTGAAATAATCATGTCTCATTGCCTGTTTTGTTTAAATGGAGATGAAAGAACTCCACTTAGAGTAAAAAGAGCATTTTAACAAACGGAAACTCAGTTAAGCAAAATCAGACTGACCAAAGGGCCTTCTAAGAATTGCTTGCTTTCCAGGGTAGCAAAATTGAGATAAATGAGTTGTAAAGATGTGACAGCTGTGTTTGCTGACCTTGCTTTTTCACTGGTGATGCACTTTTACTCCATTTGCAATTACCTTAGGTAGAAGAACTCGTTTTTCATGATGAAGGTTCATCAGACGGGTCTGGTGAGGAGGTTGTGGAGGAGGGTAAATATATTTGATGTATTTTAGAAGTGTTAAGGGGAAGAAAGAGAACAAATATCTTTTGATTAATAATTGTCTATGTTTAGCACTAATAGACCTTCTTTGGGTGTGTTAACAAAATGCTGTCATTGATCTTTCTTCTGTAAAGAATTAATGTACTGGGCTGTCAGCATCAACATTTTCACCCCCACACTGAGAACCTTCAGACTTTAGACAGAAGTAATGTGTGCCAGGGAATTTTCCTGTGTAAAGTTAAGGCCTTAAAGTCACTTCTACACAGTCCTTGTGTGAGCTGTGTACTTCTGTTGAGGTGGAATACCAAGATGGGGCCAGCCTGAGAGGATTGTAAGAGTTAATCTGTGAAACAATGGCATGCCTTCTCTCAAATTACTCTTTCACCAGATTAGATTTAATAACAGATTTTTTTAAGTACATAAATCCATTGTAGGAGGATAAGCTTCCAAAAATATTTAAAAATAAGCACCATCCTGTTTAAAAGTCCTGTCTGTGATTTCTCTCAGGTTTTTCATTACCTGAGACCTCCATCTTTTCTATTTTTATTGTTATCTGTGGTTACTGAATGTTCCTACTGCTTCATCTCTGCAAAGAATGCCATTCTACAACCCTGAGATGGAACAAACTCCTCCATCCTCTCCCTCTTCTTGATCTTGCTTTTTCTTTTCCCCATGAGAGGCATTAGATCACAGTCATGGCATCCCTTTTCCTTCCTCTTCATGTTTTGATTTGGTTTTTTATTTAATTGTATGGTTCACCTGACAAATTTCTGACCTCAGCTTTAGCCTATATTTTTTCTCATAAACCCTGTGAGACCTAGAAGTACAGTATTATCATTTAGCAATTATCTAAAGACTTCATACTAATCCCCAAAATCTAAACATGATAGAAAATCAGAAAACTGAGCTTTAGTTCATGTTCAGCTTCAGGTTAGAGGGATCTCTCAGACACTGTAATACACTAACTTTTGGCAGGAATATTTTCCTCAACACATGCAGTTGCTTAAGTGTTTGTACTGTTGGTAACAAGTAGTAGTCTGATGTTTCCCTTATCACTATCTTAAATTATTCCACAGTTTTTGGGATCTGATTGAGTTACAGTCAGATGCTTAACTGTAACCTTCTGGTCCAGTAAAGATGATTCCCTTTATTTTGATGAATATATTACTTAGCACATCATTTTTTCCCTTTTTCAGAAATATTCACTTATTCTGTTGGAATTATAAAACCTGATAATGTCTTAGCAGGACGTGTAGAAGAAATTAAAAGAAAGGTAGAGAGAATTTTAAAATATTCATTTATTCTATTTATTTAAGAGACATAATGGCAAAATGTAAGGTTAAGTAGATCCTAATTTATGCCCAGACTTTGGAACAGAATCTGATAAAGCTTCTCTGCTAAGGATGATAATAGCACAATAATTTTTACCTGAAATAATATGACATTCAAATCTATACTATTGCTTTAATATTCTATGCCAGCAGAGGTTAGACATTGGTTCATATTGCTTCTGTTATGAAAAAATATAAAGCCTCATGACAATATATATCAAGACCAAATTAAAAGAATTTTAATAAGTATTATGACAGGGACAGTGACCTTCGCAGGAAAGGGAATCAGAGTGCTATATGGGTTGTTTCTGCAATTACTTAATTACTTTACTTTAGCTGAAAAGAAAGGAAGCTCAGTAAAGGGGAAAAAAAAAAAAAAGAAAAAAAATGAAAAAAAAAAAAAAAAAAAAGCAGTGCTTGAAAAGAGTTTAGCTGGAGCAGCTGCTACTTGGCTCATGAGGTGTGTTCTCCGACACAGGATGCACAGCCAGCCTTGTCAGGGCAGGCTGAAACCACTCAGCAGCACCACAGGGGCTTTTACAGAGCAGAGTGCTGGTGCACAGGTTAATTTTGAATTTTGTTGTATCATCAGTACTGGGGCTGGATACTGCCTTGGCTGTAAAAATACCAGTATATGGTACAAACCTCACACCAATGGGTTGGGAACTTTGATGCAAGTCATGTGCCTCTCTCACAAATGCTTGCATTTAGTGCAGTAACCCAGCTTAACACAGAAAATCATAAAGTAGATTCAATTTTTTCCTCATTTGCTGTTTCTAAAGCCAAGTAGTTTAGCCTAATACAACAACTGTTAACAAGTACACATTTGTGTGACTACCATGGTTAGAATATAATTTATAATTTCTTGCAACATAAGTTGCATGTTGACCACTCACAGTGATCCAAAGGAGTTCAATCAATGTGAAATAAAAGGGATTATTACCTTTTGAATGAATGTACTTCATACATTGAACTGCACTATATTTCTTCTCAAACATTAACTTATGGGTATTGTAATCCTGAAGTGAAGTGCTTTGAAAGGCTGGAAGTTCAGTTTAGACAAAGATAGAGATTATATTTTGAATATTTCAGAGAATTTAAAATTTAAGTTAGCTTCCAAAACCAATTAATTTTTAGATTTACAATAACATATGATTTTGTATGTATCTATTTTCAAATGCCCCTAAGTAATAAGTGAATAATTGCAGATTATAGAAGCAGGATTTGGCATTGAAGCAGATGAGGAGAGAATGCTTACTGAAGATCAAATCAAAGTATTTTACTCCCGGAAAAAAGATGAGGTAAAACCAAACTCAAAACATAAATGAAAGGCTCAGGTAAAACATATAATTGTTACTAGACATGCTTGCAAATCTCTGTATGGTAAATTTTAGGTATACTGAAGAACAGAATTAATGTAGATTTAGTACATAAAAAAAAAATATTCCTTCTCCCTTTTTTCACTGACTCATATAAATATCACTATGTAGCAATCTAATATTCCAACCAAATTAAAATGACCTCCAATTAAATACTAAAAGATTTATTTCTTCTTTTTGTTATCTAAATGTGCATGATCCTTAGACATGGGGCTAAATTTATAACACTATTTATCAAAATAAAATTATACTGATTTTAAAATGTGTTATGACAGGCATAGCGACCTTTGTAGGAAAGAAAATTAGAGTCCTGTATAGATTATTTCTGCAACTACTTGACCTTGGCTATTAGGTGCTGAAATATGGCACAAACCCAAAATCCAATGTCATCTATATGAGAGTGTATATCTATTTGACATATATTATTCCAGCCAGAAAATAAATTATATTACATATTATACTTTTTTTCTTTCTAGATTTTATCATGGGGTTGTTCTGGGAATAAATATGTGCACAGGCAGAGAGGGAAAGCATCTCAGCCAAAATCTATTCGTTTTTTGTGTCTTGTCTATATTAGGGGACAAAAAAATAGCTAAAGACAGATATAAAGTTCAAGAAAATAATTAAATTAGGCTGTCCACCATTAAATTGCAGTGGTCTAGCAAACTGGCACCTGGATATGGTCATATTTTACAGCAGTGTGATAACTAAAATTAACTGTTCAGAAGGATCTGAGACCAGAAATTAAGTTCCTTAGCAAATATTTTTACCTTCTGCTATATGTGTAAGAGAGACAGAGGATGGAATTATATTCAAACAAACAGTTTGTTTGATTTTATTAGAGGGAGCAATGGAAAGGTTCACCCAATCTGAAGGAGAAGGTGGGAAGGTGCTCCTGTGGCATTCCAAATGAATAATAGCGAGATGAGATGGCTCCTGCTAAAGTCAGAGAGAAAAAAGAAAACTGACAGTAATCACAGATGGCTGCACTATGGTTTAAAAAGGAAGTAACAGGGAGATCATTTAAGAAACCATGAAGAGTTTGGTTTTAGCAAAGCTGGGATTGTAGGTTAGACAGAGGCAATTTTGAAACAGACATAAAATTCATCTTCATGGGAATAGCAGCCAAATTTGAGACTAGTTTGTTCATCTTGGGAAATGGGTTAAGAATATGCATAGATGTGAAGATAATTGAAAGAGAAAAGCAAAGAATTGAAAGCATAGATATGAATACTTCATCCTTGTATTACTAAAGGAAAAAGCTACCATATGCAATGACATGATGCTGGCTGATAAGGATTTAGTCAAATATTTAAAATGAGAATAGATATCCCCAATAAAAAGATGACATACAAAAATGAAATAAAATTAACAATTCACACCATAAGTTTCAAAACTTATTTTTCTGATGGATATGTACTTTTATAAGATTATAAGTTGAAACTGAAGAAGTGAAAAGCACATAGCAAAGGAAATGGAGAGCCTACAAATGTCTTGCAAACAGTTCAGTGTTCTATATTTATAGCCAGCTACATGACTTTTAGTTTCAAAAATTATTCATGGAACTGTATTGCAGTTTCTTATGTCACACAACATGCTGTATTACAAGCATAACAAGTGATCACATTGAATTTCTAGATAATTTTCTTCATTCTTGTCATTTGCACTTTAACCTGGAAGAACATCTAGTACTTGTTTAAAGCAGTTATATGACTTTCTTTATCTCAATTTACTTTCTTTTTGGACATTTGATAATGTTGTCTCAAATGATTGATAAAAAATATCTTCCCAAACAATATATCAGAGTTCTGAGGAATGTATGTGAATGCCAGTTTCAGGAACAAGAATGTATGAGTTACTTTTAAAGCATAATTGTCTCATTTCCAATGACAAACTCAGAGTTCATAGGGGGGAAAATTTTGTTTTTTAGCCTGACTTTAATGCATTCGTTCAATTCATGACGAGTAGACCATGCCATGTTTTGATAATCACTAAAAAAGAAGCAACTGGTGCTATTCCTCATTGGATAGAACTACGCAAAAAAAGTGAGGCTGTTGAGCTTGAGGAGCCAATCAAGTAAGTACCAGTGAAAATGTGTATCCATGGTTCAGTCAGGGCTCAGAGCACACCATAAACCAAGGCACGTTCCTACAGATGTGCCCACGTGTGCAGGTCCAGGGAGCAGGCAGAGTTCTTTGCCTAGTCCTTCACAGGACCACCACCAGAGATGCAGCCCCAGTTCTCAGGGCTGAATTCCCTTTTCTGAATGGGAATTGAGAAATTCCTTGCTTCCTAGTTAAGGATGATGAGGCAAGGTCATTGATCTCTTTGAACTCACCCTCAGTGGGTTCTCAGAACAATGGGAACAATGACACTCAGAGCAATGGGAATCCTTCAAAGCTGATGTAGTCCTTGTAATTCTAGTTCACCCATGCCACGGGACTGCCTGCACTGCCTGCACTGAAGGTTGCACTCTTTCCCATGTTTGCCCCTATGTTCCTTGGGAAGCTGTAGATATGGCCAGGGCAGACCTGAGACATGCTCTTCTCCCTGGGAGCACTGTAAAAGTCAGCAGAGAAAGGGAAGCATACTGGGTTGGTGTCCCCACCCTGGTCCAAGATACAAAAAACAATTGTAAGGATTAGCTGTTCACAACCATGGTATCTTGAAAAGTGTGGTTTTTTCGATGTCAAGGGCTTGAGGAGAATTTAAAGGATGATAATTGTATACACAGCCTGAGAAAATAGAGTATTCGCAAAAGTTCAAATATCACATAAAGTTTTACATTTAGACAAGACATTTACTTAATGCAACATGAGCTTAAATACTTTGTCCAAAAATTAATTTGTTATTTGCAATTGACATTTTTGTCAATGCCTGTTGCATCCCTTTCTGCATTAACTAATTACAGCTGGGGAATACTGCATTTTCTACAAGTGGCCAAGAGGGACTTTATTTACATAGCTAAACAAACAGGCAAGAAAAAATGAGAGGTGTCTCTGTTATCAACAACTCTGTAGTACTATCATTTTTACGATCATGCTGTACATAAATTAAGCACAAGACTTCTATTGATCATTTGTTATACACTGTACACTTGTCAACAGTAATTCTATCTCATGAAAAAGAGAAACTGTTTTGGATAAGCCAGAGGGGAATTTTTAAAGCGACCTGGCTGAGGTTTCTCCTTCAGAGCACATGATCATGCACTTTTTGAGAAGATTAATAATTTTCTTCTCAGAAATGTTACTTTACTCATGAATCTGAATTTAATAAAAACTTAGTTTCACATGCTATTCTTATGTTTCACTAAATTTTAAGAAAGTGTGTCTTCGATAATTCAGCTTGTTAACACTAAGCAGTGACTTAAACACTGTATTACTTCATGTTTCATCAGGTTGGCACCACTCAAGGAAACCGAGAGTCTGGTAAATTTATGCGATGTGCAAGACAGTATTGAAGATGCCAGCAGACAGCTTGCCTTCTTTTTCCCGAATTTTCATATTGAGGAGGGAGGACACGCTGAAAGGACGTTGGCCATAATTAGACCTAAGCTCTTGAAGGAAAGGCGAGGTAAGTGTTAATACCTAACCCTAACCCTAACCCTAACCCTAACCCTAACCCTGTATTTTCTATCAAGGGTATATAAAATACTCATATTTTGAATTTTGAATTATAAATTCTAACTCAATTAATGAATTTTTTTTGTTGTTATACTGTCTCTCCAGCATTAGGCAGGGAGTAATCTTTGGAATGAAGTTATGAGGTTAATTGTTTTAGAAGCCCCCTCGAACCAGGTCTCATAAGCTCTTGGGGGTCTATAACACACCCAAGATAGCTCAGCTACCCTTGGAGGCATAAAAGTCAGCAGGATGGCTTCTGTTGCAGTGTTGGAAACAAAAAGCCTTAATAAAAGGCAAAATAACAAACAGAGAAAAACCAAGCCAGGTGCCACAGGTTCTTGCTCCTAGTAAAGCACCTCCCAAAAGTGATTAGTTTCTTTGTTCACTTCTTTTTCTACTAAATTGCCCAGGCGGGACTTTTTGGCTCCTGTCCAATTGGCTATCCTTAAGTTTGAGGTGAAGTCCCCCAGGCCTATGAGGTGGCTTTTTCACCTAATCGAGGAGAGAAATTTCTGGGCCTCTTTCCTTTTTGAGGGGACAAAGGATAGTTTTGTCACTCCCTCAACAGGGGGCACACTCCTACAGTTAATGTTTTTCATATCTTGAGAATGCAAATGTCAATGATATTTCGTTCCTTTGACTGATTTTTCAAGAAATTCTGCCGATGAAATATTTCTAGAAGACCTGTCTGAGAAGCTTGTATTTTCAAATGTGGTATAAGGAACTAGATTTCTCACCATAACAAAGTAGCTGATATTCTTCAATAGCAGACTCCGGATAGATGAATGGCAAGGGGAAAAATATCCAACCAAAGATGTTCTATGCTGCATGAGGCAATGCTGCTCCAAGGCAGTTCTAAACAGACAGCATTTCTACAGATTAAGTTAAAAAATCTACCCCATTACATGAAGCCTCATCCAAACAAGTTTACTTTTCTCCTCAGTCATATATTTACATTTCTTCCTAGATTTCAGACAGTATTTTTATTTCTAGCTTGAGAATCCCTGTACATGAGCAGTCTTATGTGCAGAGAGCTGAAAGACTACAATCTTGATCTTTCCTTGTGAATTTATGTTACTTATGGTTGTCTAGCATGTTGCTTAGAGCAGCAGTTCTGCAGTTCATGTTCAACTAATTACAAATTAATTTTGTAGGTAATTTTGGCATGTGCCAAATACTGCTAACTTACCCATGTGGTCTTGCAAGACTTAGTTAAATAAACATTTCACCTATTCAAATTCCTTAGACCTTCTTTTGCTGGTAGTAACATGTATCATATTTCTCAGTCAGGATTTCCTACTGATATTTTTTTAAGAATGAGAAAGCCTAAATATGAAGAGGAACAGTTTTCTGAGTGTCCAGGCAACTAGTGATGCCTCCTAGCAGTTGCTTTAAATTAGTTTCCTGTTCTTGAGATAGGAAACAAATTCAACCATAAAAAGTTTAACATTATCAGTGAAAAGTCCGTGTCATTTTTCTACAAGTGTTCAAATGAATGAATGGATGGCAATTAGCATTATTTAAATATATTTAACAGATTCCATCATTCAAAGGATACAGGACGATGGTTTCCAAATAGCAATGCAGAAAGAAGTAATTCTAACTGAGGAGCAAGTACGTACATTTTACCAAGAGCATGTAGATCAAGACTACTTCCCAGTCTTTCTGGAGCATATGACCAGGTAAGATTGAAATTTTCACATTAAATAATTGTTGAATCAGAGACTCACAGAATGGTTTGGGCTGGAAGGGATAATCATTGCCCATCTAGTTCCAACCCCCTGCCACAGGCAGGGACACCTTTCACCTGAATAAGTTGCTCAGACTCCCATCCAACCTGGCGTTGAACACTTCCTGGATAATGCATGGGTCCAAGATATACATGTGTCTAAAAGTTCAGTAAAACACAAAACAGGAACAGATAATTGCAGATAATGGAATAATTTCCAAGTACAACAAATTAAAAAATCAAGCCTTTAAAAGTTACTAGCTACCCCATATTGCTGTATGTATGATGTCTCAGTGGCCAAGTCCACCTGATTTGAGTGAAAACAGCTTAGGTCTGCTCTGAAAAGGCTGCACTAAGGTTGTCTCTAAGACAGCTCTGAAATCTTCAACCAGGCCAGGTGCTGGATAACTTGGGGAAGAGAAATAAATCATGTTTGGATATTCCCTTCATGGCTGGGGCATGATCAGTCTCTGTCTTGCCATTGTGTGACAAAACACAGTAACTTTGCAATTTAAATTCATATTTAAGCCCCATAAGCTTTTATCAGCCTGTACCTATTTAAACGATCAGATCAGTTTTAAAGTCCCCCAATACTGGGGCTCATTTTCCTAGTCTGGGCTATATATAATCAAACTACTTTTTAAAAGTTCCAAGAGTTTGGAGTATTGTTT
The DNA here is from genome assembly GCF_028018845.1 of Melospiza georgiana. Taxonomy (NCBI): domain Eukaryota; kingdom Metazoa; phylum Chordata; class Aves; order Passeriformes; family Passerellidae; genus Melospiza; species Melospiza georgiana. The sequence continues at coordinate 48,413,295 of NC_080430.1, forward strand.
GGGGTTTTTTTTGTTATTGTTGGGGTTTTTGTTTGTTTGCTTGTTTTTTGTTGTTTTGTTTTGTTTTGTTTTAATGCTACTTTTCCCCTTGTACAGTGGTCCAACTCTTATATTGGCTCTAACACGAGAAAATGCTGTAGCACACTGGAGAAGTTTACTAGGCCCAAAGATCCTTGAAGAGGCTAAGGAAAATCCAGAGAGGTAATAGTCACAGAAGTAAAGCATCACTCACAGCTTTCAACTTCCCCTCACATTCCTCATCTCACTCCACATTCCAACTAGTGTAACTGTAGTGCCACCATCTGGAAACAGACATGCATTTCTGCAGTTTTTCAAGCTTCTCTTGAAGGTAGCAGTGTATTACACATAGGAACCTCAGCATTTTTTGAGATATAATGGCTGCTAAACAGAATTAAAATCTGAGTTTCAAAAAGCGCAATGAACTGAAAGGGGAACTCTTGAGCCAGAGAAAAAATGCCGGTAATACACATTCTTAATGGGGGGGAGGAGGTCTTAAAATACCACCATTATTTTTTCTTGAAATACCACTAAGATTTTCTTGTAGCTTATTGAAAACTTTGCATCGGTAGAATATTTTGTTTGTAACTAAGTTTCTCCTACACGGTTTATAAACAGACACCTTAGTTCTGCCTGCTTATCACATTGCTTTAGAAAACTGCAATGGTATCTATCACCTTACCTGCTGATGACAGAAGTGCCATCTCATTAAGAAATAAGTGGTATTTCTTGGAAATACAACAACACCGCTATTGGGAGGGAGGGATGCTTATATTTCTGATTTCCAAATCAACAGTAATTTATATTCCCTGGGTTGAAGCTAATTATAATTCAGAGCTCAAAATTGCTATTAAGTAACTTCCCTCCTTCAATGACTTAGTCTGCGTGCAGAGTTTGCGTTTGAACATCTACCTATCAACCAGCTGCACGGCAGCTCTACACCCAGTGATGCTCAGAAGGAGCTACAGTTCTTCTTCCCTGAGGAACACACCTTCGCAGTAATCAAACCTGATGCAGCTACTCCTAAAGGTAAGGCATTTAGATAGTATAGGCTGTATCTAGTGATGCAATCATTTCTGCAAAGGATTAGCAATGCACACTACAGTAAATCACATCAAATGCATTCTTTGATTCTCTGAAGTACATTTTCTGTGCAGAGAAATCCTTTTACATGGCTTGCATAATTCAGATACAGATCTCAAATGTGACATTTCTTTTGCTTAAGCTGCCTACGGGTCTTTCTTCACTAGAATAGTGATGAATTGAAGAAACAGAGCTCCTAGCTAAGTTAAACTGTTTAAGGGCCAGGCTTACTTACTTCTGAAAACTACCTTCCCAGCATCTTTATTAGACAAAGAGAGGGACTCTTGCCAAACCTGTATTACTTATTTCAGGCAGGTATCTCTACTGACTCAAAAGGGTCATTGCTCAGTTAGATGCGTTCCCATCCTTGATTTAACTTCCCATCCGTGATTTAACTTACTGTTAGTCTAAGGGAATAAGGAAAAAAAATCAAAATTAAAAGAGCACTATGCACAATTCAGAATCTTGCCCTAAGGATATTTGCTGCCACTCTTTAAAAATCCTCTACCTAAACCCCCTCCTTAGCATTATTCTATTCTGTCCTAACAAATTTTGGTAGTCTTTCTAATGGTAATTCATCATTGGCTTTTGTGAGTCTATCTTCCCCTCTTGTCAAAATCCAGATTGATTTAGGCCAGCCAGCTGATGTTTGATACAGCTTTACAACTACAGTCCACACTCTTCAATGTGAGAAGTAACAGTGAATGCTATTGTCATAGTTTATTAAAATCTGTGTTTGATACATGCATCAAGATGGATAATGCAGGGACAATGGTTTCTGCCCATTTTAGAGGACTGTTGAAGTGTTTCTTATGTTGTCCATATTTGGTTTGATATTGTAAGAATTCTAATAGCTATTGGTGATTTTTTTTAGAAGAAGGCATCCAGTATTTTCTGAAACTTTTAAAGTGTTGGTGTTTGGGGTTTGCGTTTTTTGCATCTAAACCGTTTCAAATCAAAAATGACTTGTTTGTCACTCTCCTAGATGAAATTCTGAAAAAAGTTAAAGAGGCTGGATTTAACATTGCGAAGATAAAAGAACAAGCTTTAACTCGGGAAATGGCTTTACACTTTTACAAGGACCACGAAGGAAAACCCTTTTTTGATGACCTGGTGAATTTTATGACACAGTAAGTGTTTTGGTTTACAGTACTGAGGTATGTAAGTAGACATCACTCTTGCTACAGTGCCAACAAAATATGCTACACCATAACTGGTGCAAGGATTTTACAACCTGTCACTCTTTCTGGCAAGTTTAGTGGCTTCTAGCAAATAATACTCTTCCTTTAAAAGGGAGATTTAAAATTCTTTTCAAACTTATGGATAGTTTTATTTTGGATTTTATTTTCCTTGAAAGGGAACTCCTTTCCAATGGGATCCTTTTTCTCCTCGTGCAGGGCAAATATTTTCCTCATAATTATAGCTGATAAAAACAGTATGTATTGTCTTGCTTCAGAAATTATTGGATGAGAATGCCTTTTGGACAAGAAGTCCAAATCCAAATATCAGATCATCACAATCTCTTTGGCTTTCAACTATGGGATTTTTCCTTAAACAAAACATGCAGAAAAAAATTTTAATATTTAAACAGTTTAATAAAATTAAGATAGTTCAATGCTTATTGTAACCCTTCATGGTACCTCTGATATTAAAGCTAAGTCTGCATCTCAGAAACCTCAGAATAGTTTAAGAGATATTTTTTTTATATTGATTTTACAGGGGTCCATCAGTGATAATGGTCTTAACAAAGGAAAATGCTGTGGAAGAATGGAAGAAACTCATGGGTCCAACTGATCCAGAAGAGGCAAAGAAGACCTGTCCTGAATCAATTAGGGCTCAGTTTGCCAACGAAATTTTGGCTAATTCTGTTTACGGTTCATCTGATATAGAACAGGCAGAAAGAAGCATTCAGTTTGTATTTGGAGAGCTGGATGCAGACTAAACAATTAAGAGACAGTCTCTGAAAATTGATATGCATGCAATTAAACGGATTTGTCCACCCAACCACTACATTTAAGACTACATAAACACACTTATTTTTCTTCAGAGTCCATCCAATTTTAGTTGAGAAAGTTTTGTTATCAGCTCTTCCATACTGCAAAACATAGCAAGGTAACAAGTAACACCTGCTAGGAGTTTGGCACTAGTAATAGTTTCTTTATGTAGGCTTAGTAGATGTTTTTTCTTTTATCATTTTAACAGATTTATGTGTTTCCAATAGTTCCAGGATTCTAAAGTGTTTTGTGTACAGCTATCTTAAAAAGAACAAGGGCAAGGGTCAAGGAAGGTGGCTAAAACACCATTAATGGCACTCCAGTGGTGATGTAGATTGAGTTCTGCAGTTCCAAATGTGAGCCAAACGGGGCTCCTGGACCCACTGGCCAACTGTGTGTGTGTGCATCCCTGGTGAGACTGCTCTGGGCTGTTAAGGTCTATTGATTCCCTCAGGACCCTGAAAAACATTTGCATTATTTGTTTATTCATCCTTTTCCTAAATATCTTCTAAGGATTACTGTCACAGGTAGGATAATAAACTAAAAGGTTCTTTCCAGTCCATTTACTTAATTCAAATATATCAGAGGAACTAAAATATAAAGCCAGCTCTTACATAACAGCTATTCTTGACTCATACCTCCTTGCCAAACTAGCGAGTTCATATCCTGTCCAGTCCAACTTGGCTGGCCTTCATGAAGAACACAAATATTATTCTGCAGCTGATGTATTCTCACATTTGTTGCCTAAGTCTGTTGAAGGTGGAGGTTCTAAAGAATGGCATTCACTTAAAGCAATTTACTTGCATCATTGATTTTAAGTGTGAAGTCTAGAAAAAATTAACTCCTTCTCATACTTTCTTTATTGTTCCTATTGTATTTAATACAACTAGCTGCTATAAAGGCCTTCCTGACAAATATTTCTGTTGCGATGAGGCACTTGTTATTATAGACATTCCTCCAGCAGAAGTTGGACTGAGCACTCTCCTGGTGGCCCATTTTCACCTACAGCTGCTTTACTGCCACAAACTCAGCTTGAGGCTCGCTAGCCTGTAGGAGCTTGTAATTAGTGCAGAATTTATATGTCGCCTCACAGAGGTGAGTTCTGAGAAACATACTTCAGGATTGCTGTATGATCTTTGGCTTCTTTTTTACTTCAAAAACTCATTAAAACTGTTCTTCCTGGCATTATTTAAGCACTCTGGGTCTTTTGGGTCCTGGCATGCTGTACTTTAAACCAGGAGGCAGCCTCAGAAAAGAGCAGATTGCTTGAGTAGTGCAATTTCACATACATCAATTCAGCTCATTTCCTCAGATCTTTGCTGGAGTTAATGGCTTCTCAACCAGTGGGACAAATACAAAGCTGAAAGTTAATGTGGGTTTATTTTTTGACAGGAGCAGAAATTATGAAAACAGCAAAGTGCTTTAATATCTTATTAAGAGTCCCTTACATGTCTGGTGGCAGTTCACAATCAAAGAGCTTGATAAATATCACACAGGTGTATTGAATACTGTAAATCACTTATTGCTCTGGTATGAGAAATTTCAGTTTGCTGTGGGGGTACCGTAGCTCTGCTTCTGCCTGTTTAAGTATGGCAACAATTTGTATACCAAGTTATTGCTCTTGCTTAACCATTATCCTCTATATTGCATCACATCACTCTTAAACAATGTAACATTTTTGTCAGTTTGGTTTAACTATTGGATGTTGAAGGATTTTGTCTATTTGGGGTTCCAAATTCATGTATGTCAATTACCATCCCTGTTTTGTGCTTGATTAAAGTGATCCAGTAGATTCCATTGAAATGTTATGCATAGATCTGTGACAGTTTTTTCATGTTGCCCAAGTATCCAGACCTGAACTGTAATGTGGGAACATTTCATTTATTAATGCTCATCTTCTTCTCCTAAATATGTTCTTGATCTTAAAGTCTTCTAGCAGATTTGGAAAGGAGAAATTTAACAGATGCATCTTAAAATATCAAATATAACTGTTTCATTCCATTCGGATGATTAAGAGATTCAGATTTGCAAAGCTTTTATATCTTCGAGAACAGAAGATTGTAGATTTTATGCAATTATCAAAATATACATTCAAAAGAATGGCAATCAAAATACTGTCAGTTTTTTAAGAGATTGCTTTGTCTCTTTAAAAATTTAACTCACCCTGTAGGTATTGCCTACATTATTTAAACTGCCATCGCTCTACTTTGAAAATTATATTACTGTGATATAGATATGGATGCAATTTTCAAGAATTTGAACATTTCTGGTGGGATCAGCAATTATTTGATTTATATAGTCAGGAGGACTCTGTTCCAACATAAACTCCATGAAGTCTCATAGATTAAAATCTTCCTGCAATTAAATTTACACAAAACTGCTGCATATAAAACTTACAGAAAGTCTGACTGTGTCCGTTTAGCTCATATCTAAATGCCAGTTCAAAAGAGAATGTGGCCTTTACAACTGTTTATTTAGAAAACATCTTGTCATTCATCATAGAATTAAGTGGTGCAAAGATCTGATTATAATTCTTCCAAGACTAACAAAAGATAACATAATTATTCTTCTGATTTTTGTCCCAGCAGGAGAGAAATGGAACCACAGGGCATGTTTATTTGTACCACAAACCACATATTTCCTTGTTTAGGAACTTTAATGAAATCATAACCTGATACTAAAGACTATATTAAAGATCTTTTTCAGTTTAGAATGATAAACAAGAGGGTTATAAATCTTAAAATACTGTTTTAGAAGAATAAGTATGTCTGATTGTACTGAGATTTTATAGTGAATTACTACATAAAAAAATAAGACAAGTGGAGAAAAAGCTTTCTTTCCCTGCCAAGAAGATGGAGTCAATCAGCTTGTGGCTCTGTACCACTTTTTTCCCTTTGCTCTGACTGCTGAATGAACTACACTGGCAACTCAGACATTTCAAATATCTGTTCAGTTTATCCACAGCTCTTTGTGAGCAAATTATCAGCTCTCTGGTTACCTTGCTCAGAGAATACATTCTGAAGTTTTCAGAGTATGTACAAATTATAAAGTTTTCATCACACTGTAACCACAAGTAATCAAAATACTTAGGGTGTTCTGTTTGGGGCATTTCTTGGTTACTCTGATGTACCATTAACCTTCTATCTGGGTGTAGACTGCCTGATATATTTAAGGTGCTTTTGGGGCTTGATCTTAATATCCCCATCTAGAGAAAAGGAGTGTTGCCCTCCCTTGTTTTATGCTCATTTCCATAGTGGTTTATCCACCAGCCTTTTGGCAGCAGCAGGAACCAATCTAATATTAATAGGTTACCTGGAAGCCCTCAAATTGACTGCACATCCAAAAGCAAGTCTGAAATGCTGCTTACATTCCAGTAAGGCTGTTGTTTCATTTCAGAGATGTTACATGAAATATAGTGTTAGAAGTTGAAATTCACTGCAATTTTTCCAGAAAGCCTTGGCTAGCTCTAATCAGAAGTAATGCACTCCTATAGAAATTAATTACTTGCAAATCATTGGGGAGTGGGGGTATTTATAAATGAAAACATAATTTTGAATGTTTGTTGACCCATATTGATGGATTATATTTATTTACAAAATTAATTGCCGCTGATGTAGCTTACCATAAAAATCTGGTTGAGGAAAAGTTTTCATATGTGAATTTACATTCAACTGCTAAGCACAACCAAAAAGCCTGTGTCGGTTGCGCATAATTGGAGTAAATATTTTTTCAGGTTTCATTCATTTGGAATCTAGGTTACAATTCTGGATAAAAGAATTTAAGAGCTGTTTGAGTATTTTGGACAGGAAAATCTTCTTTTTATTTGCTTAGGAAGTATTTCTCAGTCATATGCACTGACTGGACGAAAGTTGCAACACTGAATTGAAGTGACCGGGTCAGTCAGGTCTTGTTGGAGGGAGGTTTATAGGTTTTTTAAAAATGTGTTTCATAAAAGAGTCTTGATTTGCATTTACAGTGAGCTTCTAAAATGGTGCCAATCATTCACAATTAGAGTAAATATTTTTTCAGGTTTCATTCTTTTGGAACTGAGGTTAGAACATTCAGTGAAAATACTGAATGGCACTTCTAACTAAACTGGGCACATGTGTGTGGGAGGTAGTAAGAAACTCACTAGAAGCATATGTTTGGTATTCCAGGCAATTTTTATTTTATATTTAAAAAATGCCAAGCCCCTCAGTAAGAAGGCTTAGCAGCAACACTGAGAAAAAAATCCATTTAACACTTCAAGAATTTGGCCTCTTAATTTTTTCATCTTTAAATAGTTAGAATTACATTAATCCATCAGCAAACTATTTGCCTCCCTTGGCTGAATGGAGGTTTCACGACTCCAGTGCTGGAGTGCACCAGCACAGCAATGGCTCCACGTGGCCATGGATGTGCAGGAGACGAGGTGAGTTTGACCTTTAGCCACATGCCAGAGGGAGCAGAGGTGGGGACTGCACCCTCTGGGGAGGAATTTGCCTGTTCAAACAGCCCTCACTGCTCCTACACCTGAAGGGAAGGGAAGGGAAGGGAAGGGAAGGGAAGGGAAGGGAAGGGAAGGGAAGGGAAGGGAAGGGAAGGGAAGGGAAGGGAAGGGAAGGGAAGGGAAGGGAAGGGAAGGGAAGGGAAGGGAAGGGAAGGGAAGGGAAGGGAAGGGAAGGGAAGGGAAGGGAAGGGAAGGGAAGGGAAGGGAAGGGAAGGGAAGGGAAGGGAAGGGAAGGGAAGGGAAGGGAAGGGAAGGGAAGGGAAGGGAAGGGAAGGGAAGGGAAGGGAAGGGAAGGGAAGGGAAGGGAAGGGAAGGGAAGGGAAGAGGGTGCGGATGTTCTGAGTCTGGATTCAGCTGGCAATTGATAACTTCACAGGGAGTTAATAATCAGGGGATTTTCAAAATTGAATGATTTGCATTAATGCTAAATTGAGTTGACCCATAGCTTCTTAAATGGTTTTGGAAAAATACACTACCTTATCCCTTGTATGTCTGTTCTTTGTATTATGATATCCCATGCTTTTTGTTTTGTTGCCTTTCATTCTTCCCTATTTTTACCATATTAGATTGAAAGTTAGTCAACATAAAGTATACACAAAAGTGTTAAGGAGTTTGGAAACACCTGGCTTGGTGCATCCATGTCTATTCCAGCATAGTGGAATGGTCAATCTAATGACAGCAACTTGGAGAAGGAATGGTGACAATTCTCTGGAGAAAATAATTTGTACATTTTTTCCTCTTGACAAAACGAAAAAATAAGTTTGATTCTAACAGTTGTAAAATAATATGTGATGTTGCTATGGAGTCTAGGTAGCTGTTCCAAAAATTTAATTTAACAAACACCACATTTGACTATGTTCACAATAAAATTTCTTGAACTGATATATCATGACTTCAGTATTTGTTATTTCAACATCACATTGATGTGACTGTTGCTCATTCTTTAATGGCTAACCATATATACATTTATTGGGGTACTTGAAATTGGGATCAATAGGTAATCAAAACTTAAGAACTCCTGCTACACAGTACATAAAACTATTTTAGAAGTTTTCCAGCCTTTTAGATCATGCTTACTTAAGTTAGTATTTTCAAACCTGAGTTAGTCACCTGCAAGTGAAATTCTGTCTCCTTTGATTTCCATTTCAGTTTTTCCATTTCACTGAACATTATTAAGGTTCCACCTATAGGCTGTATCTAAGCACCTACGTTTGTAGTCTGTTTTTATAGACATGTCAAATACAAAATTCCTACTAAAGTCACCATACCCTATATATGCTCAGCATTCCTGGCACCTGGGATAAATTTTAGATCTAATTCTGCAGGTATTCCATGTCAACAAAGCACTGCACCTGCCCAGAATTACCAGTAGTGCTACACTCAAAGCTCAACAATGACCATTTCTGTCGTTTTCCCCCCTCAAATTATTCTATATGCTATTATTCTATTTCTTGTAACACCTGTGTCTGTCTGTATAAAACATCGTAACTTGGCATCTATGTCCCAAATTCGGGTTAGCAAAATAACCAAGTATGATTCTGCTACCAGAATCACTCCAGCATGTTTTGCTGTGAATTTCACACATGCAAATTGGATTGGAATTTCTGTCATGGCAAAGATCAACATACTGATATGACCAATTGTTATTCCTTATGATAATCTACACAGAATTCCTTTTTTTTTTTCTGATGTAGAACTGCTCTATTATAAAAATCCTCATTTTACCAGAATTGACAAGTTCTTAGTCTTCCTGCAGGAAATCTGGAAGGTCTTTCAGGCATCTATCATGAGCTCTTCTGATCTTAATGTTGGTGATCTTCTTGCGTGTTACATGAAATTGAAATCAGAATGTATTATCTATGCTGCCTCATTAAAGTACACCTCAGAAGGAATAGCACAAATGGCACCTTGGAGTTATATTTATTAGATTTGTATCACCATTGTTGTTCTAATACGTCATACCAAAAATGTTAAATCAGTAAACTTAACACATAAATAAAATAATCTGTTTTCCTGTCGCTCTTTTCAGAGTAAGTGTTATTTTCTGATATGAAAAACTGCAGATAGCCAGTTGCTTTGAGAAGCTCATTAATAGGGACAAAGCTGGTTTATTTATTTATTTATTTATTTGATCTTAGAGAAAGGTTAGAAATATTGTATCAAATGATAAAAAGTCATCCAAAGGATTACTGAGCCACTTGAAGGCCTATCTTCTCCTTAATACTGTACAGTAGCTGTCAGTTATCTTTAGAATAAAGCTTCCATTCCAGTTTTCATAGCAAAGCAATATTACAGCAAATGTGTTACTTTTAAGAATTCTACAGATCTGTTCACTTTAATCGGTCCTTTCAAAAAAATACAGATTTTTCAATTAGATGTTTAAATATATTTGAAATTAGAACAACAGAAGCCAGCCTGAAGTACAATTTTAAAAATTAAATGTCTGCTTTGAATGCATTTTTTACTACACAAACCCACAAGATCAAATAATATCACTGTAAGCATATTTTTGGCACACTCATAAAAATAATCACATAATGCATACCCAGATGCTTAATGGTAAACTATGCTTTTGAACACTCTGAACAAGGGCTGTGATTCCAAATAGCAGATACGTTCAGCTCCAGCAGCTGCAGTCATTGCTGCCTGAGATATCTGCCAGAGGTTGCCATCCTTCTGCTGCTCCTCAGCTGCCTGGTCTAATGAGCTCTCAGCTGACTCACAGACTAACTCACCAGCTACTACACCAGCTGAGGAGAGAGAGAAACTCCATGCAGCTCTCCAACATCTGGCAGGGAAACAGACCAGGCTACTGGTACAAGGAGTAAAAACCTCTGGCAGCCATGGCTAGTTCTGTCTAGATGGGAAATCAGAGCCCAAAGATAAAGCTCAGTCAGCTGGAATATGCCTACCTCATATTAGTGCAAACCTATGCTCTATGGCTTGCAGTGACATAAAAGGATAAGCAAACCTTGTAACAGTAAAGTGCAGCAAAGAGGTCTATGTAGAAAATTACATAATTCTTTAAGTCGATGAGTTCCAGATTAATAAAACATGCTGACCAAGCCAGATTGTGACCCTTGTCGTGCAGGGAAAGTCCTTCTTTTCAGGAATTTCACACTCATACTTTTTTGGGGTTGATTTCTTTCTGGCCATTTCTTGTTTTAATGGCCTTTTTGGGGCCACTGATCAGTGGGTTGGTGTTCTTGGTTTGCGGTTTCAGGGCTCCACTCTGACCACTGCGTCCCGAATTCTGGCTCTTACTGCGCGCAGTTCGCCGCTTCTGTTCTTGCAGTCTCTGTTCCCACCGCTGTAGAAACACAGCAGACAAAGAGGATGAGTTAGGGAAGGACATAATCACAAATAATTGCATGCTAATCAAAGCTACCCAGAACCACTGATGCTAGTGCTACCTTTAACAGCCTCATGCTCTATATTGCAAGGCCATTGATGTCAGCATGTAATGGCTATTTGCAGGGAGTGTGTTCTAGGTTAGAGGGACACCAGTTGATGGAAATGACAATTGCCCATCTCATGTGCATGCTGCATGTGAGTGCCTTCTCAGAAATAGAGGGGAGCTGGCATCATGCCATCAAAAAGTCAGGACCAGCACATTGGAGCTCCTTCGTAAGGCTCTTCCTTGCTGTCTTGCTGGGTGAGCTACTTGACTTTTCCTCAGAAAAGTCTACAGGAATCAAACCATCCATTCACAATATGCATTTATGCACACAGTCACAAGGGGAGCTAGCATTTACTTTCTGCTTCTGCTTTTCCCTGGGATGGAAAGGACTGGGCACGAACAAGCTTATGCTATGGACAGGCAATAGCAATGATCACAGTGAAACCATAGTGTTGAGAGTTGCAATAGCATGGTTTGAATAATGCACCTGCAGCTTTGTTCAGCAGCATCCCCAAGAAATTTTGAAAAGCACTGATAACAGCTGTCAGATTTTCATATCCAATAATGCGGTAGTTACAAAATAGGTTTTTACAGTTAAGTTTGACTGGTCAACTCTCCAAAACATGGAGGGGATCCATAAAACAGCAACAGAGGCTGCAGACTTTCACATCTAGGAACAGAAATACCTACTTTAAGGAAAACAAGGTAGGCAGTAGAACCCAGAAAGGATCTCACCTCTCCCCTCCATTATCTTTCCCTTCTTCAATTGCTAAAGGCAGCAGATTTACCCAGTGATCAGAGCAAGAGAAATGTTCTCCAGCTTGCCTATTCAATATCTCTGCACTGACTTTGTTGAAGCTCAGACTCTTGTCCTGGCTACAGAAAAAGACCAGCAATGTTGTGGTTATGTTAACAACTGTCTTCTGTGGTTGACAGACAGCTCAAAACATCCATTGTAAGTGGTAACTCTACACAAAATTTGGATGCAAGTCTTCAGAAATGAATGATGGGCATTAAAATGAAGCCTCTGTGATACCTAACTTCATACCGGCTCTGTGTGGTCAGAGTTATTTTATTCATGTTTATAAAACCAAAACTATCAGCAGACATTTAGTTGTATCCCACTCAAGTATGTTTAAATGAGGATTTAGTTTCTGAAACTACTAATATGAGAGGAAATTACATGTGCTTTGAAGGACATTTTTTTTGGCAGTCGTGCATCTATTTGACAATCTGAAAACTAATGCCCAAACATGATTCAAGACACAATTAGAAATGACAAAACAGTGTGAGGAGGTGACTAAAACACAATGTGCGCCAGCAACAGGCCATTAAGTTGACAGCTAAAGGATTTCAGGAATCGAAGTCATATGTCAATGTTCTTCTAAATCCTACATGGCATCCTCTGCAACTGCCATGTATTTATTTTTTAAAGATTTAAAGCATGTTTTCTTTTCCACACATAGGTTTCAGATGAGTAAGGGAAGAGGGTAGGAGAGAAGCATTGAATGCAATTTCCTGAAAGAAGCTGGTCTGTAATCTAAAAGCTTTTTCTTATGGATTCCTACATCTCTTTTCCTCCTATCAACTGCCAATCAACTCACAATTAAAACACACATGTATGTCCTTAAATACACATGTATGTCCTTAATGCTCTGAAAACCTTTCTGAACTCCAAAAATAATTTTCTTCCATGTTTAAAACTGGGAGGAAGAATCAGACCTTCTCTCAATGCATCCTTCCCTTGCATTAAAAAGAGGAGTTTACAAGCAGAGAGTGATATCAAGTGTTATCCTGAAGCCACAAGAAGCAGGGGCATCTGCTGTGCTTGCCACCCATGTCTCTATACTAAAGACTTTTCCTCCCAGTGTTTCCTGAATCCAGAGAGACAATGCCCAATCCCTTGGGTGGGTCTTAGTAGGGAGTACTTGGTGAGAAGTGTGTGTCTCTAGCCTGTAATCTTTAATGCAGCAAAAAAACATTAATCCAGTGCAGAGGATTTTAACTCCCTTTCTCAACTAATGTGGGCTATGTACTCATCTGCATATCACCTTCACTTTCATATCTTCGCTCCTTGTGGTAGCAGGGAAATGAAAGAAATTCCTAGAGACATTACTGTAAGAAACCAGAGTTCATACAAAGATCCTCCCACAGGGTAAAATTAAAGAGAAAAAAAAAATTAGAGACCCTAAACCACAAGATTAAAGTATTCAAATTTTCACTTATACTTGGGTAACTATGAGGGCTGAAAATGTTCAGGTGAGAATAATGACACCCAGTGGAGTTACAGATATCTTAAAGTCATCAAAGTTAATCAATACTGAAGTGAAACAAAGGTGTTTAACTTTTTATCAAGAACCTCAGCATTCTTTTCTTTTTGTATTTACCTTAAATCTTCTGTTTAGTTGGTCCTTCCATTTTTCAACTAGACACCCATCAAGAAGCATCAACCTGAAATTAAGAAATACACACAAATTATAGGTATTTCTAATTTTAATTCCTGAGATGTCATTCCAGATGATTTGATACAGATTGGGGTTGAAATGCACCCACAGGTACTGGTACTGACAGGTTTTATGGATGGGATGATGGGATACCATATGTTTCTCTGTGTATTTGTGTGAAGAGTAGATTCAACTGATACATTTTACTTCTGACTTTAAAAAAGAAGCTGTTTCACGCGCACCATAGCTGAAAAACAGTAATATAATTATATGATCACTTACAATTGTACCCCTTTCTACCTATAAATACATGAGGATGGCAGTATGTGTTTCCTACATCTAACTCCTTAATGAGTGCTTTAAGGTGAATTTGGAAGATGTATGATTAGTGATACTTGCCATACTTGCCTACCAGTGAAATCCAGCTAGCTCCTGCATGAAAACACTGAGTCTAGCTGTTATGAAATAAACAAAACAAAAATGTGACTATTAAATATATATGCCTTAAACAGCTCCTAAAGCAGCTTATTCTAAAGCAGTCTTATGTCACACCTTCCACATTCCAGCCCAGTGACAACTTTTGGGGTTTTTTAGTCGCTTGGTTGGTTGGTTGGTTGGTTGAGATACCAGGCCTTAACATGCCCTAATATAAATTCCACTAAAATTCTGGTTGTACTTAGACACCAGTGCTGGCTGGAAACATCAAGACACAGTTATAAATGCACACAACATCACACAGCACTGTTGTGGCTGGTGAAGGTTAAATAGTGTAGCAGGACCTGACCTCCAATTGCTATGAACAGCATCAGTGCTCTTAGCAGCTCAAACACAGTACAAAATGCTGCCTCCTGTAGTCATTAGCCTCTGTGCATCCAGTTTGACCAAACATAAAAGGTCTAATGTGAGTGCAAACCTTGGAGAATCAGGACCAATATGCTGTAAATTTCTTTCCAAAGAGAAATTAGACAACTAACATAATAGGATTGATGCCAAGGCCATGCTGCCATGGATGAAACCACAACATGGGGTACATCTGGCACAGCTTTGTTCAGGTCAAATTATCCAGTGAGGCTCTAACCCAAACAACAGGCAATAGGTATTTTGCCATTGACTGCAGAGGAGGTACAGCTTCCACTCATTCTGCCTCTGTCATTTTAAAAAACTGCTGTAACTCAAAACCTTCTGTTTTCCTGCCACTGAGTTCAACAGGAAGCACATATAATAGTTTATGTTTCTTTTTCAAATCCACTTTAGTACACTATATGAAATTAAAAACCTCAATGACCTTTAAAAACCATCACAAGACATTTAGTGAATCACGTGTTTTTTCCATAATAATGGAGATGCTGATTGTGATCTTTGACTTATGAAATCTCCCTTTCCTAACAGCCTCCAGAGGATCCTCTGCAACCCAGAACTCCTCCACCGCCGTTCTGGTCATAGTCCTTCTACATGAGTCAGAGCTTGTATCCCTAAAATCACTAACACAAAGACAAGGCTCCACATTAATATTTGTGAAATACTTCCAGACCTAGAGGGGCAAAGAGATGAGTAGTAATATAATACTCTGTCTGCTCACAAGACAAAAACAAGACAAAGCAGTAAGATATCAGATGGCAAATTTTAGAAACACCTATAAAATGCTCCCAAAATATCAACATAAAGCTCATTAAAATTATGGGCATGGCCCACCACGTCCCACATGTGGATGTTCCGTGGTCCTTACAAGTGTGTGTGGCCAATTAACAGTAACATCACAGTATGCAAAACCAGCCTGCACATTTTACAGACAGCCTTGCTTCCCAACTACAACACACAGGCCTACACAAAACCAGTAACACCACAACCTGCTCTGCTGGCATCTACTGATGCGCTTGGGGTGCTAATGTGGATGGGATGTCCCCTTCTGCCTCAAGGAACCAGGGAGAAAAGGGAGCTGTGATTCATCACTCCTTCCCATCCAAGCCAGCATGCTGGATTTCCTTCCATGCCTGGGGCTAGGCTGACTGCCAGATGAAAGGTCTGGTAAAGTTAGTTTTGTTTTGTTTTTAATTTTAATCATACAGCAGGACTGGCAAGCTGCTCTGAGAGTATTTACTTTTCATCTGCCATCCGGGAGCTGGAGCTCCAATGGCTGCAGCTTTGGCTGGTCCCGGTACGGCTGCGGGATCAGAAACATCTCGTTGATGGCACTGGTCCAAAGTATGGACAGGCCAGGGGAGAAGGCCTGGCTCTGACTCCAGCAGTTCTGCTGACAGAGGATGTGTATCATCATCTGCCCACTCCCCTGGTGAGGAAGAACAGTGCCTTCCACGTGGTCCTGCCAACACAGACCATCATCTACAGCCACTCCTGGGCTTGTTGCACACAAAGCAACTCATGCCTATGGAAAGTTGTCCTGAAAAAACACTCCCAAGCTGGAGGTGACGGAACTGCTGCATGATGCTTTATCAATATGCTGTCAGCACCTAATGCCACCAGATTTTATGTTCTTTGTGTGAGTCAAATTTTGTAAACACATCATGGCATGGAGCTAAGGCTGATGAAGTGGAGAAAGTCAGCTCTGAAGGTAATGGAAACATGTACATGTATGTATGAGTTATCCTAAAACAAGCCCGTGATGAGGAAGAGAGATTTACTGGTACTCCTTCCCATCCATCACAGCCAGCTCTAACACTTTTCTGCAACACATCATGGCTCACCTTGAGCGCCACTCATAGCACATGATGAGAACATCCTGCTTTGGTTGAAGAGGTGGGCACTGGCAGGAGGAATTTGTAAGAAGAGGCACTTGGGACAGAGGAATTGGTGTTGAAGACTTGAGTATGTCTTTGACTTCAACCACAGTGGTTATCTCGTTGCAGTTCCCTCTTTCTACGCTTTTTACTTTAGCGTGAATGACTGCAAATAGAAAAACAGAGGAGTGAGAACAATAAACAGTCTTGGAAATTTAAGCATCTCAAAATTAAATAAAATATATTGCATTGGAAGCTGTTGTTTTTGTTGTGAAACTAGAACTACTTCTGCCTGTGTGGGCATGAACAGTGGCTTAGAATAACAGAGGCCTGATCTCAATTTGGTTTTCAGTAGGACTGTTGACAACTGTAAAATTAAACATGTGCTTAAATCTTTGCCAGATCAGGCCAACCGATCTTGCCTGGAATCACACACACAAACAGCTCCTTCAACTCGGACTTGAAGAACCCTCTGCATAAATCTAAGCCATTCTCCAGACACATCTGGCTATTTCCGATTAAGTAATGAATAATTTACCTCACAGACAGTTGCCATGAATTCAGTCTTTTCAATAATAAAATCACTTCCCGTAGATTGTAACCACGAAATATAGTCTTTTCTTGAATATAAGAAACAAGGGAAGGCTAGAAGCAATAGTCAAAAAACTAAGAGGCTTAGGATTTCCATTATTTACTTGAGCAATACCTTTTTTCATCTTTTGCCTTTGGATTCTCTACCAATAGTGAGATCCTTATATAAATGAGACACTGAAAAAGGCTGTTCTGACTGTGAATGCACAATCATTTGTATTTTTACCTTTCATTGAGGAAAACTGCATGTCTGCACAGATGCAAGAAGGTGAAGCACTGTAGGTTGCTCTGAAATGATCCCTGGGCTAGCTTTGTACCTACAAAACTCTGGCATCACCTACCACTCCAGCACTTCATCTCTTCTCTCTTGTGAGAAATACCAGATTTAATAAATTAAGTATGATTTTTACATAAAGGATTTTGTCTCTAGGAAACGTCAAAATAGAAAGGGTTCTACTGTCCAAAAATTCCTCAGTGAAAGAAGGATGAGAAGTGTATAGACCACAGGGTGATCAGTCTGCCCCTGCCAGCCACGGGGTCAAAAGCCTCCACATGAACCTCATAACATTCGGAATAAACTTCACGCAATGAAAACAGAAGACCAGCACTGTTAATGCAGTCTGGGGTTTATGTGCTACCTTTATCAGGACACGTATAACAGACACAAAAAGTGAGGAATTTCAGTTTTGGAGACTCACAATCCATTTTCAAGTCTGTTTGGTACAACTGAAAGTACAATTTGGCTGTATGTCTTATTTTAAAGGTTTTCAGAAAAAAAAAGATTGATTTTCAACTCATTAAATCTTGTCCCTCAATTCATTTTCCATATAAATAGGTCTATTTATCTCACAGGGTGCTGAATAAAAACTTACATCTCAAAAACAAAATCTTGATTTCACAAATTCAATGGAATTAAATTTTGGACCCTGACATACAGGTTCTACTCAAGGAATACTCCTACTGAAACCACTGGAATCAGAATTTACACAGCTAATAACTGTATTTCATTTTGGAACAGACATTTGATATCACTACTTTTCATATGTTTCAGGCAACTACAGAAAATCATTGTTCCACCTGAACGTATTTCTATGTTGTACTGACAGATCAAAGAATTATATAAAAAGAATAAGTCATGTAAAAGCACCAAAATGCTATAATGAACAAAAATTGTACAATTACCTAAGCTAGAGGTTCACCTTGATTATTCCCACCAAACATGCTAGCAAAGAAGCAAATAGCTACAAACTTGCTTAATTTGATATCAAACAAATAGGAACTGAACTATATTATAACCCTCCTGCAGAAGAACTAGATAAATGATTGGGAAAAAAACCTGCCATTGAGAAAATACCCACAAAGTGCAAAATGAAGCAATACTGCATAAAAAATTCATAGTTAATAGGGGCTTTGTATTGACACTAGGTTTAATTTGGCATTTATCTAATCTTAATTGAAGTTCTTCCTGACTCACACCATCAGAAAGCTGAGGCAGGGGGAAGCCGAGGGGAAAGAGGGCTGAATACTTATTTTTGTTGCCAATATGTCACCCAACATATAATAAAACTATCAGCTATCTCCGTGGCTGGATGGTGCAAATTGTCACTGAATTCAGTTAATCTCTGACAATTCTGCACCAGCCAGAACTCAGGCTAATAAGTTAAAGCATATACAAATTTCTAAAAACTTTTTACTTTGCTGCAGCTGGTTCACATTTACGAGTTTTATTTGGGTAGAAAACCCCTGTTTATTCTACCTGCTGGATGAGAACAGGAGCTGGCCAAGTCATCGCACTCACATCAGGCATAACTGCTTTTACTATTTACTAGAGTGACCTTTGCAGCAGGAACCACCCCTTCTGTGGAGCAGAAGGGCGCACATTACTGACATTTCACTGCATTTGTCAGAAACACACCATCATCTGTGCCATTACTACTACTGCCTGCACATGGTGCGCGCTACAGCTGGATTTTGGAAGAGGACAGCTAGGTATTCCCTTGGCAAACACCCACTTGGAAAGGCTGCGTTGGAGCAGTCTTCCCACGCCACACTTGCTGGATGGTGCCTCGTGTGGGTTCAGCACCCACACAGAGCTGCCTAACTTGCAGGGACACAAGGAGGATGTGGGGCAGGCAAAGTGAAGCATCTCCCCATGCACTTACTGTAGCTGTAGTTCTTGGCCAAGTAGGTTGACAGCGTAGGCTTTGTCTTTTTGCACCTGCACCGCTCTTCAAGGGAAGAGAAGGGAGAAAGGTTGAGAGGTGTCAGAGGGACCCTGTCTCCAGGGAGGTGGAGGCGGGGGATCGTCCTAGGCTCACCCTGGCCACGGCTCCTGCAGTCAGGCTCCAGGGGTCTGTCCGGCACCATAAAGCCCTGTGTGAAGTCCGTCCACTTCACATCTGCAAACAGAGGCGCGTCAGGGAGTGAACACTGTCGGTAGAGGCTCCAGGTCTGGAGCGTGGGGGTCCCGCAGCCCCCCCGTCCCAGCCCGGGGCGTCCCGCGGGGGTGGAGGGAGTCCTCCCTCCCACCTCTCGCTGCCTGCCCCCAGGGTTCTCACCCTCCGGCACGTCGGTGACGATGGCCTCGGGGGAGATGCAGACGCCGCGGTCGTAGACGGGGAGGTCGTCGCAAGCCAGGCTCTCGGGCCAGCTGTGGTTGTAGCGGCGCATGATGGGCTCGCAGCCGTCGCGGGCGCGCTGGCAGACGGAGCGGCACGGCTTGATGGGGTCGTAGAGAAACTCCAGGGTGCAGATAGGGGCGTACATGGCGCAGAGGAAGAAGGACAGGACCGGGCTGCAGCCGGTGGCCACCAGCTCCTCGTACTGTTCGATAGCGAGGACGGCGTTTTCCTGGGTGCTGTGGTGGAGGTGGTTGGGCATGCGGGTGATATTCCAGGGCATGGAGCGGCACATGGGGATGCGCACCGCCTCGCACGGCGCGCCCTGCGCCCGCGGGCTCACCCGCAGCCACAGGGACACCGCCACCAAGGCGCGCAGCATCCTCTTCCTCCTCCTTCTCCTCCTTGTCCGCCGCCGCCCGCCGCCGCCCCGCGGGTCCCGGCGGCCGAAGGGCGCGGAGCGGCGCTGCCTCCCGGAGCCCGGCTGCAGTCAAGTCGCGGGAGCCGCCGCGCCGACAGCCATGGACATCGCGGGACCGCATTTATACCAGTGGCACGAGTGACGTGGGGCCGATCGCGCTCCCTTGGCAGCCCCGCTCCTCCGGGGGGTGGGGGGTGTGCGTGTATGTGTGCGTTTTGCTGTGCAGGCACGGTGACATCACCTCCACCCCGTTTAATCCCCCGGCGACATCACTGCGTCTCTCGGCCGCCGCTCCAGCTCCGTTTCAGTTTTCATCTGTGTCATAAATTCCTTCAGGTGGAAGGGGGGCGAGGGGGAGGGAAGGAAACCCAAACCACACGGTTCTGCCGCGGGGCTCTGCGCTCCGGCGCGGGGAGAGGGAAAGCCACGGTAGGAACCGCGGCTTCTTCCCCTGGGGCTGAGCTTTACACGCCGCGTTTTCTCAAGGGAGAAGAAACTTTTTGCGGGCTTGAGGGAGTTCCGGCGGCTGTTCCCGACGCCTCCAGGGGGTTGCAGAATTCCCTCCATGAGCTCGGCACGGACGGGGAAAGGCGTGAAGCGCACGGGCTGACAGACGGGGTGGTGGCTGCGGCCCGGTTTGCTCGGGACAGAGGAAGCGGCGGCGGCCGGGCCGAGACGGGAGCGGGCGGCGGGGCCGCTGTGGGGCTGCTGTGCGGCCAGTCACTCCGCCGCCCCGCTCCCCCAGCCGCTGTCCCACACCAATCGTATCTGCATACGAGCGGAATAAGGGTTTTCAGAGTTTTCCCAACCTGTTTTTTTATTTTCCTTTCCTTGGTGTTCCACGGCCACGCGCCCCTGGTGCAGAGGAGTGGCGGGGCCAAAGGGCTCCCTCACCGCTCACAGCCCACCTGTGTTCCCCCTTGCACGGAAAGACCTCCGGGCCCGTTCTTCCCTGTGGGAAATGCCGCTCCCCAGTCTTTGAGGGACCCGCTGAGATAAAAAGATTAACCCAATGTCAGGTTATCCCAG
Source organism: Melospiza georgiana (assembly GCF_028018845.1). NCBI lineage: Eukaryota > Metazoa > Chordata > Aves > Passeriformes > Passerellidae > Melospiza > Melospiza georgiana. The sequence continues at coordinate 48,434,117 of NC_080430.1, forward strand.
TGACCTGAGAGAGCCGCAGCGTGGCTCTGAGGTACCTGCCCTGGCCGGGTACCGTGGTGCCACCGGTGTTCCCCCTGGCAGATGCAGCAGAGCTGCAGGGACGCAGCACCTGTGGGGCACGGGCCTCCCCTTCCTTTAGTGGGTGAGGAAAGCACATCCAGGAACACAACAGATGATACACCTAAGAGGGCAGTGGGAGATGAAGGAATGCATGTGGTGAAAGAATGCTTGGTGACACCGTCTGTCCGTGGGGAGGCACTGAAATGCCCCCCTCGAGGGCAACATTAGAGCCGTTTGTCCCAGCAGGTCACTCCTGTTCGCGTATCCTCTCCCTTCCCAGGCTCACGCAGAGTGCCCAGCGCTTGGAGCTCGCAGCTGCCCCTCTGGGCAGCCCTGGCGGAGCCGTGGGTACGGCCAGGGCGCCCAGACCCTGCCGGCTCAGGGGAGGGAGGCCTGGGAGGGCGAGGGTCCCTGTCGCCTGTCAGCGCGCTGCCTCGTGCCCCGCCGGCGTCCGGGCGCTGCGGCGGCGGGCGCCTCTCGCCTCTGAGGTGATGCGGGTTTGGAGGCGGGCCGCCCCCGCCCCCCGGCACAGCCTGCGCGCCCGCCCGCCTGCGCGCCGTGCGGGGCGGCCGTGCGCCGAGGCAGCGCGGCGCGGAGCGGAGCATGGCGCGGCCGGCGGCCGGGCAGCAGCTGCGCCCGGGGCCGGGGCCGCCGCTGCGTCTGCTCCTGCTGCTGGGCGTCCTCCTGCTGCGCGGCGGAGCGGCGGCGGCGGCGGGGGCCGAGCCGTGCCAGGCGCCGCGGCAGTGGGAAGGGCGCACCGTGTTCTACGAGCACGGCTCGGGCCGCAACACGCGGGCCGCCGTCTCCTACGACGGCCCCAACCAGCGCCTCCGCATCCTGGAGGAGAGGAAGGCGCTCATCCCCTGCAAGAAGTAGGTGGCGGCGAGACCTGCGGCCGGGCCGGGCCGGGCGGGGCGGTGAGGGTCGGCACGGAGCCCGCAGGCGCCTCCCGGGGGGTGTGCGGTGATGCCAAGCCGGGAAGGGGGGTCTCCCTCGGGCCCGCCGTGCCGGCGGCTCCTCCCCTGCGTGAGTCGGGGCCGGCGGGGGCTGGGAACAGCTGGCGCTAGGAAACCTGTCACCAGCATGGCTTGGATCCTTGTAGATATATGTGTATGTATTTGTATATATATATCTCCGTGTAGATGTATGTGTATATATATGGAGAGATTTATGATCAACGGTGTCAGCTTTTTACCTTTAGAAGTACTCTCCTCCTCCCAGCTGTTTTGTTACTCAAATGGAATTTGAAATGAATCCAAAAATTTGTGGTATAATGGGTATCATGAGATATAATGAAGAGGCTACACTCAAACATGTGAGTAACTTTATGGAATAAGGAAGGAGGCTTTAGCTCAGTAATTTGCTAACAAGTTTGAGTTACAAGTTCTCTGGGCCTTCTTGGTCCTTCTCAGTGCTTGGTCCTAAGTCAGTGCCAGGGTGTCAGGATGCATCCATTACCTGTGGTACAGTGTATTCATTCCCATTGCACAGCCCTGCAAGACCTTCCTGTTCTTCATTTATACAGGATGTATCCGTTAAGCCCATAACTAATCCCAAAAAAGTCCCTGTGTCATTGTCTGTTTCTTGATTTGCTGAAAAACAAACATAGAAAAAAGCTGACTGAAGAAGAGCCTATTTTTCCTTCCTCAGCCTGCCAAGCTCAGTTCGGGTGGAAGAACTGATGGGCCTAGAGAGGCCTTCCTGAGTGAGACATTTCTGGCTACTGAGTGTCAGTCACTTTCAGACAACATGACAAAACATTCCTGCCAGTGTGAGAGTAGCAGGTCTGTGCATACCTCTGCTCTCCCACCTATGAATTGTTCAAATAATAGTGCATCCGTCCTGGGGATGTGTGAGACAAGGTAATGACCAGCCTACAAATGCTGTGTCATCCAAACTAATGGTCACTCCTGTTAAAAGATCAATATTCCTTTTTCCTGCTGTTTTTTTTCCCTGACAGTCAATTTCATACCAACATCGCACAGTAATTGTTTTAATCTTTCCAAAGCACGTGCTCTTCTGTGATCCTTTTCTCTCCAAATCCCCTGACACTTGTAGAACTGTTTTGTGTGTTTCATTTTCAGGCTTAACTGTCCCTCATTGTCAGCTTTTTTCATTACTGTTTTTGCATAGGAGCCATGTGAAGAATGTTTAAAGCAACATAGAGGTGTTTGCTGGTGGTCTGCTGACATACAGCATGGAGTCTGACACTCGCCATGGGGTGCTCATGTTGCCTTATTCTGCAAGTCCTAGGTTAACTTTAATGTTTGACAAGCATAAAACTCTGCTGCAAAGCCTGACACAAGTCTTTTTCTAGCTTCTAAGTTGTACTACGCTCATTTTTTCAAGCTTGTGTTTACTTTATTTGAAAACTTTATTTTAAGATTGAATAATTACTCTACATTTTAGACTGTGGGCCAGATTTTGTCTTTTTCCAAGATCTTATCTTTTTACATTTTTGATAAATACCTGCTGTGGATGCAGTTTTGTCTGGGTTGGTAGCACTAGAAAGAGGCAGAGTGCACATAGGTGTGCTTGTTGATTTCTCCTATATTAAATTTTTGTTGTAGACAAATTTCTGACCTCTGAGGTCTTGAATTTTCCTCCCATCCAAAGTTGGAGAGGGATTGATTTTGTTATATGGGCAGTAGTGTCTGCTCAGGGCATGACCCAAGCTTCCATTTAATTCTACAGAAGGTCTCCCTTTGGTTTCAGTATGTGTTGGATCAGGTCTAGAATTGTGATCACAACTTCATTTCAGTGTGAACACAGTGACTTGTAAACCAAAGTTTTCAAAAGTCAGAGGCAAAGGGATTTATCCTGTCTTTTGAAAAATAACCTCTCCTCCACCCTGTTTTGACATTGACAAGAAAGGGGTAATTATGCTGAGGCAGTGAGTACAAAATCAACAAGAAAATCAACAAGAAAAATAGTGCTGCCCTGGTCTGTGAGGAAATTTCAGTCTAAATTCTCACATTTTGCTCCTATCAGATGTAACTTATGTGCAGCGATCAGGGTTGGCCAACAACCACATTTTCCTACAGAGCATTTTCTGAAGCTTGCAAATGTGGACCTTAATCAGACACAGCCCTGTTTGAGTTATTGGCTGAGGTTAATCAAGGACACAAAGATTTGCCTGTGTGGAATGGCTTGCAGGCTCATAACCGCAGGAAAACATGAAACTTTCAGGTTTTATTGTAGATCTATGTTTCAAATTCATGTGTTCTGCCATGTGGCATTTTCATACCTACATCAGCCCAGTAAAACATACCTACCTCAACTCCAGACCAGTAGCCATAAGCTAAACACCCAGTTGCTGCTTCATTAACATCACTTCTTTGTCCATCAGTTGTTTTGAGATCACCTGAGATGGAGTGACCACATTGGTAAAGACTGCCCATTCCCCATTGTCCAGCTGCACTGTGTCACCTGCCACCTGGGCACACACCTCGCTTGCCAGACAACCAGCAGAGCCAGTTCATTAGGGAAGTCATAGCTGTGGTTCCAGAAAACCAGCTTGTTGGGTGGGTTTTTCACATAATTGGCTCCTGCACTCTGGCTCAGAGTGTAAAAACCACCAGCAGTGATCCTAGGCTGAGATTTTTCAAGGAGAACCTATTCCAGTTGGATTCATTTCTGGGCTTTCTTTTTCACTTTTACAGACCCAGCCGTAGCTACACTCTGCTTCTTTTGTTTTCTCCAGCATGCCTTGCCCTGCTGCTTATTGACCCTTCAGGATCAAATTTTTGGGGATAGACAGGGTGGGCAGAGACAATCTTAAAGTTTTGTGTGGTGCTCAGCTGATACTGATAGCAGAAGAGAAAAGAAAACAAACATTGAGTATGTTGTGCTGTTTCCTGTTTGGACTAGGTCATTCCTGGTATAATGTGAAATGGGAGCACTTGAAGCAGCTCCTTAGACCTCTTGAGGCAAAGCTGAGTTCCTGCTGTTAAAAACAGAACATGTTTTTTAGTCCTTTATGGCCTACTATATGAAGTTACTTCCTCTTGTGCTCTCTGGATGTTAAACCTTCCTCACTCTTGTTCAACCCTCTGTTGGCTTTTATCCCAGGACACTTACAAAATAGGTAGCAGTCACCAGCATGGTTTTCAGATGGAGCAGGACCTTCTTTTTGAGGTAACTTCAAATGCTGTAGGTTTGAGTGTGTCATCTCTGCAAACTGGTGCGAAATCCTGGCACAAAGAAGTCCAGACAAAAAAATCCTACTGACTGCACTGTGGCCAGTGCAGAACTTCGTGTCGTCCATCACCTTTCATTTTCTTGGCGAAACAGAGCAAGGGTTGTGCTCTTCAGCACTACTGAAGCCACTCAACAGGTGTTAGTGCTCAGTTATGAAGAAAGGAAAGCATGAAGTGAGGAGCAGAGCAGAAATAGTACAGGTGGTGTTTGAGAGCTGGAGTGTTACTTGCCATATGCTGTGTTCACAGAGTTTCACACTTATCTTCCATACTGTTTTCCACAGAGTGATTTTCAGGGAAGGCCCAATAACATACTGTCTTATGAGAAATATGATGGTGGGAAGAAAAAAATTTCCATGTGGTCAAGAAAGTGAGTAGGAGGAAGAAAATGCTTTTTGTTTTTTCTTCTATGCATGTATTTTAACATTAACCTCCTTGGCCTGTTGTACTGTACTCAGCACATTGAGATGCCTGTATATTTGCAACTGTCAGGGTTAGTGTCTTAAAAACTGTAGCTGCACAGCAGAAAAACAATCAGGAGATGTCGTGTGATTCAGAGTTAATTTTAAAACCGAACTGCATGTTGTTAATTTCTTTAGTTCCATCATATTTGCAAAATATAGACACAGTTAAGGGGATAAACTCCTCACCTGGCCACACAAACTGCTGGGGTGATAGAGGAGTGACAAAGCTATGTTTAGAGAAATAAGTCTCTTATTCTGGCAGGCTCCTTGCCTGTGTGTGTCAATCCCTGTCCTTGACTGAGGAAAGGCAGCATAAGGTCAGGTGCAAATATAACAACATTCATCTGGAGAAGAGGTGATGACTTTTCAAAATAAACAGAGTGTGGGCACACGTGTCTGACTTATCTCAACTACTTTTTAGTTGTTTTAGGATGTGTGATTGTAAAGGAAAAAACAGCGGTGTCTGACCTATTAAAATCGTATAATCCATCCGTTCTGTGGTCATTGTGGTGACTCAATAGGCTAAGTATTGAGCTACGCTGAGCAACTGCAAATTTGTTTCCCAGACTTGGTTTTGGGAGTGGTTTCTGCAGTTTAATGTTTTGGGGAATAAAAGACTGTCACGGGTAAAATTTTCAGAATTGGCCAAGTTGCCCAGGAACCCAAATTCCATTTTTTAAAGATTATGTAGAATGTGCAGACTTGTGAGACCCTTAATTGCAGTGAAACAGAAATGAATTTTCAGCAGTTTCTCTAAAAGTAATCTGAGTTCTTGGGACCTAAAATTCTTCATTATCTGCTGTATATATAACTCACTTCTGAAAACAAGAACTGAAGGAAGGTACTTAGACCTCCTGCATTTATTTCCTCCTGTAGGTGTCAAATGTTCTTTCAAGTGTCCCCTGCTGCTAGTGATTGTGAGTTTGGAAAGGTGGCTTTGGAAAGCTGCTGTGCTGGATGCACACTGACTGTCACATGCCAGGCAATACCCTGAAGCAAGCCTCAGTTGTTCTAATGAGAATTTTGTGGTGAGGTATGGAGGGCTGGCTGTAAAAACCTTAACTCTTGCTTTTCCATCAAAGCCCAATAAACAAGTCAGTTTACTGAGTCCCTCAGTGATGCTCCCTGCCAAGGCAGCTGGTTCCTTGGAGAGGAGCACTGTACAAGGAGGGAACTGTGATCTGTGATGGCTGCATGGGCGAACATCTCGTCGCACTCCAGCTGTTCATTCTGTTTGTTTCTGCCCCCAGGCAGCAGCAATCATTCCCTTTTCCAAGTTCTTGGTCTTGTTGGAAGTCGGCCAGGCTATACAGCTCAGGAGGGCACTGGAGTGAATTGCTGTTGTTGTTACAGGTGGGTTGGTTGGGGAGCTGAAAACACTGCTCCGGGGAGGCAGTTGAAATTCTTCAGCCGTCGAACTGCATCAGTAACAAACAAGTGGACTCTGTTAGAGGAAGTTGGGAACTGTTAGCTTAGCAAAGCTTTTTCTGTCTTGTGTGCTGTGCTTCCTTGGACAACAACATCTTTGTTAGTTAAAAAAAAAACAAAAACAAAAACATAAAAAACAACCTGAGTATGAATAAAGCAAATCCATTGCGTTGAGATGGCTGTTGTGTTTAGTGTAGTGTTCTTGAAACCATTGTTTATGCTAAGTGCTCTGGAGCCATTTCATACAATACCAAAACACAGCGCATATCCAAACTGAACAGAATAAACTGGCTCTTAAATTCAAAATAGCAGATCCACAAACCTTTTAAAGCTAGAGAAAAAATGTAGATGAAATGTCCAGTAACCTCAAATTGATAATTTGCTAGAGCACTGGTTGGTGTACTTAAAAACCAGTCAGACACTCACTGGGGTCATTACTACCACATGAGTTCTAGATATTGTTTCCTGGATGTTGTTAAAAAACAGAGGTTCTCATTAAAAAGTTTTGTTTTTCTAAAAGATGTTAAATGGTAGTCACTAACACCATGTTGTACTTGGTACTAGTGGATTAGCTTAAGCATTTTATCCATCTGTACCCTTTACATTTAGGGAATTACTTCTTTCTTCCCTCTTATCATCTCTTGCTTGTCTGTTTGAACTTTTTGAAATAATGTGTTTTTGCACTGAAACTTATGGCTCAATTTGTACTGTTGGACATTATGGTGAAAACTTAAGGCAAGACCGGTACTGCACAGAAAATACAATATGCCCATATATCTATAACTTGGACCAATGTTTTCAGAAGATAAATCACTGTAAATTTGATTTATTTGATTTTTTTGTTTGTTTGCTTTTTGTTTGTTTGGTTTTGGTTTTTTTTCTTTTTTGGTAGAGATTTAAAGTGGACATGAATAGAAAGAGATTCAGTGTTCTGTGGTCACAGACAGCTGATGGTGACATGACTGTACAGCTAAACAGACACAATGAAAGACATCTTTATATTCATGATCCTAATTTGGACTCCATTCAGCTTGAGGTCTGACGCAATTCAGATGTCACAACTGACAACATCATCACACCTATTCTCACAGGACCAAAGGCCATTCATCTGAAGAAGTATCTCTTCTGAAGGTTAAACCAGAATTTTCTAATATAGGGCTTCTGTGAGGTAAAAAATAATTTTCTTTTCCAGTTACAGATCTGATTTGTATTGCATATCAACAGGCTTATCCATTTATTATCTTCATGGGACAGGTTTTCAACTGGATGACATTTTCCCAGACAAGTGAAGTCAGTGAAATGGTACCTTATTAAGCCTTTTTTGGTATGCCAAGTCATTGGTTGATTCAAAATTGAAAGGTATGGTTCAGGTATCCTTCTGTCCTCTCTATTTTGCTTTAAACTGACTGGTGGCTAACCTTGGCATGGCATAATAAGTAATACTGAGCTATTCAGACTTGAGGTCATCCAGCTGTGAATCTGTGTAGCTGCAGCAGCAACAATCCAACTCCTGAACATCATCTTTATCAGCTTCATCCCTGTCTTCAGATGACTTTCATTTTGACCTTACCCGTAGATTTGCAAGGAATCGCATGCTTAGCAACTTGAGGAGTTCTCTCTCATGAGGTATTTTTACCTGTTGCTCTTCTTTACTCAAAGGGCAAATTATTTTCTCCTCCAGAGTGTTTTCAAGGCATGGTACAGTGTCTGATGTGCTGGGGAGGGGATGATGTCTGGGTAAAACAGGGCCACTTTGTGCAATATTTTGGCTCTTCTAGAATAAGGAGCATTATGCCCGGCGTGGCATTGCATAACGTGAAGGTACCAGTGGCCAGTGAAACTTCTCCTCACCACTGCCAAGCAGCCCTGCTTCTTTCAGTTGTTTTTGTTCACTGCCTCGCTTTCATGGCCCCAGGGGAGATATATGTATGTTGACTTGAGATCTGAGATTCCACAGGGATATTTTGTGTTTTCCTGAGGCTCCAGAGGATGCTTCCTTGCCTGTATTATGGTCACTCTCTCATACCTGACTGTCATGGGCCAGGGACAGGATTTTCTGCCAAGAATTTGTTCCCATTTGTGAAAGTGTTGAAGGTTCAACATGAGAGACACTCTTTGTTTTAAGTAGTGTATTAATTTCTGGAGCTGGTACCTCTTATACATTCATACTCAGGAGTAAATTGGGGGTTTCCAACAGCAGCCTAAATGTCTTTGTCCAAAATCAATTTATGGTTTTCTTACTACAGGTGGTAGTAAGAAAGAAGGAATGATTTGTTTTCATGTGAACTCACACTTTTTTTTTTTCATCTTTCATTAATAAAGATCCCTGGCTAACATTTATTTGAGAATCAGTTCAGGCATTGTTTTGAGTATTATGTGCAGACGTTGGGATTTGTGTCCCACTCAATTATTAAAAGATGCTTCCCATGTATTACAAAAAGTCAGAAAGGTGCAGTAACTTCTGCAGTTCTTGTTTTTGCTGTGAGAATTTTACTAGCAACGTTTCTACAGTCAATAGGGTTGTTCCCATAACTTAGCAATGACCATATTTATGCTTTTACAGATTTGTGTTTATGTGTTTTCATGATTTTAAAAATTTCTGGCATCAGAATGTGAATTTGGCAGGCATTTTCTTCTTGTACAGTGCTCACACTGTAGTTACTACAATTTTTCAGTCTTTGGCTACTAAGAGTTCATATGTCTGGGGAGCTACTTTGCTATTCATTCCATGAAAGCTTATTTTATCCCTTTCATTCCTTATGAAATTTACCCTTCCATTCTGGCATCATCCAGAGTATGTTTTGTGGGCTAAATCCAGCCCAGAGGGAACTTCCATCCAGCCTTCTGCCTTTCCCCACTGAATAGCTCCTTGTTGGTTTAATGATTGTCTGAAATTTGGATCCCTCTGAATTGCTGCCCTTCTGTCCATGAGGGAGGAACAGAAGAGACTGGATGCATAGGTTGGAAATCACCTCACTCAACCCTGTGGCTGTGGGTCAGTGCTATACACTGCCATACTGAAGGAGTGATTGAAAAATTCACGGTAACATGTGTGCAGATGCCACACTGCCTGTGTATAGCTTATTTCTGTGGCATACGAGGGTCAGCAGTCTTGGGATTATTCATTTCTTGTCTGAAAAAAAAAAATAACCTGTAAGATTCCAGCAGTGAAGAAGATGTAGATTGTCAAATATCATTGAGAGATACCAAATCATGTTGATTCTGGAGCTCTGTCTGCATTTTTTTTAATTTCTGTATTATTTTGTAACTAAAAAATGAACATGTTTCAAAGCTTAATAGAAATACATGTAGGACTGTATAACTGTCTGATTCAACCCAACTGTCACCAAAGAGTGATCTAAGAGTGATAACAGCACATCACATTTATGGAGTTCTAAAAGAGTAGTAAAAATCTCAATTGCTGCCTTCTTTTAGATACCAGAAGACTGAAACTTTCTTTGCTCTAGCTTAACTTTCTTTGCTCTAGCTTCTCCCAAAATCATAAACAAAAGCAATCTCTTCATTGCTGCTCAAATTATTTTTTAATATGAAACATCTAAGAAGTGGCTTGTCCTCAAGTTCATTAAACTCATTTGCCCTTCTCAAACAGAAAGAGATATTGTCTACATACTAGTTATCTTATTTTCTATATGTATTATTTTTCCTGAGGATGGTTCATAACGGAATGTGATGATATGATAGATAGCAAACAAGGCAGAAGACCGATATTACCACATGTATTGCAACATCTCTTCTTAAGGTTGCTTACTTCTTCACTTAATTTAAAAAATAACATTGTAATAATACCCTGCATATTTACCTTTTGGTCAGTTGAATATTTCTCAAGTAAATCATTCCAAAAACGGCTTCACTGACCCTTAATGATTGACTTCTAGTTGCAGTAATGTGCTCTTCAGAATCTGTTCCTTTATAGCTGTTGCCAAATATTATTTCATACTTCAGAGTGTATGTTCAAAACACACAGTCAGCTGCCTTAGCAGGAAAAGTTTTGTGATGTCTGTAACTAATTTTTCAAGTTGTCTGTTTGGAACAAACCATTTTCTAATGTACATTTTCTTAAAGCTTTAATGGAGTAACATGAAAAGGGCTCCAAATACCTACAAATAATGTAATCCTTACCAGCAAGAAAGTGAACAAAAACTTCTGTCTTCATTCTGCTCTGTTCTTATTTGGAGGTTGGGACCAACTGCAATAAAAAATTTTAAAAAAAGATAGCAAGGAAGATAAACCACTAATAAGACTTCCCACTGAGGTTTTAGTCTCTGATGTTACCCGTCCCTTACTCTGTCAGTTCTGGTGCTTTCACACTTAGCAAGCCTTAATTTGCTGTCCTTCTGCCAGTTCTTTGTGGGAATTGACGGCTGCTACTTCATCTGAAAATGAGATGGCTCAGTAGATATTGGGGCTTCTGAAAATGTGTCTTGCTTGCCATTTATTTTGGTGAAACCGTACACAGGAAAGCTGGTATGAGACCTGTATAGCTGCTAAACAGCTGGAAATTTCTTCTTAAGTAGTCTGTCTGCATGGAGACCTACTGTTTGTATGGATACCTGTCTTTTCAGAAATTAATGTTTCTCAGGGGGAATGGCCAGATTTTCCCCAGAATTTTCCAAGGGCAGTTTTGTGCATGGCAGTGCTAAAGGTTTTTAAACACTCATAGAGACCAGAGTCCACCCAGTGAACACAATGAAGAAAGATTCCATTTTTCATTCTTTCAGTATCTCCTAATACTATTTGCAACTGTGGTTTTATCATATTTAGATACTTTTCTTGCCAGGAAACTTAGGATTCTGCCATACTTTTAGGCAGCCAGCACTGGAAAGTTTACTCATGCTGTGCAGTTATGGTAATTCTCAGAGGATGCTAACTTGCAGAGCAGAATTCTGTACAGATTGAGGAATTCTTAGTAGAATTAGTTTCCAAATTAATGTATCACTATTTTATTAGATCCATATTTGTTAACTTACATCTTCTGTACAAGAAATTAATTTCTTCTTCTTATCTGTGAGAGTACCTGGCAACTTTGAGTAATCTGGTCTAGTGGAAGATGTCCTTGCCCATGGCAGGGGGCTGGAACTAGATGATCTTTAAGGTCTCCTCCACCCCAAGGCATTCTGTGATTATCTGGACACTTCCTTGTATCATTTTAAGTACCTGTGCCCAAAACCACACAGGATTTACAAAGCCAGACTGGTTTGTTATCCTGTTTCTTCCAGAGAATAGAGGAATGCACAAACTCAGATAACATTTTGATAAAGTTTGAGATATTTCCTGTGCTTTTTTTATAGATGAAAAAAAATAATTAGGGAGAGTGAGAGGAGATAAGGGTATGAGATCAGAGACACCCTATTGCATTAAGTTTATCCCCTTGCTATTGAAGAGGGAAAATGTGAGAGACCGCCTAATTGCTTCAACACAGCAGAAGATAAAAAGTTCCTAATTTTTTTAACTTCTGCTCTGCCTATCTCTAAACCAAATGTAAGCATGAAGATATTGAGTCTCAATACATTTATGTGTATTCTTTGTTTATTGACATACACATTTTTTGTTAGTTTCACTGAGTGTTAAGAGTAGGTGACTTCACAAGGTATATACCTCATAGCCAGGTTATTGTAAGTTCCTAAATTCCTAAAGTAAGTCATCTAGTCCTCTGAAGAAGAAAACAATTGGTCACTAGAGATGTTCAGAGTACCCAGTCTGTCACTTAAGTTGTGCTAGCATAGTCAAGCCAAGTCAAAGTGACATACAGTCAGATGATATTCCAGGCACTGCCTCAAAAATGTAGGTACCACAGCTGCTTAGCTGGAGCCAGGTAGAGGGATCCATGGTGGGTCAAGTGGGACCCATGTCTTGTTGTGTTTTGGAAGTCTTAACACGTCTGAAACGCAGTTTGGTTCTTTGGATTTCCTTCCTCTGAAAGAATGGAAAAAAATCAGCCTTTCAAGCTTCATTCATGCCCTCAATATGTGAATGCACTTCCAGGCTGCAAAACTCCATAGATTATTTTTGTAGATAGTTTTTGAGTTTTTTTTAATGTCCCTTAAAATATGAAAAGCAAAAGAACATCTCATCATTACAATATGCATATGATGTTTACCAGGATCTTAGTACAGTGTATGAACAAGCATCAAGCATAAGGAATGAAGTCAGCTCAAATCATTAGCCCAAGCTGTCTGTAGTGAAGTAGCACATGTAGAAATCAAGTTTTAATCATAGCAGCCTCCAGGTACAATGCCATTAAGATACACCTGCAGTGCAGAGCACTGGGGCAGGCAGTAACAACATGAGCTTGGCTGGTGCAGAAGATTTTTCCATTCTCTCTCCCCCTGGTTGCTTCAGTAGCACCTCCCTCCCTCAGAAACCACTTTCCTATTCCCTGGATGAGTCCAACTACATGGTTAATGCAATGCAGGAAATGTGGGAGATCAAGTACTCCACACAATACAGCAGACCAGAAAACAAAGGGATAAATGAAAATGCTCCAAAGTTTTCTCATAAGCAAATTAATTTTTCTGAGTCTCCATACGCTCAGAGTTGTAGAATTTTTGTCCAGTTAGCTGTAGCAAGAGAGTACATAAAAAAGCCTTCCCAAAGGAGAGTTTTTATGACAAAAAGATGTTTCACATAATTTAGGTATTTCCAATTAAGGATATAAAGATATTCATTACTTTGCCTAAAAACAAGGCCCAGAACACCATAAGGGAGAAGAAAAATAAATATCACAAAGCACAGAATATGAAAAAGTTGTGTAAAACTTGTGGAAATATATTTTTGTGTAGGTGAGATTGCATAAAATGTTATGTTTACCTTTCAGCATCTCCTTTTGTTGCCCATTTGAGATAAGTTGATAGCCATGCTGGGTTTTAAACTTTTTTCAACTTATTTTTTCTTGTAAATGGAACACCTGGCGTAGCATCTGTAAAAATCAGTGAAACTTTTCTGGCTGATTTCACAAGACTTTGGGTCAGGTTCATGTATAATTTTGGAGAAGGAGTTATTGAGCCATATTTTTCTCTAATTACATAGCTGATGGATGGAAATTGCAAACAGCAGCAGTTACATGAGGATCTGCTCCTATGATGTGGAAAGAGCAATTGTCTCTTGACAGTTGGAAACATGAGGGATGAGGGAGAAAATCTGATGGGCAGAAAGTGATTTCTGCTCATATGCTTCTCTGGAGAGAAAATTCAGGAGTTTCTTATGCAGTCTTTGAATACAAAAAAAAGTGTCTAGTAAAATTGGTCACCTCCATTTTGCAGTGTTTACTCTGACAGACTGAATTTTAGAACATAATAAATACTATCCCTCTGAAAATTTTCCCTTTTTAAGTATCTTCATGTTGAATGCCCAAAATAGGAAGCTTTGGTCAGTTTTGAAAATTCTGCCCATTAAGTATATAAAATAATGCAATTAGAACAGCAAAAAAACTGTAATATGCACATATGATAGTGTGTAATTTTGAAATAATTTTAAAGTCATTTTCTCTTTTTAAAACAAGTTATGTTAATGTCTGTTATGATTATAGGAATGGTAAAGGAAAAGACTTTTAGCATGCACAAAAGTTCTAAATTCATATGATTAGGCAAAGATCAAAGAAAACTGTGGCTCCCTGTGTTGTGTGCATGTAGGACACTGGGCTCCATGTCAGGAAAACACCCCAAAATTAGGTAAACATACCAGCCTGCTAAAGACTTCAGTTTGTATTCGTGTCAGATTCTAAATGGTAAAGCTATTTTTGTCATGTTTTAAGCAGCATGGGTAGTCTAAACATGTTCAATAGGTCTAGTGACCTTTTCCCGAGTAATGGAAAACTTTCAGCTGTGCCAATGTAGTATATTTATACCAATATTATTTACAGGTCTTGCCCTCCTTGCTGCTGCTTCTTAGAACTGTCCTTGAATGAAAAATAAATGTGTCAGGGGTTTAATAAAATTGAAATAGCTATAAACATTCTTAAAAATAGAAATGTGTGCTTAACCATGCTTCCTTTAGCTGATTGCAGTGTCTTCAGCAACTGTTGTTTCTGTGATGGACTAACAGATAACCTGGGAAATAGTTCTGTATCAAACACACTGATGTGGTCCTAATAACTTGAAGAGAAAGGTTTTGAAATGAATTTTCATCTTCTAATTACTTAGGTATTTTCAGCTCAGCTGATTTTTAAGGACATGCCAGTTTCTTGTGCTGCATCATGGCTATTGCTTACGGAGGTTTCCTACAAGCAGTAGGCTTGTGGTGACTGCTGAAAGCCACTCCCCACCTCCCCGAAGGTGGAAAAGTTGTTGCCATAACAAAAAGCACAATAACTCAATAGAGGACCAAAGAAAAACAGTTCTGTGAAGAGCAAGTTTAACAGATAGTTCAACCTTCTAATTATTCCCGTGAATGCTGGATGTGTTTCATTTGACACCTATCTCACCAGTCCTGATTTTAGGCACTGTTTGTCTTTAATTCATTCAGGCACTGAAAACAGTGTGATGGTGTAATTAGAGATAATTGTGCAGGAAGACAGAGCTGAAGGTCACCAATGTGCAGGAGATGGCACCATCTCTGAAATCCCTGTGTGAAATAAGATGGAGCCCTCTGCTGAGACTCCTCAGAGAGTGCCACTATTGCATTTGAGAGGTCTCAGGAAGTCATCCCCAAAGGTTGTTCACCATCTTTATGAAGGTAACAGTGTCAAGAATTCAGGTCTTATAATATCAGGATTTATTGATTGAGCTGGTCTGTTACAAAAAAAAAGACCAGCAGCCATCAGTATTCTCCAATCACTTACATGTAAGGCTGGGAAGGTCCCCAAGTTACCATATAACCTGATCCTCCATCCTGGAGAAAAGCTTTACATCGGTTGTCCCTGATATTTTTACCAGCTCTTGTAAAAGCTGGAGTATAAGAAGACAGACATTTTCAGAGTATTTCCTAAGTAAGCCCTTCTTGCTTCATGTGACATGGAAAAAAGTTGGTATTAATTTTTCCTTTGATATACTAACCATCTTATCATCATACCTCAGTCTTGCTGTTGCAGACCAGACATGCTCAATTTCTTCATAGGTCCTGTTTCTTAAACATCCCACTGCCCTTGCTGTTCTCTGAACTATGTCCTATCTCTTTATCTGTTCCTTTAAGTGAGGCATCCAAAACCAGGATCAGAATTCTAGTCTCATGAGGAGACTAAGCAGAGCAGAATAAATGACCTCCTAATGGACCCAGAACTGTAAACTTCCCTTTCTAAATCATCACTGCACCACTTCGCAGTGGGTATGTATGGAAGGATGGCAATATGCCATTTCCTTTACAACCATATAGCAAATAACATCTTCCCTAACTATATGTTTTCTTTCACACAGACATTCCCTTCTTTTTCTTTTTCTTCTGTTTTGCACACTTTCAGTCAGTTCCACCTGGAATTTTAACACACTGACACACTGTACTTGAATCCAGTCATTAATTTGTGCACTCACCTAACAGTATGACTTTTGATTGATAGCTGCTGAAGGAAGAAGAAAAAGACCTGCACAAAGACTTCTGGTTGAAATGAAGTTATTTTTACCTTGGAGGTGGGGAGGATGAGTGTAGTTCCGTGCTATGATTTCATGTTGCGTGTATTTCCAGTGAAATGAATCTCCATCTTTCACAAAGTTTATTTAACAATAAGCTATACTCACATCTTTGGATGGATGTTGGAAAGTTGAAAAGTACTTAGCTTTCAAACTGTTGCATCTGATTATCTGGCCTGACTTCCAAACTCCCTTGAAAACAGTCACAGTCTTTTTATTTTTTTATATTGGATAGATATCAGAAAGACCTGAATCATCCCTCTTAAGGAAAGCATTGCAGATGGAAGGTGGAAATCATTACGTCTTGGGATAGCAATCTGGTGCAAGTACATATCCTCACAAATTTTTCCAGAGAATATTCCATTATGAAATAAAAGTTTGATCTATCAGAATAAGGACCTCATCCCCATCTGTTCCAAAGGGCAATCTGTTCCTCAGACTGCTTCATGATTACTTTTTCTGCAGGAATGCATACTGAAAGCAACTAACTGGCCAAGTGTATGCATGATGGGATTTACAATCTCGATGAAGATCATTATAGGTCTCCTGAAATGCATGTAATCCCTGTTCATGGTATATGAAGATCCTTCTCTGTTTTTAAACAGAAGTTGACCTGTAAGAAGCTGCAGTACCCAGTTCTAGTTGAAAAAATATTTTTTATCTTTTATTATTATTTTATTCTTAAATATGTATGTGAAAAAGGGAGAGTATTTTAATTTAGTTAAGGAACTTCATTCTTCTATGCCTTTCTGATGTATAAAATAGATACTTTCATAGGGGACAGAGCTAACATCCAATTTAATATTCTGTCTCACACCCTGGTTAAGAGAAAGATGTGAAAACTCCAAATAAATCTGACAGTTAGAATCATTAAGTTATTTATGTTGTAAATTACTTTTAGGATCATTGAGTCCAAGAGTTAAATTAACAACAATAAAGCCACCACTAAACCATGTCCCTAAGCACCACATCCTCAGGTCTTTTAAATACCCCCTGGGATAGTGACTCAGCCACCCTGCTGAGCTTGTTATGATGCTGGAAGAAATTTTTCCAAATACCCAATCTAAACCTCCCCTGGCACAACTTCAAGCCAATTTATCTTGTCTTCTCACTTGTTCCTTGCGAGAAGCCACTGGCACCTACCTGGCTGCAACCCCATTTCTGGAAGTTGTAAAGAGCAATAAGGTCCCTCCTGAGCCTCCTTTTCTCCTTTTCTGCCTAAGCTGCCCCCCCATAAGCTTTGTGCTCTAGACCTTTCAGCAGCTCCATTTCCCTTCTCTGGACACCTTCCAGCCCCTCAATGTCCTTGTAGCGAGGGACCCAGAACTGAACACTGTTTTAAGTGCAGCCTCACCCGGGCTGGGTGCAGCGGGGCTGTCCCTGCCTTGATCACCCTTGCTGATCCAAACCAGGATGCCACTGGCCTTCTTGGGCACACTCCTGGCTCATGTTCAGTTTGCTGACAACCAGCACACCCTTGGCAGATTTCCAGCCACTCCTCCCCCAGCCTGAAGTGCTCCCTATGGTTGTTGTGACCCAAGTGCAGGAGCCAGCTCTTGCTCTGGTTGCCCTTATACCATTAGCTTCAGCCCATTGATGCAGCCTGTCCAGATCCCTCTGTAGAGCAGTTGTACCCTCCAACAGATCAACAGCACTCCTGCCCAGCTTGATGTCATTTACAGATTTATTGAGGGTGCACTTGATCTAGTTCATGGATAAAGATACTAAACAGGCCTAGCCTCAGTTATGAGCCCTTGGGAACACCACTCATCACTGGTCACCAGCTGGATTTAACTCCGTTCACCACCACTCTTAGATCCCCACTTTTCAGACAGTGTTGAACCCAGCGAACAGTGCACCCATACAAACTACAGGTAGCCAGTTCCTTCAGGGTAATGCTGTGGATAATGGTGTCAAACACTTTACTAAAACCCAGGAATGCGTCAATATCCTTTCCCTCATCCCCTGAACAGATCACCTTATCCTAGGAGGTTGGGTTGGCCGAGGAAGATCTGCCTTTCATATACCCCTGAGGGCTGGACCCAATTTTGCGCATACTGCATAATGCACCTCAAGGTGATAGACTCCATGACCTTTCATGGCACTGACATCAGGCTGACAGGCCTGTAGTTCCCTCTGTCCTCCTCCTTGCCCTTCTTGCAGATGAACATCACATTTACTAACTTCCAGTCAACTGTGACCTCCTGAGTGAGCCAGGACTGCTGGGAAATGATGGAAAGTGTCTTGGTGAGCAATGGTGTGCACTCCCTCAATACTCTTGGGTGGATCCCATCCAGTACACCCTGTTGGCCTGCCCTGGCCTCTACTGCTCCCTGTGGAGCATTTATACATGCTAGGGGCGCTAGCCGCCATTGCTCCTGGCCTTGCCCAGGTTCCGCCAGCCCTTGTGGCATAAGCTGCGGGCTCCTGGCTGGCCTACAAATGTAAAATTAAAAACAGGAAGACAGGTACGTCTTTTATGTTTGAGTATGTTTTTTTCCTTTTTTGAGATACTCTCAGTCATTGTAACCATGCTTTTTCTGGCTCTCTACATGCTAAATTTCTGTTTCCTATTTCTCACGTCTTTACAACCTCACAGAGAGCCTTAAAATAATTGCACTCTCAAAAGAGCGTTTCCAAGTCTCAGTTTTGAGCATCAGCTCTTCCAATTATTTACTTCCCTTCTTCATATAGCACAAAGAGGGTGAGAAATGTAATAAATAAATTCTAATGTACCTCTGTCATTTCCCTCTTTATTATTTCATCTTTTCTAAGGTTGTTTGTATATACTGAGAGGTGAGTCCTGGCCTTCCTCACTCTTTTTGGTCTCTTCTAAGCCCTGCTGTGATTTTCCAGTAACCTTTATTAACTTACTCATGGAAGAGTCATTGTACTAGACTTTTTTACAAACCCATAACAGGAAAATAATCTCTGACCTCAAGTATATTTTGATATTGTGTGGTTCTGCTATTATATACCATATTCCCTAGGAGGAGATTCCATTGATTCACTGGAAAGCATTATGGTATGCTGGCCACATCTTCCATTCCTTTCCTTTTGAGCTGCATTGTTGCCTACTGAGGGCTCCAGTTACGAATATACTGTTACTTATGGAAACAGACAGATGCTGTCTATTAAGGGCAATGCATCTTGTAGCCTCTTGCTTTATTGTTTTTCTGAATTTCAACTTCAATTGCAGTGCATTGTTCTCAGGGCTTTGACTTTGTGGATTATTTAGAAGTGTCAAATAGCCAAAAAGGGACAGCAAAGGAAACAGGCTTCTTGCTGAAGAGCTGATTTTCCCTTAGTGTTTGCCAAAATAACTAATCTAATTTATGTGAAAACAAAATAATAAGAAATTGCATAATTTTTTATTGAGTTTCATAATTAAAGTCACAAAAGTATCTCATTCTTTAGCTGGTGTAGCTTTGACTTTGCAGCTCTTGATTCCTGTATTTAAGGTTCTCTTTCTACACAAACTGCATTATTACCAGGACTTAAATTGGCTAATTCTCTGTGCTTCAGAAACTAGTAGTGTGGTCAAAGTTCCTCATATACCTTGTTAATTAGATACCTGGTACAGGGAGCTTGATCTCCTTGAAAATTTTTTTTTAAAAAATGAGCCTTTACAATCTTGAGTGATTTAAGTCAGACTAAAAGATGCTGCTTTTACACAATATCACATTACATTTACTGTCACATGTATTGGCACAGTCCTGTATTTGTACAATATACCATAGTCCTGCACCACTGCCAAACAAGTGAGATCAAATATGGTAAATGACTGTTGTTCTTGAGGTCTGATATACCAGAAGAAAAACACAAGTCTGAAATTACCGAAAACTTAATGGGAAAGAGGAAAGGAGTTCCCAGAAATATACTAAAAAACGAATGCTTCTCCCTTTTGAAATGAGCTTGCCAGATCCTTCCAAAAGCAGATGAGTGTTCTTGACCTGATGGGTGTTTATCAACTGTCTGCATGTCTGCTTGGCAGCGTTGTTCCCTTGAACTATTCTTGATCTGAGGACCTGAGAAGATGGGGTTATGTAGTCACACTTCTAGTAAAGATTCCCATTCTCCCACTCTATTTTCAGAAAAAAAATTGTAATAAAGAGTGGTAACATTGTGAGGTACTTTATCAAGAGGATACAAGACGCCTCAAGAATTAAATATGTGGATGTACCTATCTGTGCACACTAGAACAGACAATTTGGGATATCTGTAGAGCAATTTCTTCTAGTCAGATGTGGGGTTAGCTCCTTTTGAAATGTTTAAAAGTGTCTTTTTACAAAGAGAACTGGCAAAGAATTTAGTACCACAAAGGCAGACACATGCTTCAAGTGTTCATTTAATCCCCAAAGTAAAGTTAACTTGCAAATAATTGCAGTGACCTCTGTTTGAGATATCAAATAGCAAATACTGTTTCTTGCTGAGTAATACAGAATATCAGATACAAATAATGCATAAAATTTTGCTTCCATTTTTCAGTAGCTTTATACTACTAGGTAATATAAGTCCTGGCTTACATGAATGAGAGTTTTAAGGTTACAATAGCTACAGCTGGGAAATCTGAATCAACGGGTTAAAGCCCTAGGTTCATGAAACCCCAGTACACCTTTTCAGTAAGGTTTGTTTTACCATTTTTTTCAGCATTTTTTTGGGGCAGGATTAGTGGTTTGGTTCTTTGTTAACACAATGCCTCACACAACTGGTTTGTGATCACAGATTTGTGTCTCTCCAATACTACAGCAATCAAAGGAGAATAATAAACAGCATTTTAAGGCTCTGGTACTGTAGGTTGATTATCCAAAGCCACAGAGCCAAATTATGCAGAGGCAGATTTAGCACAGAAAGAGTTTTTATTACCCAGTCTCAATCTCAGACCATTATTTTGCTTCTCTCTAGCAAATGACCTTGTCTGATATTGTTGAATACATCACATGGGTCTGGCCAGGCCACTAACAGCACCTCTGCTCCTCTGAGTCACTACAAAGGCAGTTGGACAGCAAGCAGCTGCTTTCTTCTTGGTTTGGCTCTCACAGGGAAGCTCTTGGAAGTGCAGAAGTAAACCCTGGGAGTCAGCAGATGTGTTAGGTGATGGGCAGGCTAGCAGGCTTCAGGGCTGGGAAGGACCCAGCATAGGATGCAGACTGAGCACCTGAAAAAGATCTGGTAGCATGATCTTAACATTAATGACTTTTTTTTCTGAGAAATGTTGAAAAATAGTTCACTGTTATGAATTACGTTATTAACATGCAAAAAATCACCTATTCAGAAGACAAGTTTATTAGTTCAGGCCTTTGTGAGGGTCCAGGAGTGTGTCTTTATGTTACCTGGGCTATGTCCTGAGAGGGACCTCTGCCTATGTCCCCAGATTTCATGAGGAGTCTTAGAGCTGGGACAGTATTTGGATGCACAGCAGTACATCTTTAACACCTTGTGATTGTGTGATTCTGCGGGTTTCTGGCTTTGTATTTAACTCACTTGGTCTCTTATTCAGAAAAATGCTTTCCTTAGCTTGGGAGAAGAAAGTACTGAACCCAGCTTGTATCCCACCTATCTGACATGATTGCTTCCAGCAAAATCAATGGAATTATTTGTGCAGGATATGGTCCAGAGTTAAGAAATTCTTCAAAGCATGGGAGCTAAAACATGTGTGTCTTTATATGCTGGAATTCATCCATTTTCAGACAGAGACAAAGGGAGTATTAAGGATCATGAGAGAGTCCCATAGTGTACAATGGGGTGAGGCATAGGGCAGGGTAGGGTGGAATAGGATAGGAAAGGAAGAGAAACAATCTCAGTCAGGCAAGTAGGATAATTGTCCAAGTGACTTCTTCAAATCTGTTTCAAGGTGCCTATTTGAGGCCTAGTTGGGGCACTTCCTTTTAGGTTGGGGCTTTTTTGAAATTATAATTTAATTCAATTATTATAAAAATAATATTAGAAGTGAGTGCAGGCTGCAAATACATTACATTTTTCTGAAAAAACAAACTAATTAAAAATAATTTCCTCTCCTGTTTCTTTGCCAAGACCTATTTTCAGGACTCTGTGCTTCCCCTCAAGAAGCCAATAAAATATCAGGCACCTAAAACAAATAGAGGCAGTACACTCAGGACTTGGCTGGTTAAAAACAAGAAGAGAAAATATTTCTTATTTTAATTTTTTTTTTATTATCATTTTTATATTCGTGTACATTTTGCTATTAATTTTGGCTGTTAAGTACTTCTCTTTATAAAACAACAACTTAACCATTCACTTCTCATGTGCTGTTAAACTCAGATCCTGTGTAATCTTAGGTTTCTGTGCTGGCTATTTCCAGGACACAGAGCAATTCTCTATGAAGCTGGGATGTGAGGCCCATCTGGGTTGATCAAGGACAGGTAAATCTTGCCCCTGCTTACCCAGGGCTGTCATGCACAGTCAGCAGAACGAGGTTTTCTGCAGATCTCCTCTCGTGTGCCTGCCCCCACAGAGGCAGAGTTCTTCCCAGCAGCACATCAAGGTGTAGGACTGGTGTCTCCTACACATATGTTCAATCCACCTCTCCCAGAACCAAAAATCTCAGCGGTGGAGCCTCTTACTCTCCAGAATGGCTGTCAGAGAGGTTATTAGTGCTGAGTTTGATTTGTTTGGATTTTCCTCATTTTTGTTTACTTCGGTGTTTCATAATGGCCCTTTTGCTGTCTGCAGGATTGTTAAATATGCAAGTAAAATTTCTGTGTGAATTAAGGTTTAAGTGAGGATTTAAAATAAAAATGTAACAGTTTTATTTTTATTCCTATTAGTTTTTAATGCTTTTCTAATACATTGGGGTTTTGTGTTCTTTTACAAAATCACTGTTTTATCACTCAGATGCTTCAAACATGGTGATAGATTCCTCTGTAAGGCATCTCCCATCCCACTTTTATAGGAGCTGCTGGGCAGCCAGCTGAAGAGTAGTTGGGTCAGTAGACTCTCACTGAAAACACATAAGTAAATGTATTTTAGTGTTCTTGTATGTTCTCTGGACCAAATGTGATCTAAAAGTTTTGTCACCATATGTGATCTCAGGTTGGGTTTATGTAAGAAAAGAGTTTAAAAAGATACTGAATTCTTCATTAGCTAAGTGTTCAAGTGTGCAAACCTTGCCTTTGACTAAGAAAATGACAGGCAAGTTTAGGTTGGTGAAAGTCATGGCAAAAGCAGGAATATTTTAAGATATGGGCAGGAGAATGATTTACCATGGGGAAGGTCATATGTAGCGTTGCAGTTTGTCAACTTCTTTACACGAGTCTTGTCAGTGTGGGGGAGGTTCCCAGTTTCAGGACAAGCTACCTTCCATGTTTTGCAGGGTTTTGGGTGAGAGGTGGGCCCCAATTTACATCATGTCAGCTTCCTTGTCCCATTTTATATTCTCCTTCACTGTTCAGTTTGGCTAAGGCCATTTAGCCTTACTGTGTTTCCATGCATGCAGAATAAATGATGCTCTCAAGAAGTGGTGGGAATGTTGCTCAGATGCTTTTAACCATGCTGAGACGCTTCTTATTATGCAACCTTTAAATGCCACAGTGTCAGTGGTGGGTGAAGTTATTGCTGTCTGGTACAATTGTGCATTGCAAAAATTAAAGTTGTAAATTGTTTTGGTTTCTACCCTATTTTATGTAAACTTTGCATCCTCCCCAAAAGAATGTGAAGACTGCAAAGAGAAACATGCAGGAGTTGGGAAATAGAGAAGGATCTGGTCTTGCTTTTGTGCATCTCTTCAATTGCATTAATTATGCAGTGTTTTCTACTGGCTTCCCATCTTTCTGATGGCGCAGGATGAGCAGTGTTAGGGACTAGAATCAGATTTTTGAAGCAGAAGATACCTGTGTCCAAAGACACCTAAGCCTTCTTTATTTGCAGGAAACGGAGGCAGCATCATGAATGAAAAAAGGAATTACAGATGGGGAAAGATGAAGCTGTTCCCTTCCTTTTCTCTAGAGTCACTGCATAACAGTAACCTGTAGCCAAGTATTTGAGCTGAGATATTCAAGGGAAGTCTCTGATAATGAATGCAGAGTTTTGGAGGGTTTAGAAAGTGACCCCGTTAAGTCCTTTGCAAAAGATGCAGAGCGCGCATGACGATGATTTCAGATATGCTTTTAACAACTTCTCATCTGATTGGTAGTGCAAAGTACCCTGGAGAAGTTAAATTTCTGCTATTTCCAGCTAAGTGTTCAAGATCAGCTGATACTTTTGATAATTTTGATATTCTGTTTCTGTCTGGCTTTGTGCACAGTTAAAAGGTAAGGACCATACCACCTCCTTTTTGAGGGTATGGACGCAATGTCACAGTACTGGTGGTAGACAAGACCACTGTAAAAAGAAACTCGATGAAAGTGTGTCACAGACATCTTTTCATTAAAATCCTTTCCTTAGGATTTTTTCCTGCTGAAGCTGAGAAGTTTCAGCAACAAATGTAAACAGTGGTTATCTGTTGCTGTGGAATGCAACAGGTGCACCTGTGATTGGCCCATGTTGGATGTGTATAATTAGTGGCCAATCAAGGACCGAGCTCTCTCTGGGACAGAGTCGGAGAGAGCTCCTTTGTTATTCATTCTTTTCTGTTAGCTTAGCTAGCCTTCTGAGAACTTTTCCTTTTATTTCCTTTTAGTATAGTCATAATGTAATATATATATATGTATCATAAAATAATAAATCAAGCCTTCTGACCATGGAATCAACATTCTCATCTCTCTCTTCACCTCAAAACCCTTGTGACCACCATCAAAAAAGTGTCCATATAAATGTTTATCATCTCTCCTCAGAGCTTGGCTCGGTCACTTCATACTCATTAGAAGATTGGTATTAAATCCTTATTAACTATCCATGCTGGTGACTTCATCTTCTCACCTCTCAAGCTCATTGAGCTCCACACCTCTCCTTATCTCTGTCTTGCTATTTTGCTCTCTGCTTTTTCTTTTCACTCTGTCGTGGGAGAAACTGTGCCTTATGGAGGTTGACCCTCTCAGTTCTGCACTTGGGACCATGTACTTCCCCCTTCACCCCCATGTCCCACTTAAGCTGTCTGTGCCATGGAGAAACATCTGTGAGGATGGCAGATACTACGTCTAACCAGTACACAGGAAGGCTCTACCGTATTCGTGCAGAAGTGAATCTATACAGCCTATGCAAACAGATTTTTTTAAAAGGCTTATAACTTAGCCAAATCTGGGCAACTTTTAATAAAAACTTTTCCCCTGCCAAAGTTTTAAGTCCTTTCTCCAAAACATGGAGGCACTGTAGCTGTTTAATGAAACAGTTATTAAAAAAAAAAAAAACCAAAACAAAACTAGGAATAATAACATGTTTTTCTCTCAGTTGTTCTCAGAAAAGTTGTTCTGTTGTTCTCAGAAATGGCTGAACCAGTTCAGCCTGATTTATTTATTTTGGAAAGAATCAGCTGAGACAAACTTTTAGCATGGGAAATTTCAGCCCAACTGGTTAGCATTTCTCAAAGTTTGGCAAGGTTAAATGCAAGTGGAAATGTTCTTACGCTGACAAGTCAAAGGCAAGCTTACATATCAGCAATGTTCCTTGCTTGGGATAGAAAGACTATATGTATTTATTAATTGCTTTTTCTTAATGTTTCAGGTTCTTTGAGTATATATTGCTCTACAAAGATGCAGTGATGTTTCAGATTGAACAAGTTACAAAGCTTTGCTCGAAGATTGCTCTGACAGAGCCCTGGGATCCATATGATATTCCTGCCAATTCAACTTATGAAGATCAGTACTACATTGGGGGACCTGGAGATGAAGTTATGGTACAGGAATGGTCTGACAGAAAACCAGCCAGGAAATGTATGTGCATGCTTTTGTTTTATTTAATAATAATCAATGTCTCTGCTGCACAGGGAAAAATAAAATTATTCATGCTTCATCCCAGGTTTCCATATTTCCATAGAGTTCTCTGGAAGAAGTAATGAAAGTGCCCTGTGCACAGAATATCATTTAAATAGCAATGTGTTTTTTAGGAAAATTTCATATTTCAGCAGGATTAAATATATTCAGAGGACTTGATTGTGTTGTATTTGGTATCATACAGAGTTTGGCATGGAACAGCATCATTTTGTGTCTGAATCTGGCAGCCCGTATCCAAAATTTACCTAGAGAAGAATTGGTACTCTAATTAGGGGCACACTCAAGCTAGAGTCTATAACAGAAACAGAGCAGGTGTCAGTGTTTGTCCTACACATGGTTCTGCAGCCATTGAAATCCTTAATATATGACTACATTTTGTTGTCCTCTGTACTGGTAAGAAATATCTTCTCACAAGGCTTAGTCCTGCACTTGGCAGCTGAGCACTTGCATCATAAAAGAAAGGAGGCTGAATTTTCCAAGGTATAGTATGCTAGATTTTGACTGCACAGAAATTTATTAGCACTTTGGCTTCAATTTCGTCTATGGTTTATTGATGACCCAGACAACTATAAAAATAATTTTAAAACTTCCATGAAATTTATGAGAGTATTCAGCTAGTACAATACTTATGGTTATGGACATCTAATATATAGGCTGGTTACGAACTTGAGCATTTAGCTGGAGGAAAATATTTCTTTCTTGAATAAAAGTAGAACAAATGAAGTGGAGAATGAAGGATAAGATCATTAGACCTCTGTAACTAGGTTGATATATCCTCTGGTATTCTGCAAGAGGCAAATTATCACTCACTCCAATAACTTTTTTTTTTTCCCATATCTGATATTTTGAATTTTTGTGGAATTTTATAGCCAGATACATTGAATTAATGTGTGATTTTTATCCTGTATTATTTTGTTTCTCCTGTGCTTTTCTGTATGATCATTCATAAACATAATGTCTGAAAGTTACTTATCTACCTTTCAGCTAGTATTGGTTTGAATTGTAGAAATTATATTTCTTTTGCAATTAAAAAAGTTTTAGGGGAGATACAGGCTACTTTCGTAGCATCATATTTAACCATGATTTTTTATTCTAAATTCTGAGAGAAGGCTTGTTTAGTAAAAGGTTGCCTCCATTTCTGTGTACTCAAAACCATATTAATTAAGGTCAGAATGTTTTTGGTATATTAGCATCCTCAAAAGAGGTATATTCAAATATTGCTTAGCTTGGCATCCTTTCTTTGAATACAGTTTAAGTGTGTTTCATGTCACCATTTATTTATTTCTGTTAATGTGGTTGTGCTACAGCCTATGACACAAAACTGAAAGCACTGAAAATAAGTATGTGTGATTGCTACTATGTGGGAGAAAATAAGTGTTCTTGGGACTAGAAAAATTTGTTACAGACATTCCTCAGAGGAACTGATTTATGATCAGTAGGTAATTTTAACATTGTGAGTTTCTGCTATCAAGAGATCTAAGATGTGTAAAACAATGGGATGGACTATGATTGAAGGGGTAATGAATGATCACAGAAATAAAATAATAAAAAGGGAGATAAATAATAAAAGAGAGATAAAAGCAAAGGGCATTCAAAGGACACCACTTGAGTGGTATTACTGCCACTGCCTAAACAGCATAGTGGAAAAGGTAGAGGTGATGACGGAGAACAGAAGGGAAATAGAGCAAGGGAAGACCTCTGAGGTTAGCACACAGTGGAATTAAACTGAAGTTAAAAAAGGTACACAGATTTGCTGCATCACATTCTGGAAGAGATCAGCATTGAGCGTAGACTCGAGATAATGAACCGCTAGAAGTGTTTGAAAATAATAGGAATTTTAAAAAAAAATTCAATTATAATGGGAATCTGAATACACAATGTTAAACAGAAGCAATGAGTTAAGAGACGGACATCATCATGACCCATTCATCTTGTCTGGTCACCTAAAGCAGTCACATTTCTGGTTGTTTGCAGTGGAATCCTGGGTCGGCGTTTACACCGTCAAGGACTGTTACCCAGTACAGGAAACCTACACCAAGAACTACAGCGTGACAACCTCCACTCGCTTCTTCGACATCCACCCGGGCATCGCAGACCCCTCCGTGTTCACCCCACCCAGCACCTGCCAGACAGCCCAGCTGACGAGGATGAGAGAGGAATGCTGAGTATGGACAGTGGCTGCTCCTGGGCAAACACGTGTTAGCCAAGAGGATGGTTATTGGTAGTCAGTTGTTGACATCTAAGCTGATTTTTCAACCTAACTGCTCTCTGTGGAATTTGTAAGTTTTCGCTTGAGAGAGAACATAAGCATATAACTGAGTAAAATGTATAAAACAAAAGATACCTTTCGATCACATTAATCTTCTCAGTGATGCACTTACAGTATTATATAGTTACCATTAAGATAATATTTCTAGATACTATGTATTTAATGTTGATTTTCCTTTTGCAAAGATTTCATTATTTATTTTTTCAAGAAGACAAAGTATAGGCAGACAGCAGAAATGGTACTGTCTAGAAGAAAAAGCTAAATTTTGCTGTCATTCTTCTTGTTACTTCTAGAGACTTAAAGGGAAAGATCACCTGTGTAAAACCTCATCCCTAAGTGAAAAATATAATTTTAAATTATACGCATCAAAATTGTGTAAATTTGTTCTTTTGGTTTTATTTTGCTTTGTGTTCTGTTTTGGTTGTTTTTTTGGGTTTTTTTCTGCTCTTCAGGAAGCTGGTAGTCAATTTTTGAACTAAGTTTTGTTCTTTCTGAAAAGAAACTGGAGTACCTTTATTCATTTGCTGACATGCAAAAAATACTTTTCTGTTTCTTGGGAGAATGGTGTGAATGGAAGGGAAGGAGGGAGAGGTACACCTTCAAAAAGAAGTAAGCCAATGTTTTTTGCGCATCTCCCTTTTGGAGAAGGCTTTCCAGTAGGGTGTGGTGAGACAATTTTCAGTCAAATTTTACTTCAGCACTCACTTTTCAAGGCAACACCAGTTTTGACCTATGGAAAGGGATTAAACGGTTCTGCACTCTAAACGGCTTTAATGTTTTGTAACTACTTTCAACAGTCTTCACTCAGGGTGTGGAAACACCTTCGTAATTCCAGGGAGGTTTGAAAAAAGAAAAGCTGTTCTTTGTGCATAGTTAGTGAAGGCTGAATTAGCATTCACACAGTGCCTGGTAGTTGGGATGGAGAGAAAGACAGAGCCTGTGACCTATGTGGAGAGGTGGGAGGGAGGAATGGGAGGCACAGATTTCAGATGTCCTCTTGGGATGTGGCAGCGAGGCACTACAATCTGAGCAGATCCATTGATGCCTGTTTTATTTGAGTGTTTCATCAGCATCTCAATCTTATTATTTCCACATAACCAAAAAAGTGCAGGGTGTGCACAGATTTTGCATTAGAAAATTCAAACCAATCCCTTATGCACCTTTGATACTCTCAGAAGCGTGATAGGTTTTGCACATTTACCAAATGATATTGTTTTATTCTGTAAGGTGTGCCTTTTATTTACTACTTGCAAAAAAATTTAAAGACAGATTCTTGTCCTCTTACACATATTGGGTAGTTTGCTCCAGAAGTCATCTGGCTGTAAACTGATGTAAACACTGGGGAGTTTGGTGTCTCCAGAGGAGAGATGTTGGGCAGGCTTTTAGTGCTTTATATACTCATAGCTTTTTGTACGTAAGCAAGTGGGACAGTGGTTGTTTTTCTTTCACAGTTGTGGTCAGAATGGCATTTTACTTTGCCCCATGCCTAATGAAAGCACATATATATACCGGTTAAAATTTAGCTAGTTCATTAAAAATTTCTCTTGGAGCAAGCCATTTCACTGAAACATGCTAGTGGAGAGAAGGATTGGGTTTCCTTGAATTTAGAGTGCATTCATTCTGCACTCGCCTTCTGTATTTTTTGTGTGACACTCTAAATGCTAACTGCATATTGTTCTCATTAGGACAATGATTAGCATGCATTTCTGAATATGTGTCCTGTTAGAATCTGGAAAATATAATAAATCTGGCTAGCAAGCATGAAGCTGTGGTACTGAATCGTTTGGGATGGCTTTGTTGCGGTCGAGCAGATAGCTGGGTAATCAGGGTGTCTGTATTATGTTTTGCTGACAGTGATACAGTTTCTAGCAATAGCATTAAGTGTTCCTTTAAATATGAATTTGCAAATTTGCAAAAGTCTGGTACACAAAAGTGCATTAAAATTTTTGCCCTGACTTGCAGGGCAATTTTATATGGCTAAATATGTTCCTCTAAAACAATGCTGTTGTCTTCATATTTCTGCTCTACAAATCCAACACAGAGAGTTGTCAAAGAGATATCAAGCAACAAAATTTAGGATTGTGTATTTTGAATTAGCCACAAAACCAAATATGAAGCACAACATGCGTATGCCTAGTTCGTTATCTTTGTTATGATGTGCTTTGGTTTCTTGTCATGTACCACAAGAGACATCTTGTCTTCAAACAACTATGCCAGTGACTCAATGAGAAGGAGCATAAAAGGAATATAAGGTAGCTGTATAGTATGCTGCCACAATTGAATAAAAATGGGGGCTTCGTATGTCTGATAGTCTGGGAAACTTGTTCATCACAGTAATTTGGTGAAAAATTAATAATAAAATGGTATGTACATGAGTTCTATTGTATTCTGTGGGCTTACAGCAACAGAACCTGGTAGCTGGATAGTGTGTGAGGCAAAGCTGATTTTGTGAGATTTCCAGTGTTTCCTGGTTTCAGCTGGGCCAGAAATAGTGCAAACATAGATGTGCTTGCCATATTTTTGTGTTTCTGCTTGGAGTCTTCTCTGAAAGCAGGATGTGTAGAAGCACAACATTGTTTAATTTAAAGTTAACCAAACATTCCTGAACCTCAAAGAAAGGTTTAGTTTGAGTTTGGGGAGGAGATCTGAGCATTTGGTTCAGTTCCTATTTTAACAGTTTGCTTAACTCTAGTATTAGGGACAGATTTTGCTGCCTCAAGCCATGCTGCACGCCATGGAAGTGCTGCCATTTACCAGGGAATGCCAACTTTAATGAATAACATAGGAAGAAATACAATGATCCATTGTCAAAGTCAATTTTAGTCAAGAAATCTCTAAACAGTATGACATTCTTATTTTGGGACATTAACAAAATCAATGTATTTCTCACCTTGAAGTTAATTACGTTTTAGTACTTACTCCTTGCAAACTCATATCTCTTTGCCCACCACCCTTTACTTCCTAACATCAGTGAAGTCCACTTCCAAACAGTGTTTGCAACCTTCACTTGCATTTATTTCAGTAGGAATTGAGCATCTACATACCTGATGGATCTGAGCTGGACTTGACCTATTTATTTTGGCAGCAGTTCTGTCTTAGGGGCAAGGGCAGTGCCAGCCCTATGTGAGCAACATACACTGAACTACATGAGGGTGTCCAACAGAGAGACCAGAGTTGGCTCATGTGCAATTGCTGCTGTCACAAAATACCAGTAGATGAGAGGTCTTTGTCTGTTGTATCACATCCTGCATCTTCTGCATCCTTGGCCACAAACTGATGCTGGAGGCAAACTGCAGGATATTCCCACATGACAGAAAGGCACATCACAGGATCATCAGTAGCTTACTCCCTAACTATAAGGAATAAAGCTTTCAAAAGAGCACCCAATGCAAATAGACAGAGGTCCCTGACTATAAAGATCTGGAGATCACAGTCTTTCCAGGAGTCTGCATGTATGGCATGGACTCAGATACTTACAGATTTAGTTATCACATCTGCACGTAGGCATAGGAACAAATGGAGCAAGCTTGGAAAACTTTTTAAACAATCCTGAGCACTTACTGCTTTATAAGGAGAGAGGGAAAAAAATTATGATCCAATTAGTAGGCCTGGAAAACTGTTAGAAATGTAGGACAAGATGCTGCTCTGAAGATGGTAGTGGAAATTTCCAAACACTGCTTTGATTCACCATGCTCCAGGGTAAAGACCCATGTGGTTTGGTATGGCTATTTCAGCACAGAGCCTGAAACTGCATCCTGAATGAAGTGATGATGCACATAGCTGCAGTATGATATTTTGTTTGAAACAAAGACAAATAGCTCCCATTGCAAGTGTGAATGCATGACTGATGACCTGCATGTCTATCTACAAGAATGTGTGTGCCTTTAAAAGAGAGCTGCCTGCTGTCTTTGAAGACTGAAGAATTAATCTTCTCACCACTACATCCATAGGAATCTACTTCAGACTCCTTTCTTTCCCACTCTGCAAGGTGGGAACAGTAATTCTGCTTTCCACCCGCTCTTGCCTTTCTGATTGTGATAGCTCTGGGCCGACATCACTGCCTCCACCACTGGGGCCCTCAGAGGCCTGGAGGCAGTGGGGCAGTAGCACCAATGTCATGGAGGGTTCCCAGCCCCTGCCTTACAATGTGGAATAAAATTACGTGTGTGTGTTACCTGTCTGGGCCCGCCTTTGTGCCCTGCGCGCTCACTCCGTGCACGGGGGTGTTGCTCACGCCCTCAGCACCCGGCTGTCACCATTAATTGGGCTCAGCTCAGCCTTCCATGACGCCAGGCTAAGGGGCTCATGAGCAAAAGGGAAGGAGAGGAAATGAAAGGAAAACCTGCTGGGCTCACCCTGCTCCCCGCCAAGGTTTTTCCCACGCTTGCCCAGAGCTGATAAACAGCTTTGACGTTCCTGAAACAGCTGCGGCTGAGTTGCCAGCTCTACGTCACGGCCCATGTCACGCTGAAGGAGAGGGTTGGGTTTCACCCTCTGCACTAAAATTATCCTTCAGGCCAGGCCAGTGACTCAGTTTTGTTTTCCATGGAGATTGCGTGCCCGCTGCCATCACCTCTGCCACTGCCATCCTGGCCTGTCTGGCAGGGTTTGCCTCCTGCCCCAGTCCAGCAGTCTGTGACAGCCCCGGTGTGGCCAGACAGTGCCCTTCAGCCTGTCCCACTGTCCCATCTTCAGATCTATCAGGGACCTCACTGTCCCCACTCATGGGCCAGGCAGGTCTTCTCCGCTTTCCTACAGGGCTTTTGAAGTTGTGGGAAAAGTCCTTCCTATCTTTCCATTGCCGTGCCATTTTGAAATCATTTATGTGGTTTCTTCTCCTTTTTTTGAATGTGAGCTGCTTTTGTTAATTTGATGGGATGATTTTTCATAAGAATGTTGTGTTTGGGTTTTTTTTACCACAGACTTGGTGCCATGTAGCAACCCTTGTTTATTGCTGCAATACCTCATAATCAGTGACTTGTATAAAGAAGGACATTCTTGATGTTGGCAGCAGTTTGCACTGGCAAGAGCACAGGAGGTGGAAATGCTGAGACTAATGACAAAGTGACACCAGGAATACCCTTACTGGTGGCCCAAATGATTACCAACTATGATGACTGTTAAAACTCTGGGCTCTGCAGAGTCTGTAGACACTTAACCCTAAGAAATAGACCACATCTCTCCAAAGGAGATGGGCAACTATGCTGGGCAGCCCACGTTGCTTTTGCTTTATTAAAGTGAGATGCTGTACTAAATCCTGTATGCATGACCATAATTCATTCTTGAGAAGTTGCTTCATAGAGAGACAGAAAACAAGATGTCTTCTCCTAGCATTCTACAGAAATGATGTAAAAGTTATTTTCAGAAAATGTTGACTTTTGAAATTTTATTTAGAAAGCTCCAAAGATTTGTCGTGGAACAAACACTGTATCTATAAAGCAATATATAGTTTTAATATAAATTTTGTAGCCTTAGAACTTTTGCTTAAAGTAAATAAATAAATAAGCTTGTCAGAAGAACTAAACTCTGAATAATCCCTCTCAGCTGGCATTCAGCTTTGAAAGAAGCTGCTTCTGTTGTAGACTTGAAGAGGAGCTCTTGCCTAAAGCTGACTACTTTTGCAGTCATACAAATTCAGCTAATTAAAGACATTGTCTCTTCCTGCAGACCCAGTCCTGTCAAAGGAATCGGGTTTCTTTTCTTGTGTGTTGGCTCAGTACTCTGCAGATTTCCAAAGAAATATGATGTTTTACTCCAGCACAGGACCTGTTCTGGATCTTTTGTCAAAAGCACTTGCTTGAACACAGAGGAGGCTATGAGCAACAGACAATGTCTCTTACCGTGGGAGAAAGCTTACCCAAACTGAAGACGTTTTTCCCTACTTCCAGCCTGCTGGGACATCCTAGATAGGGAATCTCATTCAGGAATCTCTAAAGTTCATGCTTCATGTAGGTGAGCAGGTAGAAAAACAGCAACAATAGAGCAAGGTGAAAAAAATAAATTATGAAAATAAAGTATACCAAGAGAGTGGTAGCCCAAAAAAAGCAGTCAGCCACACTCCAAAGAAAAGTGGAGGAGAGAGAAAACAAAGGAAGATGGAGAACCATGTTTGCCTGCCCCTTCTCAGCCTGTTTTATGAATTTACAGAAAGGATATTAATTATGGGGGACCAAATCCATATTCAAAGGTTCCTAAACATCAGCATTTCTTTTTGGGCAATACAAATCCCTGATAGACCTCACCAATCTGACAGAGCACTCATGGGGTTTGCTCACACAGATGCTGCTCACTCAGGGCCTGATGGCCCTGTAGGGACCAGGGCATGCCTTTTGGGTGCCCTGCAAAAGGAAGGAGGCCTTGGATGGATTTGACCTTTCACACTTGCTTCAGGGAAGTACAAAACATTTACACCTCCTACTGAAGTGAATAGATTAGGCATGAAATAATCTCTAGCTGGTGGAAATAAACAGTCGGCGCTTATGATTCTGTTCTTTCAATTCCAAGAAAAGTTTTCTTAACAGAGCTGCTGAATTTGGACATTGAAAGTGCCCAACTCCCATTTAATTTCCACCTTGTGCTAGCTCACACTGCCAAGATGATATTGCCCTTATTTGTTCCAACAGTCTCACTCTTGCAGATGTGGATGAAAATGTCTGATGGTCCCCATGGGAAACATTAGGAGTAATAATCAGAGGGTGAAGTCCAGGATGAAGTGATGTAAGACAAGTTCCCATACACCTGCTGCCTCTCCCATCACTGAGCTGCCTGAGCTGGACTCGTGAAACAGGCAATGGCAAAAGCTAAGCCACAGGAAGCAAAGCATTATTGTTCTTCAAAGACTGGGGGTCAATGTTGCCCATATTAGAGCAGCTCTAGCATGATGTCAGATGTGTTGCTCACTAACAAAATCTGTTCCTCCAGAAGATCTTTTAAAACAGCAGAATAAAACATTGGATATTGCCTCAATGGTGAAACCTGTCCCTGTCAGCCAAAAGCACCAGGCAAGGGCAGCCAAGCACAATACAGCATTTAAACTTTCTCCTTTATTTCTAGAGCAGCTGCCTGAAACATGGCTGGCAAAGGGCTGTAGAGGAGGGAGACATAAGTGGTGTGTGTTTGGTCAGGTGCCTTGAGCACTGCACTGAACTTTGGGCACCTGAACCCGAGGGTGTGAGCAGGATCACAGCACTCCAGTGCTGTAAACAGCACTTGCTTTGTACTGAAAACCCTCACACTAAATGCCCTGCTATGTAACAGCAGCCCATAGGAAAATGTTTGGGATGAGATCTAAACCTCACATCAGGCCATCAATGGCCATAGTTAAAAAATAAAGTAAAAGAAAAAAGCCAAGTCTCACTTGCACTTCTGAAAAAAATCCACCTATGGCAGCCAAGAGATGTGAATATTTTTGTATTTTGATGTGGAACTCAGTGCCAATTATATAGGAAGTTGTTACTTCCAGTCTGAATTATTGCTAGATACAGCACAGGATGGCAATGCAAATAGTACAGCCAGAGCTTATTGGGTCAGGATGTGCTAGTTCAGCATCCATTTGAGTGTGACCACTTTCACAACACACTGAGACAGCTCCAGGCTAAGGGATAACAGGTTTTAGACATCTTCTGGGAGTTGTTGACCAACCTGTGAGTTAACAATACAGATCTTGGACACATACCTACCTGCCTAGAGAACAGCCTGTACTGGTGCTGAGATCAGGAAGGAATTTTCCTGTGGGACAGATTGGCACACTTTTCCATGCCTCTTTGGCCTTCCTCTGCAGCATCAAGCATGACCATTGGTCAGGGCTTCTAGAGTTCCTCTTGGCCACATTGCTGCCTGCTGCTCATGCCCCATGAAGGTGACCCTCATGCCCCACATCTGGGGAAAACAAATTTTCTAGGCTCTGAGGGTGGCCCCCAGGGGTTGCTTCTTGTCCTGTGTGTAATTGAGCAAAGCCCCTTGCCAGGGCTCCTCTGGGCCTTTCCAATTCTGTTCTTTCCTGCTGCACTTGTGCTTCCAAGGAACCACACATGCCCTGGACTCTCTTTAGCCCACTGTAAACCTGGAGTGGGAGTGAGCTCTGCTCTTCCCTTGGCTCCATTTCTCCAGGGGCTCTTGCTTGTACAAAACAGCCTTTGCTTGGAAGGGTTCCAGGCTTGCAGCCCCATGAGGAGCTGCCACTTTTCAGCTTTCCATGTGGGGAACACAAGCACCAGGCAGGCACAGGAGTGCTTTTCATGCATCACTACTCAACAACCACAGCAGATAAAGTTTTGAAAGGCAAACAGTGTGGTTTGTGTCTTATCAAGGTGTGTCATAATTTGGAAAATACCAAGCATTTTGGAAAATATCAAGGTGTCCTATCAAGGTGTGTCATCATTTGGGAAATACCAATACCACACTTTTCTGTGTGACTGTCACCAATCCTTATTCTCCCTTTTCAGGAAACAGGAACTGCTTGGCCTAAATTCATAAACCCAAATTATTTCAACTTTTACTCGCAAAGTAATGACAATGACATTGTTATTGTTCTTCCTCCTCAAAGGCTAAAAATCAAAATAATTTTAAAACAGAGTAAAAAATAAAAATAAAGTAGGAATGTTTGGAGGTTGGATTTTTTAAATGCCAAAATACAAAATACAAATTCATACATAAAAAACACATTACCAAACAGAGAAAATCACATTCTCAAAACTTCTGTTTTTTGGGGTTTTTTTTCCTAGAAAGAGTCTTCTTTGTGCATCAGTCAGTTATCAACTTTCCTGTTTCTGGTAAAGGTTAGCAATTTTAGATAAGTTTCAGCATTTTTTTCAATATCAGCTACATATTTTCAAGACTTGTATTATCTGTGGTTTGACCCAGTGTCTGGGTCTCTGATTTGAAGGAAACTGGGTTCACCTGGCACCACTTCTTTTGGTTCCAGGCAGTTCCATTGTTTGGGTTATTTTATATGGCAGGGTTCAGGAAGGATGTGTGGTCAAACAAAATATGTCCTGTGATGGAATGGTGTGTATAGACCGTCTTGTTCACTCTCTCCAGAGAGAGCCTGGGTGAAGGGCACTCACCAGGAAGATAAACAGCCCATAATTCAGAATATTCCAAGAAACTCTGTGGGCAAATTTGCCTGGAGAGGTGGAGATCATAGCAACTGTGTTGGATACAAACTGTGCCATTAACTCCTTGCCACGAGAGACAAGTGAGTGAGACAGAAATCTGAGAAATCTGTTCTCCCCACACAGTCCCACCATCAAATGGCTCTCCACAAGATGTAGTGGATTTACAAAATTCTGTCTTCAGTTTTGCCAGACTTCAAGTGATATTTTTTCAAGCTAAACTGAGGATTGCATTAACCTGCTTCTGGCTACACCTGCACATTGTGATAATGCTTGTGAACATCTGCCCTGAAAGAGAGTCAGAAACTTAACTTAAAATTCTTTATATCCTTTCTGTTGGAAGCAGCTTTTTAGCCATTGCCACACATGACCTTCACATCCTTGTTAAATTTTGGGACTCACAGTAGTCAAGATGACTCTGCACCAGTGCTAAATACAGCAGGGCAATCATCCCTTTTGACCAGCTGGTTGTGGTGTATTTGGTGCATCCCAAGATGGGTTTGCCACTGCTGACTTGTATTGAGCCTGCTGTCAGCCTGCAGGCCCAGATCCTTTCCTGTGGGGCTGTTCTCCAGCCATGCCACTCCCAATTCATACTTGTAGAAAGTATTTCTTCATGCCATCATTTGTTCTTGTTGTTTCCTGCCACTGATGATTGCTCAGTGCTCCAATCTATCCAGATCCCTGTGCAAGGCCTCTTGTCCCTTAAGAGAGTCAACAGCACATTCCAGTTTAGCACCATCAGCAAACTTCCAACTCCAGTCTCCAGATCACTGGTAAATATATTGAACAGAACTGTCCCTAGAACTGAGCCCTGAGGAACAATGCTGGTGACTGACCTACAGCCTTCTGTGAAGGACAC
This sequence comes from Melospiza georgiana, assembly GCF_028018845.1. Lineage (NCBI taxonomy): Eukaryota > Metazoa > Chordata > Aves > Passeriformes > Passerellidae > Melospiza > Melospiza georgiana. The sequence goes on from NC_080430.1 coordinate 48,471,977, forward strand.
TGCATCATCTAATCTTTTAGAAAGCTGAAAGCCTAAACTTTCTGTGAGTTTATGCAAGTATGGAGTCAAGGTCAGTGGGAGATAAACTCAGAGAGTCCACTTCTTAGTTTGCTGACAGACAATGAAAGATTAGTCTCACCCTTTGCACAGTGTCAGATAACAGAAATAAAGCATTCAGCTTCAGATCAGACTTTCAGCCACATTATTCTGGCAAGTATGACAGGAAAGCAGACATCCCAGTGCACAGTTCAAGATTGATATTGCAATGTTCTGTAGCACGGATATCAACAGCTCTGTAATCTGCAGCTGGGCATGAGGGAGCATCATGACAGAGTCTATCAAATATCTTTGGTTCCTGTCTGGTATGACAATGATTTGGACTCCATATTTGTTCATTGTTCATTGCATTTTTTTAATCCCTCTTGTGAAATTTTTTAATGAAAGACTGGAAAACTTGATGAAGGAAAATTGGTGTCTGTAATTGATTCAGCTCTCGGAAGAGCAGAGGCCAGTTCACTCTATTGCTCCTAGTATTTTATTTCAAGTTATCTGCAGTAGCTGCAGCGCTCAGCTGCCACGCAGTGAAGTTTAAGCTTATACTTTTATGCCAAAAGTCTTTCCTCCTCTATCCACCCTATGGCTGGCCTCTGCTCCAAGCTCTCTCACGCCACTTCATCATGATACTTCCATTTTTTGAACTTACTGATATATTATAAATATTTCCTCTTTGGTACTAAGATGCTTGATCTCTTTTCAGATGTAAATTGAGAACACTTCAGCCCTCACTCTTAATGGCATATTATATTCAGTTTTATGTCATGTATTTATGTATAATAGAAGGATAACATATAAAATTGCCAAGTCATAAAAACACTGATTACTGTTGCTGTGGTTATTTATTCTTCATTTTACATGCAATGGTTATAACACCATCTTTGGAACTTTCCATCACTTCTATAATCATCATATTAAGCTTTTTCAGTCTTATTAATCTTCCCCTGTTCCTATACCTCAAACCCTTTGTTTCAGTCTAACATTAAAAAAGGTTGATGTCTACTCATGAAACTCATTGATATTTTGATGTTCCTTTGTGGCAAACCCTGACAAGTTTTTCTGAAAGTGTGATGCTCTTTACCACTGCATAAACCATTAAAATCCATTTATTACAAAAAGCTTTTCATTTGAACTCCTGCTATCCTGGTAGGGGCCTTCCTAAGTTAAATATGGCCTCTCCAAGAAAGAAGCTTTTCCAGATGGTGTGACCTCATTTTTGTTCTGCATTTAGCTTTAGTGTTATTTCCACAGGATCTAAAGATGGGCTGAAGTTAAAAAGCAAGTGGAAGGCTAAATCTCCAGGGAGATGGAAAAGAGTGCTTTCATGAGATCTATAAATCTTCTCAACATATTCTAAAATTACAGATAGCTGTCTTGGCCAGATTTGATGCTAGCAGTCAAGAAACTAAGCACTAATTTTATATTTTTAAACTGTCTTAGAATAGGTTTATGTTTGAATTGGAATCTGGGTGGCTCATTGCAATCAGGAGGCTCAAAAGACCTTGCTCCAGATCTTTGTGCAGTGCAAAACTGTGTCAGCCTACAGCGTCCAGTGGAGCTACTCTGGCTGGCATCAAGCAAGTCAGTGACTCTTGCATGCTACTTTCTGTATGTGAAATCCAGGAAAGCAGCCCTCCTGGAGCTGGGCAGCTCCAAGGGCCGTATCAGAGAACTCCATGGCTCAGCCTGGCTCAGTCTTGTTTCCATTTCCACTGACCTCAGCAGCAGAGTGATGGTGAACTACCTGTGAAACAAAATATGGATCCGTCAGCTTTGCTGCTCTGTCCGTGCAAGTCCCCCAGGAGACATGTGACATGATATGAGGGAAGTGACCTCACGGTTCTGAGTGTGACACTGGCTCCTCTCTGGCATGATGAAGGCAGGATATTTTCACGTCAGCCCCTGAATTGACTGTCATTTCCCTGTCACCCTGCGAGGCGCAGCGGACGCCAGCCAGCGCGGTCTGCGCTTGCATAAACACACACCGTCAAAGGCCTGGAAGTCACACGCTGGCACGGCGCACAGGCAGCGCTCCTGCTCTTGTAATTAATGAACTCCTGGCAGGAGGCTGCTGGGATCTCAGCAGCCCCCAAAGAGCACAGGCCAGACTGCTCAGGGGTGGCACTGGCTGAGATTAAAGACTTGGCCCCAGCGAAAAAGAAAGCGGAAGCAAACAGCAGCCTTCTGCCAGTAAGTGCATTTCGTAAGGCCAAGGCTCAGTGTTGGTGCTCAGTGCAAATTGGATTTTCTTCACTCCTGCTCTGCTCAGTGTTTGTCAGCATTGCTCACGGGCTCTGTGATGTTTCCTGGGTGTCCTGTTTGGTGCACAGGGCCCATGGGTCAAACCTCAGTGCACCTGGAGCACCACAAAAGGTCATCCGGACATGGTGAACAGAAAAGCTTTGGCCTCCCAAGCTGTAATGCATGTACAGGCATGTGTGAAACTCCAAAAGGTCCCTGTTGCTTGAGGTTTCCATACAGTGTAGATGGTGGCATCCTCTGCTAATAATCTGGATAAGCCAGTTCCATTTGGATGAAATACCTTGAGAGGACTCAAATTTAGGCCACACAGAGTTTTGCAAGGATTCCAAGAGGAGATGTGAACACAGCTGGGCAAAACTGAGATAATCTACTTGAAATTCTGGAATTTAATGCTGTGCTAACTCTAGGACATGATGACACCAAGTTCTTCATCTATTCAAGGCAAATGAACTCAAAACAAGATCCAAACCCTCACTGGATGATTGCAAATGGGCATTTTCAAAGTCATGCCCGAAGGTTAACCCAAGGCCATCAAGGTAACTCCTTATCAAGCTTTACCTTCCGAGGCAGTGACTGTCCATTTTTTTGCCATTGTGGCACCCAACATCCAACATCTCAGTCTGAAATGCTCAGCACCAGAGTCATGAGTGAGCAGGAAAATGTCCCACTGCGATGCCTGACCTTTGTGAAAGCTGCTGGAACACAGACAAGGTACAGTGGATTTTGTGGAATGTTTTGTTCAAATAAGAATTTCTCTGGCATAAGCTCAATGAGTCTTGCTCCTAACCCTTACTTCTTCAGAGCCAGCACAGCTTTGGCCTGCTTTATGCCCCAATTTCTAAGTTCTGTTTGATACTCATTACCCTTGATAATCTTCAATTTTCCAGCATTGGAGATTCCTTACTACTCATTTTAAAGTCACAGTAAACATTAAGAAACCAATTCACCTTGCTATTTATGCTTGGGTTGATTTATAGTGTTAGAAGTTATGGTTAACCTCTTATTTTCTGACCTTCTTTTCTTATATTTTGAATTTAGGAAGAAATTTTGGACAGGCGTGAATCTTATTTTGATGTGAAAAATGGACATATGAAAGAGGGCAAAGTGGCACTAGGTAAGGACCATATATAACCAAGCAGAAATGTTTTTTATTTAATTTTGAAAGTAACCCACAGATTGAAAAATAACCTGTAGCCCAATAACATTTTTTTCTGTCTTTTGGAGATAACATACGCAAGCAAACAGGCATTTAGGTCAAAGACTTAGTGACTCATTTCATATCTCTCTAATGGAAATAAACAAAATATTTCGGTTTATCAGGAATTTTTAAGCTCAGTATCTGTAAAACAAAAAAAAAAAAACCCCAAAGTCATAGATTCAGGTTTGTAAAGTTTTGTTGTTGTTGTTTTTGCAAGTATTATAGCTTTATACTGCAAATTTTAACAAAAGTTGCTATGAATTTTCCTGTAGATAGAAATATCATGAAGTGATTAATTTCCTAGATTTTTTTAATCCTCCTTTATCACATAACTGATTTTTTGGAGTATTGTTATTGTTATCAACTGATCTGAAATTCAGACCTGTAAGTCTGTAGCCATGCTTTTCATTTACTTAAATATGGATCAAATACTCCCACAGCAGATGATAAAATGGGACATCTATTGCTTTGATGAGAAAACAAATATTTTCTCTTCTTCCAAAATCTGAGGAAGCAAATAACATGTTCTGCTAATCTCTGCAGTGTATTGTCTTTAAGTGAGAGGAGAAAAATGGTTCTGTTTGTTCAAACCACTTTATGAAATTGAACCTTGTCAATGTACAGGAAACAATCTTTTTAAAAAATTGGTGAATGAAAGCAACTCAGCTTTCACAATTCAGTTTCTTAAATTCACATTTAAGCACTTTAAAGATATTATTGAGGACTGGTTTATTCAAGTGGTTCAACATCTGGAAAAAAATCCAAAATAGTAAATATTTCAATTGCCTGTAAATTATCTTGAAACATAACTTCTGACATTCACTTTCAAAAATTAAAGTCAAGACTTTGATAACATTAATTAAAGGAAATAAATTGCTTTCTACAGATAATCTGGGGAGATCCAGATTCAATGATATATATGCTTTCTATATGTGAAAGTCACTATAGAGTATGTTTTGGACCCTCATTTTTGTTATTCTTCAGAAATGTATACAGATAATATGGAGAAAAAAAATCTCTAAGTTGTAATTGCAGATATCAACAATTAAAAAATCAAGTTAAAGGATACACTTACTAAACTTATTAATAGATTCAGAGAAATTTTTAGGCTGGAAAAACCTTTTCGATTATTGCATCCAGCCATTAGCATACCACCATCAGTGGTTTTGTCTACTATAATATACCTTGAAAATGAAATTTTCAATTTTCAATTTTTATTGTGTCCTTTTTTTCATACTACAGTACCATATATTTTAACTTACAAGATGCTGAAAAGAGCTGCAAAGCTAAAAAATGGAGAAAGGTCAAATTAGAGGTGCCTTAAAAAGAAGAAACTCAGCTTGGAGTTCATGTTCTGTACGCTGAGTATTGCCTCACTGAAGTGAAGACTGTAGGATAAATCAAAGAAAGGGGAAGCTGAAGCTAAGGAAATGAGCAACAAAAAAAGAAAGAAGAAAATGTAGGGGCTCCTGAAAGCAACAGCTTATGCACTGCAGATTTCAGTTCGTATCTCCTTGAAATGTTCCAAAACCATATTATCTCCCAGTGTTGTTAGAGAGCTAGCAAGCGATGTTTTGACTCCCAAATATGAGTTATGTCTCTGTCACACTGAAACTTATTGCTAGTCAAAGGTGATGGAAGGTTTATCTGCCTAAATAATGATCCCCACTTGTTCTACTGCAGCTAGGTTATGTGCTGAAACCTAATGAAAGCATTGGAAAGGTGCCCATTGATTTTCAAGAGATTTGGATCTGGTCCTGAAGTGCTAAAGAGAAAAAAGCTATTCTTCCTCTCCTTTCCCAATTCTAAAATAAATTGTGAATGTGATTGCATAGTCATGCTGGAACACAGATATTGTGATAACAGAATAACAGATAGCAGGCATCTTTATGCCTCAGTGCCTTTGGTGTGTGTATCGTACCCTAACAAACACAGACACACAGAGCACAGTTCTTGCTCACTTAAATGATTTCATTATTCCTATGTCTCTCATGGCTGACTCATCGTCCTCCTGCATTAGCGTAAGGATAGATTTAGATCAGATATTTGGAAGAAATTATTTTCTGTGAGAGTGGTGGGATACTGGAATCTGTTGCCAGAGAACCTGTGGACAGTGGAAGTGTTGAAGGCCAGGTTGGATGGGACTTTGAGCAACCTGGTCTAATGGAAGGTGTCCCCGCCCAAGGTAGGGGGGTTGGAATGAGATGATCTTTTATGTCTCCTCCTACCTAAAACCATTCTATGATTCTGGGATTGCTTGGCATCAGCATCCTACTGCATCTCTCCCTGACAGTTTGATGTCCTGAGGGTGGCCTGTGGGGTGAAGAGAGTCTGTGGCAGCCCTGTTTAGCAACATCCCACTGACAACATGGCAGAAATAGTCTTTACCACAGATGGATCTGTGTTGCTGTTTGCAATTTGTCTGAAACAAATGACTTCATAGAGGTAAAACTCTTGAACCTCTTTTCCATCCCCTGGTCAGTGCAGGTCACAGACTGGGTTACACGCACACTGCACAGAGACAAAGGAAAATTTTGTCTGGGTGCTCAGAACCTTTTTTAATCTCACCCACACTATAATAACTTGTCCCTGTCGGACAGCAGTGCAGGGGCTGGACAGGCTTCCTGCATTGTGCTCCCAATGTCTCCTGGCTCGGGAAGTGACAACATCTTGAACTAATTTTTTTAAATAATGGGGGTTGATTTTAAGCAACATATTTTCCAAACTGTTTTTTTAAGTGTAAGTCTAATTTTTTTTTCCTTCTTTTTTCCCTTTTTTTCTTTTTTAACCACTTGGCAGAGAAAGGAATTCCATGCAGGACCTTGAATGAGGGGCACTCAGGGCAGCCAAAGACATCAGCAACTTCTGCCAGCCGCCTCTGGAAGGCAGGAGCATCGCTTAGGGCTGGATGTAGGCTCCTCCATCAGCGAGCCCTCAGCCGCAGACAGGATTGGTAACCACAACCCAATCTGCTGCTCTTTCCACAGCAGACAGTTGTCCTTTTCCACATGGCCAGGTACAACACTTCTGGGACAAATTTGGGGGTATTCATCACCAGCGGTGAGGGTAGGAGACAAGTTTCATCCAAATAAAGGACCACCATGTGTTGGGGCTTCAGTAGAAATGTCTCATGTTTACTGTCCTGCACATTCAGGGAGATATTTTCACTGTATTTTCTCCTTCTGGATGTTCAGAGTCATTTGAAGTGAAGTGAAATAATGGGTAGCCAAAGTTTCGTCTCCCCCCACTGTCTTCTCACCTTTGAGCCTCCGCTTGTGGAGCTTCCTTGGCACATCATGAATCTGCACAACAGGGAAGAGGAGTTGGCCAGCCCCAGCTGCTTCAGGCTTGTTGGCTTACCTTGTCTGGAAAATCCAAGAAGCACCAAATATCATCCACTGAGGCTGGTTCGCCAGCCCCAAGCATCCAAATGTCAAGAAAAATGCTCCCAAATATAATTAGAGTGGGTTAAAGCCCTAAAATTAGTGTGTTAGATTGTCAGTAGATGTACAGTTGTTTCTTTGCAACTCATGGTCAGACACTCCTGCATGCCCAAGAGGACAAGTTTCCCAAAGGGACTTTCCTTTCCTTAGGCTTGCCTAGGGAAGTGGGGTGGTGACGGTGCTTCAAGACACCCATGGTCACACCAGTGGGAGGAGACGAGGTCCCATGCCATGCTCAGGGCTATCACCTACTGCAGAACTTGGGAGGGTGAACCCAGATTCTTCTCAAAGGTTCAAGTTTTTCTCACTTTGTGAAATTTTCCACCTCCCTCACAGACAAGGTTCTCTGGCTTTAGGCTGGTTTCCATGAGGCTGGATGGGAAAGCTTCACAGCAGCAGGACATTTTATTGCTGCCTTTTGTATTTTGCCCAGACAGCATTCCTCTGACCATGTGCCCACTGTCAATGAGTGTAGATTTTTCTTCGGTGCTTTGGGTGCTTTTATCTTCCTGAAAAGCCAGCTTCTAAGAGGATGACTGGCAGGTAGCTAAAATTGAAGCTAATATTTAATCCAGGACTCAGTGCCAAGGGCTGATCTGTACACAGAGAGGTCTGAATCCTGCCCTGCAGCAGAAGAGCCTTTGCCACGTGGCTCCCTCAAGCAAAGTGAGCGGCTGGGCGTAGGTCCTGACACCCAGCCTAATCTCTCTGGCTGTCTTCCTGAAGCAAGGGGGAGCTTTTAATCTAGATTTGGTGTTTTATCCAAGGATAGGAAACTCATATGAGGTATAGCCCAGGGAGCATCTTGACTATGGCCAGCTTTTTAGTTCCAGTAAAGTTACAGCCCCACTTTTCCACATAAGTCTTGCATCTGTCTCATGTCTTGACCTCTTAAAAGGGGCAAAACTAGGCTGTAATTAGTTTTAGCATCTCCACCTCTCCAACAGAAAATAATTGTTTTAAGCAACATAAATTTAGTTTCAGGCTGTAAATTACGTATTTTTCATTGTATAGGTTGCTTTACACTGATAGTTTTTGTTCAGGTCTGCACAAAAGCATTAGTCTGTAGGGGTCTGGGCTTTTTAGGAGTGGGTAAATTAGGAAACTGGGGAAGGGAAGTTTACCATAAACATCCTTTCATTGCAGCTGAGGTACCAAGCTCAGGTTTCCTACAGTGAAATGTTAACTACCATAACAAAACTATAAACCTTAGATTGAGCTAAGAATTGTATTCAATATTTAGAGATCATGCATAACAATCAAATGGTATTATACCAAAATTTTGCTCTGAGGGAGCCTTGGTTTAAACTTCAGAACAAAGTTGATGAAAGAAGTCAAACCATCAATTTTGTATTAAGAAAGAGGGGAGAAGTTTTTCAGAGGGGCCAAGAAGCAGCTAGCTCAGCAGCAGGTGGCAGGGAGGGCTCAGGCCTTGCTGCACGAGTGTTCCTTGTGAAAGAAGCAGATCAGGAGTGTGTTTCAGTGCCTTAGCTAGTCAGTTCACAGCAGAGGTTTTCAAAAATCATTGAACTACATTACAGCATCTATTACAAAGGCTGCCACTAAATTTGATCAAAATCCCCAGAAATCTATAGGGAAACTGTCACTGTTAAAGGAGCAGACAGGAGCACAGTTTTAAACTTTCAATTTTGCTATTAAAGGACTCAGATGCCTGGCATGGGGTTTGGTAGCCTCCAGTCCTGCAAAAATATTTAACAATTTAATGCACTTTTCAACACTATGAAGTTCTAGTGATCAGAAAATGTGGAAGTTTTGGCAGGACTTGATACAAATTCTTCACCAAGTTCTGACCCTGCCACCCAAAGTACACTCAACCCTGCTCCACACTGATGTGAAATGCTATGGAAAGGCAAAGTGCTGACCGAGAGGTGAGGGTTGCAGTGCCTGGGCTGTGGATGGAGAGAACATTCCCCAGGAGCAATGAACCCCCCTCCTGCCTGTCTTTCCTGCTCCCAGCAGCAGCATCTGGCTTTATGCTTTGGGATTTTGCCTAAGTAAAACTGATCTGTGTTGATGCAAAAAGAAAATCTGGCTCATAGTCATGTGACACCAGTACGTACAAGACCAGTGAGCACCAAAATTCTTAATTTCATGTAGCCTTTTGACTTCAAAGCACATTGCAGATGGCTGAATGAGATGGAGCTAAAACTATTATGATCCATGGTAAGATATAGGATTATACTTCAATGACTTGGAAATGTTTGGATCAGGCTTAGCAGTGCAAATACACCAAGCAAAGGGGTGAAACTCAGCACACAGATACCTAGAGGTATCAGTAAGAGAAAATTAACCCTGGCCACATCACAGGTATCTCCTACAGATATGTTAATTGTGGGAGTGAGGGGGCTGCAGGAGGGTTGGGGCAGACCCAAGGAAGGGCTTTGCCCTTGCAAAGGATGACCCAATGGCCCTGTAAGATCTCCAGCCTGAAAGGGTGGGCTGTGCATACAGCAGCAGAGGTGGCTGGCCATGCTTGTCTGCTGATTTTGTGAACTTTGTTTGCCAGAGCCTTGAAATGGAATATTTACCACTGCCTCTCAGACACAGCACTCAGAAGCTTTTATCCAATTCTTAGTTTCCCATTTTGTTTGCATATCCTGCATGGGAGCAGAAGGTGATTATAAAGGCAAAAGTGTTTACATAATGTTTCTCTTCCAAGGCCCAAAGTGGATTCACTTGAAAGATTCCAGTTAACTTCAACAGGCTTTGGATCAGTGTCTCAAGGAAAAGATGCAAACTTTGATTTGCAATCTCCTGTACCATCCAGTTGATTTAGTTTGGAAAGCTAACTTGTAATTTAGCACTTAAAACATTTTAACCACTGTTTCTGAGGAATTTTAAACCTAAGCAGTATAAAAAATCATTACTCATGGACACTTAAATAGAGTCAAGTTTTTAGTTTGCATTTAAGCCATGATTTTACCAAACATTTTCTTTCTTTCTAGGAGGGACTTTAAATTCAGAAAACTGATAAAACTGATAATTTATGTTTCCAGATCTAGTAGAGGACTAGAAAACTTCCACTGATATTCATAAAGCCTAGCCTTGTGTTAGATTTTAAGACTGTGGCAGCCTTGTTTATACTATAGTTTGGTAGAGGATTGCCTGTCTTTTCAAAATATTTTCTGCCTTAAAATGTTAATCACTGGAGTTAAAAATAGATTTATGTCTTCCTATTTAACTACAATGACTTTTTTTTCTCTGTGAGACAACATGCAAAGTAAAAGTAACAACAAACCTACTTTTGGAAAAAAAATTCAGAGAAAAAAAGGTAGTACATTTTTGAGGATTTAAAAAAATGGCACTCATTTAAACTTATTATAGTATCATTGTTACAGACACGGTGAATGTTTTCTAACAAGAACTATTCTCTTAAATGAAAATGAAATCCACAAAATAATAATGAACTGGAAGAGGATAACCTTCCAGAATAGCCAACAGTTTTCAGCTGCTCAGTACTAAATGTTGTCAGTTAGCTGCTGACTTAAGGATTTGAATTAAATCCTTTCAGAAGACAACTGGTTTTTCATTGTATGTTGGAAAATGTGCATTCTTGAGAGAACTTTACAGACTGTTTTCTATAACTGGAGTATCTTAACAAGATTTCTACTCTAAACCGTTCTTCTGAAGCCATTTCTCTTCTTTCACCTTATCTCTCTGAAGTGTGAGAATGTTTTTTCAGTCTTTGCACACCTACCCTCCCTGGGTGTCTTACATGAAAGTCATTTTCCCAGGGGATAGCTGAGGCTAGAAGTGACTGCTGGTGCCCCCCAAGTCAAGCTTTGCTCAGTTCAGGGCTAACTCCAAAAGGAATTCAAGGTGCCCTGGGCCATGTCCAGCTGTGTCTTGAGCTTCTCCAAAGAAAGCATCTCCAAGGATGAAGTTTTCTCTCTCTCAGGGCTGCACCACTCACCCAGTGGGTTTTTCCCCCCTTACATCCAGCTAGCATCTACCTTGCTGCAAATCTCGGCTGTTGCTTTCTGACTTTTCCCTGAGCGCTTTGGAGATCCTGGCTGAAATGTGATCTATAACCAGACTTCAGGGAGTGAAGGACAGCCACCATGCTTCTTTGCCTGTGTGTGTGCCGGCTCAGACAGTATATCACCACTTTGGTGGGTCAGTGATGCCAGTTGCCCTCAGTCTCAGACACTCAAGGAGACTCCTGGTTCTGGTGTGCTCCTACAGCTCAAAATCCTGGGAAGCACCTTCGTCCTCCTGACTTCAAGGGTAGTTGGATACCAAAATGTTAGTCTCTGCCACCCCTGCTGTCTCACCTGCAGATGTTTACAAAGTCTGGGCTATTGACTCCTACACCTTAGTCCCTTTCTAAGTGTCCCTCAAATATGTTCAAAGAAGTAGTAGAAAGAATGGAGAATATGGCAAATTAATTACCAAATAACCTGAAGGTTTGAAGACTTTTTTTGTGTTTTCATCAGAATTTTACAATATTTGTCATTTCCCTTTGAAACAAAGCTGTCTAATTTTCAAGCGAATTTGGGAATGAAATGTTGACCTATTACAGAAGGGAACCTTATTTGTCACATAAAAGAATGAAGAGGCATCTGCAATAGATGAAGTCCCCAGACATAGTGTGGTAAACCAGTAGACAGACTTTGTGAAATGAGGAGTAATTTATGGTCTCTTATTGGAGGATCTTTATGAATAATTCTATCCTGGAAACAACTTAAACAGCACCAGCTACATTTTTAGAAACATTGGTAAAAAGTCAGGTCTTTTAAATTCAAATGACATTTTCAAAATATCACAAAACACAAATGCAGTCATCAGAGCTGATCACCTCCAGAAAACATAGGAAATAATTTCAATTTACTTCACTTGTTTTCACTGTCATTTGGACTGAGCAACATCCTCTGGAACTGAAATTTCAGCTTTCTGCAGCAAATACTCCACTTCTGGATGTAGCAAGGCAGAAAAGTTTATGGTTTAGGCTTTTACTTCTAAAGTGACAGACACAGAAACACAACACCAAGGTTGGTATACAGGTGTGAGCTGCTTCACTTCTCAATGTCTCTACAGATTTTCCTCAATCACCTGAGAGTGTTGGCTAAGTCAAAGCTGTAAAAGCTGCAATTAGTTTTTTATTAAAATACTCAAAATTGATGGATAACTTTAAAAAGAAAAAAAAAGTGGTATAAATCTTGGAAGTATAGAGAACAGAAGCATGGAAAAGTCAGGCAAGTTTTAATTTTAAACCTAAAGTTTTAAGCCTAAACTTAAAGTTTTAAGTTTAGGTTTGGCTAATTTTAAACCGAAACCTAAAGTTTTAAACCTTAGTTTTGGCATTTCCAAACATAACCTCAGTGGCTGATGTGAATTCCCATTCTGAATTCATAACTAATAATTATAATGGAAATGTTTTCCTCTACCTGAAGTAAAGCATTCACCTACCTCTGAACTAAATAAAGCACCTGGATATATAATTAGGTAAATCAAGAATTCTCTTCAGATTTAATTTACATTTCCTCCAACAACCTAAGAAGTTTCCATGTGCAAGTTGCCATACTGTACAATACAAGGCAATAACCTCTAGCCCTAACTTTTCTGGCCAGGGTAGATCAGTCATCCTCAGGCAGGCAAGAAACCAAGAGCAACTTTAGTCTCACGTCTGTTAATTCTTGTCCCTGTGTACAAAACAGACACATTTTCTAACACACATTTCTAACATTTTCTTTTTCAACTCTTCAGTGCAGCAACAATATTTTTGCAGCTTTGTGCTAGGGTTGCAGACAGCAATAAAAGAATTGCAATGAAGCCTTTTGGTGTTTATCATCCCAGATTCAGAAAGCCTGTACCAGATGGGAAGAATGATACAGGTCCTTGCAGAAAGTGTCTCCAGTGCCAGCACCACCACTAATACACCTTTAAAATAAAAGTTAGGTGCTGAGCATCCCTGACAATATGCACTTTCCAATGACCCTGTGAAGGGCTGCTTTTCCTTCTCCTCTGATGGTCTGTAACCTGGCCACAAAGGGCTGGCGACAACATGAGTGGCCCCATGGCTGGGGATGCCTCCAAGCACGGCACCTGTCAGCAGGATTATAAGGAGATTTATGGACTGATAAAATACTGAATTAGAAGTTCTTTTAATGGCCCACTTGGATGGAAAAATAGCTGCAGGTCAGCTGACAGCAAAAGTTAGGTGTAGCTGAATGTCATTTCCTAAAATCCATTTCCTTCTGCACTGAAGACAGAGCATTTACTGCAATATTATTGTTGCCCCAGAAGGTGCCCTAGATTAGACTGCATTTGAAGGAATAAATGGACAACAACTAAAAAAACTTATTATTTACTAAAAGGCCTCCAACCCAAACCACGACAGAGACAAAGCCACTACATTTCACAAGACCAGTCTGAAAGGAAATTCTTGTGCGTCATTTAAAAGGCCATTTATTTTTATAATATAAGACCCTCTAATGGAATAAGTTTTTTACCTTCATCATTCTTATATAATTTTTGGCATATTAAAATATTGCCTTCCTTTATGAAGGCTTATGGTCATTCTTAAGAATTACAGGAGGGAAAATCCAACAGGACAGTCTAAGGGGATGGCTAATTATAGGGTATCTTTGTTTGTAGTACTGAAAAGACTCTGCTAAGAAAGTTAAAGAATAAGAACTTTAAATATTGACCTTGCCATCAGCTTCTAAATGTATTTTTTTTGGCAGGAGTATTTTTAAATTCCTCTCAAATAACCTTTTGATAATATTTAAACTTTAGTTTTACATACTCTTTGAAAACAAACCAATTTGTTGAATCTTTTTGTTCTGCAAATTTAGCAATCATATGAGATCTGCTTTAACAAAACCAATATTTTAACACTGAGACATCCAAAATTTCCTGCAATTTAATTATCACATAGTAAAACCTGAGAGAACAGCAATTACAACACTGACAAAGCTACCTGAAAGGTTAAAATAACTTTTCCCAAAGTTCTAGCTTAGTGTGCTCCAATCTTTTTCTCTCAAAGCTCTAGAAGAGTAGAGAAATGGGAGGGTGGGCTTGAAGAAGTACAAGAATCCCAGAGTGCAGTACAGGAACAATTTTTTTTTTATTGACCTCAATTTTTCTTGTAAGACCATGCTTTGGGAAAGATTTAACCTTTTAAAGTAAGAATTCCAGGAGATTATAAAGATAATTTAAGTAAAGAGTGTTAAATCTGCAAGTGGTGAGCAGACAAAATGGAATTCATTCTTATACCTATTTTTTAAATAACAATGCATTTGTCATTTTTAGAAATTTTTTTGAGTTGGTGACTGAAAGAGAGCATGACTGTAGGAACTGATGTACCTTTCCCTCATTTTTTAAGACATGATGGAAGTTCAAGGGCAATGTAAACTCAGGCAGGGCAGGATGTGCTCAATTTCAGCCTTCAAGATTGTAAATTTTGAAGTCAATTAAAAACAAAAAAGAAAAAGAAAAATCCTTTACATAAGCTTTTCAAAAACATGGGGGTTTTGTGCTGATTTTTTAAAAATCAATAATCTGTTCTCGAGACACTGTTTTTGTTCAGTCAATAATGACTCAAAGAAACAGCAGCTAAAGCATTTCAGTATAGCCTGGAGTCAGATGCAACAGTTACTCTGTACATTCAGGAAAGCCAGAAAGCCAAACGCCAGTGGATTTTTTCCCTGTCTCCACAAGAAAACTGTATCCTCTATCAGTGAACAGGAACGCAGTTCTGACCATGGCTATAAAATGAAGAGCCACAGGAAGAGCCAGAGACCAAGATAAATAATTACAGCCCTGCTGCAGGCTTCACAAACCAAGCCCAATGCGACAAAACTGTACAGAACTCTCAGCAGATGAGTGTTTTGGTTCCCAGCAGATGCATGTGATGTACCATGGAAAGATGCTGCCTTCTGTACCCAGCTATGACCTGAATCCTGTGCTGTCTCCCACTTAGGAAAAGCATCAGGTGTGGATGAGGTGCATCACAGAAAATCAGTCCAAAGTAAACAGCTGAGAAACAAAACCATTCCTCCGCACTAGAAACTTGTGATCACCAACAGCAATGGTTTTATGTGATTGACATGGATGTTAACTAACCCCTTAATCATTGCTTTTCCAGGTGATATCACTGCCAGATATTGCTTACTCAGACCAACTGGCATGGAAAAACTACTCACAAGATTTTGCAAAGTGAAAATTTTAGGAGATAATCTTTCCTTTGAAGAGTTTTGGTGAGTTCTTTAAGCATCTGCCAAATGTCTCCTAAACAGCTTACTCTATATTTTCCGCAGCTGGTCTTACTTTAAGTGTCAACTTCTTACAATCAATACCTACACAGCAAGCACTACAGACATGAGGATTTATTTGAAAACTTTCCTATTTGGAGTACTCATTAACACTGTCCATCAGTTCACATTAAAATTAGTACTTTGAAGAGAAATCTGGAAGATGAATCCATACTTGCTTTCTCATAAAAACCATGTCCTCTCTTCCAGATCTGTTGCTGGCTTTCTGTTCCTGTTGGTAAATCGTGCTGCTACATATATCGAATTATTTGGTAATATTCTCTAACATCTCTCTTCCAAGAAGAAGATCATGTGGCATATGTAAGAAATAATTTTGATTGTAGGTGGTGGCTGGAAAAAAATGGCTCTGAGATATTATTTTGATGTTTTGTTTTTTGCAGAGCAGCCACTAGTACATTCTCTGCAGTATAGATAAGACTGGTAAGATAGGTAAGAACTTTGTCTCACCCCCCCAAAAAAGCCCAAAATCAACAAGCAACTAGGTGTAGGTATACAGCTGAAGGAAGTCACAAGAACTACTGTAAAATATTATAATTCTGCATAAATGTAGCCAGCCCAACAATCCAATGTGCTTCCAAGTACTCCCATTACCATTTGTTCATGACATTTTTTTGAAAATGGCTCTAGAAAATAGATGCCTGTCCATTAGCCAAAAATTTAAATGTGGTAACAGTTGTCTAAGGAGTTGTAGGCCAAGTCCAGATAGAAAGCTGAAGCAGCTCAGAGATTGAGCAATCTTGGAACCAAACAAGACAAAGATATATAAGATATGGTTGTAACATGGCATCATACATGGAAGAGCTCCCTTATTTTCTACTTTGTCAAATCCCCAAATTACATAATATAATTTTAGAAGCAGAACAGTTTTTTGAACTTAAGCATAGAGCATATGAATACTCAAGGAGAATAAAGGAGCCTCCAAGCATGACACACAAAACCTTCCCATGGCATGACTGCTGGTTATGCCAGCTGTCCTTTTTTAGGCTACGTTGACCGCTCCAGATGTTCATCTTCAACACTGTGCCCCGAAGTCCCTATGGGAACATGTATTATCTTCACTACAGAGAGATGATAAACAATATTGAGGTCCTGGACGTAGACAGTAAAGTATAGACCAGTACAGCTGCAGTGCAGAGATCACGGGATGTAGTAATAGATCCCTTCTCTTGGTGGAGGCTGGTGGTATTTGATAGTGGGTAGGAAAAACTGACACAGGCAATGCTGGGAGCCGGTTTCCAGCCTTGGGTAAAGATCCTACTGCAACAGTCTCAAAACAGGGCAGGCAAAGCACATCCCAAAGAGCCTCCGCTGACTCATAGGTGTTAGTGGTGTCAGACTTAACTGGGATCAAGGAACAGTTGCAGACATGTGGTGAATCATTCTTCCAGTTTTATTCTAGGCAAAAACTCCCCACTCCCCCAGCCGTATTATTAAAGCATAAAACGTTTTCAAAAACTGCTTCAAACCGACTTTAAGACAACAAAATATTTCCTCCCTGCACCCTTTTCTTCCCAGTTGGTCAGACAAGTTTGTCTCTTTCTGTCGTTCTGTTCATTGTGTATGTTTCCCTCCATTACAGGGAAGGGCTTCACTTTCCTATCCTATTGAGAAACGTGGCATAGCCTAGCAAAGCATTAAAACTCTCCCTCAGAGAGTTTTATTTATTTTTAAAATTCCATTTGCATTGGTTAGGAGAACGGGATTATTTTAACTGAAATTGCGACGAAGGATTTATTGTTTGATAGTGTTGCCGCTATCCAAACAATTACTAGCATGTTATCTGCAGATCATTTTATGTACTAATATAAAAATATGGGTTTATAGTTCTTTTATTATCTAGAACAGGAGTTTTAAAAAGTCTGGAGATTTTACCAATAAAACTAAGAAACATTATTTAGGTAGCTAAACTCCTTTTGAGCTCAGCATGACTTTAGGAAAATAAATGCAATTTGGGACCTCAGAGACCTGGCTGACTCAGTCTCTTTTTTGGCTTCCCAAATCTACAGTGGCAGATTACATGAATGATTGCTGTTTTAGCATCCCATTTGTAAACCAGACAGTACTCCCTGCAAATATTTTTTTGTTATTATTCCAAAATAAAAGAAAAGAAAGAGAAAATAAGCCTTTCATACATAAGGAGCTCCCCAAAGGAACTGCATTGCAGCAAGTTCAAAAAGTTACACGAAATACAAGTGTGCCAGATGTGCCTGGAAGACCATGCACTTCTGATCATCACTTTTCCAGTTTTTGTTGGTCTGAAACTCAGACTAATGACTGTCAGATTTCAAGCTGATGAAACAATTTTCATCATGCCTTGATGTTTGGAGAATAAAGTCAACAGAAATCGTCGTGTAAGACATGAAAATGTTCTCAAGTTGCAAGCATTGAGTGAGGGCAGTCAAGGGATTATTACTGTTAGCAGCAATGTAAACTGGCATAAATACCCAAGCAAAATTACTCACATCACCTCAAACTTCTTCTTACAGAACCCTGTGAAATAAGGTTTCTTTCCATTAGCAGTTTTAACTTGGTGCTGACATGACAGTGAGCATTATTTTATGGTTTCACTGTTCTGAAAGATCTGAGGGAAAAAGAGGCCACCATGCTAAGGTTTAGGAGACAGAGTGCATTATGGAGCTGAAAGACAGATTTATCAGCCTCATTCTGTTAATCATCAAAGAGATGGAAAATTTCAACAGTCAAATATAGAAGGTGCTATTCATTAAAGAAACTGTTGTTCGGAATACAAAAAAACTTGCTTGATTTTGCTAGTGCAAGAAGTGAATGGGTTTTTTCCATCATCAATGAACTTCTTTAAACTGAAAATTAAATACTGCCTCAAACAGACTTCTGAATTTCTTCCCACATGGGCTTAGTGAACATCCAGATGTTACCATCTCGATGGCTGATATTTGACCTCTTTCTCTTAATGGTTTCACACTTGATATTTCCCGTCTTGTGTACCATCTGGTTGCAATGAAAGCATTCCAGGGATTTGCACATCTCAGTCTAGAAATCTTATGTAAAAACCTGCTTATGCAGCTCTGTAAATCTGTTAGATCTTTAATATCTTGACCACTTCAGCAGTACCTTCCCCTGCAGGATGTAATTTGATGATTTTGCTGACACTGAAGCTAATACCACTCAGGAAATCTCTTTCATCTCTGTTGTAGCAGCCTGCTCTGGTATGATGGATGAGGAAGACCACAAGGCTATGTAATTCTGTGATTAACCAAAATCCTTCCATGTTGCTGTAACTTTGTGCAACTTTTGTTGTTTTGTTGTTTTATTGCTCCTTGTAAAACCTTGATGAGTAAATAGTCATAATAAATTTTCAATAAAGGAGCAATTCCAGACCTCAGAAAAGCATCTCATGTGTAAAACCATCAAAATAGAATAAAAGAATAGTGGGTATATGTAGCATCAGAATATTTTTAACCAAAAATTATAGATGTGTTATTTTTCACAGCAGCTCCTCACAGATTTTTGACACTGTTTTTTTGTCCCAAGCCACTATCAAAAGCTGTTTGATAGAAAGAACTTGCCCTGTTACATCATTGCACGCATTTGCTCTTTATGGGACACTGTTTCACTACATGTCACATACAATTTTTCACATAAACATGGGCCAAAAGATGTGTTTCAGGGACTTAAGAAAATGCCCCCCTCTTGGTCCTTTCAGAATATGAGAGAGCCCTGTCTAACAAAATCTTTGGGACCAGTAGCTCACAAAGAGTTGCTGTGAGCAGTTCTAGTTTTGATTACCTGGCTCAGTGGAGCACAGGATCTTGATCCTGAACCTTTTTTCCCTGTAACCCCCAAAGTCTTGCAATTCTTATGCAAAAATGGAATGGTATCTGAAAGGAACTCAAGCATACTGAATATACCCAACGTGGTGGTAATGCTCAATGGCAGCCTCTGAAGTTACTAAAGAAGTATATTTCTGTGCAGTTCAGTGCCCTTTTTTGCATATGTACCTTAATTTGCATGTACTCTGCAATGCACACCAATCCAAATTAAACTCGTATCTCTTTTTCACTGCTTCTCTCTCTCTTAAGGTGAAATACTGCAAGCTAAGGCTTGTGAGATTAATGCTGTCCTGGTGGTGTTGCAATGGTGAGAAGAGAGTGACTAAACCAGACAATAAAATGCTTTATTGCCAAGTATTAAAGCATGCTTTCTGTCAATTGCTCTCAAGTGGCATCATACAGCCCCATCTCCCCAGAGTATAACTGCCCAGAATTTCCAGGCAGCCATGAAAAAGAGCTGTGAAGCTGTAGTTTCTTTGAAGTGGCATGAGCTCATTTTTAAAATAGCTTTGAGCTGTCACCCATATTTCCAACTGTTGTTTTACCAGGTCAGTGATTTCCGCCTCAGTGGGCTGTTTAACTCATCTCTGCTGTCCCATGACTGGGTCAGCTCTAGATGCATCATTCCTGATCAGCATTTAACCAAACTGCTCCTAGCAGTCTCCAAAATATTTTTCCTCTGGTCATTTACCTCATTCTTTGCTTCCCATGCTCCTAGGAGTGTCCTAACTGATGTTCAACCCATAGACATTTTTCTTACCCTGTGAGTATGAAAATTTATTGTTCTCATCATGTTATCAGCAGCTTTTCTTGGTTTGGAAACTTGTGATTAGCCATTCCTTCTTCAGGAAAAACACAACTAAATCCAATCTTTCTTCCAAGACTTTATTTTCCAGGCTCGTGCTCTTTGTCATTACTCTTCTCTGTACTCAAGTAACTACTTATGTCCTTCTTAATGTGCAAGCCCCCCAGCTAGACACAGTTTCAGCTGTGGTTGTGCTGTAGTACAATGCTTGGGCTTTTCCATCCATGTGTCTTATTGGCCATCCTCCATGGAGCCCAGTTTTTGTTGTTTTCCTTGTAGCTTTACAATTCTGTTGACTCATGTTCAGCTCGTAGGCCATTTCCTACTGGTGTGCTGCCTGGTTTCCACTCAGTGTCTGCACCCCCCACATTTGTCCCCACTGAAAATTGTTTTGTTTCATTTTGTTTCCATTATGCCCTTCCAATATGGCAAGATTTCTTTGAGGTCTAGCCTTGCACTTCTCCCCAGCTGGGTGTTATTTGCACATTTAGTACAATACCTTGTTCCATCTTTAGGTCACTACTGGAAATACTGCATCGTAACAGACTCAGATTAAATCCCTGTGAAACTCTGCTCACTGCATCCCTTTGACTCCACAGATTATGTGTTTTTCTAGAAGCTTTTCCCTGCCCCAGAATCCTGTTTGTCTTGACCGTGCTTCTCCAGCTTATTTATGAGTGTTATATTTAAGATGTATGATACCTACTGCTTTTGCTTCTCCCACAAAATCTACAACAATGGGAAATTAAATTTCAGAAGAAGACAATTAATTGCTGTGGTGAACAGCAGCCAGTTAGACCTTCTGAAGAAGGGCCTGGTATTTCACTGGTATTTCATATATATACCTTTAACTGGTATTTCATGTTGGAAATTAATTGAATTTCCAGAAATGCACCCTGACAATAAGTAGCATATCACCAGTTTTCAGCCCAGCAGCTGCAGACCACCCTCAGGAGAAGGCCCACCAGACACGAAAGATGTTTGGTTAGACACTCACACAGAAATGTGGGGAGGTCGTTGGCACCCTTCTTAAATTGGGCCGGGGCTGGCAGTATGAGAGACAAGGGTAAGGGCAGTCACATTTTTAACATTTGTGGATTTTATATGTGTGTATGAGCCAAACTGAAACCTCATGACATGTCTTAGACAATGGTAGCAGGTCACGAAATCCCAAACCCCAAAATCCAAGACTTATTTACCCAATCGTAGATAAGTGTAACACATCTGCTTTTGAAAGGTTTTGTTGCTGAGATTTTTTTGTAAAAAACAAAGAGCCTAGAAACATGACACTTCTCATCAAACATTTGGTTATAAAGAATGCTTAATTAGGCAGAGAAAATATTCCCACAGCTTCACTAAACACAAGTCAAATTTTAAAAATGGAGCAGTTGCATTCCTTATTTTGTGGGAGTACTCCACATTTGAAGCTACAAGTGTATCCTCATTCATTCACATTACATGAATCCATTATAATAATCTACAAAATGAAGGGAAATTAATCAGTTATTCTCTGTATGAATAATCAGCTTTCTTTAATTCACCTTTCCTACCAATCAAGAGAGCACTAGGATTTCTTGGACCACAGAGGTCAGGTCCTTGTATTACTACACTTCCCTTTCACAAGAGCAGGGTTGCTCCATCTTAAAAATAATCATGTTGTTTTGCCTCCTGCTGCTCCTATGAATAGGATGTTGCAAGATCCCCTTACTCTAACAGCTAGACAGCTCCTACTTTCCAGCTTGAATTTATTCATGCCTAGTTTATAATCTTTTGCTGTTACTTTATCAAGGGACACAAGCTCAGTTGTGGGGGTCCATCTTACTTGCATCTGATGGTGCATGCCTCTCTTCCCCTGCTTCAGCCCTACCAGGAATGGATATTCAGTGAAGACAACCAGTGGGGAAAGCCACAAGGGTTGTGCTGGAATCTTGCAAGTACTGAATGTAACATTAACTGAGCAATGTCTGAGTCAGTGAAGCAAAGCACTCACCCTAGCATTGATTATCTTTCCCATCACTGTCAGCCACTTCAGCTCTCTCACAGAATTTCATTCAGCTTGGTTAAAATTTCTGGGAAGGAAAGGTTTCCTCTGTTGCCTGTCCAAGTCCACAGCTCTTAGAGTGGAAAACAAGGACGAGTCACTTCTAGCAAATGGCTAATGGAACTTGTCTTTATTTCTGGCTCCTTGAAATCTTTTCTTCTCACACATAGGGTTCACATGTGCTGTGCTACTATTATGATCATAGCTAACACACTCCCCAGAGACATTCCAATCTTAAATACAATTCTTTAGGTCAACAGGGAGACTCCATAGGTCTCTGCTAGCCCTCCATGAGAAGCCTTTCCCCAGGGCATTAAGCAGGAACAATGATATCAGACATGGGGAAGGCATGACCCAAAAGGAGAGGAAGTCTGTGCATGTCTGTGTTCCAAAGCTGCCTGAGCATTCAGGTGTACAGCAGTG
Organism: Melospiza georgiana; assembly: GCF_028018845.1. NCBI lineage: Eukaryota > Metazoa > Chordata > Aves > Passeriformes > Passerellidae > Melospiza > Melospiza georgiana. Next base: position 48,494,309 of record NC_080430.1, read on the forward strand.
CTCAGCCAGGCTCCTCAGGCCAAAATAACCTGGCAGGACCTCAGTGTAGCCTCCTGGGGTGCAGGAGGAGGATACCAAGAAGAGGGCATTGCCCTGGTGGCTTTCAAGGCCCAAAAGGACACAGGCTTGTGCAATGTGGTCTGAACTCACCTCCGAGTTCTTTCTTTGAGAAGAGACTTCCTTGGATCCCTCCCTGCCTGGGGGACTCTGTGAGCCTGTGCACACAGAAGGTGCAGATGGGTAATCTAATCCATGACCAGCTCATGGCTAACATCCTTCGTGCATATAAATGCCCAAATGTCAGCCACTAACAAGCTCTTCAGCTGAGAGCTGGAAATGAAGGAAGGTAAATATTCCAACACTGGAAATTCAGAAACAATAATTAATGTTCAAGACGAAACAGTCATGGGTACTTCAGAGTAGATACTGGTATTGGAAAACTGAATCATGCTGAGGAGCTGTGTAAAATCTCTTGGCCTCTGCTTTCAGTTACAGACTTCATTCCTCACAGTGAGATTCTGGCAAGCATATTTCCTGGATATCATCTATTGGAAAATATATACAACAGGAAAATGATTGATTCCTCTTTGACACAGCACCAGATCATCTTTGGAATTTAAGTTTCCTTATGTTTGGCAAGCAATTTGAATTATTAGAAAATGGAAACATCAGAATACAAGTGTTGGGTAATAAACTCTATGACTACATTGTCCAAGTGACAGACCTGTGCAGTATCACCTGTTTAATGCTGGCTACTTTTAAGACTAGAAAAGCATTTTATTTCCATGCAATACTATTGTTTTCTGTCAAATTGCCCAACTGAATGTTTCTAGATTTCACAACTTCTCCAGAAAGTTCTTTGCACCCGCAATGCTGCAGGCAGGAGAGTTACTAAGACCAGTGTTTCCATTGCTGACTCCACTTGTTATACAGTCAGTTCAGAAGCTGATAAATTCTTTAAGCACCTTAATATGATGGCAATTAAAATAATTTTATCCATAATTATTCCTTCATTGTATTCAGTCTTGCAGTCAGAAAGCAAAACCTAAGAGTTTGTGTAAGTTAGCCCTTGCTTAAATACACAGCTAGTAAAAAGACAAAGCATGTTGCTGTAGCGCAGTACATTTGCCACACTCCTTCAGTTTGTTCCAGAACTCTCATGCTAATGCCTGTTCCAAGCAGAATGGGCGATCCCCTGTTCTGTATTGGTTTCATACAATTCACTTGAGTAAATTCACAAGGCACAAATGTTTAATGTGACTAGACTATTTCTCCCAAACAAAACCTAAGTTAACAAGTACAAAAGAACCAGAAAATGTGTTCCCTTCCCAAATTAAACATCATACCATTGCATGTCTTGTCTACCTTCAATAAAGGTCACAGACTATAACACTGCAGCACTTTTAAGCCTTTCACATTCCCGTGAATGCAGAAAGATTGTAAATCCATTTCTGACTGCAATGGTACCTCAATTTGTTGCATAGGCTGTATTGAAATATTCAATACAAAGTTAATGTTTTGAGGGAAATTTTCTTTATATTTCAATTCTCTTTCTGTTATCATTTGATAGGTGTCAGTTCCTGCTCTTCCACTTCCAAATGCCATTTGCATCCCTCTATTCTAGCTCAGAAAACTGGTGGTTTCTACTCAGTTGCTCCAAGTTGCCGTGCTAGGACATCATGCATCACACAGCATGGGGATGGGGAGTCAATTGTATGTGGGATCTGGGGCTGGATGATTGCAGACATGGAAGGAAATATTTTGGGTTGAGTTATTGGCCAAGAAGACCCAATATTGGCAGCCCTTTCCTGGGTATCCTGTCTATACATGACTCCCTAAACACCTCGAGGCTGTAACTAGCTCAGACTCCGCCTTCACACATCATTGTTGTGCTGGTGGAGAAAGGATTGAGCATGAAAACCCAAGGCAGGATACAACTGGTGGCATTGTGGGTCTTTTGCAAGCCTTGCTGAAGCTTTTTGAGTGCTCCATCTGGGAAAACGTAAAGGCTAAAAAAGTTGCTGTCCTGTGACAAGCAATGGTTTTGTTGCAGTGTCCTTCACCAGCCCTTAGTCCTTGCTTTGTTGCCATTCTGTTGCAAATCAGGCTTCTTCAACCATACTACATTTAAAACCTGCCAGAGGTATCCCTATTCCTCTTACTGAGGCCAAACACTTTATTTCCTCAGCCACTGCTGAACTTTACCCCAAGTTTTTTCCAGGGTAAGTCCCAAGCCCCACTCCTGGGCCAGCACTTGGAGATCTCTCAAAATGCCTGAATTGTTTCCCACAAGAAACATTCTGGCTTCATTGGATGCTGGAGTGGACACCTCTGTCTCACAGCAAGCTTCTGATGCCTCAGCCTCACAGGGCCACCATTGCAGAGAGAGCATGGAGCTACTCAAGCACAACAGGTAAGTCCTGGGACAATTTGGTTCAGCTCAGTTGACTTCTCTGACATATACATACCACGGTGGCTGAGCAAACTTCTGGTGCCAATAGCAATATACCTTTCTGGAGGTTAATTTAGGAAGGTAGCTATTGACCCTGGTTGTGTCTTCTTTGGGTACACTGGTCAGTTCTGATCTGTAGCAAGCCAATGGTAATGGGCTCTTTGCCCAATTGCACTTGCCACGTGGCCACTGCCATCACGTCCCATCTTTTCACTCCAGCTGGGTTCATATTTTGAAAGCTCTGCTTTTCATTCATCAGGAATTTATTACATGATCAAATTAATCTCTGCTACCTCTTTTTTGTCTATACAAGTCATGTCTACAAATTTTAGAAGTGTAATTGGAAATGGAATGCATTTTCCCACTGGGGAAATTCCCTCTAGGGTTTACTTATATACCCAAAGTAGCTTCAGAGATTTTTATAGAACTTTACTTTTATGGTAGAAAATTCATCCAAAACTTGGCAGGACACATACCTAAATGAAATGAAAAGTTTCAAGGGGGATGACAGTGTTGCTGTGTATTTGTTGTTTTCACCTACAGAATGAAGAAAGGTTCAGCCATAAATAACTTCCAGGCTACATGATCTAGTAGAAATATCCCAATTTTTTCAAGTAAAACCAGATTCAATGTAAAAATCATACCTTATCATTTATTCAGACAATCTGATTTATAGGCACTGCTGTACTTGCTACTATTCATTCTCATTGCACCCTTGTACTTCTCTGTGTATTCCTGACACTATCTCACTTTGTGCCAATAAAATCTTGTGTGTAGCACTTTTATTGGGCTTTCCCTCATTTTTTGGCTAGAAGTTGATTATAGCTAGTCACTCAAAGCCACATCCTCTACTTGAGAGAAATTTGTTTAAATAAATTAGCCATTAATTTTGACAGTGCAGCACTTTATCTTTCCTTTTTCCATATCTACATATTTGCTCAATGAGAAATATAAGAAATGGAAACAGAATTGGTACCATTTTGTCATCATCCTTTTTGTTGGGTAAAAACTTTCAGGGGTGATACAGTGTCTTGAAAGATTTAAGTGGGTTGATCCTGTCTCAGTATGAGATTTTATGTACAGTACTTCTTGCCAGACAATATCAATATATAAACATTTGTAGTATAAAAGTATACAGAATACCAGACTGTAATCAATTTATGGAAATACTATTTTTTTCCATCTCTTTCTCCAAGAAGGTACAGTACCCTTCTGCACACAACAAGAATTTCCACTGAGTTGTATTTCCAGTAGTCTGGAACTCATTCTTGTCATGTGCTGCTGAAGAAGAAATGATCATGTATTTAGTTTGTTTGGGAAGGCAGAGGCTACTAAGCACAGGGCCTGGAAGAGATGGGATGTTTTGGAATTTCTAGAAAAGGACAGTGGTTTGATTTGCATAGTTTTGCTGCAGACTGGCGGCCCGAAATTCGGACAGCATCTGTTTTATTGCATCACCATTACTGGACATCACGTGATATGATAAGGCTGACCCACCCTGGAATGACTAATCGAGTGGGATGCTTTAAAAGGTTTTTTTCTTTTTTACAACCCTCCATTACAGAAACCACATTTTCCAGGGTAAAAAACAGTAACTTTTAAGCGTGTGTGAATGTGTATGTGTGTTGTGCTTTTTGCCTTTGGGATTTTTTTCTGTTTCTAACAAAAAAGACTCTCCTGCCCACTAAAGAATTTGGTCAGAGAGACTTTTTGTTTTTATACCTGTAGTGAATCAACATGAATCCTCTAATTTTAGCCATCATCTTTATAGTTTGAAGCAGAAAGTAAGACTTACTCCCTAGGCAATGCAAAAATTTATTTCCTGGCTCATGCAACTTGTCTCCCCATTTGTTTGAGATACGCAGCCACGTTACTTTTCCCGCTTTCAGCTATGCCTATTGGAACTGCAGCTACACCATTCCCCAAGAATATGCTTGGTGCGTCAGCTAACCTTTAAATATTAAAAATGGAGAGTGGCTTTGCAAACTTTTGCCAAAATGGAAAGGTGTAAGGAAACCGCAGTCTGGAACAAGGGAACTTGACGTTCCTAATGCTGAGGCCTCTCTGCATCTTTCAGCACTGAGGCCATGGGTGGTTTCTAGAAATAATATTGTGTTTGTAGCTGTGCACTGCTAGAAAATGGTTTTCAGGCGTACCTGTTTATAACAAAGCCCCAGGCAATAAGCAACCCTCTTTTTTTCTCTTTTCCAGCTGAAATCGGCATGCTTAACCCCTCAGTGAGGCCTAGGTCACATCCCTGCAGGATGCATGTTCTGCTGACCTTGGTAGGGCTTAACTTTAGCACACAGCAGCAGACTGAGCATGGGACAGCCACCATTTATTTAAGATACTCAGGTCTGTTGAGATCTCTTCAGAAGTTTTGTAAGAGTTTGAGAGGGAAAGTTGACGTTCATCATAACTGAGGTCCTCTATGTAAATTTATCACAGGGCAGATTGAAAGGACATCCTACACATCCTACTAGACACCACAGGGCAATAATAACTCTCCTTCCAGCCTGGTTGTTTAGGCTAAGTAGAGCAGGCAAACAGCTGCTGAGCCAGGTTTTGGACTGCTGCATTTGGAGATTACTAACAGGCCTATGGAAAACCCTCAATCTTCAAAGAGTAAGAGGCTAGACATCAGATGTGGCAGGATCCATGATGTCTGACCATACCTATAAATAAGTTTGGGGCTTTACAGACCATCTTTATATATGACACATATGGTTGGGGGTTTTGGTTATTGTTTCTTTGTCTTCAATAAGGTTTGAATCTACTCAAAACTGGGAAATGGGAAGAGGGATTTCTTTGTTTACAGCATCTGTCCAAGGACGTATCTCCACAGTAGTTATCTGCCTTTTCTAGGAGCTTCAAGATTTTCCTGCATGTTTTGGAAAAATAAGGGTTTGGCAGTGGTGTGATGATGAGCTCTGTGTTAGCAACCTGATCAGTCTTTCACTGCCTGAAGGTACTGGGATGACAGAGCCAACCACTGGGGTCTTATTTTTTACACAGAAAAAAGTGAAGAAATTTCCTTCTTCTATCTCAATTTTATCTAAAATTCCTTCCAGCCAGACTTTTTGGGATGTGCTTTTGGACATGAAAACAGTACCCTCATAGACGGCTTTAGGGATGAAACATCCTTTCTGTGATTTCTTAACCTGGCTCATGCACACTTTCTTGACAGTTTTAGAGAGGGACAACATATTTTCTGCAGACCTCTTATGCTAACAAATTTACTTTAAACAAGTACAAAAGACTTCCCACCCCTCTGAAAAAACCTCACCCTTTAAGTATCCCCCAAGGGGAAGTCTGCAGCTGGGGCTCTAGGGATGCCAAAACACAAGCAAACTCCTTCAGGCAAGTCCTGGGTAAATAAAAAGCCAATGAAATGCTAGAGAACAGTTGGAAAAGCACAGCTAGGCCCTCCAGGGCTTATATTCCTGTCAGGTATATGCTCTAAAACAGTGGAGAGGGGTTGTGGTTTGCAGCTCGTAGTCAGCTGGTGGATTTGAGCTGCCTGCAGGGCCTCCACAAGCTGTCAAAAGAAAACAAATGGTGGCTGCTGTGGCTGCAGCCCAGGGAATCCCTTGGGCCACTGGTCACAGCCTTCACACCCCAAGCTTCAAACTCACACTAACAAAACAACTTCCAGCCCGGAGAGCTGAAGGGAGACCGGTCCTGTAAAAGCATCCTGATATGTTATGGGAAGGATCCCAGCCTGCTGTAAAGGTAACAGTCTGTCCGCAAAAACCACTGGTATTTTAGGGACCTTTCCTGCTCACTACAACAACTCCTTTGGATCCATAAAGACAGGGCTGACAGGGAGTAGAGCAAGTGCAGGACAACCTTCACCACCTCCCACTCTGGCTGCACCATTTTCCCAAGGGACATCTGAAACAACAGAGCTCTCATCAAGCTGGGGATCTCAGGAAAAGTTATAAATATGTCCCAAGCCTTGCCTGATTTGTTGAAGAGGACTCTACTCTAGGCAAATGGCCAAAAAGTACCTCTAAAATAAGCTGCAGACAAAGCAGACAAAATATGTAGCAAAATTTACACACTCTCTTCTTCTGTTTCTTCGCTAAAAAACCATTATGTAGCTGAGACTATAACTGGAAAGTCATAAAGAATTCAAGAAGCAATATATAACCCTTCTTTTTGCTGCCTAATCCTGCAAGATGGTCTGGCTTGAGAAACTTTGGAGGATTAATCAAGATTTCAGGACAACACAAAATCCCAGGCCACACCTTAGCACTCTGCATTGATGGGCTGAGCAGGTGAGCTCCTGCTTCCAGGGCTGGCTCCAGGACATGCATAGCTGCCCTCTCCTTCTGCTACTGCTGAAGTATCCTGGGATACTGTTGCTCTTCAGGTCTCAGCAGGGCTTGAAGAAGGTGCCCCTGGCTGCTCCGTTTGGTCCCTATTAGCAGCTTTGACAGCAGAGTCTGCCCCATCTCCCCTTAGGGCAGGACAATAGGGATTGCATGTTAAGGGCTGCTCACAGACTTGTCAGCCACAGCTTTTGAGATTCTTCTTCTTTAGGACAGCAAAGTGTATTTGAAAAAAATAAAAGGATTTTGAAAAATGAGTTATTTATGCTTTTGTAAAAATCTGACACACATTTGGAGATAGTGATGTTGTTTTTGTGCTGGCTTTTCAGTTTGTTCTTTACCACAAATTTCCTATGGCTGTAAAGGCAAATACAAGCATGCAATTAGCATGGTTTTCATCATCCAGTGGCATTAACTGGCTGGTTATGGTGGCTTTTGTACTCCAGTTCCTAGCCACATTCTAACATTCACTCATAAGTTTGGTCCCTGAGTCAGATCCATAGTTCATGTCTTATCGTGGTAGTGTTTCCTTTAGCTCTTCTGTACCTTGCCAACCCCGTGTCTGCTTGCAGTTACTGTATACATACCCAAAAAAATCCCCTAAACAAAACTGAGGGTAAGCACAGAGAAAACTCAGCATGAATACTGCTGAATGACTGATTTAGAAGATATATGTGCTTTGATTAAGACTGTTATTAGATGAGCTTTTAAGGTGTTGGGTGGAGTACAACAAAGCAATCGTTTTGCAGGGAAATCACAGAAGTTTAAGTGGAAAGATTGTTAAATATCCACATTCACTGACTGGGAGGGGGTCCAGCAGAAAAGGACTTGGGGTTGCTGGTCAATGACGGAACATGAGCCAGTTTTTTCCCAAGCTGGTCAAGAAGGTCAGGAACATCCTGGCCGGTACAAAACATAGTGTGGCCAGCAGGACCAGGGCAGTGACTGTCCCACCGTACTTGGGATTGGTGAGGCAGTGCCTCAAATCCTGTGTTTATTTTTGGGTTCTACAAGAAGAACATTGTGGTGCTGGAATGTGTCCGGAGAAGGGCAACAAGCCTTGGGAAGGGTCTAGAGTGTAAGTCTTTTCAGGAGAAGAGGAGGCTCAGGAGAGACCTTATCACTCTACAACTGCCTGAAAAGAGGTTGTAGCACAATGAGGATCAGCCTCTTCTCCCAGGCAACCAGTGTCAGGACAAAGGGACAGTCTGAAGCTGCATCAGGGTAAGTTCAGGTTGGACATCAGAAGGAATTCACAGAAAGGGTGGTCAAGCATTGGAACAGGCTACCCAGGGAGATGGTGGAGTCACTACCCTTGGAAGTGCTCAAGAAATGACTGGACGTGGCACTTAGTGCTTTGATTTAATTGGAGTTATTCAGTCAAAGGTTAGGCTCACTTATCTTGGAGGTCTTTTCCAAGCTTAATGATTCTATGATTTTCTTCTTAGCAGAAATGGTCTGGCCATGGAGATAGTAGTGGAGCTCCACAGCTGTGCCTCTTCTCTGGGAATAGATGATAGTGACACACAAAGAGGAAAGTAAAATCTTCATTGCACTCCTGAGCACTTACACATAAATCTGTGCTTTACTACAGAGTAAGGAGACAGATTCAAAGGAGATAGAGATTGGGTTACTTTTTCTATAATTCATTTGATATAACTACCATTTACATTTAAGAAGTAATGACTTGAGATTTTTTTAGTGGGGATAATTAAATTTTGATCAATGGACAATCTCATGGTAAAAAACCATTTAAAATCATTTACCAACCCACACAGAAATGAAATATTGATTTTTATTTCTTAAATAATACTTACTAAATAATTAAATTAGTAATACTTATTAAATGAGCCAATAAAATCAGTGGAACATGATTTAAAATGCCCCTTGAAAAGACCTGAGCTCTGCCAGTTGTAGGTGTAAAACATGAAAGGAACTTGATATCAGAGCGAGCAAACTTAGCACAGTTGAACTAACCAGAATAAAAACCTTGCTGTCTTTTCATTTGGAGTGTAATGGAAGCCTGTAAGTGCATGAATCTCGACACAAAACTTTAATTGCGTGAGTCACAGGCTTTTAAGAGTGCCAGACAGCAGCAACCCTTTAGCAAACCCTTTAGGGAAGTTTTACTGTGATCTAGATGGGGAAGGAAGGTTCAAGCAAACGAAAGCAGAAAGTTACTCTCATCTTAATAAACAGCTCCTGCTTAGAAACTGTGGATCCAAATTATCTATAATATATAAAGACAGTGCAGCAGAAGAGATGAGTTTTTGCCAATATATAATTATCTGCAAGAGATAACATTTCTATGGTGCCCTGGCACACTAAGTGAGCTGAGTAACACAACTGGCTCTGTCACACTGCCCACTTTCCTTCCTGAACTGAAATCTGCTCCTTGAGCAAGTCTGCAAGCCAGAATTTTACAGACTAAAACATGAAGCACTGTCTGGCTTGATCAAAAGAAACATGAGCCAGTAGCATAGCATAAAGGTCTTCCCATATTCTGGGGTAAGACACAAGCAGCCTTATCCTCCAGAGTTTGACGTAGGACTACAGGATGATTCACACTAAACAGAATAAAAATGCCAGGTAATTTATGACTACTGGGTGAGTGATCTTTCCTCTTTCCTTCCCATCCTTGCCTTTCTTCCTTCCCAGGTCCTAGACGCTGGCTGATTTAGGGACCTGTAGCATCAATTATATAATTTCCATTACTGCTGCAATATGTTTAAAAGGTTTTCCAAAAAACAGTGTAAGCAAGCAACTACAGTTCAGTTTCTCAGGATCATTATTTGCAGTGAATTCTAACTCAGCACCACGGTCACACAGTTCCTTTTGTCCATAAACCTGTTTAAACAGACATTGAGAGCCTTGTTCCCCACCTGAATGTCTTTTAATTATTTGTTTTTAACATGTGAAGGTAATATCTCTGAGGTTCAGTGTGAGGACTCTTGGAATATTAATAAAAAACAAAGGTTATGGCAAGTACCCAATGCACATGTGAACAGCCCCAGTTATTTTTAAACTCTGCTTTCTGCCCAAGCACTATACAACACTAGAAAGCTGTATAGCCTAACTTTGACTCAGGTCTGGCAGGTGGAACAGTTATTAAAAGAAAGGCTGCAGTGCCTGGAGGTTTCATTTCCTTGTACAAACATGAGGGTACATTGGAGCATGTGGTGTTGATGATACTGTGGGGACAAAGCACAAACTACTCAGGCCATTAAAAACCCACATCCCAGACTACGCCACATGGCAGCACAGAAGAAAACCCAAGCATTTCTTGCTAACACAAACCAATTAAATTATTTTTAGCTTCTACAAAAACAAAAAACACAGCAAAAAAGCAGCCACACTGGTCACTAAGACAACAAGCATTTCTAAGATTAGTCTTGAAATTCTCTAAATACATGCACCCCTCCCCCACCTCCCAAAAAAAAAATCATAGTAACCATTAGGATGTCTGCATTTATGACTAAAGATCATAACACAAAGGTTTAGATTTAAGGTTAAAGGGTTTACTTTTCCTTCTACTGTGCAGAAGGAATGGTTTTGCTCTTCTTTACTCCCAATACAATGACCTATGTGGCCTATTTTGTGTGACTGCATATTTAGCAGGGTGAGATAAGGGTGACATATGTGTTATTTTCTTAAGAAACAAGTTAATGTGTGTGTGTCTGCATATAGATATACATACATATGTAAATATGAGCATATATGTGTTGGCAGATGTGTATCTAAGAGTCCTATGTGTGGACATCAGGGCCAAAATGTAATAACAGGAGACTAGAAAAACTTTCTTTCATAACCTATGAGTATGCTTAAAAGCAGCCCTGAGATTCTGGGGAGAATTTAAAAGAACTGTGCAAGTTCATACAGTAAAAATATCCACTGAATGTGCCATGATAATACTCAATAAAGAAAGAACTTGTGAAAGACTATGGTTGGGTATCAGAAGACTAAAAGCAGCTGGACTTCAGATAACATGGGACAGTGTTCTCTGAAAATTTCCCTTACCATTATAAAAGGTGAAATTCCTGTTCCATTAACATGCAGTGACATGAGCTGTTACCTCTACCACCTGAAATTTAGCTTGGTGATGGCTGTTGTAAATTTTGAAAAAAATAAAGACATAAATATTTTTTTTAAACTCTTGCATCCATCACCAGCATATATTTCTCAGAACTGCCAGCTTAAGCAATTGTCCTTTGCCTTGCAGAGGCCTGGCTGATGACCTGGGGCAAGGGCAGCTCCCCTCTGAGAGTTCAGGGTGTCTGCCCACTGTCTTTGAGCCTGGACAGCTCACAGAGGAATCTTTGGAGAGCTGATGCACATGGACCAGTGGATGGTCCTATATAGACCTAATTCATGTCCCTAGTTACCATATTTTGGGATACTTCACTTGAAAATCATTGGGTTCCTAAAGGTGGGGAAACTCGGGTATTTACTTCCCTGTGGGGAAAACCATAGGCAAATCCACTGTGCACAGCATACCCAGAGTGAATGGCCACCCTAATTAGAGGCTAAAGCCATAGATCAGCAAAACATTGGGCAAAGAGGGTTTTTTAAGAAAGGGAAAGACTCCTTTCAGGAAACCTTAGGTTTTTCTGTGGCAAGGACTCTGTGTGGATCCTACATGCCGCTGCGCCCTCTTTAAGGAAATCACTGACTGACACAGACTGCTACAAGGTCCACCCCAACCACTGTGACTAGAGGAAACACTAGCAATAAGCAGAGCAAGCAAGCCAGACAGCTGCAAGGATGCTCAACAGAGGAAATGGGCTTTCATGGTGAAAAGCACAACCAGCGGGGAACCTTGGTGCAGTAAAGCTCAGTAACAGCAGGTCTCTATGGCCTGTGACAAACTTCTTTCCCACCACAGTACCCAAGGGGTAAAAAATTAAAATTTTACAGCCATATATCCTTCACAACCGGTCTTCACTGGGTAGGATGACATATGGTGCAGGATGCATTTTTCTGGAGAAGAGTCGCTGGGTAGATTAATTGTCACCAAGGGAGGTAAGCACATGCAACAAAGCTTTATTGTTGGGTCATTTATTGACATTTCTCTGGTGGCTTTGGAAGGGCTTGTGTTCTGCTTCTCATGCTCCTTTCCATGGTTTATGTTGCTTGCCATTAACACAAGTCCTGTGTCTTCATGGCAAGACTTGGCTCAGCATCATCTGCTCCTCCAGCTCTATTTGAGCACCAAGGAAAAGGAATCACTGCTCTCCTCTGTGCCTGCTCCCCTCATTTCCCACTCCTAGCACAGCAGCACTGCCTGGCACAGTCCATCACCATCCTGATCTCCCTCTGTGCAGGCTGTATAAGCCTTGCACACTCAGTTGATACATCTCAGTAATATTATCTCTTCATTTTCTGCACCAAGAACTTGATATGGGCTGTTCCTGTGATGATCATAAGGAAAGCAAATCCATGTCCATCCATATATTGTGCTGTTTGGTCTTTCAACTTCTCACAGTTACAGGCTACAAGCATCTGAATTTGTCTGTTCTTTCAACTTCTTAATTGTTAGTTCCTTTCCTAACACTGCTGGTATTCTTCAAATCTGAATCTCTTTCTTCCTTGTTATCCCTGATTCTTTGCAGTAGCAGTACTTATTTTCTCAAATTATAAGGGTTTTGTTATTATGAGAACACTTTGAATAAAAGTGCTGTCCAGAAGCAAACACGGCAAGTTCAGTGCATGAAATAAACACTGTGTATCATGCCACTGATTACAAGACTATCCAAACAAGGTCCTGAACACCCTTTTAAAACATTTTGTTAGAAAAGCAGTGTTGTCAGACCACTGACTTTGACATCTAATTTCATGGAATCTGTCTGAGCATTCACTTCCTTAGTAAAGACTGATAAAGGATGTCAAAGCCCAAAAGGCAGTCCACAAAATGTACCTCATGAAGATATTTAATACAGATATTTTTAAAAAATCATTATAATTTATCAGCAACATTAATGCTTTCCTTTTTTAGGATTTTAATTTTCACTTGAATGAGTTTCAAGTCTCCCTTTAGTTTATGCCAGTATATGGTCTAAAATCCTGGCCTGACAATTCATGTTGCTGACTCCAGGGAAAATGGAGCTGCTTATTCTAATTAAAACAAATTATTCTCCAGTCTGGGTTAACAATTATTTTTGAAGACCAGCAATTTCATGGATTTTATCTGCCTTTTGCTTCAAATTTAGTGATGACTCTGCTGTCTGTCTTCCGACCTCATCCTTTAACACTCTGCTCTCCCAGTGAGTCATTTCAGAAAATTCCCCAGCAATTTTCTGGTGTACTGATTTATGTCTAATTAAGGCAGCAGCTGCCTGGGCTGCTGCTGTCTGTCAAACATATCACTTATTTTAATGAGTCAATTGCACAGGTATCATCTATGAACCCATTTAACACTTTACTTATTTCTGCATATAATTATGTAAAATTTCTGTTGTAAAAGGTTTAACAAAACACCAGGATAATTCTTACTGGTTTTGTAATATTGAAGAACCTTTTTACATTATCACATAATATTGTATTTCATTGCTGGTGTAGATTTTTTGTAGAACAAAAGTACTATAAATTCATTATATTCCATTTAACAAGAAAAAATGGCTTCAAAATCCTCAGTTACATTTAATTACTAAATTTTATGAAACTGAAAAATATTAATGCATTTTAAGGATGAGAATTTGTAATAAGCTTAGGGAGAGCTTCTATTGCCCACTGTGCTGTATTCATGGGCCATACCAACCACATGAGTACACACTCTCCCTTTGTGACCAAAAGTCCTCTCAGAAATATTTTTTGGCCACAGCCAGTACAAAGTTTCCAACCCCACTTTGACCACTGGAAAACAAATAGATTTATTTTATGCCTAATCGTTGTAACAAGACCCTATGTCCACATTGTGATATTTTGTTCTCATTTTCTCCATAGCAAACAATTGGATGAAGCACAGTTAATCTAGAAACAGTTAAAGTTTACAGATGAGGTGGCTGGTTAATTGCACTTCATGGAAGTTACAAGCATATTGTCCAGATACATAATGCCAAAACCCTTATTCAAAAGCCCAGAGGTGAAACTCTGTTGCTCTCAGTCTAATATTTCCCATATTTATAGTCCCTGACTTTAGCACATATTTGCATAAATTTTTGCATTACATTTATCTGAATGAAAGGATTTGAGGTTCTGTAGCATATGCCTTTTAAAAAGAGACAAAGAACAAATTTGAATTTAAAATAGTTTCATATACAAAACAGATTAAGTCCTTTTAGGCTAGGAAAAATCTCAAATGTATTCCATCAAACTTCAGGTGTGTCAGTAGTGCTTACCCCAAGGGTTTCTTGAGCAAAGAGGAACACTCAGTTTCCTTGCCCAAACCACCAAGATGTAAGACATTCAAGAAAGCAAACAAATTGTGGAGGCAGTGGACAACTTCAGCACCTTTGGCCTGGAAGGGCATAGAGACCAACATCTGTAGAACTGGCTTAAAACCTTCAGCAGTTGGGCAGGATTTAGTGACAAAAGTGAAACTCCACATCCGAATGCAGATCTCTCAGACCTGCATTCTGCCAAAAATTATTTAGGCATATGAATGAAGCACAGGAGACCCTGAGAAAAAAAATACATGGTTTGATCAACTTTTATCAAAGGTACCAGGAGAACTTCCTAAATACAGCCATGCCATGAAAATACTGACAAATCTGAATAGAGGTGTTTCTAAAGTCTAGTCAGAAGTGGCTGACAGAGATAAATAATTCAGATTCTTCAGCACCAGAGATGTAACATGAAAAATACTCGGAAGGATTTAATTCCTCAGTATTTATCATAGGCACTCTTTGATTGAGTTGCTTAGGAACAAACATTCTCACATTGGACCTTAAGGGACAAAATAAACTCACTGAGCCTAAAACTGGTCATAGGCTTGCTTCGATCAGTCACTGGAGGGCCTCTGAAACCTTCTGAATAATACAACATTGTCCTCATTCAAGGACAACTGATGCTACTGACCCTGACTGCTGAAATACAGTTGCTGACATCCTCGATCTCCTTTTAGAGTCCTAAACCTTGTTCTTCCCCTTTATCCTTTCATACTGGAGTTGCCAGACCTCAGACAGATCTGGGAGACCTCAGGACTTGGGGAAGCACAAAATTGTTCTTGGAGGTCTATCCTCTTGCTATGGTCAGCACCAGAGTATCTTAACCATGTTTGCGAACATAAAACCACTCCAGACTGACTAAACCTTCCCCAGATTCACTGATCTGTACATACAATATTTATCAGGAGTTCAATACATCAGCCAAAGCTTTGGAAGTGGGGAATAGCAAATAGTCTGACAAGTGTCTCTTCAGTTAATTTAATAATTCATCACAATTCTATCCAAGCTCAAATACAGCAACAGACCCTGCCAAATATGCTTGCCCAGTGCTCATGATACAAAATCAAAGCAAATATTGCATTCAGTGTTACTCTAATCTCTTGGAGTACATCTAATGTGGAATATGCGCTGCTCAGGGGGTTGTGCTTTTTTGTCTGGTTGGTTCAGCTGCGTGTGTCAGTAGGTCTTCAGGATGGAAAAAACCCCAAACACCTTGCTTTTTGAGAGTTATTGCAATGATGGTAATAATCTTTGGTTCAGGATCCTTCAAGACATAAGTTTGTGACCATGGAGATCATGTCATGGTAGAAACCAAGGTGCAACAAGTTTGAACAGCCTAGTTGACTTCCTCAAAAATGTAATTTCTTTTTTTTTTTTTTTTTTATGGGGGTCATGCCAATTGCCTCACTAGTCATACTCCGTTTACTTCTAGAATAGAACACAACAACGCTGAAGGATGCAAGTGTCTATAGATTGTTATTGGGTTCTCTTCTGGTCATTTGAATTGTGTGCATCAGTAAGCTGATCAGTATTTCTCTTCCTCCTAAGTGAATTCATAGATTATATCACGAATTATATTTCCTTGTGGTTCTCCATTCACATTTCTCTTCTCAGGCCCAACTGAATAAATCAGACAGTAAAGTGCTGGCAAACATGTGGGCCAGGAGAACCTCAGAACTAAACCTTTTGGTGTAGTGAGAGGGGTCAGCAATGTAGGGAACAAAAAAATCTTTTTCAAATCATTATCAAAACAAGTTCTGCTGTTACAAACAGGGACTTTTTTACCTCTGCACCTCTCTAATAATTACTACTAACAACAGTGGTGCCCACCAAACCCTCACATGACTGCAATACCCGCTGCCTTCTCAGCCTGTCACTGACCATGCAGACATGGTCACTATCCCATTGTTACCCAGTACTCCACCACCACCTGGTCACCAATTTATTCATCTGCAGATTCATGTTCTTTGTTTGTTCCCCCTCTCATCCAGACTTAGACTGGAGCACAACTCCAGTTTTGGCAACAGGCAAAACTGAGAACTGTCAGTGCTAGAGTTTTGTAGATAAAATTTGTTTTCTTGCCTTCTGTTCCAAACATTTCTTTTTTAGCAGTCACAGGCACAGCAAGAAACATCAGTTCCAACCCTCCGCACCCACAGATATCTCCATGTCCCTAAATTCTAACAACCACCCTGATGCATGTGACAGAAGGACAAATAAATGATGGTTGGGAAATGCATTAGAAAATTCCACTAGCAAGTTCCAGGCTGGCACAAAAAGATGAAAGGCCTTACTTTGATTGCTACATTCTTCAGTGAGGGCAGTTTTATCACTTTTCAGCAATAAGCAGTTCAAACCAGCAGAAATTTATTAACAACACTTCAAGCACTTCATTTCTTCAGAGAGACTTGTAACAACAGTGTCTAGTTCTCATCTGTCCCATGGGGCTTCTCTTACAGAGGAAGATGTCTACTTTTCCTAACAGCCCACACATGAGCAAATAAAGCTCTTCTTTCCCTCCCCTCCATGTCTGCTATTTATTCACCATGCAATGGGGTGAACGCAGCAGCCCAAGGGCCTTTTGCTGGGCCTGGATGCTCCTCCTGAGGAAGAGATGCTACCCTCCACTCTACATGATGATGCTCTTAATGCTGTGATAAGCATGACTAGCTAAAGATGGTTCCCCTTCAAAAATGGTTACTGATATTTATTTGGAAAATAGTGTATTGGTAACCATTTGCTTCTCTCTGCTAATAGTCCAACAACCTGCAGTTGGGCTTAATCTTACTTTCCAATTTTATCTTTTTTCAAGTTTTTTAGTCTGTGCTGAGGCTTGTGTGAGTATAACATAAATGGAGCTGGAAGCACATCTGCCCTTTGGACTCGGCACTTAGTCTTCCCAGAAAGTCTCTCTTATTATTTCTGTTCAAGAATACATGAAGTTGGCTGCATGCCTGGATCTGCATCTGGTGTCTAAAAAGAAAAATAACAATTTGCTTCTACACTATATTTGGAGATGACAGAGGACAAGAAGAAGCTGAGGCTGAGCAAGTTTGTCATGGAACTAAGCAGCTACACACCATAGCTTGAAGATGATGGTCCCGGGCCTAAGAGCAGGAGCCAGGGAATACAACACTTTTCTTGTATACATATGCTTGTAAAAACAAACCTAGTTTGACTAGACAAACCTAGTAGACTAGCTACATTTTTTTTCAAGATATCACCCATTACATTATTTTTTTTTGTCACTTTGCTTTTAGAAGTACTCCAGACAGGTGGAGTAAAGTTCATTCTCCAGGAACTAAGGAAGATTTGTGCCAACCTGTCACTTCTACTCTGGACATTTCTTGAGGGAATGCAGGTAGTCTCTTGACATCCTACCCCTATTGCATTTCTACCCTGAAAAGAAGCTTAAGGAAAGGTCTGGTGTCCCTCATCTCTAGGGTAATCAAGTCAGCATGAGGAAAACATGTACTTAACTAATCCACAGCCCTACTTAACTAATCTCACTTACTGTAGTGTGAGAGTGTTTTGCATAGTGTCAGCGTCTTGGCTAGCTAATAACTACCTGTAATAACTATCCTGTTCTTACCACAGGATGTGCAGCCTCCTAATTTTTGCGGGATAGATGATCAGTTTTCGCAGGATGGGTATTTCCGTAGATGGGATCCTGTTTTGCTAAAGTATGTCTCTGTGAAGAAAAACTCAGTCCTTTCCGAGGCTTGAGATCTGCATTGAAATGGAAGACAAGGTTCAGTCTTCTTTAACTATTGACCAAGCGAATGTTTCTTTCCTCAGACTATTATTTAGCCAGGATTATCCATGTGATTCTTCAGTCACTCTGAGTTCTAGCATTATTTTGGATGCCTTTTTAGGGAAATCAATGTTCCTGTGACTTTAAACATAGCTTTATAGTAAAAATGCCTATTCCAAATATGAACTATGTATTGTGGCCATGGTATACTGTAGATGTAGTCCTCTAAATTCACTCTAAAATAACCCAGAGAAAGAACAGATGGAAAAGATTTTTAAAGTCTTCATAACAAATCCCCAGCAATTTCCAGAAACTAAGTCAGTCAGTATAATAAGCAATTGAACACACAGTTCTTCCTTTTTGAAAGATTTGATATTGTATGTATAGGACTTCTTAATCCTGTATTGCGTTTCTTCAGCTTTTGAAGTCCCATTTAAACTTTGGAAAGTGAAGTTGTTGGAAACTTGGCTATTCTTTTTTACTTGATAGCCAAGCAAAATACTGGATATGTCTTGTCAGATGTAAATGATAGGATGGTATGTTGTGATGTGTGTATTTTAGCAACCAAATCCTTGTTTGTAGAGGTTTTATGTTGACATGGGAATCATGCACCACTTCATCAGTAATTTCACTCTCAAACCAGGGTAATTATAATAAAACACAATAGAGTAGAACTAAGCCACAACTGAAACATTAGCTTTCTATCCTGTCCCATCACTTGTGAATGAGATGTGAAAAGTTCAGGCTTACCGTAACTCTTTCCTAGTGCCCAATACACAGGATTTCAAGCAATAAAACCAGAAATTTTCAAGTTCTTACTGTTTTGGAGTTTTTTTTCCTCAAGCAGAAAAGCCTACAAAAACACTGCCATAATTCAATAGAACCTCATTTTATGGCTTGCCCGTCTCTTTCAAAACTTTCTTTCCTGATTATCTTTCTGTATGGTGTCAGTCTGATGAAACACACTGAGCTGAACTCCTCTTTACTAAGGTACCTACTAAATAGAAAAGTTGCTGATACATTTCCAATTACCCATACTATCATTTTTTCTCTACTCTTTTGTTGCTTTATTATTTGTATTTCTGGCAGCCTTGCCATCCTTAAACAGTACCTCAGCTGCATCTATTAGCCTTGTGAATTTAGGGCACAGATAACAAATTTACTGCACTGCTGTGATGCTTTCATTCTTATATCAGAATAATTGGCACACCTGAGGCAGTCTGGTTCCCCTTCAAAAAGCAACAGCACTGCCGTGTCCGTGCCAAGTGAGCTGTTCTCACTGATTTTCAGAATTAACTAATGTAATTAAAAATACAAGGGAATTGGTTCATACTTCACCATTAGTTCAAGAAATAAAAATGTTTCTTTAATTAACCCTAAATGTATCATAATTTGCCTTCAAAATAATAAGAAGAAAAGTTTGGGTTACATTTACGGCTGAGGTTGAAGGAACATTAAGTAAGCTTACTTTGGCCCTGATACATTCACGTTGTAGCGTTTGTTACTGTTCGATTCATCTGAAATCTCTTTCTAAGGACAAACAGTAGTTTTAACCAGAGCAGAGCTGCACCCATTCCTTGTATCATGCCAAAAAAAAAAAAAAAAAATCATCTAGGCTTAGATCCCAAGGGCTGGGAAGAAAATAAACAAATCAGCTCCAGTTCTTCTACGTAGAGAGTCAGGCAGATAGTACTTTTAAAACAAACTTTGTCTGAGAGTTTCTCCTTTGGAAGCTGAAATCTCTTTGAAGGCTGTAACGTGGTGCTCAGAATATGGTCTACTGCTGCTGCCTGCAGATTTGAGCTCTTTACCTCCTCCTGATGGGAATACGTCTATGAATATTTACCAAAGCATTTACCAGAGGAAATGTATGCACATTTCTGTAGCTCTCCATTCATAGACCCTTACATATTCTTGCTATAAAATGCAGTAAGATAGTTTAATATTCTTAAAAATTAAGTACAGCTGAATGGAACTTCTGAATAAAAAGGAATAAAAGACAGTATCTAAGTATTACTTATTTTCTATGCATATATGGAGCTGTTTTCTAATCATTTGTCTAAACCCCTTTTTGCATTAATCACCTTGAACTGTCTTTCTGCCCCTGCTTCTTGGTCTCTGTCCAAGAAGCTGCATAAAGTGTGGCCTATTAACTTTTCAGTTTTCATATGTAGCTTTCAAATTTGTTCTTTTTATGTGGTACAAGAGACTGCCAAGTATTCTTCTCTTCAACTAATGCCTCACCTGTTAAATTGTTCTTCCAAGAAAAATCCACCCTTGAGAGTCCCTATTCCAGCCCTCCTAAAACACAAGTAACTTTGTCTTCATCTTAAGCAGCTCAGCATAGTGGTTTTTAAATCCTGTATCTTTGAAAAAGGACCTAGGAATGTTTTCTGCCAACACAGTGATTAAAAAAACAGAGGAGAGGATGTTTTCCAAAACTCCCCAGGACCTGAAATGAGCCAAGGATGGATGACTTTCTGCACCTCTTCACCAGCTACTGCATCTGCACGACACTTTAGCCTTGGCAGTAATGCACCAGGTGCCCACCACCCTTACAGGCAATATCTGCTGCCACATGTGGTCAGAGCCCAGCTTTTGGCAGAGCTGCTGCCTGGTGTGGGAAAAGTTTAAGTTGTCAAAGCCATTGTGCTGTGGCAGGTGCCAGCTTGGAGTGAAAAACCACCCATTAATTGCCTGTCTGTTTCTTGTCCTCAAGGACAATCACAGAAAGAGAACAAAACTAATTCCCAGCAATGAAGTAAATGTGAACACACTTGGGAAATGCATAATTGCAGCATGACCCCAATGTAAACAAGAGGAAAGAAGTCACTGAACCCAGGATGAAGAGATCTTTTCCAGCAGCCCTTTCTCTGTGAGTGCTGTGCCCACCACACCTTCCCTGGCCTACAGGTGTGTGGCAGGATGTAACCCTGCCCAAGACAGGAGGGTTTCCAGAGAAGTTTGATGAGATGTTCCTGAGCAGAAGAGGCTGTTGTGAATAAAGCCACAAACCCAGCAAGAGGTCCAATCATTAATAAGGTACAAGTGCAAAATCAAAGCCTGTCCCCGCAAAAGAGATGCAGTTTGTGGGCTCAACACTGTGAGATGACAATTCAAGAGTTTCTCCTGTATGCTAGAAAGGGAATCAGCTATGTTTCCTAAATTAACTACAAGTCAAAACACACTTCAGAAATCAAATCCAGCTCCCAAAATCAATGACCAAGGTTGCAGCCCACAGCTGCCTACACTGCTCTATGCCCTTTACCTAATGGATGGGATTTTCCACAGTAATGAGGACAGTTTTAGGTTTCCATAACAGACTGAAAAAACAAGCATTTCCTTCCCTATTTCTGCAGTACAGAGCAGAGTTCAATACAGCATAGAAGAGCAGCCTCTCTTCCTTTTTAGGTAGCTCTACCAAGCATATGACTTTGCAACTGAAATAATTAGCTTTAACATATTACATCTCAAGCTGTCAACACTTTATGTTTACTCTCTTTAAAGTGAAAGTAATTTCTTCTAGAAATTTCATTCATCAGGTTAAAGAATTCTTAGCTAAAAATTATTATCAAGATTTTCTAAAGCTATAGAAAAGCTTCATTATGTAAAGCTATGGTTAGATTTTTGAAGCTGATGATTTTGTTACTTCTTTCATTTGCATTCTTCCATCTATGTAGTGGCTATATAAATAGTGTTCTCTCACTTGTATTACTATCAATATGTGCCAGCAAAAGATTATACAAAATACATCACTATGAGAATCACTATGATTTTAAAATTGCAGAACCATCAATTACAAAGAAAATACAGTGGAATGTAACCTTAACATAAAAGGGAGTAAAATGTGGTCTCTACTATTACATACAAAGCACCTTTCTCTAATACATATGTGAAGAAATATTATGCCCTCAATTGCTGTTTAGTTAATTTATTTATCCAAATTAATCTACATGGGTACAAATTATTGTGGAATTCAATATGTTTTCACTAACTTAAGAATTCTTTAATATCTGTAATGCATGTGAATTTCACCTATTCCATACAGCCCTCTTTTCTGAAAATTGCAGTCCACTGTGGCACAAATTATGAAAATGCCTCCTCTAGCAAAAAGATGGCTGCATAACACTGGAAGTCTCCCTTGCAGTGTGTTATTTCCTGGACAAAAACCTGGAAATAATATTTTCCTTTTTAAAGCCTCTACAAGAAGTTTTTGCTCAAATACAGCATTTTCAACCTTTCTATACCTGACACTGCTTTACACCTTATTTCCTTCCTCAAATGGGAGTACTCCAAAAAATACTCCCCACAGACCCGTTGTCTGTGGGTCAGACAATATTTTTTAAATTTTCGTAGATTTCTTTTTCCTTCTCTTTATAGCTCAATGTGTCAGGATTGCTAGACTGAACTCCAAGAGCAAGAATGGTGCCGTGTTTCATCTGGAATGACAACCCAACAAATGCTGACAAGATATTTCACACATCTGAAGGCCTTTTGTCTGCACATACTGTTCTTACACATCTCACCTTCTGCATAAATGAATTTCTGACTTTTCATCCTTTCATCTGACTTTCATCCTCTCATCCTTGCTTTATGTCTGCACGTACTGGTGAGGCCTCACTTGGAGTATTGTATCCAGTTCTGGGCCCCTTACTTTAGGAGGGACGTCGAGTTACTTGAGCGTGTCCAGAGGAGAGCAACGAGGCTAGTAAGGGGCTTGGAGCACAAGCCATACGAAGAGCGACTGAGGGAGCTGGGGTTGTTCAGCCTGGAGAAAAGGAGACTCAGGGGCGACCTCATCGCTCTCTACAACTTCCTGAAGGGTGGCTGTAGTGAGCTGGGGGTCGGTCTCTTTCTCCGGGCAACAACAGATAGAACATGAGGACACAGTCTCAAGCTGCATCAAGGGAGATGCAAGCTAGAATTAAGAAGGAAGTATTTCACAGAAAGAGTGGTCAGATACTAGAATCATTTACCCAGTGAGGTGGTGGAGTCATCATCCCTTGAAGAATTCAAAAAAAGACTGGATGTGGCACTTGCTGCCATGATCTAGTTGAACAGTTAGAACATCGGCTGGACTTGATGATCTTATAGGTCTCTTCCAGCCTTGAACTTCTGTGATTCTGTGTGATTCTGTGCTGTTCCTACACGTCGTCATCTCACCTCCAGCACCCAGCTTCTGCGTAAATGAATTTCTGACTTCCATCCTTTCCAGGATACCTTTTTCTTGCATTATCTGTGCTTATAAAGCACATAGCCTGGTTTTGGCCGGGATAGAGTTCATTTTCGTCATTCCATTCGACAGTGCTGCGTGTCTCCGCGTACGGCTCGGATGCTCCGGGGCCAAAATCTGTCCCGAATCCCTCCGTGCCGCCCGGGATGCGGGAGCGGGCCGTGCAGCACGCCGGGCTGCCCAGGAGAGGGGGCTGGCTGCCCGGCCCGCCGCCTTCCCGAGCCTTTCCCGGGAGAGGCGGAGCGCCTGCGAGCCTCAGCTGCGCCTCACCAGGTTCCCGGGCGTGACGCCGTGTGCTGTGGAACGTCCCTTTGGCGCTGCTCCCTCCCAGCTCCTCCTGCACCTGCTCCTGGCACACCCGAGAGGTCCTGGGCTCAGCGTAAGCTCAGCTCAGCGGCACCTAAAACATCAGCGTGCTATCGGCATTGCTCTCACGCTGAATCCAAACCGCAGCGCTGCGCCAGTCGCTGAGAAAATTAACTCTATCCCAGCCAAAACCAGCTCTATATATGTGCTTTATATCCCACTCAAGGCAGAAACTTGCCTTGGAACTAATCTGAAGAACTAATCTGCAAGGAACTAATCTGAAGAAAGTGGTGCTGTACCAGGTCCTGAATGGTAGCTCCAAAAGGAGCATCTCATTTTGGAGTGGGTCACATAAAAAGATGCAACAGATGCATCTGATATATCAATGAAGCCTGTGACAGTGTTCACAGGGGTCCAAGGATGAGGGAAGAGACGAGAATGTTGACTCCATGTTTCAGAAGACTTGATTTATTATTTTATGATATATATTATATTAAAACTACACTAAAAGAACAGAAGAAACTATTTCATCAGAAGGCTAGCTAAGAATAGAAAAAGAAGGAATGAATAACAAAGGCTTGTGTCTCGGACAGAGAGTCTGAGCCAGCTGACTGTGATTGGCCATTAATTAGAAACAACCACATGCGACCAATCACAGATCCACCTGTTGTGCTCCACAGCAGCCGATAACCATTGCTTACATTTTGTTCCTGAGGCCTCTCAGCTTCTCAGGAGGAAAAATCCTAAGGAAAGGATTTTTCAGAAGATATGGCTACAGAAGTCCATGTATATTATTTTAAAAAACAAACCTAAACTGTATGGGATTTACACAAGAAAATGCCATTGTAAGAACAATAAAGGAGGTGGAAAGCTACATGACATCTTTTAGATAGGAGTGAGTTTAAAGAACAGAATATACAACCTTCCAAAAATTTGATTACAGAAAATCAAAAGATGTGTTTTGCAATTTATTCTGATGGTTTTCTGCATATTGTTTTAGCAGAAATCCTGAAGATGTTTTAAAATCTGATACCAATCTATGTGACCATATACTAAAGCATGGAAAAAAACCTAAAAGTAGAGAACATGGTTTTTAGTGATTTCAAATTTTCAGTTTTCTTGCCACTTGCACAATTCTTTTAGTCTCGCTTTTTATTTGTTTGATTTAGTATTTTTTTCATCCACTCAGAATTCCCCATCCATGTTTTTTTCAGAAAAATATCATTCAGAGAGGAACAATGTATTTTATACTAGTGGTGTTCCTGTTAGGTCATCTTTAAAGCAAAACAGAGAGGAGGAGAAGAGGGGAGAGGAAACAAGGACTACTCATTCTAAAGCAATTGAAAATGAAAAGAATGGAAGGCAGATACTTCAGCACCACTTTAAATGGTTTTGAATGCCTATTTGCCAACACACCCTTCAAAGTCGTACTTTTGGTAGAAGCAATATGTCAGAATTTTCAACCTTTCTATACCTGACACTGCTTTACACCTTATTTTCTTCCTTCAGTATGTTTATGTTCAAAAAATGTTTTTGGACATCACTGGAGGCTGAGAACTTTGCATATATGCAATTTATCTATTGAACAGTTGGGGTTTTGTTAGTACTACATCATTAACCACATAAATCTAAACTCTGAGAGGCATTGACTGAGGTGATAATAGTTGTACTGGTGATACCATAACTGCAAATCTGTTTATTGAAGGTTACAGTGATACTTTGTCAGTCTGCTGTCTCAGGCTTTGCAGAATGAGCATTATAAATACTCCCTGGGTAAAGCCCAGTTTGGTGAAAATGTTGTCTTACAATAATCTGGGCATATTACCTCTTCTAGTAGAATAAAATGTAACAAAGGGTCACACTTAAAATCTCCAGTCAAGGTTGTTAGTAGCTTTTTTTCTTTTCCTACTTTTTACTTCTCATTTTTCACTTAAACATTTTAGTTTCAATGGATCCTGTCACGTGAATGGCAAAAATAATGTCTCCCTTTTAAAGCTTCATGAAACTACCAGATGTTTATTTGTTCCTGCAAGCATATAAACATATTTCTAAAGTTAACATTTGTACATATATTTCCACTCATGAAGAAATTTGTTTAGGTGGAAACCATGGACAGTTAAACACAGAAATACATAAAAACAGATGAAAGAAAATAAAGCATGTAGAGTCATTTATACACAAAAATGTAGCTAAAAATGGGGCAATTAGTGATGTATATAAGGATTGCAAATAGAGGTTTTTCAGGAAAGACAGTTTTAGCTACACATAGAGGCTTTATCATCAATTTCTAGCAAAAATAAACTGTAAAAACCATCACAGAATGTTTGAAATTCCTTATTTTTTATTTTCATTAAACTCATAATCTGTAACTGAGTGAAAGCACTTTTCCTCAGAGAGAGAAACTTGTCATGAAACGAAAAAAAAAAGGACAATCTGAAAAGGTCATTTCTTCTTATGTCAAACAGGTCATCTGTAGATGGAACAGAGAGGACTTGATGAGGGGAAATTAGTCAAAAATAATAATATTCATTAGAAAGATAAGGCAGTAAATGTGGAAAAGCAAGAGAGTTTGCAGAGATAAATGTGAGTGTGAATGGCCAAAAAGTAAGAAATTGGCTCATAAATAGCCCAGAAGCATTCTGTGTGCTCAAAGCACTTTCCAAAAGCCAACAGCAATTCAAAATGGTCTTTTGTTTAAAAGTAAAGTACAAGCATTTCTTTCTTCTTCCCAAGTGAATAAGCTCTTATCTTTAAGATAGAATTTGTGTTGTGCTGATGACAGGCAAGAGCTCAGAGAAGAACATTTCTGTCACTGAGCTGAGTAGTGAACTGCTATGGGTTACAGTCTGATAAAGTTCCCATTAACATCAGAGACAGCAGGATTTTTGGACTGTTTCTTTTTCAGGGAAGGAGAAGTTTTCTTTATAGCATAGGATCATAAAATAATGATTCATGTGCCTGTTAGAAAATTGGAGAATTTTATCATTTGATAAAACACGTGTAGGAGGGAGTTAGCTAATTTCATGGAACAAAAATAATGCCTTCAAAAGCAGCATGTCAGGCTGTTCATATGGTTACTATGGTTGTTATGAAATATGCTGAACAGAGCTGTTCAGCTGCTGCAGTGAATATTAAACAGCAATTACTGCTTGCACTAACTTTACATTATCTGGGGGAAAAAAAGCCAACTCTAAAAAGAATGTGTTTTATTTCTATAACTGACAAATGTTTGGAGATTGGCTGCTGGTTTTACTTTGCCATTTTCTTGCTGCAGGGTGAGCTTAAATTTCCTGAACAAGGGGTTCATTTGCTTAAACTGAACTGTGTCATGGAAGAAGTAATTACCAACAGCCTTAACACTGGAGTGGGGCAGCCAAGTTATGTGACAACCCTAATTGTATACTTGCCTTGTAATTTCTTAGTCAAGTGATTTCTTTTCTTCCTGTCCTATTGCTGAAATACTTAATCACATCCTATCCATATTATCTATTTGGGAAGCAATCAAATCACCTGCAGTGCAACCGACTTCATTCTTCTTGAAGGAGAGGCAGACATTAAGAGCTGATGAACCAGAGAAGCTGAGGTATTAGCTCAGCTAGCCAGGGATGTCTTTGGGCCTTGTTTTTGCAGTTTGAGGTTTGAGAACCACTCATGCACAGGAATATGAACCTCCATCACATCCTAACATGTATTTAAGCAGTTCCTTTGATTTCAAAGGGGACCTGGGGGTCTAATGTCTTTGCACATCTTAGTGTCTATCTTTAGGCACTGCATGTAACTACTGGAATGTGTGTCTATATTCTGTTGCAGGAACCAACATACTCATTTCCACTGTTTACCACAGCATGAAAGGACAGGAAGAAACACTTGAGACACTTGCATCAGAAAGTGGCTCACCTTACATCCAGCTACTTGATGCAATGACTCATGCTAGAGATAACTGTTGCAGTGCCCACACTTCACCTTAGAGCAGCAGCTGCTGTGGGAACAATTAGCTGGTGTCCTAAGGCCAGCATGAACATCAGAGACCTGTGACCAGCCTCGAGTGAGACACTCTGCCCTTAGACCTCCTCACTGCCTGGGTAAGGGATCACACTGAAACAACCACCCAAATTTCAGCACTAGCACAGTTTAAGAAGCTCTGTGTCACAACTCATCTGCTGGAAAAGCCAAGTGACAGGAAAGCCTTCTTGCTCATTCCAAAACTTTCCTCCACATGTATTGCACACTGACACATCCTCTTCCCAAAGAACAGCATTAATAAGCTCTCTGGCACATTTGACTCCATTTGACATCCCTCTTCCCCTACTCCTACCACAGGAGGAGACTGAGGAGTCTTTAGAAAGTAATTTACATTATGTGGCTTTATAAGGTTTTACTTATGATCTATCAATAGCATTTTTGAATAAGAAATTACATTTCCTTCAGCCTCATCTTTAAAATGAACCCTGATTGTCTTTCTCCAGAAAGAAAGAATATAAACCTGAGAATAAGAACATTCAGAACAACACCAAAATATTAACCTGTGCTGGTTGCTAGCTACTTATTCTGCCAAAGAACCTATTATTGACACGCATTTTTACAGAGGCAACAGAGCTAAAGACTGAAAAATACTAACTTAAATATAAGCAGAGGAAAACCAAATGACAAATGCTTTAGGATGTAAATTATGAGTACTGTTACTGTACTTCTCTTTCCATTTTTCTTGCTCCAGAAGATTACAGTCAGTCTTTCCTTAATGCCCTGTAATAGGAACACGTGAACAGAGTCCAAGGTAACAATTTAAGTGGAATGTTGTCTGAAACCTAGGCACAACCTGCTCCACTCCTTTAGAAGGTGGAGCAGGCACTCCATTACCTGGACATGAAACTCAGTTGCTCGCATTCAAACATCAGGACAGAGAGATATGCCTCTGTTAGGAAAACAGTTGTGTTGGTTTGGCTGGGATAGAGTTAATATTTTTCTTAGTAGCTGTGGTTTGGGTTCAGTATGAGAATAATGTTGACAACAGGCTGATGTTTTGGTTGTTGCCAAGCAGTGCTCACCCTGAGTCAAGGACTTGTCATTATCTTAGGTGCACAAGAAGCTAAGGGGGGAAGCATGGCCAGGACAGATGACTTGAACTAGCCAAAGGGATATTCCATATTTAAACTCAGGGAATTGGCTGGGAGCTGCCAATTGCTGCTTGATGATGGGCTGGGCATTGGTCAGCAGGTGGTGAGCAATTGAATTGAGCATCAGTTTTTTTCTCTAGTTTTTTATTTATCCTTTTCCCTTTTCCTATTATTGAACTGTCCTTGTCTCAGCCTATGGGTTTTACATTTTTCCAGTTCTCCTCTCCATCCCACTGGTTTGGAGGGTCTAGTGAAGAAGCAGCTATGTGGTACATAGTTGCCAACTGGACCTAAACCATGACAGCAATATTGAAGAAACTGCAGAGTCCTTCCTTCCATGACCTAACCTTGTCGGTCCTTCCCTGTGTTCAGATCCTCTGACAATTAGGAAAATACCTCTACACAATCTGGAAAAGGATAGTCCATTAGTCCATGCTCAACTCATTTTTTTCAAGTCTGCACTGCTAAATGTCCTCTCTTTGGACAGCATCAAAAACACAAGATTACCTGTGCAAATTTCTTCAGAAAGACTTTCAAAGCCAACTTTTACATAATTTAATCTATCTGAAGTCATGTCCTGAGTGGTTACTGAATGTAAATCCCCAAATCTCTCCATTCCCTATCCAAAAGCAGAAGATTATCAGCTCCAAAATTAAGTTGCTGTTTAGCTCACTAGTATGATCTGAAATTAGGGCACCTAGCAATAATACTCTGTGTGATATACAATGATATATTTTGACTCACAACGTTCTCAGTAGATTAGAAAACATAGCCTAAGCATACTGTGCTAAGCACTTTAATTACTGACTGGGTTTAGTACAGCTTAATGAAGCCTCCTCAGCAAACCCTACTTGAATTTCCTTGATTAAAGCAAGATGTGATGCTGTCGCAGTAGGAACTGAAACAGTTCTTTACCCATCAGGATCCCCTCCATACACCCTGTAGAACAGCAAAAGCAGAACACTTTTTTCTCCCCAGTGAGATTCTGTAAGACAGTATTTTGACAAAGCTAGCAGAGGAGAGGAGATAGGCCACCCAGAAGGAGGCAGAGGAGGCATTAATCTGACATGTCTTAAAATATTAGTTCTTTATCTGAAGACAGATATTTCTCATTTCTGCTAGATTTTACCCAGGATCCCTTTCCCCCCTTCCTTCCATAGTTTTGTCATGCCTTTCCCTTAAAGCTGATCGTTCCTTTTCCAGAATGGACAGCCTCTAAATTGTGGCACATGAACTGTAACAACATTATTACAACATAGACAACAAAACTGGCTGAATCCCCCACTGAAACCAACCTAAGGGGATGTAAAAATGATCACAGAGCAATCACTCAGTTAAAAAACAACAAAAAACAATACCACAGCCCCAATACAGCTGCTGCTCCAGACTGTCACATGATGGATGGGGAGATTACATTGTAAGGGTGTATTTGCCCAGGAATTTCTTTTTCCATGGTCCCTCTTGTCAGGTGCCTGGCTGGAGCTATCAGGGGTCATAATTGATTGGTGCCAATAAAACCTATCTAATGGAGATGAGAACCCAGTGGGAAAAATTTCTTTAACACCTAGGGTTTAAGGAAATTAGGTTTGGGGATTTTTTTGCTCTTCTAATCCTGTGTCTATTGTAGCATAACTCCAAAATGGAAGAGCTACAATCTAATTGCCTTTTCTTGCAGTGAGATCTCTCTTTCCCTACTAACCAGCAAGCTGGCTGGTTCTGTGAGCATGTATGGCTATCAGATCTGATAGCAGCATTTTATTGAGATCTGAGCCTCAGCTAGTTATAGCTATCAAATATATCATATTTTTAAATTGGATTATAACAAGTCATTCAGTCAGGAATATGAAGGAATACTGAGGGTTGTGCTTTCCTCGTGATGTTAGTGGTTACACACAACCTGCACAGGCTTTAGTTTTCTGAAATCTAGTCTCTATTTACTGGCTATATTTTTAAGACACAACACTTATCTTTTCATATAATTTCAACTACAGATGAGGCCTCAATAACAGTGGCTGTTCATGTTATCACAAATTATACTCCTAATCTGTTCAGCTAAATTTCAACCACGTTTTATCCCAAGCTATGTTTACTTCAAAACACGCTGTGGCAGAGGATTGCTGCCTTTGGTTTGCAATGTGTTAAGCATATTGTATAAGTCTATTTGGTGACAGGTAATTCAAACATAGACTGGCAAGTGAGAACCACGTATTTCTCTTTCTACTTGCATGAAAAACAACAGTAATAAGTAAAAACAGTTATCTCCCTGAAAGCCTGAGGTGATCTTTGGTACAATAACTGCAAAAAGCACAACAAAAGAAACCAAACATAGATAATCAAAATAAACCAACATGAGTAAAAAGCACAAAATTGCAGAAAGTATTTATTTAGATAGATCGTACTTACAAAGTATTTACAAAGATTGTATTTACAAAGTTAGATTAAGAAAAAATGATTAGACAAATAAAAGGATCTTGCAAGGTGTTCCTCACACCTCCAAAAAATTCCTCTTCGCATTAATCAGAGGTAATACTGAAGAGGACATTTTATTGTGAGTTCTGGGTTTGTGGGACAAAGATTAAGCAATTCACTTCAGCTATCATTTACCATAATGTCTTTTTAAATAATAAATTCTTAGAGTAGTTTGTTTCCAGCAGTGTTCTAATTCCAGGTTGAACGGCCCAGCATCACCTTGCTGCAGCTGCTCTGCACAGATATCCCTGAGGATGCTGGGCTGGAGTGGGCAAGGCAGGGTAGAGCAAGTGACCTTTATCTTGAGATTTCCTGGAGCTATATTTTCACCTTTCTTCCTCTGTTTCCCTGCTACACCCATTTCTTGTTAAAAGAGGTGGATCTAGCCTGCAGCACTGAACTGCAGACAAACCTTATGACATATGTAAGCATTTGACAAGCTCTGGGCTTCAATAAGGTTGGAGACCGTGCTTCCCAAAGGAATGGATGGTTTCCTACAGCAGCTGGTGATTGATTTTCTGGTGTATTTTCAGTGACAGCAATCATGCCTAGATCCCTTCTCCGTGGTGACCAGTGGCAAGACCCAAGGGAATGACCTCAAGCTGTCAGGGATGGTTTAGGTTGGATATAAGAAAAAGGTTCTTTGTCCAGAGTGTGGGATTTGGGCACTGGAACAGGCTCTCCAGGGAAGTGGTTACAGCGTCAAGCCTGTCAGGGCTCAAGAAACATTTGGACAATGCTCTTGGGCACATCGTGTCACTCTTGGGGTATTCTGTGCAGGGAATTGGGGTTGGGAGTTGGGATTCGATGGTCCTTGAGGGTCTCTTCCAACTCTGCAATTCTGATTTTCAGGTGCGAATCCCTGCAAGGATAAGGACTATGCTATGACAAGACACAAGTGGAATCCGGGCGAACGACAGCTAACCTGTCCCTCTGCTCGTCCCGACGGCTGCACTACAACTTGGGGGTGCTGACGGTCAAAGATAAGAGCCTTATCTTTGACCGCTCCCGCTGCCTCCGCCGTGGCTCTGCCCCCCTTGCCGCCGGCTCCCCGAGGGGGGGGCCGGGTGGCAGTGCCGCCGCATCCCGCGCTCCGTGAGGGAGCAGGAGGTCGAGCCGAGCCGAGCCGAGCCGAGCCGGGCCGGGCCGGGCCGAACCGAGCCCGCCCCTGCCGCCGGTGCCGCCGCATCCTGCGCTCCGTGAGGGAGCGGGAGGCCGGGCCGGGCCCGCCCCTGCCGCCGGTCCCGCCGCATCCTGCGCTCCGTGAGGGAGCGGGAGGCCGGGCCGGGCCCGCCCCTGCCGCCGGTCCCGCCGCATCCTGCGCTCCGTGAGGGAGCGGGAGGCCGAACCGAGCCCGCCCCTGCCGCCGGTCCCGCCGCATCCTGCGCTCCGTGAGGGAGCGGGAGGCCGGGCCGGGCCCGCCCCTGCCGCCGGGCCCCGCCCCGCCCGTCCCCGCGGCCTGCGGCGCTGCCCGGTGCGGCGGGGCCGTCTCTGCGGGCCGGAGCGGCGCGCCGGGTGAGCTCGCTGACCCTCGCCCGGAGCGGGGGCAGAGGGGATCGCGGCGGGGAACGGGCCGGGAGGGATGCGGGGCGTGCTGCTGCCAGAGGGGCGGCGGGGCCGCCGGTGCGGCCCGGGTCGGCCCTCCCTCCCTTCCTTCCTTTCCCTTCCCTCCCTTTTCCCCAGTTCCTCCGGTGCCGGAGCCGCCGCTTTCTCCGGGGAGGGCGCGGGTTTGTCCCCCTCGGTTCGCAGCCCGCTGCCCTGCTGGGGCGAGGGGGGGCAGGGAGGGGAAGAGGAAGAGGAGGAAGGAGGAGGAAGGCGATCACGTGCGGGAGGCGGGCTGAGCGGGGCGGGGGGCCGTTCCTGGGAAGGGGATCCCTGTCCGGGAAGGGGATCCCTGTTAGGGAAGGGGGTGCGTGCGGCGCTCGGGGATGCTCTGCGGGCAGGGCCGCCTCTCCCGCACGCCCAGCGCCTCTCCTGCCGGCGGACCCGCAGCCGGTTTGCTTTCCCTCTCTCCTTGCGATTCCAGCCCAGCAATTCCATCCTCAGGGACGTACGGCGACCTGTTTGTCCTGCTGGTAACGCTGTGAGCGAGCCGGGCCCTGCGAGCCCCCCGGCTTCCATCGCGGGAAAATGTCGTGCTGATGGTTAATTCTGGTTAATTTAGGCAGGTTCGGAGAGGCACTGCCTGCGTTCAGCATCCGAATTTAAAGTGGGTCATACAGTGCTGAAGTGCAGCGTTTGTAATCCGTGTCGAGGGTGACGCTGGTGCGTCTGCAGAGAGAGCGGGTTAAAGCCGCAGCCTCGGGGCTCCAGCAGCAGCTCAAGTTACTCATTGATGGAGCGCTGACACTCGGCAGCCCCCAATTCACTGTGGTCAGGTGGCAGCAGACACAGTGGTCGGCTTTAACCTGGGAAATATTCGCCACAAATACTAAACTTGCTTGAAGAGGTTGTTTGTTTTTAAATTGTCTTAGTCCGCTTAAAGGACCATCACTGTGTTTTTGCGCGACGTTGTCAATACTTTTTACAGTGCAAATTTGTCATCTTGGTTTATATAATATCTGCATATTATATATATTGTGTTGAATATTAATTGCTGTGAAAATTGTCATTTTGTGCTGGAAATCATAGTGTTTTGGGGTATTGTTAGTGAATTCAGCATTGTGAGAAGACTCATTTCTATTTATAAGTCCGTAGTGGCGCTACTATTTTTAGTAGATGTTTTTCATCAGCTTTGCAGTTTTAAGTAGGCCAGATGCAGAGTGATTTGGGTTTTGTTTGTTTGTTTGTTGATGGTGTTCAGCGCCAGTTACTTTGCATAAAACTCACCCATGATCCTCTTGTGGCACAAATCCATAATTCTGAGTATTTTTTTGTTATTCATGTGTTAGACCTTTTCAGGGTGAATGTTGCTTTCTATAGACTTGGCACGTTGAGAAAGATATATGTGACCTTTTAACAATGCTGGAATTGATGAAATACTAAGCTCAGATGGATTAGGAATTTGTTTTGGTGCATTTGGGCTTAAATGTGGTTGTCTTGATGTAATGTGGTCTAATTTTCATAAATTCTCAAGCCATGATTTTTTCAAAATGAGTTTCGCACAATTGTTCTAGGCCTTCATTCATGAGAAGGAATGTATTTAGACTTTACCATTTTAAACTTTGTCAGAGCATCCTAGCTAAACATACAGTTATTAAAATATATTTGTTGAAATGTTTTACAGTTATTTAGTTTCTAATAAGCACAACTAAAGGATTTCACTCAGTGAATTAAGTCAGCATGAACAATATTGCCAGTGATTTTGCAGAAGGTATTGATGACATGATAATGGTAAATCACACTTGTGATCGAAATCACAGCAGGGACTGTGATTTCTCATCCAGCAACTCAGATGAGTCATTTTGAAGGATCACAGATTTGTTGCTTGTTAAACATTCTCTAATTCAACTGTATGTGCTAAACATCTGTTCTTAATTTGGAATCATTAGCAACTGTGTTAAAAGACAGCTTGTACATTACCTCTCTGCCTTGCTGTCTTAAATTCAGCTGAGAGTAGAATTAGAAATGAAAAATTGAAAAAAGTAGTCTTAGAACCAAAAAAAACCCAGCTGAATATCTTCTAATGACGTTATGCTCTCCATATTAAGTTCAGCTACTCAGTTATCAGCCTAAAATAGCGTCACTTCAGACATCAGGAGTTAATTTCCATCTTGCACTGACAGAAAAATTAGATAAATTATACAGGGGTGTGTTAAAATAAGTATTTTCTCCTTGCAGTTCAGATGTAGGTCTTTGCTGGAACTTGGAACTGCTGCTTGGAGTAGCTAATTGTTTCTTTATAATGTCCTTTAAGAAGAAAAGTAGAGCTAAAATGTAAAACCTGAAACCTCCTTTTGTTTTGAAGCACCTTCAAGAGCTGTAAAAGAGGAATTAAGAGTGAAAAAAAAATCTTACATAAGTTTATCCCATTCTGAAATGTATGTCAGTTTCTTGAAATGCTGTTTTCTTTAAGACTCGGGAATTTTCGGGAGTTGTTTGCCTGGAATAAACTTTTGCACCATTTTGTGGAATAGTTCTTGAGGGAGTGACAGAATCCTGAGTGTTTCTCACTAATACATAAAATGCCTGAGCTATTTCAGGAAGAGTCCCACAGTTCTGTGCTAGCAAAAGAATAGCTTTTCTTGTCCAAGTAATATCTGGCTAGCAGCCTTGGGGCATATTTTTGTTATTGATTTGGGAAAAAACTAAACAAAACAAGTAGGAGTAGTCAGTGTTATAAACCAGTGTCGTGCTTGATGTTTGAGGCACTCAGTGAGGAGTTTGGTGTCTGAAAAATTGTGTTTTGTACTTAGAGGAATGCAGACGTGATAAAATAGATGTGGTTTTGCTATCTAAATGGTTTCTTTGGCCCACAAAGAATTCTGAGAAACTGAATGGATATTAGGCCAAATTGCTTATTTAGTGTTTAATGGAGAAAGTTTGCCATGAAATCTTCATTTCTGTGAGCTGGTGTTGGGTAGGCTGCAATATCAGCTCCAGAGAGCACAATAACGGATGTGAAGGAGAGTTAGTACCAGATTCATTGGAGGTTTTTAAACTGTCTTCCCCTTATTTTTGTACCAGTTCCCCTTTATGCCCACCTCTCCCTCCCTGCTCTTGCAAGAAATAATTAGCTCCTTTTCCTTTTCCTTTTCCTTTTCCTTTTCCTTTTCCTTTTCCTTTTCCTTTTCCTTTTCCTTTTCCCTTTTCTGTAGCTATTTCTTGTGACTGGAATGTGTATGCATACATACAACATACAAAAATACTGTATACATGGGTTGATACAACTGTGGGCAGCTGACTGTATAAAACTTTAAAATCCTGATGTAGTTTCAGGTCTTTGACAAGATTAGTCCAGAAGATTTAAACCAAAAGAAAGGATTATGTTATTTTTAAAAAAAACTATAGTTTTGCTTTGATAATTAATTAAGAGTTGGAGCTGGATCATTTTCAAGGTCCATTCCAATCCATAGCATTCTCTGATTCGAAGAAGGGAATACTGTCAGTTGGAATGTATAGGTTTTAAATGGAATGACATGTTGCCAGTTCTATACCTGGGATACTTTCTCTCTCTGTGTTCTAAGGACCTAACAGTGATAACATGCACAGGATTCAGTTTTGTAGTTTGCAATGCTGAAGCATCTTCAGTGCAGCTGAGATCTGAGGCAGACATTTGGAACATGTTATGGTGCATCCTTTTTGTTCGTTTTTAGTATTTTCTTAACATAGGATATAGTTGCATATTAGCACAGTTCTCATAATGGCATGGTGCAGGTTTGAGCCCTGTATGGGTCATTCATTCTGGTTTGAGCTCATTTTAAAAGTAAAACTCTGGGATATGCTTTTAAGAAGGAGTCCAGAGAGGAAGAGACTATGGAGATGAAAGGGAGGAAAGACAATGCTGCTGCCAAGTTTACAAGTTGTTTACTCGGCCATTTTTCTCCGTTCTTGTAAAATAAAAAATGAAGTGTTTGGAAAAGGACAATAGTGTTTTTCAGGACATGGCTCAGTCACAGGGATTCTTTTGCTGCAGGGAAAACTAGTCCAAGGTTGGAGCACTTTGATTTGACTTTCTGAATCTAGGAGTTTCACTCTTGGGATGGAAAAGGTGACACTGCTGTTTGTTCAGATGCTCTACTAACCTGAAAATGTATTTCCTTTTTTTTCTTTCTCTTTTTCACCTTCTTTCAATGGTCTGATAAAAATACTGCTCAGTACAAATGTGTGCAATTGCCCTGTTACTTTTGCTAGGTCACCATGGGGGCATAGGAAATTGGGGAAACATTTTTCTCAAGGAAACTGGTGGTTTGTTCTTTTGGTTTTGTTTTTACAGGGACAAGTCACTTATGGTAAGAGCTGCTATTTCAGGATAAATCAGAGCTGCTCTAGTTCTGAACACTCAGATAAAGCCAAACTCTTTGTAAGGAGCTCTCTCCTGTATGCTGGTAAATCTTGCCCTGCTCCTCCAGTGGGAAACCTTCCCAGTCTTTAAATGTGTTACATATTTGTAACTTGTAATTCCTGCTGTGTTGCCTAATTGAAAAGCTAGAGTATTGCCAAAGCACTCTACAGTATCTTCTGCTTATGTTGGGGGAATTTTGTGGGTGTGCATCAGTTTGATTTTTTCAGTCTGACTTTAATCAAAGTGTCTGGCCCCAGGTTTGGGGTTTTTTTGTTGATGATGGTGTTTTGTTTGTTTTTTTTTAAGTATCCCTTCATGTTCACTAAGAAATATTTGTTTTGGACAGAACAGTGCTTCAAACAGTGTTTTTAAAGGCATTGAAGCATTAAAATATTTCTGAGGCAATGATGTGTTACAGTTAGGGACAGAATGAGTGCAGCTTGGAAGGGATTTAAGTGCTGTTCAGGAACAGGAGCAGTAGCTATCAGGAGGTCACTAGTAATGTATCTGCTGCAAGTGGATTTCAGGAAAATTAGTTCTTGCAGTTATGTAAACAAAAGGGACAGTGTATGTCAGCAGAGTGGGTTTCATTCATTTGTAGTGGAAAACCATAAAAAATGTGTCCAGGTATGTTGGAACTCAGTGCATCCCTTTGGATGTCCAGAACTGCTGGGGGGCTCAGGAACGCTGGCACACAGCCCAGAATACCTGTGGGTTTGATTATGACCCGTGGAGCAAATTGCCAGCTTTGTATGAAGACCTGAAAGCACAGAAGTTTAAGTAGTGTAATAATAAAATTATCACTAGGTGAAAAAATAGATTGTGGGATTTTTAGAATAGGGATCTTGGGGACAAGATGGAGGGACTTGGGCGTGTACAGCCTTTCTTCTTCTTCTCTACCTCCATCTTCTGCTGTGATGCTGGCACTTTGGCATTGGTTTAGAGTAGAAGCTCCCTGTCTAACATAGGTGCTAGGTATTGGAAAGCAATTGTAAACATGTTATATGTAGTTTGTAGTATAAAGAGATCACACCGCCCTGGGGGCAGTCAGAGTGCCGCTGGCTGTCCTGCTGAGCGGACCTCAGCTGGACAGGAGAAAAATTTTTATAGATAAGGTACAATAAACAACTCTGAGACCAAGAACTGAAGAGCTCCGACTCGTTCTTCGAACGCGCGGGCCGAAACAGAGGCTTGGCACGTGTCTCGGGGCTGCAGGAAACGGCAACCTCCCGAGACAGGTAAGCTTTGGAGACAGTCTCCAGCTCCTGGGGTTTTTTCCTTCCCCTGATTTATAGTCGGCATTACTTCATAGGTATTGGTTTTATCTGTCTTGGCTCTTAATCAGGGTGTGTGCTGAGACTGTCAGAAAACACACTGAGAGCCTTCTGCTAATACTCCTCCAGGTTAATACAGCTTCCTACCAGAAACTCTCAGTTTATTTGACTTCCAATATAGAGTCTTTACAGTTAATTGTATATTCTGTCCATGGTGTTGGCTAGAGCAATTTGTGTCTGTGCCTAGATAGAGAATGAAGTTGAGCTTCATGATGGTGCCAGAGCAAACAATGGTTTGAGACCATTTTCCTTTAGGTATGTTGAAATTGTCTGAAACTGTCTTTAAGGATAACTTAAATATTAGAATGTTAGTGTTACAATACCAATTACTGTATTAAGCTCTGTTCTTGTGAGAAATTTTGGGTTTTATCCATGTTGTGTAGCAGGTAGTGTAAGCAGCAATGTCAGCCCTTTGATCAGAAAATATATCAGTCCTTTGATCAAGAACTGGCATGTTTTATTTGCCTCCTTATGAGGAAAGTTTTTAGCAAGGAATTGCTTTTTTTTGTTTGTTGTTGGTGGGATTTTTTGTTTGGTTTTGGGTTGTTTGTTGGTTTTTTGTTTTTTTTTCTTACAAGTGAAAATTGCTGCTCTTTTGGTGTCAGCTTTTCAGTAAAAAACTACCCTGTAGTTTTCACAGTACTTGAGCATCTTGCCCACTATATTGGCCATGTCATCCTATTTTACTCATTGGAAAGAAGAAATACTTTCAGATTATTTTTTTAACATTCACAGAAAAGCTGTTTATGGTGGGAATGTTTGGGCCATATGTAGTGTTGTCAGGACACATTTACTAAGTGTTCCAGGTGTTCGGTATGTTTCAACAGCAGTTATGACACAATGTTACATTGTGTGCCTTGTTACTTTATGCAAAGGTAACTTCTCTGATATTTTAAAGTAAGTTAGCATTGCCTTTTCCAAATTGCCTCCGTGTGGCACGTTCAGTTTTGATTTTGCTGAGCTGCTGATAGCCTTTAAGTAATCCTTTTTATTTTTTCATTTTTAATCACTTCTTTTATCTCTTCTCTGTTAAATTTTGCTGTGTGGTTTTCTTCTGGGAAAGAAAAACAAATCATATATAGTGCTGTTGCTCATGTATGCTACAGTAATATAATAAACAAAAATAATTTAAACCAAGGACAATAAACTGGAAGAATAGGGGTAGAATAATGATAGAAAAGAGAAGCAGCATTCTGATGTTCCATCCCTAAGATATGTGTAAAATTGACACATGCAGTGTGTGCCATCTGCTTCTGTCAGTATGAATGAAAATAATGATGTTAATTGTAAATGTAGCTTGAAATCATGGGCAAGCTCTCGCCATGGATTGCTGAAGTCTTTAGCAGACTTTGAGAGCAGGGAAGGACTGCAGTCCTAAGCTTGATCATTTTGATTCCTTTATTATGCTAGTTAAAACTATAAATAAGTGTAAAATCTGTATTTCACTAGAAAGTTTGAGAATTTAATTCTCTGTTTGGAAACTTAAGTTACGGGCATAATGATTAAGTGTTTAAAAAAAAAAAGGCAAATCACACCTTTAATTTAAATAGATACAAACCTTGGAGGCTTTCTTTCCAGGAAAAATATGCTGCTATGACTTTGAATAGGTCAGCATAGAAAACTGACTTATCTAAATATTTTACTAGCAGTTGAGTGAATATATGTAGTTATGAAGAAAACAAAAAAGCCTCATTTAAATCTTACATTTTTTGAAGAAGGCATATCACAAATATACTAATGTGGATTCTTATTTCAGAAGTTTTATTTCCCTCTTAAATGTTTTTACACTTGAATAAGCTTGTAGATTCTGTCATTTCACCTGCCTAGTAGATGAAGGAAAGGTGGTGAATATAGTTTTCCTAGGTTTTATTAAGGTGTTTGATACTGTACCTCCCAACATCCTTCTGGACAAGTCTGACTGTGAAGTGAGCAGGTGGATGGTTGCTGGAAGAGCTGGCTGAAGGGCAGGGCTCAAAGGGTTGTAGAGAGTGGGGCTCCTCTGGGCTCTCTCCCTGTTCTGTTCACAGTTTTTATCTGTGATCTGGAGGCAGGAGTCAAATGCACTGTCAGCAAGTTTGCTGATGGTGCTCAAGTGGGAGGTGCTGTTGACACTCTCAAGGGACAAGAGGCCTTGCAGAGGGATGTGGGTGGATTGGAGTGCTGAACAATCATCAGTAGCATGAAACTGAACAAAAACAAGTACCAGACTCTGCACCTGGGATGGAGCATACCTTCCACAAGTACAAATTTCAAGAGTGGCTGGGGAGCAGCACCACAGAAATGGGTCTGGGGACGCTGGCTGACAGACAGCAGGCTCAAAGTCAGCAGTGGCAAACCATCAAATGCACCACAACCAGCTGGTCAAAAGGAGTCATCATCCCACTCTATTTAGCACTGCTGCAACTTCATTTTGAGTACTTTGTGCATTTCTGGGCCCCAAAATTTGAAAGGGATGTGAAGGTCCTTAAATGTGTGTAAAAGGAGGACGCTGAACTTGGTTGAAGAGCTAGAAGTAATGCCCTGTGAGAAGCAGCTGAAGACCCAGGGTTAACCTGGTTTGGAGAGAAGGAGGCTGAGGGGTGACCACACTGTTCTTTGCAGCTTTCAGAGGTGGTGAGGTGGAGAGGGAAGTTGCTGACCTCTTCTCAGTAGTGCCCAGTACCAGGGCATGTGGGAATGGCTGAAAGCTGCATCCTTCAGGGCAGGTTCAGACTGACAGGAAGAAATGTTTCTTTACCAAGTGTGATTGAACCATGGAAGAGTTTTCTTTGAGAAGGGGTTGATGCCCCAAGCCTGTTCAAGAGGCATTTGGGCATTGTCCCTAATGCCATACTTAATCTTTTGGTCAGCCCTGAAGTGGTCTGGCAGTTGGATAAGGTTTTCTGTCCCTTTCAACTGAATACTCTATTCTGTTCTGCACTCATGATGAGTCAAATAACAACCAGACTGTTATTGGCCTGAAATGCCAGGGATTTTTTTAGCTTTGAAAACACTTTTAAAAACATGTAACATAAGAGATATACTGGAAACAGGATTTTATTTTTCTGACTCTTTCAGAACAGATGTTCACAAGCATTATCACAATGTGCAGGTGTAGCCAGGAGCAGGTTCATGCAATCTTCAGTTTAGCTTGAAAACCATCACTTGAAGTCTGGCAAAGGAAAGCTACAGAACATTGCAAATCTCCTACATCTTGTGGAGAGCCATTTGCTGATGGGCCGGTGTGGGGAGAACAGATTTGTGTCTCACTCACTTGTCTCTTGTGGCAAGGAGTTAATGGCACAGTTTGTATCCAACACAGTTGTATGATCTCCACCTCTCCAGGCAAGTTTGCCCATAGAGTTTCTTGGAATATTCTGAATTATGGGCTGTTTATCCTCCTGGTGAGTGTCTTTCACCCAGGCTCTGCAGAAAATTAATGTGCTGGTCTGTAAACATCAGTTCTTCATAGGATGTGTTTGTTTTGACCACACATCCTTCCTGAACCCTGCCATATAGAATTACATTGTTCCAAACAATGAACTGCCTGGAGACAAAAGAAGTGGTGCCAGGTAAACCCAGTTTCCTTCAAATCAGAGACCCAGACACTCAGATGTCAAGCTGTCTTGAAAATATGTTACTGATATTGTAAAAACACCCTAAAAATTATCTAAAATATTAAGCTTTACCAGACACAGGAAAGTAGATAACTGACTGACACACAAAGAAGGCTCTTTCTAGGAAAAGTCAACTCAGAAGTTTTAAGTATGTGATTTTCACTCTTTATTTAATAATGATTTTTTTTTCTGGCTGAATTTGCATTTTGGCTTTTAAAAACCCAAACCTCAGACATCCTCACACCCAGTTTATAATTTTTTTCTCTGTTTTAAAATTATTTTGGTTTTTAAAAAGCACAATGACCATGACAATAGAACAACAACAATGTCATGTATCACTTTGGATGCAAATACTCAAGTAATGTGGCAGCATGAATTCAGGCCAAGCACTGCCTGCTTCCTGAATAACAAGAATAAGGATCAGTAATAGTCACATGCAAAAGAATTGTGTGGTTTTTTCAAATGTGTGACACATCTCAATGACAAACACACCTTTTTTGCCTTCCTAAACTTGTTCCACCCCTGAGTTTCTTGGCCAGGGATGCATGAAAAGCACTCCTGTGCCTGCCTGGTGCTTGTGTTCCCCACATGGAAAGCTGAAAAGTGGCAGCTCCCCATGGGGCTGCAAGCCTGGAACCCTTCCAAGCAAAGGCTGTTTTGCACAAGCAAGAGCCCCTGGCGAAATGGAGCCAAGGGAAGAGCAGAGCTCACTCCCACTGCAAACTTGTGATGGGTGAGAGAGATGGGGCGCTTTGGAAGTGCAAGGGAGGAGAGTTGTTGTTGCTGTTAGTGCTGAGATGGGAAGGAAAGTGTCAGGCCAAGTCACCATCCAACACTAAAAGGGAAGTGCTGCTTTTTAATAGCCCTCACGTGCCTGTAAGACAGCTGCCAAGAAGAATTTAAGATTTTTTTTTTTTGCGCACACACCTTAAACCATCTTAGAATGTTGGTCTGATGAAATGACTGATTATGTCATTCAGGTACAAAGGAACTTTTTATTTTAATTAATGAGAGAAACTACGGGAAACAATCTTTAGCACATACTTGGTGATTAATCAGTTTGCAGAGCTGTTGCAATGAGTGCAAAAAGCTGCCAAGCTATGTCTGTTCAGTTGAAGAATCACAACATTTTGATGCCAGCTTAGTGTGACAAGAGAGGCCCTGCCATGTGTCCAGACATGGATCTGATGGATCAGCAGGCAGAGCAAGACTAGGGACAAATTCTCTGTGAGTACCCTCCTATCTATAGGGCTTTGAGGGAAAAAAGTCTGTCAGTAGTAAGGATTTAAGAGTACGTGGGATTTATAAGCTGAATCTGATGTTGAGTCATGCTTGAAAACAAACTGGTAGCAAACACATTTTAAAACCATGCTTTTCTCTTTGCAAAGGGCCCCACAAGGCAAATGGGTGCTGAACTGGCACATTCTGAAGCAATTCACTCTGGCTGTACTAACTGCATTGCCATCCTGTGCTGTATCTAGCAATAATCCAGACTGGAAGTAACAACTTCCTATATATTTGGTACTGAGTTCCACATCAAAATAAAATAAATATTTTAGCCAATATAGATGGGATTTTTTGGACGTTCAGGTGTTACTTATCTTTTTATTTTGAAATATAACCATTGATGGCCTGATGTGAGGTCTGTGTGTCATCCCAAACATTTTCCTATGGGCTGCTGTTACATAGCAGGGCATTTAGTGTGAGGGTTTTCAGTACAAAGCAAGTGCTGTTTACAGCACTGGAGTGCTGTGATCCTGCT
Organism: Melospiza georgiana; assembly: GCF_028018845.1. Lineage (NCBI taxonomy): Eukaryota > Metazoa > Chordata > Aves > Passeriformes > Passerellidae > Melospiza > Melospiza georgiana. The sequence continues at coordinate 48,537,989 of NC_080430.1, forward strand.
CACACCCTCGGGTTCAGGTGCCCAAAGTTCAGTGCAGTGCTCAAGGCACCTGACCAAACACACACCACTTATGTCTCCCTCCTCTACAGCCCTTTGCCAGCCATGTTTCAGGCAGCTGCTGTGGAAACAAAGGAGGAAGATAAAAAGGCGCATTGTGCTTGTCCGCCCTTGCCTGGTGCTTTGAATTCCCTGAAGGCTGTTCTGTGTGACTTGACGTAGACATTGACCCTCCCTGGCTGGCTTTGTCTTCCTCAGCTGTGATGTGTGTGCTCTGGCAGCTCCCCACAGCACCTTCACTGTTCCCCTGTGTCCTTGTGTCCTCCCTTGTGTTTGCCTAGTGGTGTGTTACAGATGCCCTGTTGAGCTCTGGCTGACTGTGTTCTTGCAGCTTTGGAGTTGAAATGCTGTTGAAAGACAGGAGTGGGAAGAATTTCTCTATCTCTTGCCATTATCTTAGAGATAATCCACCCAGGAGGAGGCAAAGTTTTGTTCTTGAATTTCATAAAGCTGTTCCTCCAGTGTTAGAAAAACTTGTCTCATGTGGTTTGTGCTGCAGGATGTATAGCTTAATTATCTGAGCATTTTACATAAAATTAAATTTTCTGTGTGTTTCCATGAAACTTTTGTGACCTTCTGAGTCCGCTGTTTCTAGAACCCTTAATTGGACAAATGTTCTCATGGAGGATTTAAGTGAATCATGCATCAAACTGCCTGAGTTTTATAGGAAATTCAGCCTGAAAAGTCTTTCAAAAGCCTTGTAGTCAGAAGAGACTTAGGGTAATTGCATTACCTTTAACCATTAGTTACACATACTTTTTTCATGGAGAAACTGTCTGGCAATGTAAGTTGCTATAGCAGCTGAATTTACAGAGCAAATAGCAGTGTATATGCTTTATAGAATGATTATTACACTATTCAGGGATTTTAATGGACTTTTCATCTTTTGTTTGTGTCAGCTCTGGATGTGCTATTAACTAACACTGCTATTTTTAAGGAATTGTATGTGGAAATTCCTTTAAGTTGTCTTCCTATTTATTGAGAGCATTTAAGTCAGTATTGAAAACCTTAAAGGATGCACAGCATTGTGTTTTTTATTCATTCTACTCAATGATCTCACTCTGGCAGCATGGAGAAATGACCCTTTAAATCTAGACAGTGCTCCCTTACTTCATACGGCCTAATTGAACATTAATTCTCTTGCTTCACAAATCCTCTGAGGGATGAAGAGGAGCTTGATACTGTGTTAGAAACAATTTCAAGGGCCTACTTGCCTAATTGTCTTAGTCATCAGTTTAGCAAAAAGAGAACTGACATTGTAAGATGCAAAAAGCTCTTGGAATTATGGGGGTTTATTGACTAATGTGGTTTGGTTTTGTTTGTTTGTTTAGAAATCCTTCCTGTATGGATCAGCCTTCTAGTGATGGTGAAACTGGGAGAAGACCACTCTAAGCAAACCCAGGATGATTCGGGTCCCAGCTGATGCAGAAAATGCTCACAGTAGCAGTGTGGAATCTTGTCCTTCCTTGCGGGATGTCCACTCCATCAACCCCACACAGCTGATGGCAAGGATTGAGTCGTATGAAGGCAGAGAGAAGAAAGGCATCTCAGATGTCAGAAGGACTTTCTGTTTGTTTGTTACATTTGATCTCTTATTCATAACCTTACTGTGGATAATAGAATTGAATGTGAGTTGTCTTTTCAGTACCTACCCTTAGACGATATATTAAGGTTTTATTCACTTCAGAGATGGTTGATAAGTTGCTCCTTTCTAGCCAAAATTATGTTATTTGTATCTGTTTAAGTTTAAGCAGCTTATTTAAGCTTCCATGAACACAGTACCTACTCAACTGCATCTACTTTTATTTGTTATGAGTTTATCTTCTGATTATGAAACTTTTTGATGTTCCTGTAGTCTGGGAACCATGCTGAAAAAAACATTTGAAATCCAGTGCAGTCTTCAGACATCAAACAGAAATGTTACTGTACATCTTTGAATTTAGCAAGAAGTGTGAATTTTAACCAGATTCAAGACTACCTTCTGAGCAACTTTAAGTCAGTGATATTTCACTGAGGTGTTAGTCCCTGAAAAGACTTCTAGTGGCCAAAACTTTTCTTTTGTTGTATTTTCTTTGATGTAAACTTGGTGGGTTATACAGTATGGATGGCAGGGTGCATTTAAACAACATAAACTCCCACAGTTGCCACCTTTTAACTCCAGCATTTGTAATCTGGTCTAAAATTTCCAGAAAGCAACATGAAAGCTCATTTATTATTACTTCATAAGTAGCATCCTAGTTCTTGAGCTGGGTTTTAACGTGTAATCTATTTTGCATTTAAGAAAGGACACACTAGGGAGGAATCCCTTTTCTAGAAATAAAGATCTTGAGTAAATATTTTTTGTCAGCATTTCTTTAGTAGATAAATAACCTTGGTTATTGATTTACATTATGAAGCTTCAGGAGCTGACTGTTCAATAGCTCATTGATACAGTGAAAAATACTCATTCTGATTTAATTTGAGAAAGAAAATTTTGCTTTCTTGAAATGATGTAATTTTGGGACTAGACTTTCTGTTTCTCTCTAGGTGGAAAAGTGGTTGTAGCATAGTGTTCTGATGCAGTTCTTTTATTAGGCCAGTTTCTCATCAGCTTGCACGACTAAGAGGAACAGAGTGGGTTTATATCTCTTGTTGAGGTTTCAGAGCACAGATTTGCACATGAGTGCTCTCAGAATATTGAAGATTCTGAATAAAAAATGCTACCAACTCATGGTATCATGGTGTTTCATTTTGAATGCTACAGTATCAAGGGACCTCAAGATCACAGCAGTTTTCTTTGTAAAGAGCTGTATTTCAGGACAACATATTATGAACCAGTGTCTTATACTGCCACATGTCAGCAAGAATAAAAAACAGGTTTTTGTCATTCAAAGTCAATGAGATTAGAAGCTAAAATTCGATATCTGGGATCTGGCACGTGCTTAGGTTTTTTGCTCTGTTTTTCTTTGAATTGCTTTGTTTGTGAGAAGTCAAATAGCATTGTGTTAGGACCCTGTGTTATTGGTGCAGAATTTCTATGAGACTTCCTGTAATCATTGTTTTCACTTTGTTGCCATTATCCAGTTTCCTTGGGTGTAGTGTAGCTTACTGTTAAATGCTTCGGGGAGTAGCTCCATGGCATTTTGAGCAAAAATCAAGGCTTCCCTGGTCCTCTGTTTATCCTTATTTTAATATGGTCCTCACACAGCCACATAGTGATGAACAGCTTGGAGTGAGGGAAGTTGAACTTCCTTGTTTCTGCTGGAAACAGATAATCACACGTGATACAGTAGAGCAACCAAGGGAAAACTAGTTCGAAAGTGGCTATTTGTTAGGTAGCCATAGAGGGGAGGAGGAGGAGAAGAAATAGAAGAAATTCAGAGGTGGAGTGACTAGTCTCAGGAAAACACTGTCCAGCAGTGTAGTTGGAAAAGTGTGGAAGTGTGGAGACTGTGTTGCTTTGAGATAGTGAGCATATGTTGTTGGTGTGCTTTGGTAGCTCCTTTCCTTAAAAATATGACAGTAGTCAAACTCAGTTTTAAAGCCTTCTGTTGGTGTTTTACATAACTGTTTCATGCAGTGCTTAATTATGGAATTTAATATTAAAAACAGTTGGAGATGGACACTGAGGTTTTTAATTTTCAACTAAGATAGATACTCCTCATTCTCTGAGCCAATACACCTTAAATTATTTTCTTACAAAGCCAGTTTGAACAGTAGAATCCTTCCACTGGAAAGAAACATGGTGGCTAAGGAAGATGTAATTTTGAATCTCATCAGCAAATGGAAGAATTAAACTTGAATCTTAGTTATTTGTGTGAGATTATTCTAATAGTTGCAACTTCTGCTTTTTTTACTGTGGATCTTTTGGCTCAGCTCTCTTAACAAATTGTGTGAGGGCTGATAAGGAAGAGATCTGAAGTATGAATTCAGTTTCTGTTCTTTTTTCTATGTGAAACATGTGACTAACTAGAAACTGGATTATGGTTGGCTTTTTGATCAGCTGTTTTGATGCTCCTTATATGAGGTAAAACACTTTGTGAGTTTGTGTAACAGTCCTTAACATTTAATAATTTATTCCTCCCTCAATAGCTTGTTTGCTTTTATTTTGGGACAGCCTGAAATGCTGCTTGCCTAAGCCAGATCATAATCCTAAATGTTTTCACTTCAAAAAGTCTATGTAATCTTGAAAAACAAAAAGCAACAAGAGTCTTGACCTTATCATTCTTGGCAGACAGCTCTTCTGTATTTAGTTTAATGATCTTTTTGTATATCAGCAGGGAATTATTAGTTTTACTCTTCATATTTCTGTGTATTTTGTTTTCTGAAGCTGTGTGTGTTATCGTTCCTTTGTAGGTAAAAGGAGGCATCGAGACTACCTTAGAGAAAGAAGTTCTACATTATGACTACTCTTCTTCATATTTTGATATATTTGTAAGTGTTCTTAAAAAAAGAAAAAGGAGCAGTAAAAGTATAGTTTTCCCATTCCTCCTTCCACAGATGTTTCCTAGTTTGAGTCTTGTGCAAGGGTTGATCTTTTCTTGGTAATTTAAACCAGAAGGGCCAAGTTTCACCCATCTAGGGGTTGCCCAATCCTGCTCTGGCAGCAAGCTCATGGAGCCTGTAGATAGAAATGCTTAGGGCCAATCTGTTTGCATCTTTAGCTTTGGGGTGTGTGGAAAAGCAGATGGAAAACCCGGTCAAGAATGTGACTTTGATGTGACATAAGGTAGTTCATTAAGAGGATAAGACCCACAGCCCTGCACTCCAAAATCATTTTGCTTAAACTGACATTTTTGTCCTTCATTGGGTGTAAGGTGGCTGCAATGAGGAGAGATTTGTGCCCAGGGTGCCTGCACAGGGCAGGTTTTTCAGAGTTCTGTGTTTTAACTCAAACAGCAAAAAGAGATGACACGATGATGCTCTCTTACTATCTATAAGTACCTTAGACACATAAGAGGGAATCTATTGCATTAGGAAATTTCTTTCTTTAAGCAAGTCTGTAGCTGCACAACCCAAGTAAAAGTTTTTTCTTTACAGTTCTTCTAAAGGGCAAGATTGTTAATTCTACCAGATCTTCTTTGCCTTGCAGAGGTGACTTGGTTTGGTATCAGTCATTTTTACTGATGACCATATCCAGAATCTCTCTTTGAAACTGGTGTAAAACCCCATCCTTACTTCTGCATTGGGCGTTTGCTGTACCGAATGAATTTACATACTAGATTGAAAAATTCTATAAGCTAGCAAACTATGCTCCTTCTCCCTTTTCCATTGTTTTGCTGGCACAGTCTCCATGATATACCATGCTGTAGAAGGCAAAAATGTTATCTGTAACCATTGAAATTCCTTTATCCTGTAGGTGAACCAAAGGTTAAGAGCATGTAATGCAAAATAATAAAATTTATTCCCTGGAAAGGGACTAGAACTGCAAATTGTTTGTGGGTTTTTACAGGATTTCCTCTGTTTCTACTACGCATCTGCATAAGATTAAATGGGTTTATCATATCTCTGGCCATGGCTGTCTTTGATTTGTCTTCATTTTTAAGTATTTGTTTCACACTTTGTCTCCAACTTGCTTTAAAAGATGTGTTCAGAATCGAAAATCTACTGTTGAAAAATAAATAGGGAAATTGAATCTCAGGGTCCCTGGTTCAGAGATCTTGTCTGTCTGCTATTGATTTAATTTTCTGGCCTACAAATGCCATAACTTTCCTTTCTCTACTGCCAAATAGAATGACTTGCTATTGTGGGCAGCTACATAAAGAATAATTGATTATTACAATGTTAATATTTCACAAAATACTAGAAGTATAGTAGCACACTGCTAAGATCAGTGAGATGCACAGTGATGATCAAGGTATCTGCTGGATTAACTGCATCCAGCTGTTAATCTGGGTTAACATAACTGTTTAGATTCCAGTCAGGTAAAGTCATCATGAAGACACTTTGTATAGCTTTCTTATGTTTCTAATTTATTTGTGGAATGGCACATGCTTGCACATTAGAGCCTGTCTAGGCAGGTGGATGTTGCCATTTGCTTTACAAATGGGAAATCACCTTCTATTTCTGTTTTATAAATACACATTCAAATTTGTTTCTTGGTAACAGAATTTAGACTGTCCTAAGTTTCTTTGTAAGTAGTTAGTATTTTTGGTGAGCTGAGAATGTTGTGGTTCTTCTGTGTTCTGAATTAACCAACCAATATTTTTTCCTCTCTCTATAGCTACTGGCAGTCTTTCGGTTTAAGGTGTTAATACTTGCATATGCAATGTGCAGACTGCGCCATTGGTGGGCAATAGCTGTGAGTAGTGGCCAAGCATCATGGAGTTTTTCCTAGAATGGATCAAGCAGACAAAATTTTAGATGCCTCTTAACCCTTGTGTGTTAAGAATCATCTTGATGGTATATTTGTTGCACAGTAGCAAATTAAAAACTTGTTTTCTGGAAGATTCTCAGCCTAAAGGCAAGAATTTAATAGAACAGTGGGTGTGATTCTTATTAGGTATCATGTTAATACAAATGGAAGGTTTATTTTTAGTCCTGTATGAATAACTGCTTGTTACCTCTGAGACTTGTTAATCAATGTTGGAAATATATCTGCATTTGTAATAGTGAACCTCCTTTGAAAACAAGAATTGGCATTATTGTGCCAGAGATCCAGGTGTCCATTAAGTCCTACATTCTTTAAGAAGTTGGAGGTGCCACCCATTGAACACTAGCCCCTGTATTGCTTCATGCTCCAATACAAAAGGTTGAATATGCATCCCTTCTTAAAAAGGAAGTTCTCAACAGCTGTAGGCAACCACAGTGGATTGGAGCCAGTGTCTTTAATGCAGCTGTATGGTGTGGATGACAAAGAATGCAAAATTTGGTGAAAAATTCATGCTTCCACCAGTCAATACTATAGGTTGTAATACAAGAGGTGTATTTCTGGCTTAGTGCTTTGTAAATCAGACTTTTTTTTCCCCTTACACTGTGGTAGGTGCATGTAGAGCATGTTCATGTGTAACTTTCTTCAAGTGAGTAGCGTGCAGTTTGCTTAGTACTCTGAGACTACATGCCATGATTTTTATAGATTGTGTTACTAGCATGGCACAGTCACATACATCGTGGCAGCTGCTGCTCTGATTGTGCTTATATTTAAATGCATGCCTCTTAAAAAGTCCTTGCTCTTAGTTGAGTAGCTTTAGAGTATTTCTTAATCCTCCAGGTTGATGCTTGTGTTTGTGAGGTGGTGAGAGTGAACCCACTCTCATAATTTTAGATACATAAAGCTTCACTGGAGGTTTTGCCAAAGCCTTGAACCTTAACATCCTACCTGTGATTAACAGAAGTTGGTTCTGCTGGTTTTTAAAGAATTGCTGGACCCAAATGCACTAGAACATATAGAGGCCTTGCTTATGTGAACGGTATTTGTTCACTGTGTTTTCAGATTTTGGGGGTTTTGAAGATATTTTATCCAGCATGCTGATTTTTTAAAATGTATCAGGGAGTAGTATTAAGTCTTCAAAAAAAATTCGAAATACCACTTAATTAATTAAAATATTTATTCCAATTTATTCCCACAAAGATGTTTTGTTGTTTTAAATGGATAATTTGATTTGGATGGTAGTGAAAAGCATTTGGAACAACTGCTGTTTTCTTCTTTCCCAAATACATAAATAGTTGGGTTTTTTTAAGGGACTTGATGAATAATCTACATTATCTTCATTATGCAGTGAGATCACAATTTACATACTCAGGCAGTTTAGATTCTACAAAATGCTATGTGGAAATCAATGTTTGGAGGTGTTTGTATTAGAAGTTACCTTTTATAAGATTATTTTGATAACACTTTAAGTTAATTGTATCATGCTTGTTATTTTATTAATGTATCATGCTTGTTATTTTATTAATCTGTGTCATCTTGCATATCAGTAAATATTTAGAGCTGCAAGTAATACATAATGGCAGAAATAAGAAGCTAAATCCATTCATTAGTTTATCTCTTCTGTCTCTTTCAGTTTACAACAGCAGTGACCAGTGCCTTTTTATTAGCAAAAGTAATTATTTCACAGGTATACATTCTAATCAAATGTTTGTTTTACTTTGTTTTCTTAAAAGCAAGATTCTTTAGAGGAATTTTTGTAATGTTTTCTTTCTTTCTAGCTGTTCTCACAGGGTGCTTTTGGCTATGTGCTGCCCATCATATCATTCATACTTGCCTGGATTGAAACTTGGTTCCTGGACTTTAAAGTGTTACCACAAGAAGCTGAAGAAGAAAATAGTAAGCTTGTGTTATTTCCCTTCAGTCACTGCCTTTGGCAACACTTGATCCCATATTAACTGGCAGAAGAATGCTTCTTTCAGCTTCTCAAAATTTGAAAGGCTGTGGAAAAAATTTAATCAAATGTCATGTTTTTTTCCTCTTGGAAAGAGGAACATATGCCTTCAAAGAAGTGAGGTGTTAATTAATTTAGGGAGGCAAAGTTAAAAGTCAGAAGGGCCAGATGAGCAGTTTTGTCGAGAACTTGGGAATGTGTTTAATTTTGTATGCTTGAGGTATGAAAATTTAACTAAGTTGGGCTTGTAAAACTTTATTTTCTGGATAACGCATAAAGTGTCTGGCTCCTCTTTTAGGAAGAGTAGACACAGTAACTAATTCAATGTCACTAACTCTTCTTTTGAGGTGGAAAGGGGAAAGCAAAGAAGTGTTGTGGAGAGTCTGTTTCATGCACAGGCAGAATGAGACCAGAACAAGTGTGAATTTCAACCTTTGAGATGAGGCATCAGGTCATCTGACACTCAATATATTCAACTAAATGGAGGAAATCCACTCTTTCAGTTGAAAGAGAATACTGCTTGAAGGGTGAGGGGAGGAAAGCTTGCAGATGCTTGTGAGTTTCAATAGCAGAAGAGTAATTATACAGCCAGCCTGTTATTTATGCATCATTACCTGAAATACAGTCTGAAACTCTGTTGGAAGGGTATGTTTATCTGTTAGGTAAATCAAAAAACTTTGAATGGGCATGGATGCCTCCATTTTTATGTGCTCTGAGTGTAGTCTTTCTGTTTGGATCTCTTCCCTCTTCTTTTTCACTCGTCTGAGAAGGAAGGTGGTTGAATGAGAACAGTGGGGTTTACCTGGAGAAAAAGAAATGTAGAGTAACTTTTTTTTATCTTTTAAGGGGATGAGGAAATACAGCTGCATCATGGTGTTATCTAAATAAGATAAGAAATGTAACCAGTTTGGAGACTTTTGCATTTTTTCATATTGAATATTCACAGACAAAATATTCCATACATACACATGCAAATAGTTCATGAAGGTTGCAGAAACTGAATATGTTGAGACAGATAGGTGAAAGCAAGTCATTAGTGTAGAGTCATAGTGGCAAAGAGAGAAAATAATTTATTTGGTTTTGCATGGCACCTCATTGATCATTAAAAATATATCTCAGACGTTTTAGTTAGCCAGTGAATATTGATGAATTTACATATGGCAATATAATCATGTAATCACACGTAGTAGAAGGAAAAATTCCTTACTTCATGTGTGCAATATGTGTTTTACTAGTATATGTCACCTTAGCTGCCAGCATTTAAATAGAACACATAAGTGTTAAATTAATTGCTGATGCTTTCTAAAAATATATTTATTTAAAGAAGTAACTAGTTAGAAGTGCTAATATAATACATCAGTCTTCAAGATTCTTCATCAGTATTTATCTTTAAGATTTTATGTGTTAGCATAGAGGAATTATTTTCTGCTATTTATTTTCTTTTAGGATTTTTGATAGCACAGGATGCTTCAGAACGAGCAGCTCTTCTTCACCCAGGAGTCCTCTCTGATGGGCAGTTCTATTCTCCCCCTGAGTCTGTAGCAGGTACTTATATTGGCTTACTGACAGATGTTTCATATTCACTTTACACTCCTGCATATTTCATGCCTTCAGGAAGGGAAGGGGAAAAATATATTTTTGTTTTTAAATGAAAACTGTATTTATCATCCTAAAATGCAAGATTCTTTTTTGTTCAGTAATTCAGTTTATTTACTGTCTACCAGATGAGTTACAAGACATGTGATTAGTGTATAAGTCATAGTTAAGTCATATTCTGACTAAAAGCAAGGTAAGTCTGAAATAAAATGGCACCACAACTGAAAGGAGGCAGTTATGGTTTGTTTCTGCCATCAGTGATCCTTTTGGGTTCCTTCCAGCCTGAGATGTTCTGTGACTCTGTGGTCTCTTATCTGCCAGCAATAGCATTTATGTAGCAATGCACAATTTAATCCAGCCTAAATTTGGAGCTTTATACTGTCTTAGGATAGACAATGAATCTGAAACTGCTGTAAGGCAAACTGAAACTTCAATCAGAGCTTCTTTTCTTTTCTCATAACAAAAAGAAAAAAGCCTTCTCTCTATAAAAAGGTTCACCTGTCTGGGTAAATCAGATATAACTCTGCATATCATTTGCTTTGTTTAATTGAGATATGAACTGATTAAATCAAAAATAAATGTAAATCCTGCAAGATCTAAGAATGTGTCTCAAGCATTTCAAGGAAATAAGTAATTTCTTAATAGATTGAATCAATTTGAGTTACCTGAGAATGCAGTGGTGACCCCCAACTCCTCTATCAGTCTTTTTCCCCTAAAATGTAAACCTCCTCTGCAAAGGTTATGTATAATACAATATAATTAAAATAATATCTGTGCTGTATAATGCAATATAATTAAGATAATATCTGGCAGTTGCTACAGGTAAGTTTGCCTCTCTTGCAGTATAGATTTACACGTGTTGGTGATATTTTTAATTTTAATGTCTGTCTGGTTTCTCTCTGCTGAGCATCTTGCCTTAGTGAAGATGACTCCGAGCTCCATCTAGGGGTCACTGAGCATTAGTGTCGAGTATAACCAGCGACTCAAAGTGAAAATGGATTTTAGCTACAACTGTGGGTCTGCTTTGAGGAATAATGGAAGTATTGTACTGGGCTCAGCTGTTCAGCTGCGTTTTGTGGTGGTTTTTTTTAAGCAACAGAATACACAGTGGGAGAGGAAGTGCAAGTGAAGCTAACATGTTTTTCTAGACATTGTGGCTGGGTCAGTGTTGCTTGTGCAGTGCGATGTTGTGTTTCTGCGTGCATGTATTGACTGTAGTTGTGCCATTACTTTCAGCTTGTCCAATGGGATTCAGTAACAGCTCAGGTGCTTTCTGCAGGTCTGCCCTGACTGCCAAGTATATTTTAAGCACCCTTTATGGGTATGAGACACAAAAGAAACAGTCAGATTAATATATTTGAACTAACACACACTGGTAGTCACAGAGTGAAACTGCTGGATAATGTAGAGTAAAAATAGCTCATTATTAAAATTTTTCTTCAAAAATCTGCATTTCTTTCTAAGAAGACAAACTATGGATTGTTCTAAGAGAGCAATTTTTGGTCACCATGCCATACATATTGATTTGACAAATATGTAGAGATAAACTATCCCCTGTGATTGTGCAGCCAGGAATAAACCTCTCTGCTGATATTGCAACATTTTTTAAAACAAATCTTTGCTTTTAGGAGGTGACATAAAATTATCTCTGTTGGAATTGTCAGCATATTTGTCTCTTTTTGTCTTTCTTGAAGCTGCACATGTCCAGGGACATGCCCTGGAGCCACTTCTTTATATGGGGTGACCCTTCATCCTCGACATTGGTTACTTGGTAACCAAGTCTATTCTGCAGGTTGCAAGTGGAAAATCAGCCTGGGAGGAGTAAATTTATTCCATTTCTGTACAATTTGAGCTTCAAAACACAGCTGATATGCTATTCCAAGAAATGAAAGACATTCAGACTAATTTGTCAAAAAAAAAAAAACAAAAAAGAAAAAGCTTAACACTTTTGTTTCTTATAACTTCTCTCGACTGATCTACAGCATTCTTGTCTTCCTTTTCAGGTTCTGATGAAGACTCTGAAGAAAAACAAGACAGTGAAAAACCAATTGTATAGCAAATAAGAAAAAGCAGGTAAGTTCCTTTGCATAGAACCTGAATATTCCTAAAGATATGCTTTTTCTTCTTAGTTCCTTTCCAAACAAATTAAATGGTGTGTTAACTCTTCAGAGTTCATAATTTTTAAACTCAGTCTGTCTCTCATAGCAGCTTTCAAGAAGGAAATCCTGTGAAGCTCTTGAGAGCCTAGAGTCAGGCTCCTTTGCATTTATTTTTTAGTTCTCCTGGAAAGGACAGTAGTGGACCAGATGTGTAAAAGCTCCTTTTTTTGGCAGCAAAGAGATATACTTCTTTGGAGAGGAAAGCACAAGAATGCTAGGAAGAGGTTTAAAGCTAGGACAAATATGCATGAAGATTTCATGGGCAAACCTGATTTGCTATTTCCTGTTTTGTTTAATACTACAAATGGGTTACACTGGAGCAGCCTCATCTTAACATTTTTGTAGTGTACTTTGTTTAAATATGATTACTTCCTTATTTTGGAAATGACTTGATTTACTTCTGGAATTATTGTGCCTCATGCTTTCACTTCACCACTCACAGCAAAGCTCAGGCTGAGGGAGGTATTAAATGTTCTTGAGAAGCTGGAACTTCTGATTTGAAGCCTTCTAGTGCTCACCTGGAAGAGTGGATGACCTTTTCTTTTCAGCCTACCTGTTTACAGTATCTGTTTGTTTACTCCCATCTTCATTCATCCTGACTTGTGTGATCTGTTGCAGAAAGAAAATCTCTGCAGGAAGTTGTTGGGGTTTGGAAACTGGCAACAGAGTCTGTGGCTGACTTGCTGGCAGAGCTGCTGACAGGAGAGTTTACTCGTTAGAAAGTAAAGGGAACGGTTCCCGTGTACTGTAATACCTCATGAAGATGTACCTTGTTGACATATGTATATTAGGTTGCCTCCCAGGTGGTATGAAAGTATTTGTCCACAACATATTTTATTATTCAGTGATTCCTGAAGTTGATCTTCTAATGACTAGGTAATTACTGGAAAGTGTTTGTCTTGTGTACCTAATCAAGAGACTGGTAATATAATGAAGTAAAACTTCTCTGTGGTGGAAGTATATTTAATAATTATTGGGTCTCACTAGATAAAATAATTTTATGTTATTGCTGTTTGTCATTAGTTTATGTTTACTTTTTTTAACTCCATGCATTTTCTTTTTTTTTAATGGATATGTTCACTTTCTAAAATAAAAATGTTAAAACATGAGTAATGCATTATGATATTTCATTGCTTTGTTAATAGAAAAATCTACATTTACCACTCCTCTACATGTGGGGCAATAAGGACTCCAGCTTGCATAGATTTTGTGCAAAATGTTATAGTACTGCTTGGGACTCCCTACATGGCCTGTATGGAGGCCATGTTAGTGGTAGTGGCATATCACTTCTTTGCTGCATTGGCTTCAGTATGCCCTTCCTGAAGTTCTCTTCTGTAATTGAATGAAAATAGAAGCCAGGACCAAGTTTATACCTTACATTGCTTCAGAATAGCCAAGGTCTGTTTCAGAGGCTGCAGGTAAGAATGAACTATTAGAAGAAAGAGAAGAGAAACTGTGTAATTTAACAATGTTGGAATGTTCCTAACCAAGGATCTGGAGTATCTCTTATGAGGAGAGACTGCAAGAGCTGGGCCTGTTGAGTCTAGGGAAGACTGAGAGGGAATCTCATTATGCAGATAAATATCTCACAGGCAGGTGCCAAGAGGATGGTGCCAGGCTGTTTTTGGTGGTGCCCAGCGACAGGACAAGGAGCAGTGACTGTAACCTAAAACACTACAAGTGTCACCTCAACAGGAGGAAGAACTTCTTTCTATTAAGGGTGGCAGAGCACTGAACAGCTACCCAGGGAGTTCATGGAGTCTCCCTCTCTGGAGACATTCCAACCCCACCTGGATGTGTGCCTGTGTCACCTGCTCCACGTGACCCTGCCTTGGCAGGAGGGTTGGACCAGATGATCTCCAGATGTCCAATCCAACCCTAAGGATTCTGTGATTAAATTCAGTGAGAAAAACACATCTGGGATAGGAGGGCAAAGGTTCCATTAAACCTATGAACTTCATCTAGATGCACAACCCATTACTTGAACATCTTCATTATGCAATATGAAATTCCTCTGCATATCTAAGAAATTCAACCTATTCTCAGAGCCTGCTTCCTCCTGCAGTTCAGTACTTGGAAAAAAGGGGATTAACACAGAAATTGCAAAACAGAACAAACCATAGGCACTGGTGACAGAAAATCCTTGGGGGGGGTGATATTTTGTTACACCAGACATGAATAGTGATTGGCAGATGTCAGGTAAAGATTTTGCAAGCCTCTCCTAAATAAGCACCTTTCTTCCCAAGTGTATGGCTTGGATGCTCTGCATAGTGAGTTAATTGAGATGCCATGTTTTCATACATGGGTCATTTGCCAAGGAAGTGACTTCCTTTGGTACATCCCCAAACAATTATGGTTGCTGCCATGAGAAGCTGCGTCTCCTGTAAATCTAAAATGCATGTTATAGTATAGAAAGGAGTTAAAACACTCAATCTGGAATAATTTTGCCCATTCCTCTCAAACCTACTGTAAAACCTGCGAAGTTGACACAAAAACTATTATTCAATCCTGCCTCCCTGGGCAGGATTTCTGCTCTCCTTGGGTAGCCCTAGCTACATCTCCAGAACTTTCCACCAGTCTTTCCTTAAAAAAGCTGTTTGATTTTGATTCATATACAGGTGAGGTGATTGTTCATGTCAAGGCCCGTGGTAATGGACTAAATTGCTTGACATGACTGTGACAGCTTTGTGCTCTTTGTAATGTGTTGGGTTTTCTTTTTGTTGGGCTTCAAAATGAGATTTAAGTTTTGTTTCAAGAAGCAGGTCTGATCAAGGATTTAAAAGGAAAAATAGCCCAAGCAAGCTGTTAACCAAAGTAATACCATTACCTGCTTGTCATGTATCTATGACAAGAATGTTTTGATTGATGGTTTATTGCAATCTTAACTTCAAAATATACTTTGCAAGAAAGATTTCCTGCATTTTTTATGCAAAGGAAGTAGACCTCCCAAGCCCTAATCATTAAATAGGAGACAATGAATATTATGTGTGTGAGCTCATTTACTATCTGCCAGGACATTCCCATTTCTATTCTCTGACTCTTTGATTAAAAGGGAAGGGATTTCCCTTATTTCTGCAAGGGCCCTGAAATATTGCAAGGCTAACTTGTGCAGTAACAGATGATTTTAAATCCTTTGCATGTACACTCCTATTGCAAGTACTGTCAGACAACCCTCATGCTTAAAACAAAGGAATGCAGGTAACCCAGTTTGATTTCCAGAGGCAAGCAAAGTTAAAGCATTCACATTTTAACTAAATTAAGCTCCATTTTCTTCCACAATCACTTAACCCAGTATATTTTCTTCAGCAGAAGTGTATTCCGTTAGCAGACTGGTTAATAGGGAAACTCAGAGTTTAAGTGGAGATTTTATTTTAGGGATTTTCATTGGGGTTAGACACAGCAAAAATATTTTTTTTATACTTTGATCAACAGAAGTAAAATAGATGATTTACTGACATGTTAGCAGTTCAGTAGGGTACTAAATCCCCTCTTTCTATCCTTTATCAAGATTCCAGCTTTAGCTTCTACTAAGAAAACTGAATGGTGTCTATCTATAAAAACAGTCTTTAATAACTGCTTGCTCAACATCTTTCAAAAACTTTATACAGGTCAGGCAGGTTAGCAAGCTGCAAAATGTTGCCATCTTCTGCAAAGTGTTTAGGAGGTAAAAGATGAGTCCTAAAAGCTTTGTAAAGCACATGTTCCACAGTCCATTTCCATGTTGTTGAACCAGACTCTGATTCTTCACTCTGAAATACAGGAAAACAAGGACAAACAAAATGAGGTTCTGTTTAACTAGAGGAGAGCATGCCTTAAAAACTTTACTATGTAAGACTACAGCAATTGTAAAATTCTGCTGGTATTAGAAAAGTTCATTCTATACAGTAACTTCTAAGCTTCTAAGTAAAGTCACTTGCAGAATGGGTCAGCTTAACTAATCAATAGGCAGATATTTAGACACAATTGGGTAGTACTTGTAATTTATATGCATCCTTATTCTTCTATAGAAATACACCATAAAAAATACATTCCCAACTCAGAGGCCAAGGATGCTTGTAATAATATTAAGTACACTGCAATGCCCAAAGCTAAAAGGTTCAAGATCTATAATACTTCAGAAAATTTAAGCCACATTCTTTCAGAATCTTGCCACACTGCTACTTGATTCAGTTCCCTGAAAGAGCTGGTATTAGAAGTCTACATCTGAAAGAGCAGAAGTTTTCTGTATGTTGTTAGTTCTCTGGTCACAGAACTAGTTACAGTATTCTAGTACCTGAGAGTTTGTTGGGTTGGTTTCCTCTATTATATACTGCTTTCTGATGGAGTAGAACATGGCTAGTTCTTTACTCAGGCTTTCAAAACACTCCTTTTCTTCATCCCAGTTTACCTGTTACAATAAAAAAAAAGTAATTTTATAGAATCTGGGTATCAGAGACCTAATATGGAAAATTATATAATACAGAGATTCTTAATAAGGAAAATTTATATTAATGTGTTGGCTATTTCTGTCCTGGTAAGGTGAAGTTATAGAATCAAAAAAGAGGGTAGGAATGCAGGCTTTTAAATCAAAATAGAGGCTCAGTCAGTCATTAGTTATGAATACAAAAGCAAAGCATAACTAATCAATAACCACAGAACAGCATCTGGAATGTGTACATTTAAGCTGCACCAGAAACTGAAAAGGCAGGCTGGAATTGCCTAAAGTAAAAAAAGTAATTGTGCATTAATAAAATCCTTGAGAGAATGTACCTCTGTGGCCAAGCGCAGGATAAACATAGGCAGTCCTTCCAGTGGTGGGACATAGTTGTCTATCAGAAGTGGCAACCCAGTAAGATTTCCTTCCTGCAAGGCAATACTGCTGGGTCAGTTAAAAAAAAAGAAAAAAGTTCTTTTTTGCAGTAAATGCACCAAAGCTCTTATGTATTTTAAGAATGATTCTTACCAAACTCAGTGAGCCTTACAAGTGTTTAAAGCCCTGTCAGCCAGGCAGACACTGCCTGAAGAGAGTTATTGGTGGTGTTTAATTTCACAAGGCATGAATTAAGCCACTCAGCTCAGGGAGTGGCTGAATTCAACCTTCTCCTCTAGCTCCAGGTTACACAGATGCCACTTCCCAGGCAAATATCCAAATGAAGTGCCTGGGCTTGATGAAGCTGTTCACTTTTGTATAAAGTAAGGGATGCCTTAAGCCACACAAAAAAAGACACATTGAGAGCACAGCGGTGCTGCAGCCCTGTCTGACTTGAGAGCTGGTTAAGATGCACACCTTGTTGGTTAAGAGGTCTGCATTCTAGTTATAGAAGCAATGACTGAATTATGGATTGCCCAGAGAGGCTGTGGAGTCTTCCTCAGTGCAGATATTCAAGAACCATCTGAACACAATCCTATGCCATGTGCTCCAGGATGACCGTGCCTGAGCAAGGACCCACTGTGGTAACTAATTAAGTAGAAACTGTGTAGCAACCTTCTTACATGCAGCAAGTCCTGAGCATTTTAAATGAAAGGGTTATGCCACCTAAAATCTTACTGGAACTAGTTCTTAGTGATGGTAAGCACTGCAAGCAAACTACTGCAGTCATCTGTCACCAAAATGTAAAATTATGGAATCATTTAGGTTGGAAAAGACCTTTAAGATCTAATCCAACCATATACATAACATAATTCCAAGTCCACCATCTATTTACTATCAGAAGTAATAGCTGCAGTCACCTCATCAATTTCAAGAGAGAAATAATCTTTCAACATTTCAGTCTTCTTTTTCAAAAACTCCACAATGTACTCAGCAAGCCCTTCTTTTGGGCCATCTTCTTCTGTCCAGCCACTTTCAGGATCTTCTAAAGCAAGCATTGAAAGCTCATATAAAGGAGCTGGCTCCTGAAAATGAAGAAGGCAAAACTTTGTTTAATGATCAGCACACTCTATTGGAAGGCTGTAACTTCTTCCTTCACATACTAATTAATTGTAATACACTATTTCTGGCCTGCAGAACTAACAGTTCTGTTTAACCAGTAATAAGTAACCAGGATAAAAATATATGAATTATGAATTTCTTTCTTCTTTTTCTGCCATCCACAATCCCACTGAGCACTGTGATATTTTACAGGATAAACACTGGCAATCAACACTGTATTTCTGCTGATTGTATATTCAAATTAATTATTTGTCCCAATGCAATGAGCAACAGCAAAACTTGTGGAATAACTACAACTGACACTAATAACAAGCAGGCAGGATGACAATTTAACAGTAGCAGCTACAAAATTCCTAAGTTTTCTACATTCTGTTCTTACTGAGAAACAAAACAACGTTCCTGTAATGGATAAAAGCCAACCTGACTGTGCAACCTAAACTATGCATTTGTCTGAAAGGACAGACATATTTAAATACATTTAAAAAAAATCTATAGGATATAATGTAGAAGTATACTTACAGACAACCTTAAGACTCCAAAGTTTGCAAAGTCATAAATAAGTATCTGGTAGAAGAGTTCTTGGCTAAATTGAAGCACAAAAAGTAATTATATGGACAGGACTGCATATCTCCAAGTTACCATAATTAAGAGGGGAAAGTAAGGATCATCCTGGAAACATCAGATATCCATATCTAGTCTTATTTATAATGGTCTTACTTTAACTGAAGAGTTTAGGGGTTCACCTGCATTATCTAGATATTTACAATTAAATCTATTTCTTGGTTTCTGACATCATCAGCCACACTGGTGCAGAAAGGTTACATACTCAAGTATCCAATCCCTATCAATTTATTCCCTGATAATTTATATTTCAACTTCTTTACTCCTTTACAGCACTGTAAGAAATGCAAAGGAACTTGGAAATTAATGGACATGACCATCTCAACTCTATTCTCTGACTTGTTACAAAAATTTATGCAGCTGAGCCTGTAAGGCTGGCACAGGCAAAATGACAAATTTCAGGTAACAATCATGTCCTGCAGATACTCTTTAACCCAACTGGATACAATGTTTTCCAGCAATTTTCTGAAGCCTCTGCTTTATACAATGTGCTGTAGATGATCCTGCAGCGAATCACGAGGATGATCATAGGTGATCTAGATCATCATGAAGCAAGAAAAAGCCCTTCCCTTCCCACTGTCTGTGAGCACACAATACAGCAGTTGGCATTTTAATGACACTGATTCCCTGCAGCTTTTCCCAAGTGTGCCAGACTTGTTCCCACTGTTCTGAATGGACTGCTTAATCTTTATCCTCATGACTTTTCATACAGGCAACAAGAGAACAATGTTCTTTTCCCTGTCATTGCCTTCCTTCTTCTAATTAGCTTCACAATTGTTGCTTGTTTCAGCTGCCAACAGGTGTAATGACTCTTTTACCTGAGTTTTGTTGTGTTGAGAAGGTACAGTTTTGTCTGGTACTGGGCCAGAGCCCACTGAGGACTGACACAACCAACAAATGAGTGCTCATGCAGCATCTCCTGGAGTTCTGAAACAACAGAGAGGTGGGGAAGAAACAAAAGACTGTAATTTCATAGTTGCAACCCTGCCCTCATTTATTTAGTTGAGTGGATTGTGTCTTTTTAGCATGAAAGTCTCAGATACTGTTCAGTGACTCTTACACCCCTGCTTCTTCTTATGTCCTTGTATGACCAATTATTCAAAAGTTTTGAAATATTAATATTTTTTATGCATACTCATACTATTAAAGTGTAAGGGAGAAGAGTTATTTAACATTTAAACTACAAATGCAAATTAGAAAAAAAAAATTAAAGTTCCTTTGTTTGAATAGCCTTCCAAAATTATTTTCCAGCCACAGGAGATTGGTGAAAAAACTGCAGGTGTAAACCAGCTTTGCAACACAATCTAGGTATTATCAAAGTAAATTCTAGAGGTGTGGTAGAATAGGTCCATAATATTTTTTTTCATAATTTCTTTTATTTCTCTTACAAAATGTTTTTTTAATATGTATAAGTGAGAAGACTGGGAAAGGTATAAGAAGTCAGATTTCATAAAAGGGTTCCTTTCAGACATTCCACAAAAAAAAATTCACTAGTTGCCATCCTTGGGAGAAGCCTTATTACAGATGTTTGGCACTGCAGTCACAGCATGTACAAAGCACTGTGCTAATTTCACTAATTCCACTGCTATGTTTTCTAAAGGAATGTAACAGACCCAGAAAAGATTTCTCTCTTCCCAAAGTCTCTTTTAGGTACTTCTTACAGATGTGAAGATGATACACAACCTCAGGCAGCTTCACAAGTTTTATCATGAATTTTGAGATATTTTTGGGTATTTTAAGGTTCTGAGACAACTCTTTGATTTCAATATTTAAACAGTGACCGTCAGATATGGAATTATTGGGTTAGAATTAGCAGTCTTCTGCAAAATGTTTACTGAAGCACAAATAAAGTAAAAGCTCATGCTTTCTAAACTTTAAGATTCTTATCAATTTATAGAAAAGTTACTTATTACAGATGTCTGTGTGGAGCATCCCCAATTCTTACAACCAGAAAAATCAAAATAAATCCAACAAAAGCCCTGGAATGTAAGATTCCTAGCATTTAGAGATATGAATAATAAGGGTATGAGTCAGTGTAACTTGCCTTCAGAGGCAACTGAGTTAACAGGGAAACACCCTAGAAAGATTCACAAACCTTTTACCTTTGTCTAAAACAACTCTTAACAAAAAAGAGAGTATTTCATAAGTCTCACCATTTCAGTGGAATGGATAAAAATAAAAATAATAAAAAGCAAGTTTTTCTTAAAAACTTGCTTAGCAGCACAGTAAGCTCCCTGGGCCTCCTTTTAAATACCTTTTCCCACTTTGATCAGTCATATTTAGCGGTGGAATAACAGTAATTTTGAGAAACAAGTCATGCTTACTTGCATGTGCCTGGCTACTAATTTCCTCCTGGAGAGTCAACACACTGGTCAAGTTGATAATTCTTCTTCTAGGGGTGCAGGCAGCAGTCATGTCCTGTCTGGTGTCATCTTTCTCCAATTCTACATCCATGTCTTCCCGTGGTCTCTTCCTACAATACCAAAACAAAAGGAATTATGTTAAATTCTCCTATCACTTAAGCCAAACACAGCAACAGATGAGATGCACAATTCACATGCTGTATGTTAACACCGGAAATGCACACAGTTTCCCAGAAAGACAGTTTTATTTTGCTTCTGAGGAATAATTTGTTAGGAAAGGGTAGTTCAGAATTTTAGGAGAATTTGTGACACTAATACCAATCACGTTAGGCAGCTGTTGCTTAAGCACCAAGCAAATTTGGCTCGAAAGGACACATCAAAAATGTTCCTATTTCTAACAATTTTTTCCCATACCCATTTTTCTGTAATACTGGGGAGAGGGAATCAGATTCCCTCAGAAGACGTTGGCCTCTTGTAACATCTTCTACAGGAGCTATAAAAAATTTATAGCACTTTAGCTTTTACTAGGGAAATGCCTGTCAATTTCAGTGATATAGTTTCTAGCCCTCACAAAAGGAAGGGTTCCAGAAAGAGACAGACCAGCATGATCTCCCTAAACTAATGCCACCATTTACACTCCTTCCTGCCTTTCAGTATGCATAGAAACACTATTCCAGTCACAAAATTTATCACAAGTTATATGATTTACAGTTCAGAGATTAGGTTTAATTTCTCAATAAAACATCATGAAGTTATTCTTGATAATTTTTCCCTCCTGTAAAAGAAGAACCCCAAAGAGATCAGAAAAATCTATAGTTTCAGAGCTATGCCATGAAATAAATAGGTAGCCTTGCCCCAGTTCAGGAAAGGTGGGACCTACCTAGAAGGCACAGTCTCAGGGAACAAGTGTCCACTCTCTGGCTGCACTGCATCCTCCTGAACACCAACCATTTCAACCAGGTCACTGACTTCTTCCATTTCAGCATCCTGGGGCCTCTCTGCACCCTTTGGAGGTCCTGCATCAACCTCTGCTGTCACTTCAGTGGTGCCTGCA
The DNA here is from genome assembly GCF_028018845.1 of Melospiza georgiana. Classification (NCBI taxonomy): domain Eukaryota; kingdom Metazoa; phylum Chordata; class Aves; order Passeriformes; family Passerellidae; genus Melospiza; species Melospiza georgiana. Next base: position 48,560,050 of record NC_080430.1, read on the forward strand.
CTCAGGGGGTTGTTCACTGGCTGAAGAAAAGCATCCAGTTTCTGCTCTCGGGAATCAGTGCGGACCATCTGATGTGCATAAACTTTATCACTGCTTCCCTTGGTGACCACTGAAGAGTTTGCTGCTGGTTTTACAACCTCACTGGAAGAGCAGTCAGCCCCTGGAAGCAATGTCTTCATTCAGACATGAGGAAGCAAAGAGAAGAGATTGAACAACAAGAAAAGAAGAATTAGAAAGATTAGTCACACTTCTCACTTTATCTTACTGCCCAGAGGCAAATTTGAAACCCCCAGCAACACACTGTCAACTGCTTAAAAGGCCACAAGCTTTGCACTTGCTATCCACATGGAGTGAATGTCATCATCTTGGCCGTTAAAATCAATAGTTACCATTCCTGTCTCAAAATAAAAAATCTTAAATGTAAAAAAAAAATCACAAGGAAATTAGTTTGTATAAAAATTATAGTAATTCTTATGCTATGCTTCACATAAAGAGAGAGTAGAGTATCTTCTTGACTTTTTTTCTGCTAAGATTAAATCCAAAATGTTACCAAATACACAGAACAGTTTCTTCAATCACATCTTCTTCACATAAACCAGGACAGAATAAAAAAAAAACAATTTACCACATGTGAAGGCTAATATAAAATTAAGACAACTAATCAGGTACTTGACAGAAATGTACTTAAAATGTTCTCATAGTTTTTCTCCTCTCTTTTGCCATATTGTTATCAGTGGTATATTAAAGTAACTTGAAACAGAGCAAAGATCTAAAGGTACCACTACAACACTGATAAGTGCCATATCTGCAAAGATTTTACTATTGAACAGAGTAAATTATCCCTGATCATTAAAATAATGCAGAACTGCCATCACTACATAGATGTCCTCACCTGAGTGAAGTACATCCTTGAGGAATTAGAGCCCAATAACTTGCTCTCTACGTGTTGTTGCACACGCTCCAGAATACTGTCTTCATGAAGAAAATGGACCTCGTGTTTTGTAGGATGCACATTCACATCTACATTCTGGGGGGCTATTTCCAGGCTGCAAAATGTTTTAAAAGAAGTTAATCTAAAATATCCCATGGATGGCACAGAAATCAAAAATTGGTTCACATTTGTCAAGCTTGGGAATGTTATTCCACACAAAGAAGTCAAAATGATCATGAAACCTGCTGAAGTTATACTACAGTTAGACTTGTTTAGATAATTAAAACATAATCCAAAATCCCTCACCAAAATGAGCTTACATAGGTAAGCTTAAATCAACCTCTGCATTGTACAACTACAAAAACCCACTTTTAGAAATATCTTTTACTTGCGGTGTCTCATGAATTAATAGGAAAGGACTTCAGCTGAAATTAGATACTCACTACTGCTAAAAATAAGGCCTGTCTGCTTAGGATTTCCTTAATGTTATTTAATTATCTCCTGCCTGGAGATTAATTAGCTCCGTGCAATGTTTAACACTAACATGAGGAACAGAAATGTCCTTCTAAACCTACTCACCCTAGTTCTATCCTACAGGACAGTATTAAAAGGCTACTTCTTCCTACTACTTTACCTTAAGTATAGGAATGGGTGGGTGCCTTTTGGCAAATAAGCAGCGTACACAGTTTCTATGGCTTTGCGCATAGCGGCTGACTCTACCAACCGATCTGAAACACAGAACACAGCGCTGTTTCCAAGGAGCCACCACAGCCTGCACAGTGCCCAGCTCCTCCTTCTGACAAACATCTCCAATCTTTGTGCCTTCAAAGGGAGTCTGTTATACTCATTTTCCCCCAGGGCCTATTTATGCTTCATATAAACTCAGGAATAGACAGTATTTTTCTCAACATGTTTTACCCTTAAAGGTATTTTTTCCCACAAATACTGAAATAACCAGGCTACCTTTCATTACTTCATACAGTCAACCCATGCCAGTGTTGCTACAGAAGAGAAATCAATCTGTGTAAGCTGGCAGGACAAAGCCATAACCTCGGTACACCAAAGCTTCTTTAGGTCCAGTCTTAGCTGTTTTCCACTAAATACAGTGCCAAGTGTGATGCACATTACAAATTGAAAAACACTTTTAAGATTTACAATTAACTGTAATATTTATTCTTAAAATTGTTTTTAAGAATGCTTATGCACTTTGTAGGTCATCAGAAAGTTTTGTTCTTTTGATTATGTAAGCAACATATGACTGTACGAAATGCTGGCTTTTTTTTAAACTTACGGTTTATGAAGAGCAAAAATACACATTTCTTCACAGAGTAGTTTGCATTCGTGATGTAACCTTTCATTTTAAAGGCCAGATTTGCATCTTCACAGCCCACTTCTATGAGTTCCCTATTAAGTTTGACAGAAACACGAACAAAAAGATTAATTCTTCTGTTGATATAAATTTTAAACAGTACTCACAAGCAATGATATTCTGTTTTGCCAGTTGGCAGGGTCAGCACAAAAGACACAGGCACCAACTTTAAGGGAAGAGTGTAATTAACTACAATTCAAAATGGCAAAAAATTACAGAAGGATAATAAAAGTAATGCGCCTAATCATTACTATAGAAGATTAAGAAGATATATCACCAGTTCCCCTAACACTTTACCATCATCCAGATACACACATCAGCTGAGGAGCCCTGGTCACAGCAAAGGACTGGAGAACCACTCCTGGTAACTGGGAAATCCTACACAGTGTGTCATCACAGGGTGTCTTCACCACACACAGGTGAAGACTCCACCTTTGCTGGGAAAGGGTCCAGCTTTTATATTGTTGAATAAAATGCTCACATAATTCTAATGCAGAAACATCTGGTTTCATTCTCCTCTTGGGTTCCACCCAAAGCCTGGCCAGGGCTCAAGGAGGAACCAAGGGAGTTGGCTTTGTCCATATACCTCCAAACAATGTCAGATGTCTGATTTCATGGCCTTGTCCATCCTCTAAATATGGAAAGAAAAATATGTTCTTATCACACTACATATTTTGCTAATGATCATGCATATTTTGGTAATGAGCAGATACAAATATCATATAACATATGGTTGGAAGGTTCATCTAAAGGTCAACTTTGGCTTAGGGCCTATTACTCAAGTCTCACTACTTCATATACTGATACATCTTCTATCACAGTTAATGAAAACATTAGAATTATTTGAGGGACATGGTAATTATTTAACCTAAACTGCATCATTTCCTCTTCTTAAGTATAAACAGGTAATGTTGTGTGGTTGGAATCTGTAAAATTACCTCCATTATCTTTTTAATACTGTCACATATCACAATATCCAAAGCATTATAATCTATTGTTAATTCCAGTATGCATTTCATTGTTTAAGTCATGGACAGTGATTGACAAGAACCCTTCAAAATTGTCTGCAGCCAAGGAAGAACACTTTTTTTTTGGACTACTTTGTCCACTATTATCAGTCTAATATGTCTTGGTGGTCTGTTAAGAAGTCATTAAAATGTAAAAACTCTCTTGCTCATGCACATAGATCCTAATGTTAACTATTTTCATAACAGTTTTAATAATTTTAATAATACATTAGTCAAGGAAAATCCACTTCAGCACTTTGTGAGCACAGCTTTCTAGGAAGGCATTATGCCAGCTTCTAAAGTTAACACAGAACAGACTTAAGGGCTACTTATTTCCAATTTATCCTCAATATATATCTATCAAGTGCCATTTTTATTTGTGTTCAGTTCTTAACACCATCTTAAACTGGGTAGATTGCTGTTTGAAAAGAAATTATCAAAACATTTACTTTGAAATCATTATCAAATGAGCTACTATCCATAGTAGAAAAAAACAAATGCACAGCAAAGAAATACATGTAACACTGCAAACCTCATTACTTCACAGCCTCTCTATTTTGCTGTGCTTCCTAAACTGTTTTCATGAATTAGAAGTTACATCCATTAAATGTGAAGCTTGACTTCAGTCAGTGACAGAACAGAATCAAAGTGACACCCAGCTGTTCATGGGACAAATACATACAATGGATTCTTCACAGCTGAAAGTCTCATAAAGAGAATTTTTTCTAAAATGGCAGATACATCTTCAAAAGATGATCTTTTAGTTTTTTCATTTTTCTATCTGATTTACACAGCTTCAACTAATGTAGCTTTTGTCAAAATAAGAAACCATAATATTTCAAAAAAAACAATATGAGTAGCTTCCAAATTTATCAGGTAGCAGACAGTAAGAAGAGGTAAGATGTTCATGGTATAGGAAGAGGCCGAGACTTGTAGAGAACACAGGTTCAGCTTGCTGCTTTTACATGAGCAGAGAAAGTTACAAGCAGATGGTTCCTTTTCAGTGCATTAAAGGAATAACTTTGTAACTTTCCTCTCCCTTCGGTGCACAAAAAAAAGGCACACATTCTGAAAAGAAGGAAGAGCTCTCTGATTGCAGCACTCCCTCTTCTCTGAAATTAACCATGAAGGAAGCAAGAAAGGTTATCATAAGCCCATGGTCTTTAAAGAGAAAAGGGAGGGTGATTCACTGGAAAGCCTCATATCAAAAGGAAATTTGACATCAATGTACCTGCTAACAGCATTTCCAAAGATGGCCCTGATGTTGTCCACTGTTGAGGCATTGGATAAGGTTCTAACATCTGACACGGTGTCACCTTGCTAAAGGGAGCAGGAATGAGTATCAATCAATTCAAGCAATAACATTTCTAAAAAAAACTACAGGGAATAACAGAACATCATTATATTGTTTTGTATTATTTACTTATTCATGTTCAGAAAAGCAATGGATGGTAAATGGCACATGTTTACAAGATCAGCTAGAGCACGTCAGACCCACTGAGGCTAGTAACTCCCCCCTGGAAAGTGAGAAACACTTTATTTACTGAACTCAGTAATTATCAAGAATGGCACAGAACAAAGATAATCTACCCCAGCCTCTTTCATACAGCACTTAGTAATCAGGCTCTCCAGAGAAGCTGAAACAACACATAAAGCTAAACCAAATATACCATCGACCACAGAATCCTCCAAACTCCTGACAAATATATTTTTGTCTTGTTTACTTCTAACTGATGTGCTTTCTATCCAAACTGCACCAACACACCCTTCAACATTTCATTATAAGGGAAGGGCTCTCTGTGCTGATCCTGTTGCAAAAGACACAGTGCAAATTTTCTGGCATTTTCAGATATACACATTATGTATATATACACACAGGCACATACAGACACACAGCAAAGTTCGAAAACTTTATCTACGCACCTTTTTAACTGAAAAGCTGATGCCTGAGTTATGGATGGCATACCTGAAAAACAGGTAAAGGTAAGTGTGCAGTATGTGGAACAAAAGGTAATTGTTTCCCTTGACTGGTGAAAAGCAGCTAGTAATGGGGGCAAGCAATTTCACTTCCTGTTAGACAGTAATGCAATTTGAGCCAAGCTGAGCTTTCGCAAACTGAATAGCTTTAAAAAAAAAAAAATTTAAAAAAAGTGCGTCCTATTTAGAACTCGACTATAACCATAGGAAATTCAAGGATCAACTTCTACAGACCAGTTTTTTCAGTTTCACTGAACCGGTTTAACTAAAAACCCCATCAAAAGATCCTCAGTATAACAAAATCAAGTTTCAACTACTACGGAAAAGCATCTGGATAATGGCTGGACCACCCTTCTAACTTCCCCTACCCAGACAGTTCAGCTATCTGTGATCCCACAGCTGAGATCTGATACACTACAGCTGTGTAATCCTGGCTCAAATTTCTAGGGAAAATACTGCACTGTGAGAAAAAACACACCAAAGAACCTTGCAAGATGAGAAATGTGAAAATGCAGACCAAAGATTGCTGTGACTGTGAACTCAATAACTCAAGACAAAAAACAACCCCCAAAATTAAGTAATAGAAAAATCCTAATGAGAAAGAACAACCAATGAGCTGGAGGGCTGTAACTCAGCAAGACTTCAAATCATCCTGTTTGACAGAGCAGCAGGATCTGACCCTCCACCTCCTGGCTGAAGTCTACCTGAGCCAGTAGAGACTCCTGAATAGTTCATTTAGGGAATAGGCTAAACCTTGGTATACAGCCTTGCTTCTCTCTGCTACCTTTTGTGTCTTCTGAAAGCATAAAGCAGTTCTTTTGCTGAAATTGTGCAGATCCTGCTTGCAAGACCTCTGCACTCTATGGAAGACTGCAGTAGTAGCAAAAGAGCAACCGAGGGGTCTAGGAAGGGAATATCCAAGAGCTAAAATATTACTCCTTTTTAGGGATGTGAAGTTGCCATTCAGCTTTTCTGTATTCAGCCAAATCTCAATGCTCCTGAGCACTTTTTACATTAGTTCTATTCAGCCCAGGTACATTTAAAGTTCACTCATTCAAGTCCATCACCATTTATTTGCTGGAATTCCTACAAATAATTAATAGACAGAATACACTACTTCCTATCTGGATTTTTCACATCAAATTGGACTGACTGTTATCTGACACTGCATACTAACAAATAGTTAAAAAAAAACATAAAATCACCACCACCAACAACAAAATGACACCAAACACACAGTTGCTAGTCCCTCTGAAGAACCCCAGTACTCCCCATGGCAGCATATAAAACTGAGAGTCTCCTATTTTAGTTTACCTGCTAACAACTTCTAGTATTTTTGCATATTCCTCATTTGGATTCTTTAAAGCCTTCCTTCTTGTATTTACATTGTAAAAAAGATCTTCAACCTACAAAGAAAAAGTTCACAATTAAAAACAATTTTTAAAATTCTCTCTTACTACAGAATTAATTGAAATCCATCCTGTTAATTATTATTTTATATATAAATTTTCTGAGAATACTTTGGTTTATGAAAAATCAAATTTCAGTGTATTCCTTAACTCCCTAGGTTCACCTAACAAACTGCAACTTCAGAGAGTATATACTGTCATGTGCCTCACAACGTAATTGGTGCAAGGGGAACAGAAAAGGAACAAGAGAGAACAGGCACAAAAACCTACTGTGATCTGAGTTCCTTGGTTTCCAGCACAGGGCTTCGGAGGGGCTTTGATTTTTCCATCACTGTAAGTAGCTCTAGGAAGAAAATAAGAAGTTGTCAGTCATCCAGATTTACAGGAGGGCAGACATGGACAGATGAAAACAGAGGATGAAAACAAAAGAAATCCCATCATTGTCACAATCTTCCCAGCAAAGCATTTGGGACACTGAGTATTAGCTTCCTCCACCTTTCTGCTAGAGCAAAACTGTCTTCATTGATTGTAAGAGCCAGAGGGGAAGTGGGAGAAAGGGAATAATAGCAGAGGAAAGGAGGCAGATCATGGCATATGCATTTTGAAATTCTATTACTGAGACTTTTCCTCCAAAGGCAAGATTACTGCATTTTTTTCTTTCTTTAGTAGCTAGACACAGCCTAATAACAATTATTCCACAAGATTTTACACTTCAATTATGCTAACAAGAAATTCTTGACTTTAGTCAAAGACCTGTTTTCTTTGACACTAACAGGATTTTGAGCATAAGGGATTTGTGACCCATAGAGGTCTTTCAGCTAACAAAGTTATAATGATCCATAAATTCAAAGCATATACTTTTTATTTCCCTCTAATATACCCTGAATGCTTAATGCAAGAAAGGCCACAGTTGCACAATCTTTTGAAAAACCAAGATCCAGAACATCTCTGTTTCCACTCCCTTTTCTTAAAGGTAGTTAAGAAATTAATGGAAAAGCTTATAATTTAGATTAAGTTTTCAAAAGACTATCCAAAATTCTTTTTGGATAGGATAAAGCACATATCACATCATAAAGGTAAGATAACAAACTAAGTGCAAGTTCCTGTGCTGAGACTTGTGAAATTTGCTAGACATGATGCCCGTAATATACATGCAATTTATTATTCTGAAATGTAGAAAAACAAATGTTTAACCTACATTAGCTACTGAAATAGAAGTTCTTTCAAGATTTCCTGCCTCCCCACGCTACCTCCATCAATTTTAAAATACATTATTAAGCTAAAGCTTACCTTTACAATTTGAAAAAAATACATTTTGTCACATTCCAAGTCTTTTTGACACCTGTCCTTACCAAACCCTCCTCCATAACAGGAGCTCTGAAACTGATACATCTGTTATTGCATGCAGCAGAAGTCACCAGGGTAATAGGCAGCATACCTGAATGCACACTTTGCATCAGCTGTTTTAGTTGTTACTGTGACATGGGCAACATGACTGATGCTAGCCAAGGCCTAGGAAAAGAGAAAACATCTTTGTAAACCTTGCTCTGCACAATGCTGAGGCATGTCCACACCTTAAACACCATCACTAAATTTCAATATACCACTAGCAAGTAATTAATAAAAATCTTTACAAGGAAATTGCAGGTGAGTAAAGCTTAAACAAATTTTAGTATCTATAATACTAAACTTCCAGTAATTTTATCCAGGAGATTGTTCTGGCTTCCCTAATATTTTATCTTGATGATGCAAGTGGTTAAACGTGTAGCAAAACTAAAAGAAATTTGCAAAATTATTACAGTTGTGCCTTTTTCTTTTTCATGTTAACTAGAAAGCAGCTGGAAGATTTTAGCTGCTGCTCTCTCACTCCTGCCCAAGTTCTTCTTTTGACTGTAAGTAATATTACAACGTTAGGTGACAATGGTTTTCCTGGAAAACTCACTGGACATGTCTACACAGATGAAACCAGTCTCAGGATCAGATTCCACTGGCTGTGGAGATGATTATGTTGAAAGTGTGTGAGGAGAGGACCCAAGCAGTCTGCTCTCTGGAGCATGTGAGCATCTATGTATATGAGCACAGGACAGACACTCATATATCTTATTCATTAGGGAAAAGCTAAACTCATCCTTGACTGTTCTTCCAGAGTTTAGATACAGTCTGTGAGAGTATGAAGAACCAGTACATCTGCGGGTCAGAGACACTAACCTTGTCTAGCAGCAAACACCACTGTACATTTTGCACATTTACTTTTAAGTGTGGCATTTAGACAAATGTCTGACATCAAAGATTCACCTCCCACTCAAATCCTCCACTGTCTTTTACCTGTACATTCTTGAATCATCATTTGAGAAGAGAGGCTTTGTTTCAATTAAAAAAAATCTTATTCCAGAATGCAAAAAGAATATATACCTCCCTATAGGCATTCACCTAATCTTGACATGTATTTTGAACTATATTCACGTGGCAGACTCTCTCAGCAAACAGAAGCTTCTGTAAAGAGTACTGGGAATGTGATACTATGCAGAACCCACTACAGCAGAATAACAGCAATGAACAGTTTCAAAACCTTGATGAAGAGCTTACCTCGCCCCTAAAACCATATGTAGAAATGCTAGCCAAGTCTTCAAATTTTTGCAGTTTACTCGTAGTAAATCTCTCACATACGATGTCGAGATCTTCTTTCTATGTGAAAGGGACAAGCAACAATCACTTTCCGAGTTTTTTTAAGATCAGAAACACTTGTAAATTGAAATAATTTTTAAAAGGTAGTATCAAACAGCAGCATACACCTGTCAACTTTGTTTACTTACTCTGATACCACAGCCATTATCTTGAACCTGGATGAACTTCAGACCACCTTCTTTAACTACTACCTGGATACTCGTAGATTTAGCATCCAAACTGCAGAAACAAAGAAAGCAATTTCAACCCCAGAGCTCTGTTTAATATCTTTATCCATGACCTGGATGAGGGGATTGAGTGTAGCCTTATTCAGTTTGCAGATGACACCAAGTTGGGCAGAAGCACTGATCTGCTGGAGGGTAGGAAGGCTCTGCAGAGGGATCTGGACCAGCCAGATTGATGGGCTGAAGCCAGTGGTTTGAGGGTCAACAAAATAAAGTGCCAGGCCCTGCCCTTGGGTGACAACAACCCCATGCAGTGCTCCAGGCTGAGGGAAGAGTGGCTGGAAAGCTGCCATGTGGAAAAGGACCTGGGGGTACTGCTCTACCAGCTAGCTGAACGTGAGCCAGTGAGTGCCCAAGTGGCCAAAAAGGCCAATGGCATCCTGGCCTGTATCAGCAATAGTGTGGCCAGCAGCACCAGGGCAGTGATTGTCCCCTATACTCAGCACTGGTGAGGGCACACCTCAAACCCTGTGCACAGTTTTGAACCCCTCCCTACAAGAGAGACATTGAGAGGTTGGAGAATGTCCAGAGAAGGGTGACAGAGCTGGGGAAGGGTCTGGAGCACAAGGCTGATAAGAAGCTGAAGGAGCTGGGGGCGTTTAGCCTGGAGAAAAGGAGGCTCAGGGAGGGATCTTATTGAGAAGGAATTACTTATTTCTCTCACCTCCCTGAGAGGAGGTTGTACCAAGGTGGGGGTTGGCCTCTGCTCCCAAGGAACGAGTGATGGGTAAAGAGGAAATAGCCTGGACTTGTGCCAGGAGAGGTTCGGATTGGATATTAGGGTGGTCACAGAAAGGGTGGTCAAGCATAGAAACGGCTGCCCAAGGAAGTGTTTGAGTCGCTGACCCTGGAGGTATTTAAAATACCTGGAGACGTGGTGCTTAGGGACATGGCTTAGCAGTACATTTGGAGTGGTGGTTTAATGGTTGGACTTGGCGATCTTGGAGGTCTTTTCCAACCTAAATGAATCTATGAATCCTTAACCTAGCACCGAAAGCAGACAATTCACAAGTTTCTCAAACAACGACAAAACAAGCCGGAACACAAAAGCAGACAGACACGCGGCTTTCCAAGCGGAGCTGCTTCCCGTAGGAGCACACGCAGGCACCGCCCCTCCTCGGCACCCGGGCTCCCGCTCGGCCCTGGCTGCCCACCGGGACGCGGGGCCGGGACGCGGGGCCGGGACGCGGGGCCGGGACGCGGGGCCAGCCCCGGCAGAGCCCCCCCGCCCCACGCAGCGCGGCCGGGCAGCGGGAGGGGCCGTCCCCGCGTTACCAGTTCTCGATCATCTCCTTGATGGCGTTGGCCGGCCTCTGGATGACCTCGCCGGCGGCGATGCGGTTCACCACGGCCTCATCCAGCCGCCGGATGACGCCGGCCATGGGCGCCGCCGGGCGGGAGCCGCGCTCACCCCACCGCCGAGGCCGGGCGGGAAGCGGGGCGGGAGGCCGGGCTCGCCGCCGGGGAGGGGCGCGCCCCCTGGCGGAGGGAGGCCGCGCTGAGGGAGGGGAGGCCGGGCCGGGCCGGAGCCGCCGGGGCCGCGGCCCTCAAGGGGCCCCGGGTGTGTCCGACCGGGGTGTTCCGGGGCACAGCGGGCTGTGCCTGAGCCAGCAGGGTCCCTGCGGCCTAGAAACCAGTGGGCGTTACATACCAGCAATGTACCCCGGTGATACCCTGGGGTACATTGCCAGCAGGTCGAAGGAGGTGACCCTGCCCCTCTACTCAGCCCTGGTGAGGCCACGTCGGGAGTGCTGTGTCCAGTTCTGGGCTCCTCAGTACAAGGACACATGGAGCTCCTGGAGCAGGTCAAGCAGAGGGCAACAAGGTTGTCTGAGCATCTCTCTTACGAGGACAGGCTGAAGAAGCTGAGCTTGTTCAGCCTTGAGATGAAATGACTGAGATTGGACCGTATTAATGTGTATAAATATCTAAAGGATGGGTGCCAGGGAGATGGAGCCAGGTCCTTCTTGGTGGAGCCAAGCAATAAGATGAGAAAGGCAATGGGCAGAAACTAATGCACAGGAAGTGATGCACAACTGAATATGTGGAAGAACTTCTTTACTGTGTGGGTGACTGAGCACTGGAACAAATTGCCCACAGAGGTGTGAAAAACGCCAATCACTTGTTTTTAAATTTTTAAAAGTTTAATAGTAATAAAATGGTTATAAAAATAGTAATACAATTAGAGTAATAATAATTTGGACAAATTGGATTAGGGCAATATGAGACGATAGAGACAAAAGTTACGGACATCCGGGTACCTTTTTCTGGGCAGCACAGGACACCCGTTAACAAAGGATTAATTCTTAAAAATAATAGCTTGTTGCATATTCACACACTTCATACATGATGCATAAATTCCATTCAAATACAGGATTCTGTCTGGTCATCATCAACTTCTTCCTCGGAATCCTAACAGCGCCTTCGAGGTGGGAAGAAGTTCGTTTTTTCTGATAAGAGGGCAACAAATTCTTTTTCTCTGAAAGATTTAGCTGTCCTGTGGCTGCTATCTCACTGCAAGTCCTTTCTTTAAAAAAAGTATCCTACATAGCATAGTTTCTATTTTAACATTTTTTATAACCTAAAACTATATTTAACACACTACTTAAGAGATTTAATACAGCATTACTTTCTAGCACAACACATATAATATTCATTTTAATATTTGCAAAAAGCCAATCATAAAATATGCATTTTTCACAAAGGATATTGTGGAAGTCTCTGTACTGGGGATATCCAGGAACTGGATGCAATACTGGGCCATGTGCTCCAGGGTGTCCATGCCTGAGCAGGGAGGTTGGATCCGATGACCCAGTGCGGTCCCTTCCAACCTGACCTACTCTGTGATTCTGTGAACTGCTGTGAGCACTGTGGCATCCCTCAAGGCTGAGCTCCGTGCCCATGACAGCAGGACTGCACTGCTGTGTGACTGCCACTACGTGTCTCCAATCACAGCATGCTTTCCAGGGCATTTCTGTATCCACTGTGATATTTATCTCTGCAATCGCAGTACATGTTGTTACTCAGTAATTACTCAAAAATATAAAGCAGATCCTTACTTGTGCAACAGCTAAAACTTGGCAGCAACTTCCAGGCTTTGGAGTCTCTTGAGGTTTGGAGACATTTGTTGAGCAGAGCTCTTGCTTCCTCTGCCAGTGCAAATAAAAAGGGGGGTTAAGTATTGAAATGGACTGCCAGGGAGGTGGTGGAGTCAACATTCCTGGTGGTATTAAACTACTGGTTGTGGCACTTGGTGCCATGGTCTAGTTGACAAGGTGGTGATCAGTCAAAGGCTGAACTAGATGATCTCAAAGGTCTTTTCAGCCATGAATGATTCTGTGATTCTGTACAATCTCATGCATGGTTCTGGGACTCATGGTTGGAGCATGACCAGTATATGGCAGACTGGAAGCTGTTCCCTTCCAGCAGAGGAAGAGACCACAGCCACAATGCAATGAAACCTGTTGGTCTCACAGTGGTCCTGACCAGCAGGGTTACAAACAAAGGAGTCAGTGGAACACACATGAATTAAACTGCTGCACACTCAGCATGGCTTTGGGCCTGTGTTGTGCTGCACAAACTCCTTCCCCCTAGAAGAGCCTCAGCCTCATTGTAAAGGAGGAAGCTGCTGGCAGCTCCCCCTCCACACCAGCAATTACACCACCTGTGAGGCCTTTCCCTTATCTACAAATGCAGCAAGGAGTTCTCATGTGAACATCCTTTCTGTTTGACAGCAGAAATGATGAATGGATTTTCTTCATGCAAGAAAATCCTACAACAGCTCAAACAGCCAAAATGAGTAACCCTTTCTGCAGACAGGGTCTGCATGGTGCAGTACGCTTGCACTGGAAGCCCATTCAAGGCTTCACCACTTAAGGCTCCCAGTATCAAAAGGGATGTAAGATTATTTATACTATTGTGTCCTCCTTTATTTTTCTATCTCAAATAAGAGATGGTACTGGGATGGTAGCAGTCCAGCATGTCCTGGTGCAAAACAGCTCTTCTCTGCATTTCCCTCAGCACAGTAGCCACTGCTAATTTCATGCAAGCTGTAAATAGGGCTTCAGAGAAGCAAAAGCTTCTCCAGGATGGCAGTGTCACTTCAATGCCTCGTCAGGGTGATGTAGCAAGTGTATTGCTGTGTAAAACACCTGAGGGTATTCATGTTTTTTATGTCTTGCTATGTCTTGGTAGCTGCAGCACCAAGAAATGGACATCATTCCACTTGAATATGCTCTACAACTGGCATCTCTTAATCTAGTGTAATATAACTTCAGCTTCTTCTCATCCTCTTCATATCCACCTGTCTTCATCTTTGAAATTGTACATTAATTGTAGAATTCTGACAGCAATAAACAAAGCAGTTTTCACTTTGCAGAAGTGAAAAAGAAAAAAAACCTATCCTGAGAAATATCCCTTCACAGCTGTCACTTTAAACAGGATGATCCTGGCCAAGGTCATGAAGAAGATCCAGTCCCTCTGAGGAACATGTAGAGCAAGCAGCAGAACCACTTCTGTGAGTGTTAAGGACTAAGCATGTGAAACCTGGACTGGTGGTACCTTGCTATAAGATGCTTTGTCTTCCAAGGACATTTTGTCCTCAGAACTGTCTGGGATGATTGCTACCAAGTTTCACTCTGTCTAATTCCTGTCCATGTGTACAGGTGCCTGCAGGGCCCTCAAGCATGACAGATCTCCACAAAAGCCCCTTTTGAGGCTGACTTCAGGTTCCCCAGTTTTTGATCTTGGCAGAAATACCTGGGTGGAAGACAGCAATCCTGCCCCACCACCTCCCTGCCTGTGGCTTCCTAAACCTCCAGACTGCAATAACAACTATTTTGGCCATGGTGCACTTTTGTTTTGACTTGCAGGAAAAGATTCAGGAGCTGTTAGGGTGAGTGGGGCAGGGGGCAATGGTTTAATTGGGACAAAGAGAGGGCATCCTACTGTACACTCATCTTGACTGTGTACTGACCTGGGAAGCACCAGGAGGGTGGGGAGCACTGAACTTCGGATCTGATGGACACTGCTCCAGGATCTGAACTTAGAGGAGGAATCTGTTTTCAGTGGCCTTGGACAGTCACAAGCATCACCCAGAGCAGCTGGAAATGGGAGTAGGAATTTGCTGGATCTCAGCATTTGATCTGGGACAGAAGACATTTGCTCCAACTCTCCCTTGTCCATGCTGTTGCTGTCAGTATCTGCCCTGGACCAGCCTGTAGGAAAATCTTCACTTATGTTCCTTTTACCTGCGTTAAAGTTTGTATCACAGAGATGCAGCTCAGGATGTCATTTGCATGAAGCTTTAAAACTTTTATATTGTCTGTGCCAAAACCCTAATTTCTGTGTGGAAGCAGGTGTGAAAAAGTCTATTTCTCTAACTGCAAATAGTCATCAAATATTTCTTCCTATTTACATCGCAACTGCTCCAACTGGAGGTCAGCCCTGCTTGCTCATATCTGGCAAGCTTTGCTCTCACCCATTCCAGTTTGGATGGTTTTCTGTGACAGTGTGTTAAAAAATAAATTTGTTTTTATTAAAGCAAATAAACCCCAAAATTTAAAATAATTTAGGAAGATATAACCAGTGTATTTTGGTGCCAGAGCACAGAAGTGGTGTTAGAGCCAAAGAAGTGGTGAAGAATGAATAGAAAGAACCTGTTGGAATCTTAATGCTTTTTAAGATCCTAAAGAGGAAAGTTGATATATTTAGCAATCAATGTTATGAAATTTCAGAAGGCAAGAATTAGTTTCCTAGAAAGACATGAAACTGAAACAGTTCCACAGTCATCAGAGAAGTGTAGTGAGTTTTTTCCCTTAAGACATAAAGGATCATAAAAAAAAAAAAAAAAAAAAAAAAAAAAAAAAAGAAAAAAAGCAATAGAAGAGCTGCAGTCTTCCAAAAATCTTACTTGTGCTGGGAAAATGTGGCCTAAGTGTAGTAAGCAATATGGATTTTAAATGCTTTGTTTTTTACTAGAAAATCTATTTTCTTAAATGGAAAGATCTATCTAGTTTGGGGTCTGATAAAATTAATCTAATACATTCTTTTAGACATAAGAAAGAAGTTTTTTATAATGAGGGTGGTAAAACAATGGAACAGGTTGTGCAGGGAGGTAGTGGCAGCCTGATCCCTGTAAACATTCAAGATCAGGTTGGATGGGGCTCTGAGGAACCTGGTCTAGTTGAAGAGATCTCTGCTCATTGCAGGGGGGTTGGGCTAAATGATTTTTAAAGGTCCTTTCCAATCCAAACTGTTCTGATTTTTTTTAATATCATTTTGAAGTCCTAGCCACTCATTACCTGCAGCATGTACTTACTATTCCAATTCAAATATATTAGGAACCCCAGAAAACATCTTTGAAACTTATTTGTAAATAGTTACTGACCCCTTCAAAGTCAACATTGCTTTATTTGCCTTGAGCGGTTAAAAGAGAGTGTTAAGAAATAGTAAATAAGGTTTAGGAAAGAATTGGAGCATGGGATTGTAGCAGAGGGGAAGCAAATAAAGCCTGGCTGGTTAAGCATCATGCACAACACTGTCTTCTGTGTGAAAATGGAACCCAGGACTACATTCTGAAACACGAGACGTGCCTGAAAAAAGGCAGAGATCTGCTACACTGAAGAAAGGATTGAAGAAATCTATTTGAAACCTTAGGATTATTAGGGTTTTAGACTGCAGCTTAAGCAGAATAGGAGGTTAAAAGATGAGGATTCCTTGAAAAAAAAAAAGAGCCTGATTTCCTGTTTGTTTTTAAAGAGAAGCAAGTTGAGCAGCATTCCAGTACCCTACCACTTTAATAGAATTCCTTGTAAAAAACAGCTGGGTTTTTTTAGGTGATATGCCTGTATCTGGAAATGTCTTCTCATTTGCCCTTGAATAAGTTCTCATGATGTGCATGTTAGTGGAAAATGGCATCTTTCACCCTTCTTACAGTTTTTAATGTCAAACTGCAGCATAGTTTATGACAGTTTCTCAAAAATGTCTCCAGTTGCCAAGGAAGAGATAATTGAAAGAATGCAAACAAATAACCTTGATTCACAGACCTCTGCTTCTTTTCAGTTTGTCTTGACAGGCACTCAGAGTATCCAGGCAGTTCTTTTAACCCTTATCATTGCAGAATACAGACCCACTCTTTTTGCAGTGAATTTCTTGCATCTTTAGGATGTAGAATAAAACATTAACACAGAATTTGTGTGACAAAGGTTGGCTCTATATCAACAGCAGAAGAAATTGTACTGGCAGTACTGATGTGTTACTAAACCTATCTACAGAGAAGGAGCTGCTTTGAGTGGATGCAGTGCCTACCTAACCCCCCACACACACAACCCCCCCATCTCATGACAGAAGAAAAGGTCTCAGATTCATGTTCCACTGAAATCAGATTATCCCATATATAATTCAGGACAGTACCTGACACAGGATCACTTGTTTAGCCACAGTAGTTTTATTCTGAGTTGGTCACTCATAGTCCAGGGTTTGGTGAAAACATGCTTCTATAAGTGGAACAGCTGCTCCAGACTACGTGTCAAATGCCATTATACAAAGCCTCAGGCATTTGCATGAGGCAAGAGGAATTTCTGCTGAACAATATTGCCCCAATAAAATTTTTTTCACCTTAGTTTATAGTGCATTTTTATGAGTTCAGAAGGAAAACATGTTCTGGAGGCTCATGATGAGAAAATAACTTGGAAGTATTTGCATCCTCTCATCACACCCTATGTATGCAGTCCTGTCAGGTAAGGAGTTATTTAGTCCACTTGAGATGGCCCTGGAGCATTCAGATGAGCAGTATGATTTGTGCAAGATCCTATAGGACATGCCTGATAGAATTTGGAATAATTCTTTTTTACCAGTATGTTAACCATAATATCACTTCTCCACCTAGAATATGGGATCATTACTTGTTATCTCTTTGGCATTAAAAACTGTCACAAGCAGAATGCTTATGCAAATTAATCAGGTCACTATGAAGGCAGCATTTTCCATGGTCCTAAAATGGTATAAAGATGGAATTTTTGACACCAAATTTACGCCAACTTTTCTTTTCCACCCATTACAGTAACAGCATTGTTCCATGGTATTTAAATTTTTCCGAGCTACTGTTCATGATGATGGTAGGGTTTTTTTTTTATATCCTACTTCATAACTTTGATAACATCTTCTGGACCAATCAGGAAGTATGAAACAAAAGGACTGTTTTATTCCTTTGTTTTTGTAACTTACTTCCTGTGTGACTGTGTATTCTTCAGCATGCAAGAGTTACTTTTATGAAGTATTTTGTGAGGTCCTGATGGTGTAATACTTCTGCATAACATTGTATGAAATCTGCTACTGGATTTTTTTCTCAGGGATTTTGTATATTCTGAAAGATCAGGTTTTTTTGGCGTGGTGGCAGAGGAAGCTTAATATGGACTTAAAAGTACTATACTAACTATATAGAATTATATCTTACTGGAAAAAATAGAGAAAAAATTTTAAGTTATATACAGGTGTCTTCATCTTGAGACATAAGAAAGAATTTTTTTACAGTCAGAACAATCAATCAGTGGAAAAACCTCCTCAAGCTTGCAGAGGACTCCTCCATCACTGGTCCAAGGTGCAACTGGACACAGTGCTAGATAATGTCATCAAGGCTCCCTTTCCCACCAAAAATTGGAGCAGGTGAACTTTGGAGGCCCCTTCCAACCTGAGCTCTTCTATGGTTCTGTGTTTATTGCATGATTGGACTGCAGGAAAAAAAAAAATTTTTCTAATATTTTCATTGCCAGTAAACACTGGCAGTGTTTTAACCTAATTTTTATTGTGATTTAAGTCCCATTTTGATTTTGCTCTTTATCTTCAATACATTACATGAATGGACAAAATACATGTGCCAAAGTTTCAATACCTTGGCCTTTCCCATAATAGGTGAACTAGCTCTTGAGGGACATGTGAGTCTTGGGCTAAGAAAATCTCTAAAGACTTCCATTTTACTGAAATTCTGAGGTAAAATAAATGGAAAAAAAAAAAGCTTTATTTCCAGAAAGAAGTGCAGTGGGGGATAAGCCATACTTTTTCACAGCCAGTCAGTGATCTGCATGCTCTAAAATGTACATGTCACATTTTAGGACATAGGTGATTCAGATACTGAGCAAGGTCTGGAAAGATTTTACCACCACTCTTCTCAGGGTATTTAATGTCTTTTCAATGGACATCAAGAGTAGCAAAAGCATCATGAACTTCAGTCAGCTCTGCTTAATTTTCACTTTTGTGTTTCTCTTGTATGGAGACACCATACTCCAGTAACAAGAAAGCCTAAGCAAATAGATACAAATCCAAACAGAGAAATCCCTTACTGCAATATGGGCTATGTTCCATAACTGTAAGAACACCATGACCTCCAGATTCACATAAAATTTGTGTCATATTCTACAGAAGTTTCTGGGAATTTTAGATAATACTATCTGCAGCATGTAATTCAGGATTGGTTGCCTCCTTATGCTCTAATGAAAAATATAATGAAACTGTTATAAATAATAAATGAGAACGCCAAATCAATAATCAATAAAAAAAAAGGTTTTTATTTGGCGACCAAGATTCGGTCTCCGATAGCCACAATCAAAGGGCCAGTGTCAAGCCCGGGATCGGCGCTGGGTGAACTCTACTGCTTCAGATCTCCTCTGTTCACTAATGCTGTCTCTGCCAGGCTGCTTTTATACCTTTTTTTTCTGCCTGGGGCAGAGTTTCTCCTATTCTTCTCATCGCTTCACATATTCATGTAGTTTCCTTTTCTCTGTGCTGGGCTGGACAAAACCGTTTCTGGGAAGTGGTGAATGCTGATCATCGAGTTATGGGAATCTGGTATTGGGATGCACACCCTTGATGACTCTGACTGGCTTGATCATAGATTCTTTTCGGGTATTCATCGCTTGGGTGTCTCTGGACTGTCCTGGGAGAGGGCCCATCTCCACACCAAGCCACATCTTTCGTTTGCTAATTAGGTTTTTTCTCTTTGCTGCAGTCTGTGATTTCACAATTTGTGAAGCAATCTCTTTCCCTGACTGCAGCTTGTGGTTTTAGATCTTAAAGAATTTTTCGTAGAAGCACAACTTCTTTCATGTATATTTTACACAGGCACAAATTATTCCATAACATATATCACACAACCATTTTGTAAGCCTGTAGGAGTTAAAAGAGCTGTGGAAATCTTTCTGAGACCTCTGAATAAGTAGCAATCAGATGCTAAATTAAAGAGATCCCCACTATTTTTGAAGGTAATCAGAGTATATCACAGCTATATTGTCTTCCTCTAGTGGTATGATGGTAACTGTGTAAAATAGATGTGCCTTTTTTTAGTCAAGAATCTTTTTTTGATAAACTGGAATGGACACATGACCAATTTTTTCAGCACTTCCTATTTGAGTGAGAGGATTGGGTGTAGTGCTTGGTAAAAAGTATGTAACTCAGGAAGAGTAAATCCTGTCAGCATCTCCAGAACAAGACAAAAGTCTAGATACAGACCAAACAGGCAGTCCTACAGCTGGAGGAAACATCCTGCACAGATGCTCAGTTGTACAGGAATGGCCATGTCAGCCGTGCTGTACCCCTGGGGTGGAGGGGATCACATTGGCTCCATTGGAAGGTCCTGGAGGATGGGTGGCAGGTGGTGTCCTGTTTAGTAGTCTATGTCATGGGTTGGTTTTGAGATCACAAAAGGGGACAAGTGAAATTTGTAAAACCTGTTTGCACTTCTGAACCCATGGCAGTGCCCACTGTAGTCACTAAAAACAAATACCTCCTGCTTAAAACTTGGCACGAATTCATTACAAAAACAAACACAGAAAATCCTGCCAATCTTTCCTGGTGTGCTGCCAGAAGTATGCTAGTGCTGAGATCTGGATTGGAATATATTTGAATTAGTTGTCCTAGTAAACTTGCACAGATTCTTGACTTGTTTCCTGATACATAAGCATCTTCTGACCTTCGGGAATCTCTTCCTAGGAGCAATCATCTTCCTTTGTGTCACCAACACTGTCACCTCTGTTTCTCATGAAATAAAGCTCAATGCCACTCTCTCTTGCTAAAATCCTGTCCAGTCCTTGGTGTTGTAGATTGCATGTTCTTTGCTGGTTAAAACTTGGTCGTCATGCTCCAAAACATCTGATAACCCTCTGCTACTGTTATGTTCACAATTGGCTTCATACAGTTGTAGTGAGCTCAGCAAGGTGGCATTCACATATTACACCATTGTGAGAGACTGAACTGTTAAGGGATAATGACTCAAATCATTCCCCCATTTGTGGAGAAGCCAGGGTGCTTTGCTGAAATGGAAGAGGTGAGCTTTTGGGTGTATAATGGCTGGTCTCTGATCTGATAAGACAGAGGATGAATGATGGGCTGTGCGTGAGATAGGAGACATCCTTGGAAATTGGATGATGCCTGTTGTCATGCTATATTGTCCTCCTACAAACCACTGGGTTGTAGGGCTCCTTCGCCTGCTTAGATTTTCCTGGAAATTTTTCCTCACAATTACTTTGGGATTTCCGCCCCCGCCCAATGGCTCTGGTCTGCAACCACCAATTCAAACAAGGCTGTGCAGCAGCCAAGTCTTGTCCCTGGGCCTACAGGTGCTGAGATCTTTACTCTCTCGTCCTTTCTCTCTCTTTATTTCTTTCTTTTCCCTTGTATAAGGCCATAGGTGATGTTGTTGCACATTCACATTGCAATGTTTCCATGTTGTTATATAACTGTAGATAATAATAACAACCAAAATCACTACATACCTGTTTTTCTATGTAACCAAAATGTACAATAATAAACTCTACATATGTATATTTACAAAGACCAGCTATTTAGTGTTTTCACTCCAACCTACTCCAAGGGATCTATTAACAAGAACTTGGGTTACCCTTGCCTTCTGCAGCAGGTTGTAACAACCACACATAGGTGTCTGCACCCCATTAGAACATACAGGGATGGAAGCAACAAGGACATGAGTCTGAAGTTACTGACCCAAAATTACCTGAACAAGAACTGGGGAAAAATTATGTATCTAATTCAAAACAAAAGAGTGCAAACCCACACACCTTTGTTTTATTATTATTTCCGGTTTCTTCCAGGATGACTCATCTGTGACCACAAGCCTCATGTTTTTGTTTGTTCTGCCGCTGCCAGCTGTTGGTTGCCCATTCTCCAGACTCCTTCAGGCACCAGTACTAGGGAGACTTGCCAGTTCAAGCCTTCAACAAAGAAGTGCCTTTCCTTAAACTTTCACCATGCCCTCTCATCTCCACTTTCTTCTTTTGCCTCCACTCCTCCTTGCTCAGCTCTTTTGCCTTCAAAACAAATAGGCTGAGGGGACAGGTACAGAAGGAGCACATCTCTTTGCCCTGGTCACAGTTACTGCTCTCCTTGCCCATTCTTCATCCCTTGCTTGGCTCTCTAAGATTACTCGAACTGCTCCCACAGGAGTGACTACACTTTTTATAAGCAGTCTTGAACTGGCTGAGTTATTCCAAATTGTTTAGCAGCCACAAATAAAAATAGCAAAGAAAGGTAACTATTTTTGTGATACTAAGTGACTTTTATGCTTGCGCAGTTTTAATGCTACCATCAATAGCTGGGTTAAAGCCTAGCCAAGAGACATTGCTAGAGCAGTCTTGCCATGCACAACAGATTAAATTGCTTTCCTAACAGGATACACAGTGCTTGCTGTCACAGACTCCAGTCCCTACTCAGGACATACTGTGCCACAACTGTTTTAGTGTGTAAAGAATCACACTGGAGAATGGCTGTGTTGGTAGCAGACATGAGAGGAGCAAAAAGCTTTGTCTTTGAAAGAGCAACAGAGATTGTGTGTGCATCACTGACAAATGTAAAATCATACAGACTTCATGGGGGACAAGTAGTCCTTCAGGTGGTTTATGAGTGTACTGGCCTACATGATGATGGGACAGACATGGTTAAGCAGTCAGGCTTTATGGAAAAGGAGCAACAGAAAAGGATAATATGCAAGAAGCATTAGACAGGAGAGATGTAAAGGGATTTTTCAGCATCAGGGCAACTAGCAGCAGAATAACAAAATAGGCATGTATTTACCTTTGGTTACACTGTCTTTTAATTATTTTGTGCTTAATCAAAAGTTCTTTTAAAGCTGGTACTATTCTGAAGCACCTGGTTTCTCTGAAACCTGTTTCTTGACTCAGAAATAAAGCAGGGCAAACAGAAGTCCGTCACCAGTATCACTACATCAGTTCGAGATAGGGTTTTAAAGTCAATTAAACATCCTGAAATAATCATGTTGATAGAAGCTGCAGCTTTCCACAAAACCACACCTACACCACAAACTTTTGCCCTCATAGCTGTAATAGCTGAAGTTATTGTTTATGGCCAGCATATTTTTGTTGCCTAGCTGTCTTGCGTGGGGCAGTTATACCGGGAAATACATGTTTTTCTGTGTATGGTATCAGGGTGCAGCAGGGGCCAGCTCCCTCCCAAGGGCTGGGGACATGTGGAAATACCTGGGAGACAGGCCAAGCAGAGGCTTCCCTAGCCAGGGTGCATTCTGCCCCATGGGGATGGGCTGAGGCCAGGCTGGGATGTGTGCTTGCAGGCATGGATCAGAAATAGGCTTGGTGAGGGGAACTAGGGTCAGATTCAGCCCTGTGATTGCCAGGCCCATGTGTTCCCTAATCTCCGAAAACAAGAATAAGACTCCTGAGCACCAATTTTCCTGTGTTAAAGAGAGCATCATTTATTTAAGTGCCTGGAAGGCATGGGGGATCACTCATCCTAACATCACCCTGATTGTTACAAGCGAGTTGCTGATATAAAGTCACTACATGCATAGCGATTTTTACATAAAAAACCCTATTACCATAAAAAAATAATACCATATGTTTTTCACACAAGAAAACCTATTACCTATTACCATAAAAACCCTCCCCATGTCCCACAGGTTCCCAAATTTTGGCTGTAGCTGTCTTCCTCAGCCAGACGTCCCCTCTTTATCATCAAATGTCCTTGCATGGGGAATAATTTCAGCATGCCTTGCTTCCCTGCTAAAGGCCTGCAGACACAGTGTCTTCTCTGCTAAAAGTTCACAGTCACAGTGTCTTTCAGCTCACAGCTACAACAGAAATTGAATTAACCTTCAGGGAAGCACAGGGTCTGAAGGGTGTCCCAGGTGAGGTTGGTCAGGGCTCTTGAGGATGGTGGGTGTCCCTAGGCCCTGATGTACGGTGTCGTTTGTCCTCAGGGGAGAGGGACTGATGTTTGTTCCCCATTTCCAGTTGTGCTGGTGTCAGGCACATGTTGCCACTGCAATAGATGCACTGCCTTCAGGGCTGTCTGCCTTGCAGAAGGTGCAGGTCTGGGATAAGATGCAGCAGTATCTGACACACACTGTACTCTCGGGAGCCAGGAGATGCTGAGTGCACAGGAGAGTGAGAGCTGTTGGTGGAGTAGCTCTCTCAAGCTCAACATGACCCAAGGCCTGTGACATGCACTGCAATTCTCTTTCCTGGATGCATTATGAAGGCTCTTCTTCCCTTCAAAGTGAAGTTTTCCCATCATTGAAACAGAAGCAGAGATAAAAAGAAGGATTGCTAGCACTATGCCAAGACCCATCCTTCCATGTACCTGCATCATGAGCTCTGATGTACAGGTACATGTGTTGAGTGACAAGGAATGTGAGGGATCTATTACTCAATCCACCATGCAAAATAAATGTTTTCCCTTGGAAGGAAACCCACACAGACACCTCTACTCTATAGTCACAACAGAAGGGATTTGGGAGCTAAAGTATGTATAAATGGCTTTTTACATACTTTTCTGCTGCCTTACTGGGCTTTATGAGCACCTCCTCCCAGTGCTCTTTGTCCTTTATGAGCACCCCTTATCAACCAGCACACATAACTCCTTACTGCTTACAAACAGTACTGCCTCCCCGAGTGGGTCCACCCTTTCCAGTTTCTGCTGCTTCTCCACTCACACAGATCAGGAAATGCAATAATTTGCAGAGAGTAATTCACTGGCAATTCATGTGACATGCTGCAGTGAGAAGGAAACGCCCTGCTGCACACCCGAGAGAGGCTTGCAAGCTGCCAAGTTTCATTTTCACAGCTGAGTTATTAAAAAAACCCCAACTAGTTTTGTTTTCTGTCTCATGACTGTTTTGACAAACACACCCATAGCATGCCAACAGATGTAGCAAAGATTGTTGTGCCAGTGACAGGTCAGAGTCCCTTCTGCGTCAAAAAGCAGCGAGTTCCACTTTCTGTATCGGTATTAAAGTGGGCTGGTCCTTGGTTTCTCTGTGCTGCACTGAAACATCCCTAAATAACAATGATGGGGAGTTTGGACGTGTCAGAGACTGCAAAGATTGATGTCTTGAGACATTTTGGGGTGCATGTGCATGGGGGAAGGGGCAGGTCAGGCCTTGTCCTGGTGGGGTGGTACCCTGCCCTGTACACTCCCCCTGACTCAGGGCCTGTATCCCAGCCTGGCCATGGCTGCCAATCCCTGGCACACCGGGGGCAACGCTCCACACCCACCTCTGGAGACCCCAGCCCAGCTCCTGAGTGGCCAAATGACCAAAAGTCCTCCATGGGGGAATGGATCAGGAAGGCCAAGGTATATTAAAGGCTGAACATGAGGCAAGAACATGGCTCGGCCCTATCTCCTCTTGGAACTTTTACCTGAACACTGCTGGTGTTAACGTTCAGGAAGACATAATCACAGAATGATTATATGCAGATGCTTTTATTGAAAAGCTCTGGGTGTCAGGGGCACAGACCCAAATCTGACTCCAACATGGGTTCGGGATGAACACGTTTTTGTACCCTTATTGTTATATAACTACCTATTAATTATTAAAATTATTTTGTTCTATTGTATACTTTGATCTCATCCAAGCATGGATTCTTGTAATCTCCATCAAACCCCCCAAACATCGTTTCTCATGATAACTGTTAAGATTAATCAATAATCATATCCCATTACCAAACAATCATCACATTTAACAATCATATCATTTAACATATAACAATTATATCATTTATCATAGTCATTAAATGATTATACAGGTGCAGTTTGCATGATCCAGTAAAGCCTAACATTTTCCCAGGGCCTACCAGGTTCAGCCTTTCTTTCCAACTCCCCTGAATATCTCATGATTTTAGAAATACTTTATCCCTTTACTATCACTGGAACCCACAGTAGTGGGTAGCTGCATGTGTCCTTTTCTATGTCTTTTTTGCCCTTCTCTCTTTTTCATTCTTCTAATTTCCTCTTCTTGGAATTTTTGAGTAACTTAAAACTGAATGGATGTAGAGTTTGCTAAGTTGAATGGACCAAGTTAATGTTTTGGGAAGTGTTTCATGTCGATTGAATGTTGCTCTAAACACTTTGCTAAAGTTCTCTGATTTTCTCAAGATGCTGAAAAAGTATTTTTTTGTTGTTTTGACCTTTTGAGCATGCCTTGTCATTATTTCTCTCATTCCCCTAACTCAAGAGTACACGAAGAACCATAAGCCCTCTAAAAGTCTTGTCAAGCCCAAGTTTTTTGGGGGCCTTACAGGAGGTCACATGAAATTCCAGATATATTAGAATGCATCAGCCATTCATTCCTCTCAACCTTTATATCGTGTTGATTCATCCAGGCACTTTTGCCTCAACAAGAACTCCAAAATCCCACCCATGTACTTTGATATCTTCAAGTGACTCAGGAAACAAGATTACACTATATTTCCCCACCTCGTGTGGATGCATCCAAAACAATTGTGGCTGTACTTTGACTGCTTTCTTTAAAAGCAGCTTTGTCTGTTATTTTGATGCACTCCCTTAGGAGCCAAGTGATATACAACCATACCTGCCAAGGTTAGTATTACTTTGTTTCTCTAGTCCCTAAATGGGTAGCAGGATAATTAATGTGAAAACTCAACACAGAAGAGGGATGCTTAGGGGAAGTCCATTTTTTTTGAGAATGGGATGGGTTGATACCAGGTGCCCATTAAAGCCACTCTATCAGTCCTCAGCAGGAATGGAGGGGAGGGATAAAGTGGGGAAAAACCCTTATAGGTCAAGACAAAGGCAGTTTAATAAAGCAAAAAAAAAAAAGGCTGAGTGCAGAAGCAAAGGAAAACAAAATATTTGTTTTCTATATTCTATATTCTTGAATATTCTATACTCTATATGCTTGAATATTCTATATTCTATATGCTTGAATATTCTATATTCAAGCAGGCCATACCCAGATAGTTGCTAGGAAGCAGGGTTTTAACATGCATAGTGGTAGCTCGGCCTCCAATACAGAGAATTCTTGGCACCCCTCTGTCACTGAAAAGATCTAAATGTGTCCTGTGCCCCTGCAGCCTGATGGCACCAGAGTACACTGTACACCATGGATTTTTACTTCTGTGGGTCTGATTGCTAGGCAACTAAATCTACGTGGTCCAGTAAGCCTGGCCATCCCTTTTCTCCTCCTGGTCACACAGGAAAAAATGAAGTGTGCCATGCAGCACATGCCTGGGGCTCCCTTTCCCTCCAACCAGGGCAGAAGAAGACTAATTTATTGCAGCATGTCCAACTGCCAAGGCACTGACCCATAAGGATGAAGACGTACAGAGATGGTCTTCAAAGTTTTGGAAAAGACTTGACTCCAAAAATGGAAGTGTTGATATCTGGGCAATACATTACTGCCAAACTGTTAGAATATGAAGCTGGAGCACTTCCTGCACGTGGCCTGTGTGCACAGGACATCCTTTGGATCTTTGGAGATCTCATAATTGTTTGGATCAGTGTAGATGACTTTCATCACCACTAACTATCTCCTTTCTCTGTGGTAGGTACACGTTCCTGGCAAGTTCACAAGGTCTTCCTTGAATGGGTACTCTGCTCTCACCCTTGAGAGGAACCATCTCCAAAGACTGTAAATTGCTGACTCTACTCCACTCTCTCAGCTCTCTGGTTTCTAGCGAAGGATCCCAGCTGTTGGATTTCCCTACTCTCCACCTCTGACTGCTGCCCTGTTATCCCAGCTCTGGAGCAGCCAGGCAGAAATCCACTCACTTATCTGGTGGCTATGATCTTCCTAATGTATCTTGAAATTCTGATGAAGTCAGGGACTGGGTAGTTTCTGCTTCCTGTATGAATTCTCTGACATATTTTTCCAATTTGTGTGCAGAAAAGGCACGCTGTGAAAAGCCAGCGTCCACAAAGGAAACAGAGGAGTCTTGCAATTTTATTTGAATAAAGGGAGAGTGTCCCCCAGGCCATACTCCCCGGCTTCTCTCTTGAGGTATTGAAGGTGCAGCCTCCTCTAATCCTAAACTTCCAACCATATGTTGCCCTCTTCTTTTACCACTGGCTGAAGTACAGCCCTCCTGAACCACCTACTGCATATTCCCCCCTGCCATTGAACTTATATGGTCATTTTCCCTGAAAGTTTGGAGGCTCAGGTTGTTTGGGTTCTGCAGACCCATCAGCTCAAATTGTCCGGGATCTGCAATAGACTTGTTGCAGACCCATTTCTCCAATTACCTAAAGTTCAGAAGTCCAGTCTGGGTCAAACTGCCTAGGTTCTGTAAGAAATTCACAGGGCTTGATGTTCGTAGAGATGTTAGATCCATTTCAAAGACACTAACACCTGCTTGTCCTAAAGACCCCCACAGCTGTTCTTCTAAGACCTGATTGTTTTTTTCAGACCTAGGCCTTACTGAAGACATCAAAACCTATGTCTCCTACCATTAGTGAAGAGCCCAAACCCCATCTTCCATTTGTGAGGACGTCAGCACCCATTTTTTATCATTTGTCAAAGAATCGGCTTCTTGCTCAGACCTTTTCTCATCTTCTTCCTCCTCTTTTACTAATTGACAATATGGATCTATTGTTTTCTTCATCCACTGTTTTTTTTCTCAGTACTGGGAGAATTATTGTAGCTGTTGTTTGGGTTCCTGTCTCAACCACGTTCCTCTGAGAGTACTGAACTGTGGCTCCATAGGCACAGGCAGGACCCAGTACAGTGCTAGAAGCTGCTGGTTTTCCTTGGAATAAGCAAGGCACCCTTCCATCAGTTTGTGGCATGTCAGTTTGCCAGGATAGCCTGCCTCTTCAGGTGTGAATTTCCAGGATTTGGTAGATGATAACTGCCCCAGGAACCTGCCCAAATCCTTCCACACACCCTGCCACCCCAGGACCAGCTGTGCCAGGGCACATTTCAGTATCACCTCATCTGAAAATCGTCTTCTCCTACATCAGGATGACACTGGATTCCACAAACCCCATAATATGCTAACAGTGTTAATAAGTAGTATTAAACAGTTCATGTAAGGATGAACAAGCATCTCTGAGGCCTGCCTAATAAAACCATCTGCATTATTCCCAGGCATGAAGTGGGAATATATTTATATATATCTATATATATATATATTTCCTTGTGCTCACAATAAGATACTTCCTCCAGAAGAGCAAGGACAGAAATGCCAGGGCAAAGGACAGAACCATTGCTTTTATTAACATGTTCTAAAGCTCAACTAAATAAAGAGATAAGCAGTGCAGTCAACAATCTCTGTGACCTGCATAGGAGCTTGACGGTGAATAGCCATTGCAGCTATAGAACACTTCATACAAAGCTCTTGTTATCTTGTGCCCCATGCTGGGCATGAAAAGGACTGTGGTGGGTTCACCTTGTCTGGAAATCAAAAGGCCATCAAGCTGCTCTGCCACCCCCCTCCTCAGCAGGATGGAGAGGGAAGGAAAAAAGATGGAAAAAGCCCTCATGGGTCAACATAAAGGCAGTTTAATAAAACGGATGCTTATGCAGTGGTAAGAAACTCCAAAAGATTGTTCTCTACCTCCCATCAGCAAGCAATATCCGGCCATGACCTGGGAAGCAGCAGGGCTTCAGCATGTGCAGCGGCCGCTCTGGAAGGCAAATGTAAATAATGAATGCCTCACCTTCCTACTCCTTTCTATTAGCTTTTATATTTGAATAGGTGTCACGTGTTCTGGAATATCCTTTTGGCCAGCTGTCCTGGCTGTGTCCTCTCCCAAGATCTTGCCCACCGCCAGCCTACTGGTGAAGGAGCAATGTAATGTTGGTTTTAGCTCCTAAAGCAAAACCCAGCACGGTGGGGGCTGCTGGCAGTGAAATTAAATCCATCCCAGCCAGCCCGGATACAGAGGAAGACATGCACGTGGTAACACTCAATATGACAGAAAAAAACTTTATTAGAAATGCGATTAACAGAGGGGTGAATTATTGAATGATCTCCTGTGAAGTATTAATCTTGGACTCACTGATCCACTTTTTATGGTGTGAAAAGACCATGGCAAACGATAAATCAGCGAACAGTTGCATGGCAGGAGGAGAAGGCTTCACTCCCGAGGTGATCCTTGCACAGTGAAGTCCCAAGGAGCCACAGCTTCCCGAGAGCGGGGTTGCCGTGAGAATCCAGCGGGACAGCGCGGCGCCTCAGGACGCGGGGGTGGCCTGGACCGCAACAGCGCCGCTTTTCCAACCATCCTGAAGGCACCGCTAGGTCATTTTAAGAAATGTCACTGGATACGCTTCCCGCTGCGGAGGGAGCCCAGAGCCACCCCAGAGCCCCTTCCCGAACCTTCCGGCGGGGAGACGGACGCCCACTGCCTCCCGCTGCCGCCACACTCCCTGCGGCGGGACGGGACGGGACGGGACGGGACGGACACATCCCCCACAGGGGGGCCCATGCCCCACGGGCGGGGCGGTCCCGTTTCGATTCCCGGACCGCCGTGGATCTGTTTCGCTTCCCCCACTCGCACTCGCGCGGTGACGCGGGCGGCGGGGGCGGGACGCGGGGCGGAGAGTATAAGGGCGACAAGCGGAGCGCCCCGGTGGCGGTGGCGGCGGGGGACGGGCAGGCAGGTAGGTGGGTGGATATGGATAGATTGATTGATGCGGTGCCTCGGCCGCCCCTCGTACCCCCTCACCCTCCCGGTGAGGGCAGCGCGGTGCGGGATGCGGGGAGCGGCGGGCTGAGCTGCCCGCGTCCCCCGCGCCGCTCCATGGATGCTTGGTGTGGCGCGGGGGCAGCCGCGGCCTCCTGGGGGTGCCTTCCCATTCCCATCTCGGTGGGAGCTTCCTGCGTGTTTGGAGCAGTTCCGGAGAGGGGACGCGCTGCCCCGGGCCGGGAGCGGGGGTGCGGGATTTGGCGTGTGGGCAGCGCGGGTGGCTGTGCTGGTTGGAAAGCGTGCCAGGGAATGTGTGGGGTGGATGAAGGAAAAGGAGGAGAGTGCGTTCTTGCTCCGGCCGGGCATCTCGAGTGTGTGTTGGCCTGGTGTGGTTTGCGCAGAGGAGCTGGGGGAGATGGGATGCCGTGTCCGTGCTTAAAAAGAAGACGGAGAACTCCTTTAGCATAGCCCGGAGCGAAGCATTGCTTTCGGTGGTTTTGGGTCCTTTCCCTGAAAAGCAAAAACTCTTCTACAAGGTCGTGGAGTGGTCACTTAACAAAACAGACTTTTTCGACTGGAAAGGAGTTTGAGCACACTGCAGAAGAATAAATGCAGAAGGATCTCTCACCAGCTTTTGGGGTTTTTTTAAAGCGATTTACAGGGAATTAACTTCAGATTTATTGCGAATGGGAAGAGGCTTTGCTTTCCCATGAAAACATGCCAGAAGGAGTATTTCCTATCAGTGTTTTTTAACCTACATGCAATTAAGTTTGTCAAGCATTGCCTGTGAACTGCGCAAGCTTGAAAACCTTGATGTTAGGGCAATCTTGGTGTTTTGGTCTTGGGGTGGGGTTTTCGTTTGTTTTTTCCTCATTCCAGAATGAATACCCTCTGGAGTGAATCTATACAAAGGAAATATGCAGGCTGTTTGTTTCTCTTACCCGATCGTAGAATCATAGGAAGTGCTGAGTTGGAAGAAAGTTACCAGTATCATTGAGTCCAAGTCCCGGCCCGACACAGCACACCCCCCCTAATAATCACACCGTGTGCCTGAGAGCGTTGTCCAAATGCTTGTTAGCTCAGACTTGGTGTTGTGACCACTGCCCTGGGGAGCCTCTTCCTGATATCCAGTGTAAACCTTGCCTGACTCAGCTTCAGTAATTTTCATCGTGTCCTGTTGCTGGTCACGAAGAATGGAGAGATCAGTGCCTGCCCCTCCTCTTACGCTCATGGGGAAGTCGCAGAGAGCAAAGAGATCTCCCTTTGGTCTCCTTCAGGCTGAATGAACCAAGTGACCTCAGCTGCTCCCTACAGAGATTCCTCTTCAGCGTCCTTGTGGTCTCCTTTGGATGCTCTCTAACAGCTTAATGTATTTTTTATTTTGTGGTGCCCCAAACTGCACGTAGTATTCAAGGTGAGGCCACACCAGTGCAAAGAAGAGCAGGACAATGATGACAGGAACATTGCCGGGCTGAGCAAACAGCTGCAGCAGTGTAAACAAGTCCCTCTTGGACTGAGTTAGGTCTTGTATGGCTGAGCTAGATTAGGGATTTCAAGACTGCTGTTGTTTCAGAGAGAAACAGAAAGATTAGCTTTTCCTGCTGTTTTGAGGTTTTGGTGGTTTTTGTGTTGACCCAGTAATGACGCTGTGCAAGCAGAATATTGAACATGCTTTTGCATCATTTTTTTTGTATATAAAATGGGAAATGCAAGTCTTTTCTTAATTTACTGGAAATCATAGGTATTTGTATGTATAAACAGGTGTGTTCTTGAAAAGCAACTCCAGACATGGCTCAACCTTACATTTCCTAGGTATGACTTGTTAATGGTAGGTTTCAAAGAGGGGAGAATCATTTGAAGCTGAAGGCAAAGAAGGCTTTTTTGTTTCTGTTAACAAAACAGGATGTGCTGTGGAGCAAGGCCAGACCTGTTGCTGCTGCAAGCTGTGAAACAGTCTTCAGGGAAAGCTAGTCAAATGTGCTTGGCCTGAGTTCAGCTTGCAAGGAAAGGAGGAAGGATGTTCTGAGGTGTCATCTGGTTTTGGCTGGGATAGAGTTAATCTTTTTCCTAGTAGCTGGTACGGTGCTGTGCTTTGGATTTAGGATGAGAATAATGTTGACAAAACAGTGATGTTTTTGCTGTTGCTAAGCAGTGCTTATCCTAAGTCAAGTGTTTTCCAGATTGTCCCACCGGTGGGGAAGCTGAGTGAGGGCACAGAAAGCTGGGAGGGGATGCAGTTGGGACAGCTAACCAGAACTGTCCAAAGGGATATTCCATACCATGGAATGTCACATCGCTCTGTCAGGTTTCTGTTGCCTTGTCCATGGGTGGGAAACTCATGTTCCCCAGGGTCTAAAGTAGGTACAGAGCTGGTGTGTGCACCCATCTCTTTTTGTGAAAGTTGTTGGCTTGTTCCTGGTCCTTCTGATGTTCATTTCCTTGCTATGTCACTTCCTTAGTACTTGTCACTTGCCTAGTATGTTTCCTGTGTGAAAGTGAACCACAAATCTCTGCTCTAAAGATTAGTAACATTTTAGTGTCCACTTCTTGAGGTTTTGCATGGATTTCTGCTTGTCAGCAGGGCTGGCCCAACTTCTGGCTGGGTTTAGGTCCTGTTTCTGTAGTCCTGTTTGGTGGTCATGCATGTGAAGAAGAACTGAGCTGCCAAGCTGTTTCAGCTGTGGGTTTGGTTGGAGACATCAGGTGGCTGGGCTTTGTTGTTAATAATTCCTTTCTGACAGCTTCCACAAACAAAAAGCAACATACAGTGGTAATCTGAAAAAAGAGGACCCTGGGAGGTCATTCAGGCCAGCTCTGCCCACAGCAGGGCCCTAGCCCAGAGTCTTGTTGTGTGTATTCTGCTTATACCCCTTGTGTCATTCAGACCTTGCACAAATCTTCCCTGTCTGCTTTATATGTGGTGTTTGAGGTGTTCACAGGCCTTTGAGACATCTGTGCTAGTTGCATCTGGGGTGTATTTGCCAAATGTTGATAAGGATGTTTGTCTTGTTTCTGACAATGTCTGTGCCCTGCAGTCATCAGTCAGAGTACATTTTCAAGGGAAAGCTTGGTATAAAATGAAGAGCTGTAGAGATGTTCTATCTCACTCTGTGCTCTCTCACCCCAGCCATTTAACATCTTTTGAAAGCACAGCCAGAACTTAAAAGTCTTACAGCTGACTTCCAAAATAAAGAACTTGTGCTTGCCTGCTAGACCCAGGTCAGGTGAGAATTCCTTCTCAGTAGTGAGAGATCCTTTGTGCTGTCAAGGTGTGCTGAATCGGTGTGGTACTGCATAGGTGAAGCTACAGAACAGTAGCCTGAATTCCCCTAGTAGTGCTTCTGCCTGAGCACTTAGGAGGGAAGAGTATCTAGAGAACCAAAATTCTGCAGGTAGTGTTGAGGGTTGCTTGTGTCCAGTGATAGAGGTTGTGTACGGGTGTCCAGTTCAGACTGAAACAGCCTGATAAAATGTTCTCTCTAGTCACGTACCTGGGAAATGGTTTTGTGTTTTTAGAGGCACACCGCTCAAGAGATGCATGCTGTCTTTATCTTTGGAGTTCTGTGATGTATGGGACACCAACTGGCTGTGGAGCCCAGGAACAGTAAAGAAACTTCATTTGGTCTGATTTGTGCTGAGTTCAGGACAACCTTCTGATAAGAAGCCATCACTATGCTGCTCTGCTTGCCCTAATCTAATCAAAATCTGCTCTAGAATCTCATTCATTATTTTCCAAGTGGTGCTGGCTTTTACTGGGAGCTACGGGTCTTTGGAACTTCCAAGGTCTGGTACAAATCTAGCAAGTTGACTTCTTACAGAATTTTATTTTTTTCCTTGTTTTATAGGACTGAGTGAGAGTCTATCTGTAGAAAAGGCTTTCTCTATCTATCTATCTGAATATGTCCCTAATGATAGGGATGTCTGATGACTATGTAAATTACAGGCTCTTCATTTGAGTTGACCAGTTTCTCCAACATGAGCTGACATTTTACAAGGGTTAATATGCGATCTTGTTGTTCATTGTCATCTTCTTCAATATCTCTCTTCATGAGATACTGTCTGAACATTCAATTAAAATATTGTTCAGACAAATGCCACTATGGCCTTTGTCAGACTAAACAGATCCATGAGGATGTCCATGTCTGAATCTCAGCTTCTTTCCTCTCTTCATCATGAGATTTCCAAATGTGTCTGGTCACTTATAAGCTCTTCATTTTTGTCTCTGCTGTTTCTTCAGGGCATCCTCTTAAAGTACGTGTGATTTCCAGATTTTTCATTTGGCTTTTCAACATGCAGTGGAAAACTGAGAGAAGTAAATTTTTCCCTGCTTTTCACTGTCAAGGTTAGGCTTATACACATTGAAAGGAGACTGTGTTCTGTACATATGTCTTTGGTGGCTGCTGTTGTCATGAAAACAGGTAAAACTGGCTAGCAGGCAGAGCACTGCCATAGTTACAGCTACTTACAGCCTTCTTTGCCTGTGTTTTTCTTTCTCTTACTGGGTCTGCCCTGACATTCACAAATGTCTGTATCAGGTCACAGGAAAGTGTCATTTGGAAGACCTGAATGCAGTGTCCTGTTGCTGGTGTAGCAGAAGGGACATGACAGTCCTTTCTTGGCATCATGCTCTTGGAGCCAGGATGCTTTTGTTGAAGGAGAGCTAATGCAGCCCTGAGGTTTCCTGTTGAGAAAACATGAATTATTTGACTGCTGATGAAATGTAATTGTAACTCAGCCACAGTGTAGATGCATTGTTGGGTTTTTTCTTTTCCAACCAAGTTTGTAATGTCTGCCTCTTGGGTTAACATGGAAGAAGGAATTATTTGCTTAATAGGACTGAGAAAAGTACAGCCTTTAGAAGTCAGATTTCCTGGAAATAGGAGGATTCCTATTTGTCATCATTCTTTTAATTTAGATGCAGAGCTTCTAAGATTGCTGTATTTCATTTGTTCCTTGCATTATGGAAATCTACTGTGCTTGGAGAATAAAAACATTATCCTACCACTGAGTAATGCCATAGGGATGGATCCTTAAGGCTTAACTTTCAGAATCGAAAATAATTAAAAGCATGGCTGTGAAGGCCTTCTATTTTTTTTTCCTGTGAATTAAACAGTATAATGCAGTTTCTCTTTTCAAAATGTGTAAAGCAGATGCAGACAGAAAAACCAAAGGGCTGGGTTCGCTCTCAAATTTCTAAAGTTTTTAGCACTGCCAGCTTCAGATGTTCAGAAAGCACAAGCTGGCCTCTTGGGACCCATAGCTGGCATAAGGAGCGCAGCATTTTTCAGTAGTGACAAATAGCTTTTCTGGCCAGTCTCCATTTGTGTTTTCAAAATTATCTTCTGAAGCAAGAGAAATCAAAACTTAGCATTGTAACCACTCTAAAGCTCCCTGCTTCTGACAGCAGTCTGACTGAAGCAGTTCAGTGGGACACTGACCAGCACAGTAACACAAGAGTTGGTGACGCCTAAAGTAAATGGGAATTTTGACCACTGGCAGCAGTAGGGTTTGGAGAAGATTGTTTCTGACTTAACTATATAATGTTTTGGTTTAATTCCGTGAATAAAAATTAATGTGCTTCATTTTGTTGTCACATTCATGCTGGTGGAGCTGGTTGTCGTATTCATGCTGGTCTCAGGAGTCATAAAAAAAGTAAACAGAGTAGATCACGTCTCTTTGATTTTTTTTTTTTTTGTTTGTTTTGTTTCTGTTTTATTTCTGTGAATGATAAGGTCTCAACAATGCACTGGGGAGGGTCTCCCAGGCCTTAGGGTGTCCCCACACCTTTATGTGTTTCTTAGACTCCATAGCTTAGGAGAAATCCCTGCTTCATGAGGGCAAGGTGTCTGGCTGTGATGGAGTTAATTTTCTTCATAGTAGCTGGTATGGTGCTTTAAATTTGTGAGCAGAGCAATGCTCATAGCACAGTGATGTTTTAGCTATTGCTGAGCAGTGTTTGCACAGTGTTGAGGCCTTCTCTGTTCCTCACTTGGCCTCCCAGTGAAGAGGTTTGGGATGCACAAGAGGTTGGGAGGGGGCACAGCTGGGCAGGTGACCCAAAGTGACTGAAGGGATAGTCCATGCCATGTGGCATCATGCTCAACAATGGTAATGGGGAGAAGGGGACTTAGGGGGATTAGCCTTCGCTGTCTTGGGAACATGGGCATTATTCCATGTCAGGGGGATGATTAATGATTGCCTTTGCATCACTTCTGTTGTCTTTCTCTCTTCTTCCAGGTCTCTCTTGGTTACTGAGCAATTTTTATCTTGATCTACAACTTTTTTTTTTGTTTTACTTCTTCCTTTTCTCTTTCCACATCCCACTGGGAGTGGGAGCATGCCAGCACTTAGCTGCCCACTGCGGTTAACCCACAGCACTCATCCCCAAAAATCTTTTTATAGTTATATCCAGATAGAGCTGTGTCTTTTACCTGTGCCAGCTCGGGCAGAGTAATAGACAACAGTTTTGTTTAACGATCCTCACGCTTGATAGACTTTACATAATAGGCCCCCAGTTAGTCCATTGGTTTTGAGTTAAAATTGTTTATGCTGCAGGAAGATGTTGGGCAATAGCAAGACATGCTGTGCTAGCCTGCACAGCAGTTCTTTTGGATCATTAACTTAGATGATGTCAGGTCTGCATGCACAGTGTATCTCTCTGGTCTGCAAACTCTCTGGGTGTAGTTGCTAAAGCCTGCAGCAGACCAGCCCAGTTATTTATATGATCTGCAGTTTGAAGTTTTGGCTGGGAAACTCCAGTTCTGGAAAAGGATGAGAACTTGTGTTCTGGTGAAAATTCCTGCTGCCTGGAAAGGGGAGGGCATGCTGCCTTCTCATCTGAAACAGGGAGTTCAATTCCAAAATTTATCAGCACAGAACACGTTGGAAAGTCTTTTTAAAATGCTCATTGCTGCGTCTGCTGTACTGTGGAAAAAAAAAAATCTTTTAAATAACTTGCAAATACCTTTTATTTGTACTTGCACTTTTAGTATGTTCCAAAGGAAAGTAAGACAAAAATATAATTCTGGGGAAAAACATTACACTGAGTAGAAGCACAGCTTCCTTTAAAAAGGAAAAAACCTGAAATTAAGCTAAATTTGGAAAACCACTAGTTCATGTGTATTCCTTCTTGAAAAAACTCCTGTGTAGCTTACCTATTTTGGTATTATTCTTGAGAAAATAATTTGTCAAACTTTCTGATGATAAAGAATTGAAATCTGAAAGAATTACACAAAAGATGAGGTAGAACCATATTTTAGTATTTGTTTTTTTCCTTTGTTCTGTTGCTCTATTATTTTCCTTTTTTCACCTTAATAATGCTCATACCATGCAGTGTAAAATAAATTCTGAATATCTTATGAGTACACTTGATTTGCTGTCTGGAGAAGTAGTATTTTTAAAGTTTATACTGCATGTATATTGCTCAATAAAGCGATGATTTAATTTGCTTGAGATAACTGTAAAAATTACCCTCTTGCATGACTGGTTGTCATGCCTCCCCCAAGTAGCTGGGACCTCTTTCTCTTGAGTTTAGTTTTTTATCCAGGATTTCATCTGTTCTTGGTGCTTCCCTGGAATTAGCAAGCCGATGGCTCAATTAAAGACACCATCACGGAGTGTGTATTTGTTTAGTTAAGGTGTAACTTCTGACTGGTCATTTCCCAGTCAGCCTGAAGCAGTGCAGATCTGAGCTTTATGGTTTCACCTGATTTTTCTGCTGTTGCCCTCTCAGAGATGTGGGCTGCTGCTCTCCCATCTGCTTGGTGCACTTGTGAGGCTTGACAAGTGCTTGGATAAATGCAAAGGCACAGTGCCATCTGTAGTGCGCTTCACCATACCTCTGTGCTCACAAGACAGCACTGATTCCTGGTGTTTCAGCCTCATCCTGAGGAGTACTACAGAGAAAATACATCAGTAATGTTTCTTGCTTTGTCTGTACATTCATATACTTAAAAATATCTAGTTTGCTCTGTAGCCAAGAGATCTTGCACATATTTCAGTCCTGCTTTCAGCTGGGATAATTTTCTAGTCAGTAGCTGGTACAGTGCTGAGTGTTGGATTTAGTGTGAGGATGATGTTGATAACCCCCTGATGTTTTCATAGATGCTGAGCTGTGTTTGCCCTAGGTCAAGGGCTTCTCAGCTTCTGATGCTTCCCTGTCACTGCAGGGGAGCACAGGAAACGGGGAGGGGACACAGCCAGGACAGCTGACCTGAGCTGGCCAAATGGATGTTCTCTGCCATAGAATGTCATGTGTAAAAATTAGGGAGGAAAACTGGCCAGGGCTGCTCCTCAGGAACTGTCTGGACATTGGTCAGGGGGTGATGCACAATTGCACTGTGCATTGGTTGTTTTGTGTATTCTACATATATTATTAGTGGTATCAGTATTAGTATTTTCCCTTCTTTTTATGTGACGTTAAGCTGTCTTTATGTCAACACAGAAATTTTCCTTTTTTTCCCTAATTCTCTCCCCCATCCACTCAGGGAGTGGAGGTGTGAGCTGAGGTTTGTGTGGTGTTTAGCTGCCTGCCAGACTAAACCTTGACATTGCGTTAGCAGGTAGCAAAGGTTGCAGATTTTATGGGTTTTGTTGCAAGCCTGTTAATAATAAGTAAATCTCTGCATTCCTATTTGGCGAATTAATCTTAATTGCACTTAATCTTAATTGAGATTTGTGAGATTTGTACAGGTTTTTACAGGTAATGGAAACAGCTTTTAATAATAAAATCAATCTGTGAAGAAGGATTCTACACAGCAGTTTAGCACTGGATATTTCTCTTGTCTGTTTCTTGTGTGCTGTTTCTCATATGTGTAGCTGCTTTTCCTCTTGCATTTGTTTCTTTCATCTAGCTGCTTGACCATGTGATTAGCTTTCTTTAATGACACTAATTTTAGAATTTTAATGATGAAGTAGTTTTTCAGTAAGTTACAGTTGATGCTAGTTTCAACCTTTGTTTTCTCTGGCCACTTCCTGTATTAATTTTAATAACTGTCTTAAGTCTGATTCAAGGTCCTCAAGCACTATTACCATGCTATGTTGCAATATTTTCTTGCAGTAATTAAGTTTCTATCAGTTCTGTATGAATTGGATTGTTGAGTATCTAAACAGAGGACCTAGATTAAAAACTCATAAATAAAAAGCAAGTAAATGAGTTTTGTGTTTAATTAATTGAAATATGTAGCTTCATGTATTTCTTAAGCATATAAATGCTGTGTTTTCTCAGATGTTTCCTCCTGCATTGAGTATATACTCACATATTGAAATAATTTGGAATCCTAATTTAAAAGATACAGTTTAAGACCTGAGGATGAAAATTGAAACAAAAATGCATACCAGTGTTAGATCTGTTGGCTGAAGTTTATTTAAAAGTAGATGAAAAGTTGAGGAGGCATCAACAGCAAAAATGAGGCTGTCACAAGAGCTCTATTTTATTAACCCAACTGCAGGAAACAAAGAAGATGTGCTCTTTTGTCCTCCTTTTCAAATACGCAAAAACTAAGATGAAAATTTAAGTCAGTTTTAGGGAAAGAAATGTCTCATAAGTCAATGCTTTTATTTGATTATTTTTTTCCTTCCTTTTTTTTTTCTTTCCTTAGCATGGATCCCATGACATATGCACAGTTGAAGAGGCAAGCTGGGAACCAGGAATTTAAAAATGGAAATTACTCTTTGGCCATCAAAAACTATGATGAAGCTCTACAAACACTTGGTTATTTAATGCAATGGGTCCCGTAAGTATTCTTGAATTATGAGATGCAAACCATAAGACAAACCTGAAATATGTAAATAAGTACAATTGCACAGTTAATTCAAAACTGTATTTTGACCTAACACTTGATTTTCTTGTATCTTTTTTCACACTCTTTAGTGTACCAGTTTTATAGTTATTCTGTTCCTTACATTTATGTGAGAGATTAATTAGGGACTTAAATCTGAATATTTTTACATAAATATCAATTTTAAAGCTCAAATGCTGCAATTTTGCCATGTCCTGGCCTATTGTTATATGAATCATCTGATTATCTGTAAAATGATTCATGCAGGTCACTTTGTTCTTGCTGTTGGGTCATTCTCAGTATTCTGTGACTTGTTAAAAATAGTTTTTCAGCAGAAGATTCCTTTGGGTATTTTTTTCCAGATGCACTTTTTTTTTCCAGATTCTTTTCATCAGTTAACATAAGTTGGTAATGTTATTAATGATTAAATAGTTGAGTATTGTGTGAACTATTAAATATTCATTAGTCCTGTATATTAACACTGCTGTTAACCTAATTTCACACCGGCCACTCATTTATTTTAAATGTGGATTTTTCTCTTGGCTTCACCAAATGATGATACACTAAAATGCATTGAGGTTGTTTTTTTTGGTGACCAAAATGTGTTTAGTACCCTTTCCATGCCGCAGCTTCCATTCATGGGTCTGTTTTTCCCCATTCCTGGCTGCTGGCTTTCAGTGGGTGTATTGAGGTGGTCTGAGCTCTTGCTAAATCCTCATACTTCATTATTGCAGTGGCTTGGCTTTCTGCTTCAGAAGACATCAGGTTATCACTATGGGTATCACTAAGGTAGCATTAGGATGTCTCTAACGCATTTTATAGCCAATATTCAAATGATCTTTATTATCTACAACTGCATTTTTTACCTCTGATTTTGTCAGGTGGGTGATACCTGTCAGTTTTTAAATTTATTTTTATCACTAACTGTAAAGCATGATCCTTTTTCAAGTGAATAGTCATTCTAAAACCATATCTTTAGGTGTTCCCGAGACATAGCTGTGCTGTTGTGCAACAAATCAACTGCCTTGTACTGCCTGGGCAAGTGGAAGGATTCAATGGTCTTAGCCCACCAAAGCTTACAGTGGGATGCGGAGTATGTTAAGGTATTCAGATGCTTAAGCTGGCAATTTTTGCATGCCTTCCTTGCTTATTTTATTTTATTTTATTTTATTTTATTTTATTTTATTTTATTTTATTTTATTTTATTTTATTTTATTTTATTTTATTTTATTTTATTTTATTTTATTTTATTTTATTTTTTATTTAATAACGGTGTCATTATCTTCTTTTTATTGTGTTTTTTGCTTTGGGGCATGAT
Organism: Melospiza georgiana; assembly: GCF_028018845.1. Classification (NCBI taxonomy): domain Eukaryota; kingdom Metazoa; phylum Chordata; class Aves; order Passeriformes; family Passerellidae; genus Melospiza; species Melospiza georgiana. The sequence continues at coordinate 48,601,659 of NC_080430.1, forward strand.
GATTACATATAGCATAAAATTCCAGAATCAGTGTTTGATTCTCCACATAAGCATCAGATTCACAGCTGTAGTAGTATTTTTAATGAAATGATGCAGCTCCCTTTTGCACCAGGAGATGCTGGTTCTCTCTGTACCAATGCTTTCAAGAACTGTATCTACCAATGTCCCAAACAAGGGTTACACGTTAATGAGTCCCCAGTTCCTGGGAGTGGTACTTGGTGACCGAGGTCATATTGTATTTCCAGTGGACAGAACAATACATTGCACTTGGCTTGTGATTAAATACACATTGATTAAGTACACCTTGACTCAGGTAGCTAGGAGTAAGTAGGAGCTGTACAGTATTTATGATACAGAGTCTACTCTTTGATTGCCTTTTATGTGCAATAAACAGTCTTCTGGTCTAACCACCAAAGACTCCTGGAGCCTTTAGTAGAACGTTTTATATTTAGATATGGTAAAATTGCACCCAAATAGCCATTTAACTTGTGCTGTGTTGCAACATGCCAGTTATCTGATTTGAACAAATTAACTCCACTAGGACTCTGAACTGGTACAGTCTAATTCAGGGTGAATATAAACACGTTCAGGTGCTGTTGGCTGAAGAATATATTGATTGTGGGAAAGAAATACTGCAAAATGCAGTGGTGCGGAAACATAAATATTTATTCTGAACCTTGTGACACAAAAAACCCCTCAGTATTGTCCAGAGGAGGTTAACATACAGCTGCTGAAAGCAGGTCTTTCATCCTGTAGTTATTTTCCAAGCTTTGAATTTCAGGATTGCTCTTTTAGTATCTGTGATAATATTAGCAAGATATTGTGAATTTCAAGGAATTAGAATAAAACAGTTTATTTAACTTTTTTTTTTTTTTTTTTTGTTTGGATCTATGTATAAGAAGCTGTGGAGTAAATATCTCAGAATATTTGCCCAACATCTTTTTTTCTCCTTTTTTTTTCAGGCTTATTATAGAGCTGGCCACTCATTCATCATGTTATCAAAGTCTAACGAGGCAGTTTCTATGTTCCACAGAGGTCTGTCTCTATTGAATTCTTCTTCAGATCAAACTCAAATTGCTGAGTTTATAGCAGGAATCTTCATGAGTGTCAATGGTAAGCTCAAATTAAGACCTTGATTTTTCTAAGAGCCTTTCAGTATTGATGACACTTAGCAGCATGTCCTTTTTGAGATCATTCCTTTGATCCTTCAGTGTGTCAGGCCTGTTTGAGGATTAGGAATATACTGAGGATGTGGTGAATTTGGTTCAGTTTGCATACAGCAGACACCAACAATCTCAAAACAGTGCAGGGACAGGAACATGTCAATTATGGAATAGTTAGAAAAGGTCAGAATTTACAGTCAGGAAGACAAGATTTGGAGCTCCAGACCTCAGAGGCTTTAAGTGGGTTTTGTCCAGACCACCCTGCTTTTTTTTTTTTAGCCAGGTAGATTTGAAAATAATCAGAAGATAGGCAGTTTAAACTGTGTTACAATTTCAGTGTGGAGACTTTCCCACAGCTCCTTATGGACAGCAATGAAAAGAGGAAATGTGGCCTTACCGTGGCATTGTATCGGTGTTTTTCAGCAATGCCCATCGTCTGTCTGCCTGCCCTCTCTCCTTAGTCTCTCCTCCTCTACTGGCTTTTTGGGCTTTGTCTGATGGGCCTACAGGCATGCCAGGAGATTTCAGATTGTGCCTCTGCTGCCTTTTCCTGAGCCTGTAGCCCCACATTAAAGTCCTTGATTCCGGGTTGCGGAGTCAGTAGCTGATTGACCTATAAGTGGAAGAATTGCCATGATGTTCACAGTGCCTTGGAGCTTTGAGATGGTTCTTGAGAGCAGGGATTAATTTTTCCCCCTTGTTTAATGAAGTCTGGCCACTCATAAACAGGGTGCTGAATCAGCTGGGTGACCAGTGTTTCTTAAGCCCTCACTGGGCCATCCCCTGGGTATTACCCAGTGCTAAAATGATCTCTGTGCAATGAAGTTAGACACTCCAACCTTTGAAGTGGTGTATAACAAATATTCTTCTCTGTTGCTTATTCTTGCAGATCAACAAATCTTGCCACGAGCTTTCTACCCTGCATATGATTATATCTTCAGGGCACATTTCAATGCACTGATTTGGCAAGCAGTGATAGAAAGGCTGGCCCAGAAGGGGAAGTGGCGGGTAAGTGTGTCACCGTGTCACTGTGTCACCTCCCACTGCGCGTTGGGCACTCATGTCTTACCACTTCAGCATAAGTTTGTGTTACCTTTAAAAGCCAAAACTGTGAATGTGTATTGCTGCCTGGTTCAAATGTCTTGATTTTTAAGGCTTGGAAAAATGCTTTTAGTGATAAATAATTTCTGAAACTCATTTCTGAAAGGGATATGATGGGCTTGAAATCCTGCTTGTCTCTTGCTGCTGTCTGTTGTCTCTCTTGTAGTACCACCTAGAGTCACTATTCAATTCAATAATATTCGAATTAGAGGGGTAAAAATACAAATTTATTTGTGGTCCCTTTTCCTTCTGTATGACAAGCTGGATTTTTGAAACTGTGAAAGACCCACAGTAAAGGAGCATCTCAGTGGAAGTATTCATGGTTGTTGAGCAAAACCAGATAATTTAGAAAAATCAGAAGGTGGATCATCTGAAATTATTTTAGTCATCTCTCAACTGTGGAAAAAATTGATGATTGTCACAGTTACACCTGTATGGGATGTTGTTGGTGAGTGCTGGCAGTAGGGCCAGCAGGGCACCTGTGAGGGGTAGCTGGAGCTGTGTCACTTCCAGCTGGCTCTGACAGCCCTATTTTAGGTCATGGCTCAAACAAGGTGCTGGTGCCTCAGAGAAAGTGTGCTTTAAAAAGGGCCAAGCTCTGCCTGGGAGAGTGAGGGGGAAAGAGTGAGAGAAACAGCCCTGTGAGCCCCAGGGGTAGAGAAGGAAGAGGTGCTCCAGGCCAGAGCAAGGGGCTCCTCTGCAGCCTGTCCCAGGCAAAATGGAAACTTCAGTTGAGGTTTATCAGAGAAACCCTCCTGTTGAGTCATAAGGTTCAGACAGAACCCACTTGCTTTCCAAATTGCTCAGGGGATGCCTAGATCCTGTTGCATCCAGTCCTACTCCCAGGCTTGGTGAATGGTTTATGTTTAAAGGATAATATATGTGTCATTGAGCCTTTATATGACTTTGTCCCACAGGATTAAGGCTGGCAAACCAAATATATAGATATGAATAAAATTAATGACTTATTTAAACTTATGATAATGATCAGACTTAAATACTTTAATCAGAATTATTTACTACACGGTACAGATAGTTATAACAGTTAGTAAATATTATATAATAATATATACACTATATAATAGTGTACTATTTATTGAAGCAATAGTAAAACATTGGTATTAAAGATGGCAAATTTGTTATTAAGTAGAGATTGATGTTACTCTCCCATGCCAGTGGCCATGAGCAAACCTCTTTTGCTCAGCCTCCAGGAGTAGCCTTGAGGGGAATTTCCACTCAGGGGAGGAATCTCTGCACACATACAGGAAGGGATGTTAGAAGATGCTGCTTTTAAAAAGTGTGACTGTGTGTTTGTCACGTAAAGGGACTGTCAATCATGTATTTCTAGGCTGGCTGTGTCAGCTTAGCAGCTTTGGATCAGTTATCAGTAGCATCACCTGTTGGTTCCTTTATCAGGAACTTTGCTGTGTCGTCACCGGTACCAGTTTCTGTCAGGAAACACTGTTTTTCATATCCTTAGAACATATAACTCTGGGATTGATGAGTCAGGCTGGTCTCAGCATTCTTCAAGACCATAAGCAGTGTAACCTTCCCTTCTCTATCCATCAATGATAACTTTTACAAATAAGGTAAAGTTCAAGATGTTTTACCACCACTTTACCACCACTCTGCTTAGGCAGAGTGGAGAGACCATGAAGGAACAGGCTTCTGACAGTAACCAGAGCCTATGGGGGACCAGAGCCTATGGGAGACTCACACTGGAGCTATGGACTCACTGGTGCCCCACATGCCCCATCCAAGCCCCTACTCTGGGCAGGGACATCTCTCATTAGATCAGATTGCTGAAAGGCTGGCCAAACCTGACCTTCAATGCTCTTAAGGATGATACATTCACAGCTTCTCTGGTCAGCCTGTTCCAGTGCCTCATCACGTGTATCATGAAAAATTTTTTCCTTATGTCCAATGAGAACAAACTCTCTTTGAGGTTAAAACTGTTGCCTCTTGTCCTGTCACAAAGGCCTTGATAAAAAGTTTTTTTGTAAAACCCCCTTTTTGATATTGACGTTATTGAAGTGAGTTTTCCCTGAAACCTTCTCCAGGCTGAATAACCCCAGCTTTCTCAGCCCTCCATCACAGGAGAGTTCCTCCATCCCCATCTAATTGAGGCATGGAGAGTTGCTCCATTTTGTGGCCCTCCTCTGGGCTCATTCCAACAGGTCCATGTCTTTTCTGTACTGGGGACTCCAGAGCTGGATGTAACATTCCAGGTTGGTCTCAGCAGAGCAGAGAGGTAGAGTCACCTCCCTTGACCGGCTGACCATGCTATTTTTCATGCAGCTCAGGGTCTTGTTTGTTTTCTGGGCTGCAAGTGCACATTGCTGGTTTTTATCCTACTTTTCATCCAGCATTATCCCACAGGTCCTTCTTCCTCAGTCTGTATTGATACTGGGGATTGCCCTGACCCAGGTGGAGGACCTTGCGCTTGGCCTTGTTGAACTTCCTGGCTTCCCATGGGCCTGCTCCTCAAGCCTGTTGGAGTCCTCTGGATGTCAGTCCTTCCCCTGAGCATTAACAACTGCATCACTCAGCTTGGTGCCATCTGCACCAAGCTTTAAACTCCCTGAGTGACTGAAGGCACCTCACAGTCCCACTGGCAATGTCATTAATGAAGACAATGAATGTACTGGTCCCACTACCGGCACTGGAGGGACACCGCTCACTACTGGTTTCCACTTGGACACTAATCCATTGACTACAGCTCTTTTGATGCAGCCATTCTGCCAATTCCTTATCCATCCAGCAGTCCATTCATTAAACTGATATCACCACAGTTTAGAGCTAAGACTTGTAGGGCACTGTAGTGAAGGCCTTACAGAAGTCCCGGTAGATGGCATCCATAGTCCTTCCTTATCTTCTGGTGAAGCTAGGTGGGTTTTCAAGGAGCAAGGCAAAGTTTTTTAGAGAAACTGAGAAAATGGAAGAAAGCAGAAGAAGATACAGTATTCATTTCTTGCTTTCTGCTTGGGGTGTTGGTGTTAGCTGGACAGTCTTGTCCCCAGTGTAAAGGTCCATTCCTAAAGCAAAGGGTTACTTCCAAGCACTGGAAGTATTCCAAGTATTGGAGAATCTTTTAGGGCCTAACTTTGTTAACATGCTTTTATTTCTGAAGAAATTTTCATCACTTGTAACATCCTACTCTCCACTGTATATTACATTAATTCAGTTGAAAATTAGAAACTGAGATTCAGTTGCAATATTACAAAGAGGTCTGAAATACTGTTAGCCTGTCTTGGCTTTCTGACACAAGATCTGATGAGGCAGTGAAAAACTAAGTTTTAAGTGTGTTTATAAGAGCATTAATGATTGGGGTTTTTTTTCAGTCTTGTCTGTTATTGTTGTCTGAGAAGCAAGAATTGCCCTGTGATCTCAGAGTTAACCAGGTATCTCTGAAGAATCTCTTTGAGGTAAGTTCATGTTTTATAATACCTGGATGTTATATGATTATACTTTATCATCTATTTGTTTGAAAATTTAATTTCATGTAACGTAATGTTTCTAAGTGAAATTTAATATTTCCAAGGTGTATTAGTATTACAAAGGTGTAGTTGGAGGCTGTCTGTGAGCCAAGAGCTGCTGGGAGTTCAGCAGCTCTGCAGCTCAGGAGCAGCCAGTTTCCATAGCAGTGACATACCAGCTTTCTAAAGGCATCCACAGTGTTTGTGAGAAATTGAGAAGTTCCACTGGGCTTTACCATGAACTCCTAGAATGATTTGGGTTGGAAGGGATGTTAAAGATCATCTAGTTCCACCCCCCTGTCATGGGCAGGGACACCTTCCACTAGACCAGGTTGCTCAATGCCCCATCCAACCTGGCTTTGAACAACTGCCAGGAATGGTCACCCAGAGCTTCTCTGGGAAACCTGTTCCAGTGCCTTATCACCCTCACAGTAAAGAATATCTATATTTCTTACAGTTTCTTTCCTGACAGGAACTTTAGAAGACATTAGCTGTAGTATCTCTGCTTGCTAATAACTGTTTCAAGGTTTGGTGATTTATGAATGCGAGACTCACAAGCTGAGAGCAAAATGAATCTGTTTATTGCATAGTTAAGACAGTGTTTATACACTTAGTGTGAGAATCTTTGTTCAGTCCTTTGCATGCAACCCTGCTGCAGGCCTGCAATAAATCTGTCAGCCTGACAGTTTGTTAGTTTCCTCAAGGTTTGCAGGCTTCGAAGAAACAGGACGCCTTTCCTGTTCTCAGTATGTACTTCCTCTCATGATTCCCAGGAATTTTCTCAGTATCAGGCTTTGCTGTTGCTCACAAAGGTTTATGTCACTGCAGGCCCCCAGCCAGGTAATAATTAGGATTGACTCCATGATTCTCAGAAGGCTGATGAATCATTTTATTATTTTATACTTATTAAGAAACCCACTGGCCTTACAGACACTCACGATACAGGTGGACCCAACTGATCCTTCCATCTAAACACCATCACCACTGGCCAATTAAGAAACCACCCTTTGGTAAACAAATCTCCGTAACACATTCCACATGTTCAACAGGTGCAGCAAGTGAAGATTAGAACTGTTTATCATTCTTTTCTCTGATCTTCTCACAGCCTTCCCCAGGACAATGCCTGGGAAAGTTGTGTGTTGCTCTCAGTGGCCAGAGAGCTGCTGCCACAGGTTTGAGTTGTATTGGTGGAATATACTAGAATTTGCCATTTGTCTGTTGCAGTCCTTGTGGTACTTTGGTCATAATAATTTAAAAAAGGTGCTTTTACCTTAATTGTGTTTCAGTTAGGTGCCTGACAGAGTGAGCAGGAGTATTTCTGAGGGTAATGCAAGGGAAATAAATTCACATCTCCTTACAGGCTTGTTTTTAGAGGTAGTGGAAGAATTAGTGAATGGATATATGCAAGCATGTCTTGGTTGGGTATCATTAGGCACTGTGCTGTGCCAATGCTAGCACAGTAACTCCACACTGGCAGTGAGGCCTGGAAACACAGCAGAAGACCCATGCAGAGTGTCTTCCAGCAAAGCAAAATGCCTCATTGAGTCAGGAAAAATGGGTAGGCTTTGCAAATAGTACAGCCCTTTTTTTGTTGAATTGGCCCAACCAATCTTACCTGTTTTAGTGGGTTTGTTGTACACATGGAAGGCTGAAAGAATCAAGATGAAAAATCCCAAAGTACCAATCCTCCTTTGCAAAAATTAAAAAATGTGGCTTTCTGACAACTCTAACTTCCCCTGCTGCTCCTACATTCTCCCTATAATCTGTTGTATTTTGGTTTGATAACTCTGCTCAAAGAGTATTTCTTGCCAGTCAAAATTTGGCATGAAGTATTAGAAAAAAAGATTTATTTGTAAATGTTGGAAGCATGTGTGAAGGCTGCTATTTAAAAAGATGACTGGCACAAATGGAGAAGTTTTGTCTGAACGCTGTTTCCGACCACCTCCTCATGTCCTGATCCTTCTGGCATATTGTCTCAATTCCCGTCTTAGCTTCTGCTGTACACCTCCAGAGCATCCTATATTGCTATACCCCTTGTAGACTGTGCTTCATGTTCATTAAGTGCTTGCTAGAACATACTTTTTAAGTTCAGCTGGCTTCTGCTCAGGCTGTGTAGTTTTGAAGTTGGAAGAGACCTTCCCAATCAACTCAGCTGCACTAAAATCATCCCTAAACTCCAGTTGCCACATCCAGAATGCCTCTCGAACACTCCCTGAGTTGGTAACTCTACCACCTCCCTGGGCAACTTATTTCAGTACAGAACCACTCTTTCAGTCAAAATTTTTTCCCCAATATCAGATCTGAACCTCTGCTGACCCAGCTTAAGGCCATTTCTCCTCCGTCTTTCACCTGGAAGGAGGTGAAAGATACCAACCCCCAACTGGCTACAGCCTCCTTTCTGAAAGCTGTAGAGAGCAGTGAGGTCTCTCCTTAGCCTCCTTTTCTCCAGGCTAAACAATCCCAGTTCCTTCAGCCTCTCCTGATCAGACCTGTGCTCCAGAAACTTTTACCAGCTCCATTGCCTTTTTCTGGACACACTCCAGCACCGCAGTGTTTTTCCTGTAGTGAGTGGCTCAGAACAGAACACAGGACTTGTGGTGTGGCCTCACCAGTGCCAAGTGCAGAGGGACCATTGCCACCCTTGTCCTGAAGGCCATACTATTCCTGACATCAGTTTGTTGGGACTGAGGCCACCAGAGGAGGCCACCAAGATGATTATGGGAATGGAGCACATCTCCTGTGAGGAAAGGCTGAGAGAATTGCAATTGTTCAGCCTGATAGAGAACAGGCTTTGTGGTGATCTAAGTGTGGCTTTACAGTACCTGAAGGGAGCCCACAAGAAAGATGGGGAGACACTTTTTACAAGAGCACATGGTGACAGGAAGAGGGGGAATGGATTCAGACTGAAAGACAGTAGGTTTAGATTAGATATCGAGAAGAAATTCTTTACTCAGAGGGTGCTGAAGCGCTGGAACAGGCTGCCCAGAGAAGTTGTGAATGCCCCATCCCTGGAAGTGTTTGAAGTTGAATGGAGTTCTGAGCAGCCTGGTGAAGTAAAAGATGTCCCCACCTGTACCAGGGGGTTCAAACTAGATGGTATTTAAGGTCCCTTCCAACCCAAGCCATTCTGTGTAAGTCTATGAAATAAATAGTTCCGTTTTACAGTGGCTATGGCTTGGTTGTTGTTGTGCTACTGATTCTTGTCATGAAAATATAGAAAATACTGAAAAAGAAATGCTTTTTGTCTATGTAAAAATAATGTGTTGTAATTGTTCTCTTTGCTGCCAGACTTCTGAGTTGTATGGTCATGGTGAGAAGCTGCAGGAAGTAGCAGAGTTAGTCAAGTGGCTGATTTCCATTGGGGCCAAGGCTGAGTCCATCGGGCTGTATCCGCTGCATGCTGTTATCAGACTGTGTATTAAAGCAAGTGAGTGACATCTGCAGCTAAAATAAAACAATGCTGGCTTTTATCAGAGGACTGACAGCTGGACCTTTATAAAATTAAAAAAAATTAAAACCCAGCAGCTCAGGTCAGGTCATCGAGGTATTACCTTGCACATGCCAATAAAGCACTCTTTTAGAAATGTTGTAAGCACTCTCCTTGATCACCCATGCCTGGTAGTGGTAGAAACCTAATATAATTGTTCTTTTCTGTGTTTTGAAACAAAAGTGTGATTGATATGGGTCTTTTGTAACCTGAATGTGTCAGCTTTAAAAAAGGTACAGTGTTTCTTTCTCCCATCTCAGTGTGGAGCAGCAGTTTCTTTGTGTATAGTAGAGTCATGAGTCAACCTTAGATTTACATCTTGCCACTCCAAAGGGGGAAAAACCTCCAGGATCTGTTTCTTTAAGTGGGATTTTTTTTATCATTTCAGCAAAGAACCATCTCTTCTGGTGGTTGCTGACTAGGAGGCCAGAGCTGAAGGATAGGATCAACCAGAAGGACAGAGATGGACAGACCCTGCTGCATATTGTGGCCTCTTCCAGTGACTATTCACAGAAACGCAGTAAGTACTTTTTTGTGTGTGTGTATTTTGTTTTGTTTTCATATGGAAAAATCTATAATGGAAGAAAGTTTCAGACCCTGGTGTTAAATATTTCATGCTAAGGAAGAAAATGAGAAAGTATCTGCAGGCTTGTAGTGGCAACTGATGTTTAAACATTCCAAGAATTCCTTTTTTAATTTGTATGCCTGATGTGTGACCGTTTTCTTTGCCCTCTGGTTTGTTTGCTTAGGGTTTTATCACAAGTATGCTGCAGTTTTTAGAATCCTAGAAGTTAAAGTTTTTAAATTTTGATGTGCCCTTAAAATCACATTAGACCACCTGGAGGCCTGAAACAAGGAGTTTAAAATCTAACAGCAAAAACCTGTGAGATGAACCTTCCTAGTAACAATTTTAAGGCAAAATTTGGAACATATTGGGAATTCATTTGCCATAGACATGGTCAAAAAAATAAGAATTTTCAGTCATTTATATACACTATAGCATCCAACTTTTTATTATAGATACTCCCTGCCCAGTTGATTGCATTATGGTGTAGGTGTTTTGTTCTTCTTAATTGCCACCAGAACATCTCATCTATCTTTTTTTTAAATTAATAACCTAAGTTTTATCCAGCTAAATAGTTCTTTATTACATTTGCTGTCCTGGTTAGACAATTACTACTGATTAAGTTGTCTGGGCTGTATAAGCCTGTGAAGTGGCTCCTTTACTGCACCTGCAGTGTATTAATCAAGTTTTCTGGGGTGCATAGGCCTTTGACTCCTTAACTCTCTCAAGGTATCTTTCTTGTTCTATGGTATTTAATTAATCTCTAGTTATATGACAGCATTAAACAATCCTTTATTGAATTCTGTTCTTCAGCTATTGATTAAATTCTCTAAGGGGTGTGGGTCCATTGAGTTCCTTTCTGCAGGTTAGTGAGGCAATTTCTCAAGGTCTTCTACTGACACTCAGCCAACACAGGTCTAAATTAAAACCAGCTAAAGTAACACAGTCAAACATTCCTTAGCTAAGTAAACATAGTTTATTACAAAATTTTTAAAGGACTACAAAATTCCTGGCTAACTAAGTTATAATTTGCTGTCAGGCCTCTCCTGTTCTTTTAAATAGCTGAAAATTGAAGGCCTAGATAGCAGAGTGCCTTATCAGAGGAGGAAAACTAAATGCTTTCCTTCAGTTTCTGTGGGATTTCATTTTATGTTACCCTGGCTTTTTCCCTTGTATTCCTTACTCTGCCCACGAGGTGGCAACAGGAAGCAAACATCACAACCAAGTTAACTCCAGAGTTTTGGATGCTTAAAGTTTATTTGGTAGTATTCACACGGTATTTATTACATACAGAGCACATATTTTGAATCTGTATTCATTTACTAATGTTTATGTCTTTATGTATTATATATTTTATTAGAAAATGTGTATTTTTATATGTATCAAAGTTTATTTCTTTATAGCTATATATAGTAAATATTATAAACCATAAAATCACGGAATCATGCAGTTTGGAAAAGGCCTCTGAGATCTTCAAGTCCAACCTTTGACTTCCACCCTGTCACCTTATGACACTGGGAAGAATTTAGATTTTTTTTTTAAGTTAAAGTTATGCTAGAAATTGTGCCAAGTAATTAAAAATAAAAAAGACAACATAACAAAAAATCTTGAAAAATGTGAATTATTCTTCCTCTTTTTCTTTTTTTTTTTTTTTTCATGTATTTCTTTAGGACAAACAGAAGATGTGATCATGCTCCTGAATTTTGGGGTTGATCCCACTGTTCCAGATGCACGGTCAAGATATGTCATAGATATCTTGAAAAAGAACAAAAACTTTGATGCTGTAAAAGAAGTCAGCAAGCAGATTGAGAAAATCACTTCCTCTGGGAAACAGACAGGTACTACAGCAGTGTGTGCTTTTCCTGTTTTAAAATTATAACCTTTAGGTACAAAATAATTTTATTTCAAATGAGTTATTGTGGGTGGGTTTTATGTAACTTTCCCTGTGAGTTGTCACTGTGGTCTCCTGCTAGTCAGTAGTGAACATTTTGTCCATGCTTGAAAGCAACTGCTGGCCAAGTGATGTTCAGATCAAGCTTGGCATCAAGGAAAGTGTTTAGGCTACATCTCAGTTTTCATGTGTGTATTGCTTATAAGTTTATTGGAAAACACTGGGTTTCATTGGGCTTGCACCTTACAGCTCCTGGCAGAGGAGGTTTTCTTTCTTTACTGTGGAGATCTCTGCTCTGGAGAAGGTTTTAGCACAGTGGTTCTCCATTAGGAGGTTAACACCAATATCTCTGGTAATTATGGCTTTGGTTGGCATTTTAGGTTGTACTGTCTTTTGTGGCTAAGGATTTTTGGTTTTGAGGTTTTTTTGGGGATGCACAGCCTACAAATTTTCTAAGCTTAGTGTAATGAGAGGCTGGAGAATGCACCTCAGCTTTATAGGTAACAATCTGAGGTTAGTCCTTCCTTCTAAAAAGATGAACAACATTGTCTCTCTCTTTGACCTAAGAGATAAAGCTACTGCTTTGTTTGGTCCTTCATGTATCTGAATTCCTTGAAGCATTTAGGAAGTCCAAGCCAAGATTTTGGTGTTTAAGGGCAATTTTTACAACGTTGTTTAAAATCTGCTATTTCCCATTACATGAATATCTCTTAAAACTTGTAGACAACATTTTTGTGTGGTATTTATTTTGTAGGTAACATTGTGGTGTGGTCTTTATTTTTGGCTTTGTTTTTTTAATTTTAAGAGGAGAAATTCTTTTATGGCTGTATTTTTAAAATGGCACTGGGGAATAAGACAAGCTCATTAAAAGTGCACGCTGCAAACATTACTGGGTTTAGTCATCTACTCTAAAAATTCCAAACAATTATATAATTGCAGCATTTTCCTGCCTGCATACAGAAGCTATTACAGTTTTCAGCCTAGTGAATTATGGTAAATGGAGTCATGGTTTGACCTCAGCTGCCAGCTAAGTACCAAGCAGCAGCTCACTCACTTCCCCTTCCCTCCCATGGTTGTTTGAGATAAGAACAGTCTAAAAATTGAAGTAAAGTAACTTACTCACACTCCTGTTATTATTTTTATAGTTATGAAAAGGAGAAAGAGAGAGGAATAAACCTCAAGAAACACACATGGTGCACAGTACAATTGCTCACACCCCATTAACTGATGCTCAGCCCATCCCCAAGCAGCAATGTTCCCTTCATGGCCAATTCCCCATAGTTTATATAATGCACACGACATTCTTTGGTGTGGAATATTCTTTGGCCAGTTCAGATTAGCTGTCCTGGCCATGCTTCCTCCCAGCTTATTGTGCACCTGCTTGCTGGCAGAGCATGGGACAGGGAGAAGTGCTTGTCTCAGGGTGAGCACTCCTCAGCAACCACCAGAACATCACCGTGCTATCAGCAGAATCCTTGTCCTACATCCAAAGCATGGCACTGTACCATTTACCAAGAAGAAAAATAACTCTATCCCAGGCAAAACCAGAACAAGAATGTATTTGATGAAAGTATCAAATTTCCTTTGGGGTCAGAAATCCGTCACAGGACTGGCATTGGCAGTAAGAGTTTCAGCCATCTGTTTTTAATCTGTCACTACACATTTCTTAGAGCCCTAGGATGTAATGCATTACAGTCTTGCCCTGAAAACATGCTGGCAAGGAAGTGGATTTTCAATTTCTGTAATGTTTTGCAGGAGAGAATGAAAGTGCCACAGCTGATACAGATTCTCTCCAGGATGTTCTGGAACAGTTTGTCCAGTTCTACAGGTGTGAAAACGGAGCACATAATAAAAATGTATTGAAGGAAGATGCAGTTAAGCGATTTCTGAAATGGCTGTCTTCTGTGAAAGGTGCAGTGAATTCCCAGTTCTCCCTTTCACAAAAATTAATTGCTGTGAAAAATGTGTTTGGTGCTAACATAAACTTACTGCCCTTTTCCCTTTCCTTCTGTTATGTGCTTCTGTAACTTTTATGACTGGAACAATGTGCTTTTAATTATATTTAATGTTGTGTTTTGCACTTAGAACCAATGGAATTTGCACAGAAATTCATGATATATCAAAATGTTCAAACTGACTTGGCTGACAGCATAAGGATGGAAAGATATATTTTGCTGTTCCTTACTTTCAATTTAACAAGTTAATTGTTCTGAAATTAGTTTACAATGAGGTGGATTTCATTATGAGTCTTTGAGTGAGTTATGTTGTCTTGACTGTCTTGCAGAAATCCCTGAAGAAATCTCATGCAACATCTCCAGTGCCTGTGCTAACAGCTTCATAAAACAGTTGCTGGGGAAGCAAATGTGGCAAAAAGTTTTGCTGCTCCTAACAGGGAAAGCTGATGGGGAAAATCCATCAGGTGGAGGACTCTTCAAAACCTGCAGTCTTTCAGATGTTGACATTGGCAACATTATCCAACAGTGTGAAAAACTGGACGTGCAAGTGCACCTCATAAGATGTTTGCTTGAACGAGGAGGTGAAAAACTGTGATATTAATGTGCTATAAGAGATGCAGTATGTTATTTGACATGTTGGGAGCAAGATAGTCTCAGAAATACCAACACATGGGGTTTTTGTGGCTCTGTATAAATGCAGCAGCTTGTTGGATTGCAATGCATTGACTGCATCTGCTGTGTGGGACATGGTGTTGCTAGTGAGGCTGCATGGGTGGAAGATGTTTATCAAATGAAATTTGTCTGCTAGGGTTAGTAAAAGGCCAAGGACTATCATTGCTCTTGACCTGTAGTTTGTTTTGGGCCTCAATTTCTCTGTCTTCAGCCACAATATTGTCCTGGTAGAAAGTGTAAGCCACAATCTTTGAGTTCAGTCTGCTGTTGTGCTACAAATAGGGGACTTCATTGATTTCAAAGGCATGACCAGATGTCTTTCTTTTTTTAACTATTGTAGAGATCATCACACTTTGTGTTTTGCATGAGCTTGTTCCTAGGATCCCTCTGGCATATTTCATTTAATCTTATAGCTTGATGTTAGCTATAAGTTACGGACACATGGTCCTGCTGAAACCTTTTGAAGGCCACAGGAGCAAGGAGGCCTCTTGTTTCAGTCAATGACTGACTGACTTGGAGAAGACATGTTCTGGCCTTTATGTCTTCCTATCACAGCAGAAGGACTGGTTGTTCAGTTTAATGGGAGACAAGGGGAAATGATGATCTTCTTAGTCAAGAAGTGTTTTAACAGATACACATAAAAAGCTGGCAAAAAAAAATACCCCTCTCACCTGCCTGACAATCAACATCTGACTGCATCTGTTCAGCTTTCTGCAGTTAGCAGATTGGTGTATGAGTTTTAAAGCCTGATATTTTCCTGTCCTTCACACCAGCTCTGCCTGATGGTATTGGAACCAACTCTGAAATACCACTGAAAATATGCCTCGGAAAGAATTATTTTGAACTGGCATATTTGCTGCTGACCAAAGGCGCGGACCCTCGAAACCTCTCTGTTACACAAGGAGATACTCCTCTGCATGCTGCAGTTTTCATCTGTTTAAATAAAAAAGGTAAGGCTTCTGCTGTTGGAAATATTCCCCATTCCTTAGCTGCCCGTTCTGCTATTGCAGGGACAGTGGATCAGGATGTCTGACCACGTCTCACTCAGCCCCCAAAGGGATAAAATAAGTGCTGGGTGGGTTGGAAGAAACAAAAGGTAAAGTTAGAGCAATGGCAGCAGACTTTGGAGGAAATCCTGCAGTGGCATCTGAAATCTGTTTATCAGTTTTTGTTCAGTCATAAAGCAAGTAAAGTTTTGCTCAGGGGAGAAGTAAGTGAAAGAATTGTAGGGCTTATGTAAAAATGTAAAAAGTTAGGATAAACTGTGAAATTGATCCCCTAAATCAGGTTTGATTTTAAGTTAGGAAAAAAATGCACTTTTGAGCTGAAGGATTAAAATGATTTAAAATATTGAATGTATTAATTTTTAAAGCATAAACATTTCATTGAATGGCTTTAGAGAGATTACAAGCATAGATAATGCCAGTTGTCATTTTAAAATCAAAAGATTAAGAAGTCCCATGACAATATGTTCTCTGAAGTATTTTGTGCAAAGTTTTTGATGTGGAATTTCATTACAGTGATTTTGGCATGCCACTACTTTACAGCTAGAATATAAATATTTCACATATATTGTCTCATTTAAATCACATCCATTATCTGGATGAAACCTAGAAAGCTGTTGAATATATATGTATTTTTCCCCCCCGGGGAGGTAACTAATCTTATGTTGTAGGAAGTTGCTCCAGGGACCTCAAATACCAGGAAATAATTGGGATTTCCTGCAGGTTATTTTAGTAAAGCAAAGTTATCTGCAGCAGATTACTTTTTGGTGCCTTATTAAAGTGAACCAAATGACTTCAGAGCACTGTCTAGAGCTGCTGCTTGTCTGGATGACAGGGCACCAGTGTCCCTTGGGAAGCAGTCAGGGCTGATGTTGGAAAATGAACAAATCTGTCTGTACCCAGAGGTTAAAAAAGGAATGAAATTGACTGATGCTATGGGAATAATTGCAGCACTAGGAATTTCTAAAGCTTTGCTGCCTTTGTATTGTTTTTCCTGAAATTTGGGAAAGCTCAGTTTGAGCTGTTTCAGGTGAGCATGTTTTATAAACATGAAATGTAGATTTTGTTTTAAAAGCAACTGATTTTCATTTTCTAGCAGCAGGAAAAAAAAGTATTGAAATTGGTGGCATACAATGCAGACTTGTAAAGTGAGTTAGTTTATTTTCTGTTTGTTCTCTTACTTCCAGATGTCATTGGTTTAAACATCCTAAGTTATCTGCTTGACCTCTTTGCTTCAAGACCATCTCACTTTCCATATCTTAATCCGAACATACAAGATGACAATGGAAATACAGTGATGCATGTTGTTTTCCAGAGAGGATTTTCAAAGCAGACTAAGAGAATAGTGGAGTTACTGGCAAAATTTGACATTAACTTCAACATAAAAAACAAATCAGGAAGAGATGTGATGCACAGAATTAAGAAGAGAGATCCACTGCTAGAAGCCTGGAGTATTGCCACGCAGGAGAAAAAGAGGCACCGCCAAGACAGAGCAGGGCAGTTGGTTAAAGCATCTAAACCCATTCCAGCCTCTGAGATTTCACAGTCAAAGAGCACGGGGCGTTCTTCATCTGGGTTCTCATTAAAGGCACCATCTGGCAACGCAGTGCATAATGATTTAAAAACCCCATGTTCCATGAAAACAAAAAGGGGTCAGTTGGCAAAGCAGGAAACAGAAGGAATAAACAGCCCCTTAACACTGCAGGAAAGTCTAGTGCAGGCAATCACAGCTTTAATTCAGCAACTGAAAGTGAGCGACACCCTGAAAAAGGATCATCCTCTGGTGCAAAAGCCATCTTCAGCCCAGACTAACTCAGAAGAGGGAAGGAGTTTCTTGCAACCTTGTGGAAGCATAGCTCATCCTGAAAGAAAAGGGGATGACTGGGAGAAAAAGAAGGGAGCAGGGGAATTAAGTATGGCCTTGCCTAATGGAGACAAGGAAGAACTAGAGGAAGAAAAGGGGAAGAGTCTGGATATTGAGGCACATGTGCAGGAGTTTGATAACATGACTTGGGAAATAGAGTGCACTCCTGAAATGCTAAAGACTTTGAGCAGTAAAGCTGTGCCTCATTATCTGAAAACTAAAACCATCATGACAATTAAGCGCCTTGGTAATGGGGAATGGTCTAGGGGCCTCCAGAAGCCACTGAAACACTTGAAAGCTGATATCCAGCTGTATGAGGCCAAACTGGGCAAAGGTGCAAGAATGCTATGGGAACTTGCCATTGACTTTTCTCCTCGTTGCAGTGAGAGTCCAGAAAAGATCATGGAGACAGAACAGACAAAAAGTCGTCTAGAAAAATCAGGTAGAGTTTACACAGAAATAATTAGAATTTGGGCCATTGTTCTTGACCACTGCAAGCTGAACCGTGCCTTAGAAAATATATGCATTTCCTACAACCGTGGCTTATCCTGCATTTTGAGGAAAAAGCTCAAGGGTATAAACGAAGGGCGTCAGAACCACAGTGTGACAACACAGAAGCGTGTTCCGCGTTGTTACATCGAAGACACGGAGGCAGAAAAATCAAAAGAACATACCATGCCTGAGTATTTCCCTCCAGCTAGTGCAGCAGAACTGGAATACAATATAATGAAATTTCACAGCTTCAGCACTAACATGGCACTTAACATTATAAATGATGTGCAGTCTTCTGTTGATTACCCTTTCCGTGTTGGGGAGTTGGAGTACGCAGTGATTGATCTCAATCCAAAGCCTATGGAGCCAATCATTTTAATTGGGCGAAGTGGGACAGGGAAGACAACTTGCTGCTTGTATAGGCTTTGGAAGAAATTCTATTCATACTGGGAAAAATCCAGCTTGGCAGATGGACCTCTGTTGGAGAGGCAGACATGGCAGCAGAGGCAGTGCAGTGAGGTTGAAAAAGCTAGTTCAGAGAAGGAGGAGAGTGAACCAAAACACGAGAGCGATAATTCAAGTGAGGAGCAGGTGAGTGATGAGCACAACCAGGACAGCGAGGATGAAAAGGTTCCTGTGGGCACAGCTGGGGCAGAAATGAATTCATGTGGTGACCATGAAGATGACCAAACGTGTAGTGCAGAAGCTTCAAACAGGCTGGAGCACCTGCACCAGATCTTCGTAACAAAAAATCCTGTCCTGTGCCGAGAAGTTCAGAAGAATTTCATTGAACTTAGCAAGTCTTCCAAGGTGACCAGTCACTTCAAACCTCTGGACCCAAACATTCACAGGCTACAAGACATTAAAGATGAAAATTTTCCACTGTTTGTCACCTCCAAGCAGTTGTTGCTGTTACTAGATGCATCCATGCCTGACCCATTTTTTCCAAGAAATGAAGATGGAAGTCTTAAAAGAGCAATTGTTGGGTGGAGTCCTCAGGAAGACTTGGTTGTACCAAATTGGCAGGATGAGGATGAAGAAGGTAATCTTGAAGCAGAGCATGGTGATGATGGAGGAGCTGCAGATGCGTGCTCTAAGGAAAATGATCCTTGGACTTTTGTGACTTACAATGTATTTGCAAATGAAATATGGCCAAAAATGATAAAAGGTAAAAGCTTGTACAATCCAGCACTGGTTTGGAAAGAAATCAAATCATTTCTGAAAGGCTCTTTTGAGGCACTGAATTGCTTTGGAGGCAAGCTTACTGAGGAGCAGTACAAAAAGCTAGGCCGAAAGAGAGTGCCAAACTTCACGGAAGACAGGAGTGAGATCTATTCCCTCTTCTGTCTTTATCAGCAGATACGATCACAGAGGGGTTACTTTGATGAAGAAGATTTGCTGTATAATTTATCTCAAAGACTTGCGAAGCTCAGGGAGCTGCCGTGGTCCATCCATGAGTTCTATGGCGATGAGATACAGGATTTCACGCAAGCTGAGCTAGCCCTGTTGATGAAATGCATCAATGACCCCAATGCCATGTTTCTGACCGGTGACACTGCCCAGAGCATCATGAAAGGAGTGGCTTTTCGTTTTAGTGACCTCAGGTCGCTGTTTCATTACGCAAGCAAGAGCTCTGTGAACAAGAAGCAGCGTGTTAGGAAACCAAAAAGGATTTATCAGTTGTACCAGAACTACAGGTCCCATTCAGGTAGAGTAACAAATTTACTTATGATCGGACCCTGGGCTCTTCAGATGTCACTAATAATTGAAGTTTTCTGCTGGCCAGTTGAAAGCCAGTCTCTATGTGGCCTGTTTTTCAAAAAACTCAGATGGACAGCTTTTTCTGATATCAATTCTGGTTTTTGACAGCTCAACTGGAAAACCAAAAATGAATGTTTTCAAAATTGTAATTTTTTGAATTCTCATGCTTACTGGATGCTTTGGCTGTGTTTGAGAGAAAAATTAAGAAATTAACTTTCCCATTTCTGTTGTCCAGTTCTCCAAAGCAATAGATTTTGCAGCATTGGTGTGCTGCTTCTGCTTTTCTTACTTGTTTCCCATTTGTGATCTTTATTTTGTGAGAATGCTGCCAAGCCACTGTAGCATGTTTTCTGATCTTTAGAGGCCCAAGAATGGCATCCACTCAAATTGGCAGATACATAAATTGAAGCTTACAGCTTCAGCCTTCCCTGATCAGTGTTTTTGTCATATTTATTGATTCCAAATTTCTAGCAGAAACTTTTAAAAGTGTGTTTGCAAGGACTTCAGGATGAAATTTAAAACCTGTATTCTGCTTTGTGCAGGTATTCTCCGTTTAGCCTCTGGAGTGGTTGATTTGCTCCAGCATTATTTTCCAGAATCTTTTGATCGCCTTCCTCAGGACCGTGGTCTCTTTGATGGGCCAAAACCTATTGTCTTGGAGTCCTGCAGTGTTAGTGACCTGGCAATTCTGCTGAGGGGCAACAAAAGGAAAACACAACCCATAGAATTTGGAGCACATCAGGTTTGCTTTTCTTAGGCTTTCTGCAGATTCTGCCAGCTCTGTTGCTAAATAATAGTCTTGTATGAACTGCCCACAACTTTCTTTTTTAAGCCCTTGTCTCACTGATAAATTAGGCATTTCAAGCTTAGAAACCTGTATTGTGTTGGTTTCTGTTTCTTCTTAATATGTCTGCTTCTTTCTGTTCTTTTTTTGGTGTGAGGTATTGTGTGAGGTATTGTCTGACCTGTTCCTTTCTAACTCCAAATTTTCTTACACCAGATCTAAAACTGTCTGCACATACCACGCATTTGTCAGTCTTCTAGTGGCAGCTTTGTGACCTTTTTTGTGGAGTGTGCTGAAATGCCTTTGTGAAATGTTGTCTAGTTTTTAGAAGGCTTTTGCATTATCATCATGTTGGTCTTTCTCTATGCAACTGTTACTTTTTTTTTTCCTTTTTGCTTTCTAATCTTTTTTTATAACGCATTTTATTTGCAGGTGGTATTAGTGGCAAATGAAACTGCAAAGGAGAAGATACCTGAGGAACTTAGTTTGGCACTTGTACTGACAATTTATGAAGCAAAGGGCTTGGAATTTGATGATGTCCTTCTTTACAACTTTTTCACAGATTCAGAGGTATTTAATTCTTATCCTTTTTCTGCATTTTTTCTGAAGTCCATCTTACTTGTGGTCTAATTGGTGGTTCAGCTGGAAAAGGATTCCCTCTTTGAAGATGAGTGGTTTCATCACAGTAGAAAACAGAGAGGTCATAGGTTTGTTAATTGAGAACGTGTTTCCTCAAGTGCTGCATTTTCCTTTGGGTTTACTGTTAAAATTTAAGGGAGAACCTTGGGGTACACACCACGTTGCCCACACACACACACACACACACACACACACACACTCTTCTGCTACACACCAAGACCACTCCTCTGACCCCAGCCAGGCAAGTATTCAAAGTATTCCTTACTGACCATGCCTGCAGACACTCCATGTACCCATGACTGAGTTACTCTGTGATTAAACATTCAGTGTGAACAGCCCTGTTGCAGATGTCCTCTGCCTCTGCCCCTCAAAACAATGTCTGATGTGGTTTTCAGCAAATGAAAACCACGGGAAAACTGAGGGCAGCTTACTGGTGGCCCTTCACAGAGGTTAGTGAATGTTAAGTGATGAGGGCAGAAAGAAGGAGCTTGAGGTAAATACTGGCTGTCATGGTAGATTTCTCAAAGTTGATTTGTTTCTGGTGATGCAAGTTGTAATCAGGAAAACAGCAAGCCATTTATTAGGATTTAGAGAAGCAGTTTAGCAGAGTTGAGTTGTGTAGAGCATTTTAGCTCAGACTAATGTGTGTCAGGCCTGGAGAACTGTTTTCATACAATTCTTCCGTGTTTCTGTGAGTCATGAGTAATTGAGTTGATTTGAGCAGCTAAACAAGCAGGCAAGAAAGCAGCTCACCCTGAGGTTTTCTAATTTAGAAACGCTGAATCTCTGAACCGTTGTAAACACAGCAGTGTGGCCGTGTGCACTTCATAAAGTGTTGGGTTTTCTTTTTATTTGTCTTGAAAATGAGATTTAAGAAGAGTCTTGTTTCAGGAAGCAGATGTGAGTGAAAAATCTAGAAGGCAAAAAAGCCAGGCCCCCAAAACACAGCAAACTCTTGACCAAACTGATACCTTTGGCTGCTTGTCATGTTACAATCTATGACAGGCTTAAGAATATCTTAATTGATGATTTTTTAAAATCTTACCTTCAAAATACATTTTGCAGGAAAGGTTTCCTGCTTTTTTCCCCCATGAGAAGACAGTTAACTTGTTTTGTGTTGCTGAAAGCTCAGAAATACATAAACGGTAAAAATGTTATTTGAGCCTTATTATGAGTATTTTTCATGTTGTGCCAGAAACTTGGCAGTATTTAATCACATTTCAATTAAATGGAATTTTCAATACCAAAAGGGAAAAATGAATATCACTTAGAATATAGTCATGATTTTAAGGTTATTATTTTTGCAGGGGATCAGGAGCCTGCAGAGCAGTGTGATCAGGAGCTGGCATTTCCTGCATGGCATGAGAGTGCACAGCACTGATCTGCTGCCACACTTAAATTACAGTTAGGAGTGCCTGTGCATATTTATAGACACCCTTCACATGTCTCTGTGTTGGAGTCCAATATTTTCTGACCACGCTTTTTTAGACTTTCCCCGTGAGTGGGCTTTTTTTGCTCACCTCTGAGTGTTCTGACAAGAGGAGGTGTTGGCAGGTGCCATTCCACCCCCTGGCTGAGACCAGCACTAGCAGTTACTGGTGTTCAACACGAGGCTTAATACATTCATCACATGAATGACCAGCCAGATCTTTTCTGGGAACCCTGAGGATGAGAATATATGCCAGCATGGGATATGTGTGGGTCCAGCTCACTGAGCTTGTCAGTTTTGTAGAGTCAAGGAGACTTAGTGGCTGCCCTTCCTGACCTGCAGGCCAAGATCTCTCCAATGTGTTTTAGACAGTAGATTTTAGTATGACAAATAGCAGCTTGTGAGTGTTATCCCACTACCATTTACCTTTCATTCTGCCCCAAGTTGGCAGGGAGCTGCCTGCCCCAGCAATCAGCACACCCCCTCCTCAGTGAGTTTGCCTGTTGTGGTATTGGGGGTTTGTAGGAGGATCCTTGTCCCTAGGACTAAAACTTGACCCTCCTTCATGGTGGAGGTAACCTGACTTCCTCCACATAGGGATCATTGTAAGGGTGTTTAGCTGAAAATGTATAGTCCACCCAAGGAGGTTTTCATGTTTAATATCAAATGACTTATTTGATATATTAAGCATTACATATGATTTGGATCTAGAAAAGTGCTATAGCAGCATCCTGAAATCCCAAGGCAAGCATAATATAACAATGGCAATATACATTGGAATCACAGTATAGATGTGACTCCCATTAGTGCTTGCTGTGTACACGCATATATATATACATATATATACACCCTCACACATATATACTTATATACATATATATGTATATATGTATATTTGTATGTAAATATTCCCATTGGCTTCTCCATCATGATGGTGGCCATCCCCAGTCCCTGAAAAGTAATATGAAGCTTGTAGCCAGCTCAAGCCAGTTGCACTCTAAAAGGTTTGTTTTTTCTTTGCTCCAAAGATTTTCTGCAGTCTGTTAGGCTGAGGCACATCTTTGCTTTTGCTTTTGCTTTTGCCTGGGCAGCTCAGGAAGGTATAACTCTGTACTAGCTGTTTTAGGGAAGGTTGTTTATATGCCTTGATGACCATCTGGTACAGACAAGTATCTCAAGCAAAGGCTGTGTTGAGATGAAGTTCAGCTTTCTCATTGAAAATTGCAGATTATTCTTTACATTCTTCCCTGAGATAATTTTCTCCCCCAGTCTTCTCCTCTGATCCTTCTTCCCTTGTAGGGATGAATAGGTCACACCATGCAATCTTACCTTGTGCATATGTAGGCAGTAGTAGTTAGTACATAAAAATAAACCTTATTCTCTTGATATTTCAGGCTAGCAAAGAATGGAAGATAATTTCTTCTTATAGTCCTGATCCGGATGTGCAAGTGGGAAGCAACTTGCTAATTGAGGTGCCGTTAGAGGATGCCACTGGTATGCAGGAGAGGACTCCATTTAATGTAGAAATGTACAAGGTGAGTTTTTTGTAACATTAGGAATAGGAAGGAAAAATTAAATTCTTAAATCTTTAAAGTAGGGAAATTTCTTAAATCCTTTCATCCTGTTAGTTCCATGTTTATCAAGGTTGCTTTACCTTCTATAGTTGTTCACATTTGTATAATATAATATAGATATAATGTAATATAATACATATAATACTGATTTTAAAAGATAAGAGATTGTTTGCAAATGTAATTTGATTAGAGAACAAAACCTGTGTCATAGACTTTTGGGTATATTTACAGAACAACTGTGGTTAAAGCAAATAGCAATTCAGCTTGAAAATATTCATTATTCTTATAGTCTGGTTTCTGATTGGTGTCACTACCTTGAAATTAAGGAAGTTGTTTAGAATCTGGTGAGTCAGATATTTTCAGAATTGTATGGTAAATTAATAGTTATATGTGCAAGTGATTAGAAGGAAAATAGCCTGTCATTCCTGCAGCTGATTTGTAGTACTAGTTGCTTATAAGTTAGATGGATAATGGCTTATGTAATTGGAGTCTCATATTTAATATTTAGACTTGCTTACTTAAAAGCACTTTCTTACTTGTTATTCATTCTGTATCAATTCTCTGTTTTCTTATAGCTGCAAAGTATGTTTCTTTCTAACAATTTAGCTCATCTAGCATTTCATTTATTTAATTCAATTTTTTTTGTTCTGCTTCAGATGCTGAATGGAGAACTCAAGCAATTGTATACTGCAATTACAAGAGCCAGAGTCAATCTTTGGATCTTTGATGAAGACCGTGATAAACGGGCTCCAGCTTTTAAGTATTTCATCAAAAGAAAATTTGTTAAGGTTGTCAAAACAGATGAAAAGAAAGGTAAAGTTGTCCTAAAACTTTCTTAAAAGATTGTCAGACAGTTCAAAACTCGTGTTTTCTGCTTTTAGGCTGTGTAATAAAGAAGGGTAAATGCCTTGGTCCTTTTAATAGTATGCATTGATAACTGCCCTTGCAAATTTCCACTTATTTCAGTAGGTCTTAATTCTTTTGTCTCTAAAGATCAGTTGAATATGCTAAAGTATAACTTTATTGCTAATTCACTAGTTTCAGGTTTTCTTGCTGTCACAGGAGAGTCAGTGATCCCTTAGACAGATCTGATCTTGTAATTAGTTTATTGAGTTCTAACCAGTACATTCAGATATGTAAAATACTCAGTAAGTATGGATGGATTGGTGGTCAATACTCTACTTTTTACATAAGCTTTCTATACTTATATTAAATATTACACACATGCAAAAATGTCGTTTACCAGCCCATTGATGTCTGGTGTTGGGTAAGAGATCCCTCAGCCTCGAGGGGTGACCTTAAGAGGTGTTTCTACATAAAGAGAGATCTGGACACTGCTAAGCCAGTTACTGTGGAGAGAGCTCAATGGACCCTGATGGCTGCAGATATTTATAGCTTAAAGTGGTCAGTTTGTAGTCAGATTTTCTGCTGTGTTAATGCATTTTTGGCCACTTAGCAGGCCAGTCTCCAGCCAAGCTCTGGGGATTGTTGTATTCTCACTGGTAGCTTCACACAACAGTATTACCACACTTGACTCGTAGTTGCCGTTACTGGTGTAAGCACAAACATAGAGCTTGGAACATTGCGAGATAATGCTTAGTTTTGGTACATGATAAGTGGTTTCTGTGGTTTATCCATTCTAACATAAAATGGTCACCCCTGCCCTTGTAGACTTAGATGACAGCATGTTTGCTAAAACTTCAACTCCAGAAGAATGGATTGCACAGGGAGACTACTATGCCAAACACCAGTTCTGGGAGGTAGGAACATATGTTTATCTAAAATAAGGATTCTTTCTTATTCTGAAACCTTTTCTTTTCTCTGTATCTATAAAACCATCTGTAAACCTTCAGTTGCTGTGTAGCAGTCTGCCTTAGTTTGTGGTTTGTAGCTATGTGTCTGCTTGTAAATGACTTACAAGAAGTGAGCAGGGAGAGCAAGCCTTTTTTTGTAATCTTCAATTCACTGCCCAGAAATTTGCAGTCTCATGAGGGAAATACATTTTAATGCACACAAATGAGAGACAGTTGGAAAAACAATTATTAGCATCCATCAGAATTGACTGATATGCGTGAATCTAAACTGCGTTCTTGACAGTATCATTACACATACTGTAGAAAAATGAAAGCATTTCTTGGAAGTGTATTAATTTGAGTAGGAAAATGATGGTCTCATTCCCTTGGTGTTTAAAAAACATAGAGATTTTACAGTCTTTTGTTTCCTAGCTTCTTAGTTAATGCAGTCCAGATATGGGATGACAGTTGATGGCATCAAAGCAGAACTCAGCCAGGATGACAACATCAATGAAATGTTCTACAGGGAAATAAGGGATGTATCTAGATCAAATACTTTTGTCCTTCTGGGTGATTTTAACTTCCTAGATATTAACTGAGAAAATCATATAGTGGACACAAACAGGTCTAGGAAATTACTGGAGCACGTTGAAGAAAACATCTGGGTGCAGGTACTAGGGGAGCTGACTAGGGAAAGGTGACCTCCTAATAAACAGAGAGGCATTTGTGAGTGAAGTGGGGATTCATGTCTTGGTCACAGTGACCACAAAGTAATGGAGTTTCAAGTTGATGACTGTAGAAGAAAAAGTCCTGCCTACCTTTGACCCTGGATATGGGGAGAGCAGCTAATTAGTAAGGTCCCTTGGGAATTCATGAATGACAGACACTTTTTAAGGGCTATCTCTGAAGCATGCAGAAGCAGGAAATTCCAAAGGGTCAGAAGTCAAGCAAGTGGGGCAGAGTCTGGCTTGACTGAACAGGCATCTTCTTCTTGAACTTAGGGGAAAAGGGAAAGTGTGAACATTGGTGACACAGGAGGACAGCAGAGATGCTCTTTGTCACTGCAGGGAGAAAATTCATGTGGCCAAAGCTCAAGTAGAGTTCAAGCTATCCAGCACTGTGAAGGATAACAAAAAGGTCATTTTAAAACGCATTAACAGCAAAAGAAGGATTGGACGTAACATCAGTCCATTACTTGATAAGGTCATTTACCTCACAAATAGGGACATAGGCAAAGCGGAGACATTTTATGCCTTCTTCACCTCTGTCTTTAACACTGATGATGGGCTGGAAGACTTGGAGAATGATAAACTCCCAGCTGACTCTGCACTGCTGCTGCAGCTGGATGCACATAAATCTATTGGGCTTGATGGGATTCATTCCAGGTACTGAATGAACTGGCCCATTTTATTGTGGAGTCCCTTTCCATTATTTTTCAAAGGTCTGGGGAGTCTGGAGAGGTCCCAGTCAATTGGAAGCTGGCAAATGTCCCAATTTTCAAGAAGGGTAGAAAAGAAGACCCTGGTAATTATAGGCCTTTCAGTCTCTCTTTGGTGCCTGGTAAAATTATGGAGAAGGTTATTCTGGGAGTTACTGAAAATAACATTTGAGTGACAATGCAGTCATTAGTCATAGGCAGCATAGGTTCACTATGGGAAAGTCCTACTTAACCAACTTAATTTCCTTTTATGACAAGGTCACTCATCCATTTGACCAAGAGAAGCCAGTAGATGTGGTATATTTGGGTTTTAGCAAAGATTTTAATAGTTTCTCTCACAAGTCTCTTTATTCTGGATAGAATGCCGGACACAGCTAGACAAGTCCATAATACATTAGGTGAGAAACTGGTTGTCAAGCCACATTTCAAAGAGTTACAGTAAATGGGGTTACATCAGCTGGTGGCCCATTAGGGCCAGCCTAGTTGGATTCCCCAGTGCTCAATTTACGGGCAAGTGCTCTTCAATGTTTTTATATATAATTTGGACACTGGAAAGGAGCGTACATTAAACATGTTTGCAGCAATACTAAACCTGGAGGACACTAAATTGGGAGGAGCTGTTGATTCCCTCAAGGGTTGAGAGGTCCTGCAGAGAGGCCTTGATAACTGAGTGGGCTGTCGCAAACTGTATGAGATTTAACAAGGGCACATGCCAGATTCTGCACCTAGGGTGGAGTACTCCTGGTTATACATTCAAATTAGGGAATGAGAGGCTGGAGAGCAGCCCCATGAAAGGAGATGTGGGAGTTTGGGTGGATGGCAAGTTGAAGAAGAGCCAGCAGCGTGCCTCGACAACCAAAAAGGCAGATGGTGTCCTGAGTGCATGAAGTACAGCATTGTGAGCCAGTCAAAGGAGGTGATTGTCCTGCTCTGCTCTGTGCTGGTGCAGACTCGCCTGGAGTAGTTTTGGACTACTCACTTCTGTGCAGTTTTGGGCACCACAATATAAGAAGGGCAACAGACTATTAGAGTGCGTCCGGAGGAAGGTGACCATGATGATGAAAAGTCATAGAATCATCAAATGGTCTGTTCAAAATAGTTTTGAAGAGACCTCAAGGCTCATCCAGTCCCAGCCCTCCTGCCATTGCCATGGGCAGCTCTAGAGGATGTGTCTTAAGACGAGGAGCTGAAGTCTCTTGTCTTGTTCAGCTTGGAGAAGAGATGGCTGAGGGGTAACCTCATCACAGTCTACAGCTTCCTCAAAGGGAGGTCCTGATCTCCTCTCCCTGGTTACCAGTGATAGGACATGGGGAAATGGAATGAAGTTGGATCAGAAGAAGATCAGATTGGACATAGAAAAGGCTCTGGACTGAGAAAGTGGTCTGCCACAGGCACCCCAGGGAAGTAGCCGTGGCATCAAGCCATGAGTTCAGGGTTAAAGGAGCATCTGGATGACATTCTCAGTCGTGTGGGGTTGTTTTAGGTAGTCCTGAAGGGAGCAGTAAGTTTGCCTCTATTATCCTTATAAGTCCCTTTCAATTTGAGATGTTCTGTGATTCTATGAAATAAAATTTCAGATACTTTTTTGAGATCACGGCAGAGGGAAAGCTTCTGTATTTTGCAGGTAACAACATAAAATTCTTTGAAGAGAAAATTAGCATTTATAACAAGGCAAAAACCCAAAGTAATCACTTTCCATGTAATATTGTAATTATTATTCTAATTTTGGTAGTTGCACATAAAGCTTTTCTTTTTGTCCTAAAATTATACTACAATGTTTTACCTTTTCCTTTTTCCAGGCACCCTGCCAATCTTTCTGCTTTCCATTCCAGTGACTGTAAAATTAAGTATTGCTTTTATGTGATAAGCCATGGGCTGGATGCACATCTGTGAATGCTGTATGTGATTTCACCCCAGGTGGCTGCCAAATGTTACCAAAAGGGAGGAGCAGCTGAGAAGTCAAAGCTGGCCCTGACACACGACGCTGTTCTCAAAGTGCATGCAAAGAAAAGCAGCCCAAGGTAGGGTATCAGTGCAGCTGAGTGAGTGTCACTTCATGGTGCAGAGGGTGAGATTCACACCACAGCTGTGGGACCTGACCAGAGATGCTGGAGAACAGTGCAGGAGGAGAACAGTGCAAACTTTATGTGCTTGTGGTTGGCAAAAGAGATTTAAGGAGTTGGAAGGTCTAGCACTACAAGATCCAGGGCACTGCTCCCTCTAGGGAGCAGTGGAAGGGCTGCCCCAATGAAATTGGCCCTTGCAAGGGCTTACTGGTTCTGTGACAGAAAAGCAGCAGGATTTGCATTGCATCAAGAGGCTTTACAACCATAGATATAGATGGGAGAACATATGCCATCAGCGCTGATGATGGCAACTTACTTTGTTGAGTGAATATGGCAATCCCCACTGCATGTTCACTCAGCAAAGGAGAGGGAATGGTGGTGTGCATTGTGGAAAAAAAGCTCGTAGGAAAAAGTGAGTTTTGGAGTAAAATTAATGTTACAGTCATCTTAAACCAAACAAGCAGGACCAGATCTGAACCAAAGGACAGTTTTGAAGGAACAGATTTTGAGATGAATCATAGTTCATGATTTCGGCTGAGTAAAATAGCTCAAGAGTTTGACAGGGGAGAGAGTTTGCAGTTTCTCGAAGAGGCTTGGAAACTCTTTGGGACTCATCTCAAATAAGGCAGGGAAAAACTTAACGGAGAAAGATCTAAACCTAAGTGAATCAGTTCCTGTTCATGTTCTGGGAGACCAGAAACTAGCAATGATAGCAGCAGGGGAAAGGAATGACGAGATCAGAGGAAGCTGGCACACAAGGGAGAAGAGGGAAGGTCTGAAGAAAAGCTATTACTGGAGTTAGTGTAGATTTTATCTTGTTTGATTACCTGCTTTATGTTAGTGGCCCTGGTTAGAAACATAAGGATGCTCACAAAATTTCATGATTATAGTGAAATTGTTGATGGGACTGATAAAACTTTTTCTCAATTCACTGTGCTTGTCAAAAGCTGGCATAAAATTTGAGAAGGAATTTGGTGTATTAGAATATGTTGACAGAACATATGTAACAATGAAGCTGCCAAAGTTGTATTCTTTTTTTTAATAGAGGTATTAATGCTGGTGTAAAAAGCTTAAGTAAGATTTTCATGTGTTCTTTATGAAATGCTCTGTACAGTTTTGATTCTCCAGGCTTGAGAATTTTGAAATCAGTCTAGTTTATGCTGCAGTGATACCTGGAAGGCTGGGATTGTTTGGTCAGACAGAACAAAGGCTGAGAAGACATTTGCTTGTGTCTCTAATGACATTGGTGCTAAAGAGCAGAAAGGACACAGCAAGTTAAGGAAAGAGAAGCAGTACAGAATCACAATAATACAGTACAGTATATTACAGTATAGTAATATATTAGTTTAAAAAAAAACTCAATCTTTTGACTGTCAGAGCTATCATATTTTGGAACAGACTTCTGGACAGAGCAATGTCAGCACAAAATATAATTAATTGTAAGATCATAACTCATCAGGTAATGTATTAAGAGTATTGTGTCATGTCAGTGTTGGTTGGATTCAGTGACAGCTCACATGATCCTAAACTTAATTTGGATGTTAGTGGTAATTTTCTCTTACTTCCTACAGGGAAAAACAGATGGAATATATGACTTTGGCTAAAACTTACTTGGAATGTGGAGAACCAAAGCTATCACTAAAATGTCTGATTCAATCAAAGGAGTTCCGTCTTTGTGCAGAATTGTGTAAAAAATTAGGAAAGGTATTAAATCCTCACCATATCACTTTCCTTTTCCTACAGAATTTTTACATCTCATATTACTCATAAAGTAATAGTATCTTTTCGTGTCATGGTAATAGCAAAACAAACAAGCTCTTTAAGCTGGGTTGTTCAAGAGGAGTTATTTGTCAGAGAATAGGCAGAAAAGAAATGAAGGGGAGCATGATGCAATTATGCAGGCTGGCTTTATTTCTTTGGCTTTCCTCAAATGTTATTATCAGTCATTTGCAGTCAAAAATTAGTGAATGACTGATGTAATGAAACTTAAGCCGTTGCTTCATTCAGTACTCTGATGATACTGAAACTTCATTGATAACAGCCATTAAAACTTGGAAGGGTTAAAGTAGTGTGCTAACAATACATACTATTTTTATTTCCAGTGTATTTCCACTAAAAGAATATAAAGTGGTTGTTCCCAAATATTTGAAATTTGAGATGTAATGTTAGTGTTCTCTTTCTGCAACCATAGCTGTTTTAATTTAATACTATTCATTCTGAAAAATCTGTAAATCAGCAGAAGCATGTGTAGTGTTTTCTCACAACAGGCAGAGCTGGGTGGGTAAATTATTTTGAAAACCTTATATAATACCTTTCATTTTATACTCTAGTCTTTCAGACACAAATATTTTGAAGTTTCTTTACACAATCTCTTCAGTTTTAGTGATGGTTACTTTAATATCTATTTGATTTTATTCGGATACTTTAATTGCATTTTATTAAAGTGTACTTCTTTATGAGACACATGATGGAATTACAAGATTTATTCCATGCATGTAGTTTTGACTGTTTACAGCACTTCAGTTTCATTATTGACTTCTGCATTGCAGATGAAAGATGCTGCAGTTTACTATCAGAAAAGCCAGTGCTACAGAGAAGCATCTGAATGTTATGAACTAATTGAGGAGTTTGATCTGGCCATTAAAATGTATTGTCAGGAAGAACTCTATGAAGAAGCAGCAAAGGCAGTTGAAAGGTATGTCTTGCAAGATGGTATTGGAATATAAATCTCTTTTGCATTTCCAAATTCCATATAATACAGATGGCTCACTGAAAAATTTTCAGAAGGGTTTTGTCTACTGACTTTGTTGACATTACTTTTAGTAATGGTAACTGCTTTTTTGAATGATTAAAGCTTCTTTAATTGTTCAATCAAAACATTCAAGAATTAAAGTCACTTTACCGACAAAAAAGTTTTTAAATCATCCCCCCCAAAACATTAATGGAAATTTATCAGCATAGACAAAAAAGTCTGCACTACCACATTTATCATGAAAAAGATGATAACAAAAAGCTGATGGTAATTTACTCATCCAACAGGAAAAGGTTACTCATTCTCAGCATTCAGGAGAGAATATTTCACAAAACTGGCTTAGGGGATACATCAATAATTTTACATCAGCCATTAGTAATTAATTACTGAGTATTCTTAAGTGCATGTTACAAAAGATGCAGCCAGGTGTTTTGCTCAGACGCTCAATAAGCTACAAAGTATATACAGATACACACAGCAGGCTTGAAAGAATTATCTCTAAACTGACAAGTTTATGCAAATTTTACAGAATGTTCTATATATTGACCCTTGGCGAATTCACTGAAATTAAATTTTTTTATAAATAGAAGATTAATGCTTATAACTTGTGTTAAAATTATTTGTACATTGATTTGACAGAGTGGAGAATGCTTCACTAATGCTGTAAAGCTTGTGATCTTGTTTGTACCAAAAGTTTTAATACTCTTGATTCTGACAGCCTCAAATAATTTTAACGTGTTTTATTAGCATTAATCTTCTATTTATAAAAAAATCATATTTTTTTATAAATAGAAGATTAATGCTATTAAAATGTGTTAAAATTATTTGTACATCGATATGACAATGTGGAGAATGTTTCACTAATGCTGTAAACCTTGTGATCCTGTTTGTACCAAAAGCTTTAATACTCTTGATTCTGACAGCCTCATGTTGTAATTAATTTCTTTCTGTAGATCTTTTAAGATGATGTGATCCTCTTTCACCTGGCAGGCATATCACATGAAACAGTATACCTTTTTGTACAGTAGGAAGGGTTTGTAGGGGAAGCTCTTTGTTTAATGGTTTTGTTGGGTTTTTTTTTTAAATTGCAGTGCTTTTTTTGTCTAGATTTGTAATATGTGGCAGTAAATTGATGTATCTCTTATTTCAGATATGAAGATATGTTGAATGCAAAAGGACAGATGTCTTCCAAACTCTCCTGTACAGCAAATCAGCTGTATTTGGAAGCAGCTGCAAAGTACCTGAGTATGAACAGGACTGAGGAAATGATGCAAGTCCTCTCAAAACTGGATATAGAGGATCAGCTTGAGTTTCTGAAGTCTCGTGGATGTTTGCACCAAACAGCAGACTTACTGAAAAGGAAGGATCGCCAGGAGGAGGCTGCGAAGCTGATGAAGCAGCACGGTTTTGCCCTGGAAGCAGCCAACCTCACGGCTGTAAAAGAGTTCCGCGCATCGTGCTTGCTTGCTGAGGCTCGCGCCAGGCTGAGCCGCGGTTCAGAACCGCACCTGGGGAGCGTGGAGAGCATCCTCAGAGAAGCCCTTGAGCTTTGTGAGCAAACTGGGCAGAAGTCTGGCATTGCTGAGGCTGTGTTTTTGCAGGGAGCTCTGAAAGGAGACTTCTTGAAGCTGAGGGACGCATACGGTCAGTTCCTGTCTCTGAATCATTCTGCTGGTGCAGTCGAAGCTCTCTTTGCGTTATGTCGCTGCAGCACTCGTGGCCAGGACATCGTGGACATCCTCTTCATGGCAACACGTGGCTTAATGGCTCTTCTGAGTCTTGTTAGTGGTCTGAAGAAAGCAGCCACCAACGCAGAGAAAGATATGGTGAAGTTATGCTTTGCCTATTTTGGGATTGTCCCAGCAGGTGACAGTTGCCAGGTGTCCCAAAATGAAGCTGAACCCATTATCAAGTTTTTGTTAGACAAGCAAAGTCTAAAAGAGAGGAAGGCAAAAGGTGATCTCTCAGTAAGCACAGAGAAAGTAAAATCAGCTTTGAAGCACCACTTGTTAAGCAGGTTGTGCTTTATCACCAATGAGTTACTGAGCAAGAAGTACCCTGATATTTGTATGAAGTTCATTGCAGGATTGAACTGTGAAGATAAAACCTGTGAGGGTTACCACAGACCCTTGCTGCGTCATGAAGCAAGGACAATATTTCAGTGTAAAATGCATCTGGTGGCAATAAATGGACTGTTGTTGGAAGCCACGTGCACTTTCCCTAAAGAGTTACTGAATCAGTGCAAAAACTTTGAGGACATTTTGACTCCTGATGAAAATGCATCATGTAAAGCCCTCCTAGGAATGTTTTTTCCTAATCATTTTCATTTGAGAATACTGTCTGAGAACCCAAGAGCATGCAAAGAAATACTGCAATTCAGTAGTGTGATTTCCAAACCTTGTAGAGAGATGTTGAGGAAATACATCACATCTAAGTTTAATAATGAAAAGATTGCAGCCAGAAGAGAATCAACTGACTTGTGGCTAAGTGTCATGAAGGTCCTTATCTTGTCTTCAGGATATCCTGAAGAATTTGAGAAACTTCTTTTTAGAGAAGAGGATAATTATAACAAAGAGCTAATGTTTGCTTTGGCAAAGGCAAAAAGTGCCCCAAGGAATAAAGGCCAGGAAGAAAAGACCAGAGGAATAGAGGGCAGACATGGTATGTTGCTGCCTGACAAGAATGCCGAAAATGCAGGAAGAACGCACTTGTGCTTCATTCGGCTTC
This sequence comes from Melospiza georgiana, assembly GCF_028018845.1. Taxonomy (NCBI): domain Eukaryota; kingdom Metazoa; phylum Chordata; class Aves; order Passeriformes; family Passerellidae; genus Melospiza; species Melospiza georgiana. The sequence goes on from NC_080430.1 coordinate 48,636,292, forward strand.
TTGAAAATTCACTTGAGCAATTCTATGTTCATAAGAACCCGGAAAACTGTAAAAGATTTTTTTTCCGTTTCATGAATGTCCTGATCAAGAAATGCACGAGATACCTGATTCCAAGCATAGGAAACATGGTGATGTTGCTGGAATTCCAGTATATTCTGTGTTGTGCTGTCCTGATGCGTCTCGCCAAGAACATTACTCTCTGCCTTCCAAAGAGTTACATCTCTCTCCTTCATTACTGGGAGTTTTTGTTCAAACACAAGGACCATTACAAAGAACTTAAAGACACATTTTCTATTATACAGGAGTACAGACCACAGGACACAAATGCAGCTGTGTACTATTTCAAATCTCATCTCTGTTATCTAGCAGAAGTCTTGTGTGGTGTTCATGGGAGGTTCAATGTCCTCCTGAATGCCTTCAGGAATCCCAACTGCATAACTTCAGGGGAGGCTGAGCGGACAGTAGTGCTGTGCTTGGTGATGTTACTGAATGCTGACCAGGTGCAGAGCTCTAAAGACAGATCTCTCTTATGGCAGCTCTTCCCTGAAATCAAGGCCATGCTGGAATCGATGAGAAAAGACACTCCCTCTGAAGTACCTGAAAGACTGCTGAGGGTCGTGGAGCAAGTGGGTGATGCTACACAGGTGAGAGAAGTTGCTGCAAGCCTGCAAGAGCTGCTGACAGAGCGAGATGAAGAGCACTTGGTTGACTGCCGCTGGAAGTGGGACACTTCCCCCTACGCTCAGGGGCATCCACCCATACGGGGCATCCATTATGAACGCGTAAACCTTGACAGGTTTGTAACCTCTTTGTATGAAATGGAATATGCTGATGAGCTGGAAGAGGAATTTGAAGAGGTTCGTTGCTTAGAGGACCAAAAGGATCCCCTGGAAGTCATTGCACTCAGCAAGCAACAGAAGCAAGAGCAGAAAGCATCAGCTCGACGCCAGCTGTATCGTGTGTTCCATTTAATTTCCCTGTGTGTGAAGTGGAAAAGGAAGGCCCGCTGCAGAGTTCATCCTGTTGCAACGAAAGAAGAGGAATTTTTATCAGTGATATTCAAAAGGGCAGATATTGACCAAACCCAGTGTGACCTCTGTGGGGTCAGATTCATGCAAAGCTCTGAGAACTATTTCGGCCGGTCAGAGAGCATCGAGTCAGACACTTCTGAGCCTCTGACACCAGCTGAGAGCAGTGGGGAAGAAAAGTTGCACGCAGAAGGAAATGCACTTTCTGTGGCCAGTGAGGCCTATATGGAGCACAGAAACACAGAAGAACACACAAATAAACATGCTGCCTACAGACACTATGCTGAGTTTTTCAGAACAAACATAGATCCAATAATAAATGATGGACTGCAAGTAGTGGAGGCCATTACAGGAAGAGATTACACCCGAGACCATTTAGCGTATAAAGAAGGTTCCAACTTACGCCAGAGGAAAATCAAAGAGAATATTAAAAAAATTTCAGATGCAGTAGAGGAAATCTATGAGAAAAAAGCCTGGGCTAGAGGTAGGACCTTTCCAGTTTTCTTTATACAGTTTAATATGTCATTTTTTGGCCAAACTGCTAGACCTGGCAAAGCTCCATTTGAAAATCTTAATGTGGTCAAGAGAAAGGTTTTTCCTGGTATTTCAGGTAGCTGATGAAAAGAGGAACTGAGAGAGCTGGAAATATTCAAAATACATTCTAAACTCTTCCAACTTAATGAATTACATTGTAGAGGAAAAGTGAATAGTAGTGAATTTTTATAGATGGTAAAGTGAATTCTACATGGTCATGATGTACTATGTTCTCTGAACCTACAGAGTTTTACAGCAACTTTGCAGTTTTACTGACCGGTCATCTTTACTAATTTTTTTATTGTTTCTACTGTTTCCTATTTACTTCTAGCCATAGTAATTTGGATATGAAGGGGTAGCCTGGTAGGAGTACTTGGAGTTTTTGACTAAGGATATCTCTGATTATTCTGCCCTTGAACTGATAATTTTGTTAGGGCTGAGCAAAAGTAGGTACTTAACCACAAATCTGTGGTTGCTCACTCAAAGGCAACATTGGTATTAAAAAGTTTAGTAATTTATGGTGCTTGAGATGCACATTTTGATATTAGATCCTCCCCCCTCCACCCCCTTATATGCTTAAAGCATTATTCTGTGCTGATTTTTGCAAGCAAAATTGAATTAGTGAATGAGTGGCCTAGAAGCAAAATTGTTTAGTATACTTGCTTTGGGAAAGTGACAGCTTAAATCTTAACATTGTTACTGGCTTCACTGGTAGAAATCCACCAATCCTGTCAAGCTGTCATTTCGCCTTTGATGTCTGACAGTAGTGAAAAACTGTAGTACTTGATATGTTCATCAGCTCTGATCAGTGAAATATGTTACATTTGTAACTAAATGTTAGGTTGTGCTCTTCACATGTAAGCTTTATCTTTACTCCTAGTGGAAAGTTGCACATATGGATGAAGTCCATGAAGTTTAGCTTTTTGTTTACTTGACCTCTTGGTCAGTGAACCATGGTAGTGATGAATAAGATGGATAAAGTAGGTTTAATTAGGTAATAATGGATTTCATGATGACAATTGCTCGATGAATGCTACCTTGTTATTCTACTCAGTGAAAATATATAGAGGGAAATTATTTTTTTCTGAGGCTACTTTTCCCTCTCTTTATAACAGGCATTTTTGAGGTTCTTAGTTGTGCAGTTCAGCAAAGACTGAACCGTTTTAGGTCCACGTTTGACTTTGATTCGTATAATTTCAGAGACATAATGATTGTCAGGAACTTTATAACCCAAAAATAAAGTAGGATGTTTTCAGGATTCAGATGTAACTCAAAAGGGGCAGCACAAGGATGTAGAACTTCTGTTCTGATAGTGCTAGTAATGTTGGTTAGAATGGGGAGTAATACACACATCATCTTCATCCACATTAGTGAATTATCCTGGTGGTCATAACTTCTAGGTTTGCAGCATCATCATCCCACGTGGCTCTGTGTAACTTCATTTTGTGCTTGACTTTTAGCTGCAGTCCATTTCTCAGCTAAGTGTTCTCACAGAATGCTAACTGTGCTCCATTTCAGCTGAAGAAGTAATAACCAGACATGCCAAAAAATTGGTTGACACCCTTGACGACGCTCATAAGTGGCTGAAGAAAATGGACTCTCACAGGATGGCAGAAGAAGGTATGTTTTAAATTTGCACAGCTTTCTGTGCCCGCTGCTGCTCAGTAGTGGTCTCTAAGCATCACTTCAGTCTCCCACTCAGCAGCATTGCGGATATTCACTGACCTTTGAGAGGCACTCCCACGGGGGCACTCTGGAAAACATGAGATAACCAGGCTTTCCCTCAGTGGCTCTTCAAAACAGAGCAGCTGGATGCAGGGTGGCCAGAGTGGAGCAAGACTTCTCCCTGGCCTTCAGTGGATCCCAGCCTGATAAAGGATGCCTCTATTGGTTTCTTTTATTTTCACTTCCATTTCTCTTGGTTTCATACAAAAAAGTAGCATACATTGATGCAGTCTATTGCATCACAGATCTCTGAGGGCAAGTTTAAGACTTCATTGTGCCTCCCTTAATGTTCATGTTTAAACATATATTTAGGTGGTGGGATTGCAACAGTTGGCAGCAATGAAGTGGTTAGACTTACAAAATGGATTGTATGTAAAGCATTAAAGTAGCTCAATTTTAGAAAAAATTGGTTGTGATAAAGCCTTGTGTTGCCTCTCCCTATTCCAGCAGATACAGTTAATAGGAGAGGGTGTGCTCTTGTAGTCTCAAAAAGAACCTTATAGTATGTCTTGGAAGTCAGCAAGGAAATACAGTGTCTGCTGAAACTGAATCTTGAGACAGACTTCCTAGAAAACTCAAAGGAAATAACAATAGAAACAGATTTTCAGTGTGAAAATTAATTACTAGAGCAACAAGTCGCTTAGTAGTCTCTGCTTCATTGCAGAGCTCTTAAGCACATCGTCATATTAATCTAAATGCTTCTCAAACATGATTATGCACATATGAAGTTATATTGCTGACATATAAAATAGCAGTGACATGGCTTGTTGTATTGTTAAGAGAAAAAGATGTTGGGGTTTTCCATTCTGCATTAATTTATTGTTTTTAATATAGGCTTGGTGCATGATAAAGACATGGAAAATGAAGTGGAAGATGAAATAATGGCTTTTGAAGAACTTGTCCATAAAAAACTCCCAAGGAAAAAAGGAAGACGTGGGAAACTATAATTTGAAAAATTATTCCAGATGACTATTTTATCCTCTTAATAATCTATGTTTAGAATGAAAAAAAAAAAATTTAGAGGGGTGGGATCACAAATCAGAAGAGTCTGAAGAAAAAGAGCAACTTATGCTGTGTTTTATTTTGGGCTTTTTTTATTGCTTGTATTGTGTCAGAATAATTACCTGTGTTATGATAATGTAATTGTTAAAACCTGTGACTGGACCAATTTCCTTTCAAACCTATGTGATAGCTTAAAAGTAACAAAAGCCAAAAAAACAAGCAAGTAGAAAAAAATGATAATGTTCTGATTTATCTCAGGGGTGTTTTTCCACTCAGTTGTTTTTTACTTCTTCCTTGCATCATCATTCTTCTGAGCTGGAATCCTCAGAAAAATAGATTGATAATTTCTCTGATTTTAAGAGTCTTGGTATGTTTAGAACTTTTTGAGTCTTCAGGTGAGATATTCACAGTATCCCTCTTTTCTATTTTTATAGACAAGAAATCTCTACAAACACATTCATATTTCTGACAGTGTATATTCTTCTAATTAAATAGGTATGAAAGCTAGAGGTTGTCTTTTGTTTGATAAAGTTTTGATATAAACTTCTACCTGTACCTATTGAAAAAATGAATAATCCTAATTTTAAAGAATGTTACTCATTTTAAGTGCTTTGTAAGTTTTAATTATAAGAGGGGTTTTGATACATTTTTGTAATGTAAAATGTTTTTATAAAACCTGTAAAATTTTTAAAATCACTTGATCTTGTGTGATTTTTTGAATGCTTTCTGAAAGCCGCATGTGCCTGCATGAGTGAGATCTGTAAATTGGGTCCAGAGCGTTTCTTCATTCTGATGGAACCTCAGTGTGTCCAGGATACTGTAGTGTCCTGGTTTTGGCTGGGATAGAGTTAATTTTCCTCTCAGTAGGTGGCACAGTGCTGTGTATTTGAGTTTAGGATGAGAATAGTGTTGACAGCACGCTGATGTCTTGGCTGTTGCTGAGCAGTGCTTACCGTAGTAGGTCAGGGGCTTTTCGGTTTCCCAGGCGCTGCTAGAGAGCAGGGGCACAAGAAGCTGAGAGGGAGCATGGCCAGGACAGCTGACCCCAGCTGGCCAAAGGGACATTCCACAGCCTAAAACATCTTCTCAGCACACAGACTGGGAGAAGGTGGGCAGGAGAGGCTGATCACTGCTGGGTAGGGGCTGAGCATCGGACGGGGCAGTGAGCAGTTGTGTTGTACATCGCTGTTTTTCTTGGGTTTTATTCCACCCTCTCTTTTTTACCTCTTTTTTTTCATTGAAATTATTATTATTATTATTATTGTCATTATTACTGCATTTGACTTAATTTCAGTTATTAAACTGTTCTTATCTCAGCCCACAGGTTTTACCTTTTCTTCTAATTCCCCTCCCCGTCCCACAGGGAAGGTTGGAGGGTGAGTGAGCAGCTGTGTGGTAATTAGTTGCTGGTTGGGGTTAAACCACAACATGTAGTCTCCTTTAGTAACCTTTTCAATTAAAACACTTGTGTGTTAAACATAATTAGAGTATTATTTAGTTGTTGAAATATTTTGCCCTTAAAAAAGGTTCGTCTTTGTATACATAACAAATTGCTTCAATAATTGCCTTTAAAAAAAAACAAAACAACTTAATCACTTATTATTATGCTCAGTGTTGTGGAAATGGGACATTTTAAATAGGTAAAAAATGAAATGCTGCTGTAGAATGGAGCTATGTGGGTAGCAGTAATAATTTTCTATTGCATTGTAAAGGTCTCTTTCCAGGTATTTCTTCTTAAAGAAGTCTTATTCATTAAGCAATGATTTAGAAGATAGTTTGGAAACATACACTGATGAAGTGTAATGCAAGTCACTTGCACTGTATAGAAGTCAAGATTTAGGAAAGCTCGATCATTAATGTAAATTATTTGGCTTTGTTTTCTGTATTGATGGGTGTTTTGCAGAAACTTTCCTGATTAGTTTCCCAGCTTCACTATTTACATTTGTGGGAGTAAACACTACCTAAACGTTTTAAGGACAGTTACAATTTCAAAATTCTTGCTGGCCACATTTTAAAGATTGAATTACTATACCTTTTCTTTCTCTTTATGAAAAAAAACAAAAACAGCTGAAACATTATCGCAAAATACCAATCAATGGGGAAACAAAGAAAAAGAAATTACAGAAGTTACCAAGAACTTAATCTCAGGGATCTGTGATTCTTGATGTGGTTCCATGCAATCCGGTGGTTTATCTCTGACTTTGAATCAGCACTCCCAGCTGGAACTTATTTCAATAACATATGAAATGCTGACTGCTAGACAAAATCTACTTGGATCTCCAGGCCAGTGTCACTGCTTAAAGGGCTTTTCCCCCTATGCTGGTCTCCATAAATAAACACGAATCTTCCTTTTCCATGGCAGTCTCTTCAGCTAATAGCTATCTCAGTGCGTTAATGCTATTTACATATTACATTAGCAAAATGAGTTTGCTCATATATAATATACCCTTGGGTTGTGGGATTTTTTTGTTCTGTTTTTCTCCTTATTTTTTTTAAAAATGTTTCTCACCTCTGGTGGAAGCCCCAGTGTTCTGGCACCAGCTAACACCTATGACTCAAAGGGCTTAAGACCCACGACAGGTGCCTTGGTATGTGTGAGATGCATATTGCACTGAAACCTTGGAACTAAGCAGTGGATGCAGGCTGTCGAGCTAATCCACCCACTTCTGCCTGTCTAAGCCATGTTGAAAAGAATTTTGAAAAGGCTTCAAAAGCTCAGAAACTGGTGACTTAAAATCTCTCTCCCTGGTGATAGAAAAATTACACCTAAATGAAAAAGAAGAACAAACTGTTTGCTGCAGTTGGAAGATGGGGTGTGTGGTCCTAAACATGACAAGTCTCCAAATTTTAGACTCCTCAAGAAAAAAAATCTCTTACTTCCTCGAACCTCATATTAATACAAAGAACTGTGTGGTAAATGATGTGTACTTTACACCTTTTCCCTTTATTTCTCTTAAAAACATTTTTTCATTACACTGCCCACAGTTTTATTCCAAAACACTTGCCTAAAAGTCAGCTGTTACAAACTCTGACTCAGCAAATAATTTAAACACTTGCCATTTTTTAAGCATTTGCTGTCATTCCTAAAGGGAAGCCTTCTACTCTGTACTTCCTATGGAAAACATAGGAAGAAAGAAAATGTCATATCTCTGTAAATGAATCAAAAGGTTTTCCTGTCAGAAACCCCTGTGGCAGAATTTGCTGAAAACCAATTAGGAAGCACCCTTCCTTGCATGAAAGGAACCACAGCTGTTGCTACTGAGCTTCAACCTTTTTTGTTGGAGCATTTAGAAAGTTAAATACGGAAAAGAAGAGCTAAAAAAAAATAGAACCAGCAATAACAAAGTGGTAACAAAAATATGATGGACAGGGACACACTACTGTATCTGTGTCTGACGCTGTCACTTTGACTGTCTCTGAAATGGTTATTGTTGATCCACACAGGAAGGGTGTAGACCTGCTAGAATGAGTCCAGAGAAGTGACATGAAGATGATGGGAGGCCTGGAGCATCTCCCATGTGAGAACAAGCCTGAGAGATTTGGGTTGTTCAGCAAGGAGAAGAGAAGGCTCTGGAGACTCCCTGGAGTATCTTCTACTACCTAAAGGTGTCCTACAAGAGAGCTGGAGAGGGACTTTTTACAGGGACATGTATAGGACAAGGGGGAATGGCTTTTTACTGAGAGAGAGTAGGTTTAGATTCGGGATTAAGAAGAAATTCTTTGCTGTAAGGGTGATAAGGCCCTGGAACATGTTGCCCAGAGAAGCTGTAGATGCCCCATCCCTGGCAGCGTTCAAGGCCAGGTTGGATGGGACTGTGAGCAAGCTGGTCTAGTGTAAGGTGTCCCTGTCTGTGACAGGGGGGTTGGAACAGCATGATCTTTGTCGTCCTTTCCAATCCAAACTATTCTGTAATTCAGTTTTCATTAAAACCTTCACATCCACACTTCCACAGCAAGACCCAGAGACACCTTGGTGTTAGATTTATGGAATATCTTTCTGTTAGTTTGTAACTCAGAAATGTATTAGCAAAGTACCAGGCAACTCCCCTGCTCTTTATCTTGGTGTGGCAGATGGCAGAAATTTTGAATATCTTCCCTAACGCTCTAAGAGCTGGTGTAGTGGGGAATGGAAGAGTTTGCATACTTTATTTTGTGATTTTCATAACTACATTTTTACACCAGGGTTTCTGACTGTACACATCCTCAGAATCAGTGTGAAATACTTAAAGAGCCAGATACCTAAATACCGAAGTAGTTGAATTGTCAGGTTAATAACCATTACAAATAAATATTCTGAGAATTAGAACATTTATTTCAGTTTTCTGACATGGACTCTGTAACTGTTTTCAGCCTGTCATCTGAGCATGGTAGGTGCATGTGCACAGGTAGTGTGTGTTCATGCTCTTTGCTGTGTTCATCCTGCCTTGTTGCAGGAGGATGGGTTACAGTGTCTTGGAAGCCAGTATGGTCATTCTGTGCTGCTTGGTCTATGGAAATACTTGCAATTTCTTTGGAAAGAGATTGGTAGGAGATTCTTACCTTCCCAGAGCCCATCTTCTGCTTAGGCCACACACAGAGTTTCATGGTTTAAAGGAGTACTTGCTAGTGATTTAAATATTGGTCATATCTAGACAGTTAGAAGTTACTTTCCATGGTCTTCTGATCAACTGGTTTTTAAATTGCCCTATGTAAACCAGCACTGAAACTTTGGCAAACAATTAACAGAATTAGGTTGCCTCTTCAACATTCTGCAAATGTCAAAATTCTCAAATAAATAATAGTGATACCCTAAAGTAGTATTCATTAGGTCTTGTGGAAGTAAATCTTTGCAATTCTCTCTTGTGCGGGGGTGAGTAGATCTTCGCTGAAGCTACATTACAAGAGTTCAGTGCTATATATCTCTCTGTACTATTCAGTGTAGGATTAGCTGGTCTTGTACTGCACTAATAGTTATGGGCAGGCTCTGCAAATCTAGAAGAGCCCTTGAACACAGAGTAGTTTGGCAAGATGCTGAAGCAGAATAATTCAGGTGCCTAATTTCTATGGAGAACATTGGTTACCTCATGGTTTACAGAGCAAAAGAACACTGAGCTGAAAGGTGCTGTGATTTAAAATGGTGTTTCACATGTCAGAGAACATGCAGAAAGGAAACTGCTGAATACAGGTGAGTTACAGAGCCTTGGTATCACTGGAGCTTTCGCTGGGGAAGTCTGGATGAAGGAATGTCTGAAGTGTGGAAACCTTCAGGCATCTACCTGTCAAAAGAATAGATCAGAGTTCTTCACTTTCACCAGGAGACAGAAAATTTTGCTTGGAGGAATAGGTGATGATGGATGCTTATGTAACAGCTAAGTGGCTGGAATACTTCTATAGGCTGCTGAGACGGCCAGGTTTCAAACTTAGCCCTCCCAGGAGGATGCTCTGAGCCATCGGATGCCAAATTGCCTAGAAAACATTCACTGCAGCTGCTGCTGAAGGTGCCTAATTCAGGATATTTTGGAGCCAGAGAGAGGGTGGAAGTGGAACCCATTCAGGAAGGGAATACTTGCATTTGAGTTTCAGGTGTCAACACAGCAGTCCTACACATGAAAGAGATCCACCAGATCTTGGAAAGGGACCTGCACCTGCAGTACTGGTGGTGCTTGATTTCCAGGTTTGAGTAGGGCAGGTTTGAGTACCCTTTCTTTGATAAATGACTCCAGAATTCATTGTGCAGTGGAACAGTTTCAGTAGGAGAGGTGGGATTACCATCAGCCCCCCAGCCAGGCTCATCACTGTTAAGTGATGGGTGGATGTGGAGTTAAGCCTGGACCTCCTGTTCCCTGGGACAACACTCTGATTCAGGAGCTAGTCAACAGTAACTGTTTTATGAAGATGCCCATGGTATGCAAGAACCTCAGGGAGTGCTTTACTGGACAGATGAAGATGATGAGAAAGAGCTGCCTATTTTCTGGATCCTGGTTGGACTTGTAGGGTAGGTGACATGCTGAGCTTCTGTGTTTGTCAAAATATGGCAGTTCTGGGCATATAATAGAGATACAGGGTCAAACCAAACACGGTGCACACCAGTATCTTGGGTTTGATACTGGCCAGTCGCTAACCCCACACATCTTCTGAAGCCCTTTCCTTCCCCCAGTCACTCGGCTGCTGTGTAGGGTCAAGGTCAAACTGACATTACCTTCTAGGTGAGGAATGCTGCCTCATTCCCATACTGATGAGGCTACTTCTCATCCCTTAAATTTAAATCCCTTGAATCCCTTGTGTCCCTTAAATGCAGATACTGACGTTGCTCACGTAACTCCATCAGTTTTGGAATTGGGAGATCTTAGGGCAGCTGGTGCTTTGCAATCTGGTATGATAGCCTTTCACTGGAGTAAGTTGGCAGTGCTATCGAATGTATTTGAACCATGATTATTGGGCAGATATAAAGCACTTAAATACTTAATTTTAACCAATAATGCAGAACCATGTTTTCTGCAGTTGCTAGATAGAACATGGTCAAGTTTCCCTGAAAGATGCACTTTGAACGGTTAACAAGGAACTCTTGGCTAGAGACCTGGATAAAGAACAGAAAGATCAAGCTGAAATAAATAAGTGCGTGCCAAAAACCAGTTTCCAAGTTGCTCTGCTTGTCTCTGCAAATAACATGCCTGGATAACTCTCACTTTTTCTTGACCCTTTTTCTTGAATGTCTCTGCTGTTCAAGCCAGTGTTACTCAGACAAGATTAAACACCCGCTAATAGGAAGGAATTTCCTGATGTTACATTCATGTTTTGTCATCATTCTTTACTTTTGCTGGAGGAGTCTGAGGTTTAAAAAAGAAATAAACTTGTATTACAATGAACTGTACCTGTGAGCTGGGGTATTTATAGCTCTGTGCAGCAGTCTGGTTGCAGGGGCGAAGAAAAGGTTTTGGTTGTTGTGTGGAGTATGTTTTGCACTGTGAATTAAAATTAGGTTACTGTTTTTTACTGATCAGTAAATATTGATATGGAGTGGGGATTTTTTTTCTATTTCCATCACTTGCCTAAAGACATGAGCCCTTCTTTATGGCCTCACCTTGCCCACTTTGTGTGCCTAGTTCATAAATTGCTAACTCCATCTGTTTTTTGCTGGAGGATCTTTCTGAGGTTCTTGTGGCTTGTGAATAGGCAAGAAAAACATGCTGAACTTCCCCCTTTTGAGGACCTAGGTTAGACAATCCCCTTTGTCTGGCATTAGCTATAACTCTCTTGAGCAGCTGTCACGATTGATTGAATCCTGTCCAAGGATGGGGTCATCACTTGGGACTAGTCACCATTCCCCAAATGGAAAACATTTTCTTCTAGGTGTAATGAGTTTTTAATAGGAACTCATCTAGTAATTTAGCCCGTGCCTCTAATTGGAAACAGTGATGCATCTGCTTGTCTGACTGAAGCCTATTGATTGAAATTGCTAGAGGACAATCTGAAGTTGTGTCCTTATGGAAAAAGGGACACAATCTTTACAGGTTCAAAGTTGTAGTATGGACCTCCATCCCCATATTCTTTCTAAACAAATTGGGATGAGAAAGAAGAGAAAATGCCATGTCTTTTCTGATGCTTATCTTCCAAATGTTGTCCCAAAATATGGTTCTTTAACCCAGCACGCATGACGTCATTCCACAGGCAGAGTTGAGGTATTCATTTATAGTTCTGCACAAAAATGGGTGCTGGGTGGCAAATCCACAAAGCCATCACAGCAGCTATCAAAACTTTTCACTCTTTATACATTTTAGCAAACAAAGGCATTAATGTTCACTAGCTTCAAGTTACACAGTTCTCTTACGAATTAGTATTCTGTCTTCTATTGGTTGAGTCCCTCACTTTTTATGCTGATTAGTCAACATGCTCAATTTTTCTCTTCAGTCTGTGGTTTCTTGAGTCAGGGCTCATGAACTCCCCCTGCCAGAATTACCTTTTCCCACTCAGAACTGATTTCAGCAAAGTTGATTGAGTTGGCTTGATAGTTTTTTCCTTATTGTTGGAGTTTTTCCAAATGTCCTTGTGGCCTGTAAATTCTGAATTCTTTTTGTCTGTTACAGTAATACATCCTTCTTCCCTAAGTCTGAGGTCATTGAAATGTTCAAGCCCTAAATCTTAACAAGGCAATTTCACCAAAAAGCAACTTGCCTTTCTAATGCCTGCACATCACAGTTATCCCCATTTTGAAACTTGTTCTGCAAAGATTACTAAAAAAATTACCTGAAAATGTGGAATAAAATTATTTGTCTACCTAGTTTGATTGACAGATAGACCACTATATGTACTTGGGGGCAAAATAGTTCCTTTAACCATGAAAACTGAAAAAAGTCTGAACCATACAAACCATTCTCTTTATGAAAGCCACAATATCCAGAGTAACAATGGAGTTGGAAGGTTTTTGAAGTTTAGAGGTTTCACCTCAGTGATAAATTAGACAATGTCTCTCTTTTTTGTCTAATTTATTTTGTGTTTTGTCTTTCAGCAGCATCTCAAGTCCAGACCTTGGAATCTGGACTAAAATACTGTCTGAAAACAGGTTTTGATATTCTGCTTAATTACACATGGTGGACAATTTTGCATTCCATGACCACAAACTTCCCCCCACCCCTCATATTGCCAGATCCACAGTTTAGAATTGTTGCACAGTTGTAGTCTTAAAGCCATAGGATTGCATTGTGTGTTTATTGAAATTTGATGTTTTCTTATATGCCTTTATTTCCTGAATCTTTTTGACTGTCTTCAGCCAAACCTAGTTTTCCTCCCAATCCAGGAATACTTGACTTGTTGCTTTCTTTAAAAGAAAAAGAAAATCTGAAGTGAGCACTTCCTTCCAGGAGCTAGGTATTAAAGATAAATGCCAATTTGCCATAAGACTCAGGATTAAATCTCAAAATTTGGAAATAACGAGGCATAAGACTGAATTGGACTGTTTGTGACAGGGAAAAGAGGAAGAAAAATAGTCTTTATTGTCGGATATCCTCTGTTTCTTTCCGTTCCTAATAGGTAGGGTGGAGGTGATCAGCAGTGAGCACCATGTGGGATTCCACAGCAGCTTTTTAGTCATCCCCTAATAAAATGGGCTGTAGAAGCCTCTTCTTACACAGGGGATTAGCTAAGAAGCAATGTCATATTTCAAAATGAAGCACTTGGGCAGTGGGTGTGTGTGGAGGAGAGAGTGGGATCATGCTGTAAAAAGTGCTCACATTTTTAGCCAGACAGCAGTTCTGCAGCAAATAAAATCTCTCTCTCCAACAGATGGAGGAGAGGTGAGTGGGAGGGAAGTTTGGAAGCGCACTTTGTCATTTCTGTTCGCTCACTGCTTCGTCTGCAAGGGAGAGTGCATGAAATACCAGTTGATAAAAGGCTGGATTAAAACTGTAGCAGCATCAAGGAGGTAGAGGCGACTCTCCTTGGAGCAGCTTCCATCTGGGACTGTCAAAATGCTTTACAAACACTGGACAGCTGAGCTTTGTGATATCCCAGTGGACAGGAATTGATCATTCCTACCTAGAGATGAAGAAGTGGAGAGTGCTGACAAGATTTAGGTGCAAAAGGATATTGGTTTGTAGGGCTGGGCTTCATGCTACTGTCATCTTCAGCAGACATACAGTGCAGGACCTCACACCCTGTATGTTGTTCAGATTTTGACTAGCTGCCTGGATTAGCATGAACAATTCTGCCTGACCCAGCCTCCCCCTGGAACACACTGCCATTTGCTTCCCATGATCAGGCTCAATTTACCTGTCATTTTCATTAGAACTGATGACTTTAAAACTCTCCTGGAAAGCAAATGTACTCATCTGAAAATGGCAGGGAGAGAATCACGAAGCGAGAGAATCTGTACTGTTTCCACCTGCAAAATTTTACTTATTCCTCCCTCAACATTTGTTTTAAGTAGGGGGGAGGGGTAGGGAAAAATAATCTCTGATAATTTGTTGCAATATAAATTGATTAGCTTTCCACGTTTCCTTAAAAAAGGGCTGCTGTTATAAAACAAGGTTAAAACTGCGGTTACATGAAGATATATGTATTTGGGTGAAATGTTTAAACATGAGCTCAGAGAGAGCTGTAGGTTCTGCTGCCCCTGCACTGGAAGGAACTTTATTTGTACCCAGCATAAATGCTTCCAAACACATCTTAATCTTATTTATACTTAGGGAAAAGTGGAGTAAACCTGGTAAAAATCAGATTAGTTTCATTGCCATAAAGAGAAAACAAGCAAAACCAGCGTGAGATTCTTCAGGTGCAAGGGCAGTCAGGTCTCAAAGTACAAGCTGAAGTGTACTTTCTGAATTACTCTGACTCTCTGACCTGTTCATCTAGTCAGAAATCAAAACAGGGATGTTCTCTTGCCAATTGGACTGGATATCAATACTATTGAATAGAAGGCTGCAGGACAATGAGCCTCTTGTTTGCTTTCTCAGGTTCTAGAAAGTGTTTATTGCAGTGGCTGGGAAAGGTGTCTCTGTACACAGGAGGGTTTCCTAAGCTAATGTTCTCAAACTGCTCTTTTCCAGCCTTTGTGAAGTGATTCTGCCTGTGTTGCACAATGGCCTGGTGTTCTTGCTGACTGATTAGGTAACCAAAACATGGATTCATCCCCTGAGTTTATGGTTTTCAACTGTGCTACCTCAGGTCAATCAGTCCTGTTTGTTCCTGCCTTGCTAAACTGAGGTAACAAAATACATTCGGCCAGTGTCTGATATTTATCATCTGACTATATTGGTTATTGCAAACTATTTATATCATTGCAAACTATTTATATCTTCAATGCTGACTCATAAAGTAAGGTATTTCACTGAGGCTGAAAGGGAAACGACCCTGCATCTTTTCCAGCTTATTTGTCATTTCATTTCTTCGTCCCTCTTTGGGGATCTCTGTCCTACTTTCTGTCACACATATTAGCCTTGGCTGATTGATATGACAAGATAAAGAGCCTTGAGCAAAACCAGCCTTATAAACACTGATAGAGAATTATTTTGCTTCATGTATCAGAAAAATATCTTAAGCAGAATGAAAGAGCATTAACTGACCCGTTTCCAGACCAAGTTATGAGTAGGTTAACAAGAAACTAAAATGTATGTTTGCTGGTTTCTTTTTCTGCCTTGGTATGAAAAGACAGAATAAAACAACAGTGGCTTTAAAAAAAGGCATGCAACTGGGCCCACTGTCATGAATATTTTCTACTAAAAGGTGTTTACTGCTTATGTCCTGAATATTGCCATGAAAATGTATATTGCAGATTAGAGTTATTTACAAAATCCATGTAAATCACACTGAGGACAATGTCTGTATTTCCTGTCAGTCACAGAAGTCCAGTCAGTGTAATAGGTGAAACCACCTCCCATGATTTGGTGCATGGGATTTGCTGAAGGAATAAATTATATGCTTTTTTCTGCATGAAAAGCTTAATACAATACAAGGACCATTAGAACTTGACAAGTTGATTGGGCATTGAAACCTGGGTTGAAGAGAATTTACAACCTAATAACAAACCTTGAAGGGGAGGAGTTAACCTCCTCTAATTCTAGATGTCTTGAAGGACATGTGATTACAAAGAAGTCCTTATTCAAAAAGTCTTAACTTCAAAATATAACTCAATAAATGTGTTGTCATTATTCAAAGTATTCCATGTAATTGTATTTATTTGCTTAAAGTAATCAAGTTTTTGCAGATTATATATGATTGATATTTCCATCCAAATTAGCTTTACCCAAATCATGAATAGAAAGGAATCCCCTTGGAAACAAAAAGCATTATCTGCCTTTTTCTAATAGAATGCAGTCTAACAGTTATGTTACCTCATTGTCCTCGGGTGACTTTATGATGCTCGTGTCCCCAGTCATCTGTTCTGTTTATGCTGGATATTAATTTCTGCACCAGTTTTAGAGAGGTTCTGAGAGCAAAGGGGAGGAAAGAAGTGTGGAGTCTGTTATCAGAAACTGCACTCGCTCCCCCACACCCTGCTCCTGGACTGTGCTGTCTGCAGCATGGACAGCGGGATGGAGCTCTCCTTGGCTTTTTAGTTAGGTTTTTTGTAGCTAGCTGAGGCAGTGAAGTTCCCTGGACTGTGGCTTTTCTTTTTCCTGGAACTGATCAGCCCTGCTTTAGACTGAAAACCCAGAAAAACACCAGGAGCTCCCACCTGTGGCCCAGGGGGCCTGGGATGTGGCATTTTGCAGTGTGGGTAAGAGACTGAGTGAGCGAGCTACACCCCACAGCAAGGACTTCCTGAATTTGTCATCTCTTCAGAACAGCAAGAGGTTTTATTGTTTAATTTTTGTTTTTTGCTTGTGAATACTTTGCTTGTTAAATAAACGGGTTTTTTCCCACTTTTTCTCAAAGGAGATTTTTGTCTCCCAAACCGGGTGGGGGAGAGGCTGCTTGAATTTGCTTTCTAGAGGGACCCTTCAGAAATTCCCCCCCTTAATTTGCCCTAAATCAGAACACTAATATACTTTCTTCTAGTTAACAAAGAAAAGGCATCAAATTTAGTAAAAATGCCTCACTTACTTGCAAAATAGCATGCCTTAATAATGGCTAAAAGTGAGAATCAATCTCCAGAAAAATAACTAAGTATAACCAATGTGAGATAAGAATAAAACCACATTTTAAATCAGGATGTGTTCTTCGCTGAACTAAATCATGTTAAAATTAGCTTTTCCAGCCTTACCCATATGTTACCTTTCTCTTTGAGCTCTTGTAGGATTTCTGTGCATTTGATGATAGCTGCATCTGTGAGGGCTTTTTTTTTAATTTTAGGTGTTCTTTTGGTATCAATTGAGTAATGAACAATTAATAGATGACCTCAAATGATGTGCAGATCTTAAATGTACATGTTTCTTTTCTTTTTAGTGAAAGCACATTAAGGCAAATATGTTCAGTAAATGCGTTAGGCACTCAAATGCCTGGTGCTTGGCTCCACAATGAAATCCAAACTCTTCTGTTCAGAAATGTATACAATTCAAGTAGAGAATAAAATTCTTCAGGATGCAATCCAGTGCAGCCATTACACTTACTTTATGAGATCAGCTGAAATGTACAGCTGCCTCAAGCTAGGCATGTGGAAATAATGGAAAGGAAAATGAATCTCTGCCTGAAGGTGCTCTGGTGTCTACATGGGATCCATCTCCCTGAGACACTTCCTAGAAGAAGACAACAGCAAAATGGTGGGAGCATTTGTACACATAATGGTAGCACAGAGAGCCTTTTCTCACCCAGAATACTCAGACCATCACTATCTGCCAGTCTGAGATCACAAAACAAAGCCAAATTGGAAGCAAGGTTCCCTCTTAATCCTGGTCCTCCCATGTAAGCAGCCATTAAGAGACTTCCTGGGTGAGAAAGTCAGGGGGTCCAGGGACCAAGATCTGGTCGTCCAGTGCTGAGGTGGTAAAGCCTGATCGCCTCTCTGTGGTTATGAATTCTGCACTAAACACCTTCAGGATAAAACAAAGGTGCTGACAGAACTTAGACATGGCTGATGTGGGAGGAGATGCCAAAGAGTGTGAATTTTGTTTGGTAAACTGAAGTCTCATTTATGTAAGTTACAGCTCTTTCATAAATCTGCTCCTTGGTCACTCCTCGGAGAGTTTAGAAGTAAAAGAACCAGCTCCACTTTGTTTCTCAGCACATGAATAGTAATTGTTTCCCTTTGGATTTATGCCATGTCATCTAATATTCAGAGAATAAACAAAGCTGCAAGTCATGTGCAATCATCCCCAACCTACTGGAGTTATTAACAGCACCCACTCATAGACTTTTTAACAGAGATTCAGCTTTCCTTTAAATTCTCTCTTGGAAAAGTGGCCATAAAACATCCTAGGCTCATCAGACTCTATTCTGAAAGAATTCTTATTGAAAACTTTGAGTATTTACCACAGCATGATTCTCTCTAAATTGTCCTCCTTTGGAGTGCTTGCTGAACGTTCAAAACTAATAAACTGATAAAATTGCCTGCAGAAATTTTCTATGCCCTTGCAATACAGTTGCTTGCATAACTATAACACAGATATGGGATTGAAACTGTAATTTTTTCTTCTGTCTAAATTAAATTAAATTAATTCACAAAACTGCCTTAAAACCCCCCAGATTTAAAATATAAAGCAAGAATTTGTTGACATTGTGCTGCTCTTTCCCTTATCAGCTCACTGGGGAGGTAATTTTTGCTACAATCTTGATTTTCAAGTGCAGTTCACACTCACCACAGGACATGAAGCACTGAGTAAAAAGAAATAATGGGTGTAGAGTCCTTAAATCTTCCAGTGGAAAGAGCAGGGGAAGAACAACCATTCTGCGCTCTTTTGAAAACATAATATTAAAAATGGTTCTGCACAGACTGATTTCATTTCCTCATCTCCACTTCTCCGGAGTTTGTCACACATTGGACAGTATTGATATAACCACTGTGTGCATTGGCACATGTATGATCTATGTGTGTAGATCTGTATTTAAAAACACCTGAAACTCCAGATATTCTCAACCAGTTACTTGAAGTAGGTGAAATTTATACTTGGAATACCCATTTTCTCTTTAAAGAGTAGAGGTTCTGCATTTGTCCCTCAAATGAGGAAAATGATCCATGAAAGATTCTTCTGCATGGTTTAAGCAGACTGGGAGTTTTTACATCTTTAGTTAAGGCTGACTCTCTCTTTTGTTCATATTTGATGGAAAATTCAGTAGGTAATTCTTATTACTCAGATACAAAGATGGAATATTGATCTACATCTGCAGTTTCACACAAATGTCTCATGCATGCCACATTTCAGCACCAGTAAGGGAAATGCATCCTTGGAATGTGTTTCACAGTCCTTCAGCACAGGCATGGGAGGATAAAGCCTGGCTAACAACTCTGATCAAGTTTTCATTGTAAACTTCACTCCTTTCTCCACAAAACCCATAAGACAGATGCTGTATTTGTATCTTGTTAAGTAAATAAAAGACATAGCTGGTGAGATGTAGGATTTCTCATTCAGATCAGCTGGCACATACTATCCACAGGGCTTTGCTGGGGATGTGAAGAAGTTGCCTGAGTAGCAGAATATTGTCCCCAGGCTTCCAGGATGAGAGCAAGTACAGCATTGCAGACCTTTTTTCTAATAAACATAGAGGGATTAGAA
The DNA here is from genome assembly GCF_028018845.1 of Melospiza georgiana. Taxonomy (NCBI): domain Eukaryota; kingdom Metazoa; phylum Chordata; class Aves; order Passeriformes; family Passerellidae; genus Melospiza; species Melospiza georgiana. The sequence goes on from NC_080430.1 coordinate 48,655,703, forward strand.
AGTGATTGCTTACTTTGAACTGCTTCACTTCTGCTTCCTTGCTTGAGGGAGATTTATGGATCATTTAAAGGAAGGGAAACATATTTGCAGGGGAAAATTTAGAAGGGAAAATTTAGAACTTCAAATTTTGGGGACTTTGCATGTTGTTTTAGACAAACTACTGTTTAACTAGATAAAGTGATGCAGACAACAGGTGCTCACTGCATTGCTGTGCCTTTGCTTGAAGTGAGGTGCCACATGGGCTTTTGGGAAGTGATCTGCAGTGGATCTAAGATGGCTTTAGAGAGACTGAATTTTCTCAGATGGAAATTGCAACCTGTTTTTCTTTTCTCACCTTTTCAGCATTAAAATGTCAAGTCTCTTTTTCCTTGGTTTAGACAGAGAGTGTCAAGAACACTGGAAAATTAGAAAAGTATAAATTAAAGGTTGTATCTGTAACCATAACAATATCTTTGTACAGTTAGTCCTTCATCCATGTCTGCTGCCTCAGAAAACTGAAAAAGCATTCATGTCAATGCCCTATTCCTCATTATTCTGCATGTACAGAAGAATTTAATCCCTTTTAACAGGAGGAAAATTGTCTAGTCTCAGGTCTTTGAGTTCAAAGCAGTTTAAAATCTTGGCATAGCTGTTTAGGAATGAAATTTGAGTGGAGGTCTAGTAGAAAGATGGCTTTAATCTCTTGCAAAATGGCTAATTTAACACTAACAGGTCATTTGTGCAATGGTGCACCTACATGAACTGTTTCAGTTTGAATCTCCTGTCAAAGCAGGACATCAAAAAGAGCAGTAGAGAATGGGCTGGAACCACAAATCTGTGCAGGGAAGGAGGGACAGAAAATTTTAACAGAACATCTTATGCCAAGTTCTGTTCCAAGAAATGTCTCTAAGATAGGGGCAGCTCTGATCTGCCTGATCTGGGAGGTGGAATGAAGAACTGTATCCACACCATTTGATGAGTGAGCTCATGATGTGTCTGAAGGACGCGTGGCAGAGGAAAGGCTACACTAGGCAGAGTTCTCTTATCTGAGTAAGCATGGTTTGGGATGTTCCTCAAATTTTTCTTCACTTTAACCACATCATAAGGAGAGGGACAAAACCAGAAAAAATTATTTTTCTGCCATGTGGCAATGTGCTAAAGGACCATATCCATCAAAAATCCTAATAACCCCTTTAACTGCCTGTTCGTGCCTTTTACATCTTTCTCCTTTACTTGGGTGTGAGTTACTGGCAGGTACTTAGAAGCAATTTTAGTACTTCTGCTTTCTCTGACGTTCATTAAAGCCAATGGAAAACCACACACTTTCTCATGAATTTTCACCTTGTCCTGTTACGTGTATCTCTTGCACTCTTGTTTTGAAGGCTAAGTCAGGAAAGTGGTGAAATTATTGCATAAAGAGCTCAAAAGCTTATAAATAATGTATTACATCATATTGGCCTGGGAAGCAAAGAAAGTGCTATCAAAAAAAGGTGACAAGGCTTTTAAGATGCTTTTCTGATGAGTCAAAATTAATGCTGTGTATTCGTTTTACTGTGCTGTCCTAAGATTGACAGTGTGTCTATGGTCCCTATGAAAAAGTCAGTGAGATTTTAGTGAGTTTTTCTGTGATTAGGGGGAGTAATCAATCCTGGTTTCCTATGAATTGTCCTTTGCCTCCAGTCTGTTATCTCTTCCTTCATGCATTCCCTGAATTTGAATAATGTCAGCCCTCCTCTGTGTGCTGTTGATGCAGGAGCTGTCAGAGGCATCCCAGAAAATCAGGGCCAGGGCTAATGTGAGGCTGCCCATGGATGGCTACACATGTTCTACTGCCAGTTGGTTGTCAGCAGTTGCATATGTGAAGAGCAGCTACATCCTGGTTGCTTTGCTCTTGTGAGGGAAAATAATTTGGCTCCCTGTGTGCTAGCCAGCTTAAAGTTTTCACAAAATGTATACAAGGCAGTTATATTTCAAATGTCTACCCTCTTGTCAATTTTGGTAGAAATTAGTCAGTGCTGTCAAAATTACTGGGCAAAGAGAGGGAAAGAGACAAATGAGAAATTGAAGAGAAAATCACAGCCTCAAAATTCTTTCTTTCTTAGGAATTCAGGCCTGAAACAGTTAATGCCCGTATTGCATATTTGTCTGTTCTTCTTTAACCAGTAATGCTGGTATTTTCAAGATACTCTTTCTCAATCAGGAGGGCCAAGAGTTTTTTTATGGTAATGCAGATTCTCATATAACTGCAGATGAGGCTTCAAAAAAAAAAAAAAAAGTTGTTAGATTGTGAGATTAATGAAATATAAAAAGTAACCAGAACAACTTCTCCTATTTTGGTTCTCCAGCTGATTTCATACGTGGTTCATCAAAGTCCAGAACAAATAGCTAATTCTAATTGGGGCTCCCAAAAGTTATGGCACCAGTGGCACCAGTTGTCCTAAGCATGCAGAGAAGGAACAGCTGGTGACTGTTTTTACACACAATCTTCCTCTAAATATTAGAGGGTGCTTTGCAATGTGATATTTTTATTTATACCTCAGTAATACCAAGATGTCCTGGCTGAAAGTGGAACCTGAAGGTACAATTTTTTGGATCTACAATGCTGTAGGAGACAGCGCTGTCCTCAGTTTCCCTCTATCCCTTTCCTCCAAAATATCACAGCTAACTAGGAAGAGGAAAGGCAGGCGCCATGAAATGAGGTGCCTTGTGCCAGGCAGTGTTGTATGTGCTGAGAATAGAGCTCAGCCTCCTGCTGCCCAGTGGGAATCTCTTCCCTGGATTCCCTGGCTGCATCTCAAGGTCCCAGCTAAAGCATTGCATTTCTAATATGGTGTTACAAAACTCAAAAGTTTTAAGGAAAAATGATAAAAACTTCAGGAATACAGACAACTCTTCAAAACACTTGAAATACTCTGGGTACAGCTGAGCAGTACTCATTCACTTTAATGCAAGGTTGTTAAGGTCTTTATTGAGGCAAGGAGGTTAGGGAAGTAATTTGTTTTCAAGGATTCTGCTTCATTGCATGCTTTTCAGACACTCATGATTTGTCATTCAGCTGTGACTTCTCATGAAAATTACATTCCTAATAAATACATTTGTGTTTACATTGTCATTAGCATAAATGTGTGAACACTCCATGCATTTACCATGCACAGGCTTGGCTTGTCTCTTGGCCTTGTCAAAGTGACAAGTTTTATCCTCAACACCTTCTGTTCTTTAATATGCTTTTCTATCTTGTAGAAGGTTTCTTTCTTTCTTACTGACTTGGATGACAAATGGTCTTACTTTCCCTATTCTTCTGGACTAAATAGCAGGTTCCTGTGGATGTGAAAGTGGCTATGAATCATACAAACAAAAATATGTTAACTTCTTTTGCGTGCTGTAATCCATTAGAAACATTCTTATTCCATATGGCTTAACCTTGTACTTTTTTCCTATTGTAAGTGACAATCATCAATTTATTGAAGTGTAAATTTGGACCCAGCTCATCAGAGTGTCAGAACTGTGTCTTGCAATGCATTAATTTAATTCCAGGGGCGACTTTACATTGTCACCTCTGAATATCACTGTGCTATGACAATAATGGATTGAATAACTGGGATTACAAGGCAGTCTTTTGGGAGTTAGTGTAGTAAGAGGGAAGGTAAGCTACATGCTCTAAATTCTCCTCTCTGTTGAGTACAAAGCCCTTTTGCAAGGACTTTATATCTGGCTCTCTTCAGTCTGGTCCTATCTTTCCAGATGGTTTGACCTGACTGATGTGACTGCTTAGGAGTCCCACTGAGGTCTCTGTCCATGAGATTATCACCTGTGTAGGCTTTCCCCATGAATTCTCCTTGGGGAGAAGTTTCAAAATGCCGAATCCCTGTGTCCCTGGATTCCCTCCATGTCATGTGTGCTTTTTATGGTGAGATGGAGGAGGCCATCAGGAACACCGTTGTGGCCGACTCTGCAAAAGCATGGGCAAGAAACAAGTTCTGTCCTGGGTAAGAAATGCAAAAGTGATGCTGCAAGCAAGCAGAAAGTAGAGGTGATAGTGCCCTGTTTGCTGTCAGAAATTTTAATTACAGTGGAATGTATTCAGGAGTGATAAGGAAAGTATGGATCCTTTATCCATTTTCCCTAAGAATCATAAGCATTATTAACCAGACTGGAGATTGCACAAAAGACAGTTTTCAAGTATTCTTAAGGAAAGCACAGTAGAGGATTTTTCTTATAACGACGCTAAAGTCCACATTTTGTATTATTTTGAAAGTTTCTCAGATAAAATCTACAGTTTTCAAATTCTTTCTCTTCCCACCAACCACAGGCATTGTTTGCATGAGAAGTCCTTATTTCAAAAGAGAAGTGAGCAAGAATTTAAGGAAAATCTGCAGCTATATTACACAGAAGACTGACTGCAGTATCTTGGCTCCTCCCTTTTGCATGTATGAACATGACAGGTTGTGGCCACATTTCCCAAAGGTGCAGCAGAGGCTGGGCACCTGGAGTCCTCCTCAACCACTCCTGAAAACAGAAACACATTCCTTGCTCTGGCCTTTTCATTCAGTGCAGAAGTGAGGAATAGAATTTATTCATTAAGCCTAGCTGCTGAACATGGGGAGAGAAACATGTATTACCCCTCAGTTTACCTGAAGAGGTGCCCTGAAAATCGGTGATGCTTCTCTTGCCTTTCCCAGTAGAGCCCCTTTGCTCTGGCGTCACTCACAAGTCCAGCCTGTTCATCAGTACTGACCAGTGTAGATTAAATGACCTTGGGGTAAAACATTATGTCAGATTGGTATTGCTGTTTCTGGCTTACTGATCTGTTTTTCCCACCCATCTCTATTTTTCTGGTAGTGTTCCATTTCTACAGTAACAATACAGACATAATTAGTAAGTATGAGCTGCCTGCTTCCAAACACTATGAATTGTGTCATTTAAAAATGTATCTGTACAAACACTGTCTCACACTGTTTGCAGCTAAATTTTCTGTTGTCTGAGCCATCAGTGGCAGTGAAAACCAGTGTCTCCAAGAAGCTAAGGTTCCTCTTCACTTTACATGAGGCATGAAATAAGCTGATATGTAGCAAATATAAGTATTCACAGCAGGAACCATGTTCAAAACTTCAAAGCAAGGAAGGGAGAATAACTTCTAAGCAAGGAGAGGAATATATTTTTAAAGCTATACTGTCAGCCAGGGGATGAACTTCTAAAAAATCCATAGAGAGCTTATGTAGGTGTGTAAATACCCAGGGTATTTTCAAAAAAAAAACCCCACATTCAGCATCAAATATTGTAATAACAATGGCGAATATTGAGGCACTCAAAGTCAGGCAGTTGAGGTTTGGATTCTATTTCTGTGACTTGCTATATGACCCTCATTGAGTGTCTCCATGTTTGAAACATTTTGCTTTTAATATTCATCTAAGGTACCTAAATACAGTTTATGTACCTTCACTATTTTTCTCCAGCTCTAGGTTTTGATCAGGTCATCTATTGATGAAGTGCCTACGTGCCTTATTGTGCATTGTGCAAGGTTTCACTGAATGTTGATGACCTTTGCAATACCTGAATGGAAGACATTATTAAATGTAAAATATAAATAAAATATAAAATGTCTCCTTAGAGAAGTGTCTTAATGATAAGCATGCCATTCTCTGAGTTTTACTAGAAGTTGTAATTCTGTATGTATTGCTTAGCACAGGTAAAGCTGAAATCTGGAGTGTCGGGGGATGTCAGGCAGTCGCAATTTCTACTCATTTGATACCAATGAGTGTCTCTTTAATACATGAACACTTCCCAAAACGAGTCATGGAGAATTATCCTACATCATCAAAACATTGCCATTTATAGTACACCTATTATCAATGCCCTTTTTCATTGCAGTTTCTAATTATCTGAATTTGACACTGATTAAGTATTTTCATGACTTAGAAGCTGAAATAAGGGAGTATGTTAGAGGAAGATAACAGACCTTACTTTGGTGAGAATACAATTCTCTTTTCTAAATATGCCCTTTAAATAAAAAGTTAATTCTGGCAAGAAGTAGTCAATTGTGTTCATTATATTCTTTCTTGGTTAGGTAATAAGTTGCCAAAGTCTAGTTTTCACTTTGGATAGCTGCTGGCCTGCTGACTGTGGCTGAGGAAGCTTTGAATACTGAGTTTTTAATTTGATCTTGTGAATTTGTTCTGTGCTGTTGTTATGCAAATGCCCGTAGTATCACTGTTCTGGCAAAATTATACATTGTCTTGATTCCACTCTGGTATTAGAATTTGGTTTCTATTGGGAACTCTTTCCTTCATGGCATTTAAGGAGGAGCATGCATATAAACAGATTTTTTTTTAGATTTAGTTTTGAGAGTGGAGGGTAAATCCTGTGTTGTTAACATATAGCTTGGCATTTGTTTTTTGTGATTTGAATAATGCCTGTCATTTTTGGTATTTTACTTGTGGAGAGCCTGGTTCAAACATGGCTTAAAGAAAGAGGCCATGAAAGTATACAGCTGATGGAAAAGTAAAAGGCAGCTGTAAAGCAGCAGTTCCCAGGCTTGATTTTGTAAATAACTAGGTTCTCAGGCACATTTTTTATAAACAGCAGGATTCTCAGACAGTCTTCTCATAACAGGTAAACATTCTGTCCTTGGCTGCTCTGGGAACAGATATGAAGGTTTTGAGAACTTTTCATATCACGGTGAGAACACAAATCTTGGTTTCAATAAACAAACCACAGGTATTGTAAACAAAAGGAGGGGTTAGAGTTTTCTCTGTAACCTATCGTGAGCTCAGATTTTGCAATATGCATGAAGTTAATTAACACTGTTATAAAAGGTGACTGATTTGATCAATAAATCGGAGTCGATGCTCATCAACAAAAATGGGTCGTCTCCCTTCACTTCAACATTTACTGATGGCTTTTGATTTCTTATTGAAGAGGTCTGAAATATTAGCTTATGGAGCTCTAACAGCAGCAGACTGTTAGCTACCCTCACCTTCATTTAGATTAATTCCTTCATCTTTAGCCCCTTGTATTTCATATACTCAAGCCATAGAAGATGAGATAGAAATGTGGTTTAGAGAGAACTCAGTATTATTTTTAGTCCTCTGTAAAGGTCAGGGGTTTTTTTTGTCTCGTTCTTATATTAAATGCACTGGGTTTCATTTTTTTTAAAGGAGCTATATTAACTGCTGTCTTATTTACAATATAGGTATTTTTGGCAAATATGAAATAATCCCTGATGGTTCTGCCAGAAGCAGCAGTGTCAGGTTGCCAGTCACAGCATTTCAGCCTCTGTATTTCAGCCTCTGTGTCAGTGGAAGCTGCCTTACACCACATGATGTGACAAAGTTTAATGCGCCCCAAGCAACCATTGGCTCCTGGGTGTTTGGAATATCCCAGTGCCATGGGATATTCATATTTGTTTGAAAACGATACACACACTTTTCTTTCTAAACTAAAGCAAAATTACATTATAGCATTGGGCTCTGAGACTTCAAGCCTAATTTGCCACCCCAGGGACTATTAGCAAGTTGGAAACCCACTGTGTATGAATGACTATCACATAAAAATGATAGACTAACATTTTTGGTTTTGAAACCACATTATGAAACTGATATTTCTATGCCAATTTATTCAATATCCTAGATTAGATTTCTAGACATTTGGAAGACAGCTCTCATCAGACTTTGTGAATAAACTGATTAAATTTAAAGTAGCTGATTTTTTTCTTGTCACAAAGCAATCGTAATATCTTTTAAATTATGCAAAACAGAGGCAAATAAATATATATAGTAGCTCTTGCGACTTCTTCCTCACTTGGTATGGTGTGTATAGGTGGTTTATTACTTTCAAAGCAATGTATTGTGATAGCAGAAAAGATGATCCTATCTGGAGTATAACCAGATGATCCTAATTGGTAAATAGGTCCACTGTGAAAAATGTGGATTTATTTTTAGTGATATATTTATAAGAATACAACAAGAAACAAACAAAATGCAATTTCCGAGCATGATCACCTAGAGAGAATAATTCCTCAAGAAGATCAGGTGGAAATTTTGTTTTACATATCTCCTTTAATTTAAGCACACCCCTTGAAACAGAACAGGTTCCAGCAGAATCCTGAGTCTCGAGGGAGGAGAAAAGGGAGACGAAGAGGTGGTTTCTAAGGCTGAAGAAAATTGCTGATTTTAGGACAAGGCCAAAAGAAAGCAGGATTTCTTACTAAAAGAGACTGAATATCCCATTTCCAAGGGTGTACCACCACATCTGTTGTCAGTCATAGCCATCTGTAGATACTATGTGTGAGCTGGTGGGCAAAACACAGAGACGTGTATTTGGCAATTTCCTGCTGATTCATCTGTGAAATTCAGCTTTCTTACAGGTTAAAAAGGTATCATTGAGAAGCAAATCTCGTGGTTCTTGATTACACTTATTAAGAAATGGCAAGGAAGCAGCAGATAGTTTAACAGAGGAATGGAATGGTTGAAGTCACTGGCTGGTTAAAAAGTGGATTAAAGGAAAAACCCCTTCACAGAACTCTGATGAAGGCAGAGATGACAATTTTCCAGAGCTAAGTAGAAATGAGGTGTCTTCAGAAGTCTGTATTCACTCCTCATCTGTTTTTCATTTTAGGATAAGAAATGAGGGTGCCACTGACCTAGTGTTTATTTTTGGGTCATGTTGCATTCTTGTTTTGGAAGCCAACTGCAGAGTGATACTTAGCTGTTCTAAGGATTTTGCATCCAAAAACAGCAAATCCCTTTAACTGATGTTATTGACATTTCACATTGAAAAGGTCACACACAGAAAAGTTGAATGACCTGGTGGAGGAGTACCAGAGAGAGGAACTGAACACAGTCCCTGATTTCTTAAGACAGGGTTAATAACTGAGATGCCAACAACTGCAGAAATCAGCTGTAACACTGCTTGAAGGACTTGGTGAAAGATGGGGAATAGCAGAAGACACCTGCATTGCCTTTACTGCAGCCAGGATTTCACATGGGCATGGGGTGTGTCAGAAGAGGTGTGAGAAGAGGTTTGTGTTATGACACAACACAAACTGCACGCGTGAAAATGACTGAAAAGCAACACCTTGGTTATGCTCCTCCAGGCAGCTCTAATCCTGAAGATCTTTTGTTCAAAACTAAGATAATGATGATTGCATGACTGTAGCAAGCAATGAGCTCTAGATAAGGAAGTAAGGCAAAAATAAGAAAATAAGTTTGGGATTTGAAAGTTTCTGAGATTTTAAACAAATATGAAGATTTCAAAAGATGGTGAAATTATGCTATCTTTTTGGTATTATAATGTGTTGCAGGGTTTTGACAAACTGAGTTTTTACTTGTTTATAAGACAGCTTTTTTCTATGGTTTTATTTTACATAGTTTCACTTACTACATAGTCTAGCCAAATACTAATTCTCCATGTCAAAGAGTGAGTAAAGATATTTCAGCTTTATACCCATTTCTTTATAAATGCAGTGAAACACATTTCAGGGAAGATATTGTTCAAGATCTACTTTTACAAAGGTGGTTGTGTTAGACTCTGTTGCTCCCAAAATGATGAAATACCCTGGAAGTAAAATCATAGAAGACAAGCTATTAAAGAGGGCAGCTTTGCAATACTTTCAGTAAATGCAGTAAATGACAAAAATAAAAGTATAAGATAATATTTAGCATGTTTTGCTTCATTCTGTTCAGTTTGAGGCCAGAATGACATAACACTACATCTTTTCGTCTGACCTACTGGATATCTCGGGCCACTAAATTTTAGCTGTAAGTCCAACTTCTTTGTTTGGATACTCTATTTACCAGTTATTCATACAATATTTACATATTGTTTTCCACAGAGACATCTTATGTTATTAGGAGGTTTCCAAAGAATAGAATACAGCTTCCCTCCAAATTTGTGCCAGTGATTATTCACTCCCATCGATAACATTTCTTATTTGAATTTACCCACATTCAGCTCCCAGACATTGACTTTCTTGTTCATTTCAACTACAAATATGAAGGGCCTTTTAGTTTGTGGTATTTTCCCCTATGAAGGTATGTGTGTGCTGTTATTAAGTTAAGTTGCATCTCCTTTTGTAGCATGGTATGGGGACCAATCTCTATTTATACAACCCTTAAATAAGCTTAGTGGCTCATCACTTCACTTGCATATCTTTTTAGGTGTGCCGGCCATGTAGCCAGCATCCATGGGCAGTCTGGATGAAATAAACTCCTTCTTGTATTTTATATAGATGTTGGGCAACCAGTTGTTCATGCATCCAGCATGCACTTTATTTACATTGCTTAGTGATTGTCTTTTTTAATCCAAGCGAAATTGAAGTTGTGTCAGGGGAGGTTTAGGTTGGGTATCAGAAAAAGGTTCTTGCCCAGAGGGTGGTTGGGCACTGAACAGGCTCCTCAGGGAAGTGGTCACAGCGCCAGCCTGACAGAGCTCAAGAGCATTTGGGCAATGCTCTCGGGCACATGGTGTGACTCTTGGGGATGGTGATGTGCAGGGCCGGCAGCTGGACTCGATGATACTTGAGGAAGGATCTCATCCAGCTCAGCATATTCTGTGATTCTGTGAATGATTTACCAAGTCTACTTGGCACCTACAGGGCGACAATAAAAGCGTTTTCACTCGTGAGCGGGCTGGGAGCGATGCCCCGTATCCCGCCATCTGGGGACACCCGCGGGAACGGAGGGAGCCCCCGGGCACGCAACAAACACCGGTGCCCGGCGGGCGGGCACCCGGCTGGGGGGCAAACGAGGACACCCCGGCGGCAGGGGCCGAGCCGGGCGCTGGGGAACGGCGGGAGGCGGGCGAGCAGCGGGGCGGGGGCGGGCGGGCGCTGAGGCGGCGGGGCGGTGCCGCCGGCGGGGCAGCCCGGGAAGGGCTGCGGGGGTGCGACCGCCGGTGTGCGGCGCCGCCTCTCCTCTCCGCCGGGTCCCCTCCTTCCTTCCCTGCCTCTCTCCCGCTCCCCGACTGCCCTGGCAGGCGGGAGGCGGCGCGGAGGGAGCGTGCGGAGCTGTGCGGGCAGCCCCTGGCCGGAGCCGAGCCGAGCCCCCGCGCCATGCCGGCCGCCGCGCCGCCCCCGCTCCACCCCGCGGCGGGCGCCTGCTGCCACTGCCAGGGTGAGTGCCGCTGCCCTCAGCCCCTTCCCCTTCCCTCAGCCCCTTCCCTCGGCCCCTTCCCCGCGGGCAGCCGCCCCAGCAGGACCCTGCTCGGAGAGGTTCCGGGAGGAGGGGGCGAGCTGGCGGCGCGGCGCCCCGGCTGAGGGGGACGCGGGGCGGCGGCCGAAGTTCCTGCCCAGGTCCTTGCGGGGAGCGGGGAAGCTTTCGCGGGCGATTGGGCTGGAAAATAGGGCTGGAGACTGACGAAGGAAGGTGGGATGCCTCTCGGCCCGAGGGCTTTGGAGGGGGAGAGAGGTCCCGGAAGGTCCGGAGTTGGGGTGGCTATTTCACCGTGCTCCTTTAATTGCTGTATTTTGGATTCAAGAGGAGCCCCTTCGCCCCCACAGCTTTGTGTTGTAGGGCGGACTAGCGGAGTGGGCTGGCTGGGAAGGAAGCGGGTTGCTTTGGGAAGCCGCCGCGGCAGCCCGCCGCCGGTACCGGGGCAAGCTTTGGAGGCTGAGTGCGAACTCAGCGTTCGCCGCTCGGAAAGGCAGGCACGGTGTTGTCTGTGCTGCCGTGAAAATTGAGGATCTGAAGTAACTTGCACTCCTGATAGTCGGCATGAGAGTACTTCACTGGGAGCGAATGCTCGCGGGCTGCTCAGAGCACACTGATGCTCTGCAAAGGAAAGTGAATAGAATGCAGTGTAAGGGCTTTAAAGCATTGCACAAGTGTGTGTTAAAACCCGCTCGAGGCTGATCAATCTTCCCGCAGCTGGGAAATCACCACGGCTGGAGGTGCACGGGTTACAGGCAGGGGCTCAGAGTGGGGAGGGCTCTTGTGTCAGATGGAGATGCTCTGTGATATGTGGTAGCCAGACCTCTATCGGGGAGAATGCTGGCTGTGCCCTTGCATCCCCTGGCTTCTGTAGTTATATCAGTTGCTTCTATTTAATAACTGAGCAGGTATTTATAGGAGAACTACTCCATAACTTTTCCCTGTGCAGCATTATTTTCTGCCTTCCTCAGGGTACATTGAGTATGCAGTGTCAGCAGGACAGGACGGGCCACTGGTTTGAGCTAATGGAGCAGTTTTCAGGTTGTGAGACACAGTACTTGAGAACAGCCCCATAAACTGAAACTTTTGCTGCACTGAGTACTAAGAGGTTTCCTTTTTTAAAAAAGGACAAACCCCAAACCAACAAAAAATCCCAATGCCTTGCAATAGTGTAAAAAGTTTCTAGCTCCTTCCTCTGAGCATTAAGATTGAAACCCATCCTGTGTGAGAGTATAAACTGAGAGTTTCTCCTTGAACCTGATAATTTGTTATGCATGCTTTTGATATTAATTTTATATAGAGACATGAAAACATGCATCTATACAAGTTTGTCTTCCACCTTCTTGTTTCCTTTTCTTCTAGCCCCTCTTTTTTTCTGTTGTTGCTTCTTGTGGTTTTTTCTGTGATGTGAATGCAGTTTTGACACTTTGAAATGCTGAGAACTCAGCAGACTCCCAAAACAGTCAGCAAGTGAAATGAAGCTTACAAAACATATTACAGCTGCTTTATGTAGTAGAAGTGCAGTTATTATAGCGACTCATGCTCTTCTCAAGAGGTAACTGAATTTTGTATCTCAGGAAGGCACCCTTCAGCTCTCCAGATAAAACTGATCCTGCTGTGTTTAGTCCCTTTCTTGCAGCATAATGGGTGTGGATCTTCTGAAATAGCATGACCTTTTCCATGAAAATTTTTGTAGGATGTTCAGGCACATCAGCTGAGAGTTAGCTTCTGATAAATCTCCATCTGTGACTTATTATCCTGAATTGGCTAATTGGACTTAAACTGTCAGCAAAGATAAGTTGGTTTAATTCAAGTTAGTGGCAGCTGTTCCAACCTCTGAATTTGAGTGGTATTTAAGTTACCTTGTCTAGATTGGGTTTTTTTAATACTCAGGTTAATTCCCTTGGGCGTGCTAGGCTGACTTTTTTGAATGTATCTGGTAGTGTCACTACAAGCTTTGTATCTATCTGTTTTCACTGCTGCTTTTTCTGGTCATGTTCCGCAAAGCGTCACGATTTTGGCACCAGCTGGACTTACAGCGCGTGGTGACTAAGGGAAGTTGTGTGGGATTCATTTCCCCATTTCCAGGATTACCTAGCTTGGTTTGTTTTCTGCAGAAACATCTATAGTTTTGTAAAAATAAAGGAAGTTCATGGTCCTTCCTTCTCTTCCAACAGCTCTAGGGCGAATAGAATTGGTTTCTGTCACTGATTTTCTCATTTCCTTTAAGTTAATGATTCCTTGACATTTAACAACATTTGGAATTAGTGTTACATAGATTTTCTTGTAAATAAAATTAGAATCTTTCTTGTAAATATAATTAGAATCAGAACAGTATGGTGATTTTAGCTGCCTCAGATCTCACTGAAGCTAATGTGAAACTTTTAATTAGCTTCAATGCAACTTGGATCAGAGCTGAAAATATGGTAGTTGAAGAGGTGAATGTGACATTTCTCTTTATAACAGTATGCTGTTTTCCATGTTTTTCTCAATTTCAGGATATGGGCTCTGTCCTTTTGGAGTGTTCACTAGATTCTGGAAACAATGAGGAAAAACTCCTTGTTTTGAAAAACTCATTGTTTTGAAAAAAGAGTGGGAGTTACTGCCTTGATTGATTCTGATGTAAATTTGGAGTTTTGGTAATGCTTGCACATTGTCCCCCTTACCTAGCAGTAGTTGGCTTTCAGTGCAAGTGAAAGTCAGGCATGTTTACCATCTTCTCTCTGTTGCTAGCATTGTTTACACAGTCTAATTATTGTAAGAATACAAAACAATTGTGCCACATGTTCGTGGAGGAAGCTCTCAGCAGACACTCTGAAAACACCATCTCCCACTCCATCAATAGTGCTAGGCTGCACGTATTCTCCAGGTTTTAGTTTTCTCATCACTCCAAAGAATGTAGTTAATGGAAATGCTGGGAAATGTCTGGTGATGTGAAAATCATGATCTGCTTGTCATCATGCTTTTGAGACTAATTAGTGCTGGCTTACAGTTTTCCCTGAGAAACCCATCTTCCTTTAGAAGTCCTGTGAAACAATTTGTTTTGCAATGTTGACTTCAATATATGAATCTCTTCTGAAAAAGTAGTTCTGTAATAATGGGGTTGGGAATTCTGCTTTTGTATGTGAGTTAACATCTCTTAAATGTGCCATATTTACAAAGAAAAGTTCTGTGTGATTTCCCCTTTTGCAAACCAGATGGAGAATCAGACTCTGGTGGGTCTTTCCTTTAGTTATGCAACGAGGTTATTGGTAGTAAAGGATCTGGAAGCTTAATTAAACTCTCAGTGACACCTCTGCAGGCTCTTTTATTTTCACTGGGTTTGCTCAGTTGCAACCGATTAGTCATCAAGTTGAGATTTAGGAAGCAATGCAAATAATGTCTCCCACAAGAAGAAACAGAATCCTGCTCCTTTGACTGAGGCATTGTTGGCTAACAGGACTAAAAAGCAGCTGAAAGCTTACTTTGTAGTGAAACATGAATAATTAATTTGAAATATATGGTACTTCAGGAGTCAAGAGCATCAACAGTCAAGAGCTCCCTGTACAGTGAGCCCTGAGAAGCACATGGAGGGCTTTGCCAGATGGATTCTGGCAAATGCCACAGTTGTGTAAGATGTTTTTGTTTCCCTCTGTCAGTTCTACCCCTCTCCTGAAAGATCCTTGATGGAAAGTCCTGGACTGCAGAAGTGACTTCCCTGGTTACTGGGGCAAACCCTAAAGCAGGAAAACTACAGGAAGCAGCCATGCCTGTTCCAAATAAAATACACAGCCTGTCATCTTTGAAAGAAATTAAATAAATGAGCAGTTTCATAATATTCTTTTTTTGGTTTTATGCAGCTTAAACCAAGCCTCACACCTCCAAAGGCACTGATTCATTTCACGTGCAGTCTTACATTTCACATAGTTCTTTACAGATTATGCATCTGTATACTTCTCTACAAGACTTCTCTTTATGCTTGCTTCTTAATTTGCTACCCTTAAAATGTCAGAAAGAAGATAATGAAAGTGGGATTCTGCTCCAAAAAAAAGTAAATATGATGGCACTTGTGAGTCATTACCAGTCTCCATGAAATCTTTACCTTCATCTGCTGCTCTGGGTGTGATTCAGCTCAGTTTAACACTAACACATGGCAGGAACCATCTGTGTTTGCTGTAAATATTTTATTTTTTAATTACAAATGGCTTGATTTAGAAAACCTGCAGCGGTACAGTGGGGTGGCTGTGGGCCTGCAGGGGAAGAAGATAAAGCACCTGGGAAAATAATTTTTGCCCAAGCACTGTTGCAAGGTTGGAAGGGGGAGTGTAACACAGAGAGCAATCTGCAGCAGTCCCATCCCTGCTGCTCCCTTCTTGGAGGAGCCGGGCAGGAGAACACCAGCACAGACTCCAAAGGGGCTCTGAACATTTAGTGAGGGAGAAGGGGGTGGGGGGAATAAGGCAAAGCAAACTCTAAGTTTATCTTTGAGGAGAAATAAGGAAAGGTGGTTGCTAAATGTCACTTCTCCATCGTGATTCTCACACAGTAAATACGGTCACATGTGGTGGCATGCTGAGCCTCCCACAAGTGTTTGGCTGTGGGATGACACACTGGGGCTGAGGGTGTCACAGAGGCACATCAGTCCTCAGAATGGAAAAGTCCAGAGCTCCCTTAGCCACGAGGGAGGGTTTTCCAATGTGGGCATCCCTCAGGCTCCCTCCTCTGCTGAAGTGCAAAGTTTTTCCATCGGACTGTCATTCTAGACAGTCCTTCTCTCATCTTAGGAACTTCTTTGCTGCAGTGTCTGATTTTAGCTGCTCTGGTGCTCTTTGTCCTCCAGGGTCTCCCATTAACTCTGAGGTCTATGTCCCAAAAAGGGAGTGAGATAAAGGGCCCGGAGGAAGAGAGTAGACTCGCTTCTTTCTTTCTAGTGTGGGAGACTGGGGAAGAATGAGAATGGACACTTATGGGACTGAAGGATTTAGGGATCTCCGGTTTGCAGTTTGCATAACACAATGTATGTTTGTTCTTAAAATAAAAAGCAAATGTGCTGAAGATAAGGTGTACAATGCAAAGTTTTGAAGTCTTCTTGCATGCCCTCATGAGGCCAGAGGTGCATGTCTCCCGTGGTCCTGCAGTCCAGGTGTAGCCACTAAGAACATTTTCTTTCCTTACAGCTGACACTTTGGAAACTCACCTAATGGGAGCAGACACATTTGGCCGGGAGAAACTTTAGTTCTGTTGGTGACGTGTGGGACAGAAGGAACCCAACTTGACACATAGCTGAGTTTGCAGGGCTGACAGTTAAAGGAAAAATAATATTGCATGTGAATTTAAGCATGCTTGATGTGAAATTGTGAAAGATAAAGAACTTGGAATCCCATCATACTAATTTTATATGATCTTTTAGGGCTAAGACTGTATATTTATGAGATAGAGATATTATTCTGATTTTTTTTTTCTTTTTGTATGTGAGCCCAAATTAGTTTTTCTTCAGTGAACTTAGAACACTGTCTGAACCGCTGAGTGATTTTCATTTTCTACAAATTGGGTTAGACTGGGTCAGTGATTGATCTCCCCTACGCTGGTGCATATCAGACATGGAAGTGCTGGCATGAGTATGACTGGAAATGCCCATTAGGGTAGCAGAAGGGATGTTATAGAAATTAAACTGATCCCTCTCTCCTCCCCCCCCCCCTTTTTTTTTTTTTCATTGTTATATTATTAAAATTGTTTTTGAAAGAATCCAGCTGATAAATGATATTGAACATGATTTTGTTTTCCTTCTGCTGCAGCAGCTAATGTGGATAAGAATTAATGCAAATACGATTGTTTGGGTTTTTTGGTTGTTTTTTTTTGTGGTTTGTTTTGTTTTTGTTTTCAAATTCAGTTAACATAATTGAATAAAATACACTTTGGTCTCTAAAAAGAGTGTGCATCTTTTATTTTGTTTTGTAAACTATGTTTATAATACCATATGCTTTACAATAATATTTTATTGCCTAGTATAGTTTATAACTGCCTTACCATCAAGTGTATTCTGAGCACGTAAAGCTTATTTGATGTATTTCTTCAATGTATTAAAAAGTCTATTTCTATGAGGCCAGGTAGTTAAAATCTAATATTATTCAGGTTACAAAGTCAAGCTTTTATGACTATTGATTAGAACTGCTGTTCCCCCAACCCATATTCCTATGCATTAAGATGTATGCATTATTGCATTATCAGGTGCTGCTTTATTTATCCCCAGGGACTCTGTCTCCATCAGTGTATGTGATGGACAAAGCTTTCCTAATGAGCCTCTACTCTACTGTTTACCCTGGCTCTTCATGCCTCCTGCTGTGTGGTTTTTCAGCCCTGCTGTTAATACAGGCTTAGTTGCTTCTGGGCTTTTTTGTCATGGTTATTTCTACAGTAACAAATATGAATTAGCCTGTCTGTGATACCTCCAAAGGGAAGGTTTGTACTGCATTCAGTGGCAGCCAAGGTGCAGAAAATAAAGTCAAAAGTACTTTAATCTGGGCAAGAAAGCAACTTGAGATGCCCAGGTCCTGAATTTCAGGATGATTTAATGTTATCTATGTGTTGTGTTATATTATCTTGTGGTCTGAAGTACCTCTTCCAGTATATGCCCTTGCAGCTGTGAACACTGAGCAGGTTTGTGAACCAGGTCTCAGAATCTTGTTTTGGCTACCAGACTCTGATCCTCTCTGGAAAGTATAGATTAAGTCTATTGCTTTGAAACTCAATGGAATTGGTTGAGACAGAATCCAGTTCTTCAGGGCTGCAGTGCCCTAAGCAGAGAAACTGATCTTCCTCTGTTTTTCACACACTTTCAGCTCTTCCAGTTACATAATTTTCTCTACAACACAGGCCTTAATCCAGTTTACCTGAAAAAGAGGGTCCAGTGTACAAGAAAAATTGTGTGTATATCTAAACTGTCTTGTATGCAAGGAGGAAGTGAATTCACAAAAGAAATTACTTGGGTTGGAAGTTACCCCAGAGATCATCTAAGTTCCAAGCCCTCTGCTACAGGCAGGGCAGCCTTTTACTGCCCCCAGCTTGCTCGGAGCACCATCTTGAACACTTCCAGTGATGGGGCACCCAAAGCTTCTCTGATAACCTGTATCACCACCCTCACAGTGAAAATTTCTCCCTCATATCTAATCTAAGAATCTCCACTTTCAGTTAAAGGCTACTCCCCCTCATCCTATCTCTCCATGCCCTTGTAAAAATCAATCTACAGCTCTCTCCTAGGTCCCTTTAGGTACTAAAAGGCCATTCTAAGATATTCCCAGAGCTGCTGTCTTCTCCAGGCTGAACATCCCCCACTCTGTCTCTATAGGAGGGGTGCTCCAGCCCTTTGGCCATGGTCATGCCCTCCACTGGAGTTGCTCTCCAGCATGTCCACATCCTTCATGTGTCAAAGGCCCCAGAGCTGGGTGCAGCTCTCCAGGTGTCATGAGAATGGAAAAGCAGGGGAAAACTACCTTCCTGCACTTGCTGGCCATGCTGCTTTTGATGCAATGCAGGATGTGAGTGATAACTCTTAATTTTCTCCTGTCTCACTGAGGACCTTGCTAATGTTCTCTGAATGTATTCCCCTCTTTGTGTGTATGTAGTTCTTCCTGTTATTTAAAAAAATATAAATTGGTGTAAGCTAATATGGCAAGTGACAGCAAAAGCAGGTAGATGTTCTTTATTGAGAATTGCAGAGGAGTAGACCATTAGAGGATAGTTCTGTTGCTGACTTCCAATCCCATCTCTTTGTCTAAGTTTGGCATTCTATCTGACTTCTTGATCCACTCTTATTTTCATGTTTTACTGCTTCCCTATTACAATCTCCATCTGCTTCAACTGTGTCAGTAAAGGCCAGGGGAATTGCTATCAGCAGGTATAAAAGTTTGTAGGAACTACAGTGTGTCAGACAGTACCTGACTATAGCACTATTGGCTTCCTTCTCTGCAGTCACAATTCCTCTTTGCTCTTATCCTCACCATTCAGTTCTTCACTAGGTTCCCTTTTCTATTTTCAATTCCAAGCCTCTGAACTGAGTGAGCATTTGAGCTGGCTCAGGCTGGAATTAACAGCAACTGCCCAACTAACAGCAACAGTAACAAGACATTTGATGCTCTCTTCATCCAGCCCTTGTGAAATTTGACTTACTTTTTCTACTCAGGGTTTTATGTGGTCAGAACTGATGCAGTGTGTCTGCCTTAAGTGTTATTGCTGAAATAACCACCAGTCCTGACTCAAACAAAATCTCTGCCCTAAAATGATGTAAAACATGGCAGGGGAGGAAAGATAGGGTATGAGTCTTGAGAGAAAAGTTCAGCAGTAGTGTTTCCAGCAGTGGGGCTGTAGATAATGTAAAATTTACTTGCTGTAAAAGGATGCCTGCGATCATGTTTTGTTTCTGTGCATGTGATCTAGTGAACTAAGACTTGCTATGTTACTGCTTCAGTCTTGGGCACTAACAGTGTGCACTAGCCCTGGAAGTTGCAGCTTTAAATAATTTACAGCAAGGAGAGGAGATCAAGATGGCACATTTCTAGAGGACTTGGATTGCATCCTGGAGCTGACTGCTGATGCACATTGGTAACCTGTGTGAGCTGCTCCGAGTTCAGTACCAGAGGCATTCTTCATACTCAAGTACTTGAAGATACTTGTTAGTACTGTGAAAGGAATCAAATCTTTTTGGTACCAAGTAAGATCATTTCCTTTTTTCCCCCTATGGTCTTTGTTTTTCATGCCCTCAGCAGGAATTTTCATAAGGAAAAAACAGGCATTTATACTGCTGTCCTTTCTCTGCCCACTTAAGCAGAGTTTTGTTTATCCTATATTTGGACCAGTATATCAAAACAACTCCCAGACACAGGGTTTCTGTCATGTGCAAGTTTAGTTGCTGCTAATGCTTTGGGGCATTTTTATAATTGCTTTTGTAAGTGGAAGCCTTCTAAAAAAATTGGAGGGCTCAAATAACACCATCTTATTCACAGCAATGCCGTGCCTAGATCCTATTTCACTGCTGCCTTCTGTTTTGTGTTGTAAAACTCCCTGTAAAAATTTAATTCCCCTTCAACCTGTGACTTTATAGCAGAATGGTGAACCATTCTGTTAATTACTGAAACTGTGATATCCTGCAGGAGAGCCAAGAAGAATGCAAGCTGAGTGGCAATATTTTAATTAATGAACAAAAGCTTGTGGACTGGCCAAGGGAAAGGATAAGTTTTGAAAGACAAATGGCAGCAATGTGTTTTTAGTTGTAGTGGGTGACCTCTGGCAAACCCTGTTACTCTGCTGTTTTAGCTGGTGTAGCCAGGCAATTCCTTAAGATATAGATGTTGATGCTCTGTATACACAACTTCTTTGGAGATTAAGTCTTCAGAATTCATTTGATTTTACTCCATGTCCAGATTATGATCCAAAACACTCCAAGGAAATGTCTTCTAGAGGAATTTTTGTGACTTCTCCCGGTGTTTTCCCACCCTTCCCAACCCCACAGTGGGATGGACTGTGATGATCACAAGTGATTTGTAAATTTTAAAAATGAGTCACAGAAGCTGTGCTCCCTGCAGGGGGGCACATTTGCTCTTTAGGGAGCATCTGTTCTTTGGTCATAGGTGCTAAATTTCTTGCTTCTGCTACATGTTTGAGCCCCCAAATGGCAGTTTGTTCCATCCTCCATGCTTCTCTAGAGAGTTGGTGTCAGTGTTTGCCCTACAAGACCATCATGTCTTCATCATGTGGAGCTCCGTGTTGCTCCATGGGCTCTAGTTTTTGTTTTCCTGTGCCCATGTGCACAGTGTCGGGTGACCAGCTGTGCTGCCTTGCCCCTGGCCATCCACAGCAGCAGCCTCAGCATGCTCCTTGGCCTTGCTGCACCACTGATAATCCATAATGTGCTAGAATATATGGATAGGTGTGTATACAGATAAAGCCAGACACACTCATCGATCCATCGTAACATTTCTAAGGAATATTTATATTTAATAATCATTAGCTCTCAGGAGGACAGCAAAAGAAAAAGCACATTTTATTCACAGAGGTATAATTTGCCAGTGCTTGAACTCATTGAAGTGTGTTTCTCATACCACCTCCCTCTTCCTCCTTCTCCCACTTGTATATAAATATGGAAACAAGGTTTTGAAGCAATATAAATTGTAGCTATAGGATTTGGGTATGTGTGTGACCTTTGAAGGCTTTCTAGAAATGCTTGTTACCGCTCTAAGCATATGCGCTTTCCTGACAGATTGAGGCTTGCTTCTTGTGTATCAGTTAAATATAGCATAACTGGAAAATAACAGAAATTATGACTGAAATAGTTGTTACAGGCAACTGAAGTGAATTTTTAATTGTATGTAATGTATAGTCATTGTGACCACCACTTTGACAAAATTTGACACTTCCCCTTTTCTTGGAAAATATTAGAAGATTCTTTCATGCAGTGATTTAAGCAGTTATTTCCTTTCTCATCATAGAAGAATATGCAATTCTACTCTTACAAGGAACATTGTTATATATCAACTTGTGGCTTTTGTCAAAGTGTTTTTGGCTAGGAATCAAGTTAGTTTAGAAAGAACAAAGCATTCCTGTATTGTTCTTAATAATGACATAAAACTGCTCTTACTCCATTAGTTACAGAATTAAAAAATAAGCTTGTGTTCTCCTTAAGGCTTAGCCAATTTAGCGAGGAAAGGAAACATAATTGATGCCTGGGTAATGGAAACAATCAACAGTACAACCAAGCACTTAAAATCAATGGTTTATAGAAAGATATGATAATAGCAGCATATCTGGGAGGAACATAATCTCTGGGAAAAGTCATTATTTGTGCATCACTGTTTTTATGTTGTACCAAGATTATGAGCAGTAAAAATGTCATTCACAGCTCCCATAAGCAAGATAAAGCTTTGATGGCAGTGGGTACGCAAGAACCTGGAAATGTTGATTAAATTCAGAGCTTCCTTAGTTCCTAGTAACTAACATGTTGTGGAGTTGATTTAGATTTCAGAGAACTGTTATTACAGCTGATTTTTTTTCCCTCCATTCACAGCAAGCTTTATTCTGGGTGGAATGTAAATACGTGAATGTTGAGAAATCACTAACACGTACGTAGTCATCTTTTGATAACAAGAGATCATCCTTAAAAAGCAGAATGAAGACAGAAATAACCTGTACAACCACCAAGCATTAGTCACACGTAGCTCTTATATAATGCTTACGTCTTCAATCAGCATGCTGGCAGCTGGGCTCCTTTGTAATATTTGTTTGGAGAAGAACATCTCATTTGGCAGGGGAAGAAAATGAAGCCAAGAGTTACAGGACATGCTGGGGGGCACACAGTGCTTAGCTGGTGAGAGTATTACAACCAAGAAGTGTCCATCATCCTGCATCAAGCAGAGGCAACAGCAGAGTGGATTCTATAGTTGTGTCTCCTCCTGTGATTTCCACAATCAAGCCCTGGCCTATTGGGTATTTTTTGAGGAGGCGCAAGTAAATGCTCTGCTGCAGCACTTCTGCAGTTTTCCCTTTTGTTTGTTGTTCTAGGAAAGGAGGTGTATTTCTTCTTCACTCTATTATGCCTTGAAGGGAAGGACAAATAAAAATATGTATCGTGAAATACCGAAAATGGCTTTTTGCACTTGGAACCCAAAATGTAGTAGGCATGAGCCTAACACCAAGAGAGATGCTGATATGTGCAGATTTTCCTTTGAGGATTTGGCCCCTGCACTTTGACTTTAGAATCACAGTAATTATGAAAATGGACCTGATTTTCTGGGGGATAAGCCATTGGTGTACAGAAATTTCTTTGTCATGATTTGTTAAACATTCTGGCTGTTTCCTTTTGTCCTGGTCCTGTTAGCTTGTATGTACTGAATGTTTGTACCCAGCTGAAGAGCAAGGCTATTAAATGGAGGTGGAAACACTCTGCAATCTCATTCTGAAAGTACATTTCTTGAAGCTGAAAATAAATGCATTGTAAGCAGGTTTTAATCCTAGCAAGTACAACAGGTTAGAATACTTTTGGGGGATGTTTTTATTCTGAGTTTATTGTTGATAGACAGGGAATTGTGTTATGGCTTGGTTTGTCCATAACCATATGTTATGTTTTCAGTTCTTCTGTTTTGCAATTATGCGTAACAAATGGTGCCATTTTCTTGGATGATGTTCTAAGATGAAATGTCAGTGTCCCCAGAGAATACTCAGAACTTTGTGTGACTTCACATTATTTTTAGAATAAAAAAGTCAACCCAAAATTTTGAAAACCATGACTCCAATCATCAAACAAAAATAAGATGGCCTTTCTTTAAGGCAAAAGATTAAATTGCATTGCTGTTAGATGACCTATAAAATTACGGAAAAAATTATAGCAAAAGTAATGTTTTTTAAAAAGAATTTATTTAACTTGCTATAGAAGGTCCAGGGAAAATGAAGAGAAGATAATTATTTATAAAAATGTAAGGTTGCATACAGAGTGCCATCTGGTAGTAATTTTAAAACACAAGTAATTAGTTTATCTTACTTCATGCAGTGTAATTGTGCAACTTGTCGCCACAGGGTTTACAGAGGCCAAAATTGCAATTGGGTTCAGAAAGGAATTGAGTGAGTTTATGGGAGATGTATTAATAAGAGAATACTAAACAATCTGGATGCAAGTCTTTGAGGATTTCTGAAAGATGTGAGGATTTAGAAGAAATATCTTTTTCTCTTCAATATTATTATGTTTTAATGACATTCTCCTGTCACAAAATGAATGTAGATTTTCTCACAAAGTTGACAATGTCGGAGTTGCAACAATGTGGAGATACTCCTTAATGGTAGCTAAAAGTTCTTTATAAAGCTTGAAGTTACCTATCCTTACTTTCTGAGGTCACATGCACTGACATGTAGAAAACTTGCTGCAAGAGGTCTGATGATGCAAAATGATAAATATTTCTGCTTTTTGTTTGCCTTAGGACGCCAAGGCTTGTTGGACCATTTGCCACGCAACGCAGGCTCAAAAGTAAAAGAGAGGAAGCTGCATGGGACTTGTCCTCCTGTTGGTCGTGGAAACTATGAAAAACCATGTTTGGGTGAAAGCAGCCACAGGTCCTCATTTTTCAGCCCCCACAATGGTTTTCACACGATACATTCAGAGCACAGTCCTGTGAAGCCAAGGATAATTACAGTGGTGAAACCCGGGGGACGCACGCTCCGGAGGATAACCTTGCTTCTCAACAGGAGATCAGTGCAGACCTTTGAGCAGCTGATGGCTGACATTTCAGAAGCTCTGGGATTTCCTCGCTGGAAGAACGACCGTGTGAGAAAGCTGTACAATCTGAGAGGCAGAGAGATCCGAAGCGTTTCTGAGTTCTTCCGGGAAGGCGATGCGTTCATAGCTATGGGGAAGGAGCCCCTCACTTTGAAGGACCTGGAGGTGGTATTACAAGAACTTTATCCTGAAAATCCTTATGCTGCCAGTGCTGCCATTCAGACAAATGAGGAGCAGTCCCAAAAACTGAAGAGCAGGCTGTATGACAAGGCCTCAAAAGTAGACAGTGGCTTTGATGAGACAGAAATGACCAAGAATTGCAGTGATGGCTTGTCTTCCCAGCTGGTAGCTGGACCTGAAGGAAAAAGTCAAACCAAGACAAAGCAAGAGGAAAAAATGAGAACCAAAAAAAAGTGGACTAGAGAGAGCTGGGGTGGTGAGCATGGAGTGAAGCCTTCTAGGAAAACACGGGAAAGTGAAAGGTACCTTAAGCATGAGAGGAGTTCTGAGGAAGGCTTAGAAGACAGTTCTGAGGAGGTGCTGAGGTGTGAGAAGTGTGAACAGGAAAGGCAGGCCAGAGAAAAGTTACGGAGGGAAAGGCAGGCTGAGGCCTCGTTTGAGAATAGAGACTTGAACACAGGCGTGTGTCAGAGGTACCACGTGGAAAGAAATACAAAAGTCAGGAACAGCCGAAAGTCTCCCGAAACCTGTCTGGAGGGTGAGGAAGTTGGCTGGAAAGATAATGGCAGTAGGAGGATGTGGAAGCCTCTACAAAGGATTGTCAATGAAGGGCTTGAGAAACAAAAAAGGAACATTGAGAAAGAAAGGGATGTCGAGAAGCATGAAAACCATGGGAAGGAAGTAGTAAAAATCAGGAAGAATGCTGTAGAAGGGCTCCAGCTATCTCATGAGGTGAAGGAAGATAATGGTTGGCTAAAGAAAGACGCTCTGAAAGATGCTGAGAAAATGTCTAAAACACATAGAGAGGGCAGAGAGGGACAAAGGGCTAAAGAGGAAGCTGCCAGAAGAGAGGGGAATGGCACATGTAGAGAGAGTGACGTGACTCGACGAGAAAAGACAGGGGAGCGCAGGGTGAGTAAGGAGGACAACAAAACTCAGGGATTGGAAAGCACAAGCCGGAGGCATGCCATTAAAAGCAGAACAGATGTGGAAAAGCACTATGAGATTGGCAGAACTATTGGGGATGGGAACTTTGCAGTGGTGAAGGAATGCCGCCACTGTGATTCCAATCAGATCTATGCAATGAAAATTGTTGATAAATCCAAGCTGATGGGGAAGGAGGACATGATGGAAAGCGAAATCCTCATTATTCGGAGTCTCTCTCATCCCAATATAGTCAGCTTAATTGAGGTGTATGAGACAGAAGCTGAGATCTACTTAATCTTAGAGTATGTCCCAGGAGGGGACTTATTTGATGCAATCATAGAAAGTGTGAAGTTCACAGAGCATGATGCTGCTGTCATGATCACTGACCTGTGTGAAGCCCTGGTTTATATTCACAGCAAGAACATTGTCCACAGGGACCTCAAACCAGAGAATCTCTTGGTAAGTATTGTCAAAAATTTGCATTTGTGCAGGAATTGAATTTATTTTCCTTCCAATTACGGTTCTTTGAATTGTTTTAAGCAAATCCCATACAGAAATAATGTGCTGTGGCAGGACTGTTTAAAAAAATGGACACAATTTTGGAGTGAAATTACAATTGCAGTTTGCTTTACATAGATCTGCTGTGCATTGCAAATAGAAGTGGTGGTAGAAAGGAATTAAAGTAAAAATCATCAGATGTTCAGGGGTACTTAGCATCTGACTTTTAGGTGTCAAAGGATGAATCATAAAGCATCTTCCTTGTAGACTAAAGGTTATTAAAATTGCTAAATTATCTTATTTATTTGTGGGACTTTTTGTCCACTGCATTTGTATATCTTGCAGACTAGTGTGCTAGTCCTCTAATATAATGATTTCTATCTTGTGACAATTTCTTTGCTTAGAAGCAGAAATGTTATGCAGTTGATTGAAGTGATCTGACAGTAAAATGTTTTGGTGAATACATCATTAAAGTCAGCTCAAACAGTAACTTATGCCAAAGAGAAAAATTCTTGTTTCCATCACATTTCTGAGGCTGCATTCTTTGCATCCAGCACTAAAGTCTGATATAGAGATATTGACATGTGTGAATATGCATAGAAATGTTTGTAGTATTGACACTTCACAATTGTAGAACTTCACATTGTGGACTCTAACACCAAACAACTCTCCCTAAGTGTGTGTTACACTTTTGTATTAGGGTTCCAGATTTCCTGATAAACAGATAAATAGCAAGTATTTGCCAACCTCTAAAAAATTGGATTTTATCAACTTTTTGGAAGTTCAAGGTTAGCCAAACAAAAAAAGTAATAGATTATTATAGTCCTGTGGGCCATTCAGTGCTTTTAAGAGAATTAATTTTGCACAGAGATCAGTGTGAATTTCTGGAGAAAAGCAGCAGTGTAGCCTCAAGGATAATGCAGAGGCTGCACAAGGCAAGGCTGGAACAGTTTGCTCCCAAACCTTTAAACTAAGCAATAGCATCTTTATTAGGTCCTGCTATGAATCCTGCTTAGTTTAATGAAAGTCTTTGGTGTGTGATCTCTCTGTAAATAAAAGAAGGAATGCAACTCTGAATGAAGTAAATGCAACTGGCTGCTTTGCAGAAAGAAATGGGCTTGTAGGCCATGCCTTTGTGTTTTGTTTGCACAAAGTTTGAGCAAAACTTCACATAGAAATGCATGGCTTTTTCCAGAAGCTGATTTTACATTATGAACCAGGTCCTGCTTTTTCCTATTTGCTGAAAATAAGCTAGGGCTCAATGAAACACCTGAGATCTGATGCTTCATTTCCCCCTATAGTACATAATCATTACAGTGATGTAGATAAGCAAAGAAGGGCAAGATAAAGGTCTGTTCCAGTTGTTTTCACATTTAGTTCACAGAACTGCAAAATAGAGAATGCTGGGCAGTGGCAGCATTGTGTAGCTCTGAAATATCATGTTGCCCCTTCTGAAAGTCAGAATACAATTTTCAAGGACAGAGCAGCTCCCAGACTGTAGGTATTTTGTCATACAAGAACAGTGTTACCTAAACACTGCAGGAAATAAAATTTTACCTGTTCTAGTTTCACATTGCTATTAATTTTCTGTGCACACCAGTATTAGATACCATGTACACAAAGTATACTTTTGAAAAGCAAATCTATTCAACCATGCAAAGGAGTTTATAAGGTCTTGATAGTATTGGATAGGTCACTTGCTATCTAATAAGTATTCCTGTAAAGTCAGTCCATTTGAGCAAGATTCTGGGGTTTCTTTCTTTTTAGTGTGCTGCCTCTCTCTCCTTAGAGTGGCTGGGGCAGTAAAGTAAGAAGGAGAGCTGCCACTAATCTTACCATCAGCCAGTGCTGAACTGTAACAAACAGCATTGAAGCAAATGTCATGGGTTCATTGGCTGTTGGTGGAGCAGGAGCATCAGGAGATGAAGCAAAGTGCTTCAAGTTCCAGCATCCTGCAGAGATGTCCCTGTTTGTGGGATACCTCTTTTTACACTGAGAATGTTTAAATTTGAATTAGTCTACCTAGACTTTGTGCACAAAGGTCAAAATGTAAGTGTGTACTTTTAGGCTGTTGACTTGTTTGTCCTGCTTTGGGTCTTCTTTTGGCCAGGTGATCTTGTAGTCTTCATCTACTGTTTTTCCCCTTCAAGAAAATGGAAAGTGGAAGAGTAAGGATCCTTGGTCTGTTTTACTAAGGAAATGTGTATGTCTATTCTGAACCTGCTTTGTGTGAGAATCTAACCCTCTTCCTAATGACTTTTAAACATACTGGTTAATTGTCATAAGAGATGACAAAAAAGCAGCAATCTGCAAAAAAATATTTCCCTAAGTTTCATGAAAATTAGCAACTAGGGAAAGAAGGAAAACCATTTCTGTCCTTACAGAAGAAAAGATAGAAATATACTTTGAGTCTAGTAAACTGTAAAATTATTGGCACAAGAGAAAGTTGGAAACCTGGTTGTAGCTATTACTTCATTGCACTTCAGTTTCTCTTATGGAACTTTGCTTTAGTTATAAACTTCTGTGCCAGGCCACCATCATCCTCTCTGCTTTTTCCCCTCCCTCTTTCACTGCCGTGTCTGCCCACATTGATCAGGCTCCTCGCAGCGTAGCTGTGAGGCAGAAGGGTGGTGACTTGCGCTACAAAAACAAAATCTGTTTGACAGCTGGTGTGAAGACAGCTGCTACGGCTCCCTCCCATCTGCTAGCCGAATCACCTCATCTAGGACTAGGTGTTCAGCAAGGAAACCTTTGCTGCCAAGGATGGGCAGTGTGGTGTGTTTGGTCTCACAAACGAAGCCAGTCACTTCTTTCATGCTACCTGATGGAGCAAGATTTTCTGGCAAGGTTTTTGGTAAGGGACTGTTTAATTCTACAGCTGCTGGCATTTCTTCACTTGTGAGAAATTAATGCCCAAAATGTGGTGTTGTTGTTCCATGTTGTAGCTGTAAAAGACATAAAGTCACCCCTTTTTAGGGGGAAGGGAGAGGGCTGTATTTGTCATTGTGTACTCATCTCATTGTACGTTTCCCTCACATGCTAATGTACTAATTCTTCAACACTCAATTTCATAAATGTTATAGCTTTTTATGCATTTGAGATTGCCCCCCCTGCAGCTTTTTCTGTCTTGCAAGTTTTCATGTCTGAGAACTTCAAGAATAGCCTTTCTGCCTTTGAACTTTGAGACGCTATTTACATATATACAAAGGACTGTCCATTTTCCAGCACTATTTACATATATACAAAGGACTGTCTATTTTCTAACACTATTTACATATATACAAAGCACTGCCAGTTTCCTGAGTGCATGTGAGTCAAACTCCTGTTTAACCACTTACCTGTCATAACTTCCAGAATTTTCTGTAAGATTTTTCATAGAGATTCTTCTAGCTAGCAGCAAGGGATGTCTGAAACTCAAATGTGTAAGCAGTAATTTTTCTTAAGCTCTTTCTGTTTTCCATATACAAAATGTCACATGGGCTAACTGGCTTTCATGGTGTCCATAGGAAGAATCTGTGCTACCATATACATGTGCATACAGAGAACTATTAATGTCTTAAGTCATTATCTTAAACACACTGATGAATTTCACAAGGTAAATATGAAATCAAACAAGAAGGAGAAAGATTTCTTTTTCTCTTTGAAGATGAATTTGCCCTTATATTATAATCTTCTTCTTGTATGGCTGGCATAGCTAGAAATCCTCAGGCAATATTCTAATATTCTGACATGTCATCTGTATTTGAGTAAGTAGTGTGCAATTGACTTGACTGCCTGTAGTCCCAAGGCCACCAGATGCTGTATTTGTATGGCCTAAGTTGGCTGTCTATAGAAAGTGTGTGAAGTGTACTGGTCCTTCTTTCCTCAATTAAGTCTATAGGCAGGCAGCTCTATTTTTGCTTTGTTCTCACCATTGCATGGAACGCATACCGTGGATGTCAGGGGTTTGATTTCTCTTGAGCATGTTGTTCATTTCTGCAATACTGCTATGAGGAAGTAGTGTGGCCTTGGGAATGATTAAAAAGAAGCTGAGAAGCTTTTGTTCTACAGTGAAGCGTATTTGCATGCTCAAGGTGATGCCAGCTGATGGAAAGGTAAACCGGACAGTAGGAAGTTTGGGATGAAGGGAATTCACTGAGCTGAGTTGTTCTGAGCACAGTGTTAGTGAAGCTGCTGAGAGGTTCTGGGGTGAGATTTTCAGGCTTGCTGACAGGCTACATGCTGTCTCTGAAGTGATTGTCACAAAACTGTGGAAATATCCCCACCGTGCCCGCTGTTCCTACCTGCTCCCTTGTGAAGTAAAGTGGGAGCTCAGTGGTTTTGTCCTGAAAGAACAGATGGTGCTGTGTTGCCACCTTGTGCTGTAATGGGAGATTAGGAGTTTGACATTCTGAGAAAAGAAAAAGTGCAATGGTGCATTTTACAAAGCAAGAAATCTCCTGAAGATTTTGGGATTAAGACCATTGTGTTCTCCACCCTTCCCACGACCTTGCTGTTTTCTAAAATTGTATATAAACGTTTCAGTATTGTTTGTCGTAGTACATAGCATGCAGGGAGTTGAAATTCCATGTGACATGCTTTTCTTATATAATAAAATATATATATATATATATAGAATAGGAAAATACATTCATGCTCATATTTTTGTATTGTGTATAAAATTGAGCATTTCAATTGGGAATTTTTGTAACATCTTACTACTATTACCCCTATTGGTAGAATATAAATTCTATAGATGCATGTTGTTCTACAAAGCAAGTGTTACTTTTATAATTTTTTGGTCATTTTTGTCAGTTTGTGTCCACAGCGCATGATAGCAGAAGATTGTCACATAGTTTCCTAATATAATACAGAAAATGGCTGTGGCATTTCAGCTTCTTCTTGCAGAAGTTTTGACTGCATGGTTGTAGTAAACTTTATTTTCAGTTTCATACTGAAAAATATTTTTTCATGCAAGAGCAGCAAAAAACCCCTGCCAAAATATTTTGCTTAATCAAAACCAGAAGAGTACACAAGGGCACTGCTAGTTCATGGAAAACTTCTTGTCCCCCAGGACCCCCATCTCCTTCTCTGCAGAGCTGCTTTCCAGCTGGTCAGCTCCCAGCCTGTACTGATGCATGGGTTGTTCCTGCCCAGGTTTTGGAGCCTGCATTTGTCTTTGTTAAATTTCAAAAGGTTTTGCCTTGCCTGTCTCTCAGGTATTTTGAGATCCTTCTAAAGGGCCACATGGCATTCTGGGGCATCACTCACTCCTCCTACTTTTGTGAATTTTTTGAAAAAAAGGTTACAATGGATTAGTAGGCTTCACTGTATTGTTTTGTAATGCAAAACTTTTTTATCTCTTAAAAAGAAGAAAAGAATAAAAACCACCAAGAAGTCTGAACCCATCTTGCTCAATCAAAATTGGATGCGTGCTTACAGTTTCCATAAAGATGATTAATGGGGATTAGTCAACTGTAATGTATAAGAGCAAATGTTGTAACATCTGTGCCATTAGTTATGTGATAATAGAGACCATCCTGAATTGAGAAAGCCCATCATGGCTTTCTTCAGCCATGATGGTGAAGTATGAGGTGTTAAAGCACGGAGTACACCTGTCACATTATATTCCAGTTTGTCCATTCAAAACCAAGTCCCGGTTTACTTGGCTTTTTTGTAGACATTTTAGCTGCTGATTTGTTGCCCATAGTTCCAGGGACAAACAATTTTTCATTTAAAGGAAATTAATGACTTTTTTACCTCTCAAAAATATTTGAGTGTCAGTCACTGGTATGAAGCATACTGATTTATATAATTATACTGCTGCATTGTTAATGACTTTGCCTTTGAATACGGAACCTTAGAATGGTTTGAGTTGGAAGAGACCTTTAAAGTCATCTGGCCCAAGCCCTTGTTATGAGCAGGGACACCTCAACTAGACCAGGTTGCTCAGAGCCCTGTCCAGCCTGATTTGAATGTTTCCAGGGATAGAGTATCCGCCACCTCTGTGGGCAACCTGTCCCGGTATTTTGCTGCCCTCACCATAAAAGATTTCTTTTTAGCACCTAGTCTGAATCTGCTGTCCTTCAGTTTAAAGTTACTACCCCTTGTCTTATTGCTGCAGACCCTGCTAAAAAGCCTGTCCCCATCTTACTTTAATTATTGAAAGGCCACAATAAGTTCTGTCTGGAGCCTTCTTTTCTTCAGGCTGAACAACCACAACTCTAGCAGCCTTTCCTCACAGGAGGGGTGCTCCACCCTCCTTCCCGGCCCTCCTCTGGACTCGCTCCAGCAGGTCCATGTCCTTCCTGTGCTGGGACCCCAGAGCTGATGCAGCCCTGCAGGTGGGGTCTCAGCAGAGCAGAGGGACAGAATCCCTTCCCTTGCCCTGCTGGCCACGCTGCTCTGGATGTAGCTCAGGATATGGTTGGTGTTGTGGACTGCAACTGCACATTGCCAGCTCATTCCAGTTTTTCATCCACCAACTACTCCAAATTGCTCTTCTCAGGGCTGGTGTCAATCTATAACACAGTCTGTATTGATACCAGGGATTGCCCCAGCTCAGTTGTAGGACCCTGCACTTGTCCTTGTTGAACCTCACAAGGCTCAACCTTCTTGAGCTTGTTCTGGTGCCTCTGGATGACATCCCATCCTCCAGACATGTCAAACTCATCACTCAGCCTGATGTTGCTTGCCAGCTTGCTGAGGGTGGGCTCAATCCCACTGTCTATGTCATTAACATTTCATTTCTTAAAATAACCCTTCATTAACTGCTTTATAAAGTAACGCTAAAGACCAGTGCATACAAAATTAGAATTGGAGAAGGTGTTTTGACTACTTGCCAGGTGGATGTAGGAGATCAGAACTGCTGAAAAGACCCAATTAGAAGGTCATTCTGCATGAACCTATTTCTGTAACTCTTGCTGTGTGGTGACCATTAATAACCTAGTTTCAGGGCAGCAAGTAGAGTAGCAGAGTAATTTCTAAAGAACATGAACTTCTGTTGGTCTGTATTTTGTTGTTAGACCAGCATGATGGAGATACACTTTCTATGTTTCTTGGTTTCAGCTAGTACAGTGCTGTACTTTGGATTTAGTATGAGGATAGCATTGATACCACACTGATGTTTTGGTTGTTGCTGAGCACTGCTTATCCTAGGTCAAAGAATTCTCAGTGTCCCATGCTCTGCCAGGTGGCACGTGTACCAGAAGTTGGGAGGGAGCATAGCCAGGGCAGCTGACCCAAAAGCATATTACATGCCATGGAACATTATGATCAATAAATAAACTGAGGAGAGTTGGCCAGGAGTTGCTGGGCTGTGCTGGGGGACAGGCTGAGCTGGGGGTCAGTGGGCTGTGAGCAATTGTATTGTGCAGCACTTGTTTTTCTTGGGTTTTACTCCTTTCTCTTGCTCTTGCTCTGACTCTCTCTCCCTGTCCCCCTTCTCATTATAGTTGTTACCATTCCTACTGTTATTATTATTATTATTATTATTATACTTTAATAAATTCAATTATTGAATTGTTCTTATCTCAACCCACTGTTTTTTGGGTTCTCCTTCCCATCCCACTGTGGGCAGCTGAGGGATGAGTGACTGAGCAGTTGTCTGGTACTTAGTTGCTATCTGGGGCTAAAAAACAAAATCAGTAGTTTACATGGGCTCATTGCATTTAAGTCCACAGCATTCTTCTTTGCTTTCCCAGGAAAAAAGAACAGTTTATTTTCTCAAGAGGAAATAATTGCATTTAATTGACTCTCAGTTATTTTTTGTGTTCCTTCTATTAATTTCTTAGAAATTGCAGTGTGCCAGAGTTTGTAGAGCAAAGTTTTCTTTTTTCCATAATTGCTTATGCTCTTAAATAAATACTTATCCTCTTAAATAAATTCACCCTCTTAGTGTATGGGGGAAAAGAGCCATGTTCTGAAGACTGTTTCTAATATTAGTACTATTATTAGAACTCCCTCCTGTTTAATTTTCTGCTTCCTTTATATTTTGCTGTTTTAAAATGCATCTGGA
Organism: Melospiza georgiana; assembly: GCF_028018845.1. NCBI lineage: Eukaryota > Metazoa > Chordata > Aves > Passeriformes > Passerellidae > Melospiza > Melospiza georgiana. Next base: position 48,689,661 of record NC_080430.1, read on the forward strand.
CTAAACGTGTATATATATTTTGTTTGGACATAGGTTCAGCACAATGCAGATAAATCTACTACACTGAAACTGGCAGATTTCGGCCTTGCTAAGCAGGTTACAAAACCCATATTTACTGTCTGTGGAACACCAACGTATGTTGCTCCTGAAATACTTGCTGAGAAGGGTGAGTGTATATATTTTTAATTTGTCGTAAATCTTTCAATTATGCTGGACTTTCTAATAATGGAAGTAGTCCAGAATGTTTCAACCTACTGAAATATCTTTTCAGGGTAGGAGGTTGGCTAGCAGTGTAATTTGGGAAAGGAAACTTCTTAGTTTTTAACAAACACGAGCATGACATCAGTTACATTTGCATTATTAGTGTCTGTGCTAATATATCACTGACTTCCAAGCAGATAAGCCATAAAATATCATAGATAATAATAGCTGAAGGGGGGCAAATGACCAAAAGTTCATGTTATAACCTAAGAGTATCCAGCCCCCTTTCATTACTGTAATCCAAACAATTTCCAAATCCCCTGATGATGCAAAGTCATTGTGAACATGTATGTTAAAATTATTTAACATTTCAAAACATGTTTTGCATCACAAGGAATTTTAAAGATTTCATCTCCAAAAAGATTCAAACCTGAAAAGAAGTCAGTTTTGTTGGTGACTCAAACAAATCTATTTCTGGCTTTTGTTCTGTGGAGCTGGGTCGCACATCTCCAGTTATATCCAATTTCAATGGAAACTTGGCACTCTTAGTTCTTTTTTGAAGGGAATCTGAGGATGACTATTTTAGAAATACGTGCCCTGTTTTCTCAATTAGTCCCCAGTTGACACTGGCCTTGTGAGACAGTGTTTGTGAAACATGTTGTGGAAAAGAGAGACTCTGTGAGTGCTGTAGCTAATAATGGGCAGCTTGTAAGCATGGTGTACCAGCCACTCTTTCATTTGATCACCTCTTCTTTTTGAGGAACTGAGCAGAGATTCTGTGTTTCCTTTTCATTCTGTTTCCAAGAAACAGTTCCCTTGAAGTTGTGAGATTTCTTTCTAAAACAAGACAATGGTTTCTCCCTTCTTCCTTAGGCTATGGCCTCGAAGTAGACATGTGGGCAGCTGGTGTGATCCTTTACATCCTGCTCTGCGGTTTTCCTCCCTTCCGCAGTCAAGACCGTGATCAAGAGGAGCTGTTTCAGATCATACAGCTGGGTCACTACGAGTTCCTGTCCCCTTACTGGGACAATATTTCTGCAGGTAAGATTCTGCACTTACAGTAGATCTGAGAAGTGGTATTCTCCTTCCCTTTTTTTGGGGCAGTGAGCTTGATCAACTTGGGGTGTTTTATGGATCTCTCTTGTGTGAATCTGTGCTTTAAATGTGAATTTAGTGCTCTGGTGCTATCAATGGCTGTGTTTCTGCATACTATTTCAGCATGCTGTAATGGAGTCCTCAGTTCTTCCCTCTGTGAGCAAAAGCAAGGATTTTCTCATCTTGTTTATGTGTCTCTGCAGAAAAAGATGTCAAAATACTCTCAAGGGCTATGTTAGATTTTAAAGATGTTATAAAAAAATCTCAAAAGTTGAGAATCAAATCGTTGTCCTGGAGAATACAGTGTCAATTTCCTATTGACAATGGGGTCTGCACATAGTATTTTTTTCTTTCTCACAGGCCAGTACAGTGTCTTTTGTGCACTCTTCAAAATCAGAAACCCAAGGACTCCTCTAATCCCTGTACAGTCCTTTAAAGGACTTGTTCCACAGCGTTTTACAACATTTATGCCTCATAATAGATGAGATAGCCAGTGCTCATTCCTGTGAATGTGAACACTCAGCCAGATGCCTCCAGCACACTTTTGAGATTAAAGTCCCTTCACTTTCTCCTCTGTTTCTGAAGGGAAGAATGACATCAGTCATGGAGATTTAATATTTTCTGTCACTAACTCTAACTGCAGCTTTTAGAATAGCTCCTGGGGATAGTTACAAAAACCGTGGTAAAACTAATGAAAAAAGCAAGAAGGACATTTTGTGTGGGTATAACTGTCACCATGACGGAATGGTAAGGTTGGAAGTGACCACAGTGGGTGATGTGTTTCAAACACCCTGCTCAAGCAGGGTCGTGCTGGAGCACATTGCACAGGATTGCACATCCTGGAGCATGTTGCACACCACCGTGCTTCACCCCTCTCTCCTTTGCTTCCTTCCATAATAGCAGCAAAAGACCTCATCACCAGGCTGTTGATAGTGGATCCCCAGAAGCGCTACACAGCACGTCAGGTACTTCAGCACCCCTGGATCAGGACAGCTGGGAAAACCAACAGCAGGAATCTGCAGAGGGAGGTGACAATCAACATCGAGCGCCATTTCCGGGCCCAGCGCCGAAAGGAAGTTGTTGATGAGGGCACATGAAATCTTTCAAGCTCATTTTGTCTTCTTTTTATTGATTAACCAATCATTTATGTTTTCTTTTCTAAATGAATTGGGAATTTAATGTGTACCTGTTGGTGGCTATTGCCATGCCTTTTTTTTTTTTGATTCTGAGATTCTGAAGGACAGAGATCACATTCACATCCACCTCCTCTGATGTTACTTGCTTTCTCTCTGTTGAAAGCAGCGGGGACTAGATGAATTCTGGAGGGTGTCTGTTCTTTTTCTTTAAGTACTGATTAGGGCTTTTACATCTTTTACAAACGTTTGCTTCTGTGACTCACACTAGTGGTGAATCTTCTCTCATCCTTTTTGTATGATATCCTCCAGGAGCTTTGTGTTTGTAATGTTTTCAAAATAGCTGTGTGCATACACGGCTTGCACTAATTCTTTAAAGAGTCTTTTCACTAATTCCTTCTAGCCACAGAGAAGGAAGAATAAAAAGTAAATAAATTGTTGAGCTGTAGGAAGTGTTAAATGAACAGCCAGGTACTGTATTTATTAGGTTGTGAGGGAATACAAACCCTTGACTAAATCTTATGTTTTGTGATATCTCCTTTGGTAACATCTTTCACACTTGTTGTTCAGGGTAATAGATGGTACAATGTTCCTTTTACAGAAGGTGGTGCTGTCTACTATGTAGGTTTCATTTGTTTTTAGAAAATGGAAGATATGGCTGATACCTTTTCAAGATTCAAATAATAACAAGTTTCAAAGAGGTTTTCTTCCTCCTCTGGGCAGTAGGAAGTTAAGCAGTTCTAAGGGCACTTTGCTTCTTTTCCCAAAATCACAGTTATGGAATGGTAACTCAGTCAATTTTCCATATTGAGTTTTTTCCTTCTTGGAGGCATCCATGTGCATCTGTGACTTTTCCATGCTGGTGGAGAAGAAAAAGCTTGGAACTTGGGACTAAAGTTAACCCTTGCCTTCATAGTTTCCCTTTCATCATCCCACTTTTCCAGTGTAATTTAGCAATTGTTTTGTTTGTTTGGTTGGGTTTTTCCATCTCTTGCCCTTCCTGTGACCTTTTCTCCTTGCGTCCATGAGAATAGGCAATGGGATGAAATTAAATGAAAATCCAGCTTGAGGAAAAACAACTTGTTGGCTGTGGAAAGGTCTCCCAGGGGAAGCGTCAGATGTTCTGTTGCATATGGTTTTTAATATTTTTATTTGATGCAGTTTTAAAGAAATTCTGTAGGGGAAAATTACAGCCCAGAGAGGGGCCATGACCTAAACCAGCTTTTGAATCTCAGAACTTTTGATTATTAATTAAATTGAAAAAGCACTTGAGTTTTCCATTTTATAATTCTTTGTCCTCAAGTTCTATGTGTTAGCAAATAATATTGATGTTAGAATGTCAGTAGTGTTGGCACTGAATACACAGCCTGTAGAAATGAAGGAAGGTATTTTACACTTGGAGAGCTGCTGCTCTGTCTATGTATTTCATAGTGAGAAATGTCAGAAGCATTTCAGAATCAGTGGAACATTTTCACAACTATATAAAACCAGAATATTATTTTTTGGTGAGTGCTAATATTTTGTGTGAAGTTGCTGAATAACCAAAAAGTGTAGGGTGCTGTCATCACGTTTCTGTTTCATCTTGTGACTGTTTTTCTGCAAGAATTATGTATAAAAGTAGAGATCACTTGACTCTTAAAGGAGAATTGCACTTTAAATTGAATTAGCTTATTTCTAATACTTACTGGAATAAGACTTGCTGTGGCGTTCAAGAATTGGTGAAACAAACCAATCAAATCTTTTCTGTATGCCCAAGTAGTAGCTCTGTGATATGTCATACTTCTGCTTTGGAGTCTCTGAGTCAGGAAGACTTTTCCTTTTCCTGAAAACAAGAATGGATTTAAGTGCTTCCCTGAGTGAAGGGAACCTAATGTAACCTAATACTATAAAAGCATTACATTGTAATTGAGTACTAGTAATAATGTATCCTCTGTCAATTTAAGTCTATTTTGGATAGGAAACTGTGGAAAAATAGCTTCTGATGTGCAATATTATATTTTGTAATTATCTTATTTTTAATATAGTTGTTTAGGAATAAAGTCTGAAGTGACAAAAAGTATTTGATCAACAATGAATCAGAGAGTTTGGAGATTGTGTTACAAGTTGCCTTTTTCACCTTTAAGAACCTGTCTGCAGCCTTATTCATAGTGCAGAAGATGGAGAATTTGCTTGTGATGATTATAAAAGTAATTATTCTTTCAATGATTTTGTTTTTCTTTCACGTTCTCTGTGTTCCAGACAGGCTAAACATGGTCTGTGCCCGGTGGTCACTGGAGGGCACCTGTAGGTACAGATGCTGCTGTGGCAGTGCTGAGGCACAGGTTTGTCACTGTTGCTAATAGATGTGTGGCATTAGGCCCTCCTCCTTCAGGTTGGAGGCTGAAAAAGCTTCCAGGTGCTTCTCAGGGTTTTTACTTCTTTCTTTCTCTTCTACTTCATTATTCCTTCTTTTCTCTTGTTGCTTCCACTGTTCTTGCTCTGCCTTTGTGTTGTCCAAGGGAGTCCAGGTCCCCAAACATTATGGTTTAATTTATTTGTAGCAATAAAAACCCATATGATTTTGGAGAGCTCAGCCTCAAGCTTTGCTTGCTGGTGTTGAAAGTAATATTAGGCAGGACTAAGACAAAAAAATGGTGAAAATCCCCTCTCATCTCCTACTGCCTTTTCTCAGGCTTTTCTTTTCCCTCTGTGTGACATTCCAATGCAGACCTGATCTTTATGCTCTGTAAGAGGGTTTCTAATATATCAACCATGTTCACACTCTGTTATTGAGGATTATCACTGTTCTTCCTTTCCTATGTAAGGAAATCTATATTTTTCTAATGTATATTGTCTCCTTAGGTTCTGGACTCATCTTCCCCTTTTTTTTCATTTCTTGATTGGTTCCTTTCTCTACAGTATGTCTGAGGAAGCTCAAAGCTGGGGGAGATTAAAGACTCAGAGCAAATTCTCGCTGATTTGTTAGGAAGAAGAAATATCCCTTCTTGCCCTTCCTTAAGTCCTTTTGGATTAGATTCTCATATGGCTTTGTATTCCACTGAAGATAAAACAAGTTATGGTGTCCTCATCTCTTTAAATACTAACAATGAAGAGAGTCTGAATATATCACCAGGAAAACCAAACCGACCCCCAAGAGCTAAGTACAAAATATTAATTAATATTGCAGACCTCAATAGGAAAGTTCTACTTCCAGAGGATTTGCTGGGCCTAAGGCAATAGAAGGCAAGAACCTGTTTGTTTGCTGCAAGCTTTAGCAAATCAGCTGAGTAAGAATCCTTTCACCCCTCTTAAAAGATATTGTTTAGTTCCTAACTCATAATGGAAATCCTGATCAAGTTCTAGTTATTCCAGGGTTATTTCTTTACCTGGTATTGACTATTCAAAAAATATTCTCCTTTTAGAAACCAGAGGCTCTCCATCATCCTTAATCATTGACTTGGTCCTTCTTTAGTCGGTTGCAGCTTTTAAGCATGATTGCATATTTTCATGTCCTCAGACTTGAAGCAAGCACAAAGATCCAGTCATATAGAATTGAGTCATCAATGTTTCATTTTGTAGTAAAACACATGCCTAATAGACAGAGTTGCTTTTTTAGCTTTTCAACTGCCTGAAGATGAAGTGGTCCCTGGATAATCCCCTCCATTTGCCACCATGGTCAGCTCCTTCACTTTCTCACGTGCTATCACATTTCATTGGCCCTAGACCTCACCTACATACTTTCTATCACCTGTCATCTGCCTCCTGTCATTGGCCTCTTATCCCCTTGGATCACTCCCATTATTGAAACCTGGTGAAATCTTCACATGTTAATATGCTTTTCTTCAGGAAATTCTGGCCTTAGAAATGGGAATGAGCAGAAAACTTTGGAAATGTTTGGGCATGTGAAACTGCAAAAGACTGGTGCTTCACACTGCATGGTGCATAACTGCCTGAAAATGTACAATGGGAATTTGGTCATTGCTCATATATTTAGTCTCCTAATATTTAAAAATGTGTGCCCAGGAGACCTGTGTTTGAAGCTTGGCAGTACAGCAGAGACTGTTTCCTCTGAGACACAGACTTTTATTCAGGGACCTTCTTAATCTAAGATTGTTTAGCAGTGTGTGCAATAGCTGAACTCAAACACCATCAAATCAGCCACTTCGTTTCTGACTGGAATTATAGGTGGATTTCCTACCAGAGTTCCTAATCTCTGTTACTGCAATTTTTGGCTGTAAGGTGATGGAGGGATAGTGGGATGTTGTCCCCTGAGCTTAGGCCTCTTGGGGTTTGGTCCTCTCGTTAAAGTGAACTTTCAGGAGTCAACTTCTTGCTTTTTGGCAAGTACCCAGATTTGGGGAGGTATTCAGTCTGCTTGAAATGATTGTAAATTTGCTGTGATTATAAAGTGATTTTCCCAAAGACACCTAAGTAACACTCTTAAATATTTTTCCTATAATATTTCCTATATATATTTCTTCTGTCACCTGGATTTCTTTTAATTTAAGCAACTTAAGGAAAATGCTTTTTATGTTTCTGGGCATGCATTTTTCTGTCTTTTTTAAGTCCACGACTAATACTTCACTGTTGACATTCTTGTACCTGAAAGGAATTATGGGCACTTTAACTGGGCTGACAGTGTATAATGGCACTGTTTGTTCTACAATATGGTTTATTTGTAACTTGGCTGAAGGTGTAATTTTCTAAATTAAAATAAATTGTAGTCTTCAGCAGAAAAGTTGTTATTCCTTCCCCTGACCTCCAATAAAGGTAAATTATACAGTAAATGTTATGTTTCAGTTCTTTCCAATAAATTGGGAAACAAATGTGTGGCCAAGTATTTTGAGTTGTTTTGTTTTGGTATTTTTTTTTTAACCTTCTGGCAATGTATCTAGTTGGAAATGCTTGTTTTAAAAGGTTTGCAATTTTGGTAAGTATTGTGTATACCTTCATTTTTGAGTAGCACAACCTGTTCTAATGCTGCAGTCCTTTGAATACTTACGGCTGTGTTTTTCTTTGCTGCTGCATGTAATCCCATTAAAACCAGCACAAATCTTTGCAGAACTGGAGCTGAGATTTATCCTACCACATTTTTTGTCCCATATTGTCTTATTCATGCAAGCTTGGTTGTTAGAGCCATCACAACAAGCAGACTCAGCTTCACTTATGCTTAATGCATACAGGATTGATTTCTCCTATCATTAAATCATTTTCTGTAAAATTCAAGTTTGTTTAGAAAAAGGTTTGCTTTCTTTGTGGAAACAGGCATTCTATTTGAAATGGAGTTGCTTGCAAAAAGTGGCTTTTTCAAAGGAGACTGTTTCTTAGTGGCTTGAGTACATTTCAGTTCTGTTATTAAAAATGGTATTTTCCTGCACGCCAGCAGTATCTCCTGAAGCAGTGGAAATAAAACTGTGTCTAGGATATTGATGGTGTTTTTGAAGAAGCTACCTTCTCTGCATGTGAGCATGTGTGACAAAGTGGATGCCAAGGAGAAAATTTTATTGCATATTGGTCCTTAAAGACACCACAGCCTCCTCGTTACTCTAAGAATAACCGTAAACTCTTTGGAATGACTGACTTTTATGATAATCACACAAATTTATTGCACTTCATTTTAACAATTTGTATAGGCAGCTAATTAAATCTAATTTAATGCTTTGCTGTTAGGAGTGGGATTCAGATGTGTTTTCTGTGTCAGAAGCAGTTGAAGGCGGAGTCCAGCAGTGCAACAAATTTGTGTGATTATCATAAAAATCAGATGTTGTATTATTGTAGATTTTTTTCTTTTTAAATTAGAACTGTTTTCAAAAAGTAGGAATTGGAAAATCAGAAAAAGTAAAGCTAATAACCTTAAACTGTCATTGGAAATATATTTTGTTTTCCAAATTCAGAAACTGATATGAAGAGCTGGAAGCATTTTGAAAACCAGAGAAATACAGGAATTATTCCCAGAGTGTTTCAGCAATTAAAGCAATAAGAAATAAAAAAAATTAAAGCAATAAGACTATTTGGTGCAGTGAGAACATGAAGTACCTTGGTAGGGCTGAGCAAGTGCTGCAATTGGAGCTGTGTGAGATTGCTAGATTGGATAAGGAGTGTAGGTCTGAAAAAGGGGTGCTCCTTATAACCACTGGAAAAATGCATTGAATCATATGAAAGATTATTTCTGAATTGTCATTGCTGTCTTTATAAAGCTTTCTAAATTTCAGTGACAACCATTCTACTATAAGAAGGCATTTCCCATGAAGAATTGCAGCATAAAACATTTTATATAGTGTTTAACATAAAGGATTTCAGCAATGAAGATAATTTGCCTAGAAAATGGAAGTGTATGATTGTTAACTGCTATGGTAAATTGTCAAGAAAACGTTATTGCTGGATTTTCAATAAAAGTTCAGTTTTGTGAACCTAAGCATTTGTAACTACCCAGCTTGCAATGTGGAGTTTCAATGACATGGCACTGCTACAGCATAAAAATGTATTATTTAACAGCTCAGAAGAAACTTTTGTGCCTAGTGTAAGGCTGAAACTAAATGGGTCGAATACATCTTAATAATTTCAGCTTGCCTGGAAACATATTGGCCAAAATATTGCTCACATGGTGAGTGATGGATGAAAAATCCATTGAAAAACAGTGTTTTCAATGGAAGCATAAAATTGTTCTTGAAAATGGGAGCATGTTGGCTGTTTGGCTTAAAGCCAGCATATGTCCTGTTAAGGTATTATTTCTTCAAATAAAGAAAGAGGGAGAGACACCATATTAAATAGCCCCTTGTGATTTGAAACAAACAAAATTCTGAAAGAAAGAAGTGGAAAATAAAACAGGAGGAAAAGCTGAAGGAAAACATAACCTTTTTGTGAAATGTTTTATTTTCTGAAGTAAATCAATGCTCTAGACAAATCTACCAGAGCTTCATGAGTGAAATTAAAAATGTCTGCCTTTGCCGGTGTGCGACATTCCTGTGGAGGTTCCCCAGTTACTTCTGTGTGTCTGGGAATAGCTGATTCCATGCAGATACTATGGCAACAACTGGATTATCTCACCTGGATCATAATTTTCTAATGACAGGATAGGAGAAGAATCCCTTAAAAGAAATAAGAGCAAAACTGCTCCACCATGTCAGTAACTTTTAGGAATTATTCATTCACAGGAGAATTTTATGGAAGTTTACTTTTACATAGTTTCATAACTCACACAGTTAATGTTGAAGGGACAGAAGTTAGAGAAGGATGTTAGTGGCAGTAATAAACTCCTCCCAACAGCTAAAGCCTGACATGAATTATTGGCTGATAACTGGTTGGTTTACAAAATCAGAATATTCCAAAACCTGTGTTTAGGTGCAGACTTACCTGGGGAAAGGCAGCAGGATATATCAGGAAAACTGGAACAAGGGTATTCAGATAAATCCCTTAATGACCAGGAAAAAGAATTGGTTCTCTAAACTCCAAAGAAACCACTGAATGTGATGGTTGCTGAAAGTGAACCTGTATTTATTTTATGATAGAATATTTATTTTAGTATTTTTTAAGCTTTGATGTTGGGAATCTTAAAAGACACAAACGTAGGTTTTAGATTATCACTTCCTGAGAAACAATGGTACAATTTATGCTTTTGCCTTGAGAATCCCATCCTTGTTTAGAATATTTTCTGCTGCTTGCTAATCCAGGTTTTAAGGAAAACAAACATTTAGTGTTGTATTTCTGTGACACTAAACTTAGTTCCAATGTACTTGCCAGTAGCAAAGATTCCTTCATGAGCACCTTCAAAAATGTATGTTTTGAAATTGAAGCATATGCTGGTGTTTCTGAGGGCATTCCTCTGTTTAAATGGATTAGAGCTGGTGATGGAGACTTTTTCCCCTTAGCTGGAAATAACGATTGCTTGAGGCTTTTCAGGTTTCCAGCTTGTGTGTGTGCTCACAAGTTTTAATGGTATCAATGTGAATTCTGTGTGTGCCCTCTGTTGTCTTGGTTCCTGGGGCTATCTGCCAGCATTACTACTTGTCCTCACAGCAGAAAAAATCCTCAGCAATTACTCAAAATGCACTGGCAAAGACAATGTCTTCAGGTTATTGTTTTAATGAATCAGTGACGGGACTTTTATGAATTCTACCACAACCTAAACAGCCTTCATCAGGGGGACTTGGGAAGAACTTTTGGACAGATCCTGTATATTGTATTTGCTGGGAATGTCCCGATGAAGGCAGGAATGATGCATCTTACTCCATGTTCTCAGAAGGCTAATTAATTACTTTATGATTCTATATTATATTAAAGAATACTATACTAACTATACTAAAGAATACAGAAAGGATACTTACTCAATGCTAAAAAGATAATAATGAAACTTGTGACTCTTTCCAGAGTCTCAACACAGCTTGGCCCTGATTGGCCAATGAGTCAAAACAACTCACACCAGAATCCAGTGAAACAATCATCTGTGGGTAAACAATCTACAAACACGTTCCACATGAGCAAAACACAAGAGAAGCAAATGAGATAAGAATTGTTTACCTTTTTCTGAGTCTTCTCAGCTTCCCAGGAGAAAAATCCTGGGCAGAGGGATTTTTCAGAGAATGTGAATGCTACACCTGTACAAAGGATTCTGGGAGGAGAACAGACAAAGAATTCAGCTTCTTCATTCTGGCAAGGTAAAGCACCAGGACTGACTGTTGTTCAATTTGTTTTCAATGTCAAATGGGCTGACAGAGAAAGGGTAAGAATGGGACACTTTGTGTTTTAGATGGAAACCTCCTTACTGGTATGCTACAATGGTTGGATCCCAAGGATTTATTTTAATGCCAGTCCTAACTATATTTTGTGAGTCCCAAACTTAAAAATTTTCAGTTCACATGTGTGTACACATTTGCAATTTGAGTAAGACAGTTCTGTGTGGGCTGAAAAAACCTACTTATTTTCATTGGTATATTAATTAATGCACTTAGTTATTTTACAGATTTTCAGGTGTAGTCTTTTTTGGTGAAGCATCCAACTTGCAAAACTAAATCTGTGTTTAAGCCCATATAACCAGAGAAATTTAAGTTTTCAGGGTGATACTTTATGTATGTTTCTTTGAAAAGAGATCTTTTGTATTGCTGAGGTATGCAGAGATTTTCTGTAAATGTGAAGCTTTCCTAGGTATGTGTTAGCTGGTAATAATACCAGTGCTGCTTTTGGGCAGCCTCAAAGGCATCCATGAACTTGAGCTCTTGTTTATTTATAGGAATGAGTTCCTTGATGCCTTAGGGAATGGCACTTTAAAAGCACAGACAACCTGAATTCCCTCCTGGGAAGAGTGCTGGAGAACAGGATGCAGAACAACTGGGATCCAGAATTCAATCATGCCCTGCCTGCTGATCTGATGCTGGTGTGGTTCCAGAGTGGGGAAAGTTCTGGTGTGAGGTCTGCAGGTCAGGAGCTGCTGCCATCCTGCAGAGAAATGGAAGAGGCTTCGTGAGCACAGGGCAGCAGAGATGTTTAGTTAGAGCAAAGCCCTGCCAGACATCATTGTCCTCTCCCACAGCTGTGGCATTGGGTCAAGGTCCCTGTCTGCCATCCTTGTTTTTGCCATGTCCAAATTTGAAGCCTCCATTACTAGGAACAGAGAGAATAACAGAGCAGGTACAGCACTTCATGTGTTCAAAGCTCTTCACAAACATTAACTAATTAAGCCTCAGCAAGTCCTTATGAGGCAGGTATTTCTTCCAGCTGAGTGTTTGTGTCTGCAATCAAGAATATGCTAGATTTAATCCTCCTGTCAATCACCCTAATTGATGTAAATGTCTAATTGGGTAGATTCCCTCAAGTAAGTTCTGTTTAAGAAAGGTTAGCCTGGGGAAGAGCATTATGCAGGGAGAAAAACATTGCAAGAGGAACTCTTCAGTCAAGGAAAAGCAAGCAAAATTTTCAGTGGTGGTTTTAAAAAGAGCTGGGGAGGTAGGAGCTATTTTTTCATTGCTGCAAATTATTTTCAAAGAGGCTCGAATAACCTAGAATTAAACAGTCAGTCTGTGTAAATGGGTTGGTTTCAAAAGGAGAAATTCAAAGAGAAAATCCCTAGTAGTAGCAACGAGCAGCAGAATCAAGGAGAGCAGTGAGGCACTGAGGGATGCTACTCTCTGCTTGAGTTCCCACTCTCTCATCTGCACCTTGTCTAGAGAATGACAGCTGCCCTCTGCACCTTGCAAGAGGCTGGCATTTTGAAACAAGATGATTTTTAGGGATCTCTTCTGACCCAAACCATTCTATGATTCTAACAACTTCTTTCTGTGGTGTTGAATGGTAGTTAATGTCTAAATGTGCTGCAGGCCCACGTTGCCATGGGGGTGTGGAGAAGGGGAAAAAGTTGCAAATGGGAGACCTGAGCTGACAGGTGTTGCAAAGGGAAACTCCCAGTCTCAAAGAGATGTTGTGCTGTGGTCTTTTGTGCCATGTCTCCTCCAGACATTTTCTGTGATACTTCAGGGAACTAAAAATTGTTTTAGGGAGTCACACCTCTATCTTCTGCCAAGGTAAGATTCCTGTGGCATTCCTTATGGCCACTGGCAAGCCTGATCTTGAAAAGGATCCTATCCTTGTCTCAGTCATTGACAGTGTTGATCAAGGCTGCAGTGGGACTGCTGTCTAAGCTGGAATTCATGTTTCACCCTCCTTCACTGTCTGTGCCTCATTACAGAGCTGTGTGTAATCTACAAACACTTTCCAGATTGGGTCTTTTTCCTCCTATTTTGCACCAGTCTCATTCCTTTCTGTGTAGGAAACACAAGCAAACCCTTATAGCTTGGGATATTGCTGCTGGAGAAATACTTCTGAGAACTGAGTTTTAGTGGTACTTTAAATGAATATTTTAGCTACTTTTCTTAGATGAGTGCTATAAGGTTTAAGAATAAGGACGTCTAACAAAGACTGTTTAAAATACCTTCTGTGGAGCAGCATCCAGAGACCTTCTTTATTGTGGTAGGGGATGTATAAGTAGAATCTAAAGAGCACAAAGAGCACCTTAGAAACAAAAAAACCATAAAATTCAATGCCATTCTTCAAAATTTCACTACTGAAAGCAATCCCTGTAGAAATCCACAGTGAAAGTAAACAGCAAGTAATTTTTTGCAAGTGTTGCAGAGAAACCATCTTCTTGCCTGCATCCCTTTCTACAATCTGCAATCAGCTTTGAAAAAGAGATATGGCTGTAGTTTCAAGCTGACAAGGATTACAGTATGAAATTCATTTCAGATAGAAAAAAAATTGAAAAAGGATGTCTACAATAGGACATGACCCACAAAGCTGTATTAACAGGTGAAAAATGCTGCTTTGCATATTGTAATATCAGGAATCTTTATGTCAAAGTAAAATCCAATAATGTTCCTGTGTTTTAAACACAGATGTTCCTTTTGTGCTCATCCACTTCTTATGAACAAAGGAAGGGTTGTTAAACAAAAATAATTGAATATATTTCCAAAGAGCTTTAAGCATAAGACAGATAATTTAGGTAATGTTCATCAAACATCTGGTAAACTTGGAAAAAAGTATGTACACAGGTAATATCACTCTAGATTTCTAATTAGTGTGGGCTTCAATTTCCAGCGCCTCTCAATAAAATTGGGCCCTTGCAATTTTAGGAAATTAAAGTGACACTACATTTTGTTACACAACACCTTCATGCACATGTACTTATTTTTTCCAGTGATGCTGACTTGTCCCAGAAACTATACCACTCACAGTACACAACAATTGAGAGGATTTTTCTATTAAAATGATAAAGGTTTACAGTGCTGTGGTGTCTTGAAGTGTCTCTGGAAGTGAAGAGCCTTTTCAGTAATTCTGTCTTTACTAAAGCAGGTTTGATATTTTAGCAAGAAAACACCTCTCATGGTGCAGCTATATTTAGACAAAGTGACATCCAGAAGATAAGCAGGACAAGTATTCATCCCACATTTGGAGTATTTGTCATAGCCATGGCTGTGTGACCTGCCAGCTGGTCTGTTTGCAGAGGAGACAAAGTGCTCTTCCTAAACCCATGAGGAAAATAAAAGAAATGAGAGCAGGAAGAGAGGTGAAGGATTGTCTCAGCTGACAGGTGGCTTTTGATCTTTGAGCTAAAGGTGCCTCGGGTGATCCGGTCCTACACATCAGGCTGTGCTGCCAGGCTGGGCCCATGGGCTTTTGGTGTAGGCTGCTCACTCCCAAATTAGCCATGTCTGACCCTTCCCTCCTTCCTGCTCATGTTGTGGTGAGCTCTTTTTATTTGTTAATATTTCAGGTAGCTGGTGAGTTCACTTGCCTGCTTGAGAAGGTCTATAGTGCCAGACAGAACATGACTTTTTTCAACACTCTCTAATTTTCTCTCTGATCCATTCAGCTCTTATATAAAACCTTCAGAACAGAGTACTAAAAGCAATGGACCTTTCTTATCCTTTGCACATGGGCCTCAAGGCATAGCTACTGGGAATTATTTGTTATATGGACAAGCTCCTTTTTCATCCATATAGAAGTGTACATTTTCCTTTCCTTCCCAAAGATTCCCATTAAGAGCCAATAACCCTTGTATAAATTGTTTCCCACAGGGCTATCTTCCTTGCCAGCACTGAATTATTTAATGTATTCCTGCTCCAGGCAGCAGAGGATGCACACAGAGATCCCACAGCGCTCAGGGAGGCCTTCTCTGGTGAGCATGCCCCAGGGAACCCAATGAGTGCACAACTACAGCCAAAGCCTGTGAGCAGTATGTGGAAAATTACTCATGAACTCGTGTTAAATCCTCACTTTTAGGTGTCAGGATCATCAAGGCTTCACAAAAACTTGATGTGACCCTGCTAAACACACTGGGTAGGAGTAAACTGATAGTGAAGGGAGGGTAGGAAAGGGGAGGTGGTGGCCCATCACTGCCCAGGTCAGCAATACCAGAGCTGTCGTGGCTGGCTGAGGGTGCAGGGAGCAGGGACAGCTGCTGTGCAGTGCAGCACCTTTGGGGGGCTGGTACTTGCCCCCCACGAGCAGCAGGGCTGCTTGTCTGGAGAGGCAAGGTGCTGGAGGAGGAGGAGGAGGAGGAGGAGGAAAGTGCCAGCCACAGCAGGACCATGGCTTGCTCTCCCAAAGCCTCTGCAGCCCCACACATTCACCTGGTCCCAGCAAAACCCACCCTGTGACACTTTCCTCTTCTTCAAGACACCTGTAACACAGGATTTTTAAATTTGCTCTTATTCTGCCTGGGTTTCTTTCAATAAGCACACCAGGGTTTCACCTTACCCATACAGCTCTGTGCGCAGCTACAGGCTTCTGTTTTTCTCTTCCCTTTCAAATGTTTCAGTTTTATCACGGTTTCTGAGGGAGAGATGGCCGGGGATGCCACCGGGTGGTGCTCTTGGCATAGAAATGAGGAGCCTGGGATGCTGCTCTCCACTCTGGATTGAGCTCCCTGTAAATGTTTGGGCTTGGCTGCAGCAAAAATTTACAAATGAACTTCGACACCAACAGCTGTTCCTCTCCAGGATGCACAGAAGTTTCCCGATTTTGAAATTAGTCCAGGAAAATAATTTTAAATATAGATATCTTCTTACAATGTCTCCCAAAGGGGAAAAAAAGACCAGTTTTGAAATGGGAATCTTCTTGACACCCCCTTAGAAAGAGTGTGGTGGCTCTGATGATGCCTTGACTCATGCATAAGAGACGTCTGGGAGATCAGTTGTGCTGGCATAACTTTGTTTTGTGCACCAATGCTGCCATGGGTGGTGGGTGTGGAAATTTGGTGGTTTTGTTTGAAATCTCCCCAGGGGAAAAATGCAGAGATGTCTTCCTTCTGCCTGTTTCCCTGGGAAAGCTCTCTGGTGTTCTGGCCCAAGGGTTTGCCCTGGGGGAGCTCCCAGCAGGGATGGCCCAGCTGTCCCTGCAGCCAGTGCTCAGTTACAGCCCTTGGCTGCCTTTGTGGGAGCTGGGCTGACACCCTGAATGAAGGTAGTCTTCTCTCCTTTTCCTACTGAGAATCCTTTAAGTCTTCCCGGCTGGAAAACTCTACAGCCCTTTTTTTCCCTGGAATGATTTCCCATTGCGAACCGCGCCTGTAGCTGTGACTGTGGTCACAGGGGTTTTCAGGATGAGGGGAGAGATGTAGATCTGACTCCATATTCAGAAGGCTTGATTTATTATTTTATGATATATATGTTACATTATAACTAACAAAAAAGAATAGAAGGAAAGGTTTCCTCTCAGATGGCTAGCTGAAAATAGAAAGGGATGAATGATAACAAAGGCAGCTGGCTCAGACCGAGAGTGAGAGCCAGCTCTGCCATGACTGGTCACTAAATCCAAATACCCACAGGAGACTAATCATGGACCCACCTGTTGCATTCCACAGCAGCAGATAACCATTGCTTACATTTTGTTTCTGAGGCCTCAGCCCCTCAGAAGGGAAAAAAAAATCTAAGAAAGGATTTTTAGTGAAAAGATGTCTGCGACATATAGTAGTCACCCTTTGGCAGCAAATGGCACCCTGTGTTTTTCACAATTTGAAGAGTTGGCTGTTTTGGCCACTGTTTTGCTCTCACCTCCCATTCAGCTTGTCTGTTTTGGAGATGAAATCCAAGATTCGTGCCTATGGCTGAGATGAGTAGAGCTGTTGTCACTGATGTGCCATCTGACACCTCAGAATACAAAGAAGGATCCAAGAGGAGATGAACAGGGGACAGTCTTGTAAGTCATGTCCCCAAGTGACAAATAGATTGAGGGTGGGTGGAGATGCTGGAGATAAAATGTGTTATTTTGTTCTCTGTCTTACTGAGCAGAGTGGGCTGTTTGCTTTCCTCTGAGTCAGAGCAGAGGAGCTTTGTTCCTCTATTACTAAAGCTGACCTCTGCTACTGGTCCTGGACCAGCCATTCCCTAGCAGCTGAAACTGCTGGGATAGGCAGGACTCAGCTGAAATGGGACCTTGTTGCTTGGCAGAGTGCCAGAGCAGGACTTGGGACCTCAGCAACCTCCCTTTCCTCAGCCTTTGGTTTTTTTTTTCCCCTGATGTTTTACTTCTCTTCAGGTGACATACTGAATTTTTATAGCACTTTGCTTCTTCAAGTTCCTCTCAAGTTACTCAGCTTCTTCTCATGGTCCCCAGCACCCTCACGAGAAGGTGAGGCACTTTGCTCAAAAGGCAGAGCAAAACCTTTTGAGGTGCTGGTGAGCAATTCTCTTCCTGCTGGCAGCCCAGTACGAGGTCACCACCTTTCATTTTAGGCATGGCACAGGTGCTGCAACAGCACTGGCCTCTCCAAATTACTGCAGGAACCAGCTGCCCCTATATTAAAAAAAAAAAACAAAAACCAAACCAAAAAACCCCAAACAAACCAATCAATCACTGGTGTTACTGTTGTAACAGGTGACACTAACAAAACCAAACAAGACACCAACATGAAACACTAGACTGACTGTGTGAAGCCATCCTTTAATGGCTCATTGCTGCTCTTAAGTGATGAACAGCCAGTCTGACAACAAATCTATTTCTTTATTTCCAGAGTGTATTTGGGGATCCTCAGGTATGTATTTTTCCCTTGCAATGTCTAGTAAAACAGTTACAGCCACCTCTGGTTCCTGATTATTTGGGCCACGTCAGGAATTCCGCTGGGTAATTTTAGCCAAAGTTTTGGGACCTGATCACCCAAGTCATGGATTCCAGCTGTTCTACTGCTGCTGCAGGGCAGCACTGAGGGACAGACTGCAGGTCCCTGTCCCACATTTAGTGCTCTTGATCCAGGGTTTGAGCCTGTGTCAGAAATGGCCTCACTGGGCTTGGCAGGGTACACTTTGCAAACGTACATGGGTCCGATTTCAAGTCTGTAGAAATAAATCTAAATTTTTATGATGGATTCATTCCCTTTCTTGAGTTAAACTGACATTCCTCTAGGGATGTCCTAACAAACAGGCAGACAGGGAGAAGTAGGAGGTTGTTTCATTCCGTTATTTGAGGACAAGACTGTGGTGGGTTGTTCACTTAAAGAGCCCATTAGTATGGAAAGAGGGAAAAGCCAAGGAGGTTGCCTGGAAGCTGTTCTGGTGTGTTTGCTTGCAGTACATCCTTCTTTCACAAGAGGTCTCTCTGCTGTCTTCCAAAGCTTGGGAGAGATGAATTTGCTAATAAAAAGTTCAGCTATGAGAGAGCCCCTCTGCAGATTATTATTATTATTATTATTTTTAAAAAATGCTTTGGATACATAAAATGGTGCCAGACTAGGACAGGAAAAACGTCCTATTATTTTTGTTTTTCTTTTCCTAGACCATCTTTTCTAGCAACATATACCATTAAAATTGCTGGATTTAAAAATCAAATGGAATTGAAGTGATCATGCTTGGAAAGGAAATACGTTATGGGATCTGTTAGACCTCTCCTTCTTACAGGAGATCAAAACTTTCCAGTTCCTGGGGTTAAGTGTACTATTCTGTTGCAACAACAAGAACAGAAACAACAATTAAAAAAAATTTGTCTTATTCCCAGAAACGTGAACTACCAAAATGACAGTGTTGCTGGCTATGCAGCAGCTGGAACTTGTTTGGGTTGTAAGCAGTTTCAAATATGCTGCATGGTTTTTCTGCACCTCTCTGCCTTGTGCTTTGCTGCTAGTTGTGGTATGTGCCAAAAAAGCAGAACCCAAGACCCTGGACTATCAGCATTTCTGGTGGAAACCATGCACCAGAAGGGAGTCTGATGTAGGAGTGAAGAAATCAGAGGCAGGAATTTGTGACCTAGGTGGACCATGGGCTGTAGCATTCCTCACGGGTAGTTCTTTTTCTTGTGAATGTGCTTGTCTCAAAAATAAAGGGGTAAGCAAAGGGAGATGAAGTTCCATGAAGGCACCAAGTAAAATGGGAATTATTTTCTTTATGTTTTCTCTGCTCACCTGTGGGTGGAAGTTGGAGCCCTTGTTGTGCTGGCAGTGCCTGAAGGACAGAGTCCTGGGGCCCTGTGTGACACTGGGAAGGCCCTGGGGATGAGCTGCTTCCCCTGCCAGAGCTGGTCCCCGAGCTCCCAGGGAGGTTTGCTCTGGGCTGGCACTGCTGTCTCTTCCTTGGTGTGAGTTTTCTTGGCACTACTGGCTGTTTCTTAGAAAAAGGCACAAGATCTTGGGCTCTCTAAATAGGCTGTTATCTGAGAAATCCTCTTGTGGGCATTAATAGCTATGGATGTGGGAGACTGTGTGTGCACAGGTAAGGGATTACACCAGAGGAATAATGGTATAAATAAAAGGACACTTGAGT
The DNA here is from genome assembly GCF_028018845.1 of Melospiza georgiana. Taxonomy (NCBI): domain Eukaryota; kingdom Metazoa; phylum Chordata; class Aves; order Passeriformes; family Passerellidae; genus Melospiza; species Melospiza georgiana. Next base: position 48,709,306 of record NC_080430.1, read on the forward strand.
ACTGAAAAGGATGATAATTTCTCTAATTTTGTGTCCTGGACACTAAATGGGCTGCCTTGAATTGTTGGTAAGTAGTTATCTTTAAAGTAGATTTCCTGTCTAAAAAATATTTTATCAAGAACTTATTCTCTGAAGATGTTCTTGAAAGAGTTGCAAAAGCTGTTCACATGCATAGCTTGAAGGAAAAAAGCTACACATTAAATGCAATTTGCTTTGCACAAGTCAAGGAAAAGAAATGGCCAGAACTCCATGAAACCATGAAAAATAAAAAGTGTTTCTTCTGTTAGTGGTGGCTAGCTGGTCTGAATGTTCTGACTAAGAGAATAAGGATGAATTTTCTAGATCTGCTGTGCAGATTTTGTCCAAAAAGAGGTGATTTGAAAGTTTGTTGATAGCTGACAGGTGTCAGACATGACCTTGTGTCTGTAGTGGGCTCGGCAATGCATTGAGCATTTGTGTACATCCATGATCTGTGAGCAAACAGGGGGTCTGTTCCTTTTGTTCACCACTGAAACGTGGGTTTGGTATCCAGCTTTATAGACCATGCATAGCATTTAGTTGTGTAGGAAGCCAAGGGAGACATTTTGGAAGGAAGCCTTTTGGAAAGACACTCTCTTTTTTTATGGAAGTGCATCCAAGACTGTAGAGCTTTAGGCCTTACCTTAAGAAAGAATTGTGGGAACAAACAAATTTTGTTGCAGTCCATTACCTGGGGTCTGGTTACAATCTTGAAGGACACAGAGAAGCTTCAGAAGACAAACCAGAGCCTCCTGTGCTTTCCCAATGTTTATCCCTGCCCCTGTGATGCAGACATAGCCTTGAGCCAGATTTCTCCTGCAGTTTGTTTCCAACATGGAAAAACCTGCAGATATCACTGCATCACATTTCAAATCTGGGTGGATAGTTAGTGGATACACTGCCTTATGTGAACAAATTTCTCCCTTCCTTCTTTTTTTTTTTTTAATGTTAGTTTTATAAATGCCCTGGAAGGAAAACCAAAACAAAACACCCTAACAAAAACAAAAAAAGAAAACCCACCCAAAATATTGAGAGTAAGGAACTAACTGAAGGAAAAGAACCTCAACACATAGTTATGAGCCTTGAGATCAGCCACACTCACAAATTCACAAGAATAAAATTTTGAGATTGGGTCATTTATGTGTGTTTAAAAAGCCTGCCAAGTAGTTTCTGTTAGAGAAACAGCTGATTGCACAAGTCCAGAAAATGTCTGAATGGGAGCAATCTGTATTATCCAGGCCTTTTTGGGTTTGAGACTGCATCTGTCTTGCCGTGAATGGAGCATAAATGGTGATATGGTTCTACTTGAAGCTCCAGAAACCCCTAATGTTTATGTAGGTTTTAAAATCTGAGCTCTGAATTTATCTGTTCTCATTTGAAAAGACATCTGAGTTTATGTATCTATTCTACATATCAAATTCTTTCAGCTTTTAAAAAATTAAAAAAAAAAAAAGGATTTGAAAGAGAAATATAACGTTAAAAAAACCCTTCTGGGTTGTTTCTGGTTTTGCTCTATCCTATTTGCTAGATAAGCACTTAAATTCTGATTGGGTGACTCATAAGGTAAAATTGTAATATGTTATCCTGCCTACCACTCTGATTATCCTTTATGAGAAGGAATGTCACACCTGCCAAAGTGTTAAACATAAAATATTTTTATATGGCATCTTCTATCTTAAAGCACTCCATGAAGCACTGAAATGATGCTCTAAACTTCCAGATGATGGGGACAATTACTGCTGGGTGAGTCATGCTTTCAGAAATGATTAAGGATTTGGGATTTGGACCCAGAAGCCTGTTCCTCCTCTTATGCTGTCCCTTGCAGTCAGGAAAGTTTCTGGTGTGTTGTAGGGAACAACTTCTTGGCTCACATGGTTTAAATCAAATCAGGATCGAAGCACTGATGGTTATCTAGTAAACCAACAATTGGTGAGCATTAGTATCGGCAGCATGACAGGTAAACCATGGGACTAGGTACTTTCAAGATGCTAATTAGAGTCTAAAAGTGCCTAAACTTCCTCCTATAATTAACTCTTGTAACTCTCTGGCAATGCTGAACTGAAGTTTACCTGCTGCTGTGACCATTCTCGTCCCAGTCCTGTGAATTTCCATCCATCTTTCACAGTTGATTCCAAGCTGATGCCTTTCCTCAAGTCTATAGAATTCCCTATCCATTCTGATCCACCTGATGGTTGTCTTGGGCAAAATCTGTGGACTCTTGTAAATTTTCTCCTGGCAATGTGAGTTTTGAGGCCGGCACTTTCTCCACACAGGGTTCTCAGGACTTTAGTTGCAAGCACTGTTTACTCCTGCATCCCTTTCACATCATCCCTTGTCATCCAGGGGCAGGTACCCCCCTGCTGCTGTAATTTCTGCTTCCTAAGATTGGAAATAAAAAAAATCTCTTGATGGAGAATTCTAAAGCACCTCAGTGGCCTAGACACACCCTTTGTGAAACTGGGACTTGTGAAACGTCCCAAGATGCTGTTGAGAAAGATGCTCGCTGTGGTTTTTTCTAAGGACTCTTTCAGCAAAGAGCACCTGGATTGGAAAATGCTGTGAGGCCTTCAGCATACATGAAGAATGTGCAGCTTCAGGCTTTGTGAGCTCAGCTGTGGCCCACCAGCCCAATGAGCAGGTTGGATCCTGGAGCCTTTGAGATTACAGGAATGTAAAGAGGTTTCCCTCAGAAGCCAGGCAGCTCAGCCTGGCCAGAGCTGTGCACTGTCCTTTGGGTGGAGCTGGGGAAGGAGCTTCCTCACTGCAAACAGGGATTCATGGAAACCACTGGTGGCTCATGGAAACCACTGTGTCAGGTGGCAGAATGACCACTCGTGCACACAGGGAGCCTTGGCCCACGTTCCAGCAGGGATGAATGTGACTGTGGTCACAAGGGTTGCAGTTGAAGAGAGGAGATGAGAATGTTGACCTCATGTTCAGAAGGCTTGATTTATTATTTTATGATATATATACTGCATTATAACTATACTAAAAAGATATAGAAGGAAAAGTTCTCAGAATGCTAGCTAAGCTAAGAATAGAAAAGAATGAATAACAAAGATCTGCGTCCCGGCAGAGAGCGAGACCCAGCTCTGCCGTGAGTGGTCAGTAAATCCAGACATCCACAGGAGACCAATCACAGATCCACCTGTTGCATTCCACAGCAGCACATAACCATTGTTTACATTTGTTGCTGAGGCCACATCTTCTCAGAAGGGAGCAAAATCCCAAGAAAGGATTTTTCACAAAAGATGTCTGTGACAGATGAATTCCTCATGCCAGTGCCCAGTTAGTGGTTAAAGTGTCCTTGCAATCTTCCTCAGGGCAGCAATAAACTGTGAGTGAGATGGCTTCCTTACAGAACCACTCAGGCTCAGGCACAGAGTGTTGCTGAAGCCTGAGGAACAATCAGGTCCCCAGGCAGCAGCACAGTTCTAACAACTGCTGTCTCCTGCTGTATTTTTAAGAGAGAAGTTAGTGTTTGCAGATTGTCTGCGCAGGTGCTCTTGCCTGCATTTTCCTTCCTAGACTGCACGAAGGACACTCTCCCTGCTCTGGGCTGAGGTTGCCCTGCCAGAAAAAGCACTGAGCTTTGCAACTTCTTGGAAATGTGGAAACAAACAAAATGAGGGGCATAAAAAATGCATTTCCTTTGGAATTCAAATGTCAGGGAAATAAGCACATCTGATATGTATCAACTTGACATTCAGAATTGTTTTCTGACAGGATCCACAGATCCTTGCCTGGAAATTTAATCATAAAAGATATCCATTAAGTACACCCAGTATTGATAAAGCTATTTAGACACTAGTTCAATAAATATTAGGCCACTCTTTTGGGAGTATATGTTCCACTAATAAATATGCCTCAAACACTCAAATTCTTGTGGTCCAGATCAGGTCTTCTAAGTTATCTATTTTCCTTGAAGCTACTTAGAATTTTGTTTGTGCTTGAGTGAATCTTTCATTTAATTCAATGCCTGAGATGATGACAAGAGTTTTTAATACCTTTACAAAGAAACTATACTTATAATCATCCAGTTAGTGTGGTTCAGAGAGCCAAGGCTATATTTATCCTGCAATAAACTACTCAGGGCTTATGTAGTTGTGATAAGGCTCTTGATGGGTTTTCCTAATGTCTGTTCTGAGCATGGGGAGAAGCTGCAGGGGATGAGGCACCTCCCTGGTGTATTCATTTCAACATCCTGCCTTGGACATGTGGCCTCTCTCATGGTGGGAGCTACTCGTTTGTTGTCTTCCACCAATTTTTCTAACTGCACCGGGAAAATCACAGTTTTGCTTCTTTCTTGGAAAAAAAGGAGGTTGAGATCCTGGAGAATGGCAAAGGGGCTGCTTTCCTCCAGGCTTAGCAGCACAGCTGTGCAAAGTTCTCCATGTCCACCTCTTTCCTCTACATCTTGCTTTCTCTGTGGGGTTTGTGGTGTATAACCTGCTTGTGCAGCCTTCTGGGGGGCACTGTAATCACAGGCTGCAGGCAGGGGTGTCACACACTGTTGATGCTGCTTCCTGGGAAATGCAAACAACTCACTGGCTAACTCTTGTACAGCTAGAACTCCAGGAAAACGGTACATGGATGTGTACATGGAGAAGGAATGCTGATTTGTGAGATGCACAGCAGAGCCAGAAAGCAGACAACCTGTTTTCTTTAGGTTAAGCAGGCAATAACCTGAATGTTTGCCCCAAACTTGAACTGAGCCTTATCAGGAAGGGACAGTGCAGTTTGAGTACTTGCCAGCCTTTTTGCTGCTAAGCTGCTTTGCTAAGCTGCTTTACAATCCCCAGCCAAAATTAATAATAATTAAAGGCCTAATCTAGAAGCTGATGGAAATCAATGAACACTTTCTGTGACTAACACAGAGGTCCTCTCAGAAGACTCTATCTACCTTTTTCTCACTAGGAACCCAGCAGAAGAAGGGTGTGTGTTTGCTTTGCATGGAGTCATTACCTCTGGGATGCTGGCATCATCCTAGCCCAATCAAAAGCCATCTCTGCCCGTCTTTCTCCTTTCAGGACCTAACAAAAGTGGCCTTGTGACTTTGTCCCTTTAATGCAGGCTGGAGCATTTTGCAGAGCAATGACAATGTGCTTTCAGCCCAGACTTGCTCTATCCTTCTGGGGCTGCTAAAAGATTTTAAGCAGACTAGACTAGAAAAAACCCAAAACCAAACGGTCCCATTATATATATATGTATGCTATAAGGTGAAAATTGGGTCTGAGGACTGGTTGGAGTAGATTATTTGCTGGCTATATCTCCAGCTCAAAGGAGATAAGGAAGGAGGAAGAGCCAGACCTGGGGTTAGACCACTCCTGTACCTGGTAAGGTTTAGTCACTTGGACCAATTTTTCCCTCACTGGGACTATTTCACAGGTGGGTGAAAGCAGTACAGTCCCCTTGTCTCACCAGGACAGAGATGATCAGAGCCAAAAACTCTCAGCAAACGGAGTGGCAGAGCTGGAGATAAAACCCAAGAGTCAGACTTGCAGGATCAGAGAAGAATCCCTGCAGATGGAGGCTCCCATAAATCTGCTCTATGTCTGTTTCTTAGGATGTTCAGCCATCACTTGCACAATGTGAGGGCTTCTCTCTGCAGAGAGGCCAGTGTCCTATCCATTGACAGAGCAATTTAACCAAGGGAAATTAGGGAAATCTCTATTTGATGGGTAGCTTACTTGATCTGTTAAAATGAATACTTGCAGTACATACAATGACTTGAATTTTGACCTTGATATAAATGACAACTTATTACAATGTGTCTCGTGCTGGAGAGTGTATCTGAGCTTGGAGTACTCCTTCACAATCACTTCTCCTGGGATACAGGGGTTTTCAACATATTACTTTCATGGCAGTCAATACCCTATTAAGGTGATAGCAAACCTTAGTGACTGTAATTTAGCATCAAGTCTGAAGTGAGGTAACAAATTTGCTTACCTAATGATATAATCAATAGGCACAGAAATGGAGCAAGGGCAAGTCTGTGTTTTTCTGCCTGCTGCTGGCAAGACAAGCAGCAATGTAACTTAATGAATTACATGAACTGCCTGTTGTGTGACTTGAGAGTCATTAAAGATTTAAAAAAAAAATCACACCTCTCTTGGGAAAGCTACCAAAGTGCTTTGGAGGGAAGAGTAATATCTCAAATCAATTACCATTGGCATACTGTTGTGTTGGATTTCTTATGACATTTTTATAAGACAGATATATATATACATCGATACACACACTTTTTTTTTTTTTTGTCCAATCTACCAGTTCTGTTGTCAGTGAGAAACTTGCAGGAAGCTCTCATCTCAACAGCTTCTGCAATGTTGAGAATCTTCCCTGTAGTAGCTAAGATAGGAGTCAGGGCTTGTACTTTACTCCCATCATTTTATCACCCATTTTGTCAATTGTAATTACCAGTCTTGCCAATTGATTAGTGCTTCCACTTTCCTTTGGTGCCACTTCTATGCCCAGGGAAGTGGGCGAGCTCACAATTCCCACAATATCACATCACAATAGCTGCAGTGCCTCTGACCCATGCAGAGTGAAATCCAGTCTGCTGCATTTGTCCTTGTCCAAATCAAATCAGTGGAGAGGCAGAAGAGATTTTGAGAATGCCAGGAAAAGCCCAGACCTTTGACACTGAGTTGCTCTGTCCTCCCACGAATGACTCTCTCAGTGAGAACGGTTCTATGTGTTGGTACAAAGCCAGGCTGGTTTGACTATACCGAGTGCTTGCACTGTTTTGAAACATCTGCTGAGCAAACTTAAATTAAAACAGCTTAAGCAGGTGCAGCTGTTTATCCTGGGAGTTTACAATAGTGCATTTAGTGCCTGATCTGAGCTGGATTTGGGTACCTTGCAAACTCTGTGGTGGGTCATGCCTGAGTTTCACTCCCTTTTGTCTCAGTTCAAATCGGAAACATGCTGGTGAAACGTTGCCATCACCTATCTTCTCCGGGGGCCTCCTAAGGCTTCAATTAACTTTTTAAAGTTTCAATTGCCTTTGCCCCACCAGTGTGGAAGGTTGGCTGGTGCTCCTGTTCTCCAAAAGCCAACAGGCGTCTGACCATCTGATCCTCCTGGGATGCTGACTACTGAATTGGACTCTGACTGTCTGAAAACTAACAGCAGGGAAAGAATAATGTCAAAAATGTGTGAGTACTAGCAAGAAGTAATATTGCTTCAGTATCACAAAAGATCTTCACAAAATATACTGTTTCAGTATTAGATCTTCACAAAAGAGGTGGTGAAAATAGCTGGGAGATTCCACGTTTTGTTCCTTCCAGACTGAGTTGGGTGATTTAGCAAGGAATGGGGGGCTTAAAAATGAATGGAGGAAATGTTTGTCTGGAGTGCAGGCAATCACCTGCAGTCTGCTTTGCACATCTTGCTAATCTCCTTTGTGGTTCCCTGTTAGCTATTGTGTTAGCCTTCACTCCTGGCTGAATAAACTTGATGGAGCCTGCAGCTATTTTTAGAGCAGTGCCTCGAGGCACCCGGTCGGAAGCTGCCTGTTTGCCTGGTGTTAATGGAAGTCAGCCCCAATTAGATGCATGTGGGGGATAAGTTGTTTCCTCTTACTCATAATGAATTCTGACCTTTCCCAGGATCTGTCTTGTCTGTTTATTCAATAACACGCTACCCATCACACTAAGGGGAGAAATGGAAAAATCCCCAGCCAGCACAATGGCAGCCATCTGCCTTCTGTTTAAGCAGCTAATGATGATAGAGCACAGGTATGAGGCAAGCAAATATGACTGGATAAGTGGGCAGCTCTGACCCTTTGGCAGAGGGAGCATTTCAGTTGCAGTATTGGATTGAAATTCTCTCACATTCAGCCTGGACAAGCAGCTGTGGGCTTGGGGTGCTTTTGTGCTAAATAACTATTTAGTGCAGTACAACAGTCACAATGGTTTTTCTCTGTAGGGACCAGTCTCTGAGAAGATCCCATACTCCTGGGCCAGTGCAGTATGGTTGTGGGTGGGGATGTCCCTGTATCCTTTGTGCCTTGGGGCTGCAGGGCCAACAGGGGAACTGGATTTCTGCATGATAATTTTGCAAGAAAAGTGTCATGGAAATTCAAAGCTGTGCTCTTGGGTAGGATGTGAGTGTGTAAGCCACACAGAGTCTTTTGAAAATTTTACCCCTTGGCCTTTGTCCATGACACCTCTAAGGCCATTTTTTCTCTTACTGTTTTAATCCCTGTGTGTGTGTGCATGAAGATGAGGCAGCTGCCAGCTGCTAAATTACAGGAACAAAGACAAGTTTTCTAAAGCATTTTATATAACACTTGTTCCCTTCCTTTTGATGAATGATTCATTAATGCCTCTGTTTGAGATAATTACTACAACGGCTGTAACCTTTTTAATTATTTGAACGAACACAAAATATTTCAAAGAAAAATTCTGGAAGGACCTAATTCATGACCATCAAAAGAGGCGTGGTTCTCAGCAAGCTATGTGTGCATTAAACAGCAATATTATATTTGCCACAAGGGCTGCAGAGCAATAAATTCTCCCTAAATGTTTGTTTAAGACGCTGATGCATTTTTATTATGTTTAGGAAAAACCTCCATTGTTTTCCTTGGCTGTTCCTGGATCTGCCAGGCACAACTCTGCAGTTCAACAACCAGGGAAGCTCTAAGTTCCAGTGTGTGACCAGCAGAGGCTGTGTTTAGTTTTTGTAGTTTCCTCCTCCCTTGCTCTTCAATTCCAGGACTAGAAGTTTGCCTTGTGGAAGGCAGTGATGATATGTTATCCCCCAAAAAAACCTGTGAGTGGGAAGGGGCTGGCACAGCCCTGCAGTCTGTAGTAGGGAGTGAAAAGGGACTGACAAGGCAAAAAAAAGCAGAGAAGGGAGGGAAAATGGGTCAAGAAGGAAGACTAAAGTAGCTTTGGTAATTGAGAGTGTGCTGCAGCCTCATTCAACCGCCCTGGGTGAAGCATGGTGGAGGCAAAGTTCTTGAAGTGCAAGATTGTTCAGTGATGCCACCCATGGCCAAAAAGCCATGGCCTTCTAAAGGAGGATGATTTGCTCTACTGGTATTATCTGAAGTCAGCAGATATTGTGAAGAATAATACAATAATAATGTACAAGAATAATATATAAGAATATAATTTCTGCTCTGTTAAATCTGGACTGGGCTACTTTATTATTTTTCTTTGTTTAGTTTGTTTGGCTTTTCTGCCCTCACAGGAATCTCAGGGAGAGCACAGCAAGTTGCTTTAAACACAGTTTTCCCTATAGTGTCCTAGATATTTCCTGACAGTTCAGTTTTAATTTTGCTGTAGATCTTAATGGTTAGAAATGTTTTGAAACCTTCATGCCCTAGCCAGTTGGAAAAATGTGAGATAATGGCATTACTTTTCAAAACCTTATTTGAGGATCATGCTTTCTAAACTGCTGCAAATTTTTGCTCATTTGAAGCATTTCCTCTTCCTTTCCAATAAGTTTCTCAGTTAGCATCAGCTCTCGTTAACATATTGGAAGGATAGAAGGGCCTTTGAATTGGCTAAAGTAAGCCCAATTTCAATTTAATATTCTTTGAATGCATTATTTTTAAATACCGAAGCCTGAGAATGACAGCATCATTTCCCCAAGAATTTTACCATCATTTCTCAGAATTTCAAGAATCTTCACAAGAATGAATTCTCACAAGAACGAATTCTTGTGTCCATCAGGTGTTTTTATCATTTCATAGAAAATGCTGTTACTAAAGCGTCAGTAACTAACAGTTTAATAAGAGTTTGGCATGAGAGCTAGTAATTTGATGGATTGCTTGTGAGCTTGCCTCATAGCTGTGCAGTAATAACAGAAGGATGTGTTACTGGTACAACATCCCTCTAAAAGATCAGTAGGTGAGTTTAACAGTGTGTGGAGGGCAGGGTGATGGCACTGCCTGTTCAGCTGCAACATCACCCATCAACAAACTCTGGGTGAAACTTCACAGGCAGGATTAGTGTTCCCAGGGATTAGCCATGGGAGCACTGGGTGCTTGCTCAGGCAGCAGCTCTGGAGGGATCAGGGTCAGGAAAATACCTTCTGCATTCTTAAACCTGATAGTTGTGTCACTCTGACTGACAGCATTGAAGTTTCCTGGTGCACCAGGATGCCGTGGGGAGTAGGAAGGGCAGAAGCCATTTTGTGAAAGGGTTCTGTCAAGAACTCCTAGCCTGCCATCCCCTTTTTCTTTCTTTTTTCTGGAAAGTACATTATTAAAAAATAGTGATTTGTTCCACATTTTTGTCCCTGCTGGATGGAAACCTTCCATGTATGCCTTTCAGCACCTTTTATTTACTCAAAAAATGGGAGCAACTGCAAGTTAAAATCAACCATTTTATGTTTCCAAACCGAAATGTTTCTGCCTAAACTCAAAGCATTTCTGGAATGCCACTCTTCCCTACATTACAACCCTCATAGCTCCAAACCCCTCTCCAGTGCCACAGTTATTCTCTGGCTCTCAAAGCTGCTCTCTAATTGCTATCACTTCAAGTCCCTTTAGAGCAGCAAGAGATACTGTAGGGAACTTTGGGAGCTATAGCTTGATCCAGCCAGCATAGGCTCTGGGAAAAAATAAGAGGGCAAAACATCCAAAACACACTTTCTCCTGGGTATCACTTGGTATTTCAGTTTGTGGTTTAAACAAATAAAAAGGGACTTTTTAAAATTTTTTTTTTTTGTTTTTTTTTTGTTTTTGCTTGTTTGTTTGAGGTTTGATTTTTTTTTTTCAGTTAGTGGCTTTGTTAACTTATTTCCACGACTGGAGTTTTGTATGGAAGTACTTGTGGAAAACTACCTTAATACATACAAATATACATGCAGAACTTTGCATGTGCCAAAGGATGACAAAGATACTGCAGGGAAATGGGCAATGATTATCTTCCACCATGATTCAATGTAACCTTCCTCTGATGAAGGCTTCAGAAACCTCTACAGGAGGAACAGCAAAACTGGGGAAATATGACAAATATCTTGGAGTAGGGAGTTTTTTGGTTCCACTTTTATCTGAGCATGGTCAAGCCTGAGAAGCTGGAACTGTTTCCTAGAGGTGAGACAAAACAATTTCTATCCTTACTTCATTTCTTCATGTTAGATAAACAAAAAAGAGCAAAGAAATCTTCCACCCTGCTCCTCACATGCAGAGAAGGATTCATTTTGATCTTGTGTAATATAGAGGGATTGACCCTCTATCAAACTCTGGTTCAAAAATATTTCCATGAGGCCCAAGGAAGGGATTGAGAACTGGGATAGTCCCAGTTTGTTCCTAGCTCTTTGAGAAGGGGAAATCAGACAAACTCATTTGGTATTTTCATGCCTCTGCAAAATGGGGAAAGATACATTATTTAGAATGAATAAAGATAATTTGTGAATATATGAAAGGAGTTTAAGTTCTCTACATGCGAAGAGTGGTAGGACATGTAAGAAAAGTAGAAAAGAAACACTATTGTGCTTCAATAAAATCTTCCTTTCACCCCTTCAATCAACTAACTTTGCTCTAAAATACCTCTAACAACCTGAGTGAAATCTTTAAGTGGGCTAAGTCACCCTTGCAAGTTGACCTGTGTTCCTTGGAATAGAATGGCCAGTGACAGACAGCGACGTGTTGTATGGAGTAATGGGTGCTTGGTGCCCTTGGGGAAAGGAAAGTTTCTTAGAATAGTCAAAAATGTTTTCTGGCCCATGGTTTCTCAGCTGGAAAGAATGGAAGTGAAACATTAGTGGCAGGACTAGCACAGTACATCCCTGAACACATTCCTGCTTCCTAGCGTTACTCCTGGTCAGTTTTCACAGGCTTGACTAAATACTGGAAGTTCCTGAGGAAAAAAGGGAAATGAATAAAGTCTCACTTCTCTCACATGCTCAGAGCAGATGCTGAGTGTGTCTCTGTACCTTGCAGAAGGGTGACAGATCCAGCTCTCTCCCAACAGCTCTGCATGCACAAGTGCAGTGTGTGTGCTTGGATACTCCCTGTCAGCAGCTCTGTAAATCATCCATGGGAGCATCACAGGGGCTGTGAACTGCCTTGCTGCTGTTGCAGGAAACAAGCTGGAACAGCACCTGGACTGTGCCCTGATTTACAAACATTTCCTCTCTAGGCCAAGGACACGTCCACCTCTACCTCTACCAGGAGCTGATTTCTCTTCTGTCTACCCTCTCTTGGCTGTAAAAGTTCCAGTCATTGGTAGCTCTCGTTGTTCAGCTCCTGAAATTTGTTGCCATCACTGTGATGCTGTGGACCTTTTCTACATATTCATGTCCTGAGCAAAGACAGAATGCACTGACACTTTCAGCTCAAGTTGTTCCTGCATCTGTACATGCTCACAGTGTTCTCTGTGACTCCTCACTCACATCTGTTCCAAAGCTAATAGGAATCACTGCGAAGTTATTCTTCAGTGAAGGGAAAGAATGCACTCGGTTTTCTCAATCTCACGCAGCAGTGCAAGGAATAGAGGCCCAAACCTGCAAAATTATAGTATTAAAGGCACACCCCTACTAGGAGTGGCAGGTCCAGTGAAGGCAGGAAGTTATTCCTCCAAAGAGGTTATTCCTGATGGCAAAAACTTCTCTCCTTTGTGTCCTATGGCTTACATTTTTTCTTCATTTTCTCTAACGTGTGCCCATCTGACGCACTGACACAGTGAGCATCTTTGCTTATGAGTACATTTGCTCCCAGCCAAGGTCCAATGCAGGATAGTTGCATTTTTGAGTGTTTTCCATCAGGAATGGTTTCCCATTTTCACACTGGTGATTATATTGTGTGTATGGAGGTCACGATATACCCTGTAGTCTGGTATGTAGGGAGTCTTTTTAATCTTTGCTTTGTGTCAGAAATGCAAATGAATGAAGTCATCTTCCATAAAAAAAGACTTTTGGAAAAATCCTCACACCATTTAAATCTATCTGAATGTGCAAATGCACTACTAATCTGTGCACACTGCCTGTAGATACAAGAAATTGTACTATTGATGAGTTAGATATATAGAGAATCTGCACATGCTCTGAGTAAAATGTCACTTTTAATTCTGGTGAAATAAAGGGTACTTAAAGAAGTAAGATTGTGCAGAAGATAAAATGATGCTAGATGGTGGCTAGATAAATCAGTGAAATATCAAACTTTGTGATCCTGGCATTTTTTTAAAAATGTGACCCTGACCATCTCCTGAGGGAATTGTTAGATTCAGAATATTGTGTTAGCTAGACTTTTGGTCTGACCCACTATCCTCACTCTTCTGTATTTAATAGCTTCAGCATAATTGTTTGCACTTCTTGTTTGAAGAAGACTTGCAGAGTGTGAGCAGTCTCAGGCAAACAAAATGTGTCTATTGCTCAAGAGCACAGTTGCATTGTTATGTTAAATCATCTCAAACAGGGTGGGTGAATTTTTTTCCTTCCCAAAGGTAAAAGGGAGGCACTTTTGAAGAGCACTCTGGCAGAAATGCATAAAAGGAGTGGCACGAATTGCATTATGGAGATGATTCTTTGTCAGCTCTGGAGGGTAAGCAGACAGCTGCCTAAAAATAACTGCCTAAATTTTAAATCATAAAACCTAGGAGAGAAGATTCTTTTTTTTTTTTTTTTTTTTTTTTTTTTTTTTTTTTTTTTTTTTTTTGTAGTGACATTTGTCAGGTACTCTCTTTTAATGGCAGGGAAAAATCCAGCACAGGTCCAAGATCTAAGCTGTACCATGTTATGGATACAAGATGAAGAGCATGCCACTCAAATCATGTTATCCTTTGTGTTTCTGGGAAGTATTTCTGGTTAGTTCTTGTGTTATGTCAAGTATTGCTCTTGCCCCAGTGTTGAAATTTGCTGAACTGGAGTAAAGTGTCCTTGGATATATCTCATCTGTAATGCCATCCCCTGAATGTCAGGGAGAGGCTAGAGGCTGATGGTTGTTTATTACCCCCTGGGAAATTGCTCTGGCTAATTTATGTGTGGAGCTCTGCTAGATGGGTAAGAATGCAATCCCATCAGTCTCAGTGTGGAGGGGAAGGATTAAAAGACAGCCTCATCTGCCATGAGAAAACTTCTCTCTGACATCTGGGCCATTAAAGCAAATGACAGGTTTTACTGCAGTGTCCATCTCTTGGAGGGACATTGACAACTTGCTGCTTAAAACCCGAGTCACAGCAGAGCACTTAGGTGACAACTGAGACCTCGGCATCAATGGCCAATATTGATAATATGCAGCACAAACTCAACAGGAGAGGTGCAAAATGGCACAAAGACGTGCCTTCTTGAAGTAGGTCAACAAATAATGCTTCCTGTTGTGTTGTGCTCCAGGGAGAGAACCTTTTGCTCTGTGCGGGCTAAAGACAAGGAGGTAGAAGCCTTGCTTCTGTTTTTATTTATTCCTGACAAACAAGATTTATGAATTAGAACACTTGCTTCATTACTGAAAGGATCTATCTGCTCAGTGCCCCGACACAATGATTTCCTTCTGAGATTTTCTGCCCATGCATTTCCTAGCCCCATTTGTACACTGTCTTGTCAGTCCAATAAATCATTACAGATAAGTAAATCCTTCTCTTAACCTTCTGGGTTGATAGCATTGCTAACATTTTCTGAACATATATTAGTCCCAGCCTTTCTGAAAGGAAAGACATGTTGCTTTGTTGTGCAGCACAATAAATACAAAAGCATACTTGTTCCCCTTTTGGGTCAAATTGGTAGTTTTTAACCCTTTGCATTGGTTGCACTCAAAGTCTTTTAAGTGTGCTCCATCAAAGCTTTGAAACTACTTCTGAAGTGCATGTGTGCATCATCATATTTGAGTATTTTATCACTGAATACAAATACTGAACAGTGCATTAAGCTTAGCAATTTCACAAACTGTTAAAAAAAAAAAAGAAAAAGGAGTCTGTATTTTTAAAGCTTTTGAACTCCTCTCTCTACTAGCAGAGTAATTTGGTATACAGTAACATGGCATTCAAAGTGCTTTAGTTTTATCATAGTTCTTTTGCAAAAAGCTACAGGTCTGCAACATGATTAAATTAATTTGACTTCAAATAAGAAAATAAAGCCTGGAGGTTAATGCAGTTTCATTCATATGAAATGAAAATGGAAGTCAAACTGGACTGCAGAAAAATTGCAGCAGAGACAAAAACATTCTGTTTGGGAAAAAAACCTCAAGAAACATTACATTGCCTAAATAACCTTTTCAATATTTCTCAAAAAAATTTATATTTTGGGGTTTCAAATGATTTTTTTTTTCTTCCATAATGCTTGAGTGCTCAAAGAGTGATAGGATTCTATTTTTCTAGCTCACTGAAAGGCAGCCACAACTTTCCTCCTCTGTCCAGAGAAAAGATAACTTGTTTTAATTTCTTTCCTATGACCTTTTAACAAATATGCAAGACAAATCTCTCTTGGCCACCTTTCACAGTGATATCTCAGCCCCTCCCTTTGAAGTTTCATGTCTCCTTTGATGTCTGTGAGTAGCCAGCTAACCAAGCTGTGACATGAGTCTGTGACATGAATTTATTCATGGAGACAGGAAGAAGACAGGAATACAGACATTCCCCTAAGCATTAGTGTTTTATCAGAAAGCCAACCATGAGTTTATCCTTGACAGTAAGTTGAAGTGAGGCCTTAGGTATGTTGATTACCTCTTCCTTTTTGCCAGGGATTCTTTTGCAGCTTCCTGGGCTCAGATGGCCCACACAGAGATGCGCTGCTGCAGCAGTTTGCCTTTAGAGCAGTAACTGTAAATCTGGGGGGGGCAGGATGGCTGCATAGCTAACCAGGGGCCAGATTCCGAGATGCTTTGAAGGTGTGAGGACATAGCTGAGGTGATTTAATTAATTTCCCTGGCTTGCTCCAGTAACAAGGTACCACACACTGTGAGCACAGGTCACCCATAACGAGAGCAGTTGCTATAATTAGCTGTCATCATTCTGAAATACAAGCACTAAAAAAAGATCTCCAGGCAGGATTTTTTTCCCCCTCTTTTCTCCCTTTTTTGGCCTCACCCTTTCAGATGAATAGGTCTTCCCTGAAATACATCAAAAGATTGTCAAGCTATGTTCCACAAGGTAATGCAGCAGGTTTCTGATCATACTGGACTTTCCTAGCAGTGAATCTTTCAACCCAGTGCATTTTTTAAGGCTGAGACACATCACCTTATCTTTCTTCTTTCAAGGTATCCCATCCATATTTAATGTTTCCTGGGACTTCATCTGTATCCAATTTCCTCTGCATGGCTTGGCCTAAATAGTTGTCAGGTAGCTGCCATTCACAGGACTTTTATTCTATTTTCTGTCTTTTCCAATGTTGGGTGTGCCAATGCTTACACTTTAGGAGCAAAACTCATCCAATGGTGTCCACAGAAGTTGTAGAAATGATATTTGATATACTCCATCTATCTTAATCTAATTGGCTAGTGATGAGTGAAGAACGTAAAACATGCAATGTTCACATCTTAGAGATAATTTGTAACGGAGGATGAGTATGCTTCTAAAAAAAAAAATAAAAGAAGTAAAAAGGTAGATATGTGATACCTCACTGCACAGGCATCAACATGTTCCAGAGCTTGTTGAACTCTGGGCAAGGAGCCTTAACAAGTGAAAGCTGCTCAGACTGTGGTGTTGCTCTTGCCTGTGATCTATTTCCAGGGAGGAAATAAGCATTGGGTGTTTGAGAGAAGTGTTAGTCTCCTGTGGGATGCTGTGGCTCCTGATTGTCAGACAGCTAGCTAGAGCAAAGAAGGTGCTTGACTCTGTGACCTGTAGCTTTGAGCAGTAAGCATGCATTTAACTTTCTGGTGGCAGAGGAGATGAACCTCCATTGAAAACACAGCTATTTACAAACCTTATTGAAATTGCAGCAGCCAAAATTCTGAAAGTAGAGTAAAAAGTGCTCTTTACAGGGAACAGCAATCCATTCTACCATTACTCATAGCTAATTATTGCTTGTATTTTCTCTTTAAAAAGGAAAGATGAAATTAATGGCAATGGGATCAGATTTTGTAAGCTCTAATGCATGAAAATATCTACATGTGAGTCCTGCTGAATTTTACTGGAAAAAAACCCAGAAATTATATAAGGCAGAAGTAATTCTGGAGAAGCATTAAATCAATGACATCCAATGAAAGTTACTGCATGCTACTTTCACTGCTCAAGGACAAATAAGAAATAGAGATCTGTTCTGCACTGTCTGGGAAGGTCAAAGATGCACAAGACAGCAGTTGTGCCAGCCACAGCTGCAGAGATTTCTTGCCAGTGATGTAGAGGCATGGGGCAGGTGCCAGCAGAGTTAGAGAAGGGAATAGAGGTGCTCTGTGGAGGTAGGTACCCAGATGTTAGCCAGTGAGGCCTGGGTTGCCCTCCACAGCTAGAAGCAGAGAGGGTGAGAGGACGAGCTGGCAAAGCAAAATTCCTGGTGTACAGTGTGCCTGACACTTGTGTGTTTTGGAATGTGGACTGTTTAACTGCCTGCTAGACGCTCCACATCCTTCCTCTGGACAACAAATTAGGTTAAGGTCTGGTTTGTACTGTCAAAGACTGGAGTGAGAAAATTTGATATTGGTACCAAGAAAAAGAAGGTTAAAAACATCTACCATTTAACATACAGTGATGTTTTTAGCTGGCATAGTTTTTTGATGGTGGTAACTCAGATGTCTATCAAAAAGTGGAATATAATGCTCTCTAAAAATATGAAATCCTCAACACTATCATACTCTCAGAATTGCATTACTAGTAGCACTCCACACTAACATAATAATTGCCATGAAGCTGATCATACATGCACTTTAATAATTGTTATTGTGTCTGCTACTGCATCCATAGGCACACTAGGCTTATATTGGAGTTTTAAAATAAGTTTGAAGAATATTTGAGTCATTCAAGGCAGACATGTTGCACTAGCTGAGGAGGAATTTCTAATGAACTGTTTTGTGATAAAACTTGAAAGGTTCTAACAAGCAGAACATGACATTCACACTCTCTGACATAATTTTATAACTCCTCAAAACTTTTCTGTCATCTAGGCAATGGAGAGCACTGCTCTGTTAGTGTTTGTGTTCTTTATTCCTCTCCTAAGTGAATCTTCTGGTACTCATATAATTTTATTCCAATCTTTTTTTTTTTTAGTATTTGAACTGAACAGTCCAGTAAAGCCCCAGTGATGGGTCTTGGGTCAGGCACGTGCTCTGATAATTTTGGCACCATCAGCAGTATTGTGAACTCCTTATGCTTTTCCATTAATGCATCCTAATTTACTGCTTGACTGACTTAAACTCCTCCTCTCCACCCTCTGTTGAGGTTGTCTGTAGGACTCTTCTTTAGCACTGTTTTATTCTTATTAGCAGGCAAAGTCTAAAGTTGAAGATTCCCCTTTTTGTTTTGTAACAATAGTGAAAACCACTTGGGCTGTAGAATCAGAGGAGTATGTGACAGTGTGCAACAATCCAGAACCACAGAAGACATTGGTTGTTGCTCTAGGAACATATGAGGCTCTCTTTCACCCTTCCAACCTGTGTGGTTTTACCAGAATTTCTATTTCACTTATTCTTACTAGACACCAAAGAATTTCTCTCAAATGCGAAACATTCAAAACCCTTGGGAGACCAAATCAGGGATCTAATTTGGACATTGATCAAAGGTCATCCAGAAGAACCATCAAGTAACTATCTCCACAGCACTCCATGGAACAAAAATCCAGCAAAGATGATGGAAAAAGAATGTTCAACAGATTCTCCACATTTCCTTTCTACGAGACCTAACTCAATGTCTTTCTACTTTTGTTAGCAAATTCTAGGTAAAGACAGAAAAAGAAAAAGTAATATAGGCATGGAAAAACTCCAAATTTCCCTCTGTTCCAATGGGTACTCAAGCCTATTTAAGACAAGGTTGTTTCCACAAATCACTTATTTTACACTCCAATAATGGAGCAAATACAGCTGCATTAGGGCTGTCCTTTGCCTGGGTGAAATAGTTCCATCAAGATTAATTTGGGATCATATAATTTCAGTTTTACTGAGCCTGGGATGAAGGTAGGAGATTGTTTCCATGCTGCTTCATTGCACTATATGGTCTTTGAGTTGTGCTCTGTCCCTCAAGCTGTAGCAGCTTCAGTCTCTAATTTCCCTTTCTGCCCTTGCTTGACTAAAGCTTGGCCCTGATTTAAACAAGGCCAAGTGCTGTCATTAATGCAGCTGCCTGTTGATGTCCATGGCATGGGTAGTTTATTCTGCAGATGGTATTCAGAGTGGCATTGACTTTTGGGTTGCTCTCAGCACCTCATCCATCAGCTGAGCACTGCATCAGCAATGCTCTGACACTTATTAAATTTAGAGGGTTTGGGATTTTTTAGACAGCTTTATCTGTCTTGGTAGCTTACAGAGAACATGTGTTTTTGTCCTACCAACAAAACAACTACTCTGTTTTTCTCTGTTGGATGTCTTTGGGGAAGGAAAGGGCAGGACAGGATATCATTCTTAGGCAGAAGGACACAGGCCAGGTGACTGAGACACAAACCAGATTAGTGGACCCTATAGGACCCCTGTTTGTCTGTGTTGATGCAACAGAATTGTGGGGTAAAACTTTTAGAAGGTCTGAGTATGTCTCTTGATGACTTGACTTCAAGGTGAAGAGAATTTTCTAGAAACTGAGGAATGGAAATATTTGGAACCAGGCTGTAGAGCTGTAGTTTGCTAAGCAAGGAGCAGAGCAGGAGAGCCTTTCCTGTGATTTGAGAGGGAGCTGAGCTGGATCCTCTGTCTTAGGACAGAGCCTCTCAGGTTACTCAGTGACAGCTTTGCTCTAGAGATCCCCTTCTTTCCCTGACTCTTTCTTTCCTCACGTGCTCCCCTTATTTCATTCAGAAATGACCAGAAGAACAACAGGAGGTCCCAGGCAAGTAAACCCTTGCTCACATCTCTGTGCAGGGCAGTCCCTGCCCCCCAGCCTGATGTGCTGCTCCAGGAGCTGCATCCACGCTGCTCCATCTGTTCAGCTGCCCTCTGACAGCCCATCTCTCTCATGCTCACCCTCCCTGCTGCTCAGTGGCCTCACAGCTGTGCTGTGTTGGTCCCACTCTCATCACCAACAGATGTTCCCTTTCCAGTTTGCTGCCTGAGGTGGGAAAAGGCCACCGACACAGCAAAGCAGAGAGGGAGCCAAGTGATGTTATCTCTGACGGCCATTCCTGCCCCTCTTCTCTATGGACTCTGGCCAGTGAGGACACAGGGAGAGCTGTGACATGGGATCAGGAAGCCAATCCACCTGACCCTTTTTCTGCCTTGAACATGGGTTAGCTGAGGTCCAGGAGGCAAATTGCTTTTGATGCAGGCACTGGGATTGCTGTGAACAAGGAGGATTGTGGATTTCCTTGCACGTGCCAAAGCAAATAACAGAATCATTGCTCATCCAGACTTCCCAGCTTTTTTTTTCCTGTCCCTTTATTCTGTATTTTGTAGGTTCCCCAAGTGGCCAAGCTTTTTCAGGTGTCTAGGTTGATGGGGTGGCATCACAGTCTGGCTGCAAGTGGCTCCTGTCACAAGGGTTTGCCCTCTTCCATTTAGTCCCTATAGAAATGAGCCTGTGTGAGCACGCTCTCAGAGGATGTGTCCACCTACCTAAAAATTCTTTGCCAGCATCAGTCATATCTGACAGAGGTGCAATTGTCTCAAAGTGTCCTACAAGGCTTATGAAAGTGTCTTGTGGAGGAGAGGGGTGCATTCACAGAGGAGAGGCTTGTGCTACACTGGCATCAGAGGGTCACAAAGGTAAAGAGACACTGGAAACACTGTTCATGAGTTTTATTTCTAGTATTTTTAGAGTGGAATCATTGCTATTTAAGCAAGAGGGGAATTTTCCTAATGACTTGCCTACTTTTTTCTGCATCTATTCATAATATTGTTTATAGTAGTTATTTTTGTTTTGGTGTTGCAGAGTGGCAAAGATGAAAGCACATATTTTTAGCGCTGTTCTAAAAACAAACACTAAAAGCAAAGCACTCACAGGCTAAAGTAATACAGGCCTTGCACAGCTTCCTGCAAAGATGAGCTTGGTTTAATGGAGCACTCAATCAGCATTGGCTGTGTATTATCTAAATGCAGGAGTTCTGCAAAGGAGCCCACAGACTAAGGTATGTGTATCACTGGGATCTGCTTGAATACAGAAGCTTGTGAATAGTCCCCTCTTGCATCTGTCATCTGACCATTCACAACTTTTATTTTGTTTTTAACATTTAAGATGATCTACTGCATTGTGGGTTAGTATCTCTTCTATCTTTCAGGTCATCAAAGACCTCTACCATCATCTTTGGATTCTGTAGATGAGCCAGGGAGCACATGAGGCTCCTGATGGCTGGTGCCACAGAGCAGTCTTGAATTAAATGGGACACTAATGGGGTTCCCATAATCTCTACCAACATGCAAGAATGTAAAACTGGCTTTCTCTGAGTGCTTTGTGCATTATATCTGTTATCAATTTTTCCACCTGCCTGAGCTATCCTCATGGGACCTCCAGCTCCCCAGCTCCCCTCCCTGCTGTACTGCTCTCACTGACTGTCAGGCTGGGCCACGTGGGATCATGTCCACCATGAAATTCCAAGTGTTTGGGCCAGCACCAGGGCAGGAAGGTGAGGACAGAGGAGGAGAGCAGGACAGAAGGTTGTGTTTCACTCCTGGCACTGGTGCAGATGTGCTGTGCCTCCAATGACACCTTTTCTCCCTCGCCTTGCTGGGACATGCTCAGGTGGGTCTCTGGGAAGGAAGATGTGGCTCTGGGGATGTCTGATCCAGCTGGGGCCAAGGTTCCATGGGGAAAATGGGAGCAATGGGGAAATGAACTCCAACTCCAGCAGTGCTCACAGAGCTCAAAAGCAGCAGATTTTCCTTTTCATGTGGCTGCAGATACAATGTGTGTCTTTCTTTCCTTTTGCTAATTATAAAACAAACAGAGAAATAAACAAACATTGGGGATTTTTCTGATTCTCAGTTCAACAATTTACCATTTTCCAGTGGAAGCATATATAATTCCCAGAATTTGTAACCAGTTGTCTGCTATTTTCAATTTCCTTCCCATGATGTGGAGGTGCACCCTGCAGATGTGCTTTCATCTACTCCTTAAAGAAGTGAGTATATATCACTGTAAATTAGCCAGACTTTTTGCAATTTGTCTTTTGGAAATGATCTGTAGTCTTTTTATATGTGGCCCTTAGCTGCAAAATCCTCTTAAATCTCTGTCAAATAGGTAATAATGAAGAGAATACATTTTTATGCAGCATGGACCTTCTGACTGCAGCACACAGTTATCTCTTACCCTCCAATGTTCCTGCAGTACAGTGAGCTGTCAATCATCAAATGACCTGACGAGAAAAAGGGAGACAAAGAAGCTGAGGAAAATTCTGGTACCTGAGTGAAAGTACATTTTGCCAAGAGATATCTAATAAAGATTGCTACAAAATGTGCTTAATGGCAAACTAAATTAGCAGTATATGCTTAATTTGATCTGCTAAAACTGATGTCTTCCAAAGATGCATCCCTGCATGGAAAAATTCACATGCAGCAGAATGTCCCTTTTTTTAGCTGTCTGTGAAGGTACACAGCTACACCCTTATCCATCTCACAATGGACCTTGGTGTCCCCTTGGACATTATGGATGCTGTGGAGACCAGCCAGAGCACACGTGCTGTGCACATCTCCAGGGGTTCTGGGCAGCTGTGTTGCCTTCACCCAAAGATGTTGCAGGTGGGAGAGGCTCCAAAGGGGATGTGGAGAAGTCAACAGCAATGAGAGCATTCACTGGTGTTGGCCAGCTGAGCTGGTGGCTGCTGAGGACTGCAGCTGCCAAAGTCAGCTGAGGGCTGCTACGGGTGGGTGGGTATTGGCAAAAGCGTGAGGCAGACAGATGCTGACAGAGATGAGGAGATCAAGCATGGATGTGCCTGTTCCTGGTAGAACACAGAATTTTAGAGGTATTGTAACTGGGCTGAATCTCCAAGTACCAGACTCAAGACAGTCTTATCTTCAAGTTGTCCAAGAAGGACTTTTGCAGGACTGATTTTGGCCAGTGAGTGAGGCAAGTGAGGGGTGTCGAAACCAGATCAGGCTGTTTGTTTTGGCTCAAGTTAAGGTGTCTTACTGTTAGTATGAAGGGTCACCCCACACCTTTCATGTCCTATTGGGAATTTCACTGGAGAAGCTGTGTTTCTGTGAGGATGAGCAGAGCAAAAAGCACTTCAGACCCTGTCTTGTGATACACGCTCAGTTTCTGAGTATCCTCAGGAGTCAAAGAAACTCTTCATGCCCCACACAGGTCCTGTGTTGGAATTGCCCTCTGTCATCCAAACCAGCCTGATTCTCTCTTGACAGGCTCCAGAAATAACTTGCAGTCTGCATCTAGTCAGTGAAAAGGAAGATCAGGAGTTTCAGTTTCCAGGTTTCTCAGCATCAGTGGGGCTTAGTTTGCTGTTCTCAAAGTGTCATATAAAATGTTTCTCACTCACATGCAATATTTAATACATAACTCACTGCTTGTACATATGCCAGTAACCCTTTAGATTCCCAGAACTAAAATACATATTGTTTTTCTGACAATGTGTGCTGTTGTCAGTACCCTATTTTAGTATTGTAGGATCATTCTGAAGTCTCAGGTCTGTGGAAAATCTGATTTCTGTGCTTAAGAAATCACTGAAGCAAGTGATGTGAAAGTGCCCACATTATTTCACGGGCATGAAAACAGGGAAGGAAAATATTAGCTCACACTTTGAGCCTTGTAGAGCAGTCCGCCTGTGGTTTCCTTCTCTCTGCTCACCAACCTGAGTCATCTGTAAGTACAAAGTAATTACTGTCTTTATATGGACAAGCCTCAGATCAATCTGTCTGTTCCAGACCCATCTGCTTGTGTCCAAATGGAATTTCAGCCTGTCTGTCTGGCATTTCCTCTCGATGTGTCACCCCCGGCTGCAGTTCAAGAAAGCTAAAACTCAGCTGTTCATCTTTCATCACAACTCTCAGCTGTTATCAACAATCTCTTTTGGGGCAGCTCTGCTGTTTGGTAGGTTGCCCATGTCTTGTATTTTTCCAAATATTTTCAGTTTTCTGCTTGGTCTTTCCATCTTCACATTTAGAAGATACTTCTTAAGCATCCAGAAGAGTGATATTTAATATTTTTGTTGAATCTCGCAATAAAACTCTCTTTTGTTAGGACACCAAAAAGCCCTCAAAAAACCAAAAACAACAACAACAAAAAAAGTCAAGAATCTCATGAATAATTAAAATTACTTGTGCTTGTTTTCTTAAGCTGAGGCTCAAATAATTCAGATTATTTTTCTGAAATTTACTAGTATTGTTATTTAAGCAAGAACTTGGCACTTGTAAAAGCAGTGTGATTTGGAATGGAGAATAATTCTATGATTTTCACTATAAATTCAACAACTGTTTAGATAGAAAGAGATTTAATTCTTTCTTCAAAGGCCTTCCATGGCAAGAATCTGATGGCAACAAAAGCACAGCATCAGAGTGGAGAAAACACCAGTCCCCTATCTGAAATCAGTCCTTCAGATCCCTGCACTTAGCTGTGATTTGGCATCCTTCTCTGGCCAGGCAAGGGAGCTCTGCAGTTGTATTAGATCTGTGTCGCATGCCTCTGAATTTGTGTTTTTTCCTTGTATGGGGCTTTGTGGCTACAGCTACAATTTGCAAAGATCAGTGTTTTCTAATTCACTAATTTGCTTGTTGCTGTTTCCATGGTGCTCTTGTTTGGCAGGCAGGGAGCACTCCTAACAAGTGCGCTGAAGTCAAGCTGGAATTAATTTCTGCTTCTCTCTGTTTCCCTTCCTTGCCCCTCCAGTGGAGAGGTGTGGAAAGGGCCACCAGAATTATTTATTCCAGTTGGGTGGGAAGTAACTGAAACTGGAACAGGGACACTCCTGCCCTCAGCAACACACCCTGTCCCCCATCCTGCAGCAAGCATGTCCTGGGGCAAGGAGGAGGGTGAACCTTCCCACACTGACCTAACCCTGATGGAGGAGCTCTGCTGAAGGAGAGGGAAGGCACAGCAGAGGTGACAAGAAACTCCTCAGTGAGGTAGGAAGGTGTGATGTTGGCCTGGGAAACAAAGAGGTGCCCCTGTGAGCACAGAACCCAGGGCAGGAGGCAGACACAAGCCCCTGGCACCAGAGTGTGGCTGTGCATCTTCCAGGTGTGAGGTGGGCCTCCATGAGTCTGGAGAGGCAACTAGACAACCTGGTCAAGAAACCTGTTTCATTCCCTCTCTTGAGGTCAGGGTATTCACCCCTTGCAAAGCTTCTTTTACTAAATTGTAAACTGGTAAGTAGACTGCAACAGATCTAAATCCCTGTGCTTTCATTCTGACCAATATGTGTATTTCTCCTTTAGTACTATTTGCTCCGTTTCCTCATCAAACTTTTTTTTCCTTTTTTTCTAAACTTGCAAATACAATTTTTTTTTTTTTTCAAGCAAACTTATAAATTCACTTCTGTGGTCCACTGCCACAAGTGTCCTCGCTCTCCAAACCTCAGATATGGGCAGAATCTGTCTGGAAAGCTGTCCAATGGAAAAGAACAGTAGAGCCAGGGCAGTGATCATTCCCTTGCACTCAGCACTGGTGAGGCCTCACTTTGAATCCTGTATCCAGTTCTGGAGCCTCACCACAACAAAGATGCTGAAGTGCTGGAGCACGTCCAGAGAAGGGCAACAGAGATGGGGGCAAGAGAGATGAGGGAGAGTCTGGAGAAAAAGTCTAATTAGGAGAGGCTGAGAGAGCTGGGATATTAGGATACATTTCTTCACTGAGAGGGTGCTCAGACATTGGAACAAGCTGCCCTGGGAAGTGGTAGAATTTCTGTCCCTGAAGGTGTTCAGTGAATGTCTGTGGCACTTTGGGACATGGTTTAGAGGTGGACTTGGCAGTGCTGGGTTAATGGATGCCCTTGATGATCTCAGAGGTCTTTTGCAGCCCTAATGATTCCACAGCTCTGTGATTCTCAGCTTCATGTGGCTGCTTGCTGTTGTCGCCCAGAATTCACAGGCGCTTTGTCAAGTTTCTGTGCAGGTGACAGTGTTCACATCCAAAGCAATTTGATCTGACTTTAACAGTGAGATTTTGTGACATGGTATTAGATGCTTTGCAAAATCACTGCATATCATAGTTGCTCTTTTGCCATATTTCATCCAATTTTTAAAATATTCCTTTGTATTGACTCTCTTCAGTATTCTGTTTGCCTGGTGTCTTCCTTTCCTTCCTTCCACTTTTCTGAGACCTGCCTTGTGGTTACTGGGAGTGTAGGATTCTCTGCCCCTCCCTTCTGCCTTCCTCACTTTTTATAAAAAAGTCAAATAATAATGATTACATGATGCTTCAACTTGGTTAATAAATATATTAAGAGAAATAGGGAGAACATGTTGCTAAGTCAACTCCACATCTTGTAGCACAAGCCTTAATTATGTAAATAATCACCCCACAAATAGTCCCTTTGGGTTCAACAGCAGTACATGGACAAGGGAGGATTTCTTATTAAACATTCAAAATTGGGTCCAATGCACAACATAATGAGACTATATTATGGTAATGATGCCTGCCAAGGTAAAAATAGGAGAGGCAGATGGTAGAGGAGAGAAAAATGCTGAATATTTATCCCATTAATAGTGTGAACCAGTTTGAGTCTTAAAATGAGGGCAGGGAGAGGCAGCATTGTAAATCTTTTCCCTTGAGGGATCAGTTTCAGTTCTCTTGGTCATTAATGGTCATTAATTCCATTAGCAGCTGTATCTCCACTTCTATTATGAATAATGCCACATGAATTCTTACTGTACAGGTTCCTATTTTCAATTTAGTTCCTATGATCAGATCTATATTCCAATTCCACGTTTAAAAAAGCAAATGAACTGTGCAGGTAACTGAAGCCTCCCATTAAGAAGCTAGCAGTATAGCCCTTTCTCTTGTAAATTTGATTTTCTTGACAGCAGTCTCTATTCTGCAGCTCCCTTCTTGGACGGAATTCTATTGGGAGGTAGAGAAGAGTCAGAGAATGGCAGGTCTCTTCAGAATTTTTGGTTTCAGATCTCCTTGAAATGGGATTTGTGAAGTTTTTGTGATCCTCAGTTGATTTTCTGGGTTTGTCAGTGTAACTTTGTGAGTAACATGGTCTGTCATCTAGCCAAGGTAATTAGCTCTCTGTACAGGGAGTGAATAGGAAACCTTGAAATCCAAGCTCTAAGCAGAGTGCAGGATCAGTGTGAAAAGGAGCAGTGGGGATATTTTATTTCACTGGACTGTATCACTTCAGACAGCATCAAATAAACTGATGGTGAGAAACACAAGACTGAAAATGGGGTAACTTCATGGTATCCAGAGCTCAGATGGAGAAGAGCAAGAATCTTGCCTTGTTTTCTTTCATGTCTTCGTGGCCACTCAAATTATTGGTTCTTCTCTCAGTTATCCCTTTTAAAGTGAGTCTTCTACCACCCCTGTGGTTATTGAAGGACTACATTGTCCTTCAGATGGGGAGGATCTAACCTTTTCTTGTTTCTGCCCATCATTCCTGGTCAGTTCTTCCCTTTCAACAAGCCAAGTGGCTGCACTGTGGCAGAAGCTCTTACAGAGCCACTTTCAAGTTTCTTTTTCCTATTGGACTGACTTGGTTACCTCTACAAGGGTTTGCTCCAGGTCCAGCTCGTGTAAGACTTGTTAAAGACTGAGGATGTTCAAGATGTTCAACACTGTGCAGTGGTTTAAATCCAGCAGTCACAGTGCCTGAGAAGAGTTGGAGTGAAAATTTTACCAGGATTTTGTCTGAGATGAAGAAAGTTAAATTGAAGGGGAGGGGAGTTAATAGGTGTTAGGAGTATTGCAACAATAATTAGAAATACTAGAAGCCCTGTGCAAAATAAATTAATTGACCTCATACCAAAGATTGCTTTTTAATCAAACTGCTTTTGATTCACTATGTTTAAAAATATATTATATAGCAAAAGGTGTGGATCTGATCATTGTAAAAGTACTATAAATAACTTTCAGTTCTTGGAAGCTGCTCAGTTTCCTTAAATGAAGTATTCCCATCTTATTTCAGGGAAATAAGGGTTCCCATTTATTTTTTTCTCTCTTGCTTTGTAAGCTAGATTTTCTTCTCATTTATGCAGATCAGTTCTACTGCAGTCAGAAATGCTGCATTTTATTCAGAAGTGTCAAAAAGCTGCATTAAATGCACTTGATAGTAAAAGAAAGCTTCTGTCATGCCCTGTTTCTATTAACTTACACTCTCCTCTCCATGGTGAAATAGATTGATTTCTGCACATGGATTGTAAATATCAAATATATTCTGCATTAACTTAAATTTTCAGGGATGCAGATATTTTCCAAAAGCATCTTAGGGAAAGCAGGGATGCAGTTAGATGTAGAGATTTATTGTGACTGAGTGACTGTACGTGGTCAAATTTTACAATACCAAATGTCTGTGCAAGGCAAATCCCCCCTAAATCAGTCCTCCTCTGAGACCTCTCGTGCCAAGATTAGTCTTAGAGCAAACATTCATTTGCTCCCCATCATCTAAAAACTTATGTGCTTTCTCAGTAGAAGAGGCTGATAATATTGTGGTCCACAGCAAGGCATGAAATTTGGCTCCCTGAAAGGATCTGGGAAATTGGAGACTTGGAAACCTTAAGGTGAATTGGTGGTTTAGAATGTTTTTCAATGCCTTGGTCATTTGAGACATCGCTTTATCTCCCTTGCTTTTTAAAAATTTCCTTTAGTCTCCCTCTCTTTCTCTTACATAAAAGCAAAGGAAAAGGGTCAACAAAGGGCTATGGCTCAATTTCTCTATGAGGCAGGTTGGATTAAATGGAGAAATGAAAGAGCTTTGTGCCTTGTTTATCCTTTTCATAAACAGCTGAAAATTAAATCACACGTATTCTTGGTTTTCAGTAGCCAAAGCTGAAATGATAGATTTCCATCAGGCTTAGTTTGTTTACTGGTGCACAGGCTGCAATATTTGGAGGTCATGTTGCAAACAGACTTTGCCTTGAAACTGAT
The DNA here is from genome assembly GCF_028018845.1 of Melospiza georgiana. Classification (NCBI taxonomy): domain Eukaryota; kingdom Metazoa; phylum Chordata; class Aves; order Passeriformes; family Passerellidae; genus Melospiza; species Melospiza georgiana. Next base: position 48,738,324 of record NC_080430.1, read on the forward strand.
GCATATCTCACACTCCTGTTTCTTTACAGTGAAGAGATGGAAAATCAGCATTTGAATTGAAGAATGTCTTGTATTTCAAGTAACCCTACCCTGCAGAGAGTTTCTTGTCTGTATTTCAACAAGTAGCAGGGCTGATTATTATTACTGAAGGTTGCTGAGACAGTTGAGTGTTTGTGGATGTGCTCTTGCTTGTCAGAATGAAAGAAGAGGACCATGTCCAGCTCCCATTTATCTAGGCTTGTACTGTGGCTCAGAATGACAAGGATGTGACTGAGATATTTGGAATAATAAAATAAGAGGGTGTCAGCACAAATTGGAGGTGGGGGATACTATGTTGGTGAGGGCTCTTATGAACAAATTCAAGCAAATGTTAAGATTTGAGGAGAGATGCAAATATGTACTCAAGATGCATATGTGACCTGTGGCATGAACTGAGCACATAAAGAAAATTCATGCTATAATTAAGATCCACATTCACTGTTTACCTTCTACATGCCAGTGAGCTAAATGTTTATTTGTTATTTGTATGCAAACTTGTGATAGAACACACTGTTGGAAGCCCATTTGATCGTGGTCTAATTGATGTTAGTCCAGGGTCTCCAAGTCCTGTGAATAAAACAGGTTAAATAAAATTTCTGTTTAATTTTTTTGCTGAAATAGCCTCTAATAGCATTTAGGCTAATTTGTGCTATCTCCTATTATAATAGACAGTGAAGTGTATTTATGGGTGGAAAAGCAGTCCTAGTTGACTTCCCTTCCCTGAATGCAACATTCACTCTTCCTCCCTTTCAGGAGTGAAGAACAAAGTGCTGTACAGCAGCTCCTTGGTGATATCAGAGTTCACAACAGTTATGTCTGCAGCCTGGTGAGTTAAGTTTTTGTCCCATTTGCACAAATGAATATAAATCCCAGTTACTAAGGAAAGGCACAATAATGTTTTAATTATTTTCATTTTATATTCAGAAACACCTCTTTTAATAGAAACATCAGTGTGGGTACTGCAAACTGAGCTAATGTGATAAGGGAGATACAAGACAAGATAAGCATGGTAACTCACAATGATCTTGTTTCCAGTCATGTTTCAAAGATTTCTGTCACTGTGCACCTGAAAAGAGACCTATCCTTTCAAAGGCTTTGGGTAAAGTTCTGGTCATGCTGTCAGAAATGTGTGGATGTTTCAGGGAACCAACACAATTCAAAGGACAGACATTAAAACACATTTTTAGCTATGTGGGACCTGCTTCCCCATTCCCATATGTTTAGCAGATCAATATTAGCTCCTCTACAGTCAATAGAGCTCACTGATGTAAAACTGCTGTGTGCATGTCCTTAATGATTCATAGTTTTGAATCCTGGCCAGTTCTATAATTCAACCCTCACAAAGGCAAACAACCTCCTGCCAATCTGCCCTTTCTTCTCTCATCCTGTTATTTTGTGAGGCGTCTGTAGCCCATTAGCTGGCTTACTATGGTATTAATAAGTGATATAATTATTCATAGCCAGATCTGCTGATAAGAAATCGAATGCTCTGGTAAACAACTGACTCCTTTTTTTCCGTGACATCAACAACAAAGTCAAACAGGGTACTGGAAAAAGGATAATTCCCAGGATCATGCTAAAAGATTGCATAGTTACGTAGAAGAGGAGAAAACCTGCTTTCAAATCACTGATCAGGAATGTTCTGTGTCATTTCCAGCAGACACCTGCCACCATGTGTTCTGCTCCCACCGGTGACACAGGAACTCATATCACTCCATGCCAGGTCTGGCCCCCAAGGGAACCTGTCTGGTCCCACCATCTTTTCCTCCCTAAAACCAGTGCCTCAGGGTATAGGAGAGCACAAGTTGGATTATTGGATTAGTTTGTCGTACTTCCGTCCAATGCCAGTCCTACAAGTGCTTGCTGAGCCTCCCTGGCTGGGAGAGTGCTTTAGTGGGAAGCCCTTTGCATATCACAGGACTGGCTGGGCAGGTGTCTTTCAGCACCCAGGGCTGCTTCTCCCTGCTGCTGACTCATGTGCCAGTCATGTTGGCATGGTCACAATCCCCACAGCTAGAATATGGATGGTTTGCAATATGTGTGTGTTTTATATTAAATGTGCTTTACATTATTGGGGTTTCTCTGGCTTTGCTAGGGTTGCTCTGACACCCCGTGTGGCATCAAACCCTTCCCCTGCTCCCCCTCCTCTCCTAGTGACTGCTTGACTATTCAGTGGTTTTGAGGCTGAGATTAACTGTGGTTAGAGAATTGAAAACTCTGGTTAATGCTGTAAACACTTGTGCAGCTTTTCTTGACGAAGTAAGTGCCATCTTTGGTGTTCAAAATAATTTAAACTTCTTGTTCTTTTTTGTTCTTTGAATACTCTGAATAGGAGTAGGGATACTTACAGGGAAACACCTCTCAGTGATTGAATACCATTTTATGTTTCAGGTTAATAACAATGATTTTCAATGGTAGTTCAGAGGTTAAGTTCTGACATGACCCTTATACTGTCTGTCACATTTCCTGTGTTACTCCTGGTCTTGCAGTGTTGCTACTTTTTTGAGGCTACAAGCTTCTGTGCAGAATGAAGATAGTTTTCTAAGTCTTCTCTTCGTCAAACTCTATCATTTTTCTGGCATCTTATCCAATCAGTCAGTTACCCTTGCAGCTCAGAACATTTCAGAAAAATCTGAATTTTTTCTAATCTTTGTGGTCTTGGTGCTTTTTATGTCTTCTTTGGCTGAAAGAACTTGTCACTGGCCTTGGTCTTGCTCTCTGAAAGCAATAACATCAAGTGAAAAAACTCACTCAGAAACCATGTTTTTGATGAGTTTCTGAGTAACTGCCTTGCTGAAAGTAATTTTTTGATGTGTCTGACATGATTTTTTATGCCTTTTCCAGCACTAGGTTTTTCAGCACCTAAATTGCAACTAGTTCTGTAGCTAGTATTCAACCTCTCTGTGTTGCCTGCACAGATAACACAATCTCCCTTACAGTGGGTCACATATTCATTTTTAAAATGTGTTCTAGGATCTTTTATTAAATCCCTAGGGCTTCCTGCTGAAACTTCTTTTGTGCTGGTGGGAAACCTGTGGAACTTACATTCTTTTCAGTGAGTTCCAGGATGTGACTGTCCTGATCTGAAGGTCTGTGGTATCTCTAAAGGTCTGTCTGGGAGAGATCTTGCGTCTGTGGCCTGTCAGAACACAGCATGTTTGCAAGGGTCTGTTCACAGGTGATTCACCTCCTCGTAGTATCTCTTGTTTTGGCTTTCCAAAAAGATTAGAGATGTATTTGCCTAGTGCTGAACTGGAACTTCAGCATCAACATTAGCAGTTCCGTGGGAGCCTTTCAAGACTCTCAAGTGACAAGTGAAGCAGGATTAGGACCTGTTTGGTCTGAGCCATGAACTTTTGACAATTGAAACTTTTGCCTACACAAAACCCCAGTGGCACCTCTGGGACTTGACTCAATGGGGATGAAGGCCATCATATTGAAAGTAAGGATGGAGCACAAGTATTTTATTTATTCTTCTGGGATTCCACTCTTCTTCAGGATAACAGAGGCCATTGTCAGTGTTATTTTACTCTCCGTTGTTTCAAGGGTGGTCAAAGCTCAAGTGCTATGGGCACTGCTTGAAGAAAGACGTAACCTGCTCTGTTGGCTTTCCTGTGGAATTGATTTAACAAAAGATGTTTCTCAAGTGGGAGGGTGAGTGGGTGGGCCAACACAAGGTGACTTTCCTGTGCACATACATCCTGGCATTTCTGAGAAGAGTTTTAGCAGTCAATTCTGAGTATGGAAAACAAGGAAGAACAAAAGGGCAGGTGGCATGACCAGTGAAAGGCTAAGGATAACAAACAATGCATGAGTTGCCTGGATTTAGGTTTCAGTGTTGTGGCAATTTGGGCATGAAAGCTTATCAGCTCTTACAATAACATCTGATTATGTTTTTTCTAGAAGGATGCTTATGTTCTGGAAAAGCCATTATGAAGTTATTGTTTTATTTTAATTTAATTTTAAAACCATCCACCCTTTTATAACATCAGCCTCTGCTTCTTGCTACAGAGTGATAGTCATTTGGGAAAAAAAAAAGAGGCCTGATAATTAACTTAGCTTTGTGTGTATATCTGCAGAGCCACTACAGCAGCACGAGGTTAGAGAGGACTGTTCCTTCTCTTTGTTTGCCTTCCAGCTGCCAAACATGCCATGTCTTCTGTTCTCCAAAGGAAGAAGCAGAGGTGGTAACTCATGCTCTGCTCAGCTCATGCACTGTGCTCTGCATGTGTATTCCATTCAGTGTGAAATACTGCTAGTAAAAAAAATCTTTTCCTTAAAAATGGGCAAAGTTTGTACAAATATTTATTAGTTGTAAGAAGTGCTTGAAGTCACACAATGCCATAAGAGACCCCACCTGACAAACACAAAGTTCATAGGAAGAACTTTGAAACAAGTGTTCAAGTCAAATGATTCAATAAAATACCTCAAACAAACCATCAAAAAACCCATAAAAATAATTGTGATGGTACTTGTACCACAGAGATCTTTACTGTGGGGTCAAATCTGGACTGCAGCTTTCCTCCCAAGGGAAGGTGTGTGGCTGTTCTTGGACCCACCATACCCAGAGCAAGCAGGAGGTCGGCTGTGTGGGAATGGGTTGCAGTGCTGATTCCTGAATCACTTTGCTGTGAGTTGCTGTGGGTGTTTGTCCTTGCAGGGGGGCGAGCTACCAAGGTCAGTAGTCTGGGATTGCTGATCAGAGGACTAAAGGCAAGAGGATGCTGGGAAAAAATACAAATGTTTGATCCTCAGGTACCAGCACACCTGCACTGGGTAGCAGGTGGCCTCATGCTGCACATACAGTTATGTGACTCTTCCCTTAGGATACTGGAAAGATAAAGTGTGTCCACAGCCCACTGCTGGGGTTGGGTGACAGGCTGAAACTTATCCTGAGACATCTCATTTGTATGCTCCAGACATGTCTGTCTATTGAATTATTTATTCCTTTGGCTTTTCCACTTTAATTTCACTTTTCAGAAGCTCAATTTTCTCTAGCTATCATTCTGTATCATGAGTCATGCCCCATATACTGAGCAGTAATAGTGCATGCAAAAAGAATTGTACCAGCTAACACATCAGAAGAAAACATCGTTTTTGGAAAGTGGAATCTGCCATGTTGCAGCAGAGCTAGTTTCAAGTTCCCAATCTTAATGAAACTGCCACCTGAACTTTTTTTCCCCCTAGATTTATTTGCAGTTCTTCGAGATTTATTTCCAATTAATGAAAATGTGATTCATGTGATTACAGCAGCCTTAAAAGACATCACAGATCATTGCAGAACAATTCCCCTCTGCAGCTAGCAGGACTGTAATTAGTATAATGTCCACTAAATGACAGCCCAGTGTGTGAACCTCAGTCACAGCTGCTTTGGGTGCTATCAGTCTTTCAAAACTTAGAATGAGCCAAGTCATGCATAAATGGTGTTTATCTTTGCATTGCAAATATGTCTGAGAGCTTATTATGAATGTCTCCAATTTCCTCAAGATTGATGCTCTAGATGAACCTGGCTCTGTATGCTTTAGCCTAGGAGCCGAACAGGATATTTATGCAAAAATGATTATTGCACCACATATTGAACTTTGAATAGAAGATTTATCAAATTGCTCTTTTATTCAACAGGATTTCAAAAGTCATGACTGGATTCTTCACACATGTAGCAGAGGAATCTCTTGTCAGCTCCAAGAGGTGGGTGGATGTCTTTTTATTAAGCCACCCATCTCAACTCAAAGGGGACTCTTTCAGTTGCCTTTTTTTTTTAAATGAAGGTGAGCTTCATTACTAATTTAGTAATTCAATAGCAATTATTAATAGAGTAATTACTAATTTATCTGGAAGCCACCACTCCAGGACCAAAGTCTGCTCCAAGAGGTAACTTCTAGAGGATCTGACCTTTGATGGTTGCATGCCAGAATTCACTAAGAGGTGGACATTTGGGATGCAGAGAAGATGCAAACTCCTCTGCCCTAGTTTAAAGGCTGTGAGTTATTCAGTAAGAGCATGGAGAGAAATTCTGAAAATATGGCTGTCTCTGAAATAAAATCTTAGTTCTGTTTCCTCCTTTCTTCTAGATAGAAACACTATCTAGAAGATATCATCAGCTGATGATATTTATGAATTTATAATTAATTTTTCTTCCTGGAAACTTTTCCCTTTCTCAAGTTTCCTCTGAGACCAAAGGGGTTTTATGCCAGGTGCTCCAATGGCAAATTTGGATTGTGTCAGCAGCATAGTGTGTTTTCCCTGTGTCATACCAGACCTTGGCTGAAAACCCTTAGTCTCAACAGGGAAGAACAGCAAACCCTGGAAACTGACACCACATAACCCTGTAGCCCCTACATTGTCTTTAAACATCTAAGTAAAAAAGAAACAGTATCCATTGTCATGTTAAATTTTTTTTAATGCCATTTTCTTATAGAAATGGCAATTTGTAGTAGCTGAAGTTGGGATTTTTTGAGCTTCCAACTTAGAATATGCCATCAGGAATTTTTTTGCATTTTGCTTGGGTATGGTACACCAAATTTATTTAGTAGAGAATGTATTGAACTCAATGAAGAGGTGAAAGTAACCCATGTGAAAACTGATTGCAGTTAAATTATTGCATGCTGGTCAAATCTTATCTCCCAATTACTTTTCTAAATGCAACCTTTTTATTGCTGATCACGGCAAAAAAGATTTCAGCCCCAGTTGTTCTTAACATAAGACTTTTCAGAGGAAAGGCCTCATAGGAATCTTGTCAGTATTTTTAGATTGTGGGCAGGATTTATTGTGTTGTCCTGGCTCTTCAAGGCGGCCCATAGCCTCAGTTTTTTGGCACCTTCTTCAGAAAGGACATAAAAGCAGGAGGTGTTGCAGTCATTTTGTCTGCCCAGTAAAAACCCTCACTGTGAGTCTGCAGGAATCCTGGGAGAGGTGAGTGGTCAGCAGGAGCTTCCCAGGGAGACCTTTCCACACAGGAAAGCTTGCATGAAGAGAAGGCTGGCAGAATTGTTGGCAGCTGTGCCAAATACACAGGGTAAATAAAACCACCAAAAGATAAAAACAGAGATCATGCAACCCAGCAGCTGCAACATTCCAGGATATATACCTGCAGTTTCTCCAGAGTCTAACTGGGAGAGAAAGCTTTGCCACAGATGTGCATAATGCAGTCACTGCCTGAAGTGCTCTTCTTTGGGAGCCTGAAAGGTGCTGCTGTCTGGCTCCCACTGCTCCATCTGTGTAGTACTGACACAGCTAACATAATAAGGAGGAAAAGCAGAGCCAGATGTTTCCAGCTGAATAATTTAAAACAATAAATAAACAGGGATTATCACTATAAACTTTTTTCTCCATTCTTTAACTGTTTTTTTCTTTTTACCTTATAACTAATTTTCTACTTTCCATCTTCATCAGCTAAGTTTCTTCACTGAATTTTTCTTAATAGCAGTCCAAATCTGTTGCCTATCACCTGCTACTTACTTTCAAATGAAGAATCTGTCCCCATTTTACTAATTTCAATTAATTGTCATGCTTAAATGATCTTCTCCAATCCTCTCTAACCCCAAGGCTACTCCTATATGCAGTCTTGAGAGGTGATTAATGACTTTCCATTCCTGGAGCCAATGTGAAAGACAAAAGAGAAATAAGACAACCAAGAAAAGACTCTCTTTTTTAACCTTTCTTTCACCTCAATCATTTCAGGAAGGAAGACAAGAAGCGTAATAAATGTTTCACTCTTCTTCAAGGAACATCAGCTCTGTTGGTGCCTGGTGTTAATTACCAGAAAAATATTTAAATGAGGGTACACAACTTAAAAAGATTAAGTTCTTTTCTCTTGTCAAGTTGGAGTGGCAGCACAAAATATATTTCTTCTGTGCCTGTTGACAGTGTTAACCCACCTTCCTTTAAGCTCTTATGCTGTTCCTCAAAATCTAGATAAGCTTAAGAACAAGAACAATGCTTTTTCTGTGTGTAACTTCAGAGTTAATCTAATTCAATCTACAGTGATTTATAGAGCACTAATTGCTGCCCAGTGTGTGTTTTGTGGTAACACTTTGGAATTAAGAGGTACAAGAGTCAAAGTGCTTTACAGTCTGAACTCACCTTGTCCCATGCTTAATGGATTTTTTTTTCTTGTCCACTTGTTCTTAGCTCTCAGTAGCAAAGATGAACAGAGATCCAAACTTCACACAGAATACAATTGCTTTTGTGATACTCCATGCAAGAAACAGGAGATTAAATTGATTCATAAAGTCTTTCTTCCCTTCATCTTCTCTAGGGCAACACTGAGCGCTCAAACATATCCTGTCTATTTGAGTGATGATCTGTCATCTTGGGCATTTTTTCAAGTGCTTGACTGTGATTTGACAATCACCTGTGGCTTTTGCATGCTTGAAGGCTCCTTGTGCCATTCCTTCCATGGTGAGAGCTGCCTCCATTCCTCAGTGCCACATAGTCTGACCAGGTGAACACCAGCTGGGCCCTCCTTCCTACAACAACCTCAAAACCATGGTTAACCATATTATTCTCAGCCTGCAGTTGGGTAGAGAGTCACCATTCCTCAGCAGCTCTGTGCAAAGCTGATGATTCTGGTTTGAGAATAAGGGACTTGTGGTGACATGAATGATTCACGACAGATTCTCAGGAAGCAGGAATGGCATATTTACTTAATTAAGAGTCTTTTATGTCCCTGTTTACAGTTCCTGCTGGGACTCCCACTGTTTAAGAGAACCCTTTAGTACGGCTTTGGTATCACCTGCAGTTATTTGGTTTGACTCAAACCAGTTCATTTAATATTAGTCTGTATCTGGTGTGCCAAGGGGTGGATCACATAAGCTGGCTAGCAGGTGCCACTAATAAAGCAATGAACCCTAAAAGTAACATCTGTCTCATCCTACTCAGGCTCTCAGATGATAATTACATTGCCTGCTACATTGCTCATTAGCACTGTCAGCTCATCCTTGGCTCCCAAAATGGTGGGGGAAGGCAAGGCACATACCCCACCTGTGTGTGGATTTCCACTAAGCAGGTGTTGACTCCATCTTTTCATGGAGAGGCTCAGAGACTACAACATTACATTAGATGCTGCTCTGCCTACTTGTCAGGAATTTGCTTGACTGGCTGGTCAGAGACCAAGGCAACAGTGATTGATATTGCTTAAAAGAAGGTGAAATCTGACTTATAAAAGGGTAACATTTTTAAAAGCTGGCTATGAAGGTAGTGTTACTCTGAGGGGCCAGAGGGTATCATCCGGATCTTTAAACATGCAAAGACCACTACCTGGTGATGCTTGCCTTCAGAAAGGACTTTTAGGGGCTGACAATGTGGCTTAGTGTGGAGGTGGAACCTGGAATCCTCACAAAAGAATGAGAGCAAAAGTGACAATTGTTATTACCTTTACCACCCATTCTACCCTGATCTGGCAGCAGAGGAGTTCACTCACAGAGCACTGAAGACAAGAGGCTCCTTTGATGCCCCTGGTCTGCTGCAGATTGTTTCATTAATTGCTAGCATTAAATGTGACTAGTGAGCTAACTCTATGAGGGGCGTAATGGGAACACTGAAGCAGGAAGACTTCTTAAAGAGCACTCAAAACTCAAGAAATTAAGGTGCTTCCATCTCAATTAGCAGATCTCATGTAACTGAAGTCTGAGGGGTGAGTACAGTGCAGTCAGATGAAGAACTGTGTGTCTGCTCCAGCATCTGATCTCTCAGCTCATGTGTTATGGTGATTGGGTTTGTGTGCTGGGAGGTGCATTATGTAGAGAAGCAGACTATATTTTCACAAACTTTACTAATGTCACATGAGCCGACATAAAGGCCACAGGGAATTTTTAGAAACCACCAAGCTATAGCATCACGGCCTGTGAATACAATATGGACAACCCTGGGCAGGTGCTGCCTGACCCCAGACTGGGAAGTAGTGCCTTCTCCACAGCTAACATTGACCCTGCACTCCAGCCCTGCCGCAGGGCAGCTGAGACCTAACCTAAGAAAAAACTCTGTATCTTCATAGATACAGGTGTGCCCAGGCTGACACCTTTTATTTGATCAAAATGCATGCAAATGTGCAGGATACAGAAAAACCCTCAACGTTTCATTCAGGCTAGCATGTCCCATTGTAATCCTGATGCTTGAGTGGAGGATCATCACAGGTTCTTTGTGATGTCTCTGGGGTCTTTAGAGAGCTGACCCTTGCAAGTGATGTGGAGGGTAGCACTGCTCTTGGTGCTGTAGTCTTCAGGAAGAAATGTCTTTCTTTCAGTCTGGGTATATGGGAGCTTTTGCACTCCTAAGGAAAACTGCAAAAAATGCCTTAGCATCCAATGAAGATTTATGTAAAGGAATTAAACAGATTTTATGTTCTTTCCATAAAGCACCTGTGAGTTAGTTTCAGGATGTCAGTAAAGCAGATTTGCCTGCCAGTTGTACTAATAATACTGTACTTACAATAACCTCCAGAAGCCACAGGACTGTATGCATCTCTACAGAAAAAAGTACAGCAGGCAGTTTAAAAGCTGGAGGTATAATATGAGGGGTAATAATAGCTTACTCACTATTAATTTTGTCTTGAATATTTTTGTGCATTTACCATTTTATTTACATGGTAAAAGGCTACAAACCATATAAATACCAATAACACTAATGGAGGTCTGATCACACTCAATTCCACAAGTCAAATAATTCAGCTTCTCAGTACTCATCTAGGGTCTACTTATGTTTAAGTGGTCCACCTTGGAATTTTAAAGAACCCACATGAGCCTATGTGGCCTTGCAGCAGGATGAATTGCAAACCAGGTGGCTGTGCTGGCCATATTCAGCCCTGGCTGAGATAAAGGTGTATGATGTTGGATAATATACACAGAAAGCATCACCTGTGACAGGAAGGGAAAAGCCACGGAGGGGAGACCTTTGCAAGACTGAGCTGAAAGACACAAGGCAACAGCTGATTGGGATGTGGAGTGAATGAAAGAGAAAGCAAGAAAGGTTTGCATTCACTTTTCATTTCTTGAGCCCAAATGTGATGATACAAAGTATTAAAGAATGTGGACTGGCTAAAACCAGAAGCTGGTCTCCCATGTTTAGTATGACTCATGCAACACTTGGGCTTGGAGACACAGATTTGTTCCAAAGGCTTAAAATAAGATAGTTTCCCTCTTCCATACTTCATCACATTGAAGTGGACCCTGCGCTGGTGGGGATGGGGCTCACAGCAGACCCACACCCCTCTGAAAGAGGCTTTTTCAAGCAGTTCATAAATGTCCATGTGGGAAGGCTGCCGAGCCAGGGCCAACGCCAGATTTCCCTTTTTTGGGACAACTAGGTCAACAGCAAACATTTAGCAGAGCAGATGCTTTGGATAAGCCTGAAAGGTTTCTCCTGGCAGAACAGAGTGAAACTTAGTGGGTGTAAAATGAGGATAGCTTGTGAGAAAGATGCTGCAACCTGCCCAGACAGAGAAGGACCAGGAGCAGAAGAGGTGAGTGACACCTCTCAGGAAGGCAAAAAGAACCACCATTTTTTGCAGGAGGGCCACACTCCAAGGTTTTGGGGACTGCTGCTTTGTTTGACTGCTGTTTTCCTTGGGATCATTATCATCATTGTTACTATTATTATTATTATTATTATTGTTGTTGTTGTTGTTGTTATTGTTTTCCTCTCCTAGACACAAGGGCAAGCAGTTGGCAGCCAGAAGCTGAACTGGCATGACCCTTGAAATGAAGAATGGCTGGAAAGACAGTGGCTGAAATGAAGAGTGGCTGGCTGTGTTGGCAGGGGTGGGCAGTCTCGAAAGAGCCCAGAGCTCTGCTTTGCAATTGTGCCCATGTTCCTGTAGAGCTGCCCTTGGAAGAGAGCAAGGGGTGGGATCTGCTGCCTGGGCCTGCCAGGGAGAGAGGGTTACATGGAACAGACAACACAAATTGAAGGTTTTGGTTAAGTACCACTGCTGCCCTGCTTCTGTTAAACGTTGAATTTTACTCACAGCTATGTCTCATTTTTTCCTGTTTGTGATGCAAAGCTGAAATAACTCTCATGGTCTCTCAGTTTTGTGTTGTCAGCCTCTGACCCTGTCAGCTGGAAAACTGCTGGTAGCATAGTAATTATCCAGACATTGATTTACTTCATTCTAATGAAGGTATACTTAGGTGTGCTTCTCATGGTATGCGTGTGTGACTGATTAGCACATTTTAAAGTCTCCTGGCTTCCTCTCCTTCAGGTGTCCCAGGAGAAGTAATTCTTTATTTTCAATATCTCATTATTATGAGTCACTGGGTCAAAGCAGTATGATCTACATGATGTTCTGACAATGTTTTCAGGCTGCCAATTTGTACATGGCATGCAGTCCTCTGTCTTTGCCTGATGAACGATGTGCACTTCAGAGCAGTGAGCATCTAGACTCTGCTCAATGTATTGCATTATTTCCAGTTCAACTGCTGCAACTCTGGCTTTATATATTACACATTGTCTGATACAGATAAAACTTCTAGACTTTGTCCATCTAGCTGCCTGTCTCAGTACTTACTGGGCACCATCCACTACTGTAACTTGGTGCTGAGCACAGTAAGATAAGGAAAAATTCAGTCATGACAGATTATTTAAGGGTATGTACTCTTGTAATTGGATTGATGGTAATATATATGAGATATACATACATATTTATGCATGTGTTGCTTGTAGGTACATGAATAAAATAAGAAATTAATTTATGCTCATTTGATTGAAAAAAATTACATTAACGTAGGCAAGTGCTGTGCAGAGTTTCTTGGGGCACTCAGGAGATGGATGTACATGCTGACCTGCAGCAGTCCTACTAAAATTTTTCTGGGCCTCTTTTGTACCAACACTGCCAAGTGTTCATTCTCCAGGCACATAGCAGTTTTCTATATAAAGGATGGTTTTAAAAATAACTTCCATGTACCTCTTAGATCCAGATGCTCTTTTTAGCTATGGAAAACTCAACATTGTGATGACATATATTCCCACTGGGGAAAATATTTATTCTCCTTGCATTGCAAAAAGCAGTGTGCAAAATCTGGATGATAATTTGGGACCGCATTTATTATGAAATGCCTCAAATATGAAATGAAACACTTGTGTTGGTCTGATCCTATTTGTAGTAGAGCAAAGTACAGGAGTATGCATGGGAATATCATTCACACTCCTCCCTCCTTATATTTTATGTGTTCTATTTAGGAAGTGACCCTTACCCACCAGCCAGCAAAAGAAATTCTATAAAAAGAAAAAGGGGAAAAATGCATCTCTTTCCTCATTTCTAACAATAATCATGAGCAGTATCTTCAGAGTTACTGTAAAAAGTACAAGATATGTGGTAGTCAGGTGTCATCTGGTACAGATATAAATAGATCAGACGAATGACATCATTGGTTTTTGGGAGAAAAGTAACACTGACGAGTCTTTTGCAAAATAATGAACTTTAGTCCCTATGGCATTCAAGGGTTCTTTTTTACTTTGGATTTAAATAGGATAAGATTGATATGGCATACTGCATTTATTCAGCATCCTTTACGGAAAGAAAGATGTCTTTTAAATGCTCAATAAATCAGACTTGTCTGCACATATTTAAAATAAATGAGTCGGGTTAATTTTACAAAGACATCTGTCTAGTTCCATTTTAGAAAACCTACATGGTCTCCAGTGGCTTCTTTAGAAGGTTGCAGCTCTTCCAAGTCTCCCATGACACTTTCTGCCAACCCTGTGCGTGCTCCTCTGATGGCACTGAGTGCTGTATTTAGTCAATCGAATCTCAACAAATAACTAGAAAAAAGGGCTGTAAGCATTTCTAAGGTATCCAAAGTTTGTAGGCATAATGTGGTAGTTCCACTGGGACAATGAACCCACAGCTGAATGGTGTTGTGCTGCAGCACTCATCTCCAGATGGAGTCACTGAGTCCAAGTGCAGGAAGAGGTCATAGTAAACTGTGATAATGTGTTATTTGCTGAAGGGAGAAGATGACGATTTGGGCAGCTCAAACTCAATTCATGTTGTTCAGCTGTTCTCAGCACATAGGAAAATATTCTATAGGCAGTTTTATGCTGTGTTGAGATGTTGAATGGCTAAAACTACTTTCTGATATGCCAGAAACAAGTGTTCAGGGTGGCCCCACCACAAAATTTCCTTCTGAATCCACACGTTACATACATTGCAGAAATACGTTAGAAATGGTTTGCTACATGTGGCAAGTGCAAGTGTTGTAAATTTTAAATGGAAATGCTCAGTAACATCTGTTGCTGATGGGTTTAGTGACTGTGCTTCAAGTTGGGTAACGAAAATTCCATAGTCTGATGCAAAAAAGCCAAGACACACACACTTCTACTCTCCTTCCAACCATCACATAGTCTTTATTAAGCAGAATATTAAATTAAATCTGAGCAGCATTTATCTCCTAAAATTCAGTTTTTCTTAACATATGTCGTATAAAATCCATTCCATCTTCTGTCTGATTTTTAACTGCTTGCTAACACAGTACCTATTGCAAACTGCATATGGTAGTAAAAAAAGTGATGAGATACTTCTCTGGATTAAGAGTAAGGCATCCAAAATAAATTTGAGTAAAATGACCTTAATTTAGCAAAGTACTTCAGCTTTAAGCATGGAAATAGCCAATGAATCACATGCTTAAAGTAAGACTCATGTATGATATGTGCTTCTTGCTAAATTAGGCATAAATTACATCTACATATTGAATGGCAGCAAAAGCCCAGTAAAAAGACAAAAGCAAGCAAGCAAGCAACCAAAATCACAAAGAAAACATAAACATGAAAGCTTTGGTTCAGAAGCAATAGTTTCTCAGATGTAATGCAGTCCACATAAGGCCTGTTTTGTTTTTACTCACTTTATTATTTATTGCTCAGTATCAAAAGGAATAAAACTGACATTGATTAAAGGCCATTGTGAATTGTAGGTAATATTCATATAATTCTTTGAATAGTATGATGCACATTGTAGGGATAAATCAGAGTCATAGAAGACTGAAAAAGGGGGAATCACAGTATGACGCAATCATGTAAACAACAGCACGTATGTATAGATTAATACAGATTTCCTTTTCTTCACTTGACAGGCCTGATCAAAAGTAGCAAATATTTCAGTTGTAACAAACATTTGAGTTTTTCCTTTGAATGGGTGAATATATATATAAAAAATAATCTTATAAAGCAGACTGGATTAATATGTCTCTACTGCTTTTCCTCTTGATCCTTAAGGATTATCAGAATCCTCTCCCACTGAGTTTATGAGTTGTTTAAGAAAATGAGCTGAGCAAATGTTGTTTGAAGTGGAAAAGAAACCCCTGCTGATATTCCCATAGAAGGTATCAGATACCTTTGATCAGCCAGGAGTTTGTTGATAATCAGTATGGACTGGTTGCATTATAAAGGGCCGTGTTTCAGCAGCTGGCAGCCCTGCAACTTCTTCTGCAATAAAGGGTGCATAGCAGCAGCAAAATATGTCTCTAAGAGACTGAAGACCAATCTGCTCTGAGAACTTCTGGTCAACTGTAGAGTTCACCTGGATTTTCTAAGGCTTTGAGCAAATTCAGCAATTCAAATAGGGCAACTCAGCTACTGAGACCTGGGCTATGCAACACAGCTTCAACCTGACTCAACACATGGGAACAGGATCAGCAGCTGCTGTTTTCAGAAAGAGCATCAACTTTGCAAAGGCCTATACTAGCCTGGCATGCAGCAGCAGGATTTAGGACACCAATTTGTGGTTAGTCACAGAAAAGACAGGCATTTAGTTTCAAGCTAGTCAAAGAAGGCATGAATTCAGCAGGGAGCTTTAGGATAGGGCTTAATCTCTACGTCATAATACATGCTAAGCTGTTTAAGTGTATTTGGTGCAATTACATCCAATTAAATACTTGGAAATTAGGTTCCCTGTCTTCAAATATCATAGGCCCCTGCTTTACAACAGAATTGGCACCGACTGACTTGTGTAATTTAGTCAAGACTCCCAGGTCCCACAGACCACTCCCTGAAAGATTCCTGTGCCCAGAACACATTTGAAGATGGACAAAAGAGGGATGTCTGCACAGTCTCACCAGCATGGAAAAGACTCAAGGGATGATCACGGTCGTTTACACCAAGGAAAAATTTATGTTGGTGTATTTACTGCTGAATCTGCAAAACTTCTATCTAGCAAATGGAGAAGAGAGCTTTGGTGTGCAAGCACACCACCAAGACACTCAGTGCCTTTCTGTCACGAATTCTGCATTTTGATAATTACAGACTTCAGTCCTGTGTGCAGCCTGCCCTTTCCTAACATTTTCAGCCTTCCAGTGGGTTATATAACTGTTTTATTTTTTTTATAAATAGGATTAATATATAAAATGTTTTAAGTGCAATAAACACAGAAAAATATAAAATGTTTCAAGCCTGTGGCTGTCTCCCAGCGTTTTACCCATTTTCTGTATCACCAGATCAGGGTGAAGGAAACACAGAGCGATGCTTCCAAGCAGGCTTGTGAATCCAAGGATCAGCTATTCTTGTGACCTATGAGAGCAGCCAACACACACCCAACATACGCTGAGAGCTTTTGTTCATATACAGAGAAAACAAAGGACACACAAATTCGCTACTCTTTCCTATGGGAAGATTGCACAGAAAGAGAAAGTTGCCAGCTTCCAGGGCACAGTGCATTTCTCGAACTGACATTCACATGGTGTCTCCAAACTGATTTGTTGTGAGACTAAACACCAGGACTAAATGCTGAAACTCGGGTGGTATTGGGGACAAATCTGTAGAACCACAGCCACACTCTACTACAAGCATTGGACTGTAGTACGAGGACAGTTTGAACGGTATTTTCCCCCATCCCCCAAAATACACACTTCAAACAAGAAAGCAGTCCAACAGTTTTCTAAGACACAAGAACAGGACGCTAGTTTAGTCCTTCAGAACAAGCTGTCTGTCTCCGTCAGGGTTGTAGCAGCCATCCTGCACCAGAAATCAGCCCAGGCTTTGCTCTTCTCCCTCCCTTACCTTATTCCTGTTACAATTCAAGGGCCTCTTATTTCCCTGGTGGTTTCTGACTACATTTTCTTTCAAACATTCAACTTTTCATATTTTTTGTGTTGCTGTGGCAGTCTAAATGTCTTTTTCTTCGTGTTGTTGCAGTTTTCTCACAATTTCCCTGAACATCTGCAAGACAGCCCATCTGGGTTGACACAGTGTGAGATGAGGCAGACAGGCATTGCCAACAAAGGGCTCCCACTGCAGGGAGTGGGCTGTTGGAATCAGATGTTTTCCAAGACGTCTATGGGGACAAAGCCTTTCTTCTTCCCGCTGTATACCTTGATAAAGCCATCGTGTTCCTTTTCAGAAGTCACACAAATCTGAATACAAAAAAGGTATCAAAATGTTAAACTCTTTGCCATGATCAAAGACACAAATTATTCCAGGGTATGTATCAGGCAGGCTAGACATCCTGCTAGTTACGTCTATAAGTAGAACAATCCCTGTTGGACTCTCATTGCTTTGATAAGAATCTCAGACTCACATATTTAGAGACTTACCTTTCCCCTATCTCCCTGAAGTGCCACATAAGCATGAGAGATATCAAAATTTTTAAGGACTTTGCGGTGGATAAAAGATTTTGAAACTTAATGTTGACTTCAGCCTACTGCAATGATCATGCTGAAGCTGTCTGTGTATGAGAAAAATGGGTATTTCAGATCGTGAGCTATCTGACTCCCTCAGCACCTAATGGTGAAAAGTAATCAGGGGTCCTGGTAGCAGCTGATCTGAATGCAAGCATATTTTCTTTTGCATGTTAAAGGAGCCCCAGTACTTCTGAGACAAGCAGCGGATTATGATATTTACTCAGCCCTCGCACCTGCCTGTTTTGGATACCAAAGTGTGTGACCCAAATCCAGCTCTTTGAGAGTGTTTCCATAACACCTGCTCCACAGGGAAGCAGTCATGAAACCATGTGGTCTTTATAACAGCACAAATATTACACTGTGGTAAAGACTTTCATTTCCTCCTGACCTCTCTCATCTCAGGCATTTCCACTTTAAGGCCCTTCTTGAAACATCTGGTAATGGCTGAGCCATTTGAAAGCCTAGGGGCACAGGCACATTAGACTGGGCACAGCACCACACCAAATAAAGACTTGTTTTCAAACATCTGTGCCAAAGAACTATATATTTCCTACTAGTCAAACAAGGTTAAAATATAGCTGGAAAACTGACAGTCCTATTGAGACCACTCCACACACTGATTTCTCATGATGTCAGCGCCAGCCCTCTATCTGGACTAACACTCATCTCTGTCTGATAAGTATTTACAATGTTTATTTACAATAATTCACAGGATATGAAATGAACAAAAATAGCTCTAATGTATTCCTGGATAAATCCATTTCAGCATTACTATTATGGGTGACACCTAAATACCATGTCTGAATTCTAGGCCAGCTTGTCCTGTTGCTGCATAAAATTTACTAGCAGCACTGATGCTGCCAGAAGGAAACGAAAAGTTATAAGAAGGTGGTGAAGCTGCTTCACATTTACCACTTCTAGTGTTTGTAAATAGGTAGGTGGATCTCTGTACCTGCAGACAAAGTTTTGGAAAGAAAATGGACTCATTAATTTTCTTACTTATCCTGCCTACTCAACACTAATGGAATTGGATCCCTGGGGCAGAATGACTGAGCACACCAACAGGGCTGACATGCAATTAGAAAGAATAATGTATTGTTGTTTGGGCTAAATCATATGGAAAGCGTGGGAGAGGTCTAGAATTGATGCTGTCTAGTTTAGGTTCTGTTGCAAAACAGCCAAGCTCATTTATGTCATGAATTCCCAGCACAGCATCTGCTTCCTCTGCAGTCCCATCACCATTCAAAACAGAGAGTGCAAAGCACATGGACAGTGAAAGATGTTTCTAACTACTGCTTTCTGTTGGTCTTTGTCCCTGAGAAAGAAACGATGAGAGAAAAAGCCTGCAATGAAGCACAAGACTAAGGGTGGCTAAGTATGGAAGACTATCCAAGTGTGGGAAGGAGCATTAGTTGCAAAGTTCCCCTTTTCAGTTGATCCCTACTGCCATGAGCCTTTGCACCTTCTCCATAACTAAAGCTGAATGGTTAAAAGGAGTGATTCACTACATCACTGCATTTTTCTCCTAACTGAAGATGTCTGCAAGACTTCTAGCTTTTTGATAGAATCCCCAAAATTACCACATCTCCAGCAGGTCTACATTGCTCACTAAACCTGGTGCAATTTTTTGCTTAACCTCTCTGGTGCTGTGCAGAACATACTGCAAGAACAGAGTGGTTTCCCCTGTTGTCTTGTATTGTCAGCAGAATGATTTGTGGATGAAAGAAAAATACTGAGTTCTCTGAACACTGTTTTTCTTTGTTTTTGGAGTGAAAAATATGGCAGATTTCTTCTATTTTCAGTGGAATGAGGTATTATTTTTTTTGTTTTTGCTTATTTGAGTGCCCCTTAATATCAATGCGTCCTGTGCTACAGTGGTAACTTCAGATCTTCACTGGGCATGAGGTGTACAATGCCTTTATGTGAGAACTCTACATTCCAATATCTGAATTCTCCCAAATTCCAGCTAAAATTCTCTCATGCTAAGACACTAAGCCTTGCATGTGCCAGACCCCAGATGGCAGAGTTTTTTCTCACTACTTTCCAAGGAAGATTAGAGTTCAGGGGCAGAGTAAACTTGGCCACAAAATGTCACACTTTCATAATCCTGTGCCACTCAGGAGGTCTCCTGGGTCTGTGACAGCTGCTGGAACTTTGCAAAGCCCTGGAGCTGCTCCAAATTCTGCACTCTTCAGAGAAGACTGAATAAAATACCATCTATGGCCACTTCTGCTCTCATCCCTTTATGTATGCTGCCACGGATTTCACTCACAAGTTGTATCCTGGAGATTTGGCTCTTGATTTTCTTACATAGGTGTAAATTCAGAGTAATCCCGATGAGAACATGGTAGCATCCAGAGTTTTGGATTTCACCTGATGGACCAGCTGTTTTTGAGGATTAGCCTTGATGAGAGATGGCAAAGATGATGGTTGTGAAGGAATGAGGTGCCACAGGTACCAACAAGTGGTTATGGTTTTCTGAATTAAATTGGAAACTGCTTCAAATGGCAGCTACTCAGGCTGGCATGTTTTGGGTGGCAAGCTGCTGGCCTGACCACAAAAGTGAGCCACAGAAACCACTCTTCAGTGAATTTGGTTGGAACACAAAGGGGGATGGTTGGGATTTTCCCCCTGCACTTTGGCTCAAGAGATTAGTAGTGGAGTAAGCCACAGGGCAAGAAACCACATCTCAGGCTGTTTCTCACTCAAAAAGTTATCTTCAGAATTCTCTGAAAGTGGGATCTATAAAGTTACTTCCCCATTCTTTCATCTCATTAGCTTTAAAAAGTTAGTAAAAAAAAACCCCAAACATTCAGATTGTGACTATTGTCTGAACTTGTCAACAGCTGCCCTGAGAATTTTTTATCTGTCAGTCAGCCCTGAGCAGGTGGGGGAGATGAGCAATTAGGAAACTGTCCTTTGACCTGCATGGTCATTCCTGTTCTAAATCCTGTGCTTTGAATTTGGGCTTAAATGGCCAGTTCTCTCTGGGAGTAATTTTGAAATTGCCGTAGCTTTTTGCAGCTCTTCTTTCTTCCACATAATTAACCCATGTGACAGCCACAGACTGGTTCTGATGAAGTAGGACTTTGGTTATGAGGGCAGTACAGTTTCAAAAGCTATCTTGGAGCCCATAGAGAGTGCCAGGTCAAGAGGTCCACAAGTTCAAGTCTTCTGTTTGCAAGAGTGACAGCACAGGGACACTGTGAGCTTCTATATCTGCTGCTGCCAGTGCACCAAGGTCCTCGCCTGTGTGAGCCTTGGGATGGAAATGCTGAGCAGTTCACTTTCCATACCCATAGAGACATAGTGCAAATGATGATGAAGGGTTTTGTATCAGTTGTTTTACTAACTTCTGGACAGGGAACACGGTCTTGTTTTACCCATATCACCTAAGGTTTCAAAGAAGACCTGGACTAGACTGGATGATCTGTGCCCTTGTTTTGGACTCTTGCAAATATTCTGTGCCACTCAGCATCCCTGAATGAATGGGGACACCCATCCCTTCTCATTGACTGATGTCCATGAAAATCAGAGAGAGCTGGAAAACGACCCTGTTCCCTTTCAGCCTAGCTGTGAGGTGCAGCACTTAGAGATGGGGAGCACATGAAGATCTGCAACATCACTTTCAGTGATGAGTTTGCCTTTTAAGTGTTCTAATTTGAATGCATAAGTCACTGTGATGAAACTGGTTTTCAAAGGCAGCTGAGTCATGCTCTTAGAAGCTCAGCTTCTTTTACAGGATCACAAAAATATGGGGAGATAAAGTAACTCCTAGCAAATGAGGTGAAAAGCCAGGTAGAACAAAGCAACCAGGCTAATCAGAAGACCTGAGAGAGGTGGATTTCCTGTCTTCCTGTCCTCCAATCCTGCCTTGTTATGCCCAGCCTTGTGGATATGAGACATTTGTAAAAAACCCATCACAAAAAGTTGCACTGACTTCTATGTAAATTCACAGTGCACTCTGGATGAGGTAAAGAGCTTCTGATTCCCAGTTTGCTACAAATGCCATGGTTTAGGGTAATTTCTGTTGCTCAAGATCACTTCCACAATTTAAAATCGATTGTTGTTATTTAAATACAAAAAGCCCAGCTCTAAACTAATTTGTGTTAGTGTGACTGTAGGTGTCAGAGGCAGCCAGGTGTGAGTAGGATCTTTTTCAATGTAAAAACAGACATTCAAACAGCAGATTATTTTGAATTCTTTAAAAATAAGGATGATCAAACACTTTAAAGGCATTTTAAGAGATGCTTTTCCAAATATTGATCATATATTAGATATTGTAATTTTTTTTTCTTTTGTAAATAGAGGTCAAATCAGAGCCTGTTGTCATGCAAAGAAGTATTTGTATAATGTTTGGTAATGAATTTGGGTAGTCTAGGGCAGAAGTTACAGGCTGGGGAAAATATTATATATGTACAAGTGATGATACAATCAGAGTTGAAAATGATGCAGTTCATATTATTTGTGAGAACAGCTGGAAAGTGTGGAAACCCACTGAAATTGGTCAGATTTGGTTTCCTTATTGATAATCTTGATTTACTGATGACAGGGGCTATGCCTGCCTACATCCTACAGATCCCTGATCGAGCCTGGTGGTGCCCAGTCATTTTCTGAACTGGTTTGAAACTCAAAAATCAGCCAGTGAACCTTAAATTCCAAGATGCTGCCATCTCTGAAGCAGTACACTTTTTATCCTCCAGCCTGGGTTTCGTATTGTGTAGTGAAATTTTCAAGGGATCCTTTGTGAAGATTAGCATGTGCATACTGCTCAAGATGGGTGAACAAACTGTGGTTATTCTTCAGCCCTCTCCCTGAATATTGGTTTTGCCAGAAAGGGTGCATGAAGCTTAAACTTCAAATGTTATTTCCATGGCATGAAACCAAATGATTGTGGAAAAAGTATCACTCACTGTGCCTCAAACTTTGAAAGTATCTCTGCTTGTATCTTAAAGTGGCTTTTTCTAGGATAGCCATGTAGGTTTGTTGATATGAATTTATTGCCTTTTGCCTTACAAGAGTAGACTCTTTACCCAGAAAAATTCATATAGGGCATGAGAGGACAGAGACCTGAAGAATAAACCATGGGAGGTATCAAGCAATATAAAGAAAATTATATTGGATCAGTTTTTTTCTTAGTGTATCATCCTTGCTTTCATTGTCAGAATGGTTCTGTGCTCTTTTTAGACCACATGGAAAGTGACTCAGTGAAGTAACTTTGCCGTCCTATAGTCACAGGGATTTATTAGACCAGTTAATGAGTTTTTCTAGCTAAAGTGAGACTTGACAGGAATAAGTAGGGATGAATAATCTCCCCTGCTTGCTAATCTGGAAGAAGTCAGTGCTTTGCACATAGTACACGTATTGCATTCACAGCAGTCTGAACACTGTGCCTGGAGACAGGGAACATGGCTGATGACATTCCACAGAAATTCCCAACAGACCAAAAGACAAACAAAAA
Organism: Melospiza georgiana; assembly: GCF_028018845.1. NCBI lineage: Eukaryota > Metazoa > Chordata > Aves > Passeriformes > Passerellidae > Melospiza > Melospiza georgiana. The sequence goes on from NC_080430.1 coordinate 48,761,427, forward strand.
AAATTGTGCCTAAGTTTTCCCAGAAGTCCCATTCAGATAACTTTGTTTTTGCCATGCCTTCCCCTATTGCACCTCTCTCTCTGCTTCATGTGTAAAACAGTGGAGAAATAAAGGCCAGAAAATAAGAGAAATGGCTGAAGAAAGAAGAAAGGAAATTTGACTTTGGAAATATAAAATAAATTTTTTAAGTAAAAAATTCTCAATAACAATTAATCTTTTTTTTTACAATAGGAGTTTATCCACAGTGAAGGCAGAGTTGTTTTTTATAAAAAAATATAAAAAATTGTGCCCAGTTTGGAGGGAAGCAGGAAGCAGATAAGTGTCCATGGCCTCACTGGGGCAGTCCCACTTGGAAATTACTCAAAATGACCTTCAAGCTACTTAAATGTCCCCCTTTTGTATAATTCGTGTGAGAGAGGAGCAGGATCTGTTTGCTATGCTCCTTTCCTCTCACGTCTCTGCATTCATGTGTTTGTGCAGTCTGATCTCTGCCCCCTGTTTCACAACAAATATTTATTTATTTCTTCCTCTGAAGCCTCTCCCACATGGAGCAAGCAGCAGACAGCATTGATATTCAGCCTCAGTATTTGTGTGGGCTTGAGATAGAGCTGAAAAAGTTTTTTAAGGAAAGGAGGCAGTAGGGGTACAGGATCTATTCATCCCTTTCTTTACCTCCTGCCTTGCCAGGGAGGATGAGGCACCCTGACTCCGAGCTCCCTTTGTGATGCTATTGTGAAAGAGGGACAATAGGATGGTCCTTGTGTTTAGATGAAGCTGCCAGAGCTGCCCACCTGGAAACTGAGTTTTTGTGAGAACTGAGGGAAGCAACTGGGCTCTCACTGCTTGCATCAGCAGCCATGCTGACAGAGATGATCTGGTACACCCACTAATGAGAAGTGACACAGATCTTGACCATTCCCTCATGCTGGCATGCCATGTTCCAACACTACCATTTCCTACCTTTGCCCTTGTGTATTGCTTATTTTAGAACATAAAGCCTCCAAAAGCTCTTGTTCTGCTCTGGTAATATTTATTTTTTTTCTGTGTGTACAGAGAGAAAAAAATTAAAAGAGATGTTGGGTAAAAAGAACGTAAGAACTTTCTTTCTAGAAACTGCAGAGCTGCCCAATGTACTATGTGTACAGGGGCAGCTAAAATATACTCTGGGCACTGTATTTCTGTGCCTTCCTTAAAAAGCTGTGTGCACCCAAGGATTGTTAGCACTTTTATGTTTTGCTATGCCCACAAATCAGCAGCAGCCAAGCTGTAAGTTAATATTATCCACCAGTGCAGTGAAGCATTAAAGAAGTTCTGTATGGAAAAATCTACAGCCAGTCCACACTGGTTCTGACTTCTTCTCTGCTTTATTAAAATCAGTGGCTGTTCAGGTTATGAGGCAAACCATTTCTGGTGATGTGACACAGTTGCCACAGGAAAGGGCTTTGCAAGGTGCAGTGAGAAAATCTACCTTTCTATTGCATCCAGATTTCAGAGAACTCAAGCTGTGTGTGCCCTTAGTATGTCATCATCCTAATTAGATGAGCATATGCCACAAACCTGTCCCTTAATGCAGGTTTTGGGTCATGGCTTGTGCCTAGTGAACCTATCTGAAGGACAAAAATAGAAGGAGTTGCTGAAAATACACCTGGGTGAATGGACCCTGCAAGTCTTCACTGTATGTATGTAGTACCTAAGCTCACAGGAGCACTTAAAGCTTAAAATAAATTACAGTCTGTAGAAAGGGTATTTAAGTGGTGACAGACACAAAAAAAAGGATTAAATACACCTTGCAACTGGATAATAAGTGTCACATTTAGGATTTACAGCTTTGTGTCATGCTGTCTTAACTCTCTTCCTGTTGAAGCAAAGACAATGGGCTGTGTTTAGATCTTTAGGTAAGTTAGGATCTGGAGAGGGAGGCACTATCTTTTATTAGATTAGCTCTACTAGTGGGGAGAAAACCACATCATTTTTCTGGCACTCAAGGTCTACTGCTAAGACTCTGTGTTCATCTCTCTGAAGTCAGTAAGAGAATGAGAAATATATAAAGTAACACTATGAATGTCTGTGAAACTGAAAATTCAGGCTATGCTAGGCATCAAGTATGTGTTTGCACAAGGCAAACACTGCACTTAACTGGCTACTAGACACTGTTACCATTAAAATAATAAACCTTCTAAAACTGCAGTAAAAACATCTGCCTGTCCTCATGTTGCATAATTTTCCCTTCAGTCATTGGTAAGACTGCTGGATGCTCTGGTGAGTCCAGTGAGTGTCCAGCACAGAGGATCTTACCTGGTTCTCTTTCAGAGTTATCTGTCCCTGTTCCTTGCAGCCAATGAATGTCCTGATACACCTGTAAATCTTCTCGTTTTGCTGCACCCTCTGAACAAAGTTAGCAGGAAAATATCCAGTTCTGTCATCAATTCTCCCCTATGAAGGAAACATATTGATAGAAGAAGATTGTTAACAGTAGAAGCTCTAATACAATTTCAGTATTGAAAACAAGATATTTTTCCTTTTGGAAAGAAAACAGATATAAAGTGATTATCACATACCTTCCACCAGTCTTCATTAGAGTCTTCCAGAAGTGTAATCATATCTCCTGGCCTGTGATTAGAAGAGGAATAGGATGTAAGATGACTTACATAATTGTCATGTTGAATCAGCTTTCACAATTCCCTTCTAATAGGAAGGTGGTCCTCACATGGTTATTTGTTTGAGTGTTCACTGAAGGTAGACCCAATAAGGTGGCAAGGCTTTCTTCAGTCACACATGTTAATGTAGAAAGGCAGTCTCTGTATCTTGGGGCTAGATCTATATTTTGAGACAACATCTATGGACTGGAAGTTTTGCTTCCTGTTTTTTAAGGAACTGTTTAAAATACAGTCCCTCTTTATTAAACACATTATTGCTTTATTTTAAGACATTTCACACTGTTGGGACACACTACTTCATCATCTGTGTTTTCAAGCTGTGATTGCAGAAGGAAAGCGACAGGAAAATAGATCTATTTTACTGACAAAGGCAATTAGTCAGCAGGGATATAATTCTGCCCAAGAATGTCTTTTTGATTTGAATGGGACATATTTACCTTTCTGATGTGTGGTGCTGAGTTGTAATTGCTAAGTATCAGCATCCAGCTGACTAGTTCCAAAGCAGAACTAGGAGAATAATTTGGCTGGAAACACTAATAGCAAAATTTGCTAAGATGATTTTGTGCAGGTAGTTGAACAGTTATTTGACCTTTTCTCCCCCACTGGTGGCACTTCATCAACATTCCTACATACTTATAATAGTGGTATGTTGTAGAAATTAAGTGAGAGACTATTTCCAAAGGGATTAACTCCAGAAAGCGCTGTCTGCTGGATAAGAGACATTTTGTGATCCTAATAAAATTAATTGTTGACCTCTAATTATTCAACCTTCCCTGTTAGGCTCAGTGTATTGTTGAGGTATCATCACAAGAGCCTGTAAGCACATCTGGAGCATCTGTTATGGTGGATAACAGGTCCAATTTAACAGGCTTTTTCAGAGCATGCTTAGAAAATGTGGATCTGTCCAGCATGCAGCTGGAGGTGTGGTCAGTGGTGGGCATCCTTGGTCCACTTTCCAAGTGGCTATCATTGCTGCTGACAACTGGAGAAACAGGCATTTAGTCTTCTAACCGTGCAATCTGAAACAGGATTTTTTTTCAAGCCCTCCTCGAGACCCTGCTTCAATGTGTTTGGAATAATTAAATGTTACTGAGGTGAGGAAGGAAGCTAGAGAAAATGGACAATTTGGTATCCCAGTGGAAAAAGATTTTTTTTTTTCAATAGGAAAGAATATATGAATCCTTTGCTGCAGTTAATATTTAGTATAAACACTCAAATAGGTAACAGGCATTGGAGCTGTTACACTTAAAGGAAAAACAATTTCAACAAGAAGGATTTAGAGAGCCTTGTCCAACCCATACTCCTCAGCCTGGTTGTTAGAAAATAACCCAGAAAATATAAATTTATTTGGCTGTCAGAGAAAAATGGCAACAGAACCTAAAGTCTCTCCCTGTCACTTGCCTGAGCACAGAGAATTTCAGGTTGAAAGCCTGTTGATTTTCTTTTTCCTAGAAGAGAGCTAATATAAATGTCTTTAATCTCCAAAAAGGACTCAAAATAGAAATCCCATCTGGACCTGTTATTCTTGCACCCTAGATTTAGGCTGCTAATCTCTGATAGGGGCTAACCCACTTGGTTCTTACTACTAGTTGAAATAAGTGAGATCTCATTTTTTCTTCCGTAAATCACAGCTTTGGATAAGTTGTCTGCTCTACCTCAGTGATAGGAGGTGGCAAGGTGGCAAGTCCCTACAGGGACTCCTGTAGGTCCCTTCCAACTATTCTATTCTATTCTATTCTATTCTATTCTATTCTATTCTATTCTATTCTATTCTATTCTATTCTATTCTATTCTATTCTATTCTATTCTATTCTATTCTCTGCAGTGTCTGAAACATGGTGTTGCCTGTCTTCAGGATTCTCTCTGGTAATGTAAGGCCATCTCTTAGAACAAGTGTAGTACTCCAATGTCCTACTTTAATTATGCTAGAGCACTGGAAAATCCATCTGACTGCTCCTGCTGTTAGGGAAGAAATCCAGGTTGTGACAAATTCAAATTTCAGCTGAAATCAGGGCTACACATCTTCACTGCAGTAATCTGCCATTCACTGTATCCTCTCAGAGATGAGCTGAGAAATCTGCCCTAACTCTTCCTTTCAGCTCAGGTCCTTCCCCAGCTACTTGCCTTTGGTATGATGGAGCTGATCAGTGCCTGGCTGGTTCCCAGCTTGGGTTCCCAGGACAGAGCTTGACAACATTGCTCTACTGAACCCACCTCCAGCTAAATGGGAATTCCTGCAACAGAGTTGCATCCTGCCTGGCTCTGCAGTAACAAAACAACATTACCAGCTATTGGGCATCCCTTATGGAACAATGTTAACACAAATATTACTGAATTTCTGACCAAGGGACAAACAGCACTGCTGTGGTCGAGTACCACTAGTCTAAATCCTAGCTGGTATCCCTGGAAAGAGCCTGGTGTTCCATGAAACAGAACGTTTCAGACCACAGGCTGCTTTTTCTCCTAAAATGTGGAAGAAGAAGATTTTGAAGGTTGATGTGTTTTCTGGATTTCTGTGTCTGGGTGAGGATGGTAGTCCAGTGCAGGCTTGTCTGAGAGATTTTCTATGTCATGGAAGAAATGCACAAGATGGAATACACTGCTAAAGAGCAGGATGCAAAGTGGAATCTTTCAAGCAGAATAGCTGGCAAGTTGCACTAAAGTTTGCCATGTACTGTGGTTATTTCCTGAAGAGACATTCCTAAATTAATGATCAGGAAATGCCATTAAAGGAGAATGATAGGAAAACTTGTAATTTCTGCATTACATCCCCCCCTTTAGTTCCAGAGCAGTGAGAAGGCACAGCTGGGAACAGGAAAAAGGCTTTCAGTGTTGGAGAGGCTGAGGAGAGGGACATTTCTCTATCAATTCCCTAAATTCTGTGGCACATGCATGATTATTTTGATACAGGGATGCCTTGAAGACAGGTGACATGTTTCGAAGTAAGAACTCCAGCAAGACCATGCAAAATGTGAGCGGCATGAACAAAATAATTTCAGTGAAAGAAAAGATGTCCTTTTGCTTCACTGGGCTTGGATTGGACCTTTTAATGCAAGCAACTGATGCAGAACTGAGGAAGTAAGTGCTAAAAATAGCAATTAACAAGGTTATTTTGCAAAATTCTCACTGAAAACACTGCCATCCAGCAGCTGGACACCATTCTCTTTTTTCAGACACAACCGAATAAGAGGGAGGATCAAAGAGGACTGGTAAAGTTTTTAGCATTAACATGAGAAGTGGTGGAGAATTCCTAGCTGAAAACTTCTGATTGAAAAACAAAGCAGCTGAGAACATTTTATAGCTGAAAGCCATCTTGCTCCTAAAGTGATATAAGTGTTTTTGAAACTTTTAATCTATTGTATCCTTTCCAAAGGAATTGGTCATCTGCTCTGTTTAACTGTAAGAACATCTTTGTATTTTAATGGCTTCATCTATAAAAGTGTATATTAAAAATGTCAGAAGAAACTCTCCCTTCCTTAAAGTCATATATGACCATTAGTGCAAATGTGTAAAATCAACTAATATTTTGGAGTTTACCTCATCTCCAAGTCTTCATTTTCTTGTGGTACAAATTTGTACAAGGCAACATAGGTGTTCATTTGTAACGTGCTTTTATAAAATGGTCCCTTTAAAAAAAAAAAGAGAAAGAGAAAATTTAAATATCTGCTCTGTAAAGGAATTTGGTTCACTTTGTTACAGACAGAGGAACCAGAACCTGATCTTACAATAAATTATCCGGAATCATCTCTCTGCTCTCACAGCTTGGAGGACTATGGCCCAGGTACATTGCAAGCCATTAAGGCAGTAACTATCTCAATTTAGAAAGAAGATTATTTGAACTCGAAGATCAAATTCCAGGCTTCCAAAGAACACAAGCAAAAATTTACACTGGCTGCTCTTTGGGACAAGATCTCAAAAATGAGTGTGTATTTTTTCTCTCAGTAGTACATATGGTAGCTCTTACGAGCCCAGTAGTGTAGTATTGGCATTATGTAAGGTGTCTAGTCTACAGTTCTCATTATGGATGGGGCTAGAATTGTACAGTGCACAGGCCCAAATTTAGAGCAGGAAAATAACTTTTTAAAAGTGATGTAATTATCTGAAATCTTTTTGTGTTTGGTTTTCAACAGAGAAGACTGGCTACTCTCTCTTCTCACTTTTTCCACTGTTAATCTGGGGGAAAAGAAAGAAAAAAAGGCAGCTAAAGCAAACACTAAATAATTTTCAAAATCAAATCTGTGATTTTGACATTATGGGAGTTCTATTGTAATTACATGGCCTGCACACTGGATCTTTTGCATTCCCAAATCAATTTGCAATAAGCAGAAAAACATAAGGTGATGACAAAGGATAAACCAAAAAGCCATCCAGTAACATGTATTGCTTCCAGCTGTGGCCAGTGGCCCAGAAATGGTGTAAGAACATGACTGTCAGGTATCAGTGACCTATCAGACCTAGTCAACGTCCTCAGACAGCCATAAAAACAAGAGTTTTACATGACTTCCCATTACCATTGCGTCATCACAAAATTTATGCTCATACCGGGGAATGTATACTTTTTGGTTCTTCTCCAAAGTGTTCTGTGCCGTTTTCAGAGTATGTAAACACTGAAATAAAGAAAACACATGACATTTAAGGAGTAGTTTAAGACTCTTCACCTAAACAGGATCACCTGGATTTGTTAATCTCTTCCCTTTCTCCCTTATTTTCTTTGAGTCCTTGTGGTCTCCTCTGAGCCCTTCTACACTCCCAACAAAACCTCAGATGTCATTGGCACATGACACAATCTCTGTCCTCCAGAATTTACAAGTGTAACAAACAAACCATTTTGATCAGATGAATGACCACAAGTACAGCACTATGAACAGAACCCAGGTACTGTAAGTGCATTACTATTTAAAGCCCAGCAGGCTTTTTCTCACGTTCAGTACTGGATTGTCATGTGTAGGATAAGCAGTATTACCATTTTAAAGCACCTGCAAAAGCTGATGATAATATATGAGAAATATTGGGAAAGTTTGTACGCAAAACCTCTTCCTTCCCCTCTTTGACCTCTAACTCCAAGCATTTGATAGCCTTCTTTGGCCCCTCTCTCCACTAGTCCATGAAGTACACTGGATACACTACTTCTCCCTCTGAATTTACAGGAGGTAACTGAATTGTTTTCAAATCAGGGTAGGTAAACTCAGACACAGGCCTGTAGATGTAAAAATTTGCTTTTAAGTTACTAAATCAGAAACTCATAGAATAAGACAACAGTCACAGCACCTAATATACTTGCTAAGTAATCAGTTACCCTCTGTTGCAATTAATTAATGAGCTGACTGATACGTGTTCTCAGTTATCTCCCTAGAAAAAACACTGTGGCTTTATCCTTTTGACTGAATTTCCCCTTCACATTTTTAAGAATTGCCCAGTGTTTCTTGCTTCTCGATGAGAATGTGATTTTTTTAACAGCTGGAATCTTTGAGCAATTAGAACCATCAAAGTCTTCTGCTACCATTTACTTCTATAAGTGTTTTGAGGAGAAGCTGGACTTTATAGCCTCTAACAATTTGGCAGTCTCCAAAGTGGTAGTATCAGGTGACTTGGGGGTATTTTCTTTTTGTTTCTCTGTCATACAGTTACATGATTTAGGGGTAAAAAAGAACAGAGAACACCAATCCTCTGAATTTTTCTCCTGCTTTTTCACTTGCTTGTCCTTTACTTCATTTACACATATTTCTTGGACTAGTCTACATGGTAGTTGACAACCTAACAGAGTCTGTGGAGAAGCTTTATGAAGGAAATAGTAAGGTTCTTCGATAGAAGAGAGTTGTACTTGGATATTGAAAAACATGACAGTGTTCTTGCAACAGATAAAAGACAAGCACACGGCAGCCACAACATGAAAGATTTGGTACAAAGTGACAGACATTCATGAGCACACACATCTTCTCTGACAAAATGTAAGACAATGTTGTAGTCATAAAGTTCAATCTGTGAACGTGAAGAGAGCATGTGAGCTGATACCTGCCACGCTTAGGGTGAAAATGTCAACACAAGTTGTGTCTGGCTGTCCTGACCACAGTGTACCTGAGGCCTCAATATGTTCCTCAACAAGTCCTGCTGCAAAGGAGTCTGACCCTGCAGACTATCATAGATATGAGAATGAAAAGCTAAGAAATAAACCCAATTTACTGCATCATTAATATAGGGGTATATACACGTCTGGCATCTGTATGAAGGGGTTTAAAGTGCTGCTATTACAGATTGGCAGGGTTTAAGTCCTACTCAAATCACTATGTTTTGCTTTTTATGTTCAGAGGAACAGGAGTTAGGAGGCAAACTGAAGATGTTCTGGTGAGAATTGAGTTGGGTAACCAGGAGCCTTTTGGACTTGCAAAAAGTCATTCACTAAACTAAACTAATAACTAAAAGTATTTCAGCCTCCTGTCTGGAGTAATTCCTGTTTGGTGACAGAAAATAAAGCAAGTTACTAATGTACAGCCTCGTGAACTGTGGAGCTGACCCAGCACATGGGGAGGTGGCTGAAATGTGTCCTTGTGTTGGCTGAGAAGCGGTCTTCAAAACTGGGCTTGCAGGGAGGATATCCCATATTTGATTCAAGGGGAAAGTGCTCAAATCACTGTTGATAACAGGCTCACAGATGTCACCTAAAGTACATTTTGGCTATTGGAACAGATAGTAGGTCACAGCATGAAAGAGTCTAACTGGCTTAGAGGAGGCTGATGGGCTGGAAATTAGGTATGCCATCTCGCAGTTGTAAACTGGGAAGCTTTGCTTCATGGGATTTATGCCAGGGCCTGAATGAAAGAATCTCCCCTTGAAGTTGTTGTCATAGGAGTTCTACAGGGAAAACTACATGGCCATGCATGTGCTGGGTCCTTTTACCCATCTGGAGGTTGTCTTTTCTGCTGTTTCCCTTTACCAAAGAGCATCAAATGTACATTTTCCCAAATACTTATTTGTAGAACAGTATTTTAATAGCAAAAATATAACAACACAAACTCAACTGGAATGGACCTGAATCATTGAGGCATTAATGTGCAACTTCCTGATAAAGCAGCAGTAGACAACTGAAGAAAAAGGAGCCATGAGTCACTTTGTAATAACATTTTGAATGTACTTATATTTTTAATCTGTGTTTAGTTTGTGGTGTCTGGATGTTAATAGGAGGCACTCGAATCTGAAAGTCATAGAGGTATGTGGTTCATATCTCCATACAACAGAAATCCATCTATTAAAAAAAAAAAAAAAAGAAAGGAAAAAACCAGGGATTTTTACATTCTGAAAAAGATTTTACCATTTCCATAGCTTGTGCAAACAGTGCAGACAGTTTATTAAAAATCTACCAAGAAGAAATTTTTGGAGTGACTGATGCATAATTTATACTCTGAGCCCCTAAAGGATGGATTGTAAAAAAGCCAGTGCTGATCAAAGGAATCGTTAATGTGCCGAGGAAGTTATTTGGAGGTTTGACACATGCTGAGTTTTTAAACTAATCTCTTTAAGTAAGTTCCTTGAATGCTTTTCTGTGCATTCAGTGAATACAGATTTCAGAGAAAAAAAGTTTCTTTGGGTTTCAGAAATGAAACTATTGACTTGCAAAGAAATAAAAAGTTATCTGAACATTCAAACAGGGTCAATTCAATCTCAAGTGGCCAGGATTAAACAATGTAGTGCAGACTGAACTCTCTATCTTTAACCAGGTCAGGTCAACTTGCACTTGCAAGACAGAAAACTTAATAAAAATTTCAGGAGAAATCAGGTAATATGGATGAGATATTCACAAAACAAGAGGAAGGAAATGACAGAACACCGTGAGGAGAGATGATAGGACCAAGAGGGGAGGAAAGGAGTAAGGAGGTGGCATAATATAGGAACAGACAGCTAAAGCTGGCCCTTCACCTACATGAATTGGTAGCAGTATGTACGGAGCACTGGGGGTACCACAAAGAAAAAAAGTTATGCTCGGTGTGGTTTGTTTTTGTTCTGTACATCTTGTGAGATTCAGCAAAACCGATTTCAGGTGCTGTTAGAGAAGTTGCCATGATGGTTTGGGCCTGAATTTGTGCTGAGCAACAACTCCTTCTGTGCATGACTTCCACTGCCATGGCTGAAATCAAGAACATGGTCACAAACACCAACTCTTGGTGGCTGAGATTTCATTACTAAACCCTTGATGCTATCAAACCAAAGCTGCAAAAAAGATTACTTTTGTACTGCAAATCAAACAAAGGAATTGGGCCATTAATATTACTGGTACATACTACAGTTGTACTGAGAAGATGCAATTATAATCAAAATTCACTGTGTTGTGTATTTGACAGACACAAAGATCTTTTATGATTAGTTTTTTGTCCCAAAGAGATTACGATATACAAAATCGCGTGGAAAAATCAAACATATGGAAAAGGAAGTATTTTTTTTTGTTCCACTTTGCCAATGTGGAAGTGAAGCATGTTAAGTCTACAGTCATGACCATGAAGCAAATATAGGAGATAGGGAATAGACCTGAACCTTGTCCAGTTGCACTTTTGGACACACCACATTAAGGAAGGTGTTGGCTTCCATTTCATCTGAATGGCAAAAAAGCATTCCCCAAATTTTTTGCACCAACTCACCCCCTGCTTTGGAAACCAGAACACTGCTAAAACCTGTCCATGCCATAACCCCTGCTCTGAAACAGGCTGCACATGGGCCTTTTCACCGTGGGGGCTGTCCTGGCCTGGGGGCACTCACCGCTGTTGCTGCGTTTTCTGCTTAGGTCGAGGGTGCCTGCAGAGCTATTGCCTTCCTCAGGAACTTCTACCAAGTCAGCTGTCTGCAGGGACAGAAACAGCACATGAGACAGGATAAATCAGAAAAAGGGACCAATGAAGTGAAATAAAACCACAGCAAGGACCTTTGGGAAACGCAGTACTTGAGTGGTGAGAGAGCAGAGCAGAGTCAGGCTAGCGGGATGGGAGGAAACATTGGATCTGATGATGCACAGCACATACCTACTGCACAGGGAGCAGTGGAAGCCCTGACAAAAAATTCCAAACCAAGTTTGGAGTCTGGAGCACAAAAGATTTCTGCAGTATAAAATAAAGTGAAAGTTAAGGAACAAAGGATTGTGTTGAGCAATGTGCTTCTCTGAACAAAACAGAATGGGCACGAGGGGATTTGTAGATTCTGCAGGTGTACTAAATAGCTATCATCCAGGGAGACTGAACACTAGTTGAAACTACTGAATTTTAATATGCCAGTCCCAAATACATTATTCAGTAAAATAACTGTAATGTAAGGGTCATTTTAATTCTGTTAAAATGCTGTAAAAGAAAGAGCTTTGAGTGTAATGAAGTGGACGAAGTCAGTCTTTAAATATCTGCCCTCACTTTCTTTTTAAACAGTCATCTGGCCAGTATGGTTAGGGAAATTGAAACCTAAGTGTTGCTTTTAGAATTACTACGATTTCTTTTCTGTACCATATTAATGTCAGTCATGATTAGGGACCCAGTGTTCCAGGGCATAGGAAAACGTGGGATGACATAATCTCAAGCCTCAGAAGTATACTCTGCATACAGATTCCTTGGTTGGGTAGTCAGCTTCTCCTTGTATAGCCCAACTGGAATTAGGAGCTGCTCCAAACAACTCTGTGCAAGTCTGACCTTAACAAAACTTCAGTCGTTGAACTCTCTACATCTTTGAAAACTAGAAAAACCCCAAAGATTGAACTTGAGTCAGGTGCTTTCTCTAATCTGAATAAATGTAAATTTATTGCAAATCATCTTTCCCAAGATTTATTTTTTTTCCAGCTCACAAATTTCAAGACACAAGAAGGATTTAATGTTATTGTATGACACTTTACAATTGTACTGTACACACAGTACAAACAAAGCTCTTTTGCTTTGCAGTCCTGTATCACAGGAACATTTCTGTTTTTGTTCAGGGAGCAGAATCTGACTTGTTTTATAGATTTTACATGTTGTTTTGTTCCCCTTTTACTAGTGTTGACAGCAAAGCTTTTTTTAGAAAGGGCTTTCACAATTTTATTTCTCCTATCTAGTACTTTCCTAGCTATTTTTCCACAAAGGAAACAAATGAACAAAGGGGTTGAAAGTAGATTTGTGCCACAGGTGTCTTGTGGCTATCTTGTTTCCCTTGCTGTTTTAAGAATATATACTTTGCTGCTCTGTTGCTCCTTGTTTTTAGACTCAGCCTTTTGCAGCAGGTCATGTTTATCTTGCATCTTGCCCAAATAGGCCACCCGAGGATGAGGAGGCATTGCAATAGCAAAGTTTACACAGATCCAGTGCAGAGCATATCTATGGATTCTGGTTGCTGGGTGGAGAAGAGAAAGACCAGCTTTGTTGAAAGACTAAGTCCCAGCTAATTTTCAGCTCATTGCTCTCATTGCTACAATATGTTCCTCAGTTTTCACATTAGCTTCATTATTGCTGATTAGCAATTAATATTATTTTGTTAAGTTCTAGTGCATATGGGATGTGTAGTGACTGTCTCTTCAGTATTTACTTCATCCAAAACCTTCTGAGGCAACCTCATTTACCCTTAATGATTTTTCACTGAATGACTACGTGACAAATGGTCTAATAAAAATGATAGGTGCAAAGCTGCTTTTGAGAGGACCTGCTCCACAAAAAACTAACAAGAACTAGATTCACATTTGCATCACCTCAAGTGCCTTTTTGTATAAATGTGGGTTGCAGAAGCACAGTTTTGAAGCAAGCAGTAGGTAGTAAATCTGGAGCATATGGCCACTTTCTTTTATGGGAAATGCAGAATCCGGGTGGAAAAATCAATGAGTACGTCCACACAGCTCAGTCATGTTAAAAATACTTTGGCTAGTTTAGAGGAAGGTGGCTGTCTCTGCAGAGAGTAGAGGCTGTCTACATGAAATGCATGCAGTAGGGCAGTTTCATGGCTGTAGGGGTAAGGTACAGCTCCTAAGCCAGTCACCTTTGCTTTTCATCACCTTCAACAGGAGCACCTCTGTTGTGCTGACCCACAGCAAGGCCTTGGACAGCTTGGACACCACCTGCAAGGTGAAGTAGTATCCCAGGTGTCCCCACATCCCTGGTGTCCCTAGAACCTTGAAGCACATTCCATCTCCCAGGGCTGGGAGTCAGCACAGCCTCAAAGCTGCATTGCTGCTTCTGCTTGGAGAGGAGCAAAGCAGCCCAGAAGTGAGGATCACTGGGGAAAGGTCGTAGTCCCTCTGACCCCTATTAACTACACATGTTTCTAAGGGCTCTGTGCCACATCCTTGTACAGCCACTGGTCAGTACCTATTCCCAGGTCACACACCAGTTTTAAAGGTCCTCATCTCCATCATTTCATTCAGGGTTATGTGTACCCTGTTTTTTTATCCTTGTCTTGATCCACAAGTTTGTGCTGGCAAAATTTATGGTTTCTCAGGTCTGCTTATTGAATTCTCTAATGTGCTCTATTTCCTGTATGCTGACACATGTTACATTCTCTCTCAGCTTCAATACCCTGGAGAAATTCCTGTAATGAGCTTGCGTTCCCAATTCTACGCCCACACCCCACCTAGTTATGATCTGCTCCCTAGAGTAAGTTGACGCAGCATTAGTGACTTCTGTGCTCGAGTTTTCATTTATAATTCAACATAAACTTTATTGATTTAGAAAGCAATAATTACATTTGTAGAAATTTTGTTTCAAAGGAAATTAAATAATTGAAAGAAAGAAATGTAATAATGTGACAGAAGGTTGAGTCACTTTGGGTTTAAAAAAAAAAAAAGGAATTAGCAAATTCCTTTTAAGGCACAAATGGGGGTGGATAGAGGACATGTCCTTTAATAAATCTCTTGCAGACTTCATTTAGTTCTTGCTTGAGTTTGTTTTCTTTCCCATCTGACATGAATTGGTGCCTGTTTAGAGTCCACCTATACCACCTGAGATTACACGTGAGCCATGTGAATGAGCATGCATTTAAATGCCAGGGAAATGCTGTAACAAATATATACAGATATTAGCATGACTTGATATTAAGCATATAAATATTTGCTTTGAGACCTGGAGACCAACTCTCATCATGTCTCTATGCCCAGTGATTTTTCTTATGAGTGTGAGCAGAAGAGGTTGTCAGATAATGTGGGCCAGATTTTTAGAGATGACAATCAGCTTTAGCCTCCAGTGGATTCAGGCGTGGTTTTCTTTTTATGGTTATTTTTTTTTGAGGTGGGGAGGGATGGCATGGGGAGGATCTCTTGGGAATAGAAGAGAACCTCAAACATAGGTGTGAGTGCCTGTTTATGAGAGGCTGAGAAGGTAGGAAATGTTCTTTCAACATCATGAAGGAGCTTCTGATCTTGTGGATCCCAATACTAGGATAAGGAAGAAACTGGCAATTTTTACCGTTGAACAAGGTATGGATATAGCAAAGGCATGGCCACGGGAACTGTCACTTCCCTTGTTCTCTACCTCTTCTGCCATAGTCCTTAGGACAGTGACTTTTATGATTGGAGGGAGTGAATGACAAACATTAAGGCTAAAACCTCCCTGTCTGGATAGATCAGCCTTATCACACCTGTCTATTTTTATTTGGGGTTTGGAGAGAGAAGCCCCGGTCTGTAATGCCTCCCTCACGATTCTGCACTGGGAAGGGGTGGAGGTCCCAGTCCCTTGCTTTGCTGCAGTAGCAGTGTCTTAATATTTTCTGGGCTTGTATTGGGATAATGTACTTTTAAATCTAGGTTCTGAGGACTCCAACTCATCGTTATCATTTGTATGAAGGGCAAATGGCCACCATCAACAACGGGCACGATGCATCTGCTCCAGCCTGACAGTTCAATATCTCAGTTACCCTTCTAAATGGATATGCAAAATAAAAAGATTAATATTTCCTTTTCCAATCTGATAAAAACAGTTTACTAATTTAATTAGTATTTTTCTCTTTTTCTCAAAAGTCATCTAAAAGATACATAAAACTTGAATTTGCAAAACTAAGAAATTTTCTGGTCCCTATATGAAGCTGAGAGTAAGATTTTAGGTTTTTTTTACGGTTTGAAATATAAGTTTTGTGAACTCTGACACAATCTCATGTGAATGATTATCTGTTGCTCCTCCACAAAGAAAACGGAAGAAAGATGTGGGATACTTACAGAGTTTCTGTTGGGAGAGTCAGACCCACTTCCAGAACTTCCCTTTTTGGTTTTCTGGGCTAAGGAAGTCCCAAAGCGAAGAGTTTCATACACAGGGTCAACCTTATTTCCACAGGCTGCAACAGAAGGAGCAAAACATGCATCATTCAATCAGTACCTTGAGGATATCTTCCTGCTTAACTTGGAGCAACACATGCCTCTACCAAGAGGTTGAGCTGTATGCTTAGAAACAATTTGAGAGACCACGCTGATAAAAAGTGAGTGTTGAACTTAATGGAATTGCTATCAATTTTCTGCTGCCTCTCTACTCCCATAAAGATCATCCTCCTCTCATCCTGGCTCTTCCATTCTCGGCCATCGCCTTGTCTCTCTTCACCCGCCATTCTCCTCCCCTAATCATCACTGGTGCCACCTATGTGTTGATAAAGAAGACAGATTACCAGGAGGTTGTAATCCATGTTTGTCTCTACCAGTGACTTCTTGGATTGCTCTCAACAGTGGCTTTCCCTCGTAGCTAGCCACAAAAATAATCTCCCATGGAAGAGAAATGGATGTCTTTGATGGAAACAAGAAAATCCAGTTCAAACTCTCTTCTACATCATGCATTCTTAGACCTCAACTTCCCTTGCGACACAAGGCTGTAGGCATGTAGAAAATGGTACATTTGTAGAGCTATGCACAAAGAGGAAAATTTTAGCCAAAGTACCGGGAAAGTGCAACAGATTTTGGATTTTGATTGGAGGAAAGCACACGTCATTTTTTAGCCAGAGTTTATTTGAAATGTTTCTATTACTTCTGATAAAAATGATGGGTGTTTTTGAGAAAGAGAAACTTAGATGAAATAATTGTAATTAATTTTTTTTAAACTGATGACAGTAAGAATGCAAATGTCCTCAGACAAGTAGTTTCAAGCGGATTGTTAGTTTTAGCTTTGATTTTTTTGCACTTCCAGGTCTGCCTGATTAGAGTACTGGTGCGGAAAAATATTTTCCAGAATAAACTTAACTTCTCCATTTCAAAATGTTTCTTTTCAGAAATTTGTTATTACAGTGAGAAGCAAGTAGTCTTTCAAGTACTCAGACAATGTGTAGACATGATCAATAAGGAAAAATATGAGGAAAGTAAGAAATATGGATGAAAAAGGACAGGAACCTAGCAGCATCCCTCAAAAGCTGGACCAGTGATTTGAATGCCCCCTGTTGTTTTGATCTCCCTGTCTTTTATCCATTTTTTCCCAGCTCAGACCCTCATTTCAATATTTCAGCGCTCCTTCACTTCTAAGTTCCTACCTTGATCTCAGGTAGTTGTTCTGATAAGCAGGGTAATTGCTAAGAGGTATGCACACAGGGTTTTGAGTGAAACACACAATGAACACACCCTGTCCTCTTCCAGCTTTGTATCTTTGAAGTGATCCTTTCCTGAGATGGCAGAAGGGCACCCAGTCACTGAAAGGAGCTGGACGGAGTCTTCCCATTGCCAAGGGAAGACTGAATGGAAAAGCAGTCAAAACCTACCAATAGGCATCACTTCTTTGATGCAGCCAAACTGTTCGTGAATGAGTAGTGGTGAGCTGTAGTACCGTCGAAACCCCTTTGGCTGGAGGGAGAAAAAGCAAAAATGAGTGAAGCGCATTGCTTGCCTTGACTGATGAAATAGAAATAGCCTCAGCTCTTTGGTTAATGGTGGAACATTGTGGTGAGGCTGGAAATTTGCCTCCTGTTGTTCAGTCACTGTGAGGTTTAGAGATCAGATGTTTATTTTTTTGCCTAGAAAAAAAACCAATTTCCTATATTTGTGTGGAAGGACGGGCTCATTTTCAGCTCTCTTTTTTCTTTTGTCTTACACAAAAGCAAAACTAATTAATTGCAGCAGAAGTGCTGAATCATTAGAGGTTCTGGGAAGTTTCCCTATCTTCTTATATATATATAATGTGAATTTGCATTGTATTGTATTTGTTAAACATGTGACTATCCTTCCCCACCCTAACTCCAAATCCTCATGCTCCCACATACACATATGTGAAACACAAGAAATTTAGAACCTTCCTACAGGTTTTTCTAAGGTTTTCTGCTGACTGACTGCAGCTTCCACTGCTTTTAAGGTCAAGAAGCTCTCTAAGCTGTTATCAGATATTCCCATAGTGCCGATGTGTAGAAAAATGCACCATAAAAACTCAAGCTATATCATTAAAGAGTACCATAATATGGCAAATAATGGTGCCTATACCGCTCTAAAAAATGTATCTCAGTTCAGGCAAAATTTTAGGCATCCGTTCAAAATGAATGCCTTGAAGACATTGGAATTTCACAAATGGTCTCTCCAATTTGTAATGTCTGCAGGCTGTGAGAACTTCTAGTCACACTGAGAAGTGAGGAAGATTTGAAGAGATATGCATATTTTCCATATCCTCTATTCAGTGTACATCAAAACCTGATAGACAACCAGTTCTTCAGGTAATGAGCTGCAGAAAGGACTGAAAAAGACTGAGGTGACTGATAGTCTTGGAGTCTTAGAGGAATAAATTCCAGATTCCTCAGCCTTTGTCTGCACCCAAGCTAAATTCAGAGCATCAGCATGAGCTCACAAAACTCCTGCGACTTTGCTGACAACTTCCTGATGTAAATATGGTCTCTCTTTTTTTGTTTTTGTAAACTAGTAACCACAAGAGCTGAGGCTGGAATCAAGACATGCACGAATCAATTAACATGGGACAATATTTGCCTTGTCCAGGGCTTGTCATTCAGCTTTTCACAGACCAACTTCCTATCTTCCTATACCAGAATGCCTCATACTAGAATTATGATTATGGTTTAGATACATGAAGACTTGGGGATGTAAACAACAATAGCTTTCAGTGAGCCCTCTTGGACAGAAAAGATCTTTCCAGTGAAAGGTGAGGTTTGTAGCACTTTTGAAGTCAGTGCTTGCATTTTCCCATCACTTAACACAGTAAAACTGTTTGGTTTTAGCTCAGTAGTCTCAAGCGTCTACAAGTCACAACAAATCTGAGAACATCTGAAACATGAATCTATGTATTATTCACTTTTCATATTCCAATTGGTATTATTCCAAGTTCTTTTACCAAAAGTAACCAGAAGGAACCATAGTCCCATAATAGTCAACAAGGTGGGTTAGAATTGTCTCAGACATAGTCTACTGCCATTGCCAACCACAAGATTTTGCTGCTTGGAAGGCAATCCAGGCACTAAAGTGCTGTGCCCTTACAGGGACAGGCGCCTCCCAGCCCCTCCTGCAGAGAGATTGCTTCAAACTCTGCTGTGTCTTACTGCAAAATATCCCTTGATTTTCTTTTTAAGGTGAATTACGTTTTTTTATTCAAGCCCTAACTGTGGAGAAAATAATAAAACATAATTTGAAGGATTTTTCATTTGTTAAACCCTACTGAAATACTATGATTAATTTATAGCATTCTTTGAGAGGTTTACACTACAGCAAGCACTGTTGAAATCAAAGTAATTAATTTTTTTAGCTAGTTAAATTTGTATTCCGTAACTGTATTTTCACATCCACAAAGCAGACTGGATTTGTGCCTTGTTTTTGTTTGCATCCTTGTGCAGCAGCAATCGCCGAAATTGACAGCAGGGCACCACCTGGCTTAGCTTTTCCCACCTCAGTAAAGCGACCTGGTGTGGGTTCTGTTAATGCAGCAGCTAAATGCACACCTGGCATTCAGGCACACAAAAATAGCCCCAGCACAAGCTGCCCTGGGCTGCTCACTTACCAGCTTGCCCATGCACCGCTGCTGCCCGATACTGTCGGCACACTTGTGGTGGATGCTCATCTTGCACGCCTTACAGCGCAGTCCGTGCTTAGCGTTCGTCCCTAGGAAACACACAGCAAAGATTGAATTAGACAAAATCAATAGTTTCCATCCATTTAAACAAGTGACCTGAAAGAGCTGATGGGGTCAGCTGCGGTAGAGCAAATACTGGCAGCATTCATTGCCTTACCTGCTTTTAAAAACGCACATTCGTACACCCATTTTCTTTACAGCCTCTCCATTTTAGGCATTTGTCCCCCAGGCTCTTTCCCAGGCTGTTGTTGCCTTTAGATTGATACTGGATTATGCTCTGCTATATGATAATTGACCAATAGTGTCTCTGCCTCATGAACACCAAGCAAACCCCCTCTGTTATTTTGAAAGGTCTTGGCGTGGCTGTGCATGGCTGAGGGAGCCACTGAAGGAGCACCCAGGCTCTGGAGCAGCTCTGGGGAGCTGGGCCATCAGTGGAGGCCCAGGTTTTGTGGATGAAGTTAGCTCCAGGCATATGTGAGAGGGTTAACCCATCTCCTTTGCCATTTCCCACTCACAGGCAAACACATCCCTGTTTGTATGGTTTCTTTTTCCTGCATGGTTGCTCTGGATTAGTGTGCTGTGAGGATTTTTTCAGTTATAGTTTCTTTTCAATTACACATGCTCAAAACAATACTGACAATTGCTCCCAGGGACTGCTGCTCTCACCATCCTGGGCCAGTGCTCAGAGGGTGCAGGAAGGGCTCCTTGCATGTCCCTGAGTGGGGCAGTGAGGGTGCCACAAGTTTGACCATACTCTACTCCCTTGACAGTAGAAAAGTTACGTGCCACAGGTAGGGGAGCTACAGCAGAACTTTGGCTTTAAAGAAGCAGAATTCTCCCACTAGGCCAAATGTAGTTCTGTATTAGCTTCAGTGAGGACCTACTCTTAAATGACAGACCCAAGTCTGCTTGCTTCCAGGCAGGAACAGTCACTTTTATTCATACAACCATAACACTTCCTAATCTATGAAGAAGTAGCGATGCTGCAGCAACTCTTTTATCCCCTACGGGACTGTGTAAATGGAATGAGTAAACAACATATCTGTTCATTATATCTACTGTGAGAATTAGTATGAAATGAGGTTAATAAAAAACCCTAAAAACTCTTGACATTTTAACAGCCCTCATTAGTCAGACATGATAAATATTAGTCAGAAGGATCCTGCATCTGAAAGCACTCATTGAGCTCATTGGTTATGTACATGCTGCCAGTTTCATTCAGTGAAGTGCTACCTCAGAAAGAAGCACTGCAGGGAAGGTTTCATTAAGTTGTTGCTAAAACCCAAGCCTTGTGTTCCACTTTCAGAGGACGAGGTGTCTGAAGTGGCCATTTGCAAGCCAGGTAAGGCAGGCTGAGGTAGCCATGGGTTGTTGCAGTGAGCCAGGCTCAGATGTTTTACCTGTGTGCTTCCTTTAGGACAGGGAACCAAGATCTTCCCCACTTCCCTCTATAGACTGCTGGAGTGATAGGGACTGAATGGGGTCGAGTATGGAGGGTGCCCCAGGGACTTCAAGGGAGTGGAGTCAGTGCCTGCTCCCCACTTGTTGCCCCTTTTAGCAACAGTGAGTGCAGACATGCTTTCTATCCTCTTTTTCTGAGGTCTTTTTTTCCTAGCAAACACAGGATTTCTTAGAAGAACACATGCCTGTTTATTTGTTTCTTTTTCCTGCATGATTGCACTTGGATTAGTGTGCTGAGAGGATTTTTTCAGTTATAGTTTCTTTCCAATTACACATGCCCAAACCAATATTGACTTCTGTGGCTTTGTGCTTTTATTACTGATGATGAAATGCTGAATCACCCTTCCTGGTGATCAACAATTGGCACTGAAAAAAGAGTATTTCCCTCACAGTTTTTCATTATATTTACAGGGCAGGATGAGAAAAGGAAAATGACATCACAGTTGGCCTATGCAACACGTCAGCGCTTACACCAGGTCTAATTCTCCTCTCATGCTGCTCTGTACCAAGGTACTCCTAAGATTTAGCTGTGAAGAGGCAGACAGGCTCACAGTCCTTCCTGCTGACTATGTTATGCTTTTCCAGCCATTCCAGCCAATGCTAACTTTATAAGGTGGATGTTGGTCCTTACATGTTATAACCATGTGATCACAGAAGATACACATCTGTCAAAACAAGTGTGCGCAAAAATGATGTGCAAAATGAATGTGAAGCATCTGAGTTGCTTTCAAAAATCAAACACCCAACTCTTTCAGAAGAGGAGTTTGTGGTCATGTGAAAATGAGTAAGACAATTACAAAAGAGCAACACTGTATTTCCATTGCCGAGTGCCATATTTTTATATCTGAGTAGCTAAGTAGTGGCTTCAAAGAGAGGAAAAGTATTTCTGTCACACACTTGAGTCTACAAGAAGGCTAAATCAAATCAAAATGAAACCCCTGTAACTACCAAAAGCTCCAATCTTCAACCCATTTTCAGTTCTAACTACTTGGTTTACAGTGGAGCTAGCTTGGAAAAAACTTCCCCGCGTCTCCCTGCCTCCCACTGAGGAATAACTACGGAGCTTGGAGAAGAATCATTTATGCTGTATTTATGCTAAATCACCATATCTCAAGGTCTGAAAATGGCATTTCTACAAGAAACAATTCTTTCTTCAGTTTCTCTTCCCCATTACACTAAATCACTCAGGGAACTATGGCTAAGCTGTTTCAAAACTAGTGCATGCCAGGAATCAGATAACTACATACTGGCAATGTACCTGACCCAAAAGTTTCTGAGATTCAGAAATGAGGCACAATCACAGCTCACATCACAGATAGGAGATTGCATTCAGTACAGGTGTAAATGAGACCAGGGTTTGACTCATTGCATCAATTTCTGGCCTCCTATTTATGCATACTTATTGACCATGCAGATGCCTGAATGGGGCAGGTTTTAGGAGATATCTGGTAGATTAAAATAATGAAAAAAGCAGGCAGAACACAGATCTTGAAAGGATGTTATTTAAAGCTGAATGAGTACAGTGACAGTTCCACAGTCATGCATTGGTAGAAGAGAGTTATTTCATTATGCCTAAAGTAGTGGCACAGGATATAGTAATGTGTTGAAACATTATTTCCCAATAAATTCTCCTGGAAATCATAAGAAAGTTAGGAATTTGGTCTGAACATACATTAAATACTAGAAAATAAGTGGTATTAATGACTCATAAAAGTAAAAAAAAAAATAAATTACAGTGACAAAGATAGTAACAATAATAGCAATAGCTACAACCACACAATAGAGACTATTTGAGGATAATTTTCCTTTGTTGCCAGAGGGTACCAGGCCTTGTTTGAAGCTGAAAGCCTCTCTGTGGCGTGGTTACTCCCACTGGGTTAATCCTTCTGTGGATTGAAGCATAGGGCAGGGGAAGGGTAAGGAGAGGGTTCACACATTGAGCTGGTTAAAGCACTGCCTGGAAGGTGCAGTGTTCCAATTAGTGAAGTCTCAGACACTAACACAGTCTCCTCAGGGACATGTGCTGAGCACACACTGATGATCTGCAAGCCTGACCATCGCTGTCTAGGTTGATTTCTGTCCCCTTAAATAGCTGATGGTTTGATTGCAGCCCACTGTGTATTCCCACCAGCAGATATTCCCCTATACCAACCTTAAAGCAAAGCTGGAAGCTGCTGATGCTCACATGCAGTAGTCACTGCTTATCTTAGCTCACCTGGAATAATTTCAGTCAGTGGTGGATCAGAAATATAGGAACTGAAGGCTTTACAATTAAGCTTCACTTGGAGTAACCTAACTACTTTTTTCTCTGGTTTTCATTCAAAGGGGAAGTAAACTAACAGCTTTGGTAGCTTTGCTATTACCTTCAAAAAGTAATCATCCCTCCTACCTTTTTCTCCAAAAACCCTTACTAAGGTTACTTAAGCTTGTTGGTAAATACTGAGCAGGACAGAACAAAATTCTGCTCAGTTGCTTTTTGGTTGCTGTCTGGGGATGTGATTTTCACTATTTTTATTCAAGGCACACTACTTCTTCATTCACCAAACGGAGCAGACAATGTTTGATGAATGGGCAGTTCTATTCAACAGCTATTTTTTACTTTCCTCAGTCAGTGTGTGTCTTTAAGCATTATCTCTTGAGTCCCATGTTACCTTATTCCAAATACAAAGTGATTAACGGCCTCATGAGTTTTCTTATGGGCTCACTGTCTTTGTCCCTTGCCAAAACTTGTATGAGATGGCTCTCATTTAGGGGAGTAAGGGGTAAAACTGTCAGAAGTTGCACTAATGTTATTTTGGCCCAGATGTTGGTGTTTAAGTTATAAAAATTGAAAATTCTAAAAGTGGGGATTTAGAATGAAAATTACTAGACATGTTTAGCTGACTTATAGTGTTCATGAACCCTTAACGTGTCCTCTTTGGTCAATGAAGTAGTGTCTATGTGGTTATGAAATTCATACAGAGAAAAAACCACACAGACATTAGAATAAATGTCCTCTGTGTCCTAGTCATTAATGTATCAACTATCTCCAAGTCTGTAGAGGCTGGTATTCCTTTTTCAAACAGTAAAAAAGGCAAAACTGACAAAAGAAACAGTATTTCTCTGGAAAAAAAGAGGACATTTCAGGCCAGAATACTGAGTAGGTCTTAAATAAACTTACAAATGAGGTTCTGCCCAGTAATTTTCTTCAGATATCAGCTAATGTATCCAGGCACCTAGGTCTGGAAGGATGCATTGTTTTGAGAAGCAGGTCATGTTTAATAACACCTCACTAGAAATACTCTGTGACTGGGTCAGCTCCCATTTGAATATCTAAACCAGAGGCTAGGTTTTCCAGAACAGTCATGGAAAATTGAATCTTAAACTGTTCTGATAATATGACCTTAAATACCACTAAAAGGACACACTGCATCACTTTTATAAATTTAAATCTTTTTTGGAGGAAGCCTAAATGGAAACAGAACACCTCAATATAGGTGAACGGAAATATTTGTAGGCACAGAAAGACAGAGGGAACAGGGCAGAATTTGATTCCAACTCTTTTTTTTCCTGTGTTTCCTTACAAAAGCAGTTTAGTAACTACTGTGCATTTCAGGAAAGTCACATTTTTCCTAAGGAACGCAAATGACAATCTGCTGGTTACAGACACACAAAGGCAGGAACCTGTGTCATCCCCTTTATGGCCACAGCACTGCTGGCTGATGCTTTTTGCCTGTTGTTCCAAGTCTCAACATAAGATTAATAACCGGAGAGGGAGAACGAGCCCTACAGCCTGGAGAAATTTCAAAGAAAACTGCAGATGTTGGTAACAACATGATGTTATACTGGCTGTATAAACATAACTATATTAGGCACTTATGCCAAAGTGGGGAAAAAAACAGAAAGGAGAGGATAAAAACGTTCAGGTCTATAAAAGACAGAATGAGGAAGGGAAAGAGACACAGAGAGGCTGTCACCTCCAGCTAATCTACCTATGGCCCAACTACTATTTTTTTATTATTCCAGCTGTGAGGAACATAGCACTCAGAAATTGTTTTGATTTAAAACTTTCAAAAAGAAACATATTTAAAATTACATAATTTCTATAGAACTTCAACTTCTGCTGTGGGAGGCTGATAAAAATAATGAGTGTCTTGCCCCTTTCTCCCTAAATGCATTTATGGTTGTCATCAGAAAGCTTCATCCATGCCAAAGTTTATGGGAAATGGAGAATTTTAAGCAAGCTGGGCCAGTATTGCAGCAGAGAAGGGTTTAGGATGTCACCTTAAAAAGAGGAAATCCCCGAAATGGGACTGATGCCTCTGCAGTTATCTCTAAGCCTTTGTGTACTCTACTGTCATGCCCCCTTCTTAGATTTTAATTAATTGGTTTTGCATAAAAGCTCTGATGCTGAAAGAGACAACTGTTTTTAAAAATTCCTCTGTAGCAGCTTCCTGCCCCTGTGGCTGGCTGCTGCTGGACAAGCACTTCTCCTTCTCCTGCTCTATCTCAATTAAGAGCTGTGAGGAGATCAGAAAATGGCATTTTCTACATGAGACATCCAGATCTTTAAAGTTAACAACCTTGAGCCTAATTCATCCAAACCACCAGGCTGGTTTGTAAGAATGAGCTGGGAAGTCCTTTTCTCGCCCTTCCTCAGCCTCAGCTTCCCTGAGTGCCTCCTGCCACCTTGGGAACTACACTCTCTCCTAATGCCTGGCACCCTTCTGATTATATTTTTTTTTAACTGATGCTGCCCCATCACTTTCCCACGCTGGCATTTTGGAGAGTACAGAGGCTCAGATCCTCACCTGTTCATCAGGTGAGCCATAGATCAAAGCCTGAACACAGATTTCCCCAGCCACCCTAGAGGCCTGAACACTGGAAGTCATTGCTGCCAGATACCTGATTGAGAATTTAAATTGAGAGTTATTCTTTAGTAATGACATTTTTTTCTTTATTAAGTGGTGGGTTGGATTTTTTTACAGTTAAATCCGCCACTTCAAAAAGTACAGAGCTTTGGGCATGTTAAATTTATATTTTCTTGGGATGAGGCACATTGTACAAAGTGTACAAAGTGTCCTGTTCCCATGAGTTTACCTTGTGCCACTCTAAACCAAACAGGATGTGTAGAGAAGCTGGAGCTTGCATATTTCTGTTCTGTAGAGTAGGACTTGATATCCAATCATGGTACCTATCCTTTCAAATGAATAAATTTTAGATTATATCTCATTGAGAGGTGTGGGTCCATTTGAGTGCCTACCCCAGTTTCTCCATAACAATATCCAATGTTTAAATAGCAAGAAAAGTTGCCTTATGTGTAGGCAGGCTACATAACAGTGCATAAAATTAGAATTGACTTCCTAGTGGCATAGTTTTCTTTAGAAATGACATGCTGAGAAAAAAATGAGGCAGTAATAGGCAGGTTTTTCTGCAAGACGGTTATAGAGATGAAAAATATCCCTGCTAAAATAAAGCCTTTTAAAAATTTGGCCATAAGAATTTTTTTCAAAATGCATTTTTCACATATTCAGCAGCTTTGCTATAAAAGTCTATCCCTGAAAGGAAATATCCACCTCCGCACTTCTTAAAATATCATCTCAGGTTTTTGATCATCTAAATGTTAATTAGGATGCTGGAACACCATGGTAAATAAACCAACAGCTATTACTGAAAGAAAAAGTCCCTGTCCCCTAAACACTAAACATGCTAAATCATGCCTAACATTCCGTGCTTTGAAAAAACTGGCACTGATTTATTGTTACCTACTCTTCTGGATAATTTTCAAGATTGATGAACCTGTGCTTATAGGTCCTTGAACTGGGCTGCTTTGCTGAAAAGGAAAACATTCCAGAGAGGACAGGCATAAACTTGGCTATGTGAGGAGATGGTGGCAGAACTAAACAGGAAAAGGGAACATGGAGAAATTAAGCTTGGTGTGTCAGCAGAGATGAATGGCTGATCTTGGTCCCAGTAGTATTAGTAAACATAGCATCTGAAGTAACTCTTCCTGAGGTGAAGATGATGAAAGTCAGATTTCAAACAAGATTTCCACTTCGACAGGCTCAGGTTATTTACACCTGTGTTGAAATGAAAAGTCATTAGTTGCAGCCTTTTTTTTCCTGTGTTTTGAATGCTTTGAAAAAGCAGTTGAATTTTGTAAGGCTGCTCACATGTGCCAAAACCTTTATCTTCCAAGGATATTCTATCATTACAGAGGAACTGGAAAACAGAAACCAGAAATCTGAACAAAAAACTATGATGTGAAATGAAGAGCAGGATCATGAGCTTGCTGAAAATGTGGGAAAAGAATTACAGAACAAAAGAAATGTGTCCTCAGCAAAGGGATTTGATGTCCTCTCTTCTCTGCTAACGGATTTCTGACATAAGCCTGCTGCTTATGTGGCTCCATCGTCATCAGTGAAAATGAGAGACTGCTATTTGTCAGAAGATCAGAAAAATCAATTAAAACTATAGGACGGTTAGTTCCCATTATATATATATATATGTATGTGTGTGTGTGTGTGTGTGTATGTGTGTGTGTGTGTGTGGTTGTTCACTGGCCTTCTGCTGTTTCAGACTTACTGAGGGGTTGGGCCCTTTCCTCCTGCACTAAAACCATTCCCTCACCAGTGCAAGCTCCCAGTGTTGTTGCAAGTCTGTGTTGGCACAAACTGACTGGCAGTGCCTGCTGCAGCAATGGGCCTTGCCTGCAAAGTGCTGAAGTGTGACTTACCAGGGCAACAATTCCTCTTCCACCCTCTCTCATTTCACAGTAGCTAGTGATAGAGATGGGAAATGGAGTAAGAGAAGATAACAGAAGATAAGGTAAGATGTGACACCATGTGGCTAAAATCTAGCGCTTGGTCAGGATTTGGCCACATGCACAGATTTCTGTTCCAAAGCCATTTCTTCCCTTGGATCACACATAGCTAAGGAGGATCTCATCAGAAGCTACAGATGCATTGACAGCATGATTTGCTTGGACTAGAGGGAATTCAGGGCACGACCATAAGTAACTGGCTAGTTACACCATTTTGGTGGGATCAGTTTTCAAGGAATTTATTTCTACAGTTAGTCACAATGTGCTTCTACCTTTCAGAATTTTACAACCACATTTTATAGCAAAATGTGTTTCAGTTTCTTTTCCATGTGAGGGATATACAATCACAGAATCAACTAGTTTGGGAAAGACCTCTGAGGTCAGCAATCCAACCTATGACCTAACACCACCCTGTCAACCAGACCATGGCACTGAAAGCTACATCCAGTCTTCCCTTAAACACCTCCAGGAACAGTGACTCCACCACTTGCCCCAGCAGCCCCTTCCAATATCTGTTCCTGTTTTCTGTGAGTTCTTTCTGATTTCCAAGCAATGGAAAAACATTCAAGTGAAACCTTTCACACCAAGTGCAGGCTGGGGGAGAGTGAGGTGGGGCAGGGTGTTGGTAATTTTTTTCCAGAA
Source organism: Melospiza georgiana (assembly GCF_028018845.1). Lineage (NCBI taxonomy): Eukaryota > Metazoa > Chordata > Aves > Passeriformes > Passerellidae > Melospiza > Melospiza georgiana. The sequence goes on from NC_080430.1 coordinate 48,789,938, forward strand.
ATAGCTACTGATTTCAGTGAGATCACACAGGCTGGGCAGTAAAAAAACTTCATTTACAAGTGTCAAAGAGGCAATCTCAGTCTTCTACTCTTATAACCTGAAAGAATTCATTACTTGACACATAGCTGTACTGGCCTAAAGCACACCTACAGGTACACTTCCATAAGGCACCAATTAATAATTAAATGAATAAGAAAAACTTCTGTCAAGTGATTTTACAGAAGTTTATGTATCTCAGCAAAGTAAAAAGAACATTACCTGCCCAAGGGTCAATCTGGACAGTGAAAAAAATGGGGACATTAAGCTGAATTTTCACTCTATTGCTAAATAATTAAATCATTAATCAAAAACACCAAAGATCTGCTTTTTAAGATTTTGTCAATCAACATGAATAATTCAATGCATCACTCATAAGATGTCCATATTTAGACAGTATTTACCTTACCAGAATTCACCCTGGCTTCTAGTAGGAACAAGCCAAGCCAACACAAGCCATAGATCTTATCATCTACATATGATTTGGACCAGCATGGCTATGTGGTTTGTTGTCCAAAAACCTTAATTAATGTTGACCATGATTGGGCTACCACTATCAGGGTAGTGAAACCCAGAGGGACAGCAAAAGGCTTGGCAGGCATTATGTCTGTTGTACAATTGTACAGTGTACAAAGCTGTAACATATAGCTAAAGTCCAGCAAAGAGCAGATCAATGTGTCAGAAGGTACTGGCACAGAACTGAATGTCAATACAGGTATTGAGATTTAGGAACTGTCACTGGCAAAGAACAGGTGAAATTGTGAACAGAACAGGCAGCAGGTAACTGCTGTGTAGGTGCATGGGTGAATGTATGAAACTGAACCCCTGAACTCTCAGACAAGAGGCTGCTACTTGCAAGCTGCAACCACTATTAGCTGCTGGAAATGTTGATAACACTCTGACTAAACAAAAGCAGTGTATCCCAAATCCTGCAATTAATAAAGAGACAGGAGACCAGAGCACTAGTTAAAAGGCTGATTATGTCCTGTTCTTATGCACATACATTATTTAGACTGGAGGAACTGTAAGCTTGGTTTCCAGAAAGAATATTTGGTGCCAAAAGTTCCTGAAAGAAAGAAGTGTTCTCAGAAAAAAGAAGGGAGCCAAAGGTGAAGATCCTGGCCTGGGGTGGGATCTGGGAAATGCAGGAAGATCCTGTAGATGAAGAAGCCATGGACATCAATGTTGTACATCAGTGACGGACATCAAAGCCAGGGGATGCCCGGGAACTGTGCCTGAGATGGACAACTTCAAGCAGCATCACAGCAGGAATAAAAAATGACTTTCTGCCCCAATGTCACTAGTAGTGACCCCTCCATGCAGGGAAGGGGAGACTTAGGGAATAAAAGGCTGGTGGGGAGGGAGGAAGTTAGTGTAAGAAAAAATAAATAGGGTAAAATCTGTAATGTCATTGTTTCTTCAATAAAACCTGGTACCCAGATGCTCTCCACATTAGAATTTTTAACAGTGTATTAAACACCGCAAGAAAGGCAATATCTCACCTTGCTGCTGTAAACAGATATTATAACCTGAGAGAATTCATTATTTGACACACAGCAGTACTGGCCCAGAGCACACCTACATGTGGCACCAATTACTATTTAAATGAATAAGAAAAACCTCTCTCAATTGATGGACATAGCTAACTTCATGCATGTTCTAAAGTAAACTCCAGTGCAGCCACAATTTTCAACTACATGTCATTTTTAACTGAGCCTGTCTTCAGAATTAAAAGCCAGGACTCATGTGTTTGCAGCATCCTTCAGTGTACAAGATAAACTTATGTCAAGGGGGAAAACTGCTCCGTATTGTGTATACCTGGAGAAATGAAATTTCAGCAGATCAGATAAGAGCATTGGTGAAGTTGCAGTAACTTTCACTCCTATTACCAAAGCAGGAAAACATGCGATGATCCATGTGAGCCGCAAGGATCACTGCTCTCTGAGACAACCTTCTATATTAAGGACAGCAACTAGCACATGTGGGTAGGCATTTTACTCTACATGATGGCAGTGTGCTATTTCTTGCAGAAGCATTTCTGTTAAGTGCCTCCTTTTAAGATTTCTGCAACTCAGAGTAAGGTAAAGCTTCTAATAATTTTGCTTCTGGATAATGCTTTTGTCAGCTATTCAGCATTGTAATTATCCACATAACAGTCACACTCTGGTAGATAAGGACTCTAAAGAGAAAAATTACGTTTTTACAAGAAGGTCAGCTTGAAAGAAGATGCACTTAATTTGCTTATCTGTAAACACCCAACATCCCATGTGAGCTCTGGAAAAGTACATAGCAGGACATAAAAACCGCACTTGCATTCTGCTTCATCCCTTGGCCTTTAAAAAACCTTGAGCTTGCCATTATGTTCTTCACTAGAGCTGATACCAGGAGCAATGGTACCAGGAGCCTACTCACTACTGAATAGGGTATTTGGTGGTTTTAATGTATTTTTTGGTTAAAAATCACCATGGCTAACATAATATTAAAATATTAATTGTAGATGTGCTAGAAATGCTTGTTGTTCTCCATCTAATTAAACAGCAAATGTTGGTCAGCATTTTTTAAAGTCTGTTTTGACAGAGGGATTAACTGCAGTTAGTTTCATATTAATAGCAATTTCCCCCAAATTAAAGTGAGCTTGAAAACTATCTTGTAACAAATGTGAAACATGTCTGATGCTGTTCAAGGACAAATTAGAATTTATAATATATTTCCACCCTCTTTTCTCAGCTAAGCAGTTCCTGATTATCCAATTTACTGATAACATTCTTGCCTCATCTCAGAGGAGGAAGCCCTCCCAGAGGATAAACAAACTAAACATTTTCTTTTCAATATTTGCTTGAGAGCATGTTTTAACTCTTTGTTAACAAAGAAAAGTAATGATTTGATGCAGGGATAATGTGTGGCTGCTGTAGCATTTCTACAAATGTGGGACTGCATGAATTGGATACTTTTCCCCATGTTTATCAAAAAATAAAAGTAGATGGAGCACATCTATACTGCACATACAATTTTGTTTCTATGTTTTCACTTCTGTTTATTCCCACTTTATTTATTCTAACAGACAGAATATCCACTGTTGGGAAATTCTGGAGAGTCCAGATTATATTACCTATACTTGACTGGTCCATAACTAACAGTTAAATGCATGCTGTACAGTTTGAGTAAATTAGTACTTCATATTTCCAGAAGGCTTTTGTTTGGCCCTTCTTACAGGGCTCCACTCAGAAGTGGAGAGGTCTATGCTTATGGAGACATATTAACTCAAGAAAGAGATTGTAGGATAAGCCAGGTTCAATTTCACTCTAATAGGGTAAAATAATTATTTTACACCAATTTTTAGCAGATGTGTGTTAAAAAAATACAATGTTTTTGTTTCCCCTAAACCTTAGCACAGCAGAGGGAGATGACTTAAACAATACTCACACACTGACTCTCAAAAGTGCCCACAGCCATTCATTGTCATCAACTGAAATGGAGTGTCCTAAATCCAGGAGTAAATTCAGTGGAAGGAAGGAGGAGGTAGAGACAGGGATTGTAGATCACCTAGTAATATATGGGATGGCACCTGGTACCAGTAATTGAAAAGGTTACACAATGGTCCTTTTTCAATGAATCACAGAGTGACTGGGTTTGGAAATGTCATCTGAAGATCATTTAGTCCAATTTCCTGCTGAATCAGGTTCTACTAGAGCAGGTTGCACAGGATAACGGCCTAGTGGGCCTTGAATATCTCTGTAACATGAAACCTCACAACTTCTCTGGACACCCTGGTCCAGTGCTCTGTAACTCTCACAGTAAATAAGTTCTTCCTCATTTTCAGATGGATCTTCCTGCTTCAGTTAGGGCCTGTTGTCCCTTGTCTCTCCCAGAGCACTGCTGAGCCTGGCTTCATCCTCTTTCAAACCTCCCTTCAGGTACTTATGGACATTGATGAGATCCCTCTCAGTTGTCTTTACTCCAGGCTGAACAACCACAGCTCCCTTAGCCTGTCCTCTAAGTGAGATGCTCCAGGCCCCCAATCATCTTCGTAGCCATCCGCTGGACCTGCTCCAGGAATTCCATGTACCTCCTGCCCAGGGAGCCCAGAACTGGACAGAGTAGTCCAGATGAGGCCTCACCAGGGCAGGATCACCTCCCTCAGCCTGCTGGCAAAGCTCTTCCTAGCGCACTCCAGGATACAATTGGCCTTCTTGTTCACAAGGACACTGCTGGCTCTTGGACAGCTTGGGACTGTTATCCACAGGGACCTGCAGAGCTGCTTTCCAGCAGGTCAGCTCCCAGCCTGCATTGATGCCTGGGATTATTCCTCCCCAGGTGCAGGACCCTGTGTTTGCCTCTGTTGAATTTCTGGATCTTTCCATCCATACAGCCCTCCAAGCTGTCCAGGTCTCACTGGGTGTCAGCACAGGACTCTGGGGTATTGGCTGCTCCTCCTGGTTTCGTAACGTCAGTGAATTTGCTGATGATGCATCCGTCCCTTCATCCAAGTCATGGATGAATGTGTTGTACAAGACTGGATCTGGTCTCAACCCCTGGGGAACATCACTAGCAATGAGCCTCCAACTGGACTCTGTCTCTACCATTCAACCAATTCCCAATCCAAATTAACGTCCACTCATCCAACACTTCCTGAGTTTGCCTACAAGGATGTTAGGTGAGACAGTGCCAAAAGCCTTGCTGAAGTCAAGGTAGTCAATATCCACCACTCTCCCCTCACCTACCCAGACAGTCATGGCATCAATAGAAGGCTGTCAGATTGGTCAGGCAGCATTTTATGATTTTTCCTCACAAAAAAAAAAAAAAAAAAAAAAGGATTCAGCAGCTTTTGAAAGTTTCTTTCAATAGGGAAACTCTTAATAATAAACAAAACAAATTTATGCTGTAGTAGTAATAATGTCTCTGGAGGATAGATGTGGGAAGGCTTGGCTGTGACTACATAAGCCCTGCTCCAAGGGTATGTCCCCCTTGGTGGAAGATCTTTACCCTTCTCTATAGGGGACAACTCTGTTCTGATGAAGTGGCAACACAAATTTCTTCCCTCAAGGTCATCTGTGTTGGGAGATGCTAGAGAGACTAGGAAGAGTGGAGGGCAGGACTGAATGAATAACATCATTTTTATCCTTCATCCTGCAAGATAAATAAAAATGTCTTTTTTTGTTTTTTCCAAGATCTCTGTCCAAAGAGCCTTCCAAACTACCATAGCCTTGGAAAAAGCCAGTTACAGTCATGCTTCCAGGAGTACTTCTACTTTGTCTTGCTGCCAAAAAGTGGTGATCAATCTGTGACCATTTACTGCACCTTTGTCTACCTGGGTAATGCTGGATATAGGCAGGTTTGGACCAAACCAGAATTCCTACTTCATGAAATGAGGCAGCAAGCTTAAAAAAAGTCAAGCATATTTTTTAGGAGAGAGCTGATCAGACTGGAGGCAGAAAGCACTGTGTCATAGTTCCTGTGAAATTTTTCTATATTTAATAAACATCCACATAAATTACAGTTATATAAACACTTCCTCTAACCATGGAGTTTTTCCAGTACTTATTAGTCGCAGTTACAGATAGTCTAAGAGAAGAAGTTCAAATGCAGAATATAACAGAAAAAGGCTTCATTGCTTCAATCTAGACCTCTTTCCTTCCTTTTTTCCTGCATTTGAAAAGCTTGCCCAATTTATCAACTTTGACCCTAACTTTCTGGAGGATTTTACAATACAGCTTTGGGGATAAAAGTGGTTGAAATTTCTAGCGGCCACAACTGCACAGTGAAATAAAGAAATACGGGTTGTTTCTAAAAGATGAAGTGAGAAAGAATTATTCATGGTAATTTTTTGGCTGTGTGAACCTCCAGAATGACTGGCTAAACCAGAACAGACGGTGGTAGGAGTGAGTAAATTCTGAAGGGATAACACAACTTCACTGCTTAAGCACTACTGATTAATAGACTGACAGGAAGCTATGCTACAGCCATGTCTTGGTTTTATCTTTTTTACTTGCTTATTTGTTTTCCACAGGTTTCTCTAACTGCAATCTGGTTAGCTCCCCAAGAGGACAGGTACTGAGTTATTTACCTCCAGAGCTGCAAAGGCTCAGAGAATCTTCATACAAACCAGAAACCCAGCTGCCTTGAGAACACCTATAAATGCATATATTTCAGGGGCGGCATGACCCAGAAGGACCTGGTTTTGACTTACTGGACATTGCAAACCACAATTTTTTCTGCTCTTCCTGCAAGTTTGTTCCAGGCAAACATGCTCCAACAGGTATGCCAAAAAAACCCCAGGTGTTTGATTAAAATTTTGTGCCATAGTTAAGGTTAAGAATGGAGTGAAACAGTTACACATACTTTGGAAACACAAAGAAAGATACAATAAAAACAGGGATATATTTCTTTAAAACACAGCTTTGAAAGATTGACTACAAAGTAATATATTTTTAAAAGCAAAGCACTTTCTTTTTTTGCTTCATTACTTATATTTGACTTTGATGGGAATACATTAATTGCATGTAATATGCTTGGAATATGTGGAAAAGAACATTTTTTCCATGTGAATCAGCACAGGAAATGAACTGCAAATGAGTAAAACGTTGAGAATTCTACAGATGGAGTTTTTTCTGAAAAATGCACAATGTTTTACAACTCCAGAGTACTGACATCATGTTTTCTTCAACAGCAAATTGTTACAGAGATGATTGATGACACACCAGAGACTGAAGCAAGAACTTGCTTCTGATCATAACAACATAAGACATAATAAGATAAGACATAGGACCATAATCTGAAGCAACATTAATTTAACAGTATCTATCTTCGCTGCAGCTAGGTGGTTTTGCCTCCCTTAATTTGCCATTGCCAAAGCTTTCCACATTCTTGCTAATCACAGAAAATGGTAGATAAGAAGGTATCTGAGGTATCTGACATGGTTTTCTTTTCACTGTGATGTAAAATAAAAACCCCATAAAACCAGTGTCTCCTAAATGATGATCTAGTAATACATTCCACAAGACACTTTGATTTTCAAAATGTTCCCTTGCTGGAGTTAGATATTAAAATAGTAATAAATACTACTACTAAAACCAGCAAATTAATGGTTTTCTAAAAGACATACTGTGAGAGGATGTTCAAGGGTGGATATGTTTAGGAAAATATGTAGCCCTCAATGCAGCTGAAACCCCAGTCCTAAACTAACCGATGCCAGGCACTCACAGCAGCAAAACAGTGAGTGGGAGAAAGGAGTGCAGAGTCTGCTCCAACACACTATTGATTTGCTCTGAAATTATGTGAATTATTACTGTTGAATTCCTTATTAGGAATGATGATTTTATTGGAGAATTGGATGCTATAAGAAAGCCCCATTAATGTAAAATGGATCCTGCATGCACTCATCAAAGCTCCCTCAAATGTGAAATTTCCTCCATTATTTCATTCAACAGAAAATTGCTGCTTCTGTATCAAATTTTTCTTCTGTTTACTGAGGTGGAACTTGAGTCTCAGTCTAGTACAATTAATAGGAACAGTCCAACTCCTGCCTTCAAAGCGCGGTATGAAGCACACTATTAATACTCTTTTTTCGTTTTTGAAATCACATCAATAAACAGATTTGCTTTTGAATATGTTGCATCATTGTACTCTGGGCTGCATGAAAAACATTTGAAAGAGTAAGTTTACTCATTCATATATATATATATATATATATATATATATATATATACTGATTGCACTGCATCCCAAAGGCAGTATTTGGCTCCTAGTGCCCAGGGATCAAAGAGAGGTGATGCGTGTATTTTTTTCTAGTAAGATAATGTTTCAAGTTCTTTAATTTTGCTGTGAAAAGAGCAGCACAGGGAACCTGCTGCCTCTGCTCCATGTGTCCTGCTCACTCTGAAGCTACAGATGGATTCTGCCACATGAGTAAAACCGAAGCAGTCGCTGCACATTCATGCTGTGCACTGTTTTTTACGCTGCCATGTACCAAAGAGAGCTGCTTAGTTCATGGATCAGAGTGCCATTTAAGGTGAGCCTGGAATCATTCTTGGTGGCAAAATTAAAGCCATCTAAAGTCAAGACACAATTTTCCTGGAGTCTTTCCTCCAGCTTTCAAAACATGTATCTGTCTTTGCCTTTATTCTCATCAATGAGGAATTTAAAGTCATAGACTCATTACTCTTAAATGTCACTGCCTGTGAAAAACGCAAATAGAGAGAACAAATCGGCTCCATGTTTCAAGCAGTCAGAGTCCCTGAACAGAAATGAGGCTTTTTCAGTCTGTCTTTGGGAGCAGGCTTGACAGGGTTCTCTGAAAGCGGCCTGTTTCGCTTTTCTATTCCTATAACCCACAGTTGCAAAACCTATATGGATTAATTGAACAGCAACCAGTTAACATCGAGATTTACCATGCAACTTAAATAACAATACAGCAAAACCAGGCACAAATGCAGTAAGGACCAAAAAGAGAAGACGGCAGGAATAGAGAAGACGTTTGTCTATGAAAATCAGGGCATCTACAGTCTAAGGCATCTTAAGGTAACACTCCCAACATCTTCTCTGCCTTACCTCCAAGCAAAGATGAGCTGGAGGAGGTCAGAGCAATTCACCTGACTCAGACTGCTACCAGACAAAATAGGTCACATTAGTTTCTTCAGCAATTATAAGAGGCTTCTTCAGCTAATGAAGTGGCTAAGACACAGAACAGAAAAACAAAGCTCTCAGCAGAGAGAACAGAAAAAAATTCAGAAAGCACAGGGGGTTTAAGCTGATGTTTTGAAGCCTAGAGCTGTGCTTCAGGACTTTCCTATTCCAGGCGGACACAGACTGCCCAGCAAAGGAGAAGGGCAGGAGTGTTTATGAACTGGATTTACTCTCTGCAAAGTTTGCTGTCAGCAATAATCCATCATGAGCAGCACTATTTTGAAACACTAGTGCTGAGTCATGCAGATTTGTGATGATATTTATCTCCATACAACTTCACAAGAAGCTGCCAGAAATTCAAGGAACTTATATTTGCAGTATATATTTGTGAAAATAAGCTTTGATAGAATATCCATCCACATTACTGAAGGAGACAACTCCTGGGCCTTTCCCATATATAAAGTTATTTCAATTAACTACTTTTCCAGACTTCCTGTCAAATTCTGGACCATGAACTTCCCTGATACTGATACTTTACTGCTTCTCTCTTTAATTTATTTTACCACTTCAAGTAGAAAACAACCTTAAAAGATTGGAAAAATGACACAAAAAAAAGTGATTAAAATTCCTTAGCTTCCTTGGATTCAGTACAGCTGTGGTGAAGTGAGAATATAAGTTAATTTGTGGAAGCAAGATTGTCTTGCATCAATTTTAATGTTCTGTAGACAGCTGCCTTTTCCAAAGACCACAAATTCCTCACAGAAGAGGGGAACGCTGAGCACCCTCATTTGAAAAATGTTGATCAGTCCTATCAGCATCTTTCAAAAGCTTACCATACTGTTACCTAAAAAGCAGTGACTTCCATGCCAGGGCATGTAAGCTTCTGACTGTAAGTTATACAAATTTTGTATAACAAGTTTTACAGACAATATTTTGTACTCAAAGGCCTGTACTACTTCTACATGAAGCTAAATCATTAGCACATTTACCTCCCTGTCCTGCCTAAAAGCTTGGAAGTTGTGTCACTCACTTTCACATTGGTAAATTGCCACTGAATTTACTTCCACTCTACTGTGCTGGGACAAGGAGATGGTAAGCAAGCAGAAAGACCAAATCATGTGCACAACACAAGCCACGAGGATGTGAATTTCCAGGATCAGATTGCTGAATAGCAGCTCCTGCAGCTTCCCACTGTGGTAGCCATGCAGGTTCTACACCTCCAGGCACTTGCACTTCTCTTTTGACCTCTCCTTGCACAGCCCCATGGATGATCAGCATGAAGGCTGGCTTTTTAGGTCTTCACACTGCACTGAAAATTACCTTACAAGCAGGGCTCAGCAGGGAGGTTTTTTTCTGCACACTAGAGACAATAGCAAAATTTTCTCCTGTCTGTCAGTCAGTCAGTACCTGGCTGGAACTTACGTACTCGTGGACTGCTTCAGAGAGCAGATAGGCCTATCTTTCAAAGGTATAAAGTTAGTGTGAGGTTTTGTGCATAGGAGGGATCAGGTAGAATAATCCCAAGAAAGTCTGCAGTGTAAATTCAGTTGTTATATTTGGTTTTTGACCTGGTCTCCTAAAATATTTATCCTAGACAGCCAACACCCACACCCACACAAGCAGATAAGAGCCTGCCACCCAGCAGATGCTACTTCTTGTCCCTTAAGTGACATGTAGGACAGCTGGGGGAGGTAGGTATGGTCACCACAGTGAAAGGGAACTGGGGGTGATGCAGTGCGTGAGGGCAGACGTGAGGAGGAAGAAAGTTAAAATTACTGCTGTAGGAAAAAGTGAGGATAGTGCACACATTTGCAATATGGATTTCTGCTGCTTCTAGTGCAGCATACAACTTGTGCTTGGTGCTCAGTATAACCTGGATGACAGAAGAGTTTGATTCCAGCTGAATCCCTCACCTGTAATTTGTGATTACGGTATGTGTCTACAAGGCAAGACATCTGTCAGTAAATGTTAGCCTGTGGCAGATATGACACAAATCCAGAACCTCCCTGCATGAATATTCTCAAGGAGACTTCTGGGCTCACAGAAATTAGAGAAAGGTCAACCTGCAATTTCTAGCAGGGACACACATGAGATTTTAAATAAACTGTTTCTTACCAACAATCATATGGTTGCAGACATCACAGAAGGTTGGTTTTTTGAAGATGTGCTCCTGGAAGATGTGAGTCTTGCTGTTTTCTGGCAGCTGTTGGGCTCTGGTGGGTGAAGATGCCTGGCTGTCTGAGTTGGGGAGCTGCCCAGTGCTTGTGCTCACCTCAGGCATCAAGTCTACTTGCAGCTTCACATCACTATTAGTCCTCTGGAAGAAATTGTCTGCACTTTTACTCCGCAAGCTTTTAGTCTTGAAGGAGAGGGATCGCTTCAGTTTCTGCAGCTGCAACAAATAAACCAATTATAATTACTATCTTTTCTACTCTAAAAGCAATGCAAGGCTCCTGGTTTTGGGGCGTGTTGTTACCAAGTGAACTTGGGAGATGCTGTTAGACCTTAAACCACCTAAACAATAAAACTGACCTTAAAATTTAACCAGCAATTTCTGAGCAAAGAAAGCAGATCCTGATCAGAAACAACCTAACCTACATATGTTTTCTGATGGACAATAAACTTGATAGTCTTAAAAAATGTTTCTTTTGGTCTTTATTTGCAGTTACAGCAGCAAAGAAGTATTGCTGAAAGTTGTGGGCATGGGAGAATACACCCTTTGTATTCAAGTGTGAGGGAACTTAAGAGTATTATTCATCCTCTAAGAGTACCTAATCAGTCTGTAAAGCCATTACAGGAATAGCTGTTAAATGGTGGTACATGACAAGTGAATTCAGTGAATATATTTGATATACTTAAAGTTCTTGAATTTGGCAGAAACAAAGATTATATGCATTTTTTAATCATATATATTTAAGATTATATGCATTTGATTAGCATTGACTAAGAAATTCTACTTTATTTTTTTTAAGGACAGAAGTCTTAACAGCAGTAAGAGTGTAATTAGTTGGCCAATTGATAGTTAATGCATTAATTAACACTAGTAAACACACATTCACATATGTTCTTGTATGTTGTATTGCACTGATTGTCAGATTATCAAGCACCACAATAAGGCATTACTTAATTGGAGTTGTTAACTTAAATTCTTTATCTGTAAATTCTCTTGTGCCATATCAGCCATCGTCTCATTTTTCGTGCTCTTCCCCAGTTTTGTATAAGGCTGAGAGGGGTTCTGGATGAGTCACTGACATGATTAGGAAATTACCCACACGAATTTGTGGGTTTGTCAGCTCCAACATCCCACAAGGAGGGGCCAGGTAAAAGGAAAGGCAGCTCTGAGTCTGCTTTGTGTTTGCCCTCTGTGAAGTGCAATAATTCTGTATCACCTTTCACTCAGCATTATTCAAACCACTGCAAAATAATTTCAATCACCGCTGCTATTCTCTGGGTGACTGTGATGTAACAACTGAAATTTTCCATGCTGCTCGGGCTGTCTGTGGTAACCAGCAGGAATGGTTTATATTAGAAACTGTTTATGTTGGAAGCAATGATTATTTGGAATCATAATTCACACTAATATAAAGGGAGGGAGTTTACATGCTTTCCCAAAAAAAGCATGGAGCTGGTACGTCACACTGACATAGAGGCCTCAGAGTGCTTGCTCTCCCTAGATTCTGTTCCTTATCCATCCATTTTCTTTATGATGTGGCTGACAGCACACTGTTGGAGAGGAGAGTCAAGACACTGGGGGAAAGCATCTCTTCCACCTTCAGAAGCAAGCAGCTTGTTCCTGGAGAAGGAAACACCAGCTCTCTACCCAGTGTTTCCCAATAAAACCCCAGAGTCAAATAAGTGGACAAGGAGCTGCTGTTGGCTCCAGTTAACAGTGTTTGGGTTTGCTACATGGGAGCAAACTGCATTCTACCTCCTGAGCTGTTCCTTCACAATGGTTTTGGTAGTAGGGAGGCATCAGAACCGGGGCCCATCTCACATGCACCTCTCTGCACCCACAATTCACTCAGGGTTCAGAGGAGGAGCCCTGGATCCAAAGGAAGGAAATACCTATTTGCAAGAAACTCTCACTCTGTAGGGGAATGTGAAAATAAGAGCAATTAAGTAATTAAATGCCAACTATGAGGTAAGTGCTGTTTATGGTTTCTGATGCTTTTTCATCTGAAGCTTAAGTCATGGACTGACTGAGCCTAAAACTCACTGTAACCTGCACCATGAGAATGTGAGATCTTCCCTTTTCCTCTTGGATGTTAAGTTACTAGCTCCTGAAGTCACTGAGGTTAGTCAGTTCTGAGATTACTTCATCTCCCCAGTGACAGCCAGGAACTCAACAATAATTCACCTCCTTGCTCCTGAAACATTTCTCACTGAAGGCAGACCTAATTAGAGTAGCAAAACACAGAGAATTACAACACCACAAGGTGACTGAAATGGCATACGTTATTGATTTGCCATCCATTTCTACAGTGCCACATGAAGCTAATTAAATTTCAAAATGCTGTTCCTGCCAGAGAAGGAAACCTAAGCTGTGCAATACAGTATTTGTTTTATCATGAAACAACAGTCCTGCTAGTTTGGATACTGAATGCAGTACATTTTAAGAAGCTTTGCATTTACTATCCTTATCCCATTCTCCTGTGCACAGCCATTTACCAGTTGAGGGATCTACCAGCAGCTTTTCCTCCCCCAAGCAGAGAAGTCAAGTTTTCAAAAAAAAGAATAATCCAGCATTCAGGCTATACCTGCCCAAATTCATGGATAAACACTAAAGGGCATGAAACTGGATTCTGTGCATTCCCTCCCAGAATGTTCAGAGGACACATCCCCAAGAATGAGTTGAGCAAGTTACCTTCACATATTTGGGAGGCACCTCTGCAGTTCTGCAAGCTGATAGCCCTTTCTGAAACTCACTGAGAACCATCCTGGCTTCCTGTGGTTAAATAATTCCCAGACAAGATGAGCATCCATTTCATTAGCCAAAATACAGACTTCATGCTCATTTGCACTCAGACTGGAAGACAGCTGCACGTGCGGCTTCCGCTGCATACCTAAAACACCAGTGGAAGTCTGGGACTATTACATCCCAAACAGGTTATATGTGTGGAGAAGTGACTTGGAGAAAATGAAGAATATTGGCAAAATGTAGCATTTTGCACAGCTAATTACACACCTCTACTGTTAAGAATACCTCTCAGATCAGGTTTTATTCTCTTCATGCATATTCTCTTCATACACAGGGCCACAGCAGACTGGCATCAGGTTTTAATATCAGATCCAACTTTCCTTTCTCATATTAGGCTCATGAGAGAATTTGAAATAGGGCAATGGTATGTGATTGTTTACTTAGGAAAAGTTGGCCCAGGCAAGGGCAAGGGCTGGTTGTTATACATATTGTATAAACTATAAAACCATAAAAGCTTAAGTAGTTATTAGACTACACTTGAGTAAGCATCGCTTCCCTTACTTAAATATCACCATCTTCTCATTTTGAAATTTGCTGTGGATTATCCCCATTCTTTTATTGCCAGATTTCAAATGCAATTAAATACAGGTATGTAATATATGTCTGGTTTTGGTCTGCTGTAAACTGAGTTAAAGCACTTGTGATGCTACAGCTGCTATAACATTCCCCTGAGGTGGGAATAAAATCTTTCAATAGAGAGGAACGTATGCAAATTTTAATATTTACACTTTATTTCTGCAGAGTGAATGAGTCCAAAGTTAAACCTTATGAAGACACATAACAAAACTTTGTGAAAAAGCCCTGCAGCTGGGTTTGTTCTACACTCAATACTTCAACTTTTCAGTGAAAAATCATGTATTGAGACTGAAACAACCCCTAAACCAAGCACAAGAAGGCTTTAAGAAACATATTTGAAATAAATCTCCTAAGACTTTCACATTTTCTCCATTGTGAGCAAGGCTGCAATTTGCTTTCATTTAAATAAAAATAACATTCTCAAAAGCACAGGAGGTTTTCTAGACTCGTGGTAGCATCACGAGACTCCACAATGTTGACACTTCAGGAACATGAGCCCTTAATATCAAAGCCAGGATGTTCCTGTGGTTTGAAACTAGAGTAAGGGAAAAATCTTTGTTTCTGGTTAAAAGCTTTTTATCAGCCACACAGATTCACTGTGACTGCACATACTAACCCCACAGGCAAGGTAGAGATAAGTGCAATAGCTCAACCTCAGAGCTTGATTAACCTTTTTTTTTTCCTGTATCTTGCAGCACAATCTCAATTTTCCTCCAAGTCACTGAATGTTCAAGCTTCAAGGGATCAGGAAGCTCTGTTATCAGCATTCCTCTGTTCCTAATTCCCCTATACTACAACTCTTTAGCTGCTGTAAGCAGAAAACAGAAGGCAGTAAAAGAACAGCTATTCAAATTCATTGCTAGTGTTAGCTACATGCCACTGCTTTTGCTGTGAATGGGAATTGCACCTGCCCTCACCAGGACTCTATTTGATGTAATTGTTGGAAGCACCCAATGCTTTTCTACAATTTTCATTTAAGAAGTTCCCACGAAAATCGTAAAGATGTGATTTGAGCTGTTTCACAATCCCTAGCTTTGCAATTACAAAGATACGCATCCACCCCGCAGAGTACTTTATTCAGGCTCTTAAGTGCTCCCTGACATCTAGGAACAATTTTCCCCTTGATTCTCCAGCTTGCCTACATTAGCACCCAGCTCAGTAGAAGAGGCTGGGAGGGATGGAGCAGGGGCTGCTGAGCACCCAGCGTGCACACATCAGGTGATTTCCCAACAGGCTTGGTCTTGTTGCCCTCTGTGTCACTGCCAGCCATCCCTGGCAGCAGCAGAGGCTCCTGGGCAATGTGGGGTCTATGGGGAGACTGTTTGTACAGTTCCACTCTTAACTACTTTCCAGCATAAATTAATAAATGAGTCCTATTTATCAACCCGAATCCACTGACTCACCATGTAACCCAGCCCTTGTTTTCAGACATCAGCTGTTTGCTATATTGCTACTGGACAACCAATAAATAAAAAAAAAATATTGCTTGCTGTTCTCTATCCCTTTCTTTACACTGGTGTAACAGTATCATTAGATCCACTACAAGTAATTCAGGGTATTAACAGAGCTGGAATGAGCCAGCAAGCCAGCTTGAATCCTGCAAGCCTTATAAAATGTGGCTATTTTGTTTAGTACGCAGACTAAAAATGCTCTGTCAACAGATTTCACTCTGCTGTGAGATAAACATCCACCTTCTATAAGGAGCCATTTTTTCTTCCTTGCAGCTTCTTAGAGCAAATTTCCAAATTATTTGACTCTCATATTGGTTTAAAAGAAGGACTTCAACACACATGGTTCAGATGATGTTGTGTAGATTTGCTAGAGACAATGTCAGGTACAGGGGCTATGACCAAAAGGGACTCAGACCAAAAGTGTTTCAAATAAGGGAGAGAACAAAGCCTTGATGAATGGCATCTCCTCTACTGAGTACAGTCCATTTTCTGGGTCAACGAACATTCAATTTGTATTAGCAACTCTCAGGACATACTTCAGTTGTTTACTTGCATTGTTGAAGGACTGGATGTTACCAGGGTCTAAGCTACCCTGGCGGCATTTCTGGGCCCCAGCTAGCTGTGCTGATCTGGAGCCAACAGGGAACCAGCTCAAATAGGAGTGCTTACTTTTTGTGAGCAGGAAGGCTAATGATTTTCTTCTTAAAACCGAGAGATACAAAAGCAAGTGATTTTTGAGGACAGACAAGAGCGGGTTTTTTACAGATTTTGAGTTGAAAATGCTCTGCCTTGACATTTTAATGAGCAAAAATAAGATTATAACATGCCTAAAGGCAGTATGCAATTTCATAAACAATATGTGTGTTTGCCTGCTGATGAGAGGAGTATCATGTCTTATAACATTAACAAGATAAAAGGATATTTCTAATACTTAAGGGGCTGTATTGTTTATTGGCAAAGCACCCATGATAAAACTTGTAAGCAAAGCTGATTTCTTTTCTACCATCTTCTTTCTAAATAATAAATAGTCAAAGTACTCTGCTAGTACAATTAGCTAAACTGACTTCAATTGCAGATGATTTATACAGTCTGAGAATCTGGCCCTATCATGCAGATGTGTTTGCTCTAGCCAGCTTTCTTGGAAGCTGTATCCTTTCAATCCACTACAGACAAAGAGGGAGTGTTCATTATTGCAGAATCTGCTACGTATTATATTTGTGTATTTTCCCAAACAGGTTGCTTAGCTGTTGTTAGAACAAATATGTTTGTTGGTGTTCTAAAAAGTAAATAATTCAATCTTTCTGCTTGAATATTGTATTGAAATAGTCAAAGAGGAGTCATTTTTCATAATACCTACCAATAATATTATTAGTGATTCATTGTGTACCTTCAGCTACTCTGTTTGGCTCTCGCAGCTCTGATCATCGTCCTCAGATTCTCCTCCCTGTCTTATATTACTTTCTAAATCTGCTGACGGACTCCCAGACCTATTAAGAATATAAACCTTTCTAGGCAGGCCTCTTTTTGTGATTTTGTTTCACACATAGAGTCCTAAACTACAATGAAATGCTCTGATTGGCATGACAGAGCGTAGCGGCAAAAATCCTTGAAAGAGCCTCAGGGTTTGAAAGCATGAAATCTGAAGGGATGCCCAGGTGTCACTACCTTCACAAATGTCTGTGTGAATCCCATGTCCTCAGCCCTCTCCTGATGTACTGCATCCTTGCCAGCTGGGCATTTGCATCCCTAGTTAGCAGACCTCTGAATTATCCAGAGGTCAGCCTGCACATGCAGCCACACAGGCACTTTGCTTAGCAGAGCTGTTCATTCTCTGTGACTCTGGTTTGGTTTAAACCAAGCTAAAAATTCACCTGGTTCTCAACAATTGCTCCTCAACCAAGAATTGCATTTGGTTTGAACTTATCCTACATTTTAATGTGTGTCGTCTTCTAACTCTTCAAGGAACCAGGACTGGCAAATATGTGAGGTAAACATGAGATAAAGTACATGAAGTTTTAAGGCCTGAAAATATGAAAAGTCTCCTATGTGATCTGATTTCCTTTATATGTCTTCAAAATTCAGCTTCACATATGATAGAATAAGGTAATGCAGTCCACTGAGTGACAGATTTGAGGAAACACAATTTATTAAGTGTATCAAGTGACTTCAAATCTCAGGGAAATTCTTTTCTCTATTATGTTCAGAACTGTCTACTTAGTCCTAAGATATAAAAAGGGTAGACACTTTATTAGATTGTCTGTAATTGTGACTTACCCTGAGATCACATACCTTCCCTGCTAAATTATATTTTCATTGTAACTTCAACAGACTCACAGTCATTTAAAAAGTGTAAAATAGTTTATAAAAAGGAGGAAACATATGCAAAATAAATACTTGTATGAATGAAAATGAAGAAAAATGCAAGGCTTTTCTTTAATTAAAAACTGAGTAAAATCCACACCCAAACTCTCAAATTTTATATCTGACATAATTTTTGCTTTTATGTTTTTCAACAGCTCTATTTTGATGTATTCCTTGGATTTCTTTTAACCAACTGTATTAGATAGAGTAATCTAGAAAGAAAGGAGTGCATATTAAATTATCTCAATGAGGTCTAGTGTCTATCAGTATTTCTTCAAACTTCCTAACAGGTTTTATTCAAGTTTATTTTTTGTGGGGAAAATGCTTGTAATAACCCTTAGCCATGGTTTGCATTCAGCCTGCTTCTAGCAGAGAATCTTTCTCAAATTTGCAGTATTTCAAGATAACAAGTCACAGTACCTTTCAGAGAATCTGTACTGTAGCTTTCCGAAGTTTGTAATCCAATTGATAAAAAATCAGATTATCAGTCCCCAAGTAAGATCTACTGAGCTCACTGATCATCAGTTCTCCCTCCTTTGTCAACATGCGCATAAAACAAAACACTTTGCAAATCAAACTAAAGAACACTTCAGTCATTATCAAATATCAGGGTTGCAAAATATTTTGTCTCTTTGATCTCCCCTGCTGCCTCACCTAACAAAAGACAGGCTGCTTCTCTCAGGAGCAAAGAGTACAAATCCTGCAGCTACATCCAGGATTCTATTCTCCCTGCTGCTAAATAACTGTTTCCACATAGGTGGCAACAGCTGCAGGACATCCTTTATAATTCAGTTTACGAAAGGTGTCTGGTGCAGACTTTTATGTAGCTCCCTTTCATAGTCTGACAATATAACTGTCTCATTTTTTTCCTCCTGAAACCAAAATAAAAGCTCACGAAGAAAGCAAGAGATGGTTAGGAATAGTCCTTCCATAAAAAATAATAATAATAAAAAAATCAGCCTGTACTTTCAATTTCAAGAAAGGTAAGTGTTTACAACATCTTGTTTTATACTTTGGGGTCCACCTCAGGCACCTGGTTGCTAAGCAGCCAGTCATCTCCATACTTAGTCTCTATCAGGATGTTGTTATCTCTTGCCTTTGGATGTAGAAGGCATTTGGACTGTTATCTCTGAGTCCCTTCTGGGAATCCCATACTTTGTATCTCTTTTTGGATAGCTCTCTTCCATTTCAGCTTTTAAATGGAACATTTAGAACCCTTTGGTAACTCCTGATTCAGTCATTTATTAATCTTTGCTGTGGCGGATGTGGCACAATGAAATTTAGGAGATTAAAAGGCTGGGTTTCAGAGTGATGTAAATCCAGGCAGCCCTGCTGAGGTGAAAGAAGCTACACTGGTAACTACCTGCTGAGAGTCTTCCAGATTGATAATAATAGGATCTGAGTTTTGTTTCTTTTCCTTCTCATGAATAATCTGGAACAAATGTGATTGTGAATGTAAGATTAATCATCCTTGACTGTATCTCATGTCTGCACCTCTATGAAATGTGCATTACCTCTATGAAATGTGCATTTTCCCTGCTGATCTTCTGTCTCAGTATGACACCCTTAGACCTCAAAAAAATCCAACCCAAAACACAACAGTGTTCTGCTAAAAAATGCTGGGCTACCTACAGCAATAGTTTCCACTAATATGTTTATATGTTTTATAAATCAATTTTATTTTCTTTTTTTTTCTTTTCTTTTTTGTTAACAGAGATATTTTGTAATACTTTAAATAACAGTTTATCTCTTGAAGCAAATATGGAAATACATCTTGCAGAGACGCTGATACTAACTAAGGGCAACTTAACATGAACACCACAACCCACATACTGAATTATCACATTTGTGTCATCTTAGAACAAAAACGAGTCCAAGACCTGCTGGGAGTTGTTACAGTTAATACTCTGTCAGTGTTTCCACTCTTACTTCTGGGGCTCAAAACTTACACTGTTAAAATTGCTTTGCAATGAAAACATTCAAGTTCTCAGCTCTACGACAAAATAATTGTCACTGGGCCAAATCCTAAAGGTCTTTGCTTACTGCTAACTCCTACTGACTTCAGTGAGCATGTATCCTCAGTAAAGGCTCAGGGTTTGGATGGGTTATTGGAGGTTTTTTGTTGTTTGTATGTTTTGAAAAAAAAATTTTTTTTTAGGTTTTATACTGTGTTTTATACTTTAAAATAAAGAATTTCTGCAAGCAGCATGAAAAAAAACAGCTGGCCACATTTGGCATTCTGTTACCTGGCTGACTTTATCTACCTTTTAAGTTCCATCCTCTTTTTCTTAAACTACTCTTTTCTAAACTGTGCTGCTCTGAAACCAATTATAGCTAGACCCAGGTGATATTATGCTTCTGCTTCTCCTGTCCTTCCTGGACAATTGTATCAATTCGTACTTTGTGTGAATACATTCTGCCCAATTCTTGCCTAGCTACTGTGCTTTAACTTTGAGATTATATTATTTTGTTTTTCAGTCAAAGAAAGAGATAGAACATGAGAAATGCAAGAATGTGGGTGCTGTATAGACTATTGGCTTAAAAGAAGCCCACAGGCCATTATTTTGTCTTACACGATCCCACAGGTTTCTTCACTCATTTCTTTGCTGCCTGTTCACAAACAGGGATTCAAATCCATATTTTACAATTTGTTTTCATGCTTCCATTTCAAACACAACTCCATGAGAGATGGCGTAGGAACTTACACCTTACAGAATATTAGCACAGTTTGTTGGTTCCCTTCTGATTTTTCTTTTTCATGGTTCCCTTCCTCTTCTTGCACATAGTTTTGCAATCTGGTACCAAATTTGCTGCCTTCTATCTTCCTTTTGCCCCTCCTGAAGACTAACAACGCCTCATTGTGTGAACACTGCTTCTTGCCAGCCAGGGCATTTGGTCACCCTGGCAGTGCTGGTTCAGGCACCACAAATCTGACAGGATCCATATGGTCCTGGTGCACATTGCTGCCCTGAAACCACTCTGGCATGAAGTCCTGGATCTGGGGGCAGAGCTGGTAGCACACAAAGAGCAAAGCTAGTTAGTCCTCTGGGTTTCCTCATGCTTTACCTGGGAACCCACAGGGTGTCCTCCATCTCATATTTTCAGTTATTAAGTCCGACAGCAGCTACCACATACATAACAAATGCTGTGTCAACTAAAATTTTTTCTACCTTGATAACATTTTCCTTGTCATTTGTTCTGCATCCAGTTATCTTACTGTCCACCAGGACAAAAATATGTTTATTTTCAGATCCAGTCCAGATTTGGTACATTTTCCATTAAAGCTCTTCTCAAAGTGCAAATTACAGTATGCATTTATTCCTTTACACAAATCTACTCTCTAATTTTCAAAAAGCGCTTCAAAAAATTTTAGGGTAAAATTATGCTTGTAGTACCAGTTTCCAATGAGTCTTTTACTGCTACAGAAAGTTTCTGTCTAACTCTGTCTTTTGTCTTTGTGTTATGACTTTTTAGTCATGCCAAGCAAAACTTGCATTCAATGTCCTACATAAAGAATAGGCCAATTCTCCACATGGAAAATCTGTTTAACTCGGTGATGATATTGTCATGCAGATGACACACAGTTACTTGGCGCTTCTTGGAGACATCTGAAGGCCTAAACACTGCTTGAAGAAGTTGACAATGTAAACACGTATATTTGGAGATGTTAGTTAGCAAGAGTTGTTAAGTATGAGATTTATGATCTATCTTTGACTCCTTTTGCCTCAGGCTAATCCATTTCTTTTATATTTTTTCCTAAACCTCCAAGCTGCTGAACAAATCTTCAGCCAGCTACTGTTTCAAGATCAACCCGGCAAAACAAAACCATTTTATTTTTATCCTCACCAGCTGCACAATTTTCCTTCTCAAATTACCTCTATCAAAATTTCAAGATTATAATGACTGAACTATAAAAATGTGGTTTCATACTGAGATAGCTGGTTTTGTGTAAAAAGATGGTTACATACAGGATACCATATGTAGAAAAGTAGAGAATATAACTCTTTCTGAAGTACTACATTTTTTTTGACTATGAAGACTTCTTTTTTTAAGTTCTTCAAAACTGTCTAAATTTAAACTGTTGCTAATGAAATCCTGCACAAAAACCTCTAATAATTGTAATAATGTTTTTGAAAAAAGTTTGTAATACTGTCACGATGTTGTGTTCACCTAATAAATGAAGCTTCATAATTTTGGTATTGCAAGAAAAAAGAGCTGCTGTCATTGACATAAGTTATCAATTGTTTAATTTAATAAGAGTTACTGCTTTGATAGGAAAGTCAGGGATCTTAAAACTGTGAAGCCTTGTCTGACAAAAATACTATCTGACTTCAAGAGGAGCAGCATATTGCATGGGGCTGCATGAGGGATTCAGACAGGCAGGAAAGAAGGGACATAAAAGGAAGAAGAAAGGAAAGTCACGTTAATAGAAAGAGTTTTAAAGAATGTGAATATGAAGCCTATAAAAGTGGGGGGGTTTTCCATGAAAAGATTCCCTTTGTCTCATCTATTCTACTGTTAGAGTAGGTGCAGTTCTTGAACTCTTGATATTATCGGAGTAACACTGAGTTATAAGGCATGTGAAATATTACAGCAGAAATACAGCTACTGTCTACTGCTGAACTAAAGAGCAAGTGCAGTGCTAAATTCTGAGATTTATATCAATTTTCTCCCATCAGTTCCTTTTTTTAATATGCAGCAGAGGCTATGTGTGGGACTGTACTGGTGAGATATTAACTCATGGAAAGGAGATTTTTCCTTTTCTAGAATTCAGCAGCTGGTAGTAAAGACAAAATGACATTACCTCTATTGCTACTTTGGGAATATTGTATTTATTACAGTGTGTTCCCTACAATGCCAGAAAAAAAAAATAGACTAGCTTTCTCATCTTGTTTAAAAAAGAACTGATGCTTTTTTGACTGGACTGAGTGGCTACTTCTTATGGCAGCATCTAGTCATAGGTGCATTCTCCTCTGAGGAAAATTACTCTATTCAGATATTTTTTTCATTTAAGGTTTGAATGTCATTTTTTGGACCTTTATGAAATGTTTTTAATTTTTCTACATTCTAGCAGGATGCTAGGTAGGTCTATTACAGCTGTTGGCATTCATGTTAGCTTTGATAATCTCTAAGGAAGATGGCCAGAGCATTTTTCTTGGATGCCAGGCAGGTACTGTTAAAAAAAGCCAGTGCTGTTTAAGGGCAGAATTGCAGCCTGAAGAAGTCTGTGGGAACCTTAGCTTCTGGGGAAGGCAGGAGCTCAAAAGATTTTTCAGCAGCAGTGCACTTGAAAAGGGCTGTTTTGAGTAGCACTGGTCCTCAGTTACCTACCCCAAAAGGAGGGGAAAAGATGGAGAAACTAGGAAGAGGGCTTTATTTCTTCTCCATAAGGAATGTTTTGTACCACCTCATTGTTCAGGGTTTAAATGTGTGTATAGTTTCCTGTATGGACATATAAAACCACAATGAGTTTACATCAAGGGATAAATAGGTATCCACACACGAAGAACAGGCCATGTAAAACTAGAATATGTGAGGAAGTTAAATGCAACTGAAGGCATTCCTCTGTGAGTAATGCAAGTACAGCTTGAGTATGGGTGAAAGGGAAAGTACAAACTGTGAGGTTTGCTTTTTTTCCAAGAGTACTTCTGGCCTGAGTGTCAGCATCCACACAGTGCTTATGAAAGGTCCTTTTCTCTAACAGAAGAACCACCATCCATTTTCTTAACAGAAATATCTAAACTTGGCTAAGCCTGGGAACGTGGAAGTTTTTCCTGTAAAGACTCATTGTATCAGAGACCCTGGTCGTGGTTTAAAGCATTAGTGTGAGAATAGGAGCAGAGAGGGAAGAAAGAATCATTGAAAGGCAGAGTGTGAGTGGGAGAGGTAGCACAAAAGTTAACTGGATCTTTAATGGTCAGGAGGATGAAATCCATTTGTCATTATAACCAGCTCCAGGAGGTAGATCTAACTGCTGTGAACCTGCCAAAGATTCCTGTGTGCCCATAGTTCGTGAAACTGGTACATGATTCATCTCGTGGCTACAGCTCAACAGCAGCACTTCACACTCTGAAGCCTGGACAGGTTCACACTTTGCTCTCTTTTTCTCATAGGTTCATAACTTTCCATTATAGGGCTGTCTGCAAACAGCTGTTTTGCTTAGCAAATATTTTCAAAGTTTGAATGATTTTATTCTGCTTTGGCATAAAAAAAAAACCAAAAAAACAAACAACTGCAGCTTTTCAGAATGTCTTTGAGAGACCTGTGGGCAGGGGAGGGGAAAGTCAGACAGACTAGCCATGCAGGGGGACAGACAGCTGACCAGTCTTTGTAGGCAAGGTTCAAGACCTCACTCTGACAGAATCTCAGTGGTGCTCACCTCACTTAAAACTGAGCTTTTAACTCAGCTTTGGCTGCCTGCTCTGGTCAATGGAAAAAAGATTTCTGCTCAGAGAGGCTAATTTAGATCACACAAAGCAGGCTCTTCCTCTAAGTCACCTTTGATAAAACAGTTTTGGTCTGTGCTCCATTTATAACAGAGGAGGACTGAACTCCTAACTTACCTGCCTGTAGTTGGTCTCTAATTACAGGTGAGGTTGTACAGTGTAACCTGGGATGCATTTTTCCCTCCTCTTTTGTCTGGAAATTTCACTTGCAATCAGGGAAAGCACCTTAGCAAAAGTTTACACAATTAAGAAACTGAAAAAATCCTCAGGACCAGATGTTTTGACATTGAAAAATAAGCAGTAAGTGCTTTTTTTTTTTTTTTAAAGCACTCCAGAAGCATGCATTTCACTGGAATGCTCATTATCAGAAATATTTGGCAAATCATTACAAGTCACCTTATGTTTATTTGTAAATTATTTCTTAATTAGATAACTTAAATTAAAAGATGTTGTGTGAACATAAGTGAGAAATTATCTAATACCACTTATAAATAATATAAATAAGTACATACACTAAGAGATACAACAAAAATTTTATATGCCAGGTTCTTGAGTTGACTAATACTAGCTGATGAGAGCAAGTGCTTTTTAAAAATGGATTTGAGCCTGAAACCCCTTAATAACTGGATTCTCAATTGAACTGCACAGCAGTCAGGGACTCTGACAAGTTTACCATTATGAATGTTTTGTTCACTCATCAGCAGAGAGATGCCCAGTCCAGGGCTATTTCTCACTGTATGCACAAAGGCAAGAGAGGCTGGGTCAGGACTTTTAGACTCTCATTTCAGTCACAAGATATTTTGATTTTGGGAACCACAGAATTTAAACTGACAGGGAAAACACTGGCAAATCAATGACAAATAGTACACCTATATAAGTGACAGTTTAGAAGGTGACTTGTTTGCATTGTGCCAGAAATCTGATCCTTCCCTTGGCTGAAAAAAGCTGATGCCTCCCTTCACTATGAATGAGTAATTTTTGCAAAAAAAAAAAAAAAAAAAAAAAAAAAAAGAAAAAAAAAAAAGAAAAAAAAAAGAAAAAAAAAAGAGAAGTTGAATACTGAGGTAGTGGGCATTTGTCTGTAAGACCATATTTAACAGTATTTGCTATACCAATCTGTCAGGTTGACTCTGCCCTCTCACCTGCACCTGTGCCTCCAAAGCATACATTTCTTTGTCTTACTCTGATAAATAAGTGGAAAAAAATTCTAAATGCATATTTTAATAGCTCTGTGAACACCAGTTTATAGTAATTTTTCTCCTTTCTTAGTTAAGCCTAATCATCAGTTACTGTAGGTCAGCTTCATTTTCCTTTTCTGTTCAGAATCCTAGACTGCTAAAATGATCATTATTAATAAAGCATTACATGTGTGGCATTTTAATAAAGCTTTTAAATGGCACTCAGAGATGGAGCATATTGTGTCTACAAAAAAGTAAAGCATTAAAATTGCTGCTGTTACTTGCCTAAAGGACTGCAATTCCATATTGAACTTGCAGCCTCCTGTGGCTGGGAAATGCCTCTGTCTCACAATTATTCATGCTATGGTATTTTCAACACCACTGCAGCCCCTAAACAGTAACACTTCCATTTGACAGTACTTAGCAAACCACTCTCATCGCTTAAAAACTGGTCAGCTAAGAAATGCTGACCTGTCAGGGAGAAAAATTCCATGAGCCTCTAGTAATGTGAGACTTCAGACATGAAACTCATTTTATTTTAATAAATAAGAAGATGGGCAAGCCATTTGTCACATTTAACTGCTGATGTCAGAGACACAAGAAATCTGTTTTTCAGACATCCGTTGTAAATATATTTTACAGCGTTCCTGAGTTAAATTCCCTGACAAGGAGCATTTACTCTCTCAATTGGTTTACTGAATCAAAGGGAGTTTCCTCCAACAGAGGCATATGTCAAAGGAAAACAAATTCAAATTATTTCAGTCACTCACACATAGATTTCTCATTTTCACAGCTGGTTCTCTTTGCTAATGAACATGCAAGGTTTGCTTATGCTTCAGCACTTTCCTGGGAAGTGCTTATTAAACACTGAATGGCTGCTTGCCTGTGCAACTGGAAGTTGTGCAGGACTGAGTACTGTGTTAAGAATATTCAACTCACGCTCACATCCATAAGCCTAGTCCTCTACCTGACAAACATGAGTATAAATTTATCAAATATGGAATCTTATACCCATCAGGAGTATGCAGTATCAGCAGTGGGTCCTAGGCAGTAGGCAAAATCCTTGTCCTACAAAGAACTGCAGTTTTGTATCAAATGGTTAGGACTTACTTGCATTTAAATTAAATAAAGTGCATGGGAAAAATGAACCTCTAAGCCATGTTTTGGATTTCAAAAATCCAAAACTGATGTGCTCCATTACCCTGAAGAAATTTCAGACCTTCAGCACTCTCAGATACTTAGAGGCATATTTTAGACCGTATCACTCTTTGGAGTGTGACACAGAAGGACCCAAACTTTTAACAGCAGAGCTGCCTTGAATGTGCTTGGATGTGTAAGATACATATAATTTCTCCAAAGCTGTTACTACTAATACTAATGCTATGAAATGAAGATAAATGGAAAGACTCTGTGAATGTGTGCTCTTGGAAAACTGCATGAAAACAGTTATCTCAAAAAGGAATTTTGGACTAAGAAAAAGTCTACAAAGAAGGTGGGGAAGGGAACAAGAAAACAAAAAAAGTAAAACAAATGCTGTGGAAATAAAACTGGATCTTTCAAGCACAGTTGCTTAGGTCAAAAGACATTAATTGTCAAGAAAAGCTGATTCCTTTGAAAATGTATTTTAGGAGATGTCAATGGACAGCTTTGGGCTAGAGAAAGAAAAAGAAGAAAAAGGCTGTGGTACAGTAAGGACTGTAAGGATAAAAGGCTGGTTTGGACCTTCAGCAAGCACTTCAGCTTACCTTCTTCCCAGAACCATGATCCTGGGGAAAAACAACTGGAACAATAGGAAAGAGATTACAGAAATTTATGGCATGCCATTAAAAAAGCAGTTCAATGTGTCTGTTGAGGTGAAAGGGAGAAAAGAAACTAGTTAAGCTCTGTTATTAAATTTTACTTTGAAAGTCTAGAAACAGGTTTCCTTAACATGTTTTATCAAGACAGAAATGATGTAAAGTGAAATGGAGGTCTCTGTTGAGAGGCAGGAAATGTGATCACAGCAAATACAGATTTGTAGATCTGACCTCAACAGAATTTGACAAAACCAAATCAAAATGAAACAATAAAAAAAGAGAAATCTTCCTAGATCAGTTGTAATGAACAAGATGAACAATTCTATAGACAATTTTCTAGAAAATGTATTAGGTCAAAGGTAGACCATGTCTACTTGGATTTCATTTAAATTATTGACTATGTTGCTGAAAGGGAATCTATTAGCCAAGACAAAAAAGGAGGAAAGTTGTAAATAAGTTTTGTGGAAAGTTCAGTGGGAGATGGATTCTGTTGAAAGGAGAGGCTGAGGGTTGGTCATTGGTGGAGTTCTTCAAGAACAGCACTGACATACTTTTAGGGTCAATATTGTGCTCTCTACTTTTATTACTGGATTTTTTGCAAAGATTACGCAGGTCATAAGGCCATTTCCCTCTGGCATTGTTGAGGAATGCATTAAGCACAGACAGCTCCGTGTGTGCAGCTGCAGATTGATCTCTGGGTGGCAGGACCCCAGGCAAGACTGTGAACTGATGCCCTTTGCATAACAAAGGGTATGGGGACCTGTGGCACGGCCTGGTGACCAGACACAGAGACACGGCAGGGCTGAGGACTCCAGGCTTTCCCACGCTTACCTGTGAAGGTGTGAACCCCCAGGGTTTCCTTGGCTTGGGGTCCCATCTTGGAGGCAACCACCTCAAGCTGTTATTTTGCTATTGCACCGTGATTACATTTTTTTTAAGGATCGAAACATCTAAGAATGGGCTATGGGAATTCTGGGGTCAGGTGGGTAAGGAAACCTGATGTGACTGTGTGAGTGTGGGATGTGAAGCTGGGAAGAAGCCTTGGTCCCAGCTTGGGAGGTCCAAGAGGGACTGTGCCAGAGCGACTCCTGGATGGTCAGACAGTGAAGCTTCTTTAACATGAGGTGGGAAGCATTGTCACATGTGAGGAGGCCTGGATCTTGAGGGATGGAGTCAGGGAAATGTGGTGGAAGTTCAGCCCTGGAAACGCCAACTTCGGTGCCTGAGACCTGATTCAAACCACTGCAGACGAGGACAGACAAATGTATCCTGCCTGGATCCCCTGGAAACTCCAGAAAAATAGAATGGAGACCTCTGGTTCACCAAGGGGTGACTAGGAGACACAAAGGTTAGAAGCAAGGTTTCTGGGAATTAATGATACTGTGCAAGCTCTCAGAAAATACCATGCACAAACTCTTTTTCAAGAAAGATTATTCAATACTGAAATGGAGGCACTGCTCTGCTACCAGAATGAGATGAAGAATGGCGAGTTTATTTTATGTCAGCCCAGATTATCTAGCATAAAAAAATAAAGGTTGGTAAGAGATAGGAAAGTCTATTATGTGATGGAAACCTGCACCAAGAATGGAAAGGAAATGCTTAAGCTAAAGCAATATTATTAAAATTACAATGCCACACAAGCTGTCAAAAAAATAAATGTATGCTGGAATTAGAAGAGGATGAAGCATAGAGGACATCCCTTAGCCATTTTTAGACCATACAGGTGTTGGCAGAGCTTTTTACAAGTAGTGATAAAAGCTGAATTCAACAGAATTACTTTGTGAAGAGGAATACAGTGTAAGAGACTGGACAGTGGACTGACACTCTCTTCCAGCTGTGTAAATAATTTGTTTTGTTTCAGTGAAAATTTTCACAATTTTAAAAATCCATTTGTTTTTTTCTTACCACACCAGATTTCAGTCAAGTCATTTTCAGTTGTAGAAATGTAATAGATGTCTTCTCCATTTTGACACCATTGAAAGTGTGAATAGAATGAACTGATCACGTTTCTACGTTGTCTTAGATATCTCAAAGTACCTAGAAACTTATCTGACATATATCAAAGTAAAAACAATACAGAGAGTTTCAATCAGAACAAGAAGAAGAAAGTCAAAATAAGTGTAAACACAAGAATGAGTCTGCTGAGGAGACGTTGATTGGTTAGAGTATTACTTTCCTGCTTTACTGAAACTTTCCTTTTCATAATTTGTTGCAAAACATGTAAAAATACTTAAACTAATTTCTTTCCTTTAGTCTTACCTTCACAGCATGTACTCACCATTTGAAACAGAGGCATGGAAGTAACAATGAGAAGGAAAACTGTTCTTTCTTCCTCTTTCATGGGATGTTTTTAAGCTGTTTGGTATTCCTTTGAAGACTAGAGCACCAGTTTACATGCTGTGTATTTATCACTGGTGTGGAGGGTGAAACACTAACTGCACACCATACTCCCTGCCCTTTTAAAATATTGATGAGTAACCATCTATGCAGCCTCATAAAGTATTAACTCTTTAAGTGGGGAAGATCTCTGCTTAACAGCATGGCACAAGCTCTATGTGATTTAAATGCCACACAACCCAAAGAGTTTCAAGCTGTTTATGTTAGTCCAATATCCAAAATTACACCTGACTTTGAACCTCAAGTAAGCAATATTACTCTATTGATCCAGCAGGACAGGTATGTAAGCTCAGTCTTTGTGATTGATGTGGGGATATTCATAAATGAAGTTCACACCTTGAACTTCAATGCTTAATCCTTTTATTGGCTTCCTACTCTTTTCAGCTTCCATTTTATGTACTGCTTATCAGGTTAGCTCATGTTGGAACAACTGTTGCATCTCCTGAATTGCCACACCTGAATTTGAAGATAATGGGCTGCATTTCCCTGAATATTGTCCACTAGGTAGTCAGTGTGGGAAAGTGTCAGATTGAGGCTGACTCATTTATTTTTTTAAATACATACTCCGGATACCATATATATTTGGAGATTTAATTTATCTTTTTCCTTCAGTTTTTTAGCTGCTCAAATTACCAAGCTGACCTGAGTGTGAGCAATTTCTCTGACCCATGAATTCGTGGTTCAGAGGAAAATTTTGAATCCTTCCAAACATGTGTGATTACAGAACAACACAATTATAGCTGTATTTTAGCAAATACAGTAGACAGAAATGGGAAAACTGTGGGGAAAAAAATTGATCTTCACAGAAATCCATCAATATTTTCAAACAAGTAACTTTTACATGACAGATGGCCTGCTGTGGTAGGGGTAGGACTTGATAAACCCTTCTGAAGTATATGAGAAAGCCTGAAAGACTTTTAACATATTGACATGGAACTCTAATATCTTGAAGATCAGCAGTGCTAATCTATCTTAGTGGCACTAGCTCAAACATTGTACATGCTCAGGTATCCCCTAAAACTTAAAAATGCTAAAGGAATTTTCAAAGATAACCTTTTTCCTAGGAATACCCCAGCCATTGCTCACAGAAGATGGATAACAACTTGATTCATAACTAAAGAAATGAGCAGAAGTGGGTTCTTTCCTCTTCGTATACAAATGCCAGTAAGATAAAACAAGAATAAAGTTAATAATAAAGAATTACGTGCCAGCTACACTAAAACACAAAGAAATCATGCCATGTGTAGGATTCCTTTCTTTGGACACATATTTATTCAAATTTTAGTTTTCTTTACAAAATTCCAAGGTACATTTAGATAAAACACATCAGGAACATGATCGCTACTTCCACTAGATTTCTGCTTATATTGCTAAGTTAGTGGTTAAATAAATATGCAATATGTCTTTAATTGCTACCATCCAGAAGAAATTTTCCCTAAGGATTCATTAACTAATGACTTCCTCCCTTGCTGAGTTGTAAATTTACAAAAGGCTTTGGCAAACTAGTAATTTGCTCTCTTGGAAACCAGATGTAAATGTCCCAAACAGGTGGGAGCCAGAACTACAACTACATAAATGTAAAAAATTTAGCAATTGCAATTTTGTGGTAGCCTCCTAAAGTCATTCTCCGGGTAAACTTTAAAGTATCCACTCGAGTCATACTGAGGTGTGAAGTAAATGCTTTCAAGAGCCAATAAATTAGTTTAATAAATTAATTATTAGTTCTGCAAGATTCTTAGCCACTCAGGCTCTAGGGTTTTTAGCACAGTAGCAGTACATAAAGTACCACAGGATGGTTCCTTGAACAGTCAGGGCGTGCTCACCTGCAGCTATGCTCCTAATCCACAGGAAAAGGTGGTGGGAGGCTTTAGCATGTGTTTAAGAGTGAGCTGCTTGCCTGCAACAGAGGTGTGTGACTAACACGAGAGTCATCCTTCCAAATTTCAGCTACTTGGTGGCAGCCTGAAGTTCTGCCTCTCAAACTCAGCTCTAGTCAGAAGTTGCTGCACCTGCTCTCTGTCATCTTCTAAGTGCACTCTGGAGGGTGAGAGATGAAACTCATTTCTGGACTTTAATATGAGCAGGGATTATGTGCCACCAATGTCTATGATTGCACTGGACTGGATGAAGCTTGCAGCTATTAGTTCTACATCATTTTTTTCAAAATTGCTAATCTGCTGAAGTGTTTTCAAAGGCATTTTGAAGGTTGCTATCCTCCATGTTGGTTCTGTTTGTATATTTGGAGTTCATAATAGGTGGAGAATTTTGCCAGAGGAAAAAAATGTCAAGTTTGAAGTGTTTTGCCACAGAAAAAAGTCGTTGTGGGCTAATTAGATACTGCACAAACAGTTTTGCAGTAAATGCAGTAGACAAGAACTTGTTAACATGGGCACAGAGAGTTCCTGAAGAAAGCCTAATTTCCTGCGAATGACAGGATAGCTCCCTCAGCATGGGACATCACAGGATGAAAGCACTGACCTATGCTTCTGTCAGACTCTAGTTTCTGAAGTACCTTAGGAGTTATCTTAGAAAATAAAATAAAAAAAAACCCCAAGCATAAACAGTATCTTTATGAAATCACAGAATTTTTTCCATCCTCCTGTTTTCTTGGACCAAAAAAAGAAAGCTTATTATCCCAGTAATCAGAAGGCTCTTTTGACTCTATCTATTGCAATGTCAATACATCATGCTATCTGATCATATTTGCAATTCTAAAATGTGAATACACAGATTATTTGTTTGCTAAGAATATCTCTATCCAAGCAATGGAATCAACTTCATGGTCATAGCTTTTGCATATTCCAGTGTATTTCTTCAGATGCTCAAAAGACTGAAAAAAATTGATGATGATAATGTTTGATCATAAACTAGTTTGCAGCCTATTTGTTCTCCTGCCAGATGTGCCCAATTCCTGTTGTCATCCTTGGAAGCGCACGGGCGCACAAACAGCAAGAGGGAACCCTCTGAGCAGCTCTCCACTTTCTCAGAATTTTGGATCCATGCCAGCCTGTTTTGGGAAGAGCACTCTGCAACCCAGCGGGAGAGTCCCTCAAGCACCGTTGTTGTCACCAAGGGGCACATGGAGCTCCTGAGCCACTCTGGCACAGGGTGAGGATCCCAGCTGGGATCACGGGGAGCACACAGCCCACCATGCACAGCCCACAACACTCGAGCAGCTGGTGCTGGCAGGGCAGTGAAGCCTGCAGCTACTTCTGGGACCTCACTAGGGGCAAAGGTTTCCACTGCCCATATAACACTTCAGTAATTCCAGAGAAGGGGACTCAGGGGGGTGGGATTTAGGTACCGTATCCTTTTAGAGCCCAGGCTTATACCAATAATCCATTTACTTTTCATTTCCCATGAACCAGGGAGACTCCAGTACCACTAAATGAGTACAGTGAATATTGTATGCTTTATTACTGGAAAAGCTCCTCTCTTTTAAAGAGGTTGTATCACACAGGGAATACCTCAGCTCTCCTCCTTGGAGTACAGCTTCTGAAAAAACATGTAAAATAAAAAAGCCCAAAGCCCGCGTCAAAACTCTACCCACACAGACAGATAATTTGAACTCTCCGGAAAGTGGAAAGCTGTAACTGCAGAATAACATAGCAATCTTTCTATATTAGACCCAGGCAGCCACTGCCTTTAAACACAGGCCGGCACAAGAGCTTCCCTTGTCAAGCAGCTGTTTTGCTCACACCTCCTGAGGCTTTACCCACCTGTAAGCTCCTAGTGACAAGAACCTCCCTATTTTTACATGTGTACACAGCATCACTATGAAGCTCACAGAAAGATCTGTCAGGTGCTATCATGGTATCAACCATAAGTAACAGAGGATCAGTGAAAGCATATTATCCAACTCAGCTGCAAGGAACTTTGATTATGTAAGCTTACTACTTTGCCTTTTGCCTCTCTGTCTTCCAAGTAACAGCCTGGCAGTCAGAAAAACTTTTCACATGCAAGTCAATTAAAAATTCAGAGGCCATGCCATTTGAGCTGAAAGCTGATTTTCAGTAAGGTAAACTGAACCACATTGAAAAACTCACAAACAGAAAAAAGGCTGTGAAAACAAAAATCCTTTTCTTTGTGATGTACACGCGTTGTGATAAAGCTGTGACTTATCTCCAGCTTTAAGAGACTCATTAAACAGTGAAAGTTCACTGATGAGTCTGCCAGAGAAGTAAACCCAGGTGAAATACCCCAAGCCTCCAGACAAAATTATTTTCTCTGAACCTCTGAGGAAAATAAATTTTTCCAACAAAAACCCTT
Organism: Melospiza georgiana; assembly: GCF_028018845.1. NCBI lineage: Eukaryota > Metazoa > Chordata > Aves > Passeriformes > Passerellidae > Melospiza > Melospiza georgiana. The sequence goes on from NC_080430.1 coordinate 48,824,048, forward strand.
TAAGTGATCTGATACTTGGTGTGAAAATAGCAAACAATGCCCGTTGACAACGATCCCCTCCCTGAGCCCCGTCACTAGCCCAGGATGTCACTGTAACGAGGAGAAGAAAACAGGCAAAAATCCACCAACCCAAACATGTCAGCAGGCAGGTATTTTCCCAGCTCAGACTCCTGAGGTGACAGGCAGAATTCGGAAGCAGGAGTGTCGGAGCAGGCACCGCAGTCAGAGGTGGCTCATTGCACTCTGCCGCTGCTCCTGGCACAGGGCTCCGAATGAAAATCAGAGCAATACATCTCTTTTCAAAACAAAGAAAGAGGGGAAAAATAAATCTCATTCTCTGAGTACCTTTGATTCCTGGCTGGTAGTTGATGCTGGAGAGGGGGGCTGCTCCGTGCTCTCCACTTCATTCTCTTTCTCCACACTGTCCACGCTGACTTCAGCCGTGCTGCTCGGAGGAATCATTTTACCTCTAAAACACCGCTACTATCGGGGGAAAAAAAAAAGCTACAGATGGTTCTTGCTTTTTTTCATTTAGCGTCCTCTTTCTTCTCTGCTCTTCTAGAGCAAATGAACTCCGACCGCTTGGTTTCACTATATTTGCCAGACTAGAATTCTCTGGATTTTCTTTTTTTTCCCCCCCCTTCTCCTCCTCCTCCTTCTCCTCCTTCCTCCCTCCCCTTTGCTATGCGATTGTGCTGCGAGGGAGTAAGTTACCGATGGTTCTGTAGGTCAGTTGTGTGCCTGCTTTCCCCCGGCACTCCTCCCCTCCACACGAAGCCTGGAGGTGTGGAGCAGCGTCGTGACCGCCAGCCCCACCATCAGAGGGCAGTGAGCTGAAGCAGCGAGCCCGAGCCACGCACACACAGACAGACACACAGACACACACACAGACACACACACACACACGCATGGCACTGGAGGGAGGAGTTGTGTTTCTAATGCTGTGAATAGCACTGGAGGAGCATGTGCTGTCATAGTAGTGAAAGAAAGTAACGCGTGCATGCACATGCACACACACACACACACACACAGAGGCCGGCAGTGTGTATGAAATTTGGAAATATTTTACCTTTTAACAGACTGGTGAGGACAGAGTTGAAGGGTACCCTTATATTCTTTCATGTCTTTTACTGAAGAAAAAGAAGCCCAGCAAAAGGGTTCTAGAAAAAGAGGAGGAAAATTAATCTTTTTCCTTGTCCCAGAGAAGATTATTTTAAATCCTAGCTATTCAGTGTCTCTAAGGCTCCCACTTTGTCCACATCCCAAACTCGCTAGCAAATGACAAGACAGAGTCAGGGGAGAGTTACCTGTGGATCCACGTGTTCCTCGCTCCCCTCCCAGGCAGGGAAGCCCCGCTCTGAGGCATGCACACGCAATCTGGGTCATCTGGAGCTCCCACTATCATGCACATACTATACCTGTAGGTTGTCATAGTGACAACACTCCATCAGACAGCAGCAGAGCAGAGGCAGCCATTGGGAAGAGCCTGTTGGCTTCCCCCATGCCGTCATTCCTGAGGATGCAGCACCTGAAGTCATGCTTGGGTCTGCAGTACTGCTGGCAGAAGGTCAGTGTGACTTTGCTGTCTGCCTCAGATTGCTTTATATTGCTTGAGGTTTGGCCTCTGATTTAAATCTGCTGCAAAGGTGCTTGTCAGCTCTCTTCCCTGCTGAATTGAGGTCTGTATTGTGAAGGGTTGAATGGATCTGCTTCCCACCAGATACGCTTTGCTGAGCGGGTGCCACTCCATATGGCTGGTGGAGATGACTCCTTCATTTAAAGAAAACAGAAAAAAGCAACCCAAATATGTTTCCAATAGCAATACTTACATCCTGGAAAGTGAGAAAAAAAACCAGTTGTTCAGTGGATCAGTACAGGTGTTTGGAGGTGATTTGATGGGGTCTAAGTCAGAGATGTGCCTTGTAGCTCTGGGAGAGGACACCAGATTCCCCTCTGGACCCATCCCTTAGAAACACAATTGTTACTTGGAGCTGCCTTGCAGGCCCCCTTCACCTCAAATAATCAGTGTGTGAAAGTTAAAGCAAGTTTACAAGATAGTAGGGGTTTTACAGATGAAAGCCAGAGCAGAAATTGCCCTGCAGCCTCTGTATTCTTAATAACTATGCAGAAGTCAGAAAAAAAAATAAAAATCAGCTTTTCTTTGAATCCCCAGTGAATCTTCAGGACTAGAACTTAGATGGGGAAAAGGTCTTTATGTTTTTGAAACAGAGCATATAAGATACCAAAATCCTTAGCAGACAATAAAGATGAAATGCTGCAATGCTATTTGTACAGCTGCTTCAGAGCAAAAGAGTGTCTTAAGGGTCTGCCAGTAGAACCCATTATTTGGCCTGTAGTCACTAACACGATTACAGGGATCAAAAAGAGAACACTGTTTGCTCTTGAGGCAGTGGCAGTAACAACAGAGATTGAAGCAAGGAAATACACAGCTCAGAGGGGCAGATTTGGCAGGTAAGTAGAAGAATTTATTTCCAAGGGCTTGCTTTCTAAAATGCAGCAGTGTCTCAGACCATCCCCTTCAGTGCTGGAGGAATTCTCCAGGTGCAAAGGTAATTTCTTCACTCAGCAAATAAGATTTGAGCTTTGCCTTAAAATCATCCTCTTAGCAATGAGCAGTGACTCATTAGAGCCACAGTTTTGGAGAATTAGGGCAGCTGTGGGCAACAGAGATCTTGGCAGGGCAACAGCAATTGAAGGCTCCAGCCCTGGCAGTACATCCTTCCCTGATGGTCCAGCCTAGAACAGCCCAGCCATGGCCAGCACATGGGGTCTGCCCCTTGCAAGGACTGTTCTGGGTGCCCAGCAACCTGACAGGTGAGAATCATAAAACTGAATTCTGCCTGGTTCCCCACACCTGTTGTGATCTGCTCTTTCCTAAGAGGCTCAAAAACATCTTATGGTGAACTTGCAGGTTGCCTTTGAAATGGGTGTGGAGTGGCTGGTTAATAGTTAATTCTCTGAGTGTTGTAAAATCCTGCACACATTTTGTATGAAGAGCTTGTAACGTCATGATTGTGTAAGTGACTATCATACCACTCTTTACTTTAATTGTTTTACCAAATTAGTACTAACACCTGCTGCACTCCTTCTCTTCCCCCAATTACTCACTTGTCAACCACGATGGATTTGTCAGTTTCTTGACAATTAGCTTGGGAAAGATGAGTCAAACCTAAAATTTTACCAAAAATGCAAAAAGGAAAGGAAACTGGATTTGTTACATTTTTATTTCTTTCCACAGGAGCTGGCTATGGAAGATCTAATATACAGTATAACAAAACAGACTGATCAAGTTAGAGGAACCAACATCTCTCACCCACGTTTCACTCCTGAGAAGCTGGACTTGTGATTACTGCCGAGTAATCAGTCTCTACGTGGAGGGGCTCAGAGGAAATAGGAGCACTGCAGCTCTGTGCTAAAACAAGAGGAAATTAAACAGCTTCTCTAGTGTAGAGAGGAGTGTAGATTTCTGGAGTGGGGAAAAGCAATGTGGATGAATAAAACATGAGTGCCAGTTCCCAGCCCCCAGCTGAAGTTTGGCTGTGTAAAGGCTGCTGTGTGTTGCCTGGAGTCCCTGCCAAGCATTCCTGATGCTGGCTGCATGGGTGCCATGGTCTGACGTTGGCTGCATGGGTGCCATGTCTTGTCTGCCTTCACTCTCTGGTCCCACACACAAAGGTGACAGGGTGTGGTGTGGCACAGCCCTCTGTGCTGGGCAGCAGTTCTTCCTAAGCTCTGGCTGAAGCCAGCCTGATAAGAGCATCCCTAAGATTCCTGACTCCAGGAATACATACACACTTCCACACTTCCTGTTCTGCCAAGTTCTACCTGCTGGAGACCTCCAAAGTGGCAAGATTAGGCTGGTGCTGGTGGGATCTGGCCCATGCCATGGTTTTTGCCTCCCCTTTTTTTTTTTTTTTTGCTTTTTTGGTATGAACATTCCTTTGAAATATTAAACACCTCTCTGCCAATGATATACATGCACAGTGCTGTATTTCACTAAGGGAATGATAAGAAATCAGTACTTACCAAATATTTTATTTCTGTTTAGACTCCCATGTTAGTAGAGAAAAAGTAACAAGGAAAAAGGGAAGAGGGAGATATAATTGTCAGTATTCAGAGCTTGATGCATGAACCATCCCATGCCTCTGAGCTAAGAGGGTCTAAGGGAACACGTAGAGATGATATTGCTTGTAGGTGGCACTGGTTCAAATTACTATGTACCACACTCTAGAAGTTTACAAAGCTTTACAAGTGAGGAATCAGTCTGGTTGCTGCAGTCTGGATTCCTCTAAAGCAGACACTTGAAAGAAAGCAGAATCAAGTCCACAGATTCCAACTTCCAAGAGGATGCAGACTGAGAGCCGCAGAAACCATCAGACACAAAAAGAAATGTTGTCCTAGTAGCACTTGAAGTGAAACTTGATCAGCCTCACCTCAAGCCCCTCAGTCCAATTTGTGAGCATTCCAGGTGAGAAATAGTTTTCTTTCTTGAATATTCCAGGTGAGAAGTAGTTGTGTTTCTTTGTCAAATAGAAACTGACAGCAGGATACTCTGTGCCATCTCTGATAAGAATTTTACTTTTGGCATGGTGCTTTTGGCCAGGTGTACTGGTTGGTATCTTTACCCTTCTCTCAAACATCTGCTTCACCCACAGCTGGCTACTAGACTGCAAGGACCACTGCTCAGAGTATCCTTCTGTGTTTCCAAGTGTCAGGCTAGCGGGCTCTCCTCTCCAGCAAACACTGGATCTGCAAAGAAAACAAGATTGAAATAGTATCACATGGCTGGGTTTTTTGTTTATAATCACTCATCCCTTGTTTGCTTACTATACAATCTTGGCAGTTCATTGAGCAGCTAACATACTAAAAAAATCCCTGTGGATTCTGCTTATCTAAATGCCATCTGAGGGCTACAATCATCAGCTCATCAAGCTGGAAGCAAAAGCTGGTCAATGCTCTGAAAGCATTCCCAGTACTAATGGAACACTGGTGGCCTGCATTTTGACTAAATAATCTCAAATTATATTTTAGAGGTAAAGTATTAAGCCTCCCACTGCTCCAGGGAGTGTAGCAAATGAGTAACTGTGGAGGAACCCAAACCAACAGATTTGTGCTTGTACTTAAGCGGGAAAAAAACCCAGAACCTCTGCCTGAGTATTAATTCCAAAGCCCTCTTTCTCTCCATCCACAACAATGCCACAGGGAGTGATGAAGAGATCATGCTGCATCTTGGGCGACGTGAATATTTCTTTCAGGGTGGTCATGATGAGATTGAAACACTGCTACACAGACATCTAGACCAGGAAAACGAAGAGTGCTGCATCCTCTTGTGACAGCGAGAAATGTTTGAGAAGGGGAGAAGAGGATGTAATTATAAAAGGTGGAATTTAGCCAAGATACAGCATGTAATATGTTCAGTCTTACAAAAAGCATGGCAATACCTTTAAATAACTAGCGACAGTCCCGACCTGATTTTACATCTCGCTGGCAATAAGATTCCTTCTCACTTTTTATAGGAATGCGATATAAAAAGAAGAATCAGTAGCAACATTTCCTGCAACGCACAGATGCTCCTAGAAATTCCTGCCTTTTAATAGCCATTTACTGATTTGGTCCAATATGACTGTTAACAGGAATGACCTGAACCAATTCAATGGGTTGCTGAAGTGCTGATTTAGCCATGTACTAAATCCTTTCAGGGTATGTCACAAAAAAAAAATTAAGGGAAAAAGAATTATGATAAATAACATAATCTCCTCTATTCTTTTGAGACTGTGCTTCACTTCTACTTCCTTGGATAGTCATTAAAACTCTTCCAGGTGACTCTCAGTAGCAGGCATAATGGCTTCACATAATTATACCATCTCAGCCAGGTCTGTGTCTCTTTTATCCTCAGCATTTTCCAGGATATGGTGGGAGGAAGGATCAACAGGGTAACCATGCTGGATCTCAATCTTTTTTTTTTTTCTTTTTAGAAAGGTTTTTGATAGAATGGGGCTTCAATCACTTCTTTCTTCCCTCGACCTTTCTTGACCTGAATTGCTCCTTAAATTCCTTTGTCTGGTTAGCTTTTCCAGGCATGAGCTGGGTATTACAGCTTGCAGAGCTTTACTGGATTTGTTTCAGGTTCCTGTTCTTTCCATTTACTCTGGTGCTGAATACCGTCATCATGAGCTATTTCTTAACTAATGTCAGTGAAAATGCATTGAGAGCAATGTTTTGCTTAGACTGTAAATAGAATCCAAAATAAGATCTGGCAAACATTCCCAGCATAACCCATGCTGAACACAAGGATGTGTTCCATATATATGGTTTGCTTTTTTTTTTTTTTTTTTGATATCTTACGGGTATGCACCAAATTTTAACAGGCTGTGCATGCACAGTATTTCCTGTCTTAGGTAGTTACAGCACGCTTGTCACTGTAATATTTAGGCACAAACATGCATGCTGAATGCAAAATGAACCTCACTGTTGACTGCAAACCTGCAACTGCTGTACTAATGTATTTTGCTTTGGAAGAAAAAAATATTTTTCATTGTTCTAATGACCTTGGTCATGGAAGGGGGCTTTTCTACAGGGTTTGTAGAACTCAATAGTGCACCGCAAATCTTTTAAATGCCTTTGGACATTAAAGAATGAAAAGCTTTGTAGAAATAGAAGAAATTATTATCAAGATTAACATTTCGCTCTATCAGATTAGTGCATGTGTCAACTGGAATAGAAGTGTGTATGATGAGGGTTTCCTGCAATTACATAATTCAGTAAAAAGATCTATCACAGCTCTCAAACAAGAATCAAGAAAGTAATTGTTCAGCCCTTTATAAATTGGATAAAAACAGTGAACATCTTGAAGACCAAATATATTCAGTTTATTCCTTGATCATTGATAAGATGTAAAATTTAAAAGATATTGCTGGTAGCTGGGTTGTTAGGTCTCCACATATTTACCAATTCAAAAGAGAAATGGAAATAAAATTTTAATTGAGCAAAAAGTAAACTTAAAAAACACAGCAAGAAGTTATCTATAATGATTTGTATTGTTTTGAAACAATAAAAAGTCTTAGAGCTCATTGAAAAATTATAATAGGAAGGTAAGTTTGTCTTCTTAATAAAGACAAGACTATCACAATCCTATGAGCCTATGAGATATACCATTTTAGAGTATTCAGGTTAATTTACATAGAAAAAAACCAGATCTTACTATTAAGAATACAAGCAATATTTAAACCACTAAGCATTGCAGCTGAGAACCTTTAAAACCTGGTTTCTTCATAGAAATAACACTTACTTTTATTGTGCTTCATTTCATACACTTGTTTTATCTGTGATGACTGATGTCCATTTCAAATCTCAACACAGAGCAGCCTGGACTCACTGCTCCTTTTGAGAGTTACAGATCACAGCCTCTTATTCAAAGGTGTTAAGCTCAGGTACAAGAGCAAATGATTTTACTAGCAAAGATATTCAAGATTTTCAGAGTGCAAATGTCATAAAGGAGGAGAAATAAAAGAAAAATGAGGGGGAAATTGTCCAAAGTATGAGTGCCTTTACCTTCCTCATTCATAACTTTTTCATTTTTTTTCCATTGGAATCAAGAAAGAATCACTCAAGGTTTCCGTATAAAGTTTCCTTATAAACATAAGGTTTCCTTATAAACATGTTAGTCATACCACCTGCTGTAAAACCACACAATAATTGTCATTCTGATGTCTCAGAATCTGTCTGAATTCTTCAGGCAGAATGGAACTGCACGCTGGACACAGTAAGAGCTGGATCTTTCCTGCTGTTTCCATGGAAAGGGGTGTCTCAAATTCACATGGCTAATCACTGAGGTCTATGATTTCAGACTTTGAATAAGCTGGGTACTAAAGTATGCTGGAGATTTATCCATATAATTGGTCAAAATGATTTTTTTAAGATAACTGAGATATCTAAAGTTAATTAATAATGATTCAGGTAATATATCTCTATAATTACAAAATTCTGTTTTCATTTTGTAGTCCATAACACTTATGTGTCTTATTAGCCTCTTTACCTGGACCATGAGGAAAGAAAAGCCTACTGAGCAATGAGCATCAGGATGTTTGAAATTTAGCCAAAAGCAGAACAAGCAGAACTGAGTGCTGGTGGTTGGACATATGTAAACACAGTAGTCCAAAATTTAAAGAAAGCAGAAGTTAATAGCAGAAGGGATACTCACCATCTCCTAGTGTAAGGGATTGTTTCAAACTAGGGCATTCCTCTGGAATGCCAGATACAAGGAAATCCAGGTAACTCTGAACTCCACGTTCAACATTCAAGAGATAAGACATTAGGAAAAGATATTTTCTGTCAGAAAGAGACTTGGATTCACAGGAAAATATGAAAAGTTCTAGCGATCAAACTGGGATAGAAAGGAGGATCTCTTCAAAAAGGGATGTGATCAGCCCTCCAATATGAACTTCTGCAAACATAGAAAATTTGTATGTAAATTGTGAGCTCTTCAAGATAGGTATTGTTCTAATTTGAGCATGTACAGAAACTAGCAGATAGTTGGGGATTCTGTCTGGTCTTAAATATTGCAGGAAAAATGGATCTTTTAAAAATGGATATGTTCAATCCCAGTGGCACTGTAAATCTAAATTGTGCAATAAAATGATTGTGTTCAAAAATTTTATCACCAAAAATTTTCCTTTTGCTGCTCCCCTCCTCACAGTTTGTTATGACGAACAGAGTGCTGTTCTGCACTGACTACTAGAAACTGGAGGAAGAAATATAAAACCAGTTTTCTTTTTAGAAAAAAAGCAGTGCTGTTTTCAAACCCGATACCTTAAGCAAAGACATTGAAATAAAAAAGGTGGAATCTAAACAGTAACTATATAGACACACACTTCCACATATGTCCACATGCTGCATACTTAGCACAGTAGTGGCTTCATGTATTGTAGACATGTTGAAAGATAAGGAATTATGGTCAGGAGAGATGGGGGGAAAACTCACTGCACTAGGAACTCCATACATCAAAAGAAGCACTGTAGAGGATTATCTGATTTAGAAAAAAATTCTGCTCTGTATTTTTTGACCCTCTAATGTGAGATTCGTGTAGGAAATCTGTTTTTATCTTCCACATAGAAAAGAAAAGAATATGGGGTAATGTGAATGATATGCTTTACCTGCAGAGTTGGTAAAGGTTTTGAGTTCTCTGTGATCTGTTTTTTTAATCCATTGCACCCAGTGGAATATAAGGATACTTGGAATGTGTCTTAACAGTCATTTCTCCATGAACTGTAATACACTGTTGTCAGATCATCCTGGGATTTTCAAAAATGCTTAATGGACCTTTCTCTTATGCCACAGAAGTGAAACCTGCTTCCTTTGGCCTAGACCGAAAAGCTGGACCATATTCAAGCACTTAGCTGAAAATCCTAACACCACTTTGGTCCAAAACACTTTCAGCCTATTTTTCAGGCTTTTATTATTATGATATAGTTTTCTTTGTTTTTGTTTTTTTTTTTTTTTTTTGTTTGTTTGTTTGGTTGGTTTTTTCTTTCTTTTTTTTTTTATTACAATTATTAGTCACCTAAAAATTCTCCCCGAACCCCATGCTCAGAAGCAAAAATAAAAAATTAATATGCTGCTGGCTCCACTCACCTCATAGCCATATTTTTTTTACTCCTTAAAAATGATGAGAAAAAGTTTTATGTTAGTGAACCAAAACTTGATCTAAATGCAGAAAATTGTAAGTAGCATAAAAGACATGGTAAGAAGCAGCTGAAAACATTTTTTTCCAGTCCTTTATTGTCAGGTGGTGTTTATTTAGCAGTTGGTAAATAGGCTATTAAAAAGTCTTGGGGACAATTTTGCAAAAGACGTGAATGACACTCAAGTCCTGAACTTTGGTTAACAACAGACAGATAAAGCTAATATTTTAGTTTAAAGAGAACACATCTCTCTCCCACCCAGAGAGGCGCATTTTGAAAATTACCGTAAAAGCATCTGTGACAGTTCTAAGAAACATCTCTGAGCAATACAGCTTTGCACATGAAGTTTCAGCCCTATTATTCTATTGACATGGGGGAGTCATTTAGATACAACTATATATATAAAAAAAAAATGTTGAAAAACTATTATCTTAAAAGGAAATGTTAAGGATGCATGCAAAATCCTGAGGCCACTGAAATCAGTAAAAGGTCCCAGGATTTCATCCTTTCAAACAAATTGAAGTGGTTCCAGTTAGGCATGTCTGCTGCTATCTGTAGGAACAAATTGGCTCCAAAAAAAAAGGTCATAACAGTTATCTGGCAAACAGATCAGACAGTGCTATTATAGCCAGCATGCAAGCCATTTTCCCTGTTAATTATATGCGTCTAATGTCAGAGATCTAATTATCCAAGAAAAATTAAAATTCCTAAAAGAGCACAGAACTGAAAAAAACTGGAATACAGCCAAACATCCCTGAAGTTTTAACTCATTGAAATGTTAGCCAGAGAGATCAACATCAATTCTGATAATGCTTTAACTATGATGTGGGTTTTTTTCCAAATGGAACGAAAAATAGAAAAAAAAAACCCTTGGATTTATCACTCTCTAGTGCTTACTTCTTCTTAGTGCCTTTTGTACCATCTGATTGTACCAAATTAAGCCAATTACTTTTGTCTTTCTATCATTGTGAGAGAAGCATTTCCTGAAACATACAAATTTATTTTGTGAAACAGTTTTACACCAGTGTTCATTTTATCTCTGAGAAGACCACTCAAAAATTCCCAAAGGCATGGAAGAATACAAATAACTGCTCTGTGGAAAAGTTAAGGTCATAAATTTTGATTAATATTTTAAATAGAAATTTAAATTTAGGTGAAATTTCTTCTTGAAAGCATAAGTTTTCTCTGAATAGATATCCAGCTTGTTTTGTGAAATTAGTTAGATATTCTGATGATGAGTATTAATTCTTCCCATCTTCTGCCTGGAGGCTGCCTGGGCCAAGGACCAGCCCCCTTGGGAAGCACTATCCATGTCAACAGCACGTTTGCATTTGGCAACTTTGTCCCACTGTCTCCAGCTGAAATACCTCATCCTCCTCTTTAGTCAGGATGTGGGACTGCGCTTTTCACACAGAAAATGGAAAAAAAATGAATGGAAGGAGATGTAAAACTCTGTGAATTGTCCAGGCATTGGGTTGGCCCCCTGCAGGAAAGAGGAGAGCCATAACCCAACTCGCTTTTGAAGACATATGTGGAAGTTTCATTTCTTTAGATCTTATAATTTTTTTAGCTCAAGCCTAAAGTCTCTGTTCCCAAGTTCAACTCCTCTTCTAGCAGAGGGTATAACACAAGCTGAGGGCAAGTTTGTAAAAGAATTCACCAAAAGGAGGAACAAGTATTAACTTGACATTACAGAAACTATATTAACTACATCACCTGGGACCACAGATGAGACACAAATTAATGGAATCACTGCTCTCATTTTGTAAGACTCTATCCACAAGGGAACAACTTGAAAAAATATCATTCACTGTTTTAAATGACAAAGCCAAACCAATTTGTTTTAGCTGTCAGACATTCCAATGGAGAAAGGACAGTCTCTGTTTTTAGCACACACATTCCTATTTTCTGTATTTTTCTGCATAGTCTATCTTACAAAGAAGTGTAACTATTTCAATGCATTTCAGCACAGTTTAAAAGCCATGTCCCTATTTCAGCCTCAGGGGTTCCTATTAATTCCATTCAAATGTTATATGTTAATTCAGGAAGCAAAGGTTTTCTGCTTTAATTAGTCACCTTATCAGCTCCTATTTCACTGTCTGTCCTGGACATGTAAATGTTTTATATATTCCCCACAACTGTAGCTTTGATACTGGGGGTCTTATCTAACAAATGGCTTGCCAGGTCTTTCCAACAAATTTAACCTACTATTTTTTTCACTCAGATTATACTACAACACTATAATCCCTATTGGGATTTATTGGCCAATGTGAAGAAGCATGGTTGCCAGCTTAGGTAGCATTGTAACCAGCTGGATAAGTTTTCCCAATGCAGAGGAGGTGAATTGCTGCTCAGCAAGAGCATGGCCTATGTTCTGGCCCTTGTTAAAGACTCACTGGAGATCTGGAAGAAATCCATGAGCTGTAAGCCTTCTTGGGGAACATTTTCTAAAGGCATGTGAGCATTTGATCTGCTGCTTGAGGATTTTCCCTCTTTTCCCAGGTGGGGAAGGAAAGACCATGGAGTTATAGAGTGATTTGTCTATCAATGTGTTTGGTAGAGCCTGTGTTCACACCACGTGGACTCAGGAACAGAATGCAAGCAGATTTCAAAACAAGTTTAGGAGAAAGCTAGGGTTTGGTCAGTGGTTAGCTGATGGAGGCGAGAGTAAAAACTGCTTCCTATTTATTTAAAGTGAGCAGCTCTGCACCATAGACTCATTGGCTGTTTCAGCTTGATGCTAGCATGAAGGTCTGTTATTCAAACTGAAGAGAAAGAGGTGGTCTCTTATTCCTTGAAATTCTAATTCAGCAATGTAAAGTATCCTATCAAAGACTGTTGAGCCTTCCCTAAGCTCAGCTTAACAGCTGTAATGCCTTAAGCCATGTAGGCATGAAGACTAACACCTATAATACTTATTGAGACACCAAACACAGCTCCTAGCTCTCTCACTCTTACACCAGGGCAAACTGCCCTCTCCCACCCACACTCTGCCTTGGCCTTTGACTGCAATACTTGTGCACAGTTTATCTCATCTCTTCAGACAAATCTCTGCACTGTTTAACATTTATGATGTGGACAAAGCCTTTCAAACCTGTGAGTAAATACAGCCTGGTCCAAGCCATGTAGGCGCATGAAAGGAGGAGGGAGTGTGCTTGTGGAAACGCTTAGATTTCTTATCTGTCATGTGTCTGAAGTAAGACCTTTTCTAGACAACTACTCATGAGCAGTGGTCTTTCTACAAAAGGAGGTAATGCACTGTGCATACTGTGTGCAAATGAGTTTTTAATTCTGAATGCAAAATTCTTTGTGGATGTCAGCTGTACATAACAATGTGTATTTGAAATGGAAAATGGTTCAAATTTTGCACAGCGCAGAAGCTGTAACATCTTCCTTCTCCTCCAAAATGAAACAATTAGATTTTTTTTTTGATTCCTTAAGAATAAACAAAGGTAAAAGAGCAGAATATTAAGAACTCAGTTTCTAAAAAGGAATGTGGGGTTTAGTTTTGCTGAGTCAGATACGTGGATGGTGGATTTACTGCAGTGCTTTCAAAGCTAATGGCAGCACTCTAAATTTGCACAGCAGAACATCAGATTATGAAACACTCTCACATGCAATCAAATGAAACTGCAAAAAGTGTCTCTGATTTTGATGTAAATCTGTCAGGTGGTTCATCTCTTTTAGAGGAATGATTTCTGCAAATTTTGATGCACTTGACATTAACTGTTACTTAACCGTAGCAGAACTTGGAGCCAGTAGAGCACTTGATAGTTTAAGGTTTAGAGATATTTAGAGACATTTTCATTACAAGGTTCAACAAAAAGGAACATTTGCCCATATTAAATTCACAGCCCATATTAAACAGCCCAGCATTCCTGTGACTGCTCGTCAAAGTCAGTGGATAACTTGAAGGCTGTAATGTAAGAGTGTTGGTTTCTCTGAGAATAGAGCAATTGCACATTTAGGAGAGTTCAAAATCCAATTTGACATATATATACATATATATATTCTGCAAATGCTGCAAGTGCTTTTCTAGGCACGGTGTGCTGAAATAATTCCTTTGAGTACCAAAATTACAGCCAACAGCGAATTAGCTCCTGGGCCACCACCATGGAGTGAATAAATTTCATTAATCTAAACATCTCTAAGTTTTGGATGTAAAAGATGAACTAATGCCTGAATTCTGCTTCATACCATGCAGCCTCCTTCTCTCCCCTGTTTCCCTCTTGGTCTTGCAGCACAGAAGTCAGGCAGCTCATTCCTGGCACAGCCCTGTCTCATCCTTCTACTTGCTCCAGCGTAACCCATCATCAACCTCCTCATGTGTTTTTATGATACTTGTACTGGAAAAATCTATTTCTTTTGCAACACTGGAAGCTGAGTTTCTGAGGCCCTGGAGGAGAATTGAATGGGATCACTGCGTTATGAAAGGGCTGCAAGAATTGCAGCCTGAAACGATATCAGCTGTAAGCTCACAACCCCTGAAACAAGTACAGTGGGCTTTTTGTTTATACCTTCTACACAACAGATTTAAAGCAATCTGGCATGGCCAAACTACCTTTAAATGGAAAATTAGTTTAATCAGCCTGCATTAATCTCAATAGATTAGATTCCTGTTTTATGAATGTCTATTCAAATCCTTAATCTTTGAACTCCAAGGCTGTTTTGTTTTTTTTTCTCTCTATGTAGCCACAACTTTAAAACTTTAAAACTAAGACCTCAGTGTATTTGTAGTGCAGCTCGCCCACAGCAAGTGAGAAGGATAGGTTTTATTTCTTCAGCATTACACCAGTCACGCATCTTTGCTTCAAGCTGGCGGAGTGGCTCACAAAGGGCCTCAGCAAGGTTCATTTAACACACAAAAAAGCAGTTAGAAATAAGGACACGGAGCCAAGCACACCTCTCAATCAGGTTGGCTCAGCGCTGTGAACCAATCAGCCTAATTAGATAGATGTGATGAGGGGCTACAGACCTTTCTAGAAAGACCCAGCTGCGCACAGAGATGGCAACAGTAATCAGCCTTGTTGGAATAAACAAAAACACTAGCACCACAATTGCCATGCACGGACACTCAGGTGCAAAACCTCTCTGTGTGTGGCACTGGGGCATTTTTAGGTTGTGGCAAAACTTTGCCCCAGTACCTAGACTTACAGAGAAAAAAAAAGAGTTAGAAGAATGAAGGATGTATATTAAGTTCTAGTGGAAATAATTGAAAACTTTCAAAACTGTGAGATGTTGGAAAAAAAAAAACCTCCAAAAGAGGCAATTATATACCTGCAGTTTTGTGAAGTTATTTCTGTGTTGATACAAAAAGAATTGAAAAAAACTTATTTTAAAATGTTGAAATGAGACAGAATTTCTTTTCATGCTGTTGTATCTGCACACTTTTTTGAAAAATTACAGTTTCCAGTCCTTATGATTATGACTATAATTTAGAAAACATTAATTGGAGCACTATACAGAGTAGAAGTGTCTGCAGTTACTGCCTGAAACAATAGCTTGGTGGATATGAATTAGCTCATCTTAGAATATATTAACTCTGAAGACATATACGAACAATACAATTACCATTTTACTACTATTCATTTAATTTGAAATACCTAGCTAAAGCACATATCTCAAAAACTCAAAGCATAAACCCAAGAATTTTCTCTATGCATAAAACCCTCCTGACTATATTCTGTGTAATCAAGCATGAACACATGTTTTTCTTCCAACCTGTTGGTTTTTTGGAGTTCTTCTGACAGAAATGTTTTGTTAGGCAAATAGTTCATTTCAGTGCCTTTAAAGGGTCCATTTTAAACAAAATATGAACTTCGAATAAAGCTGAAACATTTTTTCTGGAGCTAAAGTTGACAAAGCCTGAATTTAAAGAGGCAGTTCCTTTCATATTTGGGTTACATTCCTTGCCTGAGACTCCAAGGACCTAGAAAGCTGTGGGTCATATTTTCAAAATAGGTTTTATTTAAGCTTTGCTTTAAATGGTCTTTAAGTTCCTCCAGGATCTGGTTAACCTAGTTACAAGCTGCACCATCTTAGACAAAAGACAGAAAACAGAAATGCCAGAAAAATGTTCACAATTTTTTTTTCTCCTGGTAAAAGAAGGAATCAAAGTGGAAGACTGTTTTCTTCCAGTGTAATTCCTCTTACATGTCATCTACTAACTATTGTTATTTTTCCCCCCTCACTTACATTTTCTTTCAGATGCAGATCTGGAAAGTAGTCCCGTTTCTAAATTTGTGTCACAGGCACAATGAGCCAGTGGGAGATGAAGGCAGCGGAATTCCACAGGCCCCCCACGGACTCCAATTAAAATGAGGGCCAGAAAGCAATTACTCTGTGAAAGTATATATATCTGCAGCCACCCAGGAGGGGTGCCTTAATAAAGAGTTTTAATGCTGCTGCCTAATTAGAGGGAGGGGAGCTAAGGTTAGCAGTTTTGCATGTTGCAGTGGTTAAAAAAATGGCAAGGAAGAGTGAGAAATAGTACTTCCAAGGTAAAGAAGGCTTCACTTTCAAGCTCAAACCAACTACCCTTTCATCTGACAGCTGTATGACAGATGGATGGAAAGAGTCTAAGAACAACAAAATTTTCTAGGTTGGGAAAGACCCCTAAGATCATCTAGTGCAATCATTCAGAGTGTGTTACAGATTCTGGAAAGCTGCATCTTTAAGAAAAAGGAAATTCACCACTATTGTTCCTATTAAGAAAAGACTCAATTAATGTATTTCTTTTGAACTTCACTGCTCTCCCATAATATTCTTCCTCCCTCCTCATGGCTCATTTTTGGGCAAGTGCCAGCTTAGTGAGGATGACTCTTCGGACTCTGGATGTTCTTTAAATTTTCCAGTGCTTTTGGTCCTTTCATAATTATGTAGCAAGAAGTTCAGGGGCTGAAACATCTATGTTAAACTTATCTGGACCACTGTAAATTAATTAAAAGGGATCATCATCCTACTCTTCACACTCAGCTCTCCCTCCTTGCACTCACAAAGTGAACTCGATTGGTGTCCTGCCAGGCAGGTTGGCTTCATTCTCCATCCCCTCCTCTCAGTGACACCTGTACGAAAAACCAGACCCTCACCTCTTCTTGAGGAGGGCTAGAAACCAGCTGTTCAGCCAAATTGAGCTGTGGTACAGGGTTTATTGGAAACTTTTCCTAAGGGTGCTGCACTGCCTCCTCTGCCTAACTAGACTGCCTTTTGCTGTATGACAAGCTGGTCTGTACCAGTTTGTCAACACAGCCAGGTTCACTGGATCGTGTTGAGTCTGGATAGAAGAAGAACTTGAGACAGACGTTACTGCAATCATCCTTACTAGAATGGATAGGAAACTCCACTCTCATGGCAGGATATATGAGAACATGCTCTGCCTGCTGTTTTTCAGAGCCCTTGCTTTGAGTGTTATTAATCTGCCAGTGCATCCAGAGGGAGAGAGTCCCCTACAGCTAATTTGATCATTGGTGAATTTGAGGTAGAAGCACACATATAGAATCATCTCTTCCTCCAAGGTTCCAGATTTCAAACCACTTAACACCCACCCTTACCCTATCTGTATTTATAGAATTTTTTGAGGCCATGGCCCCATGGACTATTTGTGCTGCCTCTGCATACAGATCCAATAGGTTTATGTTGGACAAACTGGCACTGTAGGCTGTTTATTAACAGAAATAATTGCTTCTTGTGTGCTAATTATTTACTTTGCTACTGGAAAACATGCCACCCTAATATCAACATAGAGCAGACAGCACATAACATTTACACTGAACTTAGTCATTTCAGGTACTGCCAGAACATTTAAGAATGGGAATCTTAGAAACAGCTACTACTGTAATATATTTAGAGAATGACCAGAACAAGTTCAATTGCTCTCAAATGCTAGGATCTCCTTATAAATGGTCAGCAGGGTTAAGGGTGATAAAGGTAGGTGTATATATATATATATATATATATGTTTTTCTTTTCCTCCTTTGCTGCACAATTAAAACAATGTATACAGACATTACAGTAAGACTGTACAAGTTGAAAGCCCCAGGGCTAACATCAATCAGAAGGATAACAGCTCAAGTGCTATAATCCTTCTGTACTACCAACTAAAAGAAGAAAAAACACCTCATCTACCTTTCTGACATCTCTAATTGCACAGTTTTCCTCCCTGCAACCAGCCAGCTGGGGAGGTCAGAGAAGAGAAATCCCTATATTGTAGGTCATTCAGAAACTATTCTTTCACTGTTACTGTCACGAAGGGAAAGCAGAAATCTTACAAGAAGTCTGGAGAAGTGACAGGGCTTTCTTCCCTTTTCACCACCCACACAACAGGTCCACACACAGGACAAGAAGATGCTTCTGACGGAGATTAAAAGCTTGCTCTCCCACTGCCTGTGAGGAATTAGACACCAGGGCACTGGCTTAAAAGCCACCATCCAGTTCACAGGCTCCTAAGTGCATGCCAGGATTCCTGTTGTTATGAAAAGTCCTCTTATTGATTTCAGCTGGAGCACAGCATGTTTTACCTGTGCTACCTTGCTGGGTACTCTGGACAAAACTTCTATAGGCAATAGTTTGGGTTAAAAACAAACAGGACAGAAAGAAAACAGTGTGACTTTAAAAGAAATTAAAAAAAAAACCAAAACCTTATTGAAGTCAGAAAGATAGTGAGTCTATAGAATGTGAGCATATTGAATGGTGAGTCATTCTGAGTGGCTTTCTATTACATGGACCTGGATGATACTTGGGGAGCCCTGAGTCAGTGCAGGGTGTCAATCAGCCATGAGATAGTGAGATAGTACACAATGGTAGTGCTGAGTAGCTCATGCTCCTTTGTTTTTTTTTCCTTTTTAACATTACACTATGAAGTGTGGAAGATTTTATTATAAAATAAGAATGCTACATCTACTCAGCATGTGTCTCTGCACCATGCTATTGTTTCAGCTCTAGCCTACCTGGCTTATTTTGGCTTGAGGCAAATGCTTCATTACAGCTTTGACTCCATTTTGAAATGCTTGCCTTCCATGCTGTTCTCACTGCTTGATAATTGTCTCCTGAGCAGCAGACTCAGTGAGGATGTCACTACAGAAGCACTCCTGACAAATGGCTGTTAATGTCACCTAAAAGAATGAAAGGCAGGGGTCCTGAATGTGCCAGAGCCTACAGAGAAACTGAACAGAGTTTCTGACAGGGCATGTAATACAAACTGATTCTTATGGGGGAAAAGGGGAAAGATGGAAAGGAATTTGGGATTTCAAAATTACCTCTTTAATTTGCTGAAAAGAGAAAAAATGGTGCTCAGTTCTGTTCTTAAATCTCCTAATTCAATTTTTGTACATTTCTTCTCCATTTTTCCAGTCCTCATTCTTTCCCAGCTGCATACAGGATGTTTTAGATGCTTGATGGAGACCTTTTCTTAATGCTCCCACTTTGTGGAAATAATACATTTCCTCAATACACAACTGAAACCTTCCCCTCTGTAAGTGTAATTGAGGAACCATTCTCTCAATTTTTATCTTAAAGTTGGCATAATACCCACGGGTCTCTCAGGAACTGCTGCAAACCACATTAGACTGTGATGCATCCTGCTGGGGAAGAAGTGAGTCATTATCTCCAGCCAGCATCAGTACCTGCACAGTTTCCCTTGCCCCTGTAGCCCACTACCAGGACCCTTTTGGCCTATGATCCCAAGAGCAAACTTAATCCAGTACCTTGGGCATGGCTTATGCTAAAGCCCTGCCCTTAAAGGGATGAGTTAGAGATCCACACCACCTTTTAGGCCAGCCTCACTTTTTCTGTATCCCCTGAGAACCAGCAACTATTTGGCACAAAGCAGAGTATTTGCAGAGAGAAGGGGACTTTGAAGAGTAAATGAAAAGACAGGAAGCAGAAGGGGGTGGCTTGGTTACACAACAGTATTGATTGTTGCTCATTACCAATAGGTTATACAGCTCCTTTATGTAGCTTTATAATGGAATAACAAGCCCTGGAAAAAGCTCTCTGTGTCTTTACTTACAAATAAAAGACATCACAAATCACTGGAACCTCAAGGAATTGAAAAAGCCATCAAACAACTCCAACCAGACATGCTGGCCTCCAATTAAGCTAGAAGTGAAAATGTACTTGCCTGAACATTGTTTTGGATTGAAAAACAAGTTTTACTCAAATTCTGAAAAGTAAAATCTAGAAAACTTGGTAACAAAGGTAGATGAATTTTCTCTGCTGGCAGAATACACAAGACTCACAATTCTCTATTAGTGACAGGAAGAATTGGGTTTTCACCAAATATATTGAACGATCAATCCAGGAGTATTCGCAGTGCTATTTCCAGGAATTAGTGTCTGCAAATATAGGATGATTTTTCAAATTCTCTCTTCTCTTATTGAGACAAATAACTTTTTTTTTGGTATGTTGTTTTGAAAACTAGAAAACTCTCAACATCTTGCTGCTGGATTCATGGTGTTATTTTAAAAATTTTACATTTACACTGAACTTTGAGTCATTTCAGGTACTGCCAGAACATTTAAGAATGGGAATCTTAAATGTGAAATTCATGGCGGAATTTTAAGTGTCTACACAGTCCAGCTTCTTGAGCTCTTTTGAATACCCATCCTCTTAGCCTGGTGCCTAAATACTTACTGTGAATTAAACTAACTTGCAGAATCTGGCCTGAATATGAGGACCACCTAACTTGTGTTCAGATTAGATTCACAAACATCTATAGAACCACTAAAGCAGGCAAGAGACACAAGCACTCTAAAAACCAATTAATCTGTCATTAAACCAATAAAAGGAAAAAAACCCCCAAAAACAGTTTAGCCAAAGAGAGGCTGCTTGCATATCAGGGAAGACCATAATGATTAAATATTTCTGTAGCTCTTTGCCAGAAGCAAAGCTGTTTGAAACTATTACAGCTCTGTGGTTTGGGGTCTGCTGATGAGGATGAGAAGGGCAGGGTTCCGGCATCCCATGTGGATGTGTCATGTTCCTTCTGTGGGGAGGGCAGCAGGAAAGGTGCCTGCAGAAGGCTCAGCTCTAGCAGAGGGTGGCTGGTGCTGTCACAGCCCCAGGGCTGCCCAGTAAGGCAAAGGGTGGTCCAGGGACATAGTTGGTGCTTCATGGCTGTGCTCCAGGAGTGCACGGCCCCAGGAGGGAGGAGGATCACAAATCATGGAATAATCTGGGCTGGAAGGGACCCACAGGAATGGAAACGGGACTTCTGACTTCTGTCTTCAGCCATGCTGATCTCACCAGCTCCTGTTGCCAGCACAACAGGGGCAGATACACCAAAACTGTCCTCTGTGGACTGCCAGCATGCCACATGGTGATGTGCTTGCATGACAGAATTGCCAGAATTTCACAGCAGGCAGACAGGTGAGGCCCTTGGCCTTGAACCTGCTGCTGGGGACATCTTCTCAGGGCTATGTAGACACCGTCACTACCATGAAATGTCAAAGCAGTTTTCACTTCTGCAGTTCACTACCACAAGATTAAACAGCTAAGTCCCAGATACTCTTTTCTACTCTTTTCTCTTTTCTACTCTTTAATAACTCCCAGAACTCTTTTCTAAACTCTTTTTCTTTTTTTTTTTTTAACAGCACATTGGGTTTTATCTGTTGGTTGGTTGGAATTTGTTTGTTTGTGGTTTGTTTTTGTTTTCTATGGTTTTGTTTTGTTAGTTTCTTTTGTTTTTAATCTGACAGCTGATTTCTGAATAGGCTGACAAGGAAATTATATGATGAACTCCTGTTATTGATTTTTTTCTCTCTCTTCTTTTCAGTAGCCAAAACAACATATTTAGAGAAAAACAGGAGAAGAAGATTAAAGAAACAGACTTCCTATTATAGCATTTTTTTATCACTTCAGAATCAAGAAAACTTTTTAAAATGGCTTCTCTTTTCCTGAGGTATGTGATAGAACACATAGAATAATTAACCTGGACATCCTGCAAAAAACCCCAACATAAAACAACTTTATATTTTTCCTACAGCTCATTCTTCTTGGAAGAGGTAGACAGGAGGAGATTCTTTTGACTTAAATGAAACAGGTTCATCAAAGGTGGCAGAATCTTTGTTGTTGGGAAACTCAGGAATCAGTTATGGCAGGATGAGCCTTTTGAATACTACTCTGAAGGTCTTGCAATGTTTTGGGTTTGGGGTGGGTGGGGTTTTTTTGTATTTTTTTGGGGGGGGAGGGGTTGGTTTTGTTTTTTTTTAAATTTTCGTCAATTTTGACAAGTTCTCCTGTGTCCAGTAAAAACAGGTCATCTCACATGAGTTTCTTAGACACATCCTTCTAATTCCGTACTTAAAAGCAAGACATTAGGCTTTTCTCCTGCTGTTTTCCAAATTTTGTATGAACACTGAACACTGGAGTCCATAGTTGTACGAATAATTAATGAAAGTCTTAAATATGTTAAGCTATTTTTTATCACAGCTCTTGGAAAGATGGAACTTCAGAAATAATTGATTATTTTGGGCTAGTAACTAGAACCATAAACTAACCAGCAACAAATAAAATGTAGTTTGCATAAGGTGCTATCCTCCTCCAACTCATCACTAAATTAAAGAAAAAGCATAACCATTTTTGTTTTAGAATTTAAAGCTACACTTTTCTATTAGTGCTGGTATCCCTTTCTTAAATTTTAATTTTGTTTATCATGATCTAAAATGAGGATTTGAAGAAGAAATGTTTTCACTTTGAAAATCCTGCAAGAAATATGAAAAAGAATATTATAAGATCCTCATTTTTCCTGAAGGAATTATTTTTTTCTGAACTTAGTTCCCCACTGGGAGATTGTTTAGGTCATGCAAAAATTGATTTTCCATCTAGTGAACAATGTGACTGAAAAGTTTTGCTTTAATCTAATATTCCATCCAGTTTTATCTCAAACAGTTCAGCAATCCTAACCTCATTTCATAGGTTACTTTGCAGATCCCCTAACATTTACTTAAAGATAGATAAAATCAGGTATGCCATTCAATCAAGTAGTAATTGCACATTCAACTAAATCATATGTTTTTCAGTAACCACACATTTTTATGAAGTATATTAAAAGCTTTGGTCTTTTCTTATTGCACATTCCCTAGAATTCCCTATCATCCCCAAGGAGTTAACACACTGGGTCCCTCTAAATGTAATCATATTACATTTCATATATTTTCATATATGAAAAATGTACAATCATGGAAGAAAAAAACATTTCTCCACGCACAGTAATGTATTTATAAAATATGCTTACAGACTGATGCCCACACTTAGCATTCTGTGCACTTTAAATGTGTGGTGATGTCAGTTAGGGACATTTTAAGAAGAATACCAGGACGCAAAAAAATATTTGCATCTACAAAAGTGCAGTGCTGGAAAAGATTAAAAACTACCTGTATGCAACAATGTACAAAAATGCAGCTGGTTAATGAAAAAATTAGGAACATGGTAGATAGTCCCACTATGGCTGGGAGAGGAGGAAAACACATTAGGAAGACAAAATGGAGAAATAATTTGTAAGAATATATTTTGGGGGGTCTAAAGAAGAGAGGATAAAAGGATTATAAAACTTTATGTCCTGGCTCTGAGCTTTATGGTAGGTACACCATAATATGTTTCTCCTGAGAAAAACACCTACACATATAAACAGATAATTAAATAGGATGACATTTCCCTGCCTTTACCTGAAACTCACTGATGAAGCTGAAGAACAATGGTGTGTAGCAGAAATTCAAATGCTCTACCATAGTCTTGGGGCCTATTGAGCTTTTTTGATGTAAATCACAGCAGTTTCTGCAGCCAGGAGAGCTATTTTGTTCTATTTGTCCATTTGAAGGTGTCAACAATCTCATTAAAACTGACAAGGTTGTGGCTGATATTACCAGCTCATGGAGGCAGTGCAAAAGAATCTTGTTTGGAGAGGCAATTTCTTATTTGCCCTAATTATGACAACTTGCATGCTGCAGATATATCAGGCAACACAAGAGAAGATACCAATGAGACCATGCCTGAAACACACACCCAGGTCGTGGTCATCAGCAGCAGGGCTGGTTGCATCTGCTGGGAATTAAGGAAGATCTGAATGCTTCCCAGGAGGTGTGAGTGTCCCATCTTTGCTGTGCTATAGCCTGGGAGGCAGAGCAGGCTGAGGGCTTGCCTTTCCTGGGAGCAGCACAGGGGAGGTTTGCAGCTCAGCACCCCAATCCACAGCCAACAGCTTCAGCTGCTTGAAGAGAAGCTGCTCAGGGGCAGCTCTTGTCCTCGCTCTCCGTCTTGAGTTTGGAGTATTTACTCAAATTAGAATTCTGTTTCTACAAGCCTTGGGTTTATAGCTTTTGAGCTGTAAATTTAACTGTGACTGGGGCTATTGTTTTCCCATTGTAGCACATCTCAGTGATTCATCGTTTGAAATGATTCATTTACAAACTCAGGGACATGCACAAGGAATTATTTTTGGAAATGGCCAAATATCCAAGCATTGCAGTAGCTTCCTGAGGAGTTACTTATCCAAAGGCAGAGGAGATGGCTGGCTGAGGGATCATAAGCAGCCAGTAGGAGGAAGTGCTCCTGTTTGTATGTCCATTTATCTGCTAATAAGAAACTGAATAAGGTGGTAAGCAAAGCAGTGACATGAGTCATTAAGGCCACCAAATTGTTTTCTTCACCACCTCAATATTTCCCCATTATATTTTCAACTTTTTTTTTTTTTTATTTTGTGACTAAAGTTTAAAGAAAAAAATAAAGAGTGTTAGAGAAGAGACATGGCTTTTTGATTTGAAAGGATTTTTGATTGTGTTTCCCTCAAGGTAAATAATTCTTTCGAACTGTTCCCTAACTAGCAACTCACATAAAACCCACTAGTGATCCATGCTGTTGAACTTGGAAGAAAAGCCCTGTCAGTAGAGAGGGAAAAAGCCCTGTCAGTGGAGAGGGAGCAACCTTTTTATTTCAAAGGGGTACAACTCAACAGCCCTCCCTGGGTGAAGTGGATCAGTGCAGTGGAGTATGTTCAATGCAACACCACCCCACTCAGCCTCAGGCAGACAAATTCTGCATTTAACGAGGGGCAGGAGCTTCTTGCCCAAATCCCCACAGTATGAAAAAATGAATGGGGACAGCAGTAAGTGTAGGAGTAGTCCTGGTTTCTCTGTCTTGTCATTAGAAGAGAAATAGCTATTGGCAGCAGAAGAGGGAAGAACACCAGTTTGTGAAGCAACCACCCTCTCTCTAGACTGAAAGGAAGTTTCTCACCCTCATAACTTGGTTTTAGAGCCCTCTTGATAGGTTTTTTTACCCCTGGGATAAAGCTGTGCAAAGTTACAGTACTTTCTTCACAGGCTGCTTTGCAATCAAAAGGACAATGCCTCCCCACAAAACTCTCCTCAAGTAACCTACCTGAGCATTACTATAACTCTGAGTGTGAGCCAACACCAACTAAGGACATGCAGGAGTCAGCTCAAACCAGAAAAACCTCATGAAGACTAATTCTTGCTCTGAAGAGGAGGAAGAATAAAATAAGATGAATTTGCTCTATGTTTCCTGGTAATAAGCAAACACATGTCAAGTGAGAAAAGTTTGAAAGGCTCATGAATACAATCTGGCTCTCTTTATAAAAACAGTTTTGAAGTGGAGTGGTTTTTGTTTAGATTCAGTTTCTGCAGTTAATCTTTTGAATCTTGGATTCTCAAAAAAAGTTGCATTTTCTCATAATCTCATTTTCTATGCATATCTACCTTTTGTGTACGACATCCATTCTCACATGGAAGGGCACATCCTTCTGCCTACATTAGGAGCTCCTGTAAGTGAATAACGTGTCTTTCTGAAAATGGATTCTTTCTGGTTTCTTTCTTTCTGGCATGGGTCAGGACTCTTTTGACGTTACACAAATAGCAGTTTTATATTTCTGGTGATTATAATTCTCTCACACTGAGTTTAGGAGTTTGTGACTCTCATGCAGTCTGTCCACTCTCTATATTTAGACTCATAAAACTAATATTCTTCTCTCAGGAAATATCACATTCAGATCTGTCCTTTCATCCTCTGAGAATTTCACCACGCTGCAATCATACAAAAAAAAGACAGAAAGGCTTGGTTTTCCCCTATATTTAGTCATGGGACAATATCATAGTCTGAGCTGTCTTTTTTTTCCTAAAAATTACAGCTTTCAGTAAGTGACTCAGCTACTTTGCCCCAATCCCACTGGAAATTCTGCTGCTGATTTTAGTACAGGAAGAACATTTCAACTTGTTACATCTAAATTTGATCAAACATGAATTATCTTTAGGATACCACAGTGATACCATAGTGATATTAACTTTATGCCATTATCTTTTTTTCCACCAGTGGTCAGTAGTTTGATGTAAGAAAAGACAAAAATTATTATTATGGCTTTTGAAAAATGTCTTTCTAAGGTACCGAATTTTAGAGCCTTCATGGCATATTGATATTTATCTAATGCAACTGAGCATTCTTGTTATCAGCTGAGATGGAACATCAATAATAAGTAGCATTAATTTGCAGTGATGAGATTGTATTTTCATTCTGGAGAAGAGTGCAGCATTACTCTCCACTAATTGTTTCCTGGGGTGCATACACACTTGCTGGAAGCTTCAATCAGAACCTAATAGAGTATCACCTAGGGTTAAATGAGAGTACAGATAATTAAGTGCAATATTTATTTTCCTGGTTTTAAGTACCAGTTTATTTGGTGATTTCATGGTTTTTATCACCAGACTGGCTGCTTAGCATAGGACAAAGCATGGAATGTACTCTCTAAACACAGGTACCAAAGATAATCACAGGAAATGAAAGTCAGAGACACTCAGCTGTAATATAACTTGAGACAGCTATACATCATGCCTGGAAGAGAAAACTTATCTTACAAAAAGAAAGGAGGAAGATGATCAAGGAAAAGAGATATTTAATTTGAAAGATACTCATTAAAATCAGATCTAGGATAATATCCAAGGCATGGATTACAAAAGCTACATGCAAAAGAGAGAGATGTGTTATATGAGGGTTCTTTCTTAGCCAAATGAGAAGGTTATTTATGGATAACTTTTATGCATAGTGTATGCACATAACCTATTTTTACACATGCACACAGCTGGAAAAGTACCTGAAGTAAAATGAGCCAGAGCTTTCTGCTCATCACGTACTTCATGTGACTCAGGTGGTTCTTCCAAATCTAACTTTTCATGGGAAGAGTGCATGCTGGAAACTCAAGTGTGCACTCAAATAAAGAGTCTTCTATAACTTGGGAGGCTTGGCAGAAATCAGTTAATATTCACAAATTGCAAATCTCCATGCCCAGAAAGGACAATACTCTGATTTCCTGTTTATGTCACTGTAGACCAAGATTACTAATTTAAATGGATGAAAGCTCACAAGAGAAAAGGCAAGGCTGGATATTGAAGGTGAAATATTCAAAAGATTTCTGGGAAAACTGAAAGTGGAACATAAAAAGATACAACATTAAAACCTTATCTCTGCAAGAACCAAAGTGAAACACAATTTCCAATGCATTCTCAATGTGTCTGTCCCAGTTGTGATCTTGTCAGTCCAAAAGAGTACTTTGCACATCTGGAAAAGGACCATACCCAGAGAGATGTATTTGAATGGTTTCATACATGAAGGTAGAACTGCATTTTTATTTGATGCACTTACCAAGAACATTTGGATTTGCTATGTCTATACTAAGAAAAAAAAATTTCCCACACCTGTGGTAAATGAACAATCACAAAACGTGTTTGAAGGAAGTGTTAAGTCCCTAAGCAGTTGGCAGCAAGGAAAAATCACAAAGAAAATAAACACATTTAAGCTGAGAACTCTGAACACAGCAGTAGGGAAACAAGAATTATTAGACTATTTTGAAAACAGTGAGCTGCATTCATCTGGTATTTTACTCTGAGTTTAATCTGAAATATGAACACACACACACGCAAAAAGTTGCAATAAAAGTGAGCAAAAAATGGACTGGTAATTGCTCTGCCATACCTCACCTGTTGAGACCTGATTTCTAGCAGATCTGCATCTGAAGTGTGTTAAATGGGGTAACAGAGTGCAAGTTCACCACCTCTACCAGAGTGACACAATCTTGAGCCTCCCTCTCTCACACAGCTTGTTGGCATGAAAAGAAGTTCCAGGTATCTGGCAAGTTTGCTTAAGACTGGCTAATGGTGTCACAGATAAGTGAAGGAGAGGATTGGTAGTCAGAATTTTTTTTTCAACACTTTCTTGACCTAGGAAATACAGAAAAAAAAAAAAAAAAAAAAAAAAAAGAACTCTGAGAAATTGTTCTCCAACACCATTTAATGGAGTTAAGCATTAAGTTTAGCATTACTGGGGCTGTGTTTATCCTTTGGACCAGAGTGACGGCAGAGAGGAGTTTGCTACAGCTCCAAATAAGGATTCAGTAGCAGCATCACAGGCCATTAGACATCTTGGTCCACTTCTGCTTGCTTAGCCAACACAGGAGCTCTCACACCAAGAGAAATTATTTTGGAAGAAGTTCTGTCAGCTCTACTATCTCATTATTAACTCTCTGTTTGGTAAGTAACAATACCTGTCAAGTAAGCATTAGATGAGAAAACAGGGTAGAAACTGGATAAGTAGGCAAATGCAAAATAAAGAAAGTATGGTTTTTCAGCAAAGTGGAATTACAGAGAAGGCATCTCAGAGAATAACAGCAGCAGAGTCAAGTGTTTTGCAAGTATGTTTGAGACCCCACTATCAAATTTAATTACAGGGCTTCTTGAAAACACTGTATAATGCATTTGACTGTTCAGAAGTAGGCAGACATAAGAAAGTAAGATGTGTTTTTCTAGAATATTGCAAATAGAAGTGAGGGAAAAACCCCCTAACCCTTAGAAATATTTTGATGTCTCTGTCTCCATGTCATTTTAGGTCCAAATATAACAAAGTAGGACAATTTAAATCCTAAATGAGTAACCATGAATCAGTTTTTTGGAACATTCCTGTCTTCCTATGAAATTATTTGGTAAAAAAAATCTCAATTAAAATGCAGATCCTTGAACTGTAATTATAAAAATTTCTTTCAATATTTTCCCCTTGCTGTCATGTAGGAGGCTGTAAACTAATATTTATAAAACATACTGTTCCTGTAATTAAAGAGATCACAGTGTTGGTAGTGAGAGGGCTGAATGGGTTTACATCAAAGTGTTCCTCTCAGAGCCCTTATTAATTTAGGAGGTTAAGCTGTTCATATTTTTTTTCCAAGTTTTGAGCAAATTTTTAAGTGCTAGGAAATAAGAGGAAAAACTCTTTTTTCCCCCTAAGCCTAAAATGCTATAAATGCAAAAGTTTTAATTAGTTCAGTTAACAATTAATATGAGTTATAGTAACCATTATTTCCAGCCAAGGGTTTAAGTGAACCTTTTATGTGCTTCATCTTTGGTGTGAAACTTTGGTTCTTTTAGCTCTGCCCAAAACCTGGCAATTTATTTGTTGCTTAAGCATTGAAAAGCTGCCTAAGGAAACCTCCCCCTTTTTGTGCCCAGGTAGAGAGCTTTGATTTTGAACTTTGGTCCTGAATAAAGACAGAAGATTTTTGCAATGCAAAGTGGTCACCCCTTGTTTACCACTACACAGGGCACAAAAGATCACTTAGACCTGTGTTGGAGACGTTCCAAGCCCATACTTTTTCCTACAGAATGAAGGTGAAAATTATAGCAGGGGTTTCTGCCATGTTGTGTAACAGTCTTTAAATGCCATACTAATGTGCTCAAGGGCTCTATTGGCTACTTGAATGCAGTAAGTTAAACTAAACATCTCATCAGCCTCTCAGACTAAATGTCCCATTCCCAGGCTGCCTTGCCTTTGAAATCTGCATGAGAAAATATCCCTAAGCAGGAGAGCCAATGAATATAAAATATGTGGGAGAACACCACCCACGACAAAAATGCCAACTTAAAGTACCCACATAGACTCGAGAAACCTTGTTGTGTGCTATGAAGATAAGGAAGATTGCCTTAAAATCCTCAGCATACATCCACATACTGCATGGAGAGGGTGCCAAGGGTTTGCCCTGCTTCTGTGTCGAATGCATGCTGAGGCTAGAAGCTTGCAGATAAACTGTGTGAGTCACTTCCCAAAGCTGAGAACTCAACCTGGTGGCGTTTTAACTTTAGACAAGAAGAAGATATTTTTCTGCCTTCCATCCCCTTGCTGAGCTTTTCACAGAAATGGGAGCTGGGCATGTGGGTCACAGCCGGGCTGCAGAGCACCAGTCCCTCCCTTGTCAAATAGCCACAGCCCAAGTGCTGAGCCTTCCTTTTCTGTATCACATTCACCCCAGCTTAAAAGAGCTGAACTACAGCTGCAGCAGTGTGCTATGCAAATCAAATGAGAAATTGCTTTAATATTCCCTTTTCATGGGCTCTTTTAAGTACTGAGGTCTCATTTTCCCAGTTTCAGGAAATGTGCTGCTTGGGTTTTTGTTTTTCAGGCTCAGTGTTATATGTTGTCCACAAGTGAAAAAACAACTGGTCTTTTCTTCTTTGTCTGCCTTTTCCTTAATGTGACACGAGAAAGAAAAATTAAGAAAAATCAACATTTTGACTGACTTACTTGAGGCTTGTTCTTTACAGCCTGCTACAAACAATGTTGAAATGAGTTCATTTTAGTTCATTCCCATTTTAGGGGTATTATGAGCTGCAGCACCATCTCTCCTCTTAAAATGTAGCACACTCTCTGGATCTGGCTAAGACACCACAAACACCATTTAATGTGTCCATTTTATTTATTATTTATATTACTTAATAAGAACCAGTGGGGAAATTTTGACTTGAATACATTTTTGTCAGGAATTTTAGCAGGAGGGGAATCAAGGGTTTTCCAATATGAAAAAAAAAAAGTCATTTTACATTCAGAAAAGAAACTATTGAGGCTTGTGGCTGTTCAACTAAGAATATTTCAGTTTATCCAGTTCATCAAGAAGCATTAAGCACATATAATATTTGATAAAACATTATGCTGTTCTTCACACTACAGCACAGACTTGAGAAAAATGAGTGTAAGGTCTGACTTTTTCCCCATGGTGGTGCATTTCCTGGAAGTGTAATTCTTTCAGGGAAAGGTTATATTGTACTTTTCCTTCTACAGCAAAAATGATAGAAGATATTCCACATCTGCCGGTTTCTGTCCTCCACCTCCAATGCCATTCACTCAGAGATTACGCTCTAACCTTGGTCATTGGACTGGGTAAGATTTTGTACTGGAGCCCTGTTCTTAATCTGATTTACACTGTGGCCCCCAAAATCTTCCCAAACACAGAGGTGTGGGAAGAGGAGATGAGTGCCAGAACATCTCAGTCTGGCTTTAGTCCTAAGTGCTGCACTCCCTCAGGCTATTCCTGTGCAATGCCCCTGCAGCCATCCACCTAGCTCCTGATTCATAAACATAAGGGTCATGAATCAGAAGGTGGGATTGTAGGAGATGCATCCCATGGGAAGGATGCTCTGTTTGGAGGGAGATGCTGAAAGATGAAAAATTCAAAGGGTTTTTTTTTTCCCTCTTTTTTAAAATTCACACTGATGAGGAAAATGTACTGTGATAAGTTGCTCCAAAGTATTATGGGATTTCAAAGGAATCATCCTTTGAGAATTTTAATTGGAACAGCTGAAACATTCCTAAATTGAATGACTTTTGAAAGCTATTCTGATTTTACCACTTTCACCAACTGACAAAATATTCTATACTTTTCTATGAGATAGGAAACCTTTGGATGTTCATTTCAGTATCATCAGATGTCATATAGAGAAATACCTTATAAACCTTTGTGTATTTTTTTAAAGTTAGATAAATACTCAAGGAGTATAACAATATAAGCTGCAACTGAAATAATTTAAAGCAATTTATCATATTCAAGGGTTGGACTCAACACTTCAGTTCTATTTTGATTATTTAGACCTTTCCAATGTTTTAGGGGGTATAGAAAGATCTCTAGCAAGCAAAGACATTAAAAAATAATCTCAGATTTCATCAAAGTTAATTGTTTTCAAAATGTTAGTCACATAAAAATATATTTAATGTGAGACACTATCAGTTTGGAAAATGTCACTCCAAGAAGCCTCAAACAAAAGATTTAAATCTCATTTTGCTTTTCTTAGCAGTACAGCAAAATAAACAGGTTTGGAAAATGAATTTGGTCAAGTCAAAAGTACAAATTTTTTGGGGTGTAACATAATTTAGGGCTTTTTTTCCCCTTTTCTACTCCAGCTACTATTTGGCCATCAGTGCACATGGCTGATGCATCCAGTCCCAAAGACAGATGTTGATGATTCACCAGCAAAAATGAAAGATAGAAATGGAAAACACTTGCCATACTCAGGGATGCTGGATAATTGTCCCTAGTTCATACTATGGCAAGACATTAATCTTATAATGGCAGAGGAATAAGTTTAGATTCCTGCTGGGGATGTCGAAAGGATTATACTTCTAGTCCTTCCTTTCTTCACTATGTTGGTATAGAGGAGGAGTAAGCTTGACTATAAATCATCCTTTGCATATATAAGCTTAGAAAACTCATCAGGTTTTGACATGGTGTGTCCCTAGGCATTAAAAGAAAATTTCAGAGAGAACTGACTATATTGCATTAGGAAAACTAATTACCTAAAGCACAATCCAATTAAGATAGGGCATTTAGGGGACAGGATCCCAAAGCTAGGATTGCTTGGGGACTGTTAGTAAAACACTGAAAAGGGAGCTTCTGTGAAGCACCATATCTCCTCTATACCCCACATTAAACCAGTGCCATTTGCTACCAATACTCCTGAGAAATCTCTTCTCTGCTTGAGGTCTTATATGCTATGCAATTTCATTGTATAACATAATGGCTCTAAAATATGTGTATTAAGCATAATGTAGGGGTTTCCATTTCTACATCCTGAGGACCTATGTCCTTCTATTAAAGGTAATATAAGCCAGACATGAGCATGGATATAATACAAATAGTCTGTACAAAGCCAGTCTGGGTATGTAAATAATGATACTTTGCAATTGCTCTTTAACAGCCTTCACAGAACCAGCTCAGACTTGGTAAAAAAATTTTAAAAATGAGCCATTTTTCACACCTAATTTGCAACACTTTATAAAAAGCTTGGACATACAGCTTTTCCAAAACCTACTGCTCTCTATGGTCTCCTGCTAGATACCCAAGTCAACAAAAATCTCACTCTTTATAAATAACCATACATCGAAATTGCACTTGACATAAATTGAAAGAAGGGAGCAATAAATCTCTCAATATTATTTTTTTTCACTTGAGTGTTCATGAGAAAAAGGTGAGAAGACTTGTTCAAAATCTCAAAGAACATTTCTGGAAAGTGGACTTTGTGTCTAATTTCAATACTATGCTTTTAGCCATTGAACTGCCCCTCCTGATGGCCTCAATACATGAAAAACTACCATGCATGCTTGTCATCAAGTTGTGGTGTCTCACTGAATAGATGGCTCAAAAAGTTAGCAGAAATTAATATATTTAAATGATAAAGCGTAGAGGGCACTTGCAGGAAGATATACTTAATAATTATTGAATAAATTATTAAGAAATTACATTTTTCTTAATGATTAAACCAAGAAATTTCCCAAAGATAGCTGTTTCACTAGTCATTTACAATGTAGCTTAGAGATTAAAAAAAAAGACAAAAAGAAATATTGCCAGAAATGTTAAAAAACCCCATAAAACGTAAAGTGTCCATAAAGCAGTGACTGAAATATGATCAGAATATTTCTCCTGGTTTTCCCAGGGTTTGGTGGTTTGATTGTATAGGTTCTTTGGGACTGATTTACTGTGTGTCTGGACTTTGAATACGCTGAGCATGGGCAGATGGATATAAGAGGAACACTGTATCCATCCCTGCATCCCTGTCAAATTTTTTATTGCAAATTTTGGACAAAAAGTTTTAGAAAAGTCTTGAAGTTGGCCTATGCTGTGGCAGGGTCAGTCTCTAGCCAAGAAGAGAATTACAGAGCTGTCAGCAGCTCCTCTGTTGCTTTTGTATTTGCTGACAGAGGATATTTGGGTCATGCCAGAGGAACTGACTCGAGTAACTAAAAATCGAAAAAAACCCCCAAATAAACAAACCACCAAACAATTGTAGAGGGGAAGTTGTGGTGAGAAAATGAAGAAAGAGGGAAGAAATGTACCTGGAGACTGATTTCATTATTTAAAATAGTTTTCAGATTAAAAATCTATTATGCATCAGATACTTTAACAGTATCTGTAATACATAATACATAAAACTGTAATACAAATCAGACTGCACAGGTTACTTAAATAATGATGTAAAGTAATAGATATAAACAAAAATACTTCAGGCTTATGCCATCAATGTAGAATAAGTCATAGCAGTCAAGGAGAACACTATTGATTTTTTTAAAAGTAATTGTCCTGATGTAGCTGATACATCCCTAAACCTTATCCTGAGATACTCTTCCCTAGGGTCACACATAGTGCCTTATGTAATTCCTTTAATTGTCTCTCAAACTCTTACTGCCCACAGTAAGTGCCACTCTTAAAGACTGCAGTTTGTTCCTGCATGTTAATACAATATATGCACTGGAGAAACTACAGCAAAAGAGCTCTGAATGGGCATCTGTATACTGGAAATCATTATGTTTTCTGAGGAAATATGGAATATAAATGTTATTTTGCACACTAATGAGATTTTGCTGGAGTTTCAAGTCTACTGAGATATGAGATTTATTATCAAGATGACCTAGCTGCTACCTAGTTTCCATGACATTTTTCTAAGTGGGCTGAACTGAAAATTTTGTGTGTAAGCAAGAGAGCTTATTTTTAGGAAATAATAAAATAAAAGCAAAGTTTTCTTATAGGGTAGAGACACACATTTATTCTACTTCAAATTAACTCTACTTAGAGTAATAGACTGTTAGGAAATGAAATTCCTGCTGCCAGAACAAAGCCCCAAAATCATGATCAGTTAAGTTGGCAATTCAAATATCCACATTGCTTGCCCAGAGAAGAACAATCTTGATGTGTTCCTAGTAAGAATACCCAAATAATGCCTTTATTTTTTTTCCTAGCTTATTTATTTTACTTTGTCATCTTCTCTGTCTTTGTGATACTCCATTATGGTTTGTCTTGTGACAACTGGAAATATCATTTCTCCTATTTTCAGTCAGCTCTTTCCCAGCTTATGCCTGCACAAGCCTTTATCTCAAATTTTATACAAGAGGAAAGATTTAACTTAGCCTGCATTGCTGCTTTTCACTGCTCCCCTGGTAAATATGAAAATGATCTTACTGTGTGCTTTCTGCTATTCTACATCTGAGGGTTGGGGAAGAGCAACCTATTAATAACTGCAGTATTACATTCTTATCTACATCCACTGACTTCCCTAAAACTCTTACTTCAAAGGTTACAAAAAGGCATCTATTCCTCTCCTGTTTCCTACAAATTCACAACTAATCTTGACAATTAGACCACAGATATGTTAAATGCACCCATCATCATCCAACTATTTCTTTGCATCTTTAAAATTGTCTTTATCTGTCTTGCTTTTCTATTCTAAATTCTAGGGGGGAAAAAAAATCTTTCTAACTATTTATATAGCATACAAAATAAGGTGAGCCTAAACCATGCCTTGAGATTCTAACCACTGAGTTATACGTAATGTCCTCTGACCATGAAATCTCTTCCCACACTTAAAATAGCAACAACTGCAACAACCTCTTCTACACAGTGCTTAAAGCATTTGAAATCTGGGCTTTCCATGTATTTCACAGGTATTCAACAGCATCCTACATAATGAAAAAATGGCAAAACACAAAAGCTAATAAGTGTACCTGTTATAGCAAAAGTGATAAAGTATGATATTATACCGCGGGGTGTACACATTTTTGGTGACAACTTGCTGTTAACTCCTTCAGCTTGCTCCCACACTAACTCATAGATATCTCTGGGAGATACTCTTTGTGAACAGAACTCAGCCATGCATCTTCTCTCATTTAAAGATTTCCCGTTTTAATTTCAATACTGAAGTGAAACACATGCAGATTTTGTTAATTCTTTATGATACTTTGCAAAATTGATCACCTGAATTGGAAATATTTTAGTAGAAATAACTGGGGATGAATTTCTTCAAGGTTTTAGTGTTCATTTAGATGGCAGAAAAGATGGCAAGCTTTTCAAGTGAGTTTATCATGGTGGATACTGAATCAGCCTAGAAGCATAGCCCGTATTTATAGATGTGAATAAAAAATTCTTTTGAAAAGCTTGCTGTGAACACTTTAGAACAGTTTACATTTAAGATGGGGGCATTCACAAGTTCTCAAAAACTGAGGCTATGGTACAAGGTTGCTGCAGCTAGCCCAGACTGATACAGAATGAGTATAGGAGTAGCAGAATAGTGAAAAAGTAACAAATACACAGAGAGGACATAAAAACTGTTCTTTCTCAATGGTTATTGTCATCCATAATGATGTTACAACATTATTACATCATCATTAAAGGATCAAACACAAGACATGAGTTTTCTTTAAAATAACTACTTCCAGCAATTAGCAGAAGTGGTTAAGATTAAAAAAAGAAGGAGGTACAAAGTAACTTTAAAATCATAAAACTCTATTTTTATGAGCTAAAACTCTCCTTGAAGCTGCTGTAAGAATGCACTGAAATAATGAGCCCAGGAATAGGAACTTCTAAAAATTTCTGCTTCTATGGAGAGCAAATTTGGAAGCAAAATTGTCAAAATCCTTCAGTCATTAACTTTACTTATCTTAAGGGAAGCAAAAGAGCAATTAAAGGGTCAGCTTTTTACTGACATCCATCTTCACAGACAAGTATAACAACAGTGAAACACTTTATGTCTTCACCACAGCTACAATAAGAGTTTTCTTATGAAAGTTTCCTGTGGGATCCAGACTTGCAGAAAGGTCAGAGAAGATGGTATGCAAGAGAAAGAGCCACCTCTCCCATACCTGGAATAAAACTGAGGGAAACAGATTTCAGAGTATCTCAGCCCAGAGGAACGCCCAAGGCAGCTGATCTAATAGTTCCTTGGCACTATGCAAAACCGTGTTGATTGTCAGCCATGGCTCTTCCACAGACTTGGTACTTGAGAATAAGCATTGCTACAGCTTCAAAATCAAAGGCTAGAGCACGTTTTAACCATGCATATGGTGAAAAATATGGAACTATTTTCCTTAGAAAGTCCCACTTTTCACTTAAAAATAACCATATTTCTTCATGTAAAGATAGCAGCATGATGGCCATGAAAACAAACCAGCCTCTACGTCAGTATGTAACCACAAGGCCTAAAAGCCTTTGCAAAAATGCTAATTGTTTTTATACCTTTAGTACTGTAAAGAAATGAGACCTCTAAGATAAGGATACATGTGAATTGACAAACAATGAAAGGCTGCAAACATAAGCATTTCTTCTTTCAAGTATTTGTCATATCATTAATTTTTCTAATGAATGTATTTCTCAGAGGACATTTCAGTATTTTTTTGCAAAATTCTTTGGCTTTATTGAAATATATAAATCAGGATTTAGAACCACAACAAATCACCAGTTCAGTGGGAATTTGTTTGTTTGTTCAGGTTCTTTTTGCAATTATTGTAACTAAACCCTGTTAAAACACCTCAAATTCCCTCATGGAAGATGGATGATAATTTCTCCTTCTTTGCAGTGTACACAAACACAAACACACACACACTGATGGTGTCAGGCAACATTTCACATCTCATCTCCAGAAAGAAGATACATATTTACAAGGACATCTAGGGACAGCATTGCCCTGTTTGCATCATTCATTTCCATTTTTAAAACTTCAAGAAATTGTCCCTGTGGTCTAATTCAAGTTTTAGTAACACATTAAGAAAGGACCAGCATGATAGGTCAAATGGAACAAGAAGGGAACTATACATACTTGAAATCGTATTAAAACATAAAAATTTTATCCCTGTGTTTGCTCCTAGGTCTTTATACCAGTTGACAAATATTCAAACACTTGACTGTTGTTCAATGTGTAGTTTCAAAGA
Source organism: Melospiza georgiana (assembly GCF_028018845.1). Classification (NCBI taxonomy): domain Eukaryota; kingdom Metazoa; phylum Chordata; class Aves; order Passeriformes; family Passerellidae; genus Melospiza; species Melospiza georgiana. The sequence continues at coordinate 48,861,754 of NC_080430.1, forward strand.
ATTAAATAAGAGCTAATAAAAATTTTTGTACAATATTATCTGCTGTGTGATGCATGTGCTCTTTACCAAATTTTTAAGAGCGTTTGAACAATAGGGTAAGTCTCTTGCAAAACTACAATACTATGAGACACAGATACACTAATATTAATTTTAAGGCTAACTTTTTAGTTTAAATAATTCAAAAGCTATCTAGTGTATAGTTGAATTCTCATCTGTACATCAATTGCATTAATGAGTTCTAGATCAGAGCAGCCTATGTAAACCACATGGATTTTCAATTTTAGACCTAATTTTCTCCTTTCTTCCCAGGGTTTACTACACACCACATATTGCACCACAACATCCTCAGCCTCAGAGGCATCTTTCTGCATCTAACATGAGTAAGCTCTTGTTTTGTAACAGGTGCTACCAGTTCAAAAGTGGTTTTTCACCACTCTGTATTTGGGTTGATTTTCTTCCCTTCATAAGCAAATAAGCTGAAGACAAGATTTAGTGTCTTGATCCAACTTTCTGTAGATTCAGTAGCAGAGATCAAGTCCAACATTTTGCTGCAACTCATTACCAAAGTGCAGCAAAAACCAATGGTGAAATCCCCATGAGTGAAGACTTGCTTTGTGTTACAGCATCCAAGGAAGAAAAGGGAGAAATACCAGCAGTTGACTGAGTAAAGGAACATAGTCTCAGAGTTCATATTCACTCCTGAAAGTTTCTTGAGCATTTTAGTTTTCATGTTCTATCTTTTAAAAGAAAAAAGTTTTTCATTCACAAAGCACGTTAAAATATGAAAAGATAGGGAGTGCTTTAAATAAAATAGCCACAAAATACATTTCTAAATTACAACTCTTGATAGAAAAGAACAAACTCTTTTTTTATAGTTGCTGTCATTTCAGTCCTGCCAAAATATTTAAAATTCTCTGTTGGAAGGCACACTGACATAATTCCTTGTGTCCAGCTCAGTGCAACTAGCAATGCTGTGAATGCAGGTGAGCATTTGTCTGCCAACACAACTGCATATGTTCATTTCATTTTCCACCAGCAAGAGAGGTGAAGCTTTTGCCTTTTAATATTTTTAAAGTGGTAAGAACCCTTGATGAGATAAATGCAGTGTTTTTCAGGGGGAAGAAGAGTTTAATCTTCATGAGATTAATCTAATTGCTTGGCAGTACTTTATTAGGGCTGGATTTTGTCACTGTGAGTCAAAAAATGGATTGTTGGAATGCCAAGCACAAGATTTTGGATGCTCTGACTTTTTCATTTGAATACTTATAAAAACCTCAACAGGTTTATTGTGTTTTCACTTTCATTTCTTTCCCCATGAATTAATCAACAGGCTGCAGAGTAGTCTGGAAATTGAAAAGACTTTTGACATTAAAGCCATTGCAAATGGCTCAGCTTTCTGTAAACAAGACCATAAAAAATCAGGGCTATTTGGACCTAGTTCTCAATTTCTTATCATTCAGTCAAACTGCACAATATTTTCCAGTTTTCATTTGGGATTCAAAGCATGCTGCTGAGGCAGAATACATTTTCAGAAGAGGTCTGAAAGCATTCAAGAAACAGCTAGCAGGGAAAACACGAGGAACAAAGGAAACCTGTATCAGAGACTCCCTCTGCTCTTCCCACTGGATGACCTGCATCAGGCTCGGTGTTGCAGAGGATTTCATCACATCTGCGCCTGCACCAAGATCAGCTGGGTCTGTGTCTCTACAGCATGAATTAATACAAACTAGGAGCAGCTTTGAGTCCTCTGGGAGCCAGGGCTGGCCTTGACATAACTTTCTAAAATTTCTCTCTCTTTCTCCTCTTCCCTGAGCCAGGGATGGAGCAGTGCAACCCCTTCTTGGGCTGCTGGTTTAATTGGGCAGTGCCAAAGTTTAAGCTGGGATGAGTAGAGGGTGCAAGACATTCTGAATGACAAAGCTGCACCACAAAAAGGATCCGTCAAATTGCACACGAGCCAGAACTCAGAACTTTCTACATCTAACTAAGGAGAGAAGAATAAACTGACTGAGGTCTAAAGTTAGGCTGCTACCTTGACCTGTAATAAAGCACTCTTTTCTAGTTTTTTTTTCTTTGTCCTCCATTTAAAACTGGCACAAGAAGCCAGCAGTAAAATTATTAAGGGATTACTTCTGAGTTTCTGACTTAAGAAGATTTTTTCTCAACAAATACCATGGGTGTTGGGAGAAAGTAATGGGAAAATTTTTAACAATTAATAGAAACATCATTGAGCAAACACTGTTTGCAGCTCCCTGCTGGTATCACTGGATGCTTGTGCACAAATGTGATGTTTTGTCAAGTAAGGTGCTATGTACTGCAGATTCAAGTTATCAAATAAAAATAGCAGAGAGAATTTCAGCTCCATCCACAGCACTGGGAGCTGGGGAGGGGAGAAAAGTGGAGGTGGGAAGAAATATTTGTGGAGTGAAAAAATTCTGAATTTTTGGGGGGTGAGAAAAGAGGAGGAAAGATTTATATAAAAGGTCTGCAAAAAGTGCAGGAAGAAGAAACCACAATTAATCCAGTTCTGGTCCATATGCAGCTTTGTGAGAGTCTGCCAGTCTATACACACAATGCTGTGTGCCACACATCATCAATATAATTCTGTAATTCTTGTGCCATAGGCCTTTGCAGATATATCCTCTTGAGACAGACAGTCTGGTGAGAATACATGACAGAGTTAGTAGGCCTGTGAGAACTTAGAATTGGAAGAGACCAGAAAGCAACTACATGGAGAGCTCAGGCAGCAGGACTCTGAGGTACACAACCAACAGCTACGGGCTCAGCCAGCAAAAGCAATGCAAAGAATTAGCACAAACTGCAAAATGGGGGGAAAAAATATCTTAGACATCACAGTTAATCTATGTTAGGTCATTCAGGAAAGTTCATCTGGAGTTTCTTAATCTTGATTGGCCACACAATCTTAAAACCAGTAGGTGAACACTTAGACAGTGTAAGGGCAGCTGACATTCAGCTTCCCTTAAAAAAGAATAAAATGAAACAGGCTTAACTTCAGCCATTTGTTTCACTGAAAAAAAAAAAAAGTTGACAAGAAAGGTGTAATACATTCAGCTATAATAGAATTATATTCTTTCAGAATTCTCTGTAGTAGAAATAGAAACCCCAAAGAGATAAGCCTAGATATTGCCAAAAGAAATTTCATACAAGAAGAGAAAATCCCTCTCAAACAGATATCCACATATATATAAGGCCTCCATGCTAACAGTTTAAGAGCAATTTCCTTTTCTCAAATGAAAGTCTGTGACAAAATAACATATGCTGATTTATTAAAAAATTCTGAGCAAAGCAGATTTTCCTACACTTGGTATTCATAAATTCGATGAGGCAAATCTTTGTATCACACAATCTGTGTTTTCAGCAGAATCATCCTTAATGCAGCCAAATATGTCAGTTTGTGGGGTTTAAAAAGTCTTGGGTATAAATAACACGTGCACATTCCAAGGAATTTCAGCCATCATTGACTCAGCAGGAGCAACATGGGACCTATGGATTATAGACTGTATTCTCTGTTCTCTTTCTCTCTCTTCTCCACGTTTATTTTTCCCCTCCCTTGCTTTGCCTGGGCAAAGCACAGCTCTCATATTCTACTCCATACTCTGTACTGAAGCTTATTGTGGGACTAGGGAGCTTGTGGAGGAGTGTTTCTGCTTCTGAGCCAGCATCTTCGAGAAATTTATTGTGAGGAGCTGAGGGCTTACTGAAGGGTACTGTACAGAATTAAGGGCTTGTTACCAGTCACTTGTGGAGGTCTATTGTGCAAACCTGAGAGCTTGTTAGCCAACACCTTCTGAGTCTAAATAGTGGGCTGGTTGCCAGAGTAAAGGCAACTGTATATTACAGGCACAGGAATTCCCTGACCTGTGGTCTGGTATCTTTGCTCAGTGATGAGAATTTATAACAAACATCATGGCCCCTACCGATGGGTGACAACACATACCTTCCCCTCCACCCCCTTCCTTAACTGAACAAATTAAAAAAAGAAAAATTAAACAAGAAAATGTTGTTGTACGGCTGGTTACCTGTGCTATCTGAAGTTTTCCCCCTCCCAAATGCTGGTATCTCTTCCCCAGGAAAATTCTTTCCCAGAAGACCCTCATTTTCTAGGAGAAGGGTTGTTTAGAGAAATGGATGCATGGCACAGTCCAGGATAGCCACAGTTATGGCTTCCCATGTCCTGCATTGCTGAAAGGTTTGTGACAGCTGTATTTCCTGAAGGTAATTCAGGTTTAATCCTGTGTTCCCTGACCACCCCATGGCCTGTCAGCACAGAGAGTCTGGTGGGCTGTGTTTGAGCAGCCTCATTCCTGCTGGCAAAGGTTACATCTGCATCTCTCCTTTTCAATTCTCTCTTTTGGGGGCCTGGTCAGTAACACAGGATATTTTCACTGCTCTTGTCTGCTGAGACTACAAGTGCACATGTGTCCTCGCACTTGCTCAAGACTACACATTTGGGATAAATCTGCAGCTGCCTCAGAGTCCCATGCATAGAGATACACTTGGTCTCTTCTTCCTCAGTCTCTTCAGTCTTAGTCCCAGAGCTTTCACATGTGATGAATGAATTTCTCTGAGTTTGAAGTTAATATTTTTAAGCATCTTGGTTACAGCAGGAGGAGAGTGTGAGACAGAACAACATGCTCAAGCACTACCTGCTTGTGAGCAGCACTGACTCACCAAATTACAAAGGAACAAAAAGCAGTCCCTGCTTTTCCTTATTTTCCAGATGTCTTTGTAATGTTGCCATGTCCACTCTCATCCAGTAGTAATGACTGAAACAAAATACAAGTGGTTCTGGGAAAGTGTTGTGCTACAAAACTTTCAAGGCAAAGTGGATTTAAACAGAACATCTCCCTACAACTTCATTTTTGTAATTCCTTTTCAGAATTTAATCTCTGATTACTCCACCAAATCAACAGGCTGCAATAGCAAAGCTGAGCAAGCCCTCTCCTTCAAGTGATGCTTGTTTTCCTAAGCAAAGCCCTCCAAGGCAACTGACTGGTCATTCTGTGGAGGCTTTGTCATTCTTCTCACAATGTGCTTTTTTGGAGGGCTGCATAACATTGCTCTGCCTGCTTTAAGGCTGCATGAACACAGCTGTCACTGGCTGAATTAAATGAAACAGTGACTCATACTACATCTTTGATATTGAAAAAGGCGTGGGTAGTATTTTGTAGCTTTCAAAAAGCTATGATTTCACATTATGGTTAAATAAAGAAGGGCAATGATGACTTTAGAGCATATAAACCCTAGATGATAGATGATGTACTATGTATTAAAAAGTTTGGGCAATATTTTATATGGTTTTGTCATCATCCATCATCATGAGGATCACAAGCAGAAGAGAAGTTCAGACAAACTTTCAAAAGAAGTATACATTACAGGAAAGTAAACTAAGGAATTAGAAACACAAAGCACTGGTCTATTCACTGCCAGATTAGATTTTCTTTGGTAGGGTAAAAAGAAAATCTGTACATGCAGAGGCTCTGGCTATATTTGGCTTCATCCCACACATTCAGTCACCTTTCTGCAAAGTGGATTTAAGTACTATTGTTCTTGCAGAGTGGCATTGTCATGTTTGCCTTCAGAAATTAGGGCACCAGGTCCTAGCAATGGAGAATTGTAGGTAAGTAATTTATGGTGTTAGAAACACATTTAAGTTCTGCTTCTCCCCATTCCTCTCTTCTTCTACAACTTACTCCAGATGAACAGTTTTAAAAATATTTTCAAAAACTGATTTCACAGCAAATATAGTAGATGCCAGAAGTACACTGTGCTGCCTAACCTCTGCAGGAAATAAAAGTAAGGAAAGTATACCAGGAGTTTGTAAGACTTTCATTAAAAAGTACATACTTAGGTTGCATTTATTCTGCTGAGAAGCAAGCAGAAGACACAGTGGTGAAATTGGTAATGAAAGCAGCCATTGGAAAGCTTGATGAACACTTTCCTTTTCATCTGTTTCAAACTACAATCTGGTTAAGAATCACCTAGTTTTTAACACTGCTCTTCTGTTGCTGTGTATTCCAGCTCATTTCAGGTAAGATGTTGATGTAGGTTTGACTTGGGAAGTGTTAGGCAGATGATACCCTGGAGTTATTTGGAAGACTGAATTCCAGTACTTCTGAGCAGGATTTGGATTTCAAACACCTCTAAAGTCCCACTTCTTCCTAGTAGCCAACAAAAGAGTGACTCAACCAAGGCAGTTTTAATTTATTATGTGCACTTTTCACCCACCTTTCTAACTTGCATATTTCTCAATGATTGGCTGTCATTCTGCTTCAGTCCTCACCTCTCTGTCTTGTAGTTTCTTCAAGTACCAATGTAAGTTTGAAGTTCTCTAGGAGGCCACAAAGTACTAAATAAAGAATTAGCCTTCCCCAGTATTTTCCCCATATTTCCTTTGTCTTCATTATGGCCCATTAAATCTAATTATATCCACTGGAACATCCCCAGTGTTTTAATCCAACTGCTCTCCATCTGTCAGATAAACTAATAGTACACTCTAGAGAAATGTTACTCTAAAGTCTGCTTGTGATTCAGGCCCCCCACACTGAAAGATACAGATACAGATTCACCTCTTCCTCTGACACTCATATCAGCTCACAAAAAAGGTCATTGAGAAGACGTAGCAGGCTTGCAATTCAAGTTGCCTGTTTGCTTGCCAACCCTTTGCACAGTATGGGAATTTCATGAGGAGCTAGGATAAACAGCTTTTATACATTACAAACAACAATCTACTTTTCCTAGAATTTCAAGAGACCCTAACTCTGGATTTAGATTGTTTTGCAGAATCCCTGGTGCAGCCTCATCTTGAATATTGGGTGCAGTTTTGGGCACCACAATACAAGAAAGTTATTAAACTATCATATAGCTCCCAGGGTGGGGCAACAGAGGGGCTGAAGACTCTGGAGAGCAAGCAGTATGAGGAGTGACTGAGGTTACTATCTAAACAAAAATTCCCACCATGGCCTCTATACCCTGTGGATACCTGAGACTTGGACTGTATAAAAGTGATAGCTCCAAAGAACAACTCTGGGACCCCCAACAATAAGAAGACCAGGGTGAAGAAGGACTAGCAAGACACTGCAGGGATCCATGTGGTGGTGGTATCTTTTGCTTAATCTCTCTCTCACTCCTGCCTTCCCCTCCCACAAACCTATAAAGATTTTAACACAATACTACTAAGATCCTCTTCTTGACACACAGCCTATTAGCAGTGTATCAGCTCTCTGCTCCTAGCAGCATGCTCCCTGTCCATGGAGATCTCTCTCTTAGGTATACTGCAATATAAATGAAATTTTTTTGCCAGAATAGTGTCAGAAAGAAAATTAACTGGAATAAGAAAATATCTACAACTAACAAGTTTTTCAGCCTTTGCTTGGCCATGCAATAATGTGACTCTTTGTCCCTCCTCACTCTCTTCCCCCTCTTCTTTGCTGCCAAATTAGTTCCCTTAAGATTTGTAAAGGAACAGGAGGTCTCTAGAATGACAACAATTGGGTAATTGCAAAATTCATTACCAAAGGAGTTTCTCTGTACACTCAAACTCAGCAGGACCATAAAATATAGGGGACAATCAGAAAGGTACCCTCTAATGCAATGATAATGGATGCTGCTGTCCCTTTGATAAAGGAGCCATTCCACAGCTCCTGCATGGGAGACAGAGCTCATCTCTAAATGGACAAGGAATCAAGCTGCCCCCCTCCCCCTGCCAAGGTATTTCTTCTGAATTCTCTCTTTATTTGATTCATTTCCCTCCTTCCAGTCATAAACCATAAGACACCAGTCACTCTGATCAAATATTATGACCCAGCTTCATTACCAAAACAGTCCAAAGAGTAAGACTATGCAGAAAACCTTGGGAGACATTTGATTCAGTGTATGAAATATGAAAAGTGAAGGATAGAGGCTTGTTTTGTACAGTGATGATCATGCAAAGTGACACTCTGTCGCACAAAATGTGACATTAGATGACAAACACGGAGCGGTTGATGTGAAAATTTAAGAAGGTGATGATGAGTTAGGGGTCCCAAGCCACCTTTCCTAATTAACACTCTTAAACCTCTACACCCTGTGTACATTTATGATGAACATTCTACCTGAAAAAAAAAGTATTGTGACAGAGTGAGTACTTTAGTTACAGGACTAAACATTACTATTTTTCTGAAGCTGATTTTCTCAACCTGGGAAATCACTGCAGGGACGTGGGCAAAGGTAGGGAAGGAAGAGACTGCCACCAAGCTCTTCTGGCCAAATGAGATGGACTGGAAGAGAAAACATGAGTGATCATCAAGTGTTCTCAAAAGCAGAGACATTGACTAATACTAACAGGCATCAGGCAGAAGACAAAGAAAAAATTAATTCCTCAGATCACAAGAATGACATTTCTTGCTGCATCATATTGTAGGTACTGAAAGCTGGCGCAGTCTCAAGGATTGATTGAATATGTTCATGAAACTGAAACCAATTTGAAGCAATTAAAAAGATACCATCTTCACTAAAAAACCAAACAGCTTTGTGGCAGAGGCCCAGATTATTTGAAAGCTGAGAGAATCTTTGAGAGAAACAGCATGATATGTTTCCGCTCATCAACCATACCTCCCTAAGGATCAGCTTCTCAGCATTGCCAAAGATCTAGCTGAATCTTTGCTTCGGGGACTGCTTTCCTGGACACGTTCTAGGAAAAAGACTCTGATAGGAAAGAAGAGACTGACCACCAGTGTAACTGTAAAGGCATATTTGGCCCTCCTTTGCAAATGAATATGTTTTGTATTGCAGCTTTACAATTGCATAGAGGCCTGAATGCCACTTACTGATTACTAATGGCATTTTAGAGTACTGGAACATTACAGGACTGTGAGGTGAGGGTCCAAAGGGATGCAGGGTCCCTAAGCAGGTGAAAAGGAGAGCCCCTTTATTCCAAAAACTTGGCCTTTTAAAGCCATTAGCTGCTTATCAGTTGCATACTTTTAAATCATATCAAACATAATTCAACCAACCACCATATACCACGATGTGAACACACAATGGTTGTGCAACATGTTTTTCTACCCTTAACTCAGCTAAGTCTCTTTCTCATAGTCCTTTTCTTAGCTGAAGTAACAGGCTGAGACTTGATTTTACAAGGCCTCTCTTTTATAAAGCCTTACTTATTGGTAATATAGGACAATTGCAATGCTAATGCAAACTGGCTGCTACACTGCAGAATCACAGCATATATTTATGTTAATTCCTTGGACTTCCTAAAGTTCCCACTTTTATGCTTATCCCCACCTAGGAATAATTTGCCGTGCTGTATCCAGTCTGTGGAATGGTGGAAATGAGAGAAATTACAAAGCTTGTAAGCCAGCATTTACTACGGATGTCACAGATGCCCTGGGAGAAAAGGCCATATTCCAATGACCTGATGAAATCATTCAGTAAATTGCATAGACAGTAGAGTTAAAAAGAGAGCAAAAGAAATCCATGCTGATATTTCAAGTCTCTGGTTTAAACAGAAATGAACTTTGTCTTTGGTGAAGTTACCTACAGTTCCCAAGAGCCAAGGGCACAAAATGGCTGCATGCTTCTACTGGAATGTCCTTCAGGACAGTAGGCTAAAAAGGGATTAACAGTGGCTTGCATGGCACAAGTCTCTGAGTGAACAGTTACCTGTCTTGCTGAATTGCAAGGGAGAATGACTTTAATGATAGGCTGAAGTTCCACTGACAAAGTTCAATGTACCACAGGGCTGGTCATTCTAGGACCTAATGAAAACTGGTGTTATGGCACTCTAAACTTCTTGTTTAACCTCTGAAGAAAGACTGTCTTGCTGTAGAGAAATCATGGAGAACTTACACTTTTTATAAAGGCATTTAGCTGCCTAAAGATGCAGATTAATTTTGAAAATTCCGAATGGGTGCTGCACTGCAACTTCAACTGCTCATCTTCAGTATATTTACAGTATATTCTAAAGATATCTAATCCATATCAGAGAAGGGAAGTGTTCGTCAACACCCTTTCCCTCTTCTACTCTGCAACAAAACGGTTGGGAAGATCCTTTATTGCTAAATCATCTTCAGAGGTCCAGATTTCAGATATACATGGTTTGCAAAAAGCTTGACTCAGAACAAAAGGGGTTTATGCATAATGCACAGGGAAAACCTAGACTACATGTTTTATCTTCTCGCTTGAAACTCAAAGGCCAATAAAAAGTAGAGCCTTTTATCAATTAATTAATTAATTAATATTTAAGGTTCAGGATATTTGGGCTACACTCAATTTGAATTGACAAGAATGATGAATAAAAGAACAGAAAATGTGTATTAAGTTTCCTCTGGTTTGATTAGAACAGGTCTGTTTTCATCTTCACTGTATTAACTCAGTCTACCTTTATAGAAAGGAGAAAAGCATTTCCTACTCTACTTTGAAACTTAAGAGGCACATTTGTTTAACAGAGGCTTTGAACTAGTAAAAATAACCCTCCATTTTATAAACTATATTACAGTTTGTTGTCACAATACTAAAGTCCATCTTTGTTCTTCAAAGTCTTCTGAGATGAGTTCACAGGATGAAAAATTCCATAAATATGCATGCGGTGGCTGTGAGTCTTTTGTTTAATAATTAAATATTTATATCATTTAGAGCTCCAAACACTTCAGCATATACAGATCTGGAAACCATGGTACGTAGCCCAGTGATATAAACTATATAATGAAAAGTACCAGAGACAGCCATTTCCTTCCACTCTTTTCAAAAGGTATTAGAAGGAAAAAAGAAAACTGTACTGACTTAGACCAATGGAAGACTCAGAAATAATTCTATTAGGAATTTTAGAGTTTTTCTCAAGAGGATGAAATCTTGACTTCTCCATGACCAGCGTTTTCAATCCCAGAAGGACATAAGAAGTAACATGTTCCCATTCCCATTCTCTTTTGTCCCTACATTGGTTCATCTGTGCCTGACACCTTCTGATAAAGCTGTGAAATAAACATCATGAAAAATCAGTATGTCAGAGGTTAAGACAAGGAAGACATTATCTGACATACTCATCCACATTGAGAAGCAGTGAAGACACTGACCATGGGTTATATGGATTGATAGAGTCAAGAAGACATTGGAAACTTGAGGAACATTCTTGGCATATTTTTGTATGCCAAAGTGTGTTATTTTTTTTTCTCTAGCTACATAGACTTGATGGGCATTACGTGAAACTGGAGTTCTTTCCTGGAAGTTCAGAATCATTAAAATGCGTGACTAGCTAAAATAACCATAAGCCGTGTGGCCACCTGGTATTTAACTCAAAGAAGAATTGGCAAGTGTTTGGAAAGTCTAATTGTGTTCTAGAGGAAAAGGAATTTCCTCCTATCAATACAGGACTAAACATGATAGAAAATGTTAGAAGTTACTGAAGAGAAAAAAGTTCTCCAAAGATGAAATGTGACCAGGAACTGTGGCAGAGAAAAAGAACTGCATTATAAATACAAATAATTCTCTCTTCTTACTACCAACCATGACATAATTTTTATTACTTTCTTAATAGTTTTCAAAATTTGTACCGTTTCAGACAGTTTGCAATTTTAGCTGTTTGCTTTTGGGGTTTATTTTATTATAAGGAGGAGGAAAAAACAAGAGAAACACCAGATATCAGAAGACTTTTTACATATTTTTAAGAAGTGTTTCATACTGATGCCTGCAAAATAACCAAGGAGAAATGCTTTTTAGGTGTCCTTAGAAAACAGGCACACTTTCCTTAATAGTTTCTACAGTAGGTACTCTGAAAGTGTTAATATTGGAGCTCTCATTCATAATGTTCCACATCAAGATTAGAGCTAATGAAATCATCCAGAGTAATTCTAAGATGCTGGATTTTCTAATTGTCAACAAATGTAATAGTGAGAGGTTGTTACAGCTATTTTTCCTTGATAGGTCTCAAAGCACCATATGTTCATTAATTACAGACTAAATCAATCTCATCTTCTTGAGAATGTACTCCGAACAAAACCAGAAGAGCTTGCATAAACTTTATCTCCAAGTGAATAACCTAATCTTTTATTTCAAACACATACCCTAGCTTACAGACAGAGTCTTTATGTGGTGTTACTAATTTTAGCAACTGCTTGAAGGTAAGAAGGCTGTAAACTGTTAATCAATTGAAATACAGGATTTACGCAAGCAGCATTTACAGAACATGACTCAGAGTGCTTTCTGAAAAATACAATGGAAATTTTTGTGTGCTGGAATATCAAAAACCAAGAGAAAATTCTGGAAAAAACCTCACAAGTCTAAATAAACATAGAAGATAGGAATTCATTACATTGTTCCCTGGATGTCTCCACATTGCCAAGTGTTTTAGTTTGCCCAAAGCTCCCTACAGACATCTGAACCCATCTGGCAGGTATAATAGAAAGTATGCTGCAAAATACATAGCAGAATATTAAGCTTCTTGGTTAATTGAAAAACAAAATAAGTCACCCAACAATTTCTTCTTCATATTGTGATTAGAATAGAGAGTTATTCAAGAAGATAATTTCATGTTTTACCATGTATTCACAAGCCCTGGATGGAGGAAAAGCCTAGCTGTCCTGGAAGGTAATCTGATTGTTTTATCTGGTTGTGTAAGGTGATACAAATGAGAGAATAGCAGTAAGATTCTGAGGAAACACTTTAAAATCTGCTTCTCTCTACTTGTCATTGGAAGTAAAATACAAGTCTTGCCCATACACCATATTGTTCTAAGTCTGTTTATCAATACCATATCTGTAGCATAGGATGCAGGGTTACAAAATTTTTATGCAGGTACAGCTACAAGTGTGCTTGGGACTGACTGATTGGTATAAGGCAAAGAAACAACAGGCAAAACCAAGGCAAAAATAAAGCAGCTTAACAAATCACAGGTCTAATAAACACAGTAATTCCCACTGATAGATAGAGCACAATTTTGTATAATACATTATAGTGTCTCCTTATGCTGTTAAGAATTTACTAAAATACTGAAGTCTAACAGCCAACAAACATTCCCAGACCACTGGAATGTGGAGTAAGATGTGCTTTCTTAACCAGCTCTTGAATATGGGCTTTTGCAAATCCTCCTACAAAGAGGAGAGCACACCTTTATAAGGGCCCTAAACTGCCCAATGGTTCGTGGGAAAACAGTATGAGATCCACAGCCCAGATTGAAGCAGGAGAATTCAAAGTAAAAGCAGTGTGAAGAGTTAAAATAAAAATTATTCCATCAATATGAGTATAGTTTTGCAAATGTCTTATAGCTAATTATGAATTACAAGATTAAATCTCTTCTAGCCCTTGCAGAATACAAATTAAGTGCCATTTTGTGCCTACTGCTGTAACCCCAGGTACCTCAGGTTTTCAAGTGAAAAATAAAAGGAAACAAGGAAAACAAAATGACATTTCATGCACCTTATATGCATACTGAAAGGTAAAAAGTAGAAAAAGGCAGAGATCACTCCATGGGGCAGAAAATTCATGCTGAACCTGTCCCATGTTATTGCTGAACTATATTATGTATATGGATATTGTTACACACACACTGCACTGTATTATTTCAGGCTTCACAGGAGATTTCTGGGATGCAATTCAAATATTTTAAAGCACATTGCTTTAGACCAAGTTCAGCACAGCAAGAAATGAGAAGGCAGGAATCCACATTTATATTCAGAGTATCTTATCTCACTTGGTCCCATTAGATCTGCAGTATCATCCAGATCTGCAAGAAATCCAAGTGCCACCTTTGTTTTGGGAATTCTTTCCTTATATTAAGAGGAAGAGGTCATGCAAAAGGGACAACTCAATGTGCTGATTCATTTTCTAATCAATATTGTAGACAAAGAAAGTAGGGATATGGTAAAGCACATGGCTTGCACAAATTCTGCACTTTTCTGTCAAGGAAGGAGTCAAATAGTTCAGCTTGTGAAGAAAACAAGTGAGAAGCCAAGGAAACATTAGCACAACCCTCACTAGCACAGCCCAGAAGACCTCAAGAGAGATGATAAAGCTGCGTATGCAAAATAAATATATTGTACATACAGCACCTCAAATACCATCTTGTTTTGGTCCCAGGGTAGAAATGGCCTGTGACAGTGACTGGTTTCTCCTGGAAAATAGGGCCCACTTCAATTTGAGGCTAGAACATTTCAGACAATTCTGTGTCTCTTACTCATAGGTGTTACTGGAGTGCTACAAGGCCTTACAGAGCAGCCTTGCCCTTTTCTCTCACTGCATCAGACTGCTGGGCAATATGTAATCAATCCCCTCTGGACATGCCTGAGTTTAATCAGTGGTGTCAGGCCCAGGTCCTTCAATCATCTCTCTTGATGTCATGATACCTGATCAGCACCACGGAATAGGTTCTTGTCTGGGCAGCTGCTCAAATTGCCTGCTTCGCAAATTGGACAACCTATATGTATCATTGTGGCTCATTTTCCTGACAAAGATGATCCGTAAACTCAGAGATGTCAAGCCTACTGCCCATCTCATTTTTCTTTCAGCACCACTAAGTCTACTTGGTACTGTGTGCTATGCTTCATCTTTTGGCAAATGTTTTTTTCTGGGATGGGGGAAAATATGCCTGCAGTGGTGTTCAGACCCCTAGATGTAACACCATTTTAAGCTATTTTTTTGTAACACCTATTCAGAAATTAGGCATCTAACACTGCAGTGCAGTGACTGTTTCTTAACATAATTTTTACTAGCCACGAAATCCTACTGTCCAACTGTGACATTTTTTTCAAAGGAACAAGGGCGAGGAAGATGTGGAACACATCAAGCACACAACACACAGAGAAAAGTTAAATTTTCCTGCAATGGATTTAGAGGTTTCAGGACCTAAAATTATTTTAATGATCAATAATACTGAGAAATCATTGGTACGAGGCAAACCCTCCTCTCTGAGGACTCCTTATAGCAATAGTACTTCTATGAATCAAAGATGTTAAAGGTTGTTAAAAATTATTTTCCTTGCTGTATAAGACATCCTTGAATGCTCCACATGGCACTGCATCATGACAAAATATCACTGCACAGGTGGTCTATAACATCCTAATGAAAACATTTCTGCTTTTACCTTTGGTTTAAGGTTATGAGAGAACTAGGATTTTCTATCTAGTGAAGTTCTTACCAGCTTTAACAACTTTTTGCCACATGCTGCCTATAGGTAACTCTAGCTCTTATGCTCTGCAGCTCTATAAATGATGATATTTGTGTCTTCCTACTTGACTTTATCCATTCACAGCCATTTAGGCTCAGGTTTCCATTCACTTGGACAGCTAATCACATGCAGAACTAAAGAAAAGTGCTATCAGTCACTGAACTGGAAATGCAAATATTGGTGCATAATTGCCAATTCCCTCTAACCAACCCAAAATACTTACATTGACTGTAGCTGCAGAAACTTAGATTGCAACAAGTCTGTGTTATTCACAACTTGACGTAAGGCAAAAAATAACACCCTGACCCTTTTCCAGTTTCATGTTTAGACTCTGCAAGTTTATCAGCCTCACTCTATGAGAAGTCCACTTGGAGATAACAGCATGGGCAATACTAGGGTGAGAATTGATTTTGGACCTGGACAGAGCTAGTATGAGGCTGTCCAAATTGATCATGTGAACATGGCTCCCTAAATGAGCAGGGTTAGATAGTAGTCACCAATATGAGAAATTAGCAATTTTGAAATAATGCAAAATGTGATTTTCAAGATTATCATAAATGGCAGTAAAAAAGGGATATGTTATAAAGAAAATTACAATGAGAAAGCAGTGTGTGAGGATTACATGTCTGCATCATCCTAGCACTAAGAAATCACTGTGAAACTAAAGCGTCCATAAAGCAAAAATTATTTTTTGGGCAACGGGAAGGTGTGGAAGACTTGTTTTCTTTAAGAATTAGTAGTTAAAAAATCAGTCCAGTATTCTTAAAAATCTTTTAGGGTCAACCTGTTACTCCTCTCATAGTAAAAATGATTTGCTTCTATGAGAATCACTGACTTCAGTGCTGGGGCTGGAGAACAGATAAACTTCTGTCAAAATCCTAAGTATCAGGATGTAAGATTTTAAGCATATCCAAAATTATAATCAATTCTAATCAAAAGAAAATGTAAGACATTTAGCCAAAACAATGTTACTTGAGACACTTACCTCTCCTGATGAACCAGTGGGGAAAATTCTTTATTTTAAATAAGTATTTTTAAGTGAGCAGCCTGAAGAAAGAAAGAAAGAAAAAGAAAGTCACAGAAGGGAAAACAGCTTTCCACTAACATTCATGGACATTCAATCAGGATCAAGGTAACCATTCAGAAAAACCAACCACAAACATACACAAACCCACTAATTATTATGTTGTGCCATGCAAGCTCAAGCTTGAAACAAATGACAATGTTTAGAAAGCTAAAATATTCACAATTCTAGCACAATTCATTGTGATCTACTAGTTCTGAGGAGAAATCATGTTGTTTTAGTTGCAGCTTGGCAATTAGAGTATAGGGCAAGGTTTACTAGGAGTTTTCATAAGCAGAACAATGAGGCCAAGTGGTACGTGAGAACTTGATTCAATATCGTGTGGCAAAGAACCAAAAAAAGATGCATCCCTCATTCCACTAAAACCCTCTCCAATAACCCCTGTTTTTTAAAAAAAATATCTCCTTTTACAAATAGCCAAGTTTACATTATTTACCTAATAAAATCTTTCTTTTCTTCTTGATCAATCCAGAAGTTTATTTGCCTACATTGACTCATAATAGTCATGCCACCTGTCTACCAACCTTCATAAACAGCCCTCCTACTACCTTGAAGTATGCTTGAGTCTACCTCCTTTGTGTGTTGTTTGAAAGAAAACCATTCCCCACAATCTTTTCCCAACTGAAATTTCTTCAAAGAGCAATAGCTGACATTTTCATATTGCATCCGTCAGACCACAACAGAAGATAATTTCCTCTGGTCTTCCTTTCTTGTGATTCAATTTAGTAACAGAAAATAACATTTAGACAAAAAAACAGAATCTCCCAATCTCTGCTAGGAAGAAAAAGAACAGCCAGCAGAAGCCCTGCTTTTCATGAAAAAGGGATTTTTCTCATCTATTTTGCTTTAAACTCACACACTTGCTTCAACTCCTCTCAACTCTGTTTTCTCATCAGGTCTTTCTGGATTTTGTCTTAAGAAGATGAGGAAAACAAAACCCAGTCCAACCAGCCAAACTTTACTTGCTTTCTGCTCCACTTGGAGGCCAATCCTGGCCTTTGCCATTCCCATTTTAGTATATCACTCATATAACAGCTGGGCTGGAGCCCTGCCTCTTACCTGGAAAGTGGTGGGAGGAAAAAGCAGTACCACTCAGAGGGCCAACCCACCTTGAAACGTTCAATCCTTTAAGGCAATTAAATAAACTGCTACTAATTAAAGCAATAGCAAGAATATTTTCAGCAGCAGCATTTAAAGTACAAGACATACACTTTGTGATAATTCACCTTGAATGTTCATGTTCAGATCAGGGAGCTTTTCTTATGGAGAGTTTGGCTGGAAATATCAAATAAATTTAAAATAAGAAAAGTAGTTTTGAACCTGGAGGATTCTCTTAAGGTGGATTTCTAAAGAGAAGACAGGAATTAATAGTCTCAAATGATAATTAAAGTATCTTATAAAACCCTCTTTAAAAAAAAGTTTACTGTAGAGCTGGGCTAATTTGGTGCCAAAATGTCTACAGCTAAAGAAAACTAAAGTATCTCATTAATATTGCATAGAGTTTCTAAAGCACAAGTAATTCAAATACACATTGGGTTGATGGATGGGCTAACACAGAGATTGCTATCAGGCAAAGAGTAAAAAGATGATGGATAAACTTCCCTGCAAATAACCTGATAGTGCAAACATGAAGTTGTGTATCCAGTTTTCATTAAAGACGAAAACTGGAATGGATCAATAGGGTTACCGTTTTATATATATATATGTGTGTGTGTGTGTGTGTGTGTATCCATAAATTTGGCACTTCATCAACCTATTTAGGTGCAGATATTTCACCCCTAGAAATAGCCTTCACAGATGATTTCACTTGCTCATCAAGCAAAGTTAAAGCTGGCCTCTGAGAGTTCAGAGCTCTTTGCCATAATGCGGTGTATTTTGAGAAGTTCTTTGTGAGGGATAGCGTGGTGAGAGAACACTGGAGGAGGGCAGTGTCTTGTGCCTATGATCTCAGCTTGATTAGGCTGGCTGGCAGCCCATCCACCCACCTGGTTTCTACAGTTCTTCTATCTTGACACTACCTGTGAACATGCCTCCTGTAATAAAAGAAATGGTGGTGAGGGTATCATCTTTTGAACAGTCTGAAAGCCAAATGAGAAAGGAGAAGCTGTTATAGATTTATCTATCAGAGTAAACAAACAACAACAGACAACCATTAGATCCAAATTCTTGCAAAATGTACATCTGGGATTTTGACACAAGCATCAGTGCAATGTATCACCCAGCCTGAACGCATTATGTAACATTATCTATGGTACTAAAGTTGCTTAAATAAAGCAAGTCCCAGTAAGGGTCACTCATATCTTCCTACGCCACTGCAGTTTAATTTGCTGGTCTCTCAGTGGAATAGTATGTGTGCTTCTGTGTGTCTCAGTTTAGCTGCAGAAAAATAACCATTTGCACAGGTAGATCAAATTTCAGAGCCCAGACTTTGTCTAAATGTGTTAAAGTTAATTTAGATTAATTAATTTTGTTGCAAAGAGAGAACATTAAAATATGAGTTCTTAGGAGCAGATAGGGAAAGGCAATGCAAGAACCTATTGGAAAGAAGTAATATTGCTGAAACGTGAATAAAGTCTGTAAGTCTGGGTGCAACTTAGCGTCTGCCCGGCTACAGGTGCAAGCTTTGGAAGTAGAATGACAACTCTTGTCTAATGAGGTTTCCTAGTTATGAAACTGATTAATCTTTCACAGAAAAGTTTCTTGGTGATGTCACCATCTGTCCTGATCAGATCTGCATTGAAGGAGATCAGGAAGGTTTTTTTCATTATGACAACTGAGCAAATAATTTGCAACAAATAAAGTATACAGTGCTGCTAAGCCTAAGAAGTTAAAGAAGCTCCTGCAATCTTATCTCCAGCTTTGAAAGCTTAGTTCCAAACATTGAGGCTTTGTTTCTTGGAGATATGCAACATTTCAGACAAAAAAAACCCCAAAAAAACCTCCCAACCACACCCAGCCCACAACACAAAAAACCCGAAAAAACCTCCCAACCACACCCAGCCCACAACACAGTGATCAAGGCAACTGTGTAACAGGTTAAATAAATACTAACAGACAGCATCTCAAAGTCCAGAAACTATCAAGCAAAAATAAAACACCCTAAACAAAAATATTAAATAAAAAACTCGTCTGTGTTTGTTTCTCTTCAAATAACAGCTATAACCTGTAGAATTGCAAATCTAAAGATATAAATTAATTATTAGATTATCTTTTTCCCTCACAAAGTGTCTATTTTTCCTGTTTTACAAAATTCATCCATAATTGATGTTTGCTTGGTTCCACTTGTCAAGATAAGATGCATAACTTGTTTTCTAGTGGGTTCATTTTTCATACTGTTCCACAGATAAAATTCCTTTACAAGCTGCAAGTCAGGTCTTGCAAGCATTTATTTATTTCTAGCAATTTTCAAGCTGGAAATTTCGAGGCACAGCTGCACGTGACAGCATGGCTTAGTAAATTACCAGCATCCTCATCACTCTTCTCTGTGCCTGGAGAGGGGTGATGGAATTGGGGGTCCAAGTTTGGCCCAGCCTGGGGAGGTGTCACCTCCTGCAGGGTCTGGTGTTCTGCACAGATTGTCTCAGGGCTCAACCAGGCAGGCTGGCATTGAGCATCCCCTGCAGAAAAGAACAGTATCTACATGAATAAGAATTGCCCAAATTGGTTTGCTGTAGCTTAAGAAAAGTGATTAGAATTAATAAATCCGTATTTAGGGAGAAGGAACATAGTACTCCTCCTCTCATAATAAATTTGGTCATTTTGTACACCAGCTGTACGCATATCATCAATTCATGTACAGCACAACTTCATCTATTTCCAAGCAGCTTCTGCATCTTTGAACAGTGACAGAGATGATTTCTCCACAGATTACCCTCAGAAATCTTCAGAATTTCTTAACATTTGGAAAGATAACCAACACCATAGGCAGTATTGCTCCTTGATGACTACATCTCACCTCCTTCATTTTTCCACCTTCCTCCAGCTTATTAACCATTTTTGATCTTCTGCATGCTTAGTTTCACAGCTTTCACACACATAACTCCTATACTTACAGAGAGATCTATTCCTGCCTTTCTCAGGTTAATTAATATATTGCTCCATGTCAGAACAATTAGTAGTTTTGTACAGGTTTCCTGGTTTATAATAGGCAAGACAGCCTTAATTGAAAACATGCTAATTTTGAAAAGAAATGCTATTTTTAGAGTTGCAAATGCACTTAGAGCAGCCACTTTATTACAACAAATTATGTGAGTTCTCAGAGATAAGGTCTGGTGGCAAGTAAGGTAGGCTGACATCATCTCTATTGGTTTAATCTAGAACAGTCTTCTCCATGCTGCCTCCTTTTATCCAGCACAACTGGTGCATCCACATAGCAGCAAATGTCATGAAGGAATCACAGAATAGATAAGGCTGAACAGGACCTCTCAAGATTTATAGCTAACCTTCCCTGCTCAAAGCAGCATCTGCTAGAGCAGGTTGCCCATGGCCTTGTCCCATCAGGTTTTGCAAACCTCCATATATGGAGTTTCCACAGCCTCACTAGGCAAGACATCACCTTCTAACCCCTCCTGCCCCTCCTTTTTTATTTTTTAAAGTTTTTTTTTAAACAAGATGACAAATTTTATAGGAGAAGAACCCATACTATTTTAGCCAAAACTTCTTAGTGTCCCTTAAACTGGGATCTTTGAATAGAAGAGGTTTCTCAGGGTTGTTACAGCAGGGGGAATTTTCTAGTTTTGCAATAGTTCTACAAGAGGTATATTAATAGCTAGTGAGGTGGATCAATTGATGTATTTGAGAAACATTTATCTCACCCACTGTGCACTATCATCCTTTGCATCCCTTTTATCTATGTTCTTAATTTCTTACCTGGCCTTCAAAGAAAATCATCCTTATTTATGCTCCCAGTGTGCAATGAGAAAAAAAATTCCCTTTGCCCTACCACAAGGAGCCACCTGAAAATTAGCAAAGACAGAATCCCAAAACAACAAAATACTACTTATGTGTCCACCAGACTTTGTTCCCACGTTTTTCTAATGTCAGGAATTTGAAAAATATGCAAATTTCTATGACATAACATGGGTGGAGCCCACAGCACAGGGTTACTTGAGATGAAGGCAGTAGGAATGAAGACCTTCCTCTTCTGGCAATTAGCAAGAGGAGGGAGAGATCTGCTGAGATCTGATCTCTTTCCTTCTCTCTTCTGACACAAGAAATTTCCTCCTTTTCAGTGGAGAAATAAGAGTTGCACATGAAAAATATTATTATTTCAAACCACTGTTCACCAACATCGAAAGACTAATCTTTATAATTTAGAAGCAAGCAAGCAACTGACTCTTATCATTTTCACACCAATGATAAATGTTACAAGTACCTGCCAGAGAAAGCCCAGGGCATCTTCAACACTGCAGTTCTCTTTTGCTCTTTCTTGGACTGCATGATCCCTTCCAGCTAAATCCTGGTGGATATCTTTTCTGAAGTAAGGGCAAACAGCTATTGGCTAACAAAACCAGTGAATCTAAACAATTTATTTATGGCTTCTCCACATCTCTTGCATTTTTAAAATTCAGTGGAGTCTGCAGATTTGTCAAGGTTTTTTTTTTATTTTGTTCTTTTTCCAGAGTCATCCCTTTCCTCTGCCTTTTTATCCAGGAAAGGTGCTCAGCAACCTTAAAAGGCTTGTAAAGAAAAAGTCACTTTAAAATTTTCATAGCACATAAAAATCTCATCCTAAACTCAAATTAAAACCCATTCCAATTGTGTACATATGTTCAACTAGTTAGCTCTTCACCTAAATTTGCAACAGTTTTTCTCATGACTGCCTCCAGGTTTCCTTTTCCCCCTCAACACAGCTTCTGGCTATGTTATCTCTGTGCTTTTAGGTATTTATGGTTGGCCTTTTTTCAGTTCTTCTGCTCATGAGCTATGGAGACTTCAGAGACTTCAATGCACCAGTGACAACAGTGAGAATTTGGGCTGGATTACTCTTCCTTTCTACACCACCACCTTTCTATGCTTCCTTTTTATTTCCATTAATATACAAAAAATTGTCAATTTGGCTTTATTGGTTTTCAGGTTTTATAACAAACTCACCATCTACAGCATATAATTTTTTTTTTTTTTTATGGTAACAAATTCTGAGAAGGTGAAAGGTTAAATTAATTAAGCCACTGGTTGTACCCACATATTTGTCATTTGATTTAGACTAATGAATGTCAAAGCAAAAAAACAGAAATGTCAAGACATTTTCAATACTTCTTGACTGGTGTGAGTAAAAGAACTAGTAATGTAATTTTAAGGTTGGAAAAAACAGGGATCAAAACATGCAGTTCAGTTTACTGTTTGTGCAAAGAAATTGATCACAAAGGCTACAATCTGATAAGAGCCAAGTAGTCACAAAAAGTAGTTTCGTGTCAGAGGAGAAAACTGGAACAGAATAGGAGAAACATTGATATTAAAACCAAAACTGGGCACATGAGTACTTTGAATCTAGAGAAAAAATCAATATAGAAAATATAAACTTCAAGATAATCTACCTAAGAAAAACTTCCATTTACCACTAACTTCCAGTGAGTCCAGTGTTGATACTGAGCCTACTGAGGCTGCCCAGGAATACTACAGAGAAAAAACAACCCTGATATTCCTTGGTAATGCTTCAGTGAGAGAGCTGTTCTTGCAGGCCCGGCTCTCCTGCAGCGTTTTCTCACAACACAATCCAGTGCAGAACAAGTTTGGATTCCATCCTTTAATTCAAATTTTATACAGCTCAAGTTGGCCTAATTTTCCTTTGCTTTATGACCAAGAAACCTGTCTCCAGGTATTTGGCTCTCTGCCCTCAATGAAGCAACTTCATTGAGGGCAGAGTAAGTCAACAGAGTTCTGCTGTGAATCAATGCACTAACACTGATATTTCTTCCTAATTAAGATCTTTAATTCTTATCAGCTATCCAAATGAAAGAGTTAGTAATTTGTTTATATTAGTTCTCCCACTGTACTAATTATTTTCATTGAAGGCTGAGAGAAACAGCACATTTTTAAGTAGCAGGGTCTGGCTGGTTTTCCTGTTGGCTAAAGCAGGATTTTCAGGACATACAAACCACGATGTGAAAGGAAAGTTTATGGTCATTGCATGGAAGCAACAGATCTTGAAATTATTAATTTGGTGTTAGGAAGCTTTTAGGTGAACAGCAATGGAGCAAAAAATGTTTCTTGCTAAATTGTACTAGCTATTTGCTCCCTACCTTGCTTGTCTTTCCCCTTCCTAATGTTTAATGATTTGTGTAGACACCAATTACAAATGTCTCATGAGATGTAGGAACTTTTCAATAAGAGGTGATATTTCAGTTGAAGAAGGCTGATGTGGAAATTTGATATAACAAACTTCTATTTCAACTAATAGGGAAGACAAGGAGGAAGGAAAGAAGCAGAGCATTCCTGGAACTAATAGGAGTTTACCAATACAAACAAGAAGTAACAAGTTTATTAGACATTCCATTACCTTCAAATTGACATGTTCTTCTGGTACCCATTCTCCTTTATCCTGTGCGAAAGGCAGCTGTGCCATTAAGTGTAGATAAAAAAAAACAATGAGATGCAAATATGCAAGAGGTAAATTATCAGACAGGCAAAAGAGCTTTGATTTTGGTTCAGTTGAACAGAGGATTAATTCCGCGTAATGGAAGTGAAATGTGCCAGATCAGGCTCCCGTATCAACAATTGCCTTCAGATTCTCACTGAACCATAATCCTCTGTGTTTGCACTGAGCAATCTGTTTTACTCACACATGGCACAGTCCCCAGCTCAGTCTCCTATGGGGTCAGATTTTAAAAAGGGCACACTTCTCAATAGCTGTCATTGGGCACTCCCTCCATAGGCTGTCTGAACTAGAGTACCTTACGTACATCAAAAATTATTCTGCACGTTAGTGGTAGAGGTTTGAGGCACAGAGTATTCGCCATGGCATAAACACAGCCCAAAACAAACACATTAAAGTCACAGTGCTGTGTGTTCACTCAGCAGTGTGAACTGATGGATTTCCTAGGCAAGACTTTAATTAAAAACATGGTGGCCAAGACTCAGCCTGAAACACCATCCTGTACTCTTCACTGGATTACCCTCCCTTCTGTCTGACACCCAGCAAAGTGTGCAGAGGCACTTCTGACCCAAGGATTGCAGCAATCCACAACAAGAAGTCTCACTTCTGCCAGGAAATGTGGGTTCAGTTCTATGCACAGCAGTCTCTGCACGTGTAAAAATGGGCTCAAGAGGGACCAGAGAGGTTCATGGAACAGGATAGCATCAAGCCCTGTTCAGAATAGTACCAGACAAGCTGTAGAAACATCAACTGAAGTATTTAATTCAGAAGTACACTTAAACACATGCTTATCTCACATGAGCTGATGAAGGTTAAACAATCCATTTCTGTGTAGAGACAGTACTATAGCTCAATATTTTTAAATAGCATCAGATGCTTCAAAAATTATAAATCTTTTGCCCTTTGAGTATGTACATTCTCTTGACAAACAGGATGGTATAATATGCAATCTCTGTAATTTTTCATCATTTTCCACAGTTTTTTTCTTGATTTACTCCTTTTTTTCTCTGATATTTAATCTTGTTTTTCATTACCTCCTCTTCTTTCTGACAAATGTTATCTGCAGCAAAATTACTATCCTCATGATCTAAATGTCTGAGAAATTTTCTTCCTTTCACTCCTTAAACGGAAAACTATATTTGGAAAAGTATTCTGAAACTTGGAAAGCAGAGATTAAACTAAGTTCATCCCCCAAGTTTTCTTCATTTGTTTAGTTCATTTTTGTTTCAGGTTTTGGCCCAGTTCTTTGTCAAGGGAATTGATGAGACAAGGTGCTGTATGAACAAAATTTTTCAGGGGAACAGAATAACAGGCAGGACTATATCAGAGTTCAAAACCATCTGAGGAATAAAGAACACATGATCTGCACAGAGACATTTAACTTCATACATGGATGATGAAAAGGACTCTTACACAGAACAACATGACAGAAGACAAATTTCTGCTTTAGGAACTCAGATTGAGAACACGGGGAAACAGCAATTTGTGCTGCTCATGTGTGATTCATCTGTCATCTGTATCCACTCAAGAAGACCCAAGTACCACAGTGGGCAGTGAAGCAAGACCATGCTGTCAGCACAAAGTGGCAGCAAGAACAAAGAAAGATGTTCACCTGTGGAAATGGAACTCGAACTAACAGTGGCTACTGGCACCGATTCCAGTCTTTCTTGCTAGTAAGAAGCCAGCACTGCACACTGACTACTTCATATAATTTGTCAGGCCTGTTTTAAAAAGGAGATAATCACAAAATACGTAAAAATAAAGGAAAAAAAAATTGGAAAGATTTCCAGCAAAGGGAAAAATGAAATAAAGGCCTATATAAACTGCATGCAGGGGGCAGGATGAGGAGACTTTCAGAACAATTTAAATGCAAAGTCATCCATTCACCTTGTCAGAATACAGAAAGGGAACTCTGCATAAAATTAAAAACTTAATAATAATGAATATTTACACAAAGTATTTTATAACACAAGGCATTCTTTAGAGGAAAAAAATGTAGAAAGGCTTATAAATATCAAGATCAAAACATTCTGAAGCTATCAAATAACACTCTCTCCTGTTGAGAAAATTACTTCATTATTTTGCATAGTAGAATTTAAACTTTTAAACACCTTCATCTGAAGTATGTTTTGTTGACTACTATCCTGAGATACCACTAAGGCCAGATATTTTCATTAGTTTCCCTGAGATTTCTTCAGTTTTCAGTCCCAGATAAAGAATATTTGTCTCCTGTGAACACTGATTTGATGATAACACTAAGCGGCATTAAAGGTGCATTTCTTTGTAAAATTCACAGAGGTGGAAATTCTAGGAATATATGTCCCAAGACTAAAACAACTTTGATGAACTGCTGCTATGAACATTTTTCAAAAGACCAGTGACTCAAGTTTTTTCAAAAGCTTGATAAGTGACCTTTGATGTCACGACAGTAATGACTGGCCCAAGTGGGTTTTGTTTTTGTTTGATTAGTGTTTGGGTTTTTTAAAAAATATTTCCTTTTAACATTTCTTATGACAGCTAAGATTTTCACACACAAAACAAGAAACTAGGTTGCCAAAGAAATCAACCATACATTCAAGGAAATATTGCAAATATCAGGAATGCTGACAACAAAACCGAAAAGTCATCCTTTAAAACTCGTCAGTTAAAAAATGTTTTGAGTTTTTTACCAGAAAAAAGAGAAAACATTTTATTTCATTATGATAAATCTATACAACACACTGCATATTACATTCCTTCTTTAGCAAGCCAAAAGCTGGGCTAGGAAACTCTCAGAAATTTATCATTGTGTTATACTAGATTTTACTCTCTTGAGGCTGTCGAAAGTGAACGTTATAGAGAGCTCTCATTTTCTTACTAAAATATATTGTTCTGCAGTTGCTGCTTATCATTGTGTTTTATGTCCTTAGAGACAATAATCTTTTGCTCTACTTACCATAATAAAGGAATAAAGGCCTTTTTAAAGTTCTTGTTGTAGTAACACACATTTTTCAGTTTGATATTTTTCCTGGATCTGCATTTATGTGACCAGCTTAGGCAAAAGTTAAAAATGTTCAAAGGGTAAGTACTGAAATGTACACACATATGTTCAAGGTTTTAACTAAACGACAGCAAGCTTTTATGTCTGCATAAGAGAGAGGACACAAAGTGCTACCAATGCAAGCATAAAGATAGCTAAAACACAGGCACTTAACTAAGAATGCATTTAGTTAAGGACACCAAACAGAATAATATTATAGGAAGGAAAATACAGTTAAGAAGAAAAATTTCTATGCAGGGACATATTATTCTCCCAAAATATATTCTGGTGTCTCTGTTGATGCTTATCTCATCAGCCTTACTTTGCCTGATTGAGGAATATGAGTATATTTCCTACCAGCAAGGCTGACTGACCTAATTTTCAGAAAAGCAGAGAGAATCTCTGTTCCTCTGTGTTTTGACAGAAGAAATATTGAGCTAAAATATATCACCTTCAGAAAAGGAGCCATGATATGGGCAGCCCCAGGATGAAAGCAGTTTGTAATTGGACACTGCTCTGCAGCAGTTTGCACCATGCGGTACTGGACAGTCAGGCACCCAATGAGCCCAAACTCTTCCAGGCAGCTTGGCTCCAAGTGATTATTGAAGAATGCTGGAGACCTGGATTTAACCAGACTGGACTATCCTTAGAGGAAGGGCAGAGCAGTTAAGTACCCCACCAGACACATGAAAGCACTCAGAGATACAAGGGCATAGCAAACACTCCGCCCTGCCCCGAAAACAAAGGAATTGCATTTTCAGTTACAAATCTGTAATAGGAAAACCCAAACAGAGAGAATTTAAATGATTACATGCACACATTCTCTGAAGCATTCAATAAATGTGATCAATACACCTTCTGCTGTATTAAAGGAAACCAGCAGACGAATGTCTGGTCTCAAAGAGTGTGTGAATTACGATTGCCAGAGTCCCTGCTGAAAAGCAGAGTCTGAGGAATCTAATTCCTTCTGTAAGCATAGGGTGGTCAGGGAAGAAAATACCTCGGCAGTATTATCAATTTAAAAAGCAGTTCTGGGGACAAGAGAGGATTTTTTTTAATGCCAAAGGAATGTTGCCTCCTTAGATGTTACAGAGGAACATGTTATAAAGGATACAGAGATTGTTTGTAGACCTAGAAAAAGGGCCAAATATATTCTACACGAATCCTCAGATGAACAGAAATATTGAGTAAACTATTAAGGTTGTCATGTATGACAAAAACACAGGCCAAGTCAAGCAAAAGAATCCATTACAGTACCACAGGAAAAACTAGCCCCAGAAGGGGGAAAAAATGCACAAGACCTTTTTGCAGAGCATGTGCATGCAACCAAATCTATTCACTTTGTTCAGCTGTCTTTAACAACAGAAAGTAGGACTTTAGAAGTCACTGCATTTATTACTTGCTCATTCTCACTAGAGGATCTATACCTAATGGCTCTCAGTTAGTCCAGTGTGTGTCTCATCAGCTATCAGTGGTGTAAGGGATGATTTACATGCATTTAACATGAATTTTCACAATCAGAAGCAAGCAGCAGTATTATGGTAGACTGTTATAGTCAAATGGATACTTTGGGGGAAAACCCCACCCTTCAAAACTGCTTTAGAAGGGATGCAAGAAGCAGAGACCTGGCTGCTGGGCTCTGGGACCACATGAACTCTCCAAGACAAAATACATCACAAAGCCTTTTATGTAACAGCCAAGCTGTACAAAACTGCAAAATAGCTATGCAGAAAACCCCAGAAAACTCCTAAGTAGGAGGTTGTTCATATACATTTAAAATGCTCTCTAATACGGCTGTTGCTTTAGCAACAATTATTTTATGCATCATAGCTATGCATTGTTAGTATTTTCATTACTGAAACTTCTGACAGATGATGAAGGGGGAAAAACACCTTTTGGGCAATCTCACCAAACCATTTGGAGCTGGCTGTTCTGCTGTGCAGAGGATGTAGCTGCAAGCTCCAAGGAGTTTAATGGAGCTATTGAACAAAGCCAACATCTGCCAGATGGTTTGGCTTAGAATGGGTACCAAACAACACAACCCGTAAATTTTAGGTTGTTCACCTGTCAAACTAGGCTTTTTATTTATTTTTTTAAATTTCCTACAATGTATTCAACTGCAGTGAAAAGAACCTGAATTTTCAAACAATGGTGGTTTAACGTGAGGATGAAAATATCATGGTAAGAGGCATTCACAGAACTTGATCACTTCTCCTGCTGGATCCCAACTTTATAGTATGAACTTTCAGGAATGTAAAGGAAACACTTGCTGACAAGATGAGAGTGGTTAAAAATATTCACCAGAAGGGAGAACAGGGGATGTAATAATGAGCATGCAGTTTAAAAAGTTACTTTGAACCAGGAGCTTTCTGTGTTGTCTAAATTTAAAGAGCCGCCCACAAGAAGGGCGTGAGAAAGAGGAGTTGCAAAACCACAAAAAATAAACATACTAAACCCCACTTCACCCCTCTGCATGCATGAGCTGCAGCAGCAATCAATCACATATCTCTGCTGGGACTGCTTCTGTGTCCTGGATAGGAGAGCTTTGCATCAACACATTTATGCTTAACTGAAGCACACCCAAAGGCTACAGTAAACTTCAGACTGATTTTGCAAACAAATAAATAAAGGTCAAGCCTGAAATTTCAGCCACTGCCTCTGGCCACACATGGCTCACTATCCCTAGAGACGGGATGAAGCAGGCACGGTGCCGTGACACAGCCTCATGTATTGGCACAAGTAGGCAGTGTTTCCAAAATAAAGATGTGGGCAGGAGTCCCATAATCAGAAAAATAGGAGGGAACAGTTTCAAAAGTGACTTCAGAAGGTAATTTTGTGTCATGTGGACTCTAAAATCACTTGGAAAATATTACTTCACATCTGCTTGTTCCTGCAGGGGGGTCTGACAGCACCTCTTCCCAGTGCCAGCACTATATTTGCTTTCAAAGACAGAAAAAACATCCAGTGTGCCAGCTTTCCAGAGACTACTTCTCTACCTAAAGGGGCATGAGGCTTTCTGGCTTGCTAGGGTGCTCTCTGCATATGCTAGGGCCTTGTGGAGCCTGCCAAGATTCCCTCCTGGCTGACATGGCAAGCCATGTACCAAACCATGCTCCAAAAAAAGCATCTTGGTAAAGAAAGGGAATGGTGTGCACAAAGAACCAAAGTCTCACTACCACGCTTTCCATACTTGCAATGGCCCTCAGGGCATTCACTCCCACATCTTAGAAAAAAGAAACCAAAGCCTTAAGTTATCTTCTAAAAATCAAGACAAGAATTAGAGCTTTTGAACATAGTAGAACATTCCCATTTCTACAACTGTATAATTGTCGTCATTTTACTTCCTATAAATCCCCTACAGTAGTTTCTAAATTATTACAGTTACCTGAAATTGAAATAACTAAGACTGTGAAAGGAAAGTGGCAAAGTAATTGTTTAGCATGGGACTCATATAAGAGAATGCCAACTAATAAACAGTAGGAAAGATGGAAAAAAGCAAATGACTAGACACTCAATTTGCATGTGTAATAACCCACTATATATGCTGTAACCCCACAGATAACATAAAGACACACTGCAAATAGTATACTCAATTTAATCTCTTGTTCCTCTATTTTACAGATGCATTTGTAATGGAGATTTTTAAAAATTACATCATATTGCTTTCCAACACCATTTTGTTACCCATAGGTCAGAATATACTATAGCACAACACAGGAGATGAGCAAAAAAGGCTTTCATTTCATCCTTCAGAAACAGAACATATATTATTTCCATGTTGTATATAATGGTCAGGGAATACTACTGGCCAGCAGCAGGAGACTTGAGGCAGCCTGTGATTTGCATTCCACAAAAGAATAAAGAGGAAAACTAGGAGTTTCCTCTCTCTTCTGCTTAGGGGCTCACAGACTGAGGGGGTTTTCCCCTCAGGCACAGATAATACATCACCAGGTTGCAGCAATGCTTTGGGCAGCAACATTCCATGAGGTCTGCAACCATTCACATCAAGAGTGAAATTTGAAAGCAAGTTTTTGAGACGTTCTTTAAAACTACAATGCATTTCACATGGCTTGCCTAGGCTCTTCAGGAGGTTACAGGCTGTTGCATTCCACTACTGCTACTCTCCCAGGATTATGGATGGTGCTTAAAAGAAGTGGTATCCAGCAGGCAAAAACACCAGTGGGTGTCAGAAATTTGTCTCATGCAAATCCAAAGGCTTATTTTATATCACTAAAGCTATCAGGGGCACCTCCCCAGAGAAAGAAAAAGATGGAGCTTCAAGCCTTCAGCATTATACATTAAAATCAGGGAGGTTTCATCAGGAGAAAAGATGAAAGCAGCAGCCAGCACCTCACTTATTATTTAGGGATTCCCAAAGCATGAATCAGCCATGCTAATAACCAAAGACAAGAACCTTGAACGCTGACATCAGAGATATTAAAAATTTAATGAGAAACTCTATGACTACAAACTAAACATGGAGAGATTGTTTCCTCAGTCATTGGCAGTATATTCCAATTCCCAATATGAAGAGAACAGCCACTGAACTAATTTTGTGATTTAATGTTAACTAATGGAATTTAACCTATTTTTCTTTCACTCATATTGGGTTTTCATCTGCATAATAATTAACGGTAGAGGTGGATTTGGTGGGTCTGTGTGCAAAAGAAAAACTGAGCAATCTGACCATTAAGAGATTAATTATATATTTCATGACTAAATAAAAAAACCCACTTCATATCTCATGCACTGCTTTCAGGTAATTTCTGTAATAATTATCCTCTGATCTTTTCAGCCATTATAACCGTTAGTTGGTCTTTTTATTGAAGCTAATAAGGTCCATGTAGAGGGCCCAGGACTCAGTCAAGAAAATAGTTTTATGTTGTGTGGAGTATTTGTAGATAATTTGTGCTCTCACATTACAGTGATACTCATTATAATGTTCAGGCCAGAGAAAAACAGAGAATCAAACAAGTTAATTTCAAACAGCAGCTAAAGTAAGAAAATTAATCTGTTAAATAAGTGTTACATTTGCATCCCTGTTTGTTTATGGCAACAACTATGGCCTGATATATGTTACTGAGACCTCCAAGGTCTTTGGTTGACTTTGACAAGGAACATCAAGGATGTCTTACGAATTTCTAAATTAAACTACACAGCAGAAAACTCAAAACAGCATGACTGATTTAAATGCTGCATGGCTTAAAATCACCTACCCCTTTAATAGATGAATACCAAATTTCAGCTCCTTCTGTATGATGCAAATTACAAATTGGAGTACAATTTTTATATGTGCAAGAAATAGGATTTAGCAGAGGCTGTTTCTGTCTTTCAGAGATAAAATTTCCCAAACATATGTTTGCACCTCTCTTCCTCCTGTGATCTGGGTATATCTTTCAAGGAATAGGTGTTTGGGTCAAATTCTAAAAACACTCAAACTAGTACACCCCACAGTTATTTTTAGGGACGTTCTCCCTTACTCAGAAAGCTAACATCTAGGCTGTATAATCACAACAGCAGTATCGATGTAGTAAAAAGGATCTAATTTGAGGACAGACCATTAATATCTTCTTTTGATTTTCTTTTTCTTTTTTGCATTCTGTGAAAAAACAATGGGTATGTCCTGCACTTGTAACTTCTTGTTTGTATTGAGTAAAGTGTTATGGAGCATAGATTTTATTGTGCTTCCAAAATGTTCTTAAATTTTTGAGCACAATAAACACATATCTTTCACAGCTCCTTAACCATTCTTAGACATCTGCACTCATATTTCGGCACTGCCTGGTGTACATCATAAAACTGAACATAAAAGATATGTTAGAACTCTGCTGATGAGCTGTTTGCTGCAAGACATTAAAATTCGCAAGCACAGACTCTCAAAACTTACCATCACTTTTACTAATATTTCAACTTTTCATACTCCAGGTTTTTACTACTTAAAAAAAAGACCAACATCTTAATTTACTTGAAAGTTACAACAACGCTGACAAGCTATTGGTTCTTTTAGTCAAGTCAGCCAATTTTGATACCCTTAAAAAAAAAACTGTAGAAAGCAAGACACTGAATATTGGTTACACAGTGAATGATGGTTACATGTGGGTGCTATTTCTGGAAACCTGCCACTCATTTTGTTAACATGTGTGAGCCATACATGTGACTCATGTTTGTGACTCACAATTAACCAGTACTGACCAATTTCCCTCATGTTTCCTCACAGTGGGTTGACGCATTAAAAAAAGAGTGATGTCAGCATTAAGCAGCTTGAATAAAAGAACAGAAACAAAGGCAAAAATAAACGTATAAATTAGGAAAGTAATACATACTAAGTGCAGAAACAACTGTTAATTAAACCAGAAGTTTTCCTTTGGCACTAAACTAAACCAAAGTTCTGTCAATAAGAATGCACACCCCTGTTAACTCTTAATCCACAAAGCCTTACAATTTTGCTTTCAATTCTTCACTCACAAAAATCCCCCTTTCCTGCCTCCCATGGCTTGCTTGCTGTGACAGCTTGTCACTCTCAGATAATTATGCTTCTCTCGGCCCCTCAAAGGACACACTGGTTTAACTTTCCTCTTCAGATTTCTGAAGTTGCTCCCCCTGCAGTAATGTGTCAGATGGCTGCTGCCTGGCTAGGGCAGACCTCCCTTTGCTAGCATCCTTCAGGTGCCTGACACTCACCTGTGAGTTTTCAGGGGCATCAAGTTCTCAAACCCCCCTTTGCTCACTATTTGGTGAACAAATTCTTGCTCCTCCAGACTTCTACTGCCCTAGGCAACAGCAGAAATTGATACTTCCCTAGTAAGAGAGATCACTCATGCGGGCTCCTCCATTATTGCTAACCCCAAATTTCAAAGACCCAGCTTTAGAGGTCCAAAACTCCATTGAATAACTTATGGTGGCCACAGTACCATAAGCTGGTATGTGGCTGTGCCATACCAAAGACTTTACCTCTGGACTCAAAGCGAACTCCAGTGGCAAGTCTGCTCAATGCAGTCTGATGTCAGACACCATTTGCTTTGCTCGAAATGGTACCCATCATCAGCAAAACCTCTTCCCACAGCACCAGGGAGATACTCTGACCCCCCTGTGCTCTGATCAACGAGGTCACCACCCAGCAAGCACAGGCCACATATCACAATGTCTATTCTCAGTGTATGTTCAGGATCTACACAGCTGATCTACCCAGAAATGGCCAGCCCAGCTTGCTATGCATGACAGTGAATTGAAGTTGTCACACAGCTTCACTCAGCCCCACTGCTGAGTCAATTAACAAAGTTCTGTATACACCAAAATGCTTGTGTTGCTAATCACATTGACACTCTGGACAGCAGTGATCAAGTAAACATGTTCCTGATGTCTTGCTCTTACTGAGTGTCTTGATGACTTCAGATCAGCATACTCCATCTTCTACTTTTGTGTGTATTTACAACTTTCTGGATTGTTTTTGTTTGTTTGTTTATTCAGAAAGATTCCCTTGTACCTGAATTATTCCCTGCAGATTATTACTCTCTCCAAGACAGTGGACAACTCCAGAAGGAAGAGGGCTACACAGAACTTTCACAACTTCTTCAAATCCTAGCTCATTCTCAGGCATGAATCAGCGTCAATGCCTGTGTTTGTGTCTTGCACCTGCATTTTCTTTTGAAAGGAAACATTCTGGGAGCCCCACACTTATACCCCACACTCCTTAAACCTTCCTTTTTTGATACACTTCCCCCCACCAAAAGAAAGAAAAAGCCAGAAAAAGGTATTGCACTCATGGGGATTTTCTAGAGCCTGCCAAATACAAAATATCCATCCTGGGTCCCACTTGCACCAATGAAGGTGAGTCAAACATAATTTGCGGAGGAGGGAAAAAAATAATCTTTTATGTCTTAGCTCTTCTACCAAGATCACAACAATACTGCAGTTTATTGTCACTGAGCAAAAGATTTGCTCCAGTGGTAAATAAGTCTCCAAACAAATAGTTTACAGGACATTCTGGCTAGTATTACTCCTGGGTATCAGACCACCTAAAAAAAAAAAAAAAAAAAAAAAAAAAAAGTATGGTTTATAGTGCAAAGTTTTTCTCAGTTTCCACAAGCATTGCCCAAAGACATTTAACTACTTTCAGAATTGGGCACATCATCCTGGTCAGCCTCACATATGCTCCACAAATGGAGTGTTTTAGCAGCTTTGTGACAAATGTGCCCGTGCCTGGCCCATGGATCAGCCAGATGAGAGATGCCTCTCTCACCAAAGCAGAAAAGGAACACTCACCCAGATAATAATCTGTGGAAGAGTCTCTCTGCTAGGCATCCTTCCACAATCAATCAGCATAACCAACTGAGAAAGCAAGCAAAAAAAAAAAAAAGAAAAGTTTCTTTTCAAACCTCACACTTTTCTGTTCTTAACACATTTTGAAATTAATCTGAAGGTCTCACTGCCTGAGACTCAAGTATTTCTCTTCACAAACTTAATTCTCAACCCTGTGCCAGTCCTTCTGGCATATGGCCCAGTCTAAGTTTTCCAGCTGTAAGTCAGGGATGACTTTCAACAACACTGTGCCTTTACAGTTAACAAAGCACGACCAGCTGGTTCTCCAGGGTCACACAGGTTACAGAACTTCTCCTGCAGAGGTCAGCTCAGCCTTTCATTTTTGCAGGGAAAATTTGGTTTCTCTGCTGTTTATTCTTTCCTCTGAGGACCTAGGGTACAGCAGAGAGCTTTCCAAAAATGAAAGTATTGACTTTTTCTGTTACTCTTCAAAATGCCCTGTCTTCATCCTGAAGGGGTAGAGGGCTCTGGCTACATAGGGTATGTGATGTCTCACTTCCCAGAGCTGTGCTTTTTGACATTTGACAGCCAGAGGAGAGCTGCAAGACTGGAGGGTGACAAGAATAGTCCACACATCACTGAACAAGCCACCTATAAAAGAAATTATTTGCAGAAAGCATCAGATTCTTGTTTTTTATTCCTTTGAGAGCCCTGCTTTATCTGTATTTTAAACAGAAGCAAATGGAGCAAAGCAAAGGGATAATTAAGGGAAGACAAATGGGAGGGAGAAAAGCAAACAAATCCTGAAATATCTGATCAGTACATGATTAAACTGGACAGAATTTACATAGAATTTTAAGGAAAACGCATCTGTGTTTCTTCCAAAAGATTTTGAGATGAATTCTTCACAACAGACCTCATACTCAGGCTTAAAATGTAAGTAATTATTTAAATGAAATTGGAGTTTAATTTTGCCTTTTTGTTTTAGACCGTCAAAATTGGATTGTTTCTATGTGAAAACTTTTCACAGCTCTTGTGAAAAAACAGAAACTGAGTGGTGGACTGTTCCAAACTCCTTAGGACACTTCATTTCAGAATAATTTTGGGTGAAAATTTAGGAGTAATTTTAGAATTTCGTTCAAAAAATGGGTTCAGACCTATAATCCAACAAAAGAAAGATCTGGGCTTCTTTTTAGCCAGTGTGCCAAGCTCTTAAAGAGTCTGAGTTGCAGGTCCTGCTCTTATACCTGGTCAGGGTGAGACAAGTGCCATTTCCTGAAGCCAAAAACTCGGTATTTTTTGGCCTTTACATTAATAATAAAAAAATGTAAGAGACAGTAAATATTAAATATTGTATGTTTAGCACACAATCACAGCTGTAGATTTTACATATATGGAATCATATCCCAGCTAGTCTCTATTTTATGAATTAGGAAAGAATTTATTTTTTCCCATTAAAAATGGCAAACTAATGGACTTTCTTGTCACTGGACATACTGTCTTAATTTTTCTACACTACATTCATTCAGTCTGTAGTTTATGCATTAAACAGTGATTTGGCAAAGTGCTTTTGAGCTCATACAATTGAGAATCAATGTACCTTCAGCACCTGGCTAACAAGAGTGACTGGAAATTCTCACTTCGATATCTGCTTATTCACACAACTGTTGCCCTGAAAATTTGTAATCATGGCAAATTTCAAACTGTGACTCTGAAAATTATTTCTCTGTTAGGCAGCAGCTTTTCTTTATACTTTCTTAATCCCCTTTCTATTCTTTTATTGCAGGAAAAGGAACAAGAAACCTTTACTGCTCAGGAAAACACAGGAAATAGACATCACACCTGCACATGTGAATACTTGTGGAAGAATGGGTTTGTGTTCTCCATCAGGTGTTTTTGCAGAAACAGCACAGGACTCCTCAAATACTTTCACAGCAGCCAAAACAAATAAAACTTGCCACATCTTCTGGATGTAGGACAACAAAAGGAATATGTAATGCTTCTGTGTCAAGAGAAAGTTTAAACTAAAACTAGGTACTGATCTAGTTAACTTTGCTTCAGTATTTCATATTATTAGCGGTTTTTCTTTTTTTTTTTTTTGGTTGAAAGGATGCTTCTGGCAAGGTCTGCATGCCCTAGAAAATCAAAACATGACCAAGTTCTAAGGTTTTCTAACCCCTTTTTACCACTGGCTCTCCCTGAGTGACTACATGCTCCAGAATTTTATTTCCAGCTACTAATTTCAAAAGACAAACTAATCTGAAAATTAAATAGGAGCACTGAACCATGAGTTCTTTGGCCTACTGCTCAGAGTCCATATGATAAAGGTTTTCAGACTTTTTTGCAGTTGACACTGAGAATTAGTTTATATGACTGATAATTTGACTCATTAGCATGTGCAGCTTAATATTTGAGCCTTCCTCAATTTTCCTATGTGACCTTATTTAGATTACTTAATTCACTTCAGTTTTTCATT
Source organism: Melospiza georgiana (assembly GCF_028018845.1). Classification (NCBI taxonomy): domain Eukaryota; kingdom Metazoa; phylum Chordata; class Aves; order Passeriformes; family Passerellidae; genus Melospiza; species Melospiza georgiana. Next base: position 48,899,346 of record NC_080430.1, read on the forward strand.
ATTTTAAAAAAAACCAAAAAAGCAAACAACAAACAAAAAACCCCACCAATTCCAGTACCAAAATATCCCAACAATAAAATATTTCCCCATCCATTCTCTGTATATCTTGCATGTATGATGTTTTAGTTTCAGGTGTGTTGGACAGATATGGCCTTGGTTATCATTAAGTTTTCCATGAGATACTGCAAACATATAGCCCCTTCTTCCCAAATCCAGAATAAAAGTGTATCATATTAACATCTAGCTGAGGCCAGAAGATGTGTACATCAATTTCTGCTTTGTCTTCACATTTCCATGAAGCTTGAGAGCCTATCTGCAGCAAAAAAGCCTTCATAGAAAATGTGCTCAAAATTTATCATTTAAAGACAAAATTGTTTTTAAAAACAGTCTTGTCTAAATGACATGTATTTGTTATTAGAGCTTTCACCCCATCAAAGTTACTGTGCTGTCACTTGACATAGTCCAAGACTGGAGGAAGAAGCAGTGAGAAGTCAAAACTGAGGGTTCACAAGCGCACAAAGTGAGAGTCTTGCGGGGCAGGGAAACTCCGAGGGTTGGCTTCCACTCAGGCTACCTGCACTGCTGATGCTGCTCCTGAATGGCTTCTTTTAGCAGCTAACCCAGGGCAATGTGTGTGCAAGTGCAGCACTAATTATCCTCAGCCTTTTCCTTCCTTAAGCAAAATCTTCGGATCTTTAAAAAAGATCCTTAAGAAAATGGCTTCATCTGAAATTACTGTGACCCTCAGGCTTTCAAGGATTTATGTTGGATATTCTGTACCCACAGGCAATTTAACACAGATAGTTCGGATACAGAGTATAGCTTCTCTTTATTGATGAGAGTGTTCTTTATTTGTCTTTTACCTTGCCAGGCACTTAAAATATTTATTTTAGCAAGGTAAAAGAAAGACACAAACAATTTAAAAACAACAGCCCAGTTAATCTTCATTCAGATGAAGGATTCTGTAAAATATAATATTCAGACAGCCTTAATAGAATCTGAAAGAACTAAGCTTCAGGGAAAAAAAAGCAAAACTTATTTTAGTCCCTGTTTTTCCAATGGAGCAGCTAGTTTCTTACTGCAGAGACCCAAAAATTTAGGGGACAGTTTTTAAGGAGACATCCAGGGATTTAGGAATGCCATTTTGCCAAGGCTAAATCTCCCAGAACCTCATGCCTAACTGAGGGGATCAGCTAATGTGTGCCATAATTTTACACAGACAGCTCTTGAGTCTCTTGCTGCTGAATTATTTATTAGTGAGACTAGTTGTTTGTTAAGGCAGATAATGGGGAAAGTGTTCCCTGGAAAAAATAGATTGCATTCATTCTTTTAGTTTAAAAGAGTATCTCACTTTATGCAGTCAATTATATTTTTACTCTCTGAAGTTGAAAAATATTTAATAGCTGCTCCTAATAGGTTAAAGAACACTTTAAAAACTGAAAGATTTCAAAACTGAAAGATATATTTAAACTGAGGAATAGTCTGTTTTGGTAAAGAATTCTGAAATTATACACTTTTGGAAATCTACTTAAGCACACCATTTTTCTGAAGTAACAATTTTTTGATGAAAAAGTTAATGTTCTTATGCCAAAGACATTTCAGCTTTTATTATTGATAGTGATTAAAAAAAGAAAAAGAAAAAGAAAACAACATGGGGTTGATCAGTGAACATGGTGGCCTTGAATATAAGTAAGAGAAAATCTAGTAATACACGCTGCTATACCTGTTCTGTCTGAAGCAGCACACCTTTCCCAACAATTCCCTTGACAAGGTCTCAGCATTTGCCCCAAATAACCCCCCAGATGGGCAATGAAACCTAGTCTCACTCTAGAGACACACCTTTCACTGTACCACAGAGGCCATCCTGATGTTACTGAGGGAGGGATTCTGAATTACAAACCCTGCCTAGGCAGAAATTTGTGTGTGTATTGACCAGTGCCTGTGGTAACACCCAGCTTTTGGGTGCAATTTATCATTTGCTCTCTGGTGGCCTGATCTGGTTTTGGATGAAGCCACTGGAAAAACTCCTGCCAACTCCACTGGCAACTAAATCAGGTCATAGATGGAAAGATAGAGAATTTCTAACAAATTTCTAAAGCATGGGGAAACAAGTAGGTAAAACTAAGATTATGTCTGGCTGCCAGTTAAAAGAATAAGAAATACCCTTATAAATTACATTTTTAATCAAAACATGTTAAATCAAAACTAAACTACAAGCATTAGTAGCATATTTATGTATTAGGCTGCACATCAGAAATAAGGTTTAGATACATAAACTTGTAATTATAGCAGATATATGTATATAGGCTAGAGCTATATCTAAACTGAACAGTAGAGTTGGTGAGTGTACTTTTGTTTTGCCTCTCTCTGCCAGTATCAGTAAAACAGTTACAGCAAGGTTGAGAGTGGAAATCATCAGTAACTTTTAGCTGGGCTCAGGGAACTAGAGAGGTCCACTGGGAAAATGCTTTAGAAGGTGCTGGCATCTATCAGAGCTGGTCATTTTTCAAGCACCACCTCCTAAAGGCAGAGGAATGGGTGATTCCTAGATGTTGGAAGTCCAACAGATGAGGAAGAACGGCAGCTTGGCTGAACAGATAAAGCAAAAAAAGGACAATCCTTGTAGGTCACTTCCAGCCTGGCATATTCTGTGAACCTGTTTTCATTTCTGTGATTCCATGACACAGAACTGGAGCTCTAATGTTATAATGCTCAGTTAGAAGAAAAGAATATCTGCAGAGAAAAAAAATGGAGGGCTAGGGGGAGGGAATGTCATCATCCTACATCTACTCAATGGCTATCTCAGGCACAGGCAAATTTACCAGTTGCCTAAGGCAGAAGACAGAGGAGATGCAATGAGAAATAAAGGAAGAGATTAGAATGTGGATCCTGCTATGCTCCTAGGACAAGAAATAATGGAAAAAAATATTAGGTGGTGGTTCCTGCTATGGAAGACAGGACACATTGGCAGGGATAAGCTTCTAGGCATATCTGATCCTCATACAAGGCAGGAAGAATAACCCTGGCTCCCTTTAGATACTCACTCTATTTCCTTTATTCCTACTCCATGCTACTGAGAGACTTCAGCAGCCTCTGGGAGATCCTTTACCCAGTGGCTAATAAGTGCCACTTTCAACTGGAAATAAATTTGAGTACATGCTGATCTTTAGACTGAGCAGCAGTCTTTGGAAATACACTCATACAATACCTAGAGAGTAATAACAGGAGACAGTGTAGCTGTTTAAAAAGACTATAACAGAACAACCAATTTAGTTATTAATCTATTTTTGGAAACAGAGAAGCACCATCATAGCTTATGCTTTCCAGACGACTGCTCTAATCAGACCCTATAAGTCAGAGAGAACTCAATTTTCCCCTGTGATCAGTACATTCTTCATTAAGCTGAAAATCAGCATGAATTAATCAACCCTTAATCTGTTCATTCTAGGAGTAAAAAAATATTTCATATAAAAGAATTTCTGTTTTCTCTGGAGTCTCTAATTCATCCATATTAGGCCTTGAGAGGTAGGAGAGCTCTACAGAAATCTCTCTTCTCCCACTCAGGCAAATTCTCACCTAACTCAACAGCTGCTTGCTGTGCCACACCCAGTGAAGTCCAACGAGGTCCTTGGTGTCTCCTTCTCTTCCAGCAAATGATCCATCTCATTAAAGTGAGTGCTTTACTGTAGCCCCAGAGACTGAGAACATCAACCCCTGGCTTTCTTCTTGTGACCCAGAATTCAAAATTCCTAATTTAGGCAAGGAATTCCTTGACCACAGCTGGGAGGGAGGATACTCAATGAAAATGGAAAGAGATAGGGCAGGTATAGAGCACTTCTCTCCCCTATGTGATCTCCAAGCATACAGCAATCAGGAATTTAGGGTTTTCTTAAAGCAGAGGATGCATCCAGATCATCATATCTAATAGCAACTGATAAAGATGTGCAATCCCCTCTGCAAATCCCCTCTTGTATGGTTTACATTAAACTACAACCCTGCTTTCTCATGCCACTTCTAGTATTAAATATATATTTTCATACCTTAGGGCTGAGTTTACTCCCTTTTGATTGCACTAGAAAAACCTACAACCATTTGAAAGCAGATGTCATTTGGATTTGAAAGAATCCACACATTGTCCCTAATATCAGGAACTGAGACATCAACAATCACCAAAGCATTATGACCCTAGATGTTACTTCAACTCTTATTTGGCCAAACACCACCACAAATGGTTGCACAAGACTTTCAAACAGAGAAATCTTAAAAACTTTATGTAGCCTACTAGAGATTGCTCAGGATCTTTTTTTGAGCTTTTAGGGAATTGCACTGTGGAATAAACATGTAGATTTGCAGAACACTGTTGGATACCAGTGCATACCTCTAATTCTCCCTTTCTACAGCTTGACACCATTTGTAGTCAGAGGATGGCATGGTGCAGTTGACACACCCGAAGGATAGGATGCCATCCAGAGGCACCTCAACAAGTTCAAGATGTGGGCCCGTGGGAATCCCATGAGATTTAATATGATCAAGTAGAAGTGCTGCACCTGTGTCAGGGCAACTCCCAGAGTAAATGCAGGCTGGGGGATGAACAGATCAAGAAGTGGGAAGAGGACTTGGGAGTGCCAAGAAATACTTGGTGGATGAGAGGCTGGACATGAGCTTATAATGTGCACTCACAGGTCAAAAAGCCAAATATGTCATGGGTTGCATCAAAAGTAGCATGGCCAGCAGGTTATAGGAGGGCATTCTACCTTCCTGCTTCACTCTGCTGAGTTCCCATCCGGCTGTGGAGTCCTAAACACAGGGACATGGAGCTGTTGAGCAAGTCCAGAGGAGGGTCATCAACATGATGAGAGGGATGGAGCTCCTACGAGGAAAGGCTGAGAAAATTTGAATTATTCAGTATGGAGAAGAGAAGATTTTTGGGGTGACCTAACTGGGACCTCCCAGTACCTGAAGGAAGCTGTAAAGAAAGATGGGAGGACTATTTATGAATAGTGACAGGACAATGTAGAATGGATCCAAACTGACAGAAAATGGGTTTAGATTAGATATAAGGAAGAAATTCTTGTGTGAGGATGGTGAGGCACTGGGAAATTTTGTGGATCCCTGGAAGTGTTCAAGGCCAGGCTGTATGGGGCTTTGAGCAACCTGGTCTAATGAAACGTGTTCCTACCTATGGCATGGGACATGGAACTGGATAACCTTTAAGGTCTCTTCAATCTAAATCTTTCTATGACAAACTCCCTCACACCTATAGAATAAATTCAAGTAATTTAAGACAGATGTTGTTTCCAATTATGTTCTCTGTTTTGCCAATAAAGCCAGATTTTTTTCTCTGGCAAAATTCTAAGGCATCCCAGGCAGATTGCATGTGTTTCTCTCAGACATATACAGTACCATGTGTATGCTGAGTGTTGGGTGAACATCCCATAGCACTCAGCTGTTTTCATTAACCCAGTGTTCCACTTTATAATCAGCCTAAAAATAGCAATTTGATGTAGGCGTCAGGTTTTTCAATAGAAAAGCTTGAAGCAATACTCCCAATTGAACCAGTTATTTTTCTTTCACTTACCTTTCAGAAGGGAGTTGACTTCCTCTGAGCCTAGCCTGTGTAAACATTTTTGTGAGCACATTTTATACAGAAACAATCTGAGCACTAAGAGCAGCTCTTTAGATTTTCCAGGAGCTGGCATTTCAGTCACTAGCAACCCTGCATACAAAATATCATTGAATGCATGATTACATCTTTCTACAGGCCTTCCTCTAGTGGGAAATCAGTGTTCCATTTACAGGAGAAGGGCTAAAACGGTTTAAAATTTAAAGAGCTGTCATGAATTACCCCAAAATAACACACATAAAATACAAAATCTACCTTCTAGCATCTTCCTCATCGACAGTGCTAATGTACCAACAAATTACCTGTCAGACAATTTACCAGGGAAAGTGCCCTACCAAGATATTCTGAAGATACTTGTGAAAAATAAAGGTATTTTTCAGCAAGAACCAGATTGCAACAGGTGTGGACAAGAAAACAATCACTCAGATGGGTGGTGTGGGGGAAAAGAGGAGGTAGGAAGTATTGAAACCCTGCCACTTGTCCTTTATCTTGTACAGCCTGCATGAGAGCCTTTTGTAAATCTACTTTCAGCACACATATAGACAAAGAAAGGAAAGAAAGAGAAATATCTTTGTGTCACTTTTAAGTACTATGATGTTTAACAGATTTTGTATGAAGGAACAAGTACCATCTGTACCCAACTTTGTAGAACCTGAAGTAAAACCTGTGCAAAAAGACCTTATTTTCAGAGCAAAACCACTTATACTTTCAATGTAGTAGACAATGATAATTTTAGTTTATTTAGCAAAGATTACTTGTGAACAAGCAGGTAGCACAGCTACAGAGATATCCTTGGGCTGGCGGGTTCCACCAAAGTGCCTGACATGTTGCTAGCAAGAGAGAAAAAAAAAGAGCTGTTTCATCTCCTTCCTTCCATTTCGTTTTTCTGTCAAACCCCATAACACCTGTGCCACATTGTTTATTTTTCCAGACCTTAATTTTTTCTGTGGTCTTATTTACACTGCCATTCATTCTACACACACCCATACCCTGATTCAGCTTTAACATTTTGCTTGTGCTAAAATAAAGTACCTATACTGAAATCAAGCTACACTCCATGATATCTGAGAAGTCATGGGAGTTAGGTGAAGACCTGGGTGACTGGCAAAAGAGAGGAATAATTGCACATATTTTTAAAAAGGTGGAAATGTGGATCCTGGGAACTACCAACCTGTCAGCCTTACCTCTGTGCCTGAGAAGATCCCAGAACAGGTCCTCCTAGAAGCTGTGCTAAGACACATGGAATTCCGTGGAGGGATTAAAGACAGACAGCATGGCATCACTGATGGCAGGACCTGCCTGACCAACCCTAGTGTCCTTCTATGATGGAGTGAGTGCAGCAATGGGCAAGGAAGAGTTTTGGATATTGTCTATTTGGACTTAGACAGGGTCCCCCACATCATCCTCTCTAAACTGGAGGTGGATGGATTTTATGTGTGGACAGTTCTGGGCACAAGGAATTGGCTTGATGGTCATGTCCAGAGGAGAGTGGTTAATGGCTTGGTGTCCAGATGCAGGTCAGTGACAAGTGGTGTCCTTCAGGGGGCCTTACTGGGACCAGTGGTGTTTAGTGTAGTCATTGATGACACAGACACTGGTTTGAGTGTACCCTCAGATGTTTCCACATGACACCAAGCTGAGAGGTGCAGTTAACAGTCTGAAGGACAGGATGCCATGCAGAGGCACCTGGATGAGGTAAGAAAGTGAGGACAGGGGAACCTAAGAAGTTCAACAAAGCCAAGTGCATGGGCTGGGGCCATCCCCATTATCAATGCAGGCTGGGAGGATGGGGGGATTGAGGGCTTTCCTGTGGAGAAGGACTAGGGGGTGCTGGGGAATGAAACTGGTAGTTTGACACAACCCAGCAATACATGCTCATAGCCCAGAAAGACAGTTGTATCCTGGGCTGCACCCAAAGCAGGGTGAGGGAGGGGATTCTGCCCCTCTATTCTGCTCTGGTGAGACCACACCTGGGGGGCTGCATCCAGCTCTGGGGTCCTCAGCACGGAAAAGACATGGACTTGCTGGAGCAGGTCTAGAGGAGAGCCATGAAGATAATCACAGGGCTGGGACACATCTCTTAAGAGGGAAGAGTTGGGGGTATTCAGTCTGGAGAAGAGGATGCTCCGGGAAGACCTTACTGTGACCTGTCAGCACTTAAAGTGGTCTTATAAGAAAGATGGGAAATGACTTTTTGCTAGGGCCAGCTGTGACAAGACAAGGGGTAATGGCTTTAAACTGGAGGATGGTGTAGTCATATTAGATATAAGGAAGAAATTTTTATTGTGAGGGTGGTGAAACACTGGAACAGGTTGTCCAGACAAGTGGTAGATGTTCCATCTCTCAGAATCATTGGACAGGGCTCTGAGCAGCCTGGCCTAGTTGAGACGTCCCTGCTCGTTGCAGAGGGGTTAAACTAGATAAAGTTTAACAATCCCTTACAACCCAAACCCTTGAATTATTCTATGAAGCAGGAAACAATAAACTCTTACATTTTTTTGTGTTTTGATAATCACCTGAATTAGTTAGAAATATGATCTATGTTAAAAAACAGAGCAGAATCCACCAAAAAAACAAAACAAAAACATCAACAAGAAAATCAACCAACCAAAAAAACCCCCAAAAAAACCCCCAAACAAAAAAGCATGAACTAAATATATATGGATGTAAATAGATTCTTTATCCTTCATGTGTATTTGTGTAAAAAATACTTTTAGCCAACTGAGGTAATTCAGATCTCCTACCATATTTCTCTACCTGAACTAAGGTTCCTTCATTACTATCACTAGAAAACTGTCAGTGTACCTGCTTTTGAAATGAAAGGATACCATCCCTTCATCCCCTCCTCTCCCGTACTGTTTTTTGCAGGAGTGGTGTAGGGTAGTGGGGGGTGATTAGGTTTTCAGCCAGGGAATGATAATAGGTGAGCATCTACAGGCTGGGAAGAAATGCAGATTTGAGGTATTAGTTGTTTGCAGCTGAAGCCTGGGTCCAAAACACAAAAAGTCACATTTGCTTGTGCAGAGGAAAACATATAAATATATGTGAATACCTGCAGTGCCTGGTGAAACTGGACTTTACTTGAAAGTAAACTCTTGCATGATTTACGGTGAAATGTAACAACTTTCTTAGCACTTTGTGTTTGCTTGGGAAGGAAATAAAAACATGTTCTCTAATAAAGGACTGGTACCTTGATCAGCCTTAGGGATTCCTGAGAGATTTCTGATGGGTTATGTTAGATGCATTTCTCATGTATCAATGGATTGAATTTGGGTGAAACCTGTCAGGCATATTGTCCACTATCTTACACCAGATCTATGCTACCACAGCACAGCCATTTCACACCCAGCACAGAAATCTGGAATTTCATCTTCTCCATTAAACTCAGCTGAAGCTTTTGAGTTTTACTGTTATACAGACTTTTAATGCTGTGATCCCATTTAGGTGTAAAGCTTTTCTCTCCAAAAGCAATTTAATATATATTTTCATACCTGCACAAAGCAGTTGTTATCTAGTGCAGATTCACCTGCATTTTTTCATGGATAAATAGTTCCCACTGTAGTTATAAGAACCTATTATTCTTCTATTTCCTTCAATCCCTCAGTGCACTTCTGTTTTTCCAGATTTATATGTAGCTTAAAGTCTGTAACCCTCCTAAAAACCTGAGGAAACTGTTAAGAGATTCCTCAAATCGACTTTGATGGAATTAAATATTAAAGCAGCAGAGGGAACATATGCTTAAGACTCTCCTATACTTCTGTTTGGAACAGCACTACAGCCACAGAATGTGCTTTTCAACTGTCTTTCCACATAGGAGACGCATTTGTGTTACAAACGTAGCATTTCAAAGCTCAAAAGCAAAAATACAACAGAAAGATTCAAGAATTGAAAGAAAAAGAAAAAAGGGTTGTTTAACATACAGTTCACAAAAGCTCTTCAGCAAAACAGTAGAGAGAACATGCTCAGAAAGCCAATCATTAACATGATTTCAGAAAAAAACCTTATTGGGTTCATAGAAAGAATAGATTATTTTCAATGAAAACTAACTATAGTTCTCACATAGTATTTTGTTCTTGCAAATAAATGTTTTAAACTAATGAAAAGGAGAAACATTATAATTATAGTTGGGCAGCACCAATTTCCCTTTAACCCCATAGGTATTAAAGCGAAGTTCGTACGTCATGGGGATGCTTCAACAAAGCAAGGAGCAGGCCATTAATGTGGTGATCAACATCAGAAAAACTGGATTCGTGACAGTAAGAATAGTAATCTTGACTTATAATGAGAAACTAGATGCTTTTGGATAGCCTAATTATTACTTTTTGGTCTCCACTTGCTCTCATAGGTCATTGAGCTATGACAAACATGAAGAACAGCCATGACATTTGGGAGTGTTTGGAACTAGCAAAATCATGGCAGTGTTTGGAGCTAGCAAAATCATGGCAGTGTTTGGAGCTAGGAGAGACGTAAAATTACGCAGATGATGAAAGGTTTAAACAAAGTGAGTTATTTCAGCTGACTCTCTTTCCAGGAAATTCATATAATAAAATTTGTTTCCAGGAAATGGAAATAAAGGAAATAGTCCAGCTTAAATTTAAATTTTGGACATGTCTCCTCCCAGTCTTCAGAGACTATTGCATTAGATTCATTGGTCTCTGAACTAACCCACAAACCACACACCACAAAGACATAAAATATCAAGTTAATTATGTAGCCCAGGGACATCTCTTTTTCACAGACCCTTGGCTGCTCAATAAGCTATCAATCTTTTTCTCCAGATGGTGCTGCTTCCATTCAGTTGCTCCATTGTTTCCTTCGTTATGCAAGTGGTTTCTTGATTAAAATTTGTCAACTGCCCTTCCCCTAAGCATTCTCCAAATTCAAATAATATCTGGTGTTGTTAAATGAAAAAAACCAACACCAAACACGAAAACACCCTGCTCCCAAACAAAGTCACTCACTAAAAATATTAAATAGAGAATGAAAATGTGTTTTTTTTTCTGTATGTTGTCCCAGAAGACAAATGTAGAAGAGGTTTTTGGTAGTATTCCAAAGGCCAGATGTTTATCTGGCTGCCCTAAGTGTGTCTCTGCACCTGCCTGCTCTCTGCTGCTAGCAACGTAGATAACTCAGCTATCCTAATTTTCCAACTTTTACACTTTTGCATACAGTTTTAATCCTTGGATATTCCTGAAGCAAACTAGTTTCAAATTAAACACTAGTTTGTATTGCCCCCCTAGTGACAGGGGACTATTTTCACCAGTCTCTCACTACTAGTTCTTATCACCTTTCACCACTAGTTCCCATCAAAGCATAACAGTAAAAGGTGAACTTTGGAAGATTTGTAGTTTTAAGTATTGAAAGGAAAACCACTTGAAATTCAGAGGGTTCTCTAATGGGTATTGAAGTTTTCAGTATTTATAGTGCTGGAATGAAACCCTGTGAATAGCAAGTTTCATAAGAAGTATTTGAGAATGCTGCGGTTCTGCTTAGGGAAGAAGTCTCAGGAGGGCAGGACAGCTCTTACAATACTGTGTCAGGGCTGCCTCTAGTCTTGGCCAGACCAAGAGCCATGTAGAGACTAACAACACATTAAAAAAAGCCACATTTTTAACATTTTAAGACTAGAGAAGATGCAAAGGAGGATGCTGGGGCAAAGAGTAGCCTTTTTTAATTTGTCTATTTCAAATTTGGTCGTGTCTATGTGCCTGTTTTCACATTCTGCTCTGAAGTGAAGAAGCCATGTGGCTATAACTTGTCTTTAAAATTGAGAGCTCCAGGAGAACTAAGGATGCAAATATTTGCTTCAAGACACATTTCAGATACACTTCACAAGATCTATGTTTGCAAAACTGGGTGGAGGAAGAGTGTTTCATCGGCATTCTCTACTTGAAGCTAAAGGACTTGTAATCATTTCCTTTTTGCTAGTCACTGGGCATAAAATAAAAATATCAAACTCTCTCAGGATATTATTATCACTCTACATATAAAAGAATTATTGCTTTTTAAGCAGATTTACTAAATTTATCTTCTCTTGTCCATATCATAAGTATATACATATATATATATATACACACATATATATATAAAATACTGTGCAACTGTCAGAAATAGAGCTTGGCAAAAAGGTAAAACAATTTACATTTAAAATGACAAGCTTATGATTTTTTTTTCAAAATGCAGCTCCCACAGTTAGACAAACATTTTACTGTGAAATTTAGAGGCCTTAAAATCAATGGTAAAAGCCTGATTGACTTTTTTCAGTCAGAACTTTTCTTTTCTCTGCAAGACCTCTGACAAACACTTTACCTTCAATGTCTTATAAGTGGTTCTAAATTCTCCAAATCAGCAACACTTCTTCAGCCAAGCAAGGTTTTCTCACATCCCAGGATTCACCTGTGCAACGTGCACACAGGCCAGAGCCGGGAGTTTGATTTTTCAAAGATTTTTTTTTTCAGACTCAAATTTGACTTTTCATCAAGGAAGACCAAACCTTTTTTCTGTATTTGGAAACACAACAGGAAGTCCTAAAACAAAAATCTTAGTTTAGTTCTTCTCTATTGCTTGGAACTTGTGGAAAACATGATTGGACATTTCATGAACACTTCATTTTCAAACTTAGTATTGTAACTGGCCTGATACATTGTGCCATATGCTCATATATCAACCATGAGAAGAGAGTTTTTCAGGGTTCCACCACCAAGTAAATCTATTCCCAGAAAAACCTTGTAAAATTTCATCGTGTGATTTATTTTGATAGTTAGTATTGTAACCATGGCATGTGCTGGCTCAAATATACCTTGAGGTGTTCTGAGGGCCCTGAAATAGACACTTCAGTACATCTATGAAGGCCTGATTTGATTCATACCAGCTGATCTGAGTAGCAGTAACACCCTGACAAGGGAAACACAAAACTCCTGTCAAAATTAACCAGATTAACTTGGACTTCATCCATGATGCTGGTAATGAAACCAAGCAGTTTAAAAGAAAGGTACACTGCACTGCTATCACTGCAGTGAGGCTGTACCTTTGGCTCTGCTTCTTCCAGAGGCTAGGAAATATTTCCCTTTTAAACCCAGATTTCAGGCTCTCTCCTAGCCTGAAATCTGGGTTTAAAAGGGAAATATTTCCAAGCCTTGTCTTGTGTTAAAGTAAGTGATATATTTTATCTTTCTCTGTTCTGCCCACAAATGCCTAAGCCAGTTATTTCATAGCATACTAGACAAAGACAGTGATGCTTGAAAGAGCAGTTTCTGCAATTGTTAGCCCTTTACAGACAGAGGACTGACAGCTTAAAGGCTTGCAAAGCCTGACTGCTGTCTGTGCCTTCAATTTGCACAATGGCACTAATAAAGGATATGAGACCGTAGTAACAAATGGATCCTGAGAGGTCCTGACATGTTTGTTTCCAGGCAGATTTTCAAAGGCTCCTATGTGAGGGTACAGGATAGAAGATATTGTCTAAAATGTCCAAGATTGCAAGTTGCAATAAGAAATCACAGGAACTAGAACAGCATGCTGTGAAAATCCAACCAGCACAGACTGGATTAGCCTTTTAAATGAAACAAACACAACCAGACACATATTATTCCAACCCCAAAGTTCCTGCAGGATACACGCGTGACAAAATCTATCTAGTGAAATTTTATTTACATTTCCAAAAGAAGCCCATCATCCAGTCCTGAAAATGGACTTATTTTGCTGTTTCTATGGTAACTGTTTGCCTTTCAGAGCTACCAAATGAAATGAATGGTGAAAAATCACTTTGTATGGTAAATTGACTGCCTGTTGTTCACCCCATATATGTAGCACTGCTTCATTTGAGATGCTTAGTGGTTTAGCTCTGTCATGTTTCTAAATAGATATTTGTACTGTTTTCATATACAGCAATAATCCTAAACCATGAACATCTGAGGCCTTAGTAAAATGCTTGCAAAATGTTTTAGATTTATGCCTGTAAAAAAAAAAAATCTTAATTTTGATCACATCATAAGTCAAAATGTCTTTGTGGACCATCAGGCACACACCCTGTTTTTTAAAATATTCTGATATTCTAGGTGGGGTCATATATAGTCCACTTTTCAGCAAACATTAAAACTAAGTAGTTATTCCATATAGGACTAAACCAATGGAATATTGCTGTGGCTGCTGTGGTCTAAAGGCACAGAAGAAAAATGTTTTAGAAACCATGTATTTTTTTTAACTTAGAAAAGCTGAAAGGTGTACAAACACTTCCCAAAGTCTGAAACAGAACCTGCAGATTCAATAGCTGAACTGGGTTATATAATTCTCTTTTCTCTGAAGGGGATGTAATTTTTATTTGTGCTTTCTACGGGCTCTTATTTAAGTTACCTTGAGCTTCTTTTTCATTTGTCACATCATTTAACACAGAAATGTACTTGTGGTGGTTATTCTTCCCTTTCTGCAGTTGTTCTTCAAGTGTTCCAAGAGCCCATTATTTTCTACAAGTTCAGCTTAAAAGTTGAACTAAACTTTCCTGTCTTGTATCCCTGTCCCATTCTTATGGTGAAAGGCCAAGGGTATTTTAGATCTTGGCAGGAACATTAAATGAAAGATAGAATTCAGCCAAGAGGCTTTAATTGAAAACTGCCCCAGGAAGAAACTGAATCACAGTTGCTGCATTTTTTTTAACAAAACAGACAATTTGCAAGGTTTCAGATATAGAATGTTTTAGGAAAATGAATGATGTGGCAAATTTATATGAAGAACAGCTCATTTTGGAGAAGGAAACCCTTCTTGCACACTGGCAAGTTGATAAACTGACATGTGGCAATGCTATTGTGCAAATATTTTTCAATGCAGAGTCAAACATATATAGGCAAGAATACTTATATCAGAAGTGGGTACATCACTGAAGTTAGCTCACATATGTGCCCTGGGGTCACTGGTCAGGATCTAAGAAACCCCTGCCTTGAACAGGAAAAAAAAATATTGAAGTTTCAGGTCTAAGTCCTCAATTGAGCAGAATGAACTTGAACTTGAATTTCCAATATCCCAGCCTACTGCTCTGGTTAATGACTTTCATGCTGGAAAAATCACCTTGTCTAAAGAAACTTTCCCCTCCCCTTATGAAAAATATGTAAAAGCACGTTCTTTTCTACAAGAGGTTTTAATTTCAAGAAACGACCTTTTTTCCTAAAGAGAGCAAATAATTGCTACTCTTAGAAAACCAGTCCATTTGGAATTCCTTCTGTTTCAATAAATAGCAGGGTACTGAGCATACAACATGTAGTTACAACAACATGGTGTCATATGTGATTTGTTGTGAATATAAAAAAGACCCAGATTCCTAATTTATAATCTATCCAGGAGAAAGAAAAAAAAGCACTGTATTTCTGCATGCTTGTGTGAAGACCATCCTTTTTTGGCAAGGCCAAATAATAAATGTCTGCACTACTTTGCATACAGAAAAGTAATTATTAAAATTTATCTAGAAGCTATGCCTTCTCACTGAAATCTCACTAGCAAAGTTTTAAGTCTGGTACATATCTCAGGCTTGTAAATAGCCTGAAAGATGAGGAACTTGTTAGGAACATTATTTGGCTCACTAAACAGAAATTAGGGTTTTTATCACTATTGCTACTGGCCACTCCTCTGTGCTGTTTCACAGAACGCTGTTAGGATGTAGCCCTTGGGACACTGCCCCGACAAACACTGCCTGAAACACTCACACATCTGCAGTGACTGCTGAATTAAGCCAGGCAATAGCCAATAATGCCATTAACCATGAAAGGCTGGTTTCTAGAGCTCTGCAGGGGAAAGCACTCTCGGTGAATAATGAGATATTGTGGAGTGGGCAGTAAATGCTCTGTAACCGCCCCATCTGCTGGTGCGGGCTCAGGCTGCACACAGACACCCTGGAAACCTCCAGCTCACACTCACACAGGTCAGTGCTTTGGCTGGGTTTTGTGCCACGAAACACCTGGGCTCAGGCATGGCTCAAAAATGGCCAGGTCAGCCCTGGATCATGGGGCAAGAGTGCAGAGGGAGGAAGAGTGCCGATTGCCTGGTTTATTCCCAAATCCCTGGCAATGCTACTG
Source organism: Melospiza georgiana (assembly GCF_028018845.1). NCBI lineage: Eukaryota > Metazoa > Chordata > Aves > Passeriformes > Passerellidae > Melospiza > Melospiza georgiana. Next base: position 48,915,030 of record NC_080430.1, read on the forward strand.
ACTGCTCATTAGTAAGCAGTTTCATCTGTATGCATAAACAACTGTGGCATCTCCACCTTCTGAGGGATGCAGCATGTGGTGAGCATGATGCAATGAAATACCAGCATTGATCAGCTGCAGCCCACTGATGTGCCAGCCAAGTCACTCACGATCTATTAGCAATGTATCGTGACTATCGTTACTACTGCTAATTACAGCATTACCGCTAGAATTATTGCAGCATTCCTTAATGACTACTGCCTAATACATTTATATGGCATATGATTATATAATAGCTGGCCTGAATTACACAGAAATGCTGGGAGAATGTTGGAAACTTATCTGTGTACTACCTCAGGGGAAAACTTGATGTTTGTATGTTCATGATTTTGTTTCACTTTTCTCAGGTACAGTAAGAGACAATGACCCATAGAATACTGAAGTCATATTTCTCCTCTGTTTAATTCTGGCCAAAATTCCCTGTCACTAAGCCAGCTTTTATTTATTATGCTTTCCACTCTGGAAGTCCCACAGAGGTAGCTTATGTTCTGCTGATCATAAGCATGGGAGAGCTATAAGCCAGTTCATACATTTATGTTATGAATATGTTCCATTGCTTTGTAAAAACACAACAGTATGGCACAAGTAATGTAATAGCAAAGCCCTCCAAACTTGAAATTCTCAGTCACAGAATTTCATTTTCTTCTAAACAAAAATAAAAGCAATGGAGATGGTTTGCTTTCCCTACTTCCCTGAAATGCTCATAAAACTGAATTCTCTAAAACCTAATGTAGGAGAGTGCTCTCTTTGGAACATTACCACTGTGTCACCATTTCATTCTATTCTGTTTTGGGAAACAACTATCAAGTGAGCTTATTTTGCTCTCCAGCCACCACCAACTAGTTAAAATATATTGAGTTAAGTAAGCATCAAAGTACTGCTTTGCAGATCAAATAGGACACATAAAAAGGGTTTAAGTAGTAACTGAGTTTCGTTACAATAAAAACAATATAGAATATTGAAAAATAAAAAGCCATGATGTTCTATAACTTATCAAAATGCAACTTGCATCTATTTGGTAAAGACTGCCTTTTCTGTTCACAGAACTCTTGATGGAAATATCAGAACTCTTCTCTTCAAACCTTCAGGTAGAGACAGGATTTTTTCCCCCTCAATTTTCTCATTTTACTCTGCAACACCTTTCACACATTAAAAAAAGTCCTTTCAGCAATCTAGCCTAACATGCAATTTTTTTGCCTTCTTGTAGAACTCAGTGAGCTATGGGTATGTCATCAGTGAGCTATAGGTCTTCTGTCCTAGTCTATGATCTAGGACAATGATGTTATAGGAGAAAAAAAAAGCATTTACCCTGTTAATTTTAAATTAAATTCCTCCCATTGAGATACCTTGGAAAGCACCTAAGTCCTTCTGCACTTTAAATTAGTGAAACTGAAGCTCCTGGAGTACTTACAGGACTCTTACAATTATGGCCATGTTGACAGGACCACTGAATGAAAAGGCTGTGATGAATCAGTCTAACATTTTGTGACTGTTTTTTTTTTTTTTTTTTCCATCACAGAGATAAGCACTTTGGATTTGTCCTTTTTCTGGTGGAGTTGCAGTTAACACAAATGAATAAATGTACACTGGACAGGCCCCACCCCACCCACCACGATGTAGCTGCTTGGTCCTACATCATCCACACCTGGGGCTTTGGACCCCTCTCCACCATCCCTCCTTTTTCCACTGCCCCAAGCACATGACTGCTCATCTAGTCTTCTCCCACCACATTCACATTTTGTGAGGATAGCATGACAGATTTTTCTATTATGATCAGCAGCCTAAAAAGTCACAGCTTTGTAAATCTGACTAAGCTGCTGTTCTCACTGCAGAACCCTCAAAGTTTCTGAGGTACCTTTGAGGAGCAGCAGGCTGGAACACATGGAAGCTTATCAGGTCTAAACCATGAACTTCTGAAGTTGTTAGGGGGCTACTGCTGATTTCAATGGGAAAAAAATCTAAGCAAAAAAATTAAGGTGCTGTGCAGGCCAGCACTGAAGGCGCTTTTTGGTTCCTTGGGATCCCAGATGAAGAAATGATAGACAATTTATCCCATTATAAATGATAGACAATAGATCCCATGATCATAAATTGTAACTTAACTTTGGTTAGTCTCTGATTTTTTCCTCCTTTTCCTTTTTCTCTCTTGGTTTATTTTTACTGTTGTATTCTGCCTTGATCCTCCAAGTGCAACAAAACAATGTGTGAACCACCACAAAAAAAGAAAGGAAAAATAGAAATCCCATACAAAGGGCAATAATGGTAGCAGAACTTGTGCTTATGTGTGAAGTTGATCTGTGAAAAAGAATTATGCTTCCTTATAAGAGTGAGAGAATACATTTTAAGGTGTTCCTTTCTCAGACTTCAGATATGTATTCTTTAGTTACATGTGTGGAAAAATGTAGAGGAAATGCCTACATTTAAAGACAGTTGACTAGAATTTCCAGAGATTCATATCTTACAAGTGAGACCTATTTACCTATGAAGAAGGCAATACTGACACACAGTTTCCACCCAGCACCAAATGCAAATGAGGAGTTCAGCACAAATTAGAACTATTAGAAATGCTGATTTGAGAGGTACAAGGGGATTAAAGGGATTAAAAACTTGATCCAAAACACACTGAAATTGATAACAAGGCCTATGTACACTGCAGAGGGCTTTTGACTAAGTATTGTTGCAATTTCATCACAGAGAATGGATTTTTTTCACCTTGGTCCATTGCAGATATCTGCAGCAGCAGCAGCTATGCAACACTCCAGATTTTTGTCTTCTAGAAATCCACACTAATCTTCAGTTCAAGTTCATCACCTCAGTTCAGGCTTTACAACCTGTGCTACCCCAAAATCTTGCCCTTCTCTCAGGACCTGCTTTCTGCGGCGCTTCTGCAATAAGTCCTTCATCCCTGAGTTCTCACTGCAGCTTCACTGGAAGCAGTGAAATGAATTTATTCATGTTCTAGCAGCGTTCCCTTTGTGTGTGTTAATGAAGAGCTTGCAGTAGCACATTGGCACTAACCCAGCTGAGCCCTTCACCACTTCCAGCCACTGCTGCCAAGTTGCACAAGGCAAATGGCAATGCTTGTGAGTTGTGCTAGCTGCTAAAGGAAATAGGGAATCTTTGGGCAAATTTGATCAGGAGGTTAGCCTGAGGGGAGCACAGTATTACAATTTTCTGAACAGTTGCACTATTCTGACATTCAATCTTCATAAGAAGAAAACCTGAACCATCACATTTCTGAGGGAATGAGATCTACTCACACTAATATCACATCTCTGTGTAGATGGGTGACTCCATCAGCAGTGATGCTTCAAGGTTCAGTTCTGCTCAAAGCAGGGAAGGCTAAATGCAATCTGCTGTCATGGACAATAATTTTTAATCTTCCTTTCACTCTAGACTGGTAAAACTTGGTTGCAAAACATGCTTGACTAACAGTTTTGGGTTTAGGAGATTCATGGCCTGAAGTTGTGTTAGAGGAGGTTTAGGCTGCATATTAGAAAAAGGTTCTTTCCCCAGAGGGTGGTTGGGCACTGAATAGGCTCCCCAGGGAAGTGGTCACAGCACCAGCCTGACAGAGCTCAAGAAGTGTTTGGACAATGCTCTCAGGCACATGGTGTGACTCTTGGAGTACCCTGCACAGGATCAGGAGTTGGACTCAGTGATCTTTGTGGATCCCTCCCAGCTCAGCACATTCTGTGATTCTGTGCCTGTTTAGGGATTTAGATTCTTTACTTTGACTGTTTCAGAGAGAATCTGTCCCATTTGAATTGTTCAAGAATATCTGGGCCCTAACAACTGCATTTTTTTTTGTTTAAATAGGAATGATCCGCCACATTGTTTTATTCTCTTTAACTGAGTGGCTGACACTGAATGGAAATAAAGCAAGCCATCCTCAAGGAGACAGCTTACACTTGCATCAATTCTGATAAGTAAAATAATGTATTTGTGCAGTCATTCCTGAAATATACATAGGAAATTAAATTGTTCACCTAAGTTACCACTAACAGTGAATGAACAACAAGGGCACCTTGGTCAGCTATTGAATATGGGACTATGTGAAGTGGTCATTATCTGCCCTGAGGTAAAGGATATGGGCACCTAAAGCATAGGTGTCCAAGAGAGCCAGCCTAACCACTCCACCCTGCAGTACTACCTCACCTCCTATTGTGACTTTATCCTCTAGAACCTCACTGCACTCTGTAACCCAGGACATTTAGCTGGCCTGTGAGCAAACGTGTTTTCCTCTCCTGATTCAGCTGCGTACTTCATTTTTTATGGCCCATTCTAACAGCCCTTTCAGCTGCATTTAGTCTTTTGAGAAGTCAGACTGATTTTTATTCTGGCCACTAGACATTGCCCAAGATCATACATCATGGACAGTACTTCACTGTCATCCGAGCCACTGCTGTAGTGGTGGCTGTTTTGTGATGTAAAAGCCCAGCTGTCTGCTGCTTGGTGATAAGTGCTAAAAATGGTACATTGCAATCCAAGCTACTGTAGCATAATATCCAGAAGTGGATTACAAATGGCATGGCTGTTGTAAGGAAGGGCTATATACAGCTGCACATATGCACTCCAGTGATTCCTATCATGGGAATGGAGAATGGCATTTTCACTTTTAAGAAATACTTACCTCCAGAGTGTACTACTCCTACCTTGCTGCCAATTACTGCTCCCTGGCAATGAGCAGAGACCATATGCTTTTAGGCTGACATTTGATTAATGACTCTAGTACAGAGTCACCTGAGGAAAGAGTGGTGTCATTAACGTGAGAAAAAAGGAGTCAATAGCTGCAGCGCTGTCTCTCCACAATATTTTGTGGGAAAGTGAAGGAAGGAAGTGAAGTATATTAGAGCTGGAGAATAATGATCATAGCTGTCTTTAGATAGCTCCCCAGAGGAGAAGCATTTGACAGCTTTCGCATGGATGGGGCTATTCCCTTCCCCCATGGAATAGTCTCCATCTGGTTATATATCACTGCAGTAGACTGAATCTCTGCAAAGAGGAAGATTACATCCACAGGCAAACCCAGGGACATTTGAACACAAATATTTGTAGCCTTGCAACCTGAATCCCTGGCAAGGCCATAAATGCAGTTCTGCCCACGGGAGACATTGAGAACATCTTGGTAGTCTGGGAGGGGTTGGGCTGATGTACAGTCCTGCTGCTAGCTCGTGGCCTGACCTTTCTGGCAGTTTTAATGACTCAGCTTTAACAACCCAACAAGCTGAAGAAGTAATTAGGATCAGGAGAATTATTAGCATCTTTATGTAGCAGACTTACTTCATGTACAGAAGGTAAGAAACATCAAGAATAAATGTAAAAGTTTGATTCATTAATTGTGTTTTATAAACACAGACCAGAAGTCACAATTTTATTAACACACCTTCATCTAGCTCCCAATGAAGCCAAATAAGTAAGAGACAAAAGGAATTATCTAAAGCCAAAATGGGTCTGCAAAACAGCAGAAAAGCTATCTTTTTTTTTCATCCAGCGTTTTCCCATTCACTACAGAGTATGGCTTACACAAGTATTTGGATCAGTGTATTACATCCAAGCCCCATTTGTATCTTATTTTCTGCTAGATACAAGAAACCTGTGTGAGGTTCACAGCCTGAATCATGACAAATTTCTGAGGGCCAAGTTTTATCTCTAAGACTTGTTTATTTACTTGTTGCTATAAATATTCAAAGTGTCTGATTTAAACTCAGACCTTCCATATGAACATGCTGTGCTTTTGGACCACAAATTACTTATAATTTCAGAATGCAAATGAGCAGGGAAAAAGAGGAACCAACACAGAAATATTGCTTATCTCTCAGCTTTTTGCTCCAATAGCTCCATTCCACAGAAAAACTATGGATAACAAATCAAACCAAACATTTCATGCTTCCCAAATAGAAAAATGCCATATACAATCATTAAATGTCACACAAAAGACTCAACAACCTCACAAAAAGCCCGACCAACAGCAGTAATCATCTTCAAAGAGTTGAACTGAGAAAGAAAAATTCTTCAAAGGAGCACAACCCAGATATCATAATAGAAATGAGCCCAGAACAAAACTCAAGGTTTATATTTTTGTCCTCCTAGTTTGGACAACAGTTTGAAAAACTTGTCTCTGAGGCAACTAAGATTTAGTACCAAAACTCATGAGACCAGCCATCAATATTTCTTCTCCCTGAACATTGCCTAAAGATTTGTGGGTCAAAACATTCAGGTTCCAATTGTATCCAGTCCTAGATTCTGTAAAAGAAAAAAAAAAATCTGATGGCACAGTTTGATTGTGACAACATGATCTTCTTGGAAATACAATAAAATAATCACAGATTACAAAATAAATGTCAGCTGTTTAGTATGACACAAGGGCATTTAAGGAGTAGCTCCAACTGCCAAACTCCTGTTATTGCCTTACAGTTTAAAATTAATTAAAAAAAAAAAAAAAGAAAAAAGCAAAACAGGGAATAAGGTTTTTAGTCTGGTTATGAAAAGCGTGTGAGGACAGCAGAATTTTAAGAGCAGAGTTGTAGCACTGACCTGAATTCAGAAGAAAGTAAAGCAAGGGAAGTAGAGCATCATTAATAGTCCTTGTGGTGCAGCTCTTCAAAACAAAGTCCCTTGATACCAGAAAGCAGAATTGAGGCAGGCAAGCTGGGAGCCCTGCTGAGATGGTCATGAACTTCATCAAAGGGAGAGGCATCAGGCAGTGGGTATACTATAACTTGGAGGGTCATTTGAAATTATCCTTTATTTTGAAGAGAAGCATGCTGCAGACAGGTCTTTTAAATTAGGTAGTAACAAACAATAACACAGAAAATATTCCATAAGGATGACAGGAAGGAACAACTCCAAAGTGCAAGGATCTGATCTGCCTCGCTGCATCATCTCCAAAGACTATGTTGGTTGAGATCCTTACAGCAGTAGCTCTGTGGCTGTGAAACCCCCACTAAACAGTACAAAAGGGAACAATTTCATTCTTTTATAGATGTCCCCATGCGTAAAAAGATCCGTAACCAGCAAGAACTTCTCCTAAGCAACAAGATGCACATCTCATCTGACTTTATCACTGCTTTTCCCACAGTTAGACAGTTATGAGAGTATTTCAGACAGGCCATCCTCTAGAATACCCTAATGACAGGAATTTTGTAAAATGTCACAGACTCTCCAGCACATGCATGAAGAAAAAAATATTTTTTGCTGTGTTTTTGTCCATCAAGAGATGGAGCATCTCTTATTTCCAAGAGTTGTACTGATGTATCTGTCCGTGTGTGCTAACAGGGAAGCAATCCTCTCAGGCATTCAGGCAGTGCATGGAGATTTTAACTGTCAAGGAAAAATACTTCTCATGCCACATAATGCATCAAAGATTTGGTGCACTCTTTATTTTACACTAGGATGATTTTTTTTCCAAAGCAGTCATGAGGTCAATGGTTGATCTGTAAATCAGACCATGTAAATATTCCCAATATGTAGCCCTTAAAAATGACATCCAGCCAATAATAAATCCTGAGACAAGAAGTTAATTGCTTCCACAGTCTAGAAATGCAGAAACTGCCATTATTTCCTGAAGATTGCTTCTATACTTTGGATATTATACAGTGTCAAATAGACTATGATTTATGTCAGGCATGCTGTACGTTCACCTCAGTGCTCTCCTCCCGTGAAGCAAAGCCCTCACTCAGGAAAAGAAAGCAACCAAAAAGGATGTACACAGCTGCCTTCCTGCCCTTGACAGAGAGACAGAGATGTAACAATGCTCACCAAAAAAAAGTGATTTTCCTTATGGGGTAATGGAAAAAAAAATGGTCAAAACTATTTATCCAATTTTCCAACCACACTGTCTCCTTCACAAACCTCAAAGTCTCATTTACCCTTTTTCCATTTTTATGTGAGAAAAAATTCATGAGGCTCATGAGACTTTCATAATAAGTTAATTAAGATGAAAAATAAGACTGAAAAGCTTTGCAGACTTGGTTCAGAGTGTCTTTCTATCTCTCATTTATCTAATCACTTTTGTCCAAGGAGTTGAACTAAAATTTTCATGGGATCAGTAATTTCACTCTTTGGGTCAAAAGACACAGCAATTACTGTTTTATTGTTTCCCTGCCTCCACCACTATTTGCTCAGATCTCGGTACTCTGCAAAAACAAAAATGAAAACAAAATTCATTCAAAGTTCATTGAACCTGAAAGAGTGAAGTCTCACGTAACTTCAAAGTAGATTCATATTAGAGCAGGATAAAACTACAGCCCTTAAAGCTGGAGCAAAATACCAAACACACAGAAGTCTGAGGTTTTACAGAGTCAGATGAAGCATCTCAGCTTTCATACAAATCCCCAAACTCTGTGTTTCTGGGAGGGCAGGTTGGAAGGCTTCAGATCTAACAGAGACTCACTAGAGGCAGCGAAGGAATTGAGTTTTGATGCAAGGGAAGAAAAAATATCAGTGGCAAAAAAAACCAAAAAGACCTCCCCTCTCCAATCATTGTTTGTAAAATACTAAAAAAAAAATAAATCTAAACTGGAGATTAGAACCCAGGCAAAGGACAAAAACCCCAAAACTTCTATTCCACTGTAGAAACCCTATGCATACCTGATAAAGAGATGATGAAAACCATTCCTAAGAAAGTTCACCAGTATTTAAAACCATGTGAAGATTACTGTTCTGTGAAACTTGGTTATCAAATTTCTCCTTCCTGTTGTTCATACTCACACCTTTCTCCTGTCCCTCCCTGACTTCCTACAAAAATATATTTAGAGCATTCTGGTCTGTAAGACATTTAACTTTATCCTAACCAGACAGCCCATCTCAGAATAAATATAAAATAATCTAATAAGTAAATTACAGTAATAGTCATTTGGAAGTTGCAACATGCCAAGAGTCATTACACAGAAGGACTTGCTATTGTACAGTTTTCTCATTTTAGGAGACACAGGAAATATCTGACTCTGTGTGGTGTGGGCTGAGATATGAGAGACATCCACTGTCAGCAACTTTAATTATGTTTCAGGGTTAATTAAATTCATGAGGTACCAACGATCTGACTGCTCTTTCCTTTGGCATCTGTGAAAATCTGACTCCAGCTTCATGCTAATAAATCTTTAGCAAACTTTGCTAAAGTTTTATCAGTATAGAGTTAGATTCAAGATTTTCCAACAAATTTTTGATAGAATATTAAAACTTGGAGGCCTCAAACTCACTTCTGCTGTCATTTTAACCACTGGACATGATATGAGAGCCCTTGGGGATACGAGAAAAGCCCATTATCAGTTGTGTTTCACTCACTGTACATAGACTAAATACAGCTTGCATATCATGATAAATCAACAAATCTTAATCTCCTGGCCTTGACTGGGTGATCACTGCAGAACTGGATTAGCCAGGTTACATTTAGATAAAAATTTCTCACCCTGTACTCTTTTATTAGCTTTTTCTTTACTAAAATTTGACATGCCTATGTAGAAGACAGATAACGTGAGCATCCTTCATCAACCCCAATGCCAGGCTTGATTGAAACTACCCCAGAGGACTGTGTTTTTTACCAGTTAAAGGAGCATGTACCCTGAAAACAAAGCAAAAGAAAACCTAACCAGAAAACAAACAACCCTTTCCTGAAAAAACAATGACTTTGGATCACTCTATCCACATTTACTGTGTATTTGTTTTGAAAATATTCCAAAGGGGGCATGGTTACTTATGCCAACATTGCCAAATGCTTAATTGCATAAATGCTTCCATCTGGAGGAAGGAAAGATTTAGAGGCTGTTTAGCCAAAACAAATTATATTTTAATTCTGAGATATGAATGCATCTGCCTGGGAGATCTCAGCTGTAAAGTCCAAAGAGCTTTTCAAACGTGGTAGCTCCAACAGCTTCTGAAGCAGTCCGATAGGCCGACTGCAGGAACAATTACCAGAGACAGTGGGCCAAACCTTCCCCAGTTCATTTCCTCTGAAATGTGGCAGGATTCCTGGCACAAGAACTTCCACTGCCTTGCGTGGGGCTGTGATAGTCTCCAAAGAGTTCTGGGCCCACAAATAGAAAACATTTTCAGCTACACACCCAGCCATCAACATGTATTGCATTGTATTTTAAAGCATCTCTATTATTTTAGACAGTATCACACTCTACACAGCCAAAAATCATTTACTGTAACATTCTGATATGTATTATGTAGACAGAATGCATCTTAGTTTAGCTATTTCTAGCACCAAGTTTAGGCAAAATGCTAAGCATTTCTTTTGAAATATTTCAAAACAAGTATGAGAGTTCACAAAACTAAAAAAAAAATCTGTTGCAGAATGTTACAATATTTAGGCATCAGGCATATTGCAGCTAACTATATATTTTTGATGCAAAGCATGCTTAAACGAGAGAAAAATTGCCAACACTATTCATCTTGAAACAACGTCCTTTCAAAAATAGTAGAGAGTGAAGAAATATTGCACTTCCCTTTATACAGGTAGGGAAGCTAAGACATGAACATGTACACAACATAAAATATAATAATATCTTATTTTTTATATGATATACCAGTAGCCGATTCAAAAGCAGAATGCTTGTTTCCCAATAACCATTCCCTGTGCTACTTAGTGTAAAAAAGCCCACCAAAACCCACAACAAAATCCAAATTAACCAAGCCAGGAATAGGCATCTAGTTAGAGGTCAGACTAAATAATGTGAAGCTGGCATAAATCATTATCCTTGAAACAAGCAACACTACTTTGTCCAACAGATCCCACATTTGGATTAAGTGGCTTTTAGGGACAGTACTGACAGGATGACACCCAAGTTGACATTTCCAGCTAAGGGTCTGATGCAAGTTCAAGGAGTAAAGAGTCTGAGCCAGGGGAGAGGAAATGAGTTAATGAATGCAAATGCCATGGGAATACGGACTTCTAGAAAGGGTATATTTTAGTGAATCTGAGATGAACTCATATCATCACTCTCACATTAGGCTGGGTCATTGGAAAGGAGCCACAAAACCTTTAGATTTCAGACATTGTGTCTCTGCCACTCATTTTAATTTTGTTTACAACTTATGTTTTAGGGTTTTTTTGTTATTCTCCAGCTCATTCCATCTTTTGAAGTCTTTGTTACCATGGAAACAATTACAGAGTTGGTCTACTCATAGCCTAGTGATCCCTCAGAGCAGAAAAAATAATAAGGAGAGACTTTGGGGCAAAAATCACTTAGAATCTTAAAGCACTGTAAGACAGTCTCCTGTCTCCTTTTTAGCTCTCTAATTCACTGCTGATAAAATCAGCAAGGTTAGCTTACCCAATTTGAATAGGTGCTTTTGCCTGAAGGGAATTACAGGAATGCTGGCACAAACACAAAAAGCTGGGTGGTGCCACCTCAGTATTCAGAAATGAGCAGTAGCTGGGCACTGCAGAGCCTTCTGCTACCAAAGGACCTCCCTGGACTTACAGGCATGGTAGTATAAATGTTACACACTAGCAAAGTAAATTTGCTCTGGACTGTTCTTTGGGATTCAAAACAACAGGCAAGAAATGGCTCAGGTCCATGTTACAAATTTTTTAAATTTTCACAATAAGGCAACTACATACATGCTGCTCATAAAGGATGGTGTGCAGACCATGTGAGTTCCAAAACCGATGCAATGAACCTTTTTGAAGAAACACCAGCTGAAGGTGACTTCATCCTGAAACTACAGGATGAAGTCACCTTAGGGGTATTTTAACCATTCAACTAAACAGAAGTTTGTACTTCAGAACACAGCATTGTTTATTTTTTCTTTTTAGTATCATTGTCACTTAGCCATAAGTCAAATGGCACTTTAGCCATAGAGCATAGCTACTCTGAAAAGTACCCTGAAAAGGGTCAAGGAGTACACTGAAAAATTAGTCCCTGATCATCTGCAGCACTTATTGTTAGCTCTCTTACCCCCTTTGTTCCAAACTGCTCCTGCCACCTCCCCACAAAACTAATACATTATAGAAAGAACTAGATTTAAATTCTGTATATGCTATGCAGTCAGTTCACATGATTTTGAGGTCAGGCATTTATGTCTCCCCTCCCTCCAGTGAAGTAGGTACAGCCCTGCCTTTTCTATCCCAGGGGCCATCAGAACACCTATGTACACACTCCTTAGCTCTTCCCCAGGGCACACGGCTGCTCACATCCCAAAGAACAGCAACGACTGAAAAGCCTGACACAGACACAAATTCCAACCAAGCTCCTAAATGAGCCTGGGGTGCACCCTAGGGAGCCACAGACTTAAAGAGAAGGTTGTAAAGGAGAAAGGTTGGAAAGAGAAGGTTGTTTTGCAAGAGAAGCTGGTTGCACAGCAGCAGCAAGATCCTGCTGCAGCTGTGGAGAACTAAAGGATAAGTTCACTGGGTGAAACCCTGCGACAATATTGCAGTGCATCTACTTTATAACTGGCTGCTAAAATTGGTTTACTTCAACAGGAAGATATTACTAGATGTGAAATGACTATAAGAGCTGATTGTCTTCATATGAAAAGGAAAGAAATCATTTATTCACTGTCAGTTGATTATTTCAGAGTTTTTTAGATGTGTGGCAAGTACTTGTTTATTTGTAATATGTGGAATGATGCTTAAGACAAATGTATCAAATTCTGTTGTCTCTCCATCCTAGTATTTTTCTCCACTATAATTTCTCATGGCTCAGCATTAAAACAATTTTTTTTCAAAGATGACTTTCTGCACAAGAACACTTTCTAACTTCATTTCAGACCTGTCTGTTCAAAGGCAATGGATTTTTAGGTGTATTTATTATCTTCCACTATATATGCCACTTTTCTTGCATTTTACTAACTTCTAGTCAGGAGGAAATCCCCTGAGCTTTCCTGCAATACTCTAATATACTGAATCTTATAAAAAAGTGATACTTTTTTACTCCCAGAAAAAGAATTGACTCATTAAATCCACCTTGACTTCACTGTGAGTTTGGACTGAATAAGAAATATAGATAGGAGTGCTGGTAAAACCTGGAAACACTACAGAAGTAAATCTCTCTGTGACTTTGAGATGTAAGTGAAGGTCTTCATCAGAAGGGATTAACTTTTGGTTTGGTGTTTTTATATTTGGTGTTTGACAGCCCAAATATGGGAATGATGCCTTGGACAGCAGGCAGAAGCAATTCCAGCATGCATCTCAAAAATGCAAACATGCACTGAAGGAGATGAGTACACTTCACATAATTACTTTTTTTGCACTGAAGGGAAAAGCAACTGTGGAAAAAAGTTCAAGGAATCAGGTCAGGATACAACCTGAACTATTCACTGTCATGGTGTCCTGCAGAGGCTTCATCAGAGCCAATGGTGGATTTGCTGCTACACATTAAAAACCATATATGCTTTCCTCATTGGAAAGACACAGAAACAAACAGTTGCTTTGGAAATATTTCTAACAGAAACATATTCGTCTTTCTAAGGGTGGGATATCAGTGTCAGAATTTTAAAGACTGTATATCTCATAAAGATCTAGAAAGTTCCACCAGTACCAACAAAGTCTGTTCTGGTGAGGGGAGGTGAGGGGAGCGTCTTTCAGTGTCAATTTCATACTTACCAAAAGGACTTTATGTGATTATTTTGCATATAAAATTAGATGATCCTGATTTTATTTCACACTGAATGAAAATGTAACAATTACAAAAAGTCAAATTTGCACATTTACATATTCCATGTAATCAGGAAGAAATAGAGGCATATACAGAAGCAGTGAGAAGTATCACAGACTCTCTATGACTTGTATAATTCCTGTGTGACATTTCAGTACACTTTCTCTGAACTAAATTAAAAGTCATGAGACCATTTCAATGAACTTCTTCCATGGGAAACATTTCTGCATGGAAATGTATATGTTGCTGGAGAAATGATCCTTATCTGAATAAGTAACACTTTGGATATGAGATAAGAACTCTAACAGCATCTGTCCTGTCCCCATAGACTACAGCAGGTGCCTGGATGCCCATGCTAGCTTAGGCACCTTTCTTTTAGTGGCTAATATTGAGGTGAATCTCCCTTAAGAGGCTGAAAGGATAAAAAAAAAAAAAAAAAAAAAAAAAAGAAATTAAGGTTCAATTTAAAAGCTCAAAACTGGAAGGCAATGAGACTCTGAAAACTTGAGTGGTTTTAGATGCTGAAAAAAACCGCAAAAACTGAAAACCTTCCTGAAAAGTAAACTGATTTGGAAACTGTTATTGTATGCAGAAGCCTCACTCCTTCTTACTGAATTAGGTTTTCTGGACATAGATACTGGCAGTAGCAAGTTTGAAATCTAAGAATGAGAGGAAACATGGAAAATATGTCTGGGAGAGTCCTTGAGAGGACGTCTAATTCATCTCTTGCTTTAGAAAAGAATCCTATCTTGTCTTACACCCAGGCTGTGCTTTGTCTGCTTTTAACACTGTCAGCATTGAAATTCCCATATCCTCCCTACGGAAGCTATCCCTGCATTTCACTGACTATCTTAAATGCTAGGAAGATTCCATACTGTCAAATCTGAATCCTGCTTTCTGAAATTTACTTCTCATCTCTTTGATCATCTGAATACTGTATTCTCTTCTGTTTTGCAACACCCTTGTATGTGTTTAGGGAGTGCTGTCACATGTTTCTTTAATCATTCTCTCTTTGGAAGAAGCAATCCTAGCTCTGTCAAGCAGTTCTTGATTGCCAAGACCAGAAAACAGCACTGTCCCCTTGGAGCTCTCCAGAGCATGTTGCAGTGTGCTACAAATTCATGTTCTTCCAATTAACGAAATTTCATCTAAAACAAATTGCTACTCAAATAACCTATTAAGATTATTTTGTGTTATCAGCTCTGAAGTATTCACTACTGATTAAAGTGACCTTTTCCATGAAGAGGAATGGAAATGCAGAGTGCTTCAAAGTCAATGAAACAATAATAGGTCTCATTCAACTCTTATTTTGTCTGGCTTGAAATTCCAGTAGCTTAGAAATACTAAGAAAGAAAACAGCTCAACATGATCATATGGAGACATAGAAAATAATTAAATAAATATTCTAAATAAAGTTAGTAGCAATGAGATACTGATTTTCCTTAAGTAAGTCAGCAATAAGAGAAAATAGATCTGATTTCCTTGAGATCCTTAATAAGCTGTCCAAGTTAAATTTGTTTATCATGTTATGAATCACTGCATTTCAAAATTGAATTAAAGCAATTACAGCTAATTAATGTGCTTAACAGCCTTATTTGACAGAAAAAGAATGAATACATACATCCAGCAACAACAAAAAAAATCACTGGAGTAAATAAAATTGCATCATCAACCACTGCACTTTCTCCTAGTCTAGATCATGTTTCGATTTTTTATCTGGAAGATGAATATTTTCCTCTTTCATTTCCCATAAGATATATTGTGCATTCAGAAATTCTCCTGTTTCACATTCTATCTACTCAGGGATCAAGTTCTAAGCCTTGGTTTAGAAAGTTGTCTTCCTCCTCCAAATTGACACCATCTCTTTAAATATCTAAATTAAACTAACATGTTCTCAAAAGAAAGTTTCTTACTCTACAGATCAGCGCCTATATAAAAAAAAAAAACTTTTTAAGAAGTGTCCATGTCAATATTCTCTCTAGCAGCTGGAGATTCCTCCAGGCCCTTTTTTCTACAATTGCAATCTTTTAGATGCACCTTTTTGAGGTACCGTAGAGGTCCACACCAAGAAATTTGTTACTTGAATGTAGGATCAGCACCCCAGCCACTGGGGAAAAAAAATAAAAATAAGTAAAAATATTTTTCAGATTAAAAAACTTTAATCAAACTTTTAATTACCTTTGCAACACCTTGGATTTTTATGAACTAACATTTCCTTATATTGAGTTTGGCCAGAGACATGAATGCCTGACACAGAACAACATATAAGTTGTTCGGAGGGGACCTCTGCTGCTATTTAACAAACTAGTGGAGTATGACCAATAGAAAATATAGGGGTCATCTTTACTTTTCTTTGGCATGATGGGATTATCAGAAGTTGGAGAATGGAATTCTTGGAACGTAGGATATATGTCAGAGTGGTGTTCCTTTGCCTGACGTTTGAAGTCTCACAAGTGATTAGACCAGACAATAAAAATGTGCTGTAAGGAGAATTACACAGACATCTCCAACATGTCCATTTGGGAAAAAAATTTATAGATATGGAAAGGAGCATTAATTACTCAGTTTTATTAAGGGCTTTTCAAGAAAACATACATGTTTGCTAACAGGGCACTGTTGAATATTCTGCTGCTCAGAAAGTATTCCTCACTCATGCCACAGAACCTTAATCTGAGTGCTGGGTAAGAACAAAGTACACAATACACCAAATTAATGGAGAGTATGAAATTATCCCCAGGTTTTAATATAGGCCAGAACAAGACAAAACTACTCTCTTGAAACTAGTTCTGGAACATTGTTCAGGAAGGCAATGTCAGGCAGTGCGTGGCATTGGCTGAAGAAGGACCTAGTTCTAAGAGCATAAGAAAAGGAGCTCAAAAGAAACCCAAAAGCAGAGGAGTAGCTAACATATGAACATAGAAATACATCTTAAAACCTGAGGCAATTTCTGAGGCTGTATTCCCAGCCTGGACAGACAAAGCAGGAATGAACCACAGTTTATAACTTCCAAACCACAGTTTATAACAACAAGATTTAAACAGATAGATCAATATGCTCTGGAGTTGGGCATAGTGCCCTGCATTTGCTGGCCAAGGGGCAAAACACAAACTTGCACCAACAGAGTTCCTCCCCTTGTCCTATCTCACCAACATCTGGTATGATGGTGGAGATATTTTATATATAAGTGATCAAAAAATTCCTCAGGAGCCAGTTTTGACTGCAGACAAATAAAACAGTGTCAGAGTATTTTAATTCTTTTCAAAAAATAACTGGTTAATCAATACAGACTGAAAACTTGGACTGAAAACAAAAATTAGCGTTTGTCAAGACCTAAATAACTAAAGTAAAACATTTAATTTTTTAAATTTTAAATTTTTAAAATTAAATTTCCCAGATAGTAGTAAAAAGCATGGGAAAGCTGATTTTCCAGTAAGTAAAAAGCTATGGAAGGAATTTAACGAAAAAGAGGACCTAAAATGAACATTACCCATCAGAGCAACTAATGATTTGGAGACTAACACTCTTAGTAAGGGAAGCCAGAGCACTCCAGCTGTATGCAAAGAGAACAGATTGTTGCAAGGCAAATTAGTGCCACAAAAAGTTGAGTTGCTAGTACTGGAAAATGATGAGTCACTAATGATTTTCAGGTAAAAATAAAAAGTACAAGTGAGTCCTAAGAGAAGAAGAAACCCAAAACATAAAGGGCTCATTTAATGAGGTATAAAACTAAAAAAAAAGGAGGTGAATAAGTCTTAAATCACAGTGAATGTGTGACTATGTGTATGTTAATGCTTTAGAAAAGTGGGAGACAACACATCAGAAGCCTAGTAGAAGATAATTACAGCATCTGAGTATGAAAAGTCTCATTGTATTATATGAGCATAAAGAAAAGAAGAAACATCAAGAGTCATAGATGTGAAAATCTATTTGCTAGCCTTGGCCACGTCACATGATGACTGCTCCAGTCTCCAATTAATCACTAGATTTTAAACTCAGTCACTATAGCTGTCTGTAAATAATAGTCCTTCAAACTCCATTAATTATCTACTTGAGACAGCAGTAAAAATTCAGGCTGAACAGAAGCTAGTGTATAATATGAAAAATGCCCCAAACCCCACATTAGAAAAATATCTAAAAATTTGTTATTTTCATCTGCTGGAAAGGAGAATAACATTCAGTTTAAGTGTTCTAAAACCAAAATTAGAAAATTAGTTTTCAGTTTTTAATCAAAAACATATACTATTTCAGAATGAAGGGACAATCCACAGAAACTTCAGCTAAAGGGGCTATTTTCAGTAAAAACAATTGTCATACAAAAAATCTTACTCACATGCAACGTTTGCCTTTAGAAATATTTAAACATGATTTTGAAAAGGATAAGTAAGGGAGAATAAAATACTATTGCCCTGTTGAGGAGTCTAAAAATTTTTTACTAGTATTTTTTTAACCCCTTTTGATAAGTTAAGCAGCTTGAGCGCATGGGATTCTTCATGGTTACACAAGCAAGAAATCATTCTCTAATCCTTATCTATTTAATAATTTCCAAATTTTTTCAGTAATCTTTCAATTGTAGAGGCACAAGGCCCAGCTTCATTGCAATCAGTAGCAAGCTCCCTGTTTAATGTCAAAATTCACATGCACTGCAGGAAAGTATAAGGACTGAAATTAATCAATCTCCAGGGTGAAAATATTTAATCTCAATTAACAAAACTCCCATTTATCCAAGTACATAATAGCATTTATCTTGACCAATGTATAAATTTTATTACTGCTTGATGGTTTTTAGGATTTCTTTGCTTGACAGTGCCTAGAATTAGCCTGCAATAGTAACAGTTTATTTAATGTTCAAGCCTCTCAAATGGTCCTTTTTGGTGATTTAAGAACAAACAAAACAACAAAAGAAACAAAACCAAAAACCCAAACAAGCAAACAAACAAACCAAAGGAAAAACAAAGGGTGAGAAATTAAAAAAAACCCCTCTAAAACAACCCTTGGCTTCTTACACTGATGAAAAAAGAACCAGCATTGAAAGAACAGTCTGCAAATCTGGTCAAAGGCTGGGAAATGAGCTCCTTTCCAAAAGAGAGTACCATCAGTCTGCTGGTGGCACGGAGAGAAGCACAAGAGAGACTAAAAAGCAGAAGAGTTGCAGTTTCAATACTATGAGTACAGAAAGGTAGCTCCATGGGAATAAATCCCTACCCCAGACATAACTCAAAAAATGGGTTGAAGAAAGTGAGTGTGAAGTCTGATAAGTGGAAAAGCAGCAAAAAGTTGATAAAAGAAAGAAACATTCTCCCCTGTGGCAAATCTGTTTTCCCTTGTCTGGCTTTACTTTATTCTCCTGTATTGAAGGGGGCATGCATGGCTCACATTTTTTTAGCATTCATCTGAACAAATGTAACTAGTAAAGCTGCAGAGAAATTGAAAGGGAAATGCCTTACTTTCTTTTCACATTCTGCAGAAAATATTAGACTATGTGTTTGGCAGACTGAAACTCCAGGGTTAGAAGGAAAAGGGTATTTCCCTCCTGAAATGTCAGGAGATTCTCCAAAGGCCTGCAAGACCAGAAAATATTCAGATTGCATTAAAGTAGAGTAGGGAGCTGGGCTCCCAGCTGTCATTTGAATTTGAAATCTCCCATGTGATCATAGGGCTCTATTCAAATTTGCATATACATATTTACTTCACAAAGTCCAGAGACGCTCAGACTAACTCCCAAAGCAGCTCTGCAGCACACAAATTCATGAGTGCACTCCACAATAGAATGGATTTCTTGTCATGATCTGCAGAAGCAGATCCAGGCACCACTAAACGATTAGTGCATAAAAAAAGACAGAGAATACATTTACAGAACATTGAAGAAAAACATGTCTACTGAGAAGCAAGCTGGGATTCAGCACCTGAAAAGTTATTCTCAGGTGAAAATACACAATCTTGGGAGTTCCAGAACTTCCAAACAAATGCAATTTGTTCAAACATGCAGATTTCCCTCTAGTGCATTAATAATAGTCTCTTTCAAAAATTTCCGTGGTGACAACTGAGCTTTGACCACACAATTAAAATTGGGACAGTACATTTCTATAGATTCTTAAAAAGAGGGAAAGAAATAGCCATTCCACACAAACCCCTATAGAGCAGTGTCCACTATTAAAGAGTTTGCATTCACATCACCCCATCCTTTCACCTGGATGTGGAAGGTTATTCAGGTGACCTTGACCACTATGCCCTGCAGGCGCCCTGCATGACAGCATCTCCAGTTCCAGTCAAATGCATCTTGGCCCAGAGGGTGCCACACAGTTATTTCTACTCTGCAGCCCTCAGATAAATCTTGTTGACTTGTTACCAAACAGGAGGTTTGAGAGCAGACTGCCCTCTGATTCAAGCTATGCACAAGGAGGTGCTCATCCCCTCAAGTGCTCAACTTGGCCATCCCATATTCCCAATGCCCTGGCAGTCAGTGCTTATCAGACCAGATAGGAGATGGCCATTCCTGCAAGTCAGGCAGCCAAGACCTATGAGCAGCAAACAGAGATGCATAGAGCCTGAACCTAAGAGCGCTCCTGGTCCTCAGGGCACAACTGGACCATGTTAACTAATGAATACTATTGATAGAATCTATGAACTTACGGATGATTTGTGTTATTTGTTTGTGCTAATTTAAGTTTTAATTTCTCTTGTCATTATAGAAGAAATGCTGACTTGTTTTTTAACATATGCCTTTATTAAAGGTATCCTGGTGAGTCTTTTTTTTCCTTAGTAGTGCAATATATTGAAGTATATGGGACTTGCAAAGAAAGTTGTTCACATAAAGAGTAAGACCTTATTTTCCCTCAGGAACTTGCTAAAGATCAGTATTTCATCTACCATAACTATGAAAACAGCAGACTGCAGAAAGCAGCAGAGAACAACACGAAGTGATGGTGATGAGGAGCGAGAGAGCTCTCCCTATTGCCTTGAAACCCCAGAGAGAGAAAGGGAAGCAGAGCTATTCTGAGAATGAGCAGAGCAGAGGAGTCAGCTCTCCAAGGCACAAGAGATGCAGAATGCAGAGGTCTCTGAGCTTGAACACCACTGAATGTGAATATTGTGCTCACATTAGGCTCTGATGTTCCATAAAGGCTTTGTATACAAGATCTTGCTGAGACCTTCTGGACTGAGCAGACAGTCTGTGCTGTGAAGAGCTCTTACAGCCAGAGATATGTTCTCTGCCCCTGCAGCACAGAACATTCATGAGATCATGTTTAAAATTTAGCTGCTTCATTTTTACTTCTTTAAGCTGAAGGTGATGTACTTGAAATGTACCTGGGCACAGTTTCTGGACATTTCATCAAAACAAGTGAAAATAAAGATGTATGAAGAACATATTCTCTGCTCTGCAATGTCAGTGCTAACAGAAGAGATATGTGAAGTAGTCTGGGTCAGGCTGTTTCTGGAATCAAACCTTATTTCTGCTCAACACACTAAATTCCTTTCATAGCATAAACGTTCCTACAGAAAAGAACTGGGTTTGGTTTTATTGAAAATGAGTGTGTACCAAAGTGTATATATAGGTGTTTCCTGTGAATAACCCACAGAACCATAATGCAGCAATAAGTCCAGGCTGAACTTGACATCAAGAGCCATTTCTGGAAAAAGTTTTCTCTTAATTTATATCTCCATGTTGTTTCTCCCTTTTTAAGAGAACTTTCGTGAGCACTTGAGTCTTGAGAGAAGCTGTCACTGGTAAGAAAATTGTTTTATTTGTGCACGACAAGTCTTAATTTGCACAAATCATCTTTTTATCTCTCTGTCCACCCTGTCATTTCATTGAATATTTCATTTATAAGTAAACAGAAGGTAAATACTTAAAAAATGAGAACACAACAACATAACAAGCAATTTGACGCAAATCCATCAGAAATATTTTCACAGAGGATGTTGCATAGACTTCCAAAATAAGAAATGAAGAGCTGGCAGCCAGGATTAAGCAATTTATTCTCTTTTCATTCCATCTTCAAGTCCTCCTAGAGCAAGACCCAAGGTGGAACCCAAGCTGATGGCCTAAAGGGGAAAAAATTACTATATCACATTTATGACCTTTCTTTATTACCAGGTAGTTTGTTCAATATTAACTCTTTCCCATCTAAAGCCACTGGAAACATCACACCCTCTGGGCCTGAATGAGCTATTTGAATCCTTTTTTCTGTAATATTGAGAGACTGGGGGAGTGGTTGGAAGAAGAAGGATTTGCCACACTAAGGTTTGTATGTAAAACATAAAAAGAAAAAAAAAAACCCCAAATGATACATTTTTCAACTGTTATGAATCTATCTCCAAGAGACCGAGGATGAGGGGAGGATACAGATTTCATTAGTGCAGTCTTGGATTCTTCATCACACTCCATTAAAAATTAAGACAAGGAAATAGCAGCTTCATAACAAAATCATGAGGCTATGGATATCCATTTTTAAGGCCAGAAGGCACTCTTACTTTAATATTATATAGTCATGACCATTAAAGGATCAATTCGTTGAAAATAAGGCAGAAATAGTCAATGCCTAATTCCAGCAATGCCAACCACCTAACTTTCAAAGCAAAACTTTCGAAAGTGTCTGTCTTTGCAAGGGGTTTGAAGCGAGTTTTAGGGAGGGGGTAGGGAGAGGGAGAACAGGAAAGGAGCAGCCTAATGTTCCTAACCTTTCTGTGAGTATGCAGCAGAAAGGGCTGTCGGGTGAGTCACCGTGTGGGTGCTGGCGGAGCGCTGCTGAGGGGAAGAACAGCGGGGGCGGAGGGAGATTACGTGAACTCATTGATGGCTGCTTACATAAAGAGGAATTACTACACAGCAAGCTCGCTCTCTGTGCTACTACAGCCTTTCTGGGAAGTCACACAAAGCCCAGCTTTTCTGCTCCTTAGGTTGGTCTGCAATTGTGGTACGCTGGGCAGACGTCAAACAGAGGTTTATGTGAGTCATAAAATAAACTATTGCATCTTGTACCCCTTTTTCTCAGTCTCCTATATCCTGTAACATGTCCCTCACTAGAAATGTTATAGCAAAATGTAGCCATTTTCCATATTACAGCTGCCTTTCTAGTGACAATTTTGAAATGCACTACCTTCCAGAGATAAAAAGCCTTGTTCCCTCTTCTTTTAAAGCTCTGGTACATTTTAGAAGTATTTTCATTTGTTGCAAACCTCTGTTCTCCATTAAGGTTTCTATAATTCTTTTTTATCCCTGCAGACTAAAAAATTCAGGACTCTTTTTTGGACAAAGTTTCAGTAAAATAACATATGCTGATTTGCTTGTTCCTTTCATCATCCTTCCTCTTCAATCCCAGACAACTGTTTGGCAATTTGATTTGAATTCAGAAGTCACTTTTTTTTTGGGTAAAGGTTAGCAAAAATTGGAATTACAGTACTTTCCTATGAGACTGAAAAGATGTTCCTCAGCGTCTGTTACAAAAAGCATGCCATTAACTCCCAAGACACAGGATGATTAGAACATTTCTTATTTTATGGACACAAAACACATTCTTATAATGTTCAGAGTTAAGCAGGAAGTGCAGGATTTACCTCTTTATACTCCAAGCTCAAAGTAAAATATAGACCTAAATATATTAACGTAATTTCTGAACCCATGAAAGTCTCTTCATTCTTGCTGCACTTTCTTGGTGAAATTAGTCATTGTGATCAGCAGAAGCAAACCACATAGTTAATAGGAAATTAAATATGCCACAAACTGTAGATATTCAGACAAAAGAGATTCATATCTTTTAAACAAAGTAGTACCTGTGGAAGCCACAGTTAGTTTTATAAATAGTGCTGTCTAGTTCTGCTCTTCTAGTTCTGACTGCTCAGCTACTTCCTTGGAGCTTGCAGTTTCCTGTGACAGAGGAAGGTCCTGAGCACTATGCTAAAGGCTGGCCAGGACAGTCAGGTCAAATGAAATGGCAGCTCCTTTCTTTGTGCAGGCGCAACTTAAGTAAAACTGAAGCAGATCCTGCAGACAGATACCAAAAATTTTCTGGGTGAAAACCTCGATGAAAATCATTAGAAATTTTGAGTTCTAGGAAAATTCTTGTTGAAGATCCAGCAAATATTGAAACAAAGTTTCTAGAAAATTAGAACAGCATGTGCGTCAAGTCAATGAAAGACACAGGATAAATATAATTTCAAAGTCTGTGGGATATGAAGAGCTGTTCTTCATGCCAAAATCTCCAAGCTGCTCTGAATCTGCCACTTAAAGTCCCTGTTCAATTCTCCCCAAACTCCACCCACAAAGCCTTAAAATCCTCCATTTTTTTTCCTACTCCTTTCCATCTTTATAGAAGCACCTTGAAACCCTTCTCAAGACAGTTTTTAGGAGTTGTACCAGGACATGCAGACAAATGACTCACATCTACAATGAAAGAACACAGTACAAACTTGGGGAGGAAAAGCCTATGCTTCATATTAACAAGTTCTCCCATGCACATATCTCTAAAAGGCAAGGAGGGCTGGGTCCTGGATTATATAATTAGCATTGATCAATAATTTGAGTTAACAGATGCTTTTTTCCCAATTAACTTGTGTCACCTCAATATAAATAGGTGGGCTTCATATCTTCCTTATGTCACTATGTTTATAACTCTTTGAATGCCAGAAAGTAAGCCAGACGATTTTATTTCCATAACTGTTTTCAAATCCATCTACTGGCTCAAAATCTTTGTTATATATGTTTTATGTATGAACAAATTTAAACACTCAGAGTTTAAATGATCTGGCTCAAAATCACATAGAAAGTTGATGGCAGAGACAGATTTTCTGATCCTTAGCTGACCAGATTTTTCCTCTTCTGAAAATAACACATTAATAATACAATGATTATATTGATTAGCTAGTGCAATCAAAATGTAAATGTCTGCTGTTCCAGATGGCTGCCTCACTAATCTGGTCAAACATGTCTCAAGAGAAAAAAATGTTTGCCAGTGCTCTCAATTCCATTACTTTTGTAACAGAAGTATAAAAATAAAAGCTTTTTTTCCCCTAGAACACACGTCATAGAAGACTAAGTTAGCAAGACTTTGCATCTTCACTGAGTAGTGTGGAAATAGGGGTCTGTGAAGCTGGATGTTTGCTGGTAACTTCTAAGGGAAAGTAAGTAATAAAACCTGCCATGTACCTGTTGCACTGAGACTTGAATTGCCACTAGAAAAATGTTAAAGGGTCTGGAAAATAAGGAAAAAAATTTACCCAAGAATTATTAAATACAGCCCTCAGGAAAGAAAAGGCTTGTTTATAATGTGTCTGAAAAAGGAAAGAAAAACTGAAACTGTTGAAAATAACCCAAACTTACAAAGGGTCTGATCCAATAAAAACTCTACGCATAGAAGTTGGTGTCCATGATACCTTACTGCATAAAGTTTGTCTTCATGTCTATGAAGAAGACCTGATTTTCAGGCTGGACAAATTTAAGCTGCAGTAGACTGCTTTGCAGTCTAGACTGGACTGTGGGAGGGAACTGTCAATTCTTTATTGTATTTCATCCTGATGAGGGAGGAGGACTGGAAATGGAGTTGGCAGAAGAGAAAGCCCAGTACCATCTGTGAGCAGCCTGTGTAACACCAGTTAGTGATATAACTAGAAACAGGATAGGACAGGGATGAGTTTCGGAGCCCATAGAAGAATTTAATAGAATCTGCCTCATTATTGACTTATTCAGATGGGATCCAGTTCTGGAGTTACATATGCTGCCCCCAGGATTTCTCCAAATATTTATTCCTCAGGACATCTTCCTCCTTTCTACCTCTGGGCTTTTGGAACCTTCCTCCAATGTGCTTAGTCTGAGGAGGACAAGGGCTATTTTATACTCTACTCCAAAGCAGACAACACCTTTCCCTTCCAGTGTGGCAGTAGCAGCTTGGGCTGGGTCATTCTTTGGAAGCAGAAGACTTATCAAAGGTAGCCCTGGTGTGTTTACCTGGTCACTAAAACACAAGGTTGCAAACACGTCCTTAGGAGATAGGGATGAAATGAGCTGGTTTGATGAGGGTCTGGGCACTATACAGGTTAGAGAATAACATGGCAACCTGCCCAGGTCACTGTGCAAGAAGGGAGCAGTAGATTTAGCTGGTCCATGGAGGTGCTGACTATCCTGCCAGTGAGGTTTCTCAATTGCTACAACTAAAAAAAAAAAACAAAAAAAAAACACTCTAAAGGGCTGTTCACTCCAAAAAATCAAGTCAGCTCCCTGACATTCTGGTCAAACTACCCCTTTGGGCAGGCTGCCCCTCCTAGTTTGTCTGAGCTCTATGAGAAAAGACCTGTATAACTTTAATCACATTTTTCGCCTACATTGCAAATTGAGTTTTTTAAAAAAACAAAATACAACCAAACCCAACCCCCCAAAAATTTGGGTCTCATGTACATGACAGTACATAGAGAAATGGAAGATAGAAAAAACATTCTGGGATTGAGAAGAAAAAGATATATAACATGAACAGATGAAAGTCAAAAGGAAGGATCATTCCATTAGAAAGCACCAAAATGTCATCAAATACCAAAGAAGTTATTTGATAAGAAAAAAAACATTATTTGCAAAATACAAGGCATTTTTAAATAAGCTGAACATATTTTAACATCTTTAACAATATTTACCAATTTAACTTGCTTAGATGACTTAAGGAAAGATAAGTTTAAATCACAGCTTAACGAGGCCACACCATCAAACATAGTGCATAGGCTGACAGACTGCTACATTTTTCTAGTCATTATTGAATTAAGGAATATTTAATTTTAGCTACAGGATAGAAAAGCTCTCTCATGTATTTGTTACTCCAACAAAGAGTTTAAAGATTTCACCTGAACATTTAAAGTTGTTCCCATCATCTCTTATAGGGTTTTTTGTTGTTGTTTTTTATTTTTTGTAAAATATTATATAATTTAGCTGTGTGCTTTCATTTTTCAGTGTCCCCAGTTTGAAGAAACAGCACATGGTAAAAGTATAGACTAAGGGCATTCAGATAATTTCTCTCACAGCA
This sequence comes from Melospiza georgiana, assembly GCF_028018845.1. Classification (NCBI taxonomy): domain Eukaryota; kingdom Metazoa; phylum Chordata; class Aves; order Passeriformes; family Passerellidae; genus Melospiza; species Melospiza georgiana. The sequence goes on from NC_080430.1 coordinate 48,941,677, forward strand.
AACAAATACAATTCATTCTATTGGATGCTACTGTCAAAATTGAACCATGTAATTTAATTATTTAACCTCTCTTTCCAAGACCAGGAAAGGAGAATTACAGCTTAGTAAACAAATGATTCCTAAAACAAAAAATAAAGAAAGAGAACAATCTGTTATCAATCACAGGATGACTATGAGCCAGCAATTAGATTTACTTTGGAAAGTGATAGATATGTTCCTTTACGTAACTTGAAATGTATTTTCAGCTGAAAAAGAGAAAAATTATTCAACATCCTGAGATATTTGGCATACCAAGTGTATTCTGGGACATTAATATTCAAGAAAAAAAACAAAAGGGAATTTACACCGGAGCAGTGGCAGAGAAGGGCAATCAGATATTCATAAAAATGACAAGTCTGTACTGCTAGAGGAGACTGCAAATGCTCAATTTCATCATGTGGGAACACAATGAAATATCACTGTTAGCTCTATACATCCTTGAAGTTATTAGATAAAAGATAATAGATAGATTTACCATACATGTGCATAAATAGGTAATAAATTGCATTTATGGAGACTAATTATCAGTGACCAACTTTCTGATTAGTGGCTTACATCAAGAAGATTCTGCTCTACTTTAGGCCTGAGGCTGGATTTAACTCAATGGTTTGGAAAGGATAAGCAAAAAGTGCTCATTTAATCTGCAAATTCAGCAAGTTAGAGGGGTGGCAAACGTAGTGAATAAGAGGAAGAAAATTCAAAGCTATCTTGAAAATGGAAGAATTGGTCTGGGCTAAGCAGATTGTAATTCAGTAAGGGAAATAAAAAACTCTGCACATAGGTAGGGATAATCGTCTGCTTAAGGACCATAGAGGGACTGACTGTCATTGATATTGCAGTAGGGAACTAAAATATCATTGTCAATCACTAGCTAAATGTAAGACTAAAATTTGTTTAAAAACTCCATATGGGAATGTAGCAGGAGTATTGTCTGTGAAATGAAGCAGTCCTTTATCAGTAGGGCCTCAGCTGGCATACAGCTAATATAATTTAGGAAGGATACAGTTCAATTAAAGGGAAGCTGAAAGACATTGAAGTGAATTTTTAGACACCTGGAAAAAATATCCTATAAGAAGCAGCAGAAGAATTCAGGTTATTTAGTTTAGAGAAGAGAAAATTAAGGAGAGATATGATAATAGTCCTTAATATTTGAAATGCAGCTCTACTCAGAAAAAGGAAAAGTATTTTCCCACATTCATAAAAGATGGAAAAAGAAGTAAAGAACTTCAGAAAAAAAAAAAAAAAAGAAGCATATTTAGCATTAATATTGAGAAAAAAAAATCTACCAATTGGATAAGGGTGCATCATAACAAAAGGATTTTATGATTCCTGATATTCTGTTCCTGGGCTGAGAATTTGAGAATTATTGGTCAAGACTGATGTAGATAATATTACCACATTCCAGTCCTTCCCTGCTGCACTCACCCTGTCATCTCAGCAGACTCTGCACCCTACAGCACTGACCCATCACTGACCAAAGTCAGCCATTATGGAGTAATGTGAAGTGAAATTCGTGCCTGGGTTGGGAAACAGTTGTATTAATTGTATTAATTCTACAAACTGATGAGCAGCAAAGAAAGATTTCCTCTGGATTCTTGAACACCATCCTTGTTATATATATTTTGCTTTTCCCTCATCTTCTGATGTCTGGGCCTCTGCCAGAGCACAGGATGGAACAGCCCTTCTTGAGAGCTCAGAGCCCAGGAGAACTGCTCCCCTGGGCTTTCTTCAGTGCTTGCTACTGCCTCCATTTCTGTGCCTCTGACTCCCCAGGTGACAATCCTGCCACAGACAGCAGTGCCAGCATGTGAGCTTAACTCCCTGGCACCATCAGGAACTCCTCTGGAAGCGCTGACAGGGTGCTATGCAACAACATGGGAAACCCTTTGCCCAAAGAGCGTGGCTGGCTGGTACTCCAAAAGGCTCTCTGAAGTGGCAGTGCCTGAGTGTGCTGACAGCTGTAATTAGCATTCTTTTTAAAATCTTCACTAGGGCTTTAGGGAAAAACTCTAATTCCTTCAGCAATAGGTGTTTTGGTGTTGCTCCAGTTCTCACTGCGATGGCTGGTCTAGAGGATCAGTGTCTTTTGATGTTTTTCTCTAGCAAAACAGCCCTGACATCAGACAGGAGAATCCTCTCCTACAGAGATAAACCTTGCTATTAGAAGAGGTTTGAACAATCATTTTGCTTTTCCTGCTAGAAAATCCCTTTCAATCTATCTCATTTGCACGTAAACCTTCACGAAAACACCCATGTGGTGGCATGCCTCACAGTCATCCAAACCATATTGATCTTCCTTAATCTTCTACACATCCCTTTCCTGATGTGATGGTGCCAGCCACCATGGATCCAAAGGCAGTTAACAGCAAGGATCACACACAGCAAATTAGAAGCATTTTCTGGGTTCTTGCAATGAATATTCCGTTTCTTCAGCATCTTTGGTTTTCACATGGAGCAACAAATCTCCAGCTGGGAAAAACAGCGCTAGTGTGCTGTCCTCAGAGGAATAGTAAAGATTTATATCAACTGAGGACCAAGCAGAACTAATAGAAGAAGAAATAGAGACAAATTATTGTAAGTTTGCACACTGAACTCTAAATATAGACAGTTTAACACTGGCCAGTTACAATGGCAGCAGAGACTTCTTTCTCTACCCATCCAACTGTTGTCCAGTCTGGAAGGGGCCCTTTCCTGTAGGAGCCCATGCTGGGGGAGAGCTCAGCGGGGAGGCAATGCCTCCCCAGCACAGAGGTTTGCACTGCTCCACTCCAGAAAAAGGTCAAAAGCACAAAAAAGGCATCCTACAGGACCCATTTTTTAATTTTTTTTTTCCTGTAACCAAACACTGTTGCAGCTCTGCTGACATGGATAGATGCAGTGCTGTCTTATAGGCCCTTTTGCATCCCCTACTCTTTTGGCCACAAGTGCTGAAGAGCTTCTTTGGGACACTCAAATTCTCTTGCTCAACATTTCTCTTTCCAAAATTCAAGGAATTCCTGCAGGAAATCCATAACACAGAGGAGGTCTGGGCAGAAACTTTGTTTAGAATGCAGGTTGCCTACCATGAAGTAGGTAAATGGTCTGCATGTCTCTGATTATCTCCAGATCATGAGAAAGACTGATGCAATTTTAAAGTCTTTCCCTATGACTTCAAGTCTCTTATTTTGTCACATGGCTTAAAATTATTTGAAAAAATAAAAACTTGCAACATTATGGTTTTGTGGCTAATGGCATCCACCTCCTCCGTATCAAACAAGATTATACTGACAAGCCCTCTATTCAAATGCACTCTTTGTCACTGTTGCATCTACCTTGAACTGCATTTACAAACCACTGTCATGCCAATCACAGCTAAGACAATTTTCTCATGAATATGAACTTTCTACCTATCTGGGCAGATTGTTTTTTGTCTGAAGGACAATACATCTTAGAGCAGCATCCCATTGCTAGCAGATATTTCAGTGGGTCACAGATTTCCAGTACAACTCCCATTGTTTGAAATCCCTGATAGCAGCCTGGGGAAACACTTGTATGGATAATATCTCAATATTTTTGTCAGATAACTAAGCATTTCAAAATAAACTCAGCAAAACATCCCTGCAAGGTTAATAGCAGTGTAATTAAGCTAGTGAACTACATCAATCTGCTTAGCTGGTATGAATATGAACTTCACTTGACTGACATATCTTGTGCAAAAGAAATTGAAATAGGAAAAGGGATGCACTGCCACAGGAGGTAATTTTAGCTGCAGTGAATGAGAGCTAAACCTGTTGACATAACTTCAGTAAGAATCTAAGACTTTTTATGTAATTTGAAAGCAGAGATAATGTATTAGTGGAAAAGACATTGTAGCATGTCCAAAAGCACACAAAGCAAAGAGGCATCCTTATGTCTATTTAGCTACAGATATAAGAATAACAACTGAAACTGCAACTTTAACTGCACACAATACAAAAAGAAGGCTTTTATAACATTGTCTACCTCTGCAAGATCCTGGGGAAATACAATTTTGCATAAGAAGCATCAATTAGAAGATCCATCCTCCAATATATTATTCAATCCTTTGGCAGTAAAAAAATATAAACAAACAGCGGCCTTCCCTATTTCTCTGATTCCTATGAAAAATAAACTAACCACACCCACTTAAGAAAAGCCTTTTTTTTCTTGGAGTGAGAATAGACCATAGATCGTTGTTCTCCTAATCTTTTCCTTTGAATGAGTGCTGGGACCATTCTTCCCATTGTTCTCATCCCTGTATGCCTGCCTCACCCAGCTGGATGTCAGGAAAAAGTTGGGTAGATATGACTCCCTGGTGGGTGGTCTAATAAGGAACAGTCGTGTGCAGCTGACAAACAAATGGCTTCATGGCTGAGGAACCTGAGGCAGATGCTTAGTTAAAAGCCAGAAGAGCTGTTTGGGTTTGACACACCCTTGAAAAATTGTTTTTGTTGAGAAATACAGTTGATGAAGGAATCTCAGTGTACAGCTACAGTGCCAGTTGCAGATTGAATTTTGGGTGCCAGGAACCCAAGGCAAGAAAGCATGAACAGTTGCAGAGCCTTTGCACAAGAAAGGGAACCTATGGGTGACCTGATAGAACAGGAGCCAATGACTCTGGAGGAAGATCCCACACTTTGGCATGAATAGACTGTGAGAGTTCAAAAGCCACGGGTTTCCCTTCTTTGGGATCCCTCCTCAGAGGCATCAGCTGGAGCTGTAATTTGGTTTTTGCACCAAGACAAAATTACTTAAAAGAACCAGAGACTCTGCTATGGGAAACCTGTGGTGAAATTGCAGGTAAGGAAACCTTGTCTGACCGTGTGTGAGTGGGTCTAAGGAGTCAAGTGGGGCACCTGTAAGCTCACCAGAGACACCCCCAACAAAGGGGCTTCAGTGACAGCACTGAAAGTCTCAGGTGGGTCTCAGGTGGTGGGAATGTGACTGCCAGTGTGATTGCACAGAAAGGAAAGTTTCTTTAACCACTTCGCCTGGTGGAAAACACAGAAATAATTTATCAGGACTGTGTAAAAGCAAGAAGTAGCATGCAGTTGCATGGTGATTGATACTGTGCTCTGCAACACATTCACATTTGTGCCTAGACACCTAGGACTATTAGTCTTTAGCCAGTGATAGTTTTCCTTATAACAACTCAGGCTAAGGAGAAAGGATTGGTCAAAAGGCAGATCTATTAGAATAACAAATGACCTCTCCCCCAATATGTCTTTTCAAATCCAAGTTAAACTCCACATAGGTGGAGATTTTTGAGGCAAAGGCTATATTCCTAGATTTTTCTTAGGAGGTCTGCTGCACCATACTTATTTAAGCAGGGGAATAAATTCCTCTCCTGTCCTTCCTTTTGGTTTCTCACCTACAGCCTCTCCTCCTGGAGCAAAGCTTACTCTCTCCCCTTGTGCACAAATGCCCTCTTGATGGAGGCAGTCTAGATTCTATTGAAGGCCTCTCCTCCCCTCTCATGGAGTTAGCTTGCAGGTTTTAAAAGCAAAATAGGACAAAACATTTTTACCCTGAAGCTGTGAGACAACTGTCTCCTACTGAATAATAAATTGTACCCAGACAAAGAAAGTTCATAACTATTCCACCCTCTGGAAAAGCACTATCTAGCATGATATCCTGGAAGTCACCTGGTAATAACTAATATCTCCTTCTTAGATGTATGTCTTAATAATCAGCTTTAGCACTTTGCCACTCATCTGTTGCATGTGCATTTCATGTTTTTTTCTTTTTAACTTTTATTTTTTTTCATTCTGGAACCACAGTACGGCCCTCAATTTATTGACAAGGTTGCACTCTTTTCTCTCACCCTGTAACAGTGGCATTCAAACTGCAGCTGGGAAAAGGGAGTATGAAAAAATACTTATTACAGAAAAAGTTCCTCTAGCACACTCTGCTCTAGCACTGCCTAGATCACACATTATTTTTGAAGAAAAAAGTAGCAAAAAATGTAGAGAGAGGTTTAGCAGCTCTCTAGATTTCAGGTGCTGTTTCACCAGGCTGACTTCTCAAACTGGCACAAAGGCTAACCTATCCACATCCAGGAAGATGTATTGTTTTTTTCATACAGGTGGGGAGGATGTGTAAGTGTAAAACTAACAAAAAAAAGGGCCAAAATATAGGTGCTACAATTCTGCTTTTATATCCTCTGCAGATTTCTTTAATAACAACAGTTAACGTTCAAGAAAAGGTTAGGAATTATTCACTCAACTGGTAATCAAAACCAAACAAAATGCAAGCTGACTTTTAGTTCATTTACAGTATCCATTTAGCTTATCTATAGTATTGATAACTTCTTCTGAGATTCATGACCAGAATAAAAGCCCAAGAGAGAAAATTTAGCTAAAGCTGAGGTAGAAATGCTGCAGGAGAGAAAACACTATGTAGTAGAAAATGAGTGACTGCATTCTGCAGAGGCTGGTTTGATTTTTACACTTCCTGCATGCTTCCATTTCTGCAATTCACAGTATTACTAGATGAACAAAACATATACTTACATTTCCAAATCAATAATTTTTCAGTTAAGGTGTCTGTCATGTGTAATCAGTTATTTTATAACAACGTAAGAAAAAATAAAGTGGTTAAATACTCATGCCACTGGAGTCAACCCTGTGGTCACATTTGGTTTTAAGGTGATTTTCACTTCACAGGTGCTGATGTTTTTACTGCTGAGCTCCACTGACAGCAGCAGAGGTCTAGATTATGAGTTCAATAAATGCTGTTCATGGCTTTGCCTAGTAACTATCCTCCCATGCCACAAAGGAAAAGGAAAAGAGTGCCTCCATAGCCAACCCTCTCTCTCCATATAGCAGCTTAGACGGCCACCAAGATACACTTTTTCTTTTAAGCAAACACTTTCCCATTTTCTTGTTTCTCTTCCCATATACCAGCTGTCTATAAAATGAGAAGATGCTTACTTCTCCCTTCATGATCTACTACACAGACCTAAATTTGGTATAACTCTGTTCCCTTGGTGGCTGCCTGAGACAGACATACTGAAGAAATGTTGTGCCTGTGAATTGCATGCAGATTGTGGCTATTGGCATGCATTTTCACACGCTGTACTCAGATTTGGGAAGCAAGGAAATCACTGCTGTCCTTGGCAGAGAGGGTCCCTTTCCAGCCAATATCAGCACCTAGACACTGATTGTTTGCTGGTTGCCACCCAGTGGGAAAAGAAATTAATTTTCAGACTTTTGATCAAATTCCATTGGTATCCATTGGAATTAATTTCTCAAGGCAGTAGCACATTCATGTATTCATCAGCTTCCATGTGGGAAGTTCAGGCAGATTTAACTGATCACATTTATTCAACCAGCCATCAAGTCCTCCCATCCTTCAGGAAGCGCCCTCTGCCCACAGTATAAACAGGTTACAGCACTTTGCTCTCCAGGTCCACACAGTGTCTGTCCAGGAATTGGCAGTCATTGCACAGAGGAAAAGAAGAAGCCTGCTGTTTCACTGCCCCTTGTGTTTTTCTGTGATTTACAACAAGGTGTGCACCTGGCCAAGCTAGGAATGGAGACCCACCCTTCCCAGAGCTCTTAGATGATCTGAGAAGGAAAACCTCACTGGAAATGTTAAACATTCCATGTGAGGTTACTATCTGTGCACAGCCCAGTAACTAAAGAGGTATTCAAGCCGCAAAGACAAATAATGAGCAGCAATTGTAGTTTGGCTCTTCACTGGCTATTTGTGTGTGTTCAGCTGGCATCCTGTGAGATGAAGGACTGTCCTCCACACCGAGTAATAACACTCAAAAGTCACAGCTCGGGCGCATCCTTAGGAGCTCTTCCTTCATCGTTCAACAACCTAAGAACTGCTGATGGGCTCATCTCACCAGCTAGTTTATTCCTTCATCCTAATCCAGAATAAATTGTATTTTATTTCTGATAGATATTTGTACAACTTGGTCCTAAAAATAATTTCCAGAGAAGGATGCTTTTCTCAGGCAAACAATTCCTGATATTTACTGCTAGTAGATTTTAATGACTGCTGCAATCAGCTGGCTGAGACTTTTGTACCTTCATTATGACCAAAAATGTCCAAATATTTTTATCTTCAGCTTAGAAAGTTTTGAGAAAAGAAATTAAATGTCTCACCTAGGCTTCGCACTTATTTTTTTTTAATCAGTTATTCAGTGATATTTTGCTTTTTCACAACCATATGGAATAAGCATTATTTTAGGGGAGTTATCTGCCATTAGGATCAAGAGTAGAGGTGAGTACAGTTTTTAAATAATGCATTTTGATATTAGAAAAATTATCTTTATTGCTGCTCCCTACTGTTGCCATGGTTTCTGAGCACACAACAGTATTTTTAATGTTCAGTTTAACACTTCTAATAAATACCTGCTGTTCCCTGTTGGTCAGTGTTTTCTGGATTTATTTTCTTCCCTAACAAAACATTAACAGAACCACAGATTGCAATTAGTGTTATGAACTATTTAAAATGCTGCCTACCTTTTACTCTTCATTTAACATTTGATTTTATTTTAAAAAAATTGTCTGATGGTAGGTAGGAATCAAAACAATCCCTCAACCCACAGTTCTGAGTGCACATACTTCTCATAAGGGAGATTAACTAATAAGTGGGTAAGAAAAGGACAAACATAGCAACAAAGAAAAAAATTTTAAAAACCCAACCCAAACCCAAATCAAAACCAAAGCAGACAGAGTTATTATTTCATAACAATTATGTTAGACAGACCTCTGAGTGTGAATAAAAAGCATACTTTCTCCCACTGAAGCAACAGGAATTGGAGAGGGAGAGAATATGAAAGCATTTTTGAAATCCCTACCCTTAATGTGTTTAAGACTATTTACTATTTATTCCTTCACATCAGCATTGCCCACTTAAGACAAGAAGTGTTTATGGAAAGAATCATGGACCACCCTTCTCAAAACAAACCTCATCTTATCCTGATGGAAAGTATTATAAAGATCAAAACAGGACATTTTCTAATAAATTAATTTTTCACTGGAAAATGCTGGTTCAGTACCACTGAACTGTGATGAAGAAAAATTGTTTAATTGACAATTTTGTGCAAGAAACAATTGAAATGCCCTATTGAAACCGAATCATTCCAACAAATGCAAAGAAACCAAACTTTTGCTGTGCTAGGAAACTCAGATTTCTTTCAGGATCACTCCACCCCTCACAATTAAATATTTTTGATTCTCTGTGGCCATGTTTTCCAATCACATGATAATTGGGTGGAGCAATTTGGGCCAGTTCTGATCTTTGTACCAGTTTCAGTTTTTAAAGCCCTCTTTGAAGGAGGCTTCTGCCATGCTTATATAAACAAGGGCTTTGTTACACACATTGCCACTGGTGGTAACTGTTCTCAATTACTCTCACTGCTTCCACACTGCATTACCTATCCTGGGACATGAAACACAGCAAGCACAAGTGAAAGCTGCTAAGTGCTGGATAAGAAAAGCACTTATTAAAACAAAAAGATTCGATGAGACTTGGGTTTTGTTTTGTTCTTCATACACCTGTCTCTTCTTTGTTACCGACTTTGGAACCTGCTGCCAAAATGCAAGAAGGTTTCAGCAAGGAGAAACCATAACCATAACTCAACCATATTGAATTCTCTCATCAGGCAGATTGAAAAGGGGTTATTTTAGTGCTTCAATCAAGGAAATTATTGAGGTGTGAGGGTGCACCTCGTTAGGCAGCAGAGCATCCTTAGGGCACACTCATATATATATATATTTTAACCATGAGAAAAACTTCAGCCTTAGCTTCTGCCTTCTCAGTTGGCACCTCAACTTGATGAGCTTTGGGACACAGCATATATGATATATGATTCTATATAATTCCATATGAATCTATATGATTACATAATTCCACTGATCATGAGAGAATTCATTACGACTATTAAACTCTTTGCTCATAGATAGAAAACAGTGCTGGAAGTTACTGGAAAAAAAACTCTTCCTATATGGGAAAACATTCTGTTTTGACAAACAGACACACGGGGAATGGAAAAACACAGCATAGTGCTCATGTGAATAACTTCTGGGGACTTTTAAAGCTATAATGATGCCTCCTTTTTTTGCCTCCCATAGAAATAGGAGGAAATTGCTGTTTTATAGCTGCAGTAAACCAAGCAACAGATGAAGATGTGCTAGAAATGGTAACAAGATGAGCTGTTCCTGTGTGGGGACTGGGAGAGCAGATTCAGACTGCTGACGTGTATCCACAAAATGAGTGTGGAGGGCCCTGGCAGGCTCCTACCCATGAGACAAGCCCAAGCCACATCATCCAGACAGGAAGGAGCAGGTGCTGGGGCTGACTCTTGCTCACAGACCCTGAGGAGATGGAGCTTTGCTTCTGTGGCAGCAAAAGAAAAGGCAGAGTGGTGTACTTAAAAAAAAAAAAATTAAAATAATGGTGGCAGTTAATTTATTACTCCACTGAAGAAATCTACCCCTGCATCAGGATGTATGCTATGCACTTGAGGACAGCCTGCTCAAACCTAATCAGATTTTGTAAACTGTGCTGACTGGTTTTATTTTCTGAGATATAACTGTCTATATATTTTATATAAAAATCTACATATTTGTAAAACTCATACATTTTATATATTAAGCCTATATGCATAAATATAGATTCTTGTATACTTACTTAGAGATATAAAAAAAGAACACATTACAAATGTTTATCAATTTGCTTCTCAGGTCCTATATTTATTATTATTCTATACTATATCTATTATTATTATTCTATTATCTATTATGATTATTTATCTATTTCCAACTCTTTACTTTTAATGCACAGAAAATATAGCTGTCAGAGGAAAAAAAAATCATAGCTTCCTCTGGCCCAGTACATTTTTGTAGTTAAATAAAACACCTTTGAATGGACAAGCACCAAGGGATGCAAGATTTCTCATCACTAGAAACCTTGTGTTTATCTCAAGCCTATGGAATTGACTGTTCTGTTCATCAATTTTGGAACTGTCAGGAATTAGACACCTGGATTATTTATGTGGTGTTTTTTGAAGTCTCTTTTAGAAAACCAAATGTGCTCTTTTCCTTTCATAATTTTCAGTAGTAGAGTAGTTCATAGAAGATAAATTAAGTCAGTTACATTTTTGCAATCCTGTTGTATTCTAATTACATCCTGGACAGCATCTGTCCTAGCGCATTTTCTTCAAAAGGATTTGAAAATATTAATCATTATTTGAAATTTATTAAGTGCTTAGATGATAATTCATGACATGAAGAGGCATTCAGCTAAGTCTCATCTGAACTGCTCCCTATAGATGAACATAATGAAAATCAGTAAGCATTATTTTCACTGCTAGAGGTGGCAGATCTGACAATGCATTGTGTGAGCCTGTTTTTCCAGAAAGAATATGCTATTTTTCCAAAGACTCTAGAAGGACTGGGCTAGAAAAAAGTACAGATTGAAGTACAAATTTATAAAAAAGCATGAATCAGTTAAGCTTTATGTCAATTTTTGTCAATTTTTGCAATTGGTTTTTGTAATTAGTTGCATTATACCAAAATGATGCTGTGTGCTCTGACCATAATATCCCTCTTTTATCATGCACCTCCACTTGTCCTGATTACAAGGAATATGTAAATGTATGTTGATTATGTTTCACTATGAAAGAGAATACAACTATTACAGAAAAAAAATGTCTAGGCTTTTTCAAAAGTGATAATTGTCATCTAGTTTTCAATCGAGGAAATTATCACTGAAAGTTCATCCAACTGTTGACTGCAACCCTGGTCCTGAGAAATGCTGAGCCACCTCAGTATGGAGGGGGTCTACTCCCACAGCACCTCATCTTCAATGATCTTTGAATTCCCTCCTTGATAAAATGGATCCATTTCTCCCCACTAAAGCTGTATCCAACATAAATATTTCTTGCTGAGGCTGTTTTCATAAAAAGATCTCGCATGGCTCCACAGGTGATGCATGTGTTTTTATAAATCCATCAGGGGTTGCAGTGAAGTGCCATAAAATACAGAGTAGCATATTTAGAATCTTGAATAAAGCGATGACTTCAGTTCACATCTCAACTTTCAATTCTTTAAACCTTTTTTCCAGACTTGTTCCTTCTCTCACCACAAGAAAGGGTGTAATCTGAAGAGCACACACCTCTGTTAGTCTATATGCACACCTGAGGGACCTAGTTAAAACAGCTCTGCCTGATTGTTCATCAGAATTTGGGAGTAATTTCTACATCTGAGCACTCAAAGAGCTAATACAAATTCAACCAAGTGGTTCTCTCTTTTGATGGAATATTTCAGTTGAATGCTAAAGCCACAGGAAAACCTCTTTCAGTGTGTTCACTGATTTTATGTGTATCTTGTGCCCAACTATGTATTTCTAACTTAATGCAAACATTCCCTCCTAAAGAAGACAAATGTGAAATGGTTATACAGACTATGTCAAGCTAAAGTTTATTCTGACTACTAAACTGACATTTGCTAAGTAACATTCAATCTTTGTGTCATCATAATTCATACTGGTTCTTCTATCACCAAATGAGAGGTATTCCAGTTAACTTCTAAGGTAGAAAGGAAGGTTTAGAGGATGTTCAGACCTGGAGTAGAAGTAGAATTTACAAACATACTGAAAAAAATAATGAATATAGATTGTTCTTGAACAAACAGTTGAAGACAGATGAAATAATATAGCACTGCCATGCTTTATTTCCAGACAAATGATTACAAATTACTGTGGGAAAAAATGATAGAAGAGAAAAAATTATTTTGACAGAAAGAAATGCACATCATGCGCTCAGCATCCTTACCTAATATAGAGGGGGGAAAAACATGAACACAAAGCTGTATTATCTGTCTAAACAATCAAGGAGCGCCAACCACGTTCTGCAACTCTAGACTTTCTGAAAGGGATTGATAATTGGATCATATGACTTTTTTTCACTTCTCCAAATTACAATATAATAGAGCATTACAGAGGTAGAAAGCACTGTAGCTCTTACACTTGGCTCCATGTTAAATGTTCCTCCTTTCAGACCACATTTTAGCCAAGGGCACACCAGAATTTTCCAAGGTAAAGGTATGCTTTCAGTAGTTCCATGAGAGCTTGATATCTAAGTTACTGTGTGCAGTATTTTTAAAGGCTTTGGCTTAGGCTGGTAACAACTCTGAATCGAGGGAGAACTGAAAACATAGAACACCCTGGGCTGGAAGGGACCCACCAGTATCATTGAGTCCAGCTCTTGGTCCTGCGCAAGAAACCCCAAGAGTCACACCCTGTGCCTGAGAACATTGCCCAAATGCCCCTTGAACTCTGTCAGGCTTGATGCTGTGACCACATCCCTGGGGAGCCTGTTCCAGGGTCCAGCCACCCTCTGGGTGAAGAATATTTTCATGATATTCCGCCTAAATCTCCCTGACACAGCATTCCCTTGGGTTCTGTCGCTGGTCATTGTGGAACCCCACTGGTGACCAGTCTGATTTGGAACTACATTTACCCTTTTTGCCTGACCTGTGAGCCAGTTGCTTACCCATGGTGGGTTTATCCAGCTGTGTGTTGGGTATTTTGTCCATGAGGTTACTCTGAGAGACATTACCAAAAGCTTTACTGATATCCAAAAGGATTGCATCAACTGGTTTTCCTTAATCAACTAGGTGTGTTACCTTGTCATAAAAGGAAATTAAGTTTGACAAGCAGGACTTTCCTCTCATGTAGCTGTGTTGGCTGGGACCAATAAGAGTATTGTCCTTCAGATGTTTTTTTAATACCTTTGAGGTTGATTTCCCCATCAATTTTCCAGTCAATGAAGTGAAACCGACAGGCCTATGGTCACACCAGGGTCATAATTTTTGCCCTTCTTAAAAATTAGGACAATGCTTGCCAGCTCCCAGTAAACTCAAGATGACTAAGGTTGTTCAAAAATCTTTGAGTCCTTGCAATGACATTAGCTGTATTCACACTGGATCACTGCAATCAATTATAATCATGATTTTTCTAATCATCCCCAACTAGCACTGATCAAGAGGAAGGTGTAAAATATGACTTTTTTTAAAAGAGGCCTGAGTTGACACAGAGTTGTAGTATTAGAGCTGTAGTTGACAAAACTCATTTATGGTAGAAAGGCAGTTACACACTGGGATTCTGGTTGTGCTTATGTGCTATTCCTTCCTTCTCTGCAGTCACTATACATCAAGTGTACAGCAGCAGCTCTCCTTTTCAAACAAGTTTCTGTGTGCACTTTACGATAAAATCAGGCATGCATTGTTGCAGAGAGCAGATTTAAAATAGGAATTAATCATCACAGCTTTGAGAAAGTCATTGTAATCTTTTTAAGAAAGGCTTAGGTGCTCAACTAGATAAATTAATGTCATGGTTGTGAAGTCAATGAATTATGATGAATTAGTTAATGCAGGTTTTGTCAGCTGAGGGACTCTCCTCCTCCTCCTCCTCCTCCCACACCTACTGACTTCCTAATTTATCTATCACTTTCCAAGGCTGATCAGTCACAGCAGAATGTAACACAGGTGCAGAGGAAGTTAAAAGGGTGCATGTTAAACCTACCCGAGTGCCAGCGCCGGTTCCGGCTATGGATGGTCTGCTCCTTTTGCTGCACATCACATATTATATCTGAGTTCACTCCACATGCTCCTTCCACAAGATATTATCAAATATTTCTTATCAAAAGTCCTTCACTCTAAGCACAACCTCAAAAATTATCAGTAAATTAAAGCTTTCCGGAAATCTGAACCTGACAGCATATTCCTGTTATGCAATATGACAAAAGATCAAAATCCAAATAACACTTCACTCCAGCTGATCAAAGTGTAATAGTTCCTCAGGATTATTCCAAGTAACTTGGTTTCACATGGAAACTTTTGAGGTTCCTGTTAAAATCTAAAGTTAAATACATTTCAGTTTTTCTAGGAAACTAGAAATTAAGGAAAGTGTGTTCCATTCCTATGACTTATATCTAAGCAGTCACTTCTCATATTTTTGTGACTCCAGTTGTAAGATACAAGAAAGAAAATACATAGTTTTAACCAAATTCTTTATGTAAAGCAGAAAATAATGTTGTCACATAGGCGCTTTGCATAGTTTTAAAATTAGAGAATACACGCAGTACAAACGCAAGATGTCTGACAAAAATATTGTAACATTTTGTTGCAGCTATTTCCCCCCCACTCTGATTTCTCACACATGGTATTTTGGAAGAAACAGGAAGAAGTGTTTTTTTCATTCTGCTTGCTGCTGCAAGTCAGCAGCCCAGAACTTCTCCAAGAGTACATTTGTGAGCAAGTCTGTGCAAAACGCTCTCAAAATAGAATTCTTCTCTTCCATATTTTACATGTGGTTTTGAAAATTACAAACCACTGCTCTGCTCACATAGGAAAGGTATAAATACATATTGAATCTAATGTCTTAATTTAATCCAGGCCTCATTAAAATTGTCTTGACTGTAACTCTCTGCTAAACCAACAATAACACTGTCAGCTCTTGTCTGCATAAAATATAAGTACAACAAGCTCTACTTGCTTTTGAGAAAGGACAGAACTTTACCTGTCATGAAATCTACTGAAAAAATCCCTAGTACAATAAAAATTGTCACTGCATGTTCAATACCTGACCAACTGGTTCTCAACACACTTGCCAGATGCTTACCATCTCTGCTCAGCTAACTTGGATTTAATTCACAGCTACTTAAGCAATGCAAGATACTATTTAAAATTCCTTTGTTAAAAGTAGGATCTAAGAAGGAAAAATAAAACTATTTGTTTGTCTGAATACAAAACATAAGTAGGCACTAAATATCTAGATATTAGTTTTTAAAAGCCAAAAGGAATCTGCAACATATTTCACAATTGCAAACAATTTGATTGCTGTGAGGGAAATACTTAGGGAGCATGGAAACCTACAAAATTGTACATTTTTTAGTGCTTATTGGTTTCATCTTCCTGCGTTTAATAGAGAAATATTCTCTAACAAGATCTAAAACTGTCTTGATGTTCAAAAATATACTATTTCTAATTTCCTTGCTTGCCAAAATCAGTAAGAACATTGTCTGTAGAGTACACAGTATAGCTGAAGTGTATCACAATCTGATGGCTTTTCTAGTTTGCAGCTGAACATTAAGCCATTTTTTTTACATCAGCATATTTTTTAGATGCTCCTATAGTTATCTTAAGTTGGACTTTTTTTACAAGACTATAACATAATTTAAGGTATCTGATCCTGACAAGATCACAATAGCTCCTTTGAAGACAGAAGAAGATACTTTTCCAGATTCCAATTAGAGGATTGACTGACTGTAATATGGTTTCCTAGTGAGTTTTATACACAACGGTAAACAAGGATTGATTATTCTGCCATATTAGCATGGTGATATAACTAATCAAGCACTGAAGCTAATTTGCTTACTTTGTTGACTTTGACACGGACCGTATTTCACTATTAGTTATTACAAATTTTTCTAGCTCAGTTGAATAATGGGAGCTACTTAGTTTTAGTGACAAACTTTCTTGTTTTAGTGAAGATTGATAACCTGGAAGTTCTAAACGGAAGCTGATGTTTGCTTGTTTTTTGGAAGGCAGCATGTATCCATGTCTTCTGCCTGTGAATACTCGGGATAGATAGCAAGTGGTTGGCCTGACATTCTGAGCCTGCTAACGAGTTTGTTTCTCACTCCATGCTAACAGGAAAGCATCCAGCACACTAATCACACTGTTTTTTTCAGTAGCAGCTATTTTTTTCACAATCCTGCCTCTGGCTTTTATTTGAGTGCCTCTG
The DNA here is from genome assembly GCF_028018845.1 of Melospiza georgiana. Taxonomy (NCBI): domain Eukaryota; kingdom Metazoa; phylum Chordata; class Aves; order Passeriformes; family Passerellidae; genus Melospiza; species Melospiza georgiana. Next base: position 48,958,480 of record NC_080430.1, read on the forward strand.
AAGGGAAGGAGACAGGAAAGAAATAAGGAACATTTTCTCCTCAGAAAAGCTCATCCAAGATAGTCTGAGCAGCAGCACTATTTTTAGAAGGGTAAAAAGCCCCCCAAAGAAAATACAAGCTATAGTATGTAATATCACAGTTCCCCATTATTTTTTCTACCATAAATGTCACAAGACTGACCAACACTAGTACAAAATAAATTCATTTGAAAGAGCAATGATAATAACATTGCTCTAGATGATCTCAACTGATTTTCTGTGCAATAGCTCCAGAATCTTCCTTAACGCCATGGGTTACCATCCAGGTAAAAATTGTATTTTCAAGGTCTACCACTAGTGCCTGGGCTACAGCAATGCCACAGCTACACCAATGATCCCTGGTAGATTTGCCATGTTGGGAGGGGGTAGGGAGAAGTCAAACCTTTGAACAACCTCTGGAACTCCATTTTGCCTCACTCAAGGTGACAACAGACAATGAGCATTTTTCTGTATGACACTTGTGCTCACTCGAGTAATTCCACTACACAAATTATCTGAAACATTTGGCACTTTTTTGTGCATTATTTCAGCTTGGCACCCTAATCACAGTCAGACCCTCACCCTTATGCATCCTTGGCAGGATCTGAAGAATGCTGCTTCCCAGAGCACCACTAACCCTTCAGACAGGATGTCAGGTTTGTTTCACGAAAAGCTCTGAGGGAAACCAGCTGTCTCTCGACAAGGATTACTTCTCAGGTGGAAATTTTCTGTATCTCTATAAAGAAGCTGACCAAGGAAATGGATTTAATCTTATATAAGGCATATCAGGAGTCACAAAAAGGAAATTAGCTGCTATTCAAAACCTCCATATATAATCTTCTACATGGTATCCACATGATGCAAATGTGTGATTGTCATTGCATCCTTCAATTGTGAGGAGAGCAGCAATGCAATAAGCTTCTTTTCAAATCTCTACTCATTGGCACAGAGTAACCCAATCTTTATATAGGGAAAGTCTTAAAATTTTCATTCAAGCCTTGAGAACATGGGAAAACACAGACAGCAACCTAACAACCCTTTAAAAATAAATACAAACTAATTAGCTACTTACTGAGGTAGCCAATCTGCTATTTACATAATTCTCATTTGAATAATTGTGACAGAAATGTCTGGTGGCACTACAAACTCTTTAAGACAAAATATTACATTCACATTTACTATAACCAATAAAGTTAGGACTTGCTTCTTCCCATGTGATTAGGGATAGGTCTTTAATAGCAGTAGCTAATTTGTAAGGAAATGAGGAAACATAACATTTTACAGCCTGAAAATGTTGCAAACGTGTCCTCTTTCAGGACAAATCATACAGTGTCTCCCTTTACCCTGTGTCTGCAGGTACAGTGAGAAGAGCCAACTACATGTCTGGCATTTCATGGGAGAACAGGGCAGAGACCGAGGAAAGAGTCTCTTCCTTCACCTTCCAATGCACTACACACTGCTGCTTTTCAGGCTAACATCACAGTGCTTTGTGTCCCAGGTACTCACTGTGGTTATTAATCCCTAAAACTCTCACTTGAGGGGGAAAGAGGAAAGACAGCTAAGCTGAATATGAAGAACTAGTTTTCATGTGCAGTTCTCTCCTCTCCTGCATATCCATGGGGCTCTCCCTCTGAACATGCCAGTCTGCTTTCATTACCAGCACTTTTCAAGAGCAAGAGAACAAATATTAAGAGAAAGAAAAGGGTAGAAAACATGGTTTAACGTGTCATTTTTAGCTGTCTCTGGAGTATGAATGCTCTGTTGAAGTCCTAGAGAGAAACTCCTACTTTTTTTAATGGAATGAAATTTTTATTTAATGAACATAGGTGATCTTTAACAAGTTAAAGATCCTACTGATTCATGCACAGTGGGGAAGACCTCTACATATGCCCCTGCCTACACACATATTATTACACATCAGAAAATCAAGTCTGAGGGTTTTGGAGGAGGTGGCAGGGAAACTGAAACGTGAAATATTGTTAATCAAATGCTGACAATGGGAAAATATAATTACAGAGCATTGCACTAATGAAGACAAATAATTCAAATGCACTTACAGCTAACAAATGCATTGTCTCCTGTTTTATTTCAACTAAACTGATTTTCAGCAGTGTCAGAGAAAAACAAACTCACATCCATACAGCATAGCTATGAAGGATGATATGCTGCAATATTTAAAAGCAGCCCTGCTAAAAAAAGGACAGAATGGTTACACATGACCATCTACAATAAACTGAAGACCTCAAAATTCAAGGTTGATTAGTGTTACCTGTCTTTGACATGCTGATATACCATATTAAAAATACTTTATTGACCTTTCTGGAGGCATATTGACTCAGTAACTGAAGAAATCTTTCAAATATTGAGTGGGTTAATTTTTTGCTCATCAGAGAACCTTAAAATACTCCCATTACTTAAATACCTCACACTAGAGCTTTTTTTTTATTTTTTTGGTGGACTTTTGACTTTCATTCTATTTCAGAGACACAAAGCCTCTCAGATTAAATCACAGCACCAAGCAGTAAATGGTCCTTCAGTGAAAAGCCCTCTCAGGCTAGTCACAAGAATAAAGCAGGCTTGAGAACACTACATAGTGTTTGTAGGTTTTTTTAACAGTACTAGATGCAGATGAGGAAATTACAGTGTTGGATTATATGAGAATGCACTGTGGCTTTCCTGCAGCATTCATTTGCTGTGTGACTGACAGCTCCTGTATAGCTGGGAGGTGGCAGGAGAGGTGGGAAGTGAGGAAACCACAAACTAATGAGAGCCTTGTGGCTGTGGCAGGTAGCAGGAGAAGCCATGAGGATAACTATCAGCCAGAGAATAGTGCTGCCTATACTAACAGCTATTTTACTATCAAATGAGACACTAGTTATAAAACAGATGTAATAGAAAACTCAGAATGTAGAAACCCAGACATAATGATAAGCATAAAAGACAGTTCCTCTGAAAAAGAGGGGGATTTTAATTAGTACCAAGAGGAAGGACAGATTAATTTAATTTGTGAGTAGGTGGAAATAGCACAGAATTGTGCTGAGGAAGTAGTTTGATTCAAGTGAGAGAGACTTGAAAGATGCATGCCATATTTGACATGAATATGGGGGTATTAATTGGAAACAAATAGTAGCCTCTTCCTTCAATGGAACACTTCAAGAAAAATAACCTGAAATACTGTATCAGAAGACATGAAAATAGATAATAGGTCAATCTTATACATTGTTTAGAAAAAAACAAATTCTACTTTACTAGCCTATCCAGCAAACACAATTAAAAAGCAAAACCCATATAATAATACATTAATTTATTGGAAGCATGCACTGAAAAACTCTGTTGATCTGCCTTTGAGGAAAGAAATATCAACAGCAAAACTTTTCAAAATAACCATTAAGTAAGACAACTGTTTTAAGAATCAGAATCCACAAAACAATGTTGCCTGTCATTGATTACTCAAATACAGAACCAATGATTAACCTCATGCAGCACAACTGGAACTCTCAGGGGCCACTAGGAAACATACTTGAAATTTCTATAGCTACCAGTTTTGTTATTAAAAATGAATTTTGCATTTAAACATACTGGTTACATTTTTCCTATGCAGTATCTTTGACCTGACCTGTTTTAAAGGAACACATTGACCCAGTGAATTTCATTTTCACAGAGCTTTGTTTTTAAACAGTACAGTTATTCCAAATAATGTGACTCAAAAATGAAAACTGAAAACCAATACCATCTACTGATAGCTTTATCTCACACTTCCAGCAAAAGAAGTTTTGTGGCTTAAGTACACAGTACTAGATTATTTTGGTTTGGGGTCCACACTGGGGAAATACGAAAGAGAGCAAAAGAGGACTGCAGAACTGCTGTTTTGCAGATTAAGAAGTTTAATCTATTCAGCCTATCAAAGTGAAGACTGAGAAGTAATTTGATCACTGTGTGCCAGTGCTTTCACTTGGTGAAAATGTTTAATGGCAGGGGACTTGATGACTGTGTTAATGATAAGGTAAGAAAATTAAATTTGCTGTATGCTAGAGCTAAGTACATTGAAGCCTGAAAGATGATGCAGTCCCCCAGCAGCCAGGGCAATTGAACACTTCAATCAGGGATGCAACATCACAGGTTTTGATGCATAGCTGTGAAATTTTCATATTTTGTCCCATTTCAGTTCAAGACTTAAAATATCCATTTGATTTCAGAAATTGCTCAAATCGATTTCAATTTTGAGCTGCAGAAATGCCACTGATCAAAAGTTACATGTTTGTAAATGGGGCAGATTTACCACACCATAGTGGGAGAAAAGTTATTCTGCTTTAAAGGAAGAAAACACAACAGAACCAAGCTTTTGTACGAAACCAGGCTGAGAGTATAAGGCAAGGAAACCTGCATCATCTCACTCATATTCTTGTGTCCTCATTAAGACCATAACTCTAATAAAACATTAGTTTCTGTGCTTTAAACTGACAACTCTGAGATTCAGGGGGAAAACTTTCCTTCAGGGAAGATGGTCAGCTTCTTGGAGAGCTGTGTGATCTTTCTTATTTTAGGCTCATTTATGCTTCCTTAGCAGAAGTAGAGCTCTGTCTGTCATCAGTCCTTGTCATACAGCTCAGCTGTCTTGAGAGCTGAAGGATTTGCCAAAACAAAAATATTTGACTAAAAAAGGACCAGCTAAGGGGGGAAAAAAAAAAAAAAAGATTAAGGCAGTACAGCCCAAATTTGACAGTTTCCACATCTACCAGTTTTCATTACTTCCTTCCCCAGCAACAACACAATATGCTTCACAACACATGTAAACACCTACTATCTCCTTCCCTCCTGTGCCCATTGTGGGAGTTCAGACAGTCTCTAATGTATATCTGCTCTTACACAGCTTAATAACAGCAGCAAGAGGTCTGCTCTCAATCAGACATTTTCTTGCATTCGTGAACCACACAAGCTGGAGACCTTCATTGTTGGTCTCTTGGATGATCAACAAAATCTTGGCTATTTTGGCTGGTTGAGAGACACTTTCTCCCCTGCAGCTGGGAAATATAAACAGGTGACCTAAAAATATCCTGAAAGTACACACTCTATTTCTTACTCTATGATACCACTTTTGAGGGTGTGCCAGGATATGTCAAATTACCTGGTGAATATTTGCAAAATATAAGTTCATTTGTCAGCATCTTTACTGGTGGAAGCAAGGACTGAAAATCGTTTTCTGGGAGAAAAATAAGTCTTGTATTCTCTTTGCTGTTTGCTCTTATGTAATACTCATTGAGTTTGCAAGAAAATATGTATTCATCATCTCCTCAAATATTTTTTTACAGTTAACTGAACTAACTCTAATGAATAATGTTGAAACTGTGCATGCTCTGCTGCTCAAACTGATTTCAGGTGGCTTTTTTAAAAAACTATCCACATACTGAGGATTGCTTCCCAAGTTAATGCCTCATTAACTCAAGGCATAAAAACCCCAAACAACAACAACAAATTCATGGTAAATACAAGATCCATAATTGCATAGATTTCGTACACTACATTTAACTGATCTGTGAGAAAATACAACCTTAAAATGTTTTCATGAACTATCCCTTCCCTTTAGCTGTTCTTTATACATACACACACAGTTTTGGTTAAATTATTTTTGAATGGATATGAATGAACCAGACATTTGAAAATGTAGTTAGTTATCTGGGCTCAGGATAAACAAACAGAGGTCTAGCTACATTATGCAGGCAAAGCCTGAATAGTGCCAAACTCCATACAAAAATACATCATTTGTCCCCAGCACAAACTGAATAAGAGGGCCTCCAGTAATGTTTGAAGACTGGTCTTTAGTTTAATGACACTGAAGCTTATAGGATATGAAAAGACTGCTTCTTATTTGGTTAGATGAGATGTGAACTACTCTTGTTGCATTTGTCAAGTGTTGGGAGTATTGTAGCCAGAATCAATTAACAGCAGAAAATAGATTTGGGAATGGTGCTGAACAGACACAATGGTGGGTGAGGCAGCCTGTGGGAAATATCAAGGGCTAGGACATGCCTCTGCATTGACAGGCTGGAAGGAAAGACACATCCAAAGAAACAGAGCATTTCCTAACTTCATAACTGAGATGACCACATGGAAATCGCATAAAAGAGCAACCCATGTTTCCCAATGGAAAACAAATTCATCAAACTGCTTGGCATTTTCTTCTTTCTATTCTGTCACACATGCACATGAAGTGAACTAATAACTCCTTTCTCATCTCCTAGCTCAGCTCCCCAGTGAGAGGAAGCCTAGCAAGGCTGATCTTTCCCAGCAGATGAAGAAACATGCCCACCTGGAGCACGTCCTTTGGCCATACCCCAATTTCCACAAACCTACACATCTTTGCATTCCTGAGCCAAAGCATGCTCAGGGCAGGGCAGGCACCAGTATTGTGCCATTTGCAGCATGACTGGGGATGGCAGCTTCAAGGAGAGCAGCAATGCCAAGAGACATCTCTGTGCCTGACAAGAACAATGAGCACCCTGCAGTAAAGCACAATGACAACAAGAAAAGGAAAATAAATCTGTGCTAGACAGTGCTCTTATTCTGTTCATAGATCAGGTAAAGCCCACAGGGGCTTTGGAAGAAGGGAGAAAGATAACCTGAGAAATTATTTCAGGGTCTGTGCATCTGGTCCCAGGAATAACAGAGATGGCATAGAATAGCTATATGCTAACAGATTCTCTTACTTCTTAGGCTTTTCTGCTTCCAGGCAAACTGGGAATGACAGTCTCCCTTTATACTACTCTGTTCCCATTTCCTGCCAAAATCAGGAAGTAGAGAAAATGATTTATTTCTTTGGAAACATCCAAGAAAACAAACAGAACCAACAAACCCCCAAATTAACTGTTGATTCTGTTTCAGCTTTTTATCCCAAAACAACCTTACAATTCTTTACATAAAAATAAAACATATTTACTTCACTTGGTTTTTATGTGCCTTGAGTGAAAATAAACAAACAAAAAGCATTCCAGGGACAGCAAAACCAAGGAAGTGACTATTCCAAGAGATGAATATTTCTGAGTGGCTATCCTCATGTTTGCTAACAGATGAATGCTGACTCCCTCTCCTCCATAAGAATGTTAACAGGGTTTCTCTCCATCACCCAGCTGTCAATTTCTGTGCCATTTGCAGGAATGTTATTGTTTTCAAGACCTTTGCCCCTCTGCCAAATGCCACTGGAATTGACCAGTGGTTCAGAAGTTAAATGCAGCAATCAGACAGACATACAGAGAGGTAACAAAAGCCTCATTTCCTTAGGAAAATAAACAAAAAGCCCACTTAATTTTAATTTAGATACTCGATATACAATCTTGTGTAAAAGAAGACTAGGAACAAAACAAAAAAAGATTTCAAGAGTAATTCATGTTTAGCCTGGTAGCTGAAATGGACACACAACTGTAATCCTAATAAATAATCTCTTTCACCTCAAAACAAGAAGTTTGCACCTCTGACAGCTGCTTCCCCACCAACATAAGAAAGTATTGCTGGTTATTGATTCCATTAACCACAAATCCAGATTGTGAATAAAATGTCATATTGATGTGATGGCAGCTACTACTGAGCTTTGAAAAAGAGGGTTTAGAGGGAGACTTCGATCATGATAATGTAAGAACTGTATCAAGGACAACATGCAAGTACTGCCAGTGCTGAACTAAACTGCAAAATATGTCTCATGCTAGGAAATAGCTCCATCTCCTGTTCCACATACAGAAGTCCTCAAAATCCTAATTTAAACAAATAAGTAAGAAAAATCCTCTCCACAGCTGCTCTTTAAAAGTCTTCAAAGAGAAAATAAAATTGAAGCTTATGTCTACAAAACTAAATCCCTCTCATATACACATTTAAATACCCCTTTTATCTCACTGGGATGAAGCATTAGCAAAAAAGATTTAAGTAATTGCTAAGAGCAAGATGTTTCTATTTGTCAAAGCATCTTAAGAAATGATGTGTGATGGCCTCAGCTCCCCTCCTAAAAAGTGTCATGTGGTTGGAACATAAATCTGTCCTATGTACTGAGCAGCAGGTTTTGTTCACAATTTTGGAACGTGTTTTAAAGCTTTTGCTCCACAATGTGGCCAATCTTGTTTGCTTTTCCAACCTCTCCAGTGACACAGTTATCCCACTGGATGCCTAGATGAAGTCAATAGGAGTGTTGTCATAAATCTTACTGCAAAGTTTTCCCTTGAAGTCAAGCAAAAAAAAGCTGGGCAACTAGGGTGTAATACTTACTCTCTTCCCAATATATATTTTTATACTAGCAAGTAGGGAGAGCTCTGCTACCCACCAAGCAGCCCATGCTATATCAGTAACAAAATTGGCACAGAAGCCATGCAGGACAGCATCATTTCATTCTTCTACCAATTCAGCCCTCTAAGAGGACTTGTCCTGCCACAGAGAGCAGTGGGGAAATTCTCCTTCTACCCATGCAGGAAGGCAGAAAGGAGTCTCTATCCACAGCTCCAGCAAAGATAAAACAAGCATGTTTAGGCAAGACTAATTGACAGTCTACTTCCAGGAGTGGGAAGGTGAGAATCAAATCACATGCAGAATTCAAGACACTGATAGGAAACTGAGATTATACCAAAGGAACAAAGGGGCTCAAGTATATATTACAGAATGGCATGGCAACTGAGTTGGCTCAGAAGGATTCAGGTAGTCACTTGCACACCCATTAAGAAATTTTAAAGATGCACCCTTCCTTGAACAAGACAGTATTTTGTAGTGCTGCAAATGCAAGTGGAGAAGAAAAACCTCAATCTTTCTTATATTTCTGTGCTGTGGAGCCATCAGATTTATCATTCTTTGCAGTGCAGGAGTTTGCAAGGAATTGTGAGACTGTTCCTGTTCAGTACAAACTCTGCCCTCCTCTGGGGCCTGTGAGACATGTTCACTTTCAGAGCATTAGGTAACAACTGTGACCTATGTTTCAAATATTGACAGAAGCAAATTTACACAAGCAGGCTCTTATTGAAGTCTATTGATAAAGAAAAAGCTGCTTTGTCTCTGTACCTCATCACTTATTTTTGTCTGCTTATTGAGAAAAAGTAAGAGTAAATATGGCTTCCTCTAAGTGTGTAGGACCAAGCATAGGTAGGACCAAGCCTTATTTCCTCCAGCTAACACCTAACCACAGAGGAGCACAAGCCCCAGCAGATACTTGACTTCCAAGATCACAGTGAAATGTTTCACAGCTGCTGAATAGCTCTTTTTGCTACTTATTTATTAACTACCTTTATCTTTTGCCATTTACAGTCTCCTTGGATGTCTTTAAATCAACCTTTAACCTGTACCAGAAGAACCTAGCATTCAAATAGAAGGCAGCTGACTTATGAATGGAAGAAGTTGGCAGAGGCTGGCAGAAAGAAAAAGAGCCCTAAAGGCTTAATTTATTTTTCCATAAATTGCAATGGAGATGGAGGCATTCCAGTCATTCTGCACCACTCCATCAGTCTGCTGGCAGAGGCAAGAAAACTTATGCTGAGCATCTTAAATCTTTCAAGAGAGGCAGGTGGTGCACTGCTTGGACTTGAATATTGGCAACCAAATATTCCCCTGCTGGGAGTTCATACCCTCTTGAGGAACTGTCTCAAGATACAGTCTGCTTGCTGGAGAAGAGGTAGACTTCTCATCTCCTCCTGGGAGTAATGCAGGCTGCAATCCTGCTTGCACCCTTACAGTACTCATACTGAAGTTCTGTATGTAGCATGGGATCACACACACATATATATAGACATATATATATATATATATATAGACATATATATATTTATATTTATATATATATATATATATATATATATTTATATGTATGTATGTATACATATGGGATACAACGAGTCTGTTCTGTACCTTTCTGTAAGGCTCAGCACCAGTGTCAGTCTGTTGTTTCATTTCAGATGAGTTAGCAAGACAAGGATTCAACTCTGCAGAGCTAGGAGGTATGCAATTTTCATATATCATACAATTCAGTATTCAAACTTTGACACTGAAAATAGTTAAGATTATTTCATAGTCTGTGAAGGTAAAATACACTGTCATCTACTTTTAAATCCCCAGCACCCAGCATAAGGGTCTGCACCCAGCTGGTGGATCTGGAGTGAGAATCTGTGGAAACCCAGAGCACTGGGAATATTTCTCTGTCTGCTCTGGGGTGCCCTGACCCCCAGGGGAGCACTGACTTTGACCCTCATTCATGGAGAAAGCTTCCTAGATTTCAAGATAGACTAGAATCCACAGAAGTGTGAAGTAGATTATAGAGAGTAGTGTGGGTGTATCACTTGGTGAGAAATTTAAGTTTTGGGATTTTTAGTATTTAGTGGATGGAAGCAAGATGGAGGGCACAGGGTGTCATCCTGGGTTTCTGCTTCATGCTTCTTCTTCCTTCTTCATGGGTTTGGGTGGCATTTTGTAATTGGGCAGAGAAGTCCTCATTGGGGGTTCTTTGGGATCAGTTATTGGGTTAAAAGGGAAAATAATCTAGGTGTCTGTTCTTAATTAGATAGTTTAGTCTTAAAAGAGTTTGTAACAAGAGATTGTTGGCCATTTTGTGCCTTCTAATGAAAAGCTGCTGAACTCACAGTAGTGAGACTGTTTTACTGATAAGAAATAATAAACACCTGAGTCTGAATATGAACTGCCATCGCAAGTGACTTCAATCCAGACCCAGAGAAACCAACGACTGGTACCCCCATAAGCATCAGTCAAGTATGTGCCCTCTGAAAACGTATGAAAACCCAGCAGTTTTGATCATCCACCTGTAAAACTGCAGTATTGCTTGATTGTATTCCACTGCAGAATGTAACATTTCTCCTCACTTGCTTTCTTTCTTTCTTTCTTTCTTTCTCAGCTAAGAGCTCCTCAGCAAGGAAATCAGAGCAGGACGACAGCAGTTTATGAGCTGTTGCAGCTTTTCCTGCAGGCTTGTGAAGGCAACACCCTGACGAGTGCTGCCTGCCTTAGCCTGTGCCATTCCAGATGTTACAGGGCCAGCAGGATATCTCCACGCTGGGAGCTAGTCTCAGTGCAAATATCACTGCCCAAGATCTCTGGGAGCAAAACAGTTTTAAGGGCTGGATTTAGTGGATTAAAGGAGAAGGAAATATTTGCAGCTCCTGACAGCTTCCTCTAAGAGCGCTATAATAAAACAAATAGCTGTCTGAGAATTCCTTCAAACAAAAAGCATTGCAGCACATAAAGCAGAAGAATACATAAAATTAAGCCTGTTTAGAACAGCAGTGTGGCCTGTCTGGACTCCTTTCTTTTGAGGCATTGGTTTTCACATAATTTTGATGTCTCTTTTTGAAGACAGCAAGGCCAAACAAAGGCCAGTCAGGAATAAATCCAGGGAGAGGGGAAAGAAAAGGGCTGCAGCTGCATTGCTTGCTAATATTTCCCAGAGCAGCACAGAGAGATGTATTGCAGGAGAAGGAGGTCTATCTCCTGCGTGGTACAGCCAAGACAGAATAGGCAGATGTCAGGCTGAGCATCATCACATTGAGCTCTAACTAGCTTTCTTCTAGCACCTCCAAGCTCTGTGGTGTCATGGTCTTGTCCAAGGGGCTCATCCCGCCTCTCCCATGTTGACTGTACTGCAGTGTGTTATACTGATCCAAAATGAATGCTGAGCTTTTGTCAGAGACACTAACCCAAGATTCAACAGCTTGAGCTATAATTCCTAGTTCACATGCTTCCTACGAGATTTTGGGTAAATCACTTCATGCCTTTGGCTTTATCCTCTACTGTGATTATTTGCATTTCCTTTCTCTGCCCAAAAACTGGCCAAGCAGCAAGCATTCCTGACCTCTGTGACTGCTGCTGCCTCACAGCATGCACAGCACCAAACTGGCCCTGCACAAAGTGACAGTGTGCTCCTTATATCAATCCTGTAACAACACCCCTCCCTGCTGATTATCTATGCCTCTTCCTGGGTAGATCACTCAATTCTAGCAGGTGAAGCCTTCACTATACACCAGTTATTCTCTTGCAGGTGAGATTTTGGAAGAGCTGCTATTAAGAGATGGTGCACGAAGCAGAGCAAGAGAAGAGATCACTTTGAATGACAGATGGGAACACACTGGGGTACAGCCCTATCCCGAAAGTGTGGTGAAAATGTTCTCACCTACAGAAATAACAATTCTTGCAGCTTCAGGTTTTTAAATATGAAATATATATATTAGAAGTAGAGTTGGTTAAGTAGTTCAAATAGCTAAACTCTCCAGTGTACAAAGCTATCATTTTAGATAATGAGACATTTCTCCATTTTCCAAAAGGTTAAAGACAGACTCTATAAATTCTGCATCTAGCAGCCCAGGGAGGCTTCTCCTAATGGCCCCCACAGATATAATTTCATTGTCTGGAATGCATCAGGATCAGTTAATGCTGATGAAGTGCAAGGCTTTGTGTTCAGAATAAAAGTATGAGCAGGTAAAGCTTCATGACTTGAAACTGCAGAACAGCTTTTCTGCAAATAAACTGCATGAGGGGAGAAGAAATTAACTCTCACTAACTACAATGACACCAGAAAACAACTACAGCAAAAAAGTCACAGAGAGAGGAATGTACAAGGTCATCTTCATACTCTGCACTGCATAAAAGTTGGTATCTGCAAGCCAGACTCCCTGGGCCAACCTGTGTTTCACAGAGCAGGTGGCAGTGCTGCCCTTTAGGTACCAGCAAGCCAGAGGACGTGTCCCTCAGCCATCTGGAACTCTGTCAGCACACAGTCATGCTGGAAACAAAATGCACAAAGATTTGCATGACTGATTTTCTGCTCCATGCTCTGGTGAGGACAGCAGAGATGAGCAGCCTTGACCTGCTGACCACTTGTGACAAGAATTTACTTGGCAAACAGAGACCCTCAGGTAGCCAGATGAAACCAGCCATCTGTCTGCTGTGAATCTGCAGCCAGCCACTGCATGAAGAGATAAAAATCAAAAGGGAGGAAAAAAAAAAAAAGAAAAAAAATACAAAAGAAAAGGAGTCAAAGAAAGGACAGAGAAAGAACAGTACTAGCTGTGCTGCAGATATTTATTTTTCCTTACAACAACAGAGGGCGGCAATCCTCCATGCTGTCCACAGTCCTGGCCTGCTTCAAGCCCAATGTGATACCCTGGAGGTGCTCAGTTCTCCCTTCAGCAAAAAGCAGCAATTTTACTTCTAGGGAGCAACACATTTTTATGTGTTCTGGCTTACCAGAAGCAAGAGGCAAGAGGACTAATGGTGGCTTCAGGCAGTAAAACAGACACCACTTCTCCCTTGTTAAATGATGAATTTTTGCAGATGGAAATGCAGAACTATTTTTACAGTGGCATACATTCACAGAAAAGCAATTTAAAAAAAGAACCCACTCCAGCTCTCTAAGCGGGCTTCGAGGTCTGCTGGAGTAGCAATCTTCTACCTTGGGACACGGAGGCTCTTTCAGCTCCCCTCCCTCTGGGCACTGAGCCCCTCCAGAGCCCCCTGCATGCTCCCTGCAGGAGGGACCTGCTTCTGCCAGGAGCACCAGGCACAGAGTCAGCCCTGGAGCACAGAAATTCCACACTGCTATAGCTGATCATCTCTATCTCAAATCCAGCTGGGCCCCCTAAGGGGAACCCAAGCACTGGCCTCAAGATGCCATCAGGACGGAACAAGGGAAAAGACACTATATTCTGAAAGTCTTTAGGGCTTATAAAAGAAGGTAAGACTTGGACATTCATGGTGCAGTGTTGGCACACAGCCCACCTTGAAGCCTTATTTCCTCATCTGGAAACAAAACCATCACCAGATCATGCACTGGAAGTTGCATCTAGTGTTGATGAAAAAAAAAAGGGGAGAAGGGCAATAAATACAGACAGATCTCCTGCAGCCCCTCTGTTTAGAGGCACTCTGACACAAGTATGAGCACCTCCTACAATGCAGATCAGGCTATCTGTCCTCTGTAAGATGCACCTGGGGCCAGGGAGCAGAAAAGAAACAATCCTATGAAGTGCAGAAGGGCAGTGTGTATTCCCACATGTGCCATGTAAAGCCAGAGTCCACCTAAACAATCAGTGCAACAAAATAGCCATGTCAGACAGTCCCACTGGAGAGGTGGGTCTTCATATTCATTATGTAAAGGCTGTGGAGATCATGTAACTTGTCCAAAACCACAAGGTAAGTCCAGGACAACACCACAAACAAAACCTGCACCCCCCAGAGTCCCTGGAGTTAATGCCATACTGACACATCCACTGTCCAAGAGCTTCACCTCTGAGCCATGAAAGGATAATCAAACATTTCCTGCTCAAAGCATAGGCCACAATTCAGAGAATTTTTGTGGCTCAGATCTCCATATGGCCATTTCTGCCCCCAAAAAATTGACTCTGAATGACAGATTCATTAAAAAAGAGTGCTATACGTTAGTTCATGTTAGTCCCCCAGCTCAGATATTCAGGAAAATATTAAAAGACAACAGTCTGGATCTCAGTTTCAGCAACATTCACGTTTCCTCTGTGAGCTCCAGAAAATAGTCACAAATGCAGTCAAGCCTTGTCACTGTCAGGTGCTCAAGTTCTAGCTCAAGGGAAACAGGTTAAACACATACTCCTTGGAAAAGAAGAAATTTTGATTCAAAGTGGCTGAGGGACTGAGACTCACAATGAGCTCAGAATAGAAAAACACAACTCATGATCCTGTGTTGCATAAAGAGATCAGTAGCTGCTGAATTATACATATATAATTTATGCTGCTGAATCAGCCATGTACCAAATTTGCAGTTTTAACTATTAATGCAAATGCAAAAAAACCCCCCACATTTAAACTACATGCATATATCTACAAACTATACCAGTCACTGAGTAAACAAATCACTTTGGCAAAGCTCTGAAATGGTCAGATGTTTTAGGTCCTGTATTTATTTTTTTTTTCTGACAGAAATTGTATTTGAAATCAGCCAAAGTCTTGTTGAAATAACTATCGTAGCTGTTTTAATTTTTCAGTTAGCAATCTAGTTATGAATAAATAATGAAGGTTCCATTTATTTAAAAACATATTCAGCAACTCCCCCTTGGAAGCCCCACAGGGTGAACATACAGCTCTACTTGTCTGTTCACCTTGCACTCAAAAACATGGTGCCAGAATATTAAGATTGGAGTGGTGAGTACATCTATACCCTCCCACCCCACCTTCCTCCTGCCAAAGACTTACCATGGCAACAGAAACTACCATTTATTCACATTGCCTTCACAAGATTAAGTGTGCTGAAACTTTCAATGTTGAAATCAAGCAACTACACAGAAAACATGATTTTTTTTTCCCCAATCAAGTCTGCACCTTTGGATTTTATTGAATCTAGGTTTTCAATGAACATGCAAGAAATGCTTTTGTAAGGAAAAAGTGTGCATCTTTTTTTTTTATTACCTGTTTGAAGAGAAAAATTCTGCCTATCTGTGCCAGACAAGGGGTGCCAATGCAGTGTGTCCATGTTTGCAGCTGGCCAATCTGGTTGCACAGCATGGCAGACATGCCCCAAATGCTTCCTTTCTTGGTATTTCAAGACATTAGAGGAAATTACCATTACAGCTGTTCACAACCAGTGCCTGATCTGAGCACTGTGTACTCTGTACATCATGGGAGGGGAGCAGATAGGAGCAGGAGAGCATCAGTTGTTTTCCTGGAAGCCACACAAGGGCCTTTGCAAGTAGTCTGACACACCTGCAGAATCAGATATGGCATCTTTTTATTTCTGCTCCCCATATCAGCTGATGTAGAAGCTTAATCTGACCATTGTATCAATGCAGAAAAGCAAAATCTGGAGTCTTCCTGTTCAACCTTGCTTTTAACCACGAATTACCACACAACATTGATTAGAACAGCAAAATAATATATTTGAAAATTATGCCCATATTTATACACAGAGAAAAATATTTTAAGGAAATGTATTTTCATACAGAGGGCATAACCTTATAATTAAGGTTGAGATTTCCCCTCATAAACAATTTTTTAAATGAGTTGTTTGAAGACGTTGCATAGTTTATTTCTGTACATCAGAGTCTGGCCCTCCTATAAGCAAGTCCAGGGCAGTTTTTGAAGCTGGCTGTGCCTGTTTCTGTGCACCTCACAAACCAGATTAGTGAGGACTACAGTATTCAGTTTCTACAATCCACAGGCTTTGCAAAAGCTTGTTATGCTAGTCTGGCAAAACTCTCTAGCAGCTCAGGATATATCCTGATCAGAAGGATAGAGACCGTTTGAAAACAACATCGAGGTTGAGGGCCTGTTCTTTGTGTCAAGGAAAGATATCCCCAAATTACAAAATAAGTAGGAGGGGCCATTAAAGGCCACCCAGTGATGTCAATGGAGAGAAGGACTGAAAGTTTAACTTAAGTGCTATTATCGTTATTATTACCACAATATCAAACTAATTTGTGGCCTTGTCACATAAAATGGAGAGTGCCAAAGCAGTCTGGGGGACAAAATAAATATATCAGGAGCAGGCACACCCATAGCTTCTAAAACCAGTGGAACTGAGGTAGAAAAGCACTCTGAGTGCAGGAGTGGCAGGACATCCCTGACAGCAGGAGGATCCCTGGAGCAGGAGGGGACAGCTCCTACCCAGGGACACAGAGAGTCACACCTGCCTGCCAGCAATCCTGTTAACTGCAGGGACAAGGAGAGATGGGCAAAAGCCTCGACCCACCCTAATTTTAGGAAATGTACATTTTCCTAAGCAAACAGCCGTGTGGAATCGATGAAAGCCTCTTTTGAAGATGGGATACTTCATTTCAGGATACAATACCAAATAATATCTTTACAGAATAACATCTTTGCTTCCATATGATTTTTTAATGGCTTTTCATTTATTTATTTTAAATTTGAAACAGATTTTGTTTCTTAAGGTCAAAAACACTCAGTTTACTCAGCTATTTTTAGCCGTGCTGGACAAATTCATTGAATTATTCTGTGAATTATTCATAGTGCCAAGAAACAAGTTGGGCATTCCTGTGATATTTGAAGACAATGACAGCTTCTCACATTTTTTGCTGTGCAACTGCAAATCCAGGCTCCAGCAAGAGTCTCACAGGTTTGTCAAGGGAGGCCAGAAATAAGCCTGTGTGTTTTCCCCTGTGCTCAAGTGCTGGTAACATAGTGAAAATCAGTAAGGTCTATTACAATGAAGACAAAATATCCTGTTGCAGGGGCTTTTTAATTTTGCTATGATTTACTGTGTCACTCTTACCTGACATAAGTTTTTATTTTTGTGGTTTCTGGGCTTAAAATAAAGCCACAGCTACCAAAACTGACAAAAGGCCCTCAGAGCAGAGAAAGGAATAGCAGAGAGGAAATTGCTGCTGATTGTTCTGGAAATATCCTCCACCCAACTTACTAATTACACACTCCGTTGATCACGTATAATTATGATCTGAAAAGAAATTCTACACCCTAGCAATTTAGCTGGTGTTTCTTTTTTAAAGTCAACCATTTCCACTCTAATGAACCTCAGTATGAAGCAGTAAAACCTTGGAGGGAAAGGCTACAGACATGAAAATGAGTGCTTGCTGTCTCATTAACATTTTACTTGCTTGGCTAGGAGTCCTTTTGTTACAGGAAGCTAAGTGGTTTTATGGCCAACTCTCCTGAATCTGTAATAATATCCAATATGTGTGTAAGTGATTTCTGCTTTTAAGCCACTGAGCCTCTAAATAATCTCCACTAAAGCTAATGTATCCACAGTCAATGTGCAGCTCTTGCTAAAATTCAAGTAATTGCTGCCTTGGCCAGCTCCACAGTACAACTCTAAACCTGTCATTTGGCAGCTGTTAATATTTATAAATGGATGGACCCAACCTGCCACATATGGTCTTCCTGAAAGCAAGTATGTGTCTGGAGCTAAAATTTTCTTTCCAGTCAGTAAAAAGTTAATGCCAGGCTGAGATGCCCCAACACAGATCTAAGTCCACAGGAACCACAGAAGAGAGATTCCCTGCATATATAGAACAAAAGATACCCATGACACACATTTCTGCTCTTTTCTTCAAGAAAACTAGTGCCTGGATTCAACACATCCTTTAAAGAAGAGTTGTAGGGGACCATAAGAAGTACTAAGCACTAAAACCTATATTTAATAAAATTCTGCAAAATTAATATAGCAGATATTTAACTGAAATAAATTACAGTTAAAACTCCTAGTGCAGTGGGATCCTTCGTGACTGCAGAACCAGCCAAAACTGCTGCTTCATGGCGCTAGAAATAATTCATGATATAAAACCAGGTCAAATATGAAAATGAAAAGAGAACTACCTCTCAGTGAACAACTATGTGTGAGAAATGTGCTTCTCCTGAGCCTGCTCTCACCTTGTCAGTGGGCAATCAGTTCTAAACAAGAACAGATTAAATGAGGGTGAAGAGTGTTGAAGAAAAATGGGGCTACCAATCCTCTTCCACTGCTGATGAAAGCTGTAAAGCAGGTGTATGAATAAAAACTATCAGTAGCAAGGACTCCGCCTTCTTCTGAAACTAAGACAAAGCAAAGACAAGCACAGAAGTTAAAACTATATAAGCCTATTCAAGCACAGAAGTTAAAACTATATAAGTAATTAATATTTCTAATTAGGACTGTTACTTGTTATTTCTGTCCTTCCACAGAAACCAAGGCCAGTTTGTTTTTTAAAAGCTCTTTCAGCAGGCATTATTAGATTTCACAGACAAAAGCAGCATGGGACACATCTCTACAATGGATGCCTTTGGGCCACCTCCTCAGAGACCAGGGCTAGTCATGCTCAGAGCTCCTAAGAGGGTGAGGGCTATCCACTACAAGAATCTCTTAAAAAATTTCCTACCACCTTCAATGGTACTGAAAGCCACACACATTAATGTACATCACATTAATGTACATTAGTTTATCTCATTTCCACCACTCCTTATGTTACTACCCCTTTGAAATCTTATTTCTTCTTCAGTTGTATTTATTCTTCATAGTCTCAAGACTCTGGTGTTTGAAAGTGTGATGTTTTATGGAAACACAACAGGAGACTGCCTGTCATGGATTCTTAACTGCTCAACTCAAACTTGCCTTATGAGTCTTGGGTTGAAGTGGATATTGATAGGCTACTAACACAAAAATATTGTCACTGTGAAAATTAATTTTGCTCAATAAAACCTTATTCAAATAACAGAGACTAGGTACCAGATTGGTTCCATGTTCATTTCCCATAGGCCAGCCATTTGAAAAATTGAATGGCATTGCGTGCATTGCTTCCAACAGCTGGGAAAACAAATAGTCTCACAGAGACCAAAGAAAAGACTAACTAGGAGCCTGGGATTGTTTCCAGCAGTAGCAAGTAGCAGAAGCTGGGAGAAAAGGTAAAAAACTGATGATAGAGAGCCAATTTGAGAAAGAAACATACCAGTCTGTGGCAGGGTTTTGAGAGCATTGGATGTTCAGAAAGGTTGAAAGATTTGTATAAAAAAGCAAATTTAATTTTCACTGTTTGAAAATTATGTCTTAAAGTGTAAGTCTCATTTGTTATCAAATTTTCAGTTTACTTTGTTTTACAAAAGTAAAAAATTAATGAGAAGCATTTTTCAAAATTTTGATTTTAGACATGCACAGGAACCTTGGCATTGTGGACAAAGTCATGTTGAGTCAAATGCAGAAGTGATGGCAAACATCAGGCTGAAAAACACTCTTCCTCTATGAATGTTAATGCATCTCTTTTCCAGTCTTAAACTGAGCCAAACAATCTTTTTATCATCCAGGCAGTTTTCTAAAGTCTCTCCAGATCTTCAAAAACAACTCTTAGATATTTCTCCAAGACAGACTGAGTAAGGCTCTCCTTCTATATCTTGGCCATCTCAAGAGTGAGATGAGATCTCAAGAGATATGCCTTGTTGCTAGGGTGGGACAAGAGTCTCTCTTGATGCCCGCCTGCCATAGCTAGACTAGAGTTTTGAATTTTTTTTGCCAGATTATCCAGACCTTGGATTGTAGTTCAAGCAAACAGGTCTGAAGTTGTAAAAGAGTCCAGCTCTACAGAACAAGAGTGGAAAGCATTTTCAAGGAGTAGAATGCAGTCTTTGTTATTTGATTTCAGCTGTTTCCCTGACATATTAGGCAGCATTACATGAATATGACCTTACAAACACTGCATGAGAATATAATTCTAATTCACCCTATCTCTGTTGGGAGCCAGGAACCTCAATTTCAAAAGCCTGACCACATAAAATTGTGCAGAAATCAATAAACACATCCAGAGCAGTTCTGATATGAGGTTTTATCAGAGGCCAAAAATTTGTCATTCACAGCCTATTGTCTCAAATAGATCACATAGGAAGGGTCCCAATGCTGAAAGACCTTCTGTCACAGACATCCTACTACAGCATCCCAAGTGGTTCCAGCAGTTACATGCTGTAATAGAAACATGTGCGTCATTATTTGTTACTGATACTGACTAATTTCAGATTTGTCTTTGGCTTATCTTTCAGAAAACTTCTTCTTGTTTAATCTGTTGTGGTTCAAACCACAAAAAATGTTGCAAAACTTAATCCTTCCCAGAGTGAAATCCATAACTGGGAGAAAATACATTAGCTTCCCTACACCATAGGGGTAGTCTCTTATCCCAGAATGATGGAGATGCTGGTATGCAATAGAAGGCTAGTCAGAGGAAATGCCAAGTACAGAGCCGCACCTACATCTCTGAGAGCAGACAATTAGTCACCTCTGGCTTTTGATGATCCATAACCCCATGTTTATCAGGGGAGAATCATCCCCCTACAGGTACAAGTCAGTGTCTTTTCTGTGGAAGAGCTATGGAGGACTCAGCCTTTTTCTGAAATGAATGCAAGAGTGGTAATAACTGGCTTTTAAATCAGCTCACTGACAGAGCACCCACATGGTGCACCCACATGAAAATTCAAGTTTAAATCCATCCAGGGAGCAGAGAACAGAGGAGGTTCATATTCACAGCAATATTTTAATCTTTAAAATATGTGCCCAACACTGGTATATATGAGGACCTATATTCCATTTTGTTTTCTCACTCCCTAGCATCTCAATTCTTGAATTGTTTCCTGCAGAGTGACACAGTTTCAGAAACTTTTCCTTCTCTTTGATGTACCTCTTTTATTTACCTTATGTCTCTTTTTTTTTTGTCATAAACAAACCATTAAAGAATAGATACCACTACCTCTAAAAGTATATAGAAGGACATATTTAGTGTTCTCTAGCTAAAAATCAAATGGGAACTCTTAAACACATCTAGTGATAAGAAATTCATTAAGTGTGTCATGTCCTCTGAAGTATTTCATCATTAACTTTGCTAAGATTTGCTATTTCTACCTTTTTTTGTGCCATACACAAATAAAATGTGGTGACCCACAAGAGAATCCAAGCCTACTTTTCTGCTAAGACAATCAGCTTAATGCATAATTAGTAGAAGAATATTAGTAACATGAATGCTTAATGAGTGAAACCTTCTTTGCATCATATCCTCTAGTTTCCCCAGCTTACTAAATAAAAGTTTATTGTCCTAAATTAAACGACATTTGTGAAATGAAAGATAATAAAATTGCAAAGAAGAAAAAGTTAATCAAGATAATTAAAATGAAAAATTGTTAGAATCATTCACTTTCACCTGCATTTGCAGTATAGTTGGACTAAGTTTCTAATTAAATGAGAAAGTATGTGAAGTGCAGTTCAGCTGATTTGCATTTATGGAACTGGAAGAAAATATTACCTTATTAAAGTGAATTTCAGAGGAAATGTCATAGCACAGAGGTTGGCCTGACTTGACTTTCTAGTAGATTATGCAGTCCTTTATAAATTTGACTGCTTCACAGAGCCAGCTCCTCTGTGGCTCTAAATCAGCATGGTCTCACTGAAGTTAATGAAGCCACATCAATTTATACCAGGTAAGCATTTGCCCACTAACACTTTGAGTGTGTATGTTGCTGCACAGAGCAAAATTCAGCTACATCTACCGCTGTGTACACCTGAGAAGGGTGCCAATGAAAGGTGGTGTAATGCTGCTGTGCCCAAATAATCAATTTAACCAAATTCTGCTGCTTGGACAAGCGCTGTAGCACACTGTCTGCCTCTGAGGATAAATTCCTGCAGACACATACATGAAAACAAGCTAGGTGATATTTGCTGGCCTCGACCACCGCTGCTCACAGTGCTGTACACAGCACTTGTTAGAACTACCAATGACTCCAATTTGTGACAGACCTGAATCTGAGCTGGCCTCATATGCTCACAGCTGGGAAGGAGAAGGAGATTTTATTGCCACTGCATAGTGTGATGCATGTTCTCCTTCATGGTGAGATCTCTGTGCTCTTCTACCTGCACTCCCAACAGTGAGGTTAACAGAACTGTGTGGTTGCAGTTAAAACAGGGGAACCAAGCCCTCTCTCTCTGTCAGGAAGCAACAACTTGTTATTGCTTTAAAAAAGTAATGTAGCCTACGGCTAACCCTGTAATGCCCTTCTGCCTGTGTACATACTCCTGATGTAATACAATTGAGGGTATTCAAGATATTTCAATCTGATTAGGTTAATGTAAGACAAATCTCATATTTTCAATTCCTGAGGCAGGAGAAAAAAATTCAAGATTCTAATAATGTATTTCCTCTCACAGATGGAGCCAAGAAGAATTCTAACTATGGGCATCTGCTACAACATCACAACTACATTTAGATTATAAAAATGTAATACTTGACATCAGTAGAGAATTTACCGTGTCTCTAAGAAACCAGGATTCAGTCTGTTGAAGAAGCAAATGCTATTTCAGCTATTTACACTTACATTCTCTACAAAAGAAAATGACCACTTCTGCCATCACTTTGCTGGGGAAACCACAGCTGGTTTTGGGATGCATTCTGTGGTCAATGATTCAGCTGTCAAGGTTGTGTTACATCAGAGACAAAAAACACCTGCTGGCAGAGATAATAAGTCAAGCCAATAGACGAGTGGCTTCAGAGAGAGGAGGCTCATTTCCAGCACTGCTTAATTCATTGCTGCTACAGGCCTGAATCACCCTTGCAACATTGTCAGGAAAACTTATCAGACCAAGCATGAAATTAATTCTACAAACTCACTGCTGGTGATGATCCCTAATGGTGATGACAAGAAATATTCATGGCGTTCAGTTCACCCGCCAAGTTGATTGCTCAGACCAGAAAAACAGCAACAGTTTTGTGGAGCAGTTTCAGCTGGTAAACCCAAATTACAGCCCCATCATAGCACCATATCAAACAATGCAGTCACACTTATTAGGGGCTGTTCAACCCAGGCTTTTTCTCAGCTGCCAGGGGTCAGCAGATAGCTAAATGGCCTAGAACCCTCACTGTTAAACACGTGTCACCAGCTCAAACGACCTTCTGGTCCTACTTGATTCCAAGTTTATTAATTTGGCTTCCTTTTATTTGTATTTTAAATAAAAGGAGTTTTATTTGGGTTTATTGTTAACTATGGAATTATATATGTATTTGGAAAACCCATTTTATAAAAACTATTTTTCTTTGATATTAGGTATGCAAAACCTATAGTTGACTTCTCTGCTACTTGCCACAGGAACTCTTTTAAATGCTTTGAGCAACCTTGTTAAGATCAAAGATAATATTCAGTGCTACCAAACAGACTAATTACAAATAACATGCAGCAACTACCACAAAAATTATTTACTAAAGTGAGGATGGCAAAGAAACTCACAAGGCAGGTCACTTAGAAGCCATTCACCCCCAAAAATTAAGGAAGTTAAGCTGATAATTCTCCTTTTATCTGGCCAGCTGTATCACTGCTGTGCAGCAGCACTGCAAAGGTGTGGAGAGGAGAAAAGATAAACAAGGAGAAGCAAGAAAAAGAGGCCAAGGAAGAGACAGCACCTGGGCTGGGAACACATGTCTTGTCTTCCTCAGTGTCTCATTGTGTTACACAGGTTGCAGTTGATACAGAATGTACCAGCACAGAGAAATTGTTATAGGAGGAGATCAGCACAGGACACTTTTGGAGTTTTACTGGAGTCGGTAGTGAGGTGCTTGGCAGAGTGAGGAGGGGAGGAAGAAGTGAGACACAGCCCTATGAGCCTGGAGGAGGTGCCACAGGCCACGGCTTCCTAAGGACTTGTCACCAGGATCAATACATCTGGGGATGCCAGAGGTGCACAACACAAGTCTCCAGACATTGGAATGGGTGCTTGAAGATGGAGGTCAAGAAAAAGATTTGTCATCAGGGCTAGAGAAACTTTTTATCAGGTGGCAATTTTTTATTCATGTAGATTTGCACAGGTGGCCATTAAATCTGTGATTACAGTGCTTTGACAGCATCTTTCCATTTGCCCCTAGTGTCTATCAAAGCCACATGAAATGACTGCTACTATCACCGCTAAAAGAAGAAAAGGCACCAAAAAGCCTCAATTTCCTAAAGGTCCCAGGACCTGAGGTACTCAAACTTGTTGTTCTTGGAAAACCAACATCATATCAAAATCAGCTGAAACCTAGAAAGCGCGCTGGAAATTGATATTACTATAAATGTGTATGCATACACTGAAATAAAATTATACCCACAGGAAGATGTTGAAGGAAGAGGATTCCTACAAGGAAAAAAAAAAAAAAGAGGAAGAATAAGAAAATCTTATATACACAGAAACAGGCACAGCTGGAAAAAAAATTCCATGCTTTACCCAAGATTGAAGTATCTTCTTTAAAATACAACACATTATCTTTTTCTAGTCTCCCCAGAGATGTTAAAAGAAAAGATATCTTGAGACCCTTTGTAGCATCATTCTCTATGAAACAAAGAGCCATTCTCCAAAAATGCACATTATTTGGGTGTGTTCAGTCTGTGGAGAGGCTGGAAGGTAGTGTGATGCAAGCTGATTATGCATGGCCTTGGAGGCATGCAGAGAAGCCAAGAGGGCCAAGTTTAGCCTGTATTATTTAATCATGCAACGTCCCATTTGTGATCACCTGACAAGACGTGCTTCAACTATTTGATCATACCTAGTTATCCTTCTAGCTGCACCTCTAATGCTTTTCAACGGGCTTCACACAGCAGCACGATTCTTTAAAACTTATAGCACATTGTCATGCAGCCTGCTATGAAATGGAGGAGTTGGAAGAGGGAGGAGGTATAAACATATTCTTTCCTTGGCTTTTCTGTACTTCTCTAATCTATGATGATTACAAAACATTATAGCAATCTCTAAAAAAGACTTACTACTGAAAGACCATCATGCTGAAATGGGTGCTATATTCACAGCTGTGAGCTCAGGAGGGTTTTTTTTTTTTAATCTCTTAAAGCATCAGGAAAACTGTACTATGGATCAGATTTAGTGAACTTCTAATTTTTACTGGAAATGGTTATTGCATAATTTAATCCTAAATGTAAGATTAAGGAAATCTGCAGTGAATTACTTAGTGTCAGGATTACATAAATCAATGCAATACTGCAGCACTTTAATAACTGTACTTAGTTTTGCTCTTGTTTTTTTTTTTCTTCTCTTACACAGACTCTGCTTTGGTTTCCCAGGGCATGTATCCAAATGTACATGAACTACACTGAATTTCCTTCTTCCAGAGACATCAGATGTTCATTCTCTTTTCCATCCCTTTTCAGTAGTTCAGCATTATGCGCTTGATCTTTTTATTTTACCCTTGTAAATACAATAGCAATGAAGGTAAAATTTGAATTCAAGTAGGAAATACTCTGTTTCCAGTGTCTGATATTTCAGTGTGATTCTTTTGAATGCACTCTGGTATGTACCTGTCTGTCAAGGAAAAGTTCTGTTGACAGGGTGCTACTTCTGCTCATTTCTGAGCATTATCTGTTGAAGTTGAGTTTTATCAGGACAAAGAAATAGACTTGATTCTATATCTACAAATGCAAGGAATGAGAAAGCAAGAAGAGGGGATTAGTTATATGCACAAAGCAAATGCTATTAAGAGAACTTTTAGGGTGTCTTTTGGAAATAGCTTCCTGTTGGAAAGACACGTGGATGAAAAATAGAGATGTGGTCAAAAAAACCCCATCATTGTAATGGAATGTCTAGATAGAGACACATCATCCAACCCTGTTTTTAAAAGCCTTGCCAGGGATAATAGTGCACTGATCACCAAGGTAGCTGGAAGGTTAGACACTTCCAGCCTCTGTTTAAAAGGTTCTGTGCTCTATTGCTGCTAAAAGCAACAGAAAAACCTGCAGTTATGTCTTCTATGTGTCAGGGAGGCTGACTCTAGAAGGTAGGGGTGGTGGAAAGAAAACCTTCCAGCTGCAAGATCACATTGACAATTGCAAAGTCCAAGCCTTTGCACCACAATTCCAACCCCTCAGCTCTGCTGATGCCACTGTTTATGGATTCATGCTGGGAATCAGGTAGGGAAATCAGACTGTTCCTGGAGTGGAATGAAAATGCAGCTTTTCTGCATCACTCTGGTCTTTTTCATTTGCCACAGGGAGGAAGAGAAAACTGCAGGGCAAAAAATTGCAATGGCAAGTTGAAAAAGAGCAGCAGGGAAAGATGGAAACTCTGAAAGATATCACCAAAAGTAGTCCCATGGAAATTAGTGGAAAAATTGGAGGAGAGGGAAAAAAGGCATATAGATGGGGTGAGAAAGATGTATGGATGCTTGTAAAGACAAAGACAGAAAGATAACTGAAAAAAAAAATATTTAAAAAGAAACTTGAGACAATAGTGAGTAGATATGAAGGACATGAATGGATAAAATGTCCATGGACCTAGAAAAAGACTGGTGAGAGCTGAAATGAACCAGCAAAATTAAAATAAAAGGACATCCTGGAAATGGTTGAAGTAAATGATGTTATATATGTGTCTTCTATTGCACTAGGACATATCTTACATGTACCACTATTTATTAAAATGAAAGTGTTAAAAGTCCTTATTCTTCAAACTGGTCCCTCTCTCCTCTGAACCTCTCTTTCTCTTCTGATTAGCTCTTTTAGATTATCTGTTCTTTGTTGTGCTCCAAGTCTTAGCATTTAATCCTGATTTTAACAATAAATCATCTTTATTTGTTGTGGTCATCCATGAAATTCTAAATTGTGGCTTAAAGTTTTACCATCCAGCTATTTTGTGAAATACCTATATATGCTTATATATCAAATATATCAATGGTTCTAGGAAATTCTGCAAAGTCTAATGTTTGTGAATACTTACTGGTGGAAAAACACTGGCTAGAACTTCCTCCTTCTATCCACTACTCTCTGTTGGATTTCATCTTTATGAATGCCCATGGATAAATTATCATAACTGTCCAGGCAAATGGGAAATTATATTGAAACAGCCGTAATACATTGAGTTGGCTGGAGTGCTGCAGCCAGGAAATTCAATCAGTACATGGCCTCTTGCTCACCATGAAAATATCATTGTAAATGCAGTAGCAGAAACACCTAACAGGATGGAATATGCTCCTAGGGACAACTTGTTAAATAACTTTGAATACCAGTGTCTTCAAACCAGAAGCATGTGCATCATCCAGACATTTAAAAAAACAGACTCAAAACCACCTTTGTCAGGTAAAGTTTGCATTAGGTGTCTGGCTCATGGAGGTTTCATTATGCTGTAGAGTTCAAAGGCTTACAGATTTAGCAAGATGCTAAAACTTCCTGAGGCAGCACCTAGTTCTCCCTAAGTGTCAAAAAGCCATAAAAGGAAGGTGTGGGAAAAACTCAGAAATTTGGCTATATCATGCTAATTACAGATTGAAGAGAGGTTAATGCTGGAGGTTTTTATTTAGTTCATAACTTTGTTTCTAGCTCTGTGCTCAAGAGTACATTGGCTTGAATAAAAATAAACTACAGTGTCCTAAAGGACAATAGGAGTTTAGGTGAGGCTGCCTGATCCTTCCTCAGAGATAAGAGACAGAAATAGCATGCAGGTACTCTACTCCTGTAAATCCAGGTCAGTCTGAAAGTGTTGAGAATTAGCATGTGCATCTTGATGAGCTGAAAATTTGCAGGGAAAGTTGATGCTGCAAATGCCAACTTCTGAGAAAAAGCTCTATGCAGATCCACCTAGGAGGGTGTGGGCAGCTAAGAAACAATCCACAGCTTATCTCCCAGATCCCTGCCCTGGTATCTTTCTACAACATTTATTTTGGTTGCAGAAAGAAACCCATCACTTCAAACATAGTAAACCCACCTAGAATTAAAAGATCACCTATCCTCAAAATCAAACTTTAGTACTAGTATAGAGTCTAGAATCACAAGTAGGGATGCATTTATGGAAGTTTGACAGTTTGAGCTAGTGATGCACCTGTTTCACCCTTTTTAATAAAATTTTATCATGTTGAACAAGAACATTTACATTTTCACCTAGGAAAACCTACATTGGCTGATACTCCATGTGACAGCAGACCTTACCTAAAATTAATACTATCCCTATATGACCTCGTAACCTGGTAAATGCTGTTGATATAATCTCCCTTGCCCAAATTCATTTACTCATTCTGAAGTAAGAGTACCTGTTGAGGTGGTTTTATCAACTGAAATTGCAGAACATAATTAGCCAGGCTTTTCGTGGCAGTTTTTTATTGCCTTTAGAGACAGTGTTTCATTCTTTTTATGACTACCAACACAACATATCTTACATGACTGCCCTATTTGGTAATTGTCTGAGCAAATTGATTTCTTACTAGCAGTACTGCTCAAATGACACAGTTCTGAAGGACACTAAACAAAAACAAAACAAATCAAGACAGTTATTACACCAGCAGTGTAATTTGTTTACTATTCTTCCCACTTCCCCAATAAAAATAACATTCTTTTTTTTACAGACCAGTATGACTGCAGATATGCTAATTGATCAATTCTATTTTTTCTTACAATGTAAATAAAGAATAAAAGCTTTTGATATAAATGCAGACCATGAAGAGAATGTGGTTCACAATATAAAAGAAGTCATACATGACAAAAGGTGCCGGATAACTGATGCTTAAGTTCCAGTTGACTGAAAAAGCAAAAAGCTGTTAGCATATTCCACAATAAACAGCAGGCAAAAGGACGAGAGCATTTACAAGGGAAAACAAGGTCATACTTGAGGCAAAAGAATTTGGTTAATTCTCAGGTTTTTAAATACCTAGATAAGCCTCAACGATCTTCAAATTGGTTAATTCAGTTGACTTTGTGATGCCTCAAACATATAACCTTGCCCACTATCTCTAGCATATGACTCCAAATATATCTATGAAATACACTGAAAAATTCCAAAACTCATTTCTGAGAATGAATGCATTTCCACACCACTGGGTTGATGGAAATACATTGGGAAGGCTGGACGTGGTCTTAAATGTTTCATAATCTGTGTTTTTTTCTGAAAGAAATAGTTTCTAGGCAGTCGTTCAGGGACTTCACAATGTACCATCAGATGAGCCATATAAATCAAGCAAAGTTTAAGATCTAAACCCTCAGAAATAAAATACAGTTCGAGCCATAAGAAGTGGCAGGACATCTTTCAAGTACTGATACGTTGTGTCTCAATTGTACTGAAGGATGATAACACATAATGGTGCAGGAATAATATAATTCATTAGCGTCGATACACACTAGTAGGTAATGAAATTATTCAGAGCTGCAGTGTCATTAATCTCTGCCAAGTGACACGAATGAAACCAAACATCTGAAGACAATATTGCAGGAAAAACCTAAATGGAGAGCATCCTGAAGAATATGATCTGCATGCAAAACACATTGTTGTTAGTCCCCTCAGCCAAGTAATACTGTCATTTTAATCATGGCACAGCATAGGTTTGTAAGCCAGTTTTATGAAGAAAAGGCTGTAAATCCCACTGTAGCTGCCATTTAATCTTTTTCCATCTGAATTCCTCTAGAGGCAGGAAAGCACAAATGTGGTCAGATGAGCAGAGAGCAAGAGGTCACATTTCTCAGGTACAGGGATGCAATATTTGGAGCTTCAGTGAGTCCTGGGCAAAATTCTGCTTAGGCAGTGTCTGCTGGTGGTGAGCACAGAAGAAGAGCTGGTGGATGGGGTAGATTTCACCTTGGAAAGGTGGATCCATACAGAAACAGGTTTAGGTGTAAATGGGAAATATCAAAACAAGCTGGAAACTGGGAAGTGGAGAGTTGAGGTGGATCCATACTGATCTGCTGTGTGACAGAGATAGCAGGGGGACAAAAAGGGCAGAAAAACAGCACAAAAAGCATAAAATAAAAAAACATAATAAGGTATCCAGAGAAAGAAAAGAGCAAGCAGAAACTACGTTCCAATTATACAGCATTGGGACCTCAAAGGGTGAATGGGCTTTTATTTCAACATGCCAAAATTTATTCTGCTGGCAGCAAAGAGATTAGCAACACAAAAGATAAATGTTAGACTGTCATTAGACTTTTGGAACTCATTGCACACATTCCTGCTGTCATATTTCAGCATCCCATTAGAAATCACTGGTATTAAAGGCCATTTCAAAGTGGGACCTTCCTGAAAGTGTTTTAGAGCAGTACTGATCTTTCATGATGACAGGGGAAAAACCTCAATTCGCTCAGGAGACTGCTCTTGCTTCAGCTTCTAAATTAATCTGGGACCAAATGCCCAGACAGACACACACTGCTAATGACAGAAGCCTCTTGCTTGTAAGAAACAGCATTTTTTTTTCTAATTAAAAAGAAATCTTGCACATGATATAAGGGAGAGTCTGATTACCTAAGAGACTGGCTCAATAGCTAGAGTTGTTGTTGTAGCAGCCATGGGATTCCCAGAAGTGATGCTGCAATGAACCCCAGTTCAGCATTGATTACTGTACACAGAAACACAGCTATACTACCATCCATCCCAGAAAGGGGAGCCTTAGCCAAGGAAATATCAGAAACTGGGATTTGATCACAATGATCATCACTCTTACTTTTGGTAAAAAGGTAAGTTCTGAAACCTGACTCCGTCTGCTTAGCTTCAAAGAGAACAGGAAAAAAGTGCTTTAGCAGAAAAAAGTGATGAAGCACTCGCTACATTTGCACAATCTATGAACTCAAAAGTGATGCTGAAAATGTGGATGTCCTATGCTTTTCTTCAGTGTTTTACATATCAATAAAATAGAAAACTATTGCTTTGGAAATTAGAAGCTATCTTTGACACAGAGTATGATCCAGTGACTTAAAGTGTCAGACTGACTGGGGCTTCTGGGCCTCTCCAAATTCCTGACCCTTATATGACTGTAGGTCTGTTTTGTGATGGTGTTTATCCCAGGCATAAGGATGCATAGCAAAGCAGCTTCTGTGCCTGTAAACCATGCAAGAAGGCACATCTGAACCTCAGTATTCTTCTTTGGAGACGCTGAATCAAGCAAGCATGGAGCCTGCCAGACAAGAAACATTAGTAATTATTTTCATTCCATAGTTGTGTTCAGACATTAAAAATGACCTTTTTTTTTTTTTTAAGTCTGCTTCCAGTGGAAATATCCTTTAAAACTTTTGTTGTGATGGGGTGATCCCAGTTTCAACTTCTTGTAGTTTCCCAATGCATAATCACTCTTCTGAATGTCTAGATTCCCACTACCATGAATGGGGCCAAGAGAGTCTTGAAAGGTTCATTCAGTACTGGAGGTTGAACTGTGTGACTTTGTCAGTTCCGTTGGAAGTTATCTCACCAAACCCTTTCATTCTATTTCCTAGAATGCTGTCACTACTTTCTCCCAGAAGATTTATGTGCCCTTTAGGCACTGCTCTTGGTAGAGATTTCAATTCCAGCCTGTGCACAGAGCTAGCACAAGCTCATGTACTGCATGAGTTTTAATTTCTAGGCAACCAAGGAGACTTACAGTACCCTCTCTACTATAGACTTATTTCTTCTTGGCAGCAAGAGACTATTTCCATTATTACACCCACTTTACACCTTTAAATCCATTCATTAGGGCATGAATACAGTTTCTAGGAAAGCACACTGGGCTCAGCCTTACATGGAATTCTTCACTCTAGTATTTAACTACATAATCACTCTTGCTTAATAAAAACGGACATATTAAATTCTATTTCTGCTGAAGTACACTACAGTGATTCTCCTGGAGATTATTTGATTGTAATGTCAATAAATCAGTCACCAGGTTAGAAAAACCAAACAACAAATCCCCAACAAAACAATTAATGTGAGAAAGCATAGGAACCGTAACAGAGGGAGGAAAGAAGCACATCAAAAGGCCTGGAAGGTAAGGTGTTGAGCCTTGTTTAGTAATGATTGTGCTCTTACTCTCATTTGCTCAACAACAACAAAGCAAGCCAACCTCTCCCACTACCAATCAAGACAAATATACGGGAAGGCATATTCCCACCCAGCAAGACACAAAACACCAAAGATTTTCAGCTGGTATAAAATTGCAAGTGACATGCACCACTTTGTAGACTATTACAGCCAGGAAAGAAGCAGCCCTTTTCCCCCTGTGTTAGTGGCTTGCTGGCTTTCTGAGCTGCAGTTGCTACAATGGTGTATCAGGGTGAAGATAGATGAGACCCAGTCTTTGAAAGAAGACAAAATGTGTGTGAAGGATGTTGCCTCTTTAATTAGCAAAGGGTTAACCATCTGTCGTTGCAGAGCAGAATGAAGTAATCAGACAACTCCAGGCTTTCTTCACAGTACAGAGCTACAAGATGAGCTTGGACTTGAGGTCAGTCTTGAGAGAAAGATCTCAGATTTCCCAAACTTGCAGCAAACTGATAATTTTTTCTGGAGTGTAATGAGAAATCTAATACTGTAATAATAGTCTATGCAAAAGAAGTGTTGATAAGAGGGCAAAGAAGAGCTATGATCAGACCTCTGATCTTATATCTTCTAATGAGAAAATGAAGGGCACACATATGAGTAACCTACCTTGACCACACACATCCCTGTAGTTTGAAGGAAAAATAAGGTCAAAAAATTTAAGACAAGGAAAAGACTTTCACAGAACCCAATTGTTATTCAGTTTCTCTTCAAATGGAAAGTTGCAGCTTTCAGTTTAGCAAAGATAAAGTATATTGTTTGTATGAAGGATTTTAATGCACAGCTACTCAAAGAAATTTATTTGGCCCCTTTTTCGATTTCCATCCACCAAGATTGCAGAAGAGCACTTAAAGCACTCAAGGTCAAGCAGAAGATGGAAACTCAAAGATGACAGTGAAAGGCTAAACAAAGCCTTCTTTCACCACCCAGTTGCTTTTTGTGTTGGGCTACAGATATGAACCAGGCTCACCAAGCATTGCCAGTCACACTAAATCCCCTGCAAGGAAGGGAGTTGACTCAGCTGTATTTTGTCTGGTCTAGCACATCACATCCTCCCAGAGTTTTCTAGCTGAAAATGCCACCACGGCACTTCTCCACTCTGAGCCTAAAGCCCACCTGGAACCACCTTGCACCATCTCATCCTGCCCTCATTGATGGCACGATCTAGTTCTGATTCTGCAGCTTCAAGGCCACTAAGTTGAGAGGGCAGCCACTCAAATAAATTTTCCCACAGCAGCCACCTTGTTACCCTAAGCCAAGTGGGACAATTGTCTGGGGTTCTACAGCAATATTTCCTATAGTCAGGAACATATGTTGTTCTGCAGCAACATTTGCTATGTTCAGATTTGTACTTGTCAGTCAAGAAAGTTTGCTTTGCAATCTTTGCTTTTGCTTAATAGCTGTTTTCTCAGCACCGTCAAGACTTCCTCTAGGAACAAACCTGCAGCAGGTGCCACATCTGGCTCGCTCATTTATTTAATGCTTTAGTTCTAGTTTCTCTTTCCTGACAAATTCCAGTAGTGTAGTTTCTCCTTCCAAACATATATAACTGTCAACGGGCCTTTCTCAGCTTTCTTCTCCTCAAGAAGCATCATCTTACTAACAACTTCATCCAATGCACTCCTGTAGGTATTGCCTTGACCTTCAGCTGAAACCTCAACAATAAAAGACTCCTACACAGCCTTTACAGCATCTTATTCGCCTATTTCCCTTGCAGTAGACAACAAAATTATGTTTTTGACCAAGGGAAATAAAAAAACAAGTAGTCTTTCCCCGAGATCCATTTAATAATGTAGTACCAAACAGCATTTGGACAAGTCACTCACAGCACAGCAGGACACTTTCTGTACATCTACAGAAACAGCAGCCACCCTGCTTTGCAATGATGTTTGTTGACAGCTGGCTACTTCTCCTATGTCATCATGATTAACATATTCCCCAGTACTGTATGTCACTAGCTCTCCTTCTGCTGGATATCTTGCTGTACCTGGGGACTCACTGCAACACCCATCACATTTACAGCGTGGAGCTAAGGTTCCTCTGCCTTGGCTCTTAATGCCCCCTTCAATTATTGACTGTTGGCCATTTAGAGCTTGTTCACGAGGAAATATTGCAAGGACTACAGGAGCTTAAGACACATAGGCCACAAGAAACCACACAGATTGAGAAGTCTTGCTTGATCAGTATCCTTGGTGCAGTCATCCTAAAGGAAAAGAGCCGGTTCATCAATTTATGGTGACAGATGGTTATTAAGTTTTGCAACTTTACACCAAACTTATGGGGAAATAACTTCTGGTACAACCCCAAATTTCAGTGATCATATTTCTTCAGGTTCAACTTATGGGAAAATAACTTCTAGTACAACCCCAAATTTCAGTGATCATATTACATCAGGTTCAACATTTGTCTAGCAATTTGTTCCTCTGATAGGGTGTTGGAACCACCTTTACAGATGCGTCTGTGATCTGTCACAAAAGCTCTCCAGACCCTCTCAAAAGCCTGACTGCTGCTTTGCAGACAACTTTATGCATCCCAGATGCACAGCAGACTATTTCTGTACCCTAGACAAATATCTGTCTGTTAGGGTTGTACTTTTGCCACTTCTGGTATGAAATCCATCCTTTTTGGTACAAGGGCAATGGTCTCTGAACTGCTTTTCATTGCATAAGCAAGCCCTGAAGAGATTTGTCCTCAGGACTTTTTCCCAGTAACAGACAGTATTTTAACGACAAAGCCTGAATAATTTAATGACTATATTTTTATTTAATGACAATGACAATATTTTAATGACAAAGCTTGGCAAAATGAGGCTGGAAATAGTTATGCAGATAAGCCAACACTTTTTCTGAAGAAATTTAATGAGCAAGAGATTGATACCAGTGAAGTATCAGACTGGTTATAACCCAGTAACAGAGGCTTGACACTGGCAGTCCCACCACTTGTCCATATGACAGAAATGAGCTGGCAGCTCCTATGACTGGGCTGCAATAGCATTCTCTGGATCTGGCTGGTTTTGAGTGCAACTTCCAGGGAGAGGGACAGCAGCACACATATACCTGCATTTCATATGGAAATAAGATGAAGCAAAAGATCTGCCTGCCCAAAACTCCTTGAGAAGAAAGAGCCTGAGAGCCTCTGTCAAACCTGATAAGTCTCTAAATTTTCCTCAGGAAGAATTGGTATAATTATTTAACTACATCCTTAAGTATGACATCAATGAACATGGAAAAGCCTGATCAGATAATAAGGCACTCTAAAACCTACGAGGAGGACAAGGAAAATCTCAAGACACCTTTAACTATTTTGCATTAAAAAGGGCCTAGATAATTCTTAGGAAGGGAAAAACCTTTTTCATACAAGATCTGATAAGCTACACAGCTATCAGCCCACGGGAGAAGTGAGGTAATACAGCTTAACTATACACTCTTCCTTTGCAATTTAGGCAATAATAAATTACTTCACATTTCCTGGTGACCACAAGTGCACGTACAGAGAGTTGCAGTTATAACTCAGGCTGTACACACCAAGTGTTTAGTTAGAGCCCAGATGTCATCTGATATCTTAAGGTGTTATGGACAGTGTGACATGCCCAAGAGCATTGAAAATCTCTTGCCATAAAGGGTGGCTCCTTTCCTTAGAACTTGCCCCATCTCCAGACAGGCAAATTTAAATCTCCCCTCGCCCTGAAAAAAAAACCCCACAAGAAACCCAAAAAACCACACACACACACAAAAACCCAACCCAAAACCAAACAAAAACAAAATTAAACCAAAAAACCTGAAACTTTCTGTCTTCAAGAACAGATTTGGTAGCTTGCTCAGCATTATAAGCCTTACTTAAATTCTTTGCAAGCAGAAAATTTAATTCTCAAGCCAGTTATGCTGAAGCCATCAGTAATATTGGCCAGTGTGTGCATCATCACAAGCTAGCTTAAACTATAGCTGTGACACTTGGAAAGATAAGCAGGTTTGCACAAAGGAATGCTAATACATTTCTAAACCTGTGAGGGGAAAAAAAGGGAAACAGAGCACCATCCTTTTTCAGTGGTTTTAAGAAAAAAATAAAAATACCGTCTTTCAATATTTTTCCTTACTTTGTGTTCTGTAAGGTTTCTTTATTTTTCCAGGCATTAGATTTAACTCTAAGCTACCTCTAATTTTCTTTATGTAAGTGTGAAATAAGTGTTTCCATCTTATGAACACTCAAGATAAACATATTATAACAATTCATCATACTGTAATGTATGTTCCATAAATTCCAGGAAATACCATCATCTTAAATGCACTTTTCATTCAAGATCCCAGCTCATTTCCAACATAGGGAAAAAAAAAAGATGAAATCATAAGAACTAATAATCAAAGACACTTTTATGAGTCTCAGTGCTCCTGACTCTCCAAGTTCTGTAACAACAATAGAAACTCACTTAGAGAATAATGATGTTCTCAATATTTTTTTCCTGTGGCTGCCATTTATACAGTCCTAAGGGTGCTGTCTGAGAAAATAACAAGAGCTACTACAGAACAGCTTGTTGTCAGCATTGAACATCAGCCTAAGTGAAATAGAGATCAACATGAAGTGCACTTTAAAAAGTTTATCTTCAGACCTCAGGTATACGCCTAATGGCAGAAATTCTTCAAACAGCTGGAGACATCCCATCCTTCCTGCTCCCACACCACCCCCTGCTTTCTGCAAACTGAATTGAGGCAGCAACACTTCAAGCAGGTGCTGCATCTGAACCATTAACACTTTCTTTACCTCTTTCTTTCTGATATTTGGAAGATGCAGAATTATTTTTAGAGATACCATGGCTAGAAGAGTAAGTGGGTAGTGGACACCTGTACCATAAGGCATCCCAGGTGAATGGGTAGTTGATTTTTTTTCTCATGTCAGAGAAGTCAGACAACTTCACATTATGTCTACTGTGTGGGAAGCTTTGTTGAGCATGTTAAGAAATAAGTATCCTGTCACTTCTTTTATTCAGATAAAACAGTTAAGTTTAGGGATATAGTAAAATTGCAGCACTGTACAACTGATACAATGGGAGGAAAAACATCCATTGTATGCTGCTAACCACATGTAGTTAACAGCTATTATCACTATTATTCTGGGACACCTACTTCAGCTTTCCAAAATCCTGAAGTGAGACTGTAAGAAAGGGAGAGAGGGACTTCTCTGTCTTGGCACTACATGCTAGGACAAGCAAGAATGGGTTCAAACTGATAGTAGGATTAGGTTAGATATTATGAAGAAATTCTTTACTGTAAGGGTGGTAAGGCACTGGAATAGGCTGTCCAAAGAATTCTGGATGCCCCATCCCTGGAAATGTTCAAGGCCAGGCTGGAGGAGGCTTTGAGTAAACTGGTCTACTGGAAGGTGTCCCTGCTCGTGGCAGAGGTATTGGAACTAGATTATCCTTTATGTCTCTTCCAACTCAAACCATTCCATGATTCCATTATTATTTTACAAGTGGTGTGATTTTTTTCTTCCACAGTCAACAAAGTGATAAATTTCCCTGTGATAGGTATAACTCACCTGGCTTCAGACCTACAGCTTTTTGTACAGTAAATGGGAGAAGCTGCTTACTACCACCAGGGGTATATTTTGGAGAACAAGCTGTTCTGCTATTCAGGAAGTGAGGTAAAAACAAAAAAGCCATTCCATTGAATCCCACCCCACAGCCCTCTCTACACAGAGGCAATGAATTGTTGCACATGCCAGAGTCATTCTGACACTGCTCTGGCTTAATCGCTTGGGCACTTTCTGAAACTCTACATTAACCTTCAGGGGTCAGTTCATTTAATGAGTTGGATAAACTGTTTCATCAATTTGCTTTCAATTGATGAAAATACAAAAATAATCCTTGTGAATTCACGAGTCCTTCTGTGTTCCTCTTTATAAGCTGTAAAAATAGATAATTTATGATGCACTTGATATGATAAGTTCCAGAATTGTTAAGGTACTGGATTGCTAAAGCACTAAGAAGGGAGGTGGATAAGCACAGAGGTGTGGACACGGCATTTTCAGGCAGTGCATTTTCCTCACGAAGAAAAAAAGAGAATAAAAAGACATAATCTCTGAAGAGCAATACAAGTAACTCCTATTGGCTTGTCTCCAGGGGAAATAATACCTCTCTTGACTGCAGTATTTACTCCTATAATTTGTGATTTAACTTTTCATCATCCAAGTGCTAGATGGGTTTTTTTGAGTTATAAACAATTTTGCTTGCATCTCATCTCTTCAATTCTGTCTTAAATTGTAATTCTTTCCAGTTAAATAGGACATCACTTTAAAGTGTACTGTTTCTGTTCCAAAGGTAATCACAGCCATCAGATCCACTAAAACTTAAAGATGTATATATATATATATATAAAAATCAACTTTTCTGCCATTTCCACTTGACCAAAGTTCATCCACATAGACTTTTCTCTAGTACTCAATTATAGCCTTTTCTCTAGTACTTTTCTCTAGTACTCAAATGAGAAGTTTCCAGACAATTATCCTCTTTCATCATTAGCAGTGCAGTAAATTAAGATAAAACTATCACAGAATCAGAGAAAATGCTGAGTGGAAAGGACGCACAAGGATCAGAAAAGTCCAATGCCTCACCCTGCACAGGACAGCCCCAAGAATCACACCATGCACCTGAGAGCATTGTCCAAACACTTCTCGAACTTGTCAGGCTTAGAGCTGTGATCACATCCCTGGGGAGCCTGTTCCAGTGCCTGACACCCTCTGGGTAAAAAAACTTTTTAAAATATCCAACCTAAATGTCTCCTGACACAATTTTAGGCCATTCCCTCAGGTCTGTCTTTCCTCCAGGTTTACTATGCTTGACTGTCTCAAGAAGACTGAATAAATTTCAGTTGAGTACTTCCAGTACATGCATTTCATGCTTGCTGCAAAAAATTGGAATGAAAAATTCATGTAAAACAATGGAACCCTGGAGCTCACTTGAAGTATAATATGAATACGACCTAAGATACCCCTAAAGAATTTTCCCATGCAGAATTTGTCACCTTAAACCTGTGGGCTACTATGGCATCCCATCTTAAGATAGGAACATGGAGCATGCACTGGTGTCATTTATTTGTCTGTGTAAAACGCAGATTACAGCCAAGCTACTGCCCAGACAGTCATTGGGCTGCATTAACACTCAGTAAAGAGTTTTATTTATTGCCTGACCAGAAGATGGCCCTATACAGCCATGTCTGGAGGACAGCAGCACTTTTTTCTTCATTCAAAATTAAGCAGGGACAAGAAGTACACCTAGGGACAAAAAAGTGCAGGAAGCAAGAAGTTTCCTCACTTCCCTCCTCTCGATGCCTTAATTAAATATTGCTTTCATGAATTGCAAACTCTGAAAGCTGAAGGTCTCTCCAAGGAGAAAACAGCAGAGGCTTCTCCCCAAACGTGGTCATGGAAAACATTACCTAAAACAATATCTGAAATTTTGCAACTAACATGGATCCTAACTAGAGAGATGGGTGAAACTAAAGATAACTTGCAGAACCATTTTACTATCAAACCTGTCTTTTTCCCATTGGCCTCTGCCTGCAGACCTAAGTTTTGTCAATTTTGCCTTACAGCAAATTAAATTTGTTCTTCTGTAGAACTAAGAAGTTGGTCCATTAATATGTTGTTACAAAAGAGCTGGTACCAACCACAGGACCTGAGGGAGGTCACTGTTCCCAGGAAGGGCAGTCCATACAGAGGCTGGATTCACCATTCACACATTTCATAAACATCAAGAACGTGCCATGGCTCTTTCACTGAGCAGTTGCCGACCAGTTTGTGCTCTGAGATGTCTGAAAATTGGTATGGGCCAATGTTATTAGCCAGGCCATTGTTGATAGCAGCAGGTTATCATCAGAGTACTTTAAGGAACTCCTTTGAATTCAGGACCTTTGCAAATCCTGGCTTCAGAAGCTGACTTGGCAAAGACAGGGAACTCTAAGAGAAGCACATCTGCATTAACATCTGGCTGGATTTTTTTCCTCAAAGCAAGTCAATTGCCATTACACACGTTCAAAGTATTTAGGTGGAGTAAAGCTCTAAGCTGGGACACAGGTGCTACACAACACCTAGATGGGACTCAATTCCTAATTTAGTGCAACCTTGGGACAGCTTGTTCCTTTTGGCTTTCTTCTACAGCCATGGCCCAAACAAAAGTTTCCTTCTCCCCACCACATTCCATTTCAGATTAATGCTTTAAGTTTATGGCTTTATGTCTTACCTGCTTCCCGGGAGAAGAGAACTGTAGGAAGCATTGTACTCTCACGGGTCTCAACCCAAAGGACAAGCCATAAACACATGCACACCACGTTCCACACAGGCTGAAACAAGCCATAATCAACGGGTCTTATGTGCTTTTCCAAAACATGAACATCATTGAGTCTACTACCACTAGCAGTTTGTTGGGATGGGGCAGAAGGGCTTCTATTGTGGAAACACTTATGCCTGCATTTTTTTATTAACAAAATAAAAGTAATGAAATCACTGTTATCAATGGGTTTCTAAACTTTACATTTGCTAGTCCACATGAATGCACCACATCTAAGGACAATCTAACTTCTATTTCCATCATTTTCCCATTCCTTATAGAGTATTCTTTAAGCTTCTACAAAGGGTACTTTTCACACTTAAAGGCAATATTTCTTATAACAGTCAGAAGAAGAGAGGAGGCAGGAGAGCTCACATATTTCTTCAAAGATCATAACAAGAGGGAATAAAAAAGTCCTTCAGCTCCATTAAATACATAGCATATAAAAAAATAGCTAAGTTGGAAATGTCTGCCAATTACATGGCCAAATTAAATACATAGATAATTGGTACAAGATAATTGGCACTAAGTTAAACTCACATCTAAAGGATTGTGAAATCGCAGATGGGAGAAGTGAAATGAGGAGGTGCTGTAAAGTTAGCCCTGATTACACCTTGTTTGACTTGACCATTTGCACAGCTAATCCTTTGCTAACATATCTGTTCTCAGAGATATGAACTCATTTTTGTAAGGCTGAATCAAGTTTTGTCTAATGTCATATGAAGGATGGTTTTGATTTGATCTCAGGTTTGGGAGGTGGTGGCAGGTTGTTTTACTGTGCTTCAGAATAATGAATCTTTAATCACATTGATGAGGAAAAGTTAATAGAAAAATTAATGAAAACACAACATCAGTGTCTGTGATGTGTAATGAATAATAATAAAGAGAACAACAGATGCAGTCTGGTTGATGGCCCAATTTAAAATACTTCATGCCCAATTACAGACACACTCATTTTCTATAAGGCAGACAGTTGGATAAGAAATAGACTATAATTTTCTGCTTTATGACTGCTGTATGGAATACCTAAGGTCATAACACGGATGATTCACAGAATGCAACACTTCTTATAGGTCAGAGGTGTGACATGGAGCTCCAGTTCTCACCAGACCTGGAAAGGTACAACCAGGAGAAACACTAGGGTAGCCTTGTGAAAGAAAAACTGCAAAAGTGAATCTACTTTTCTGAAAATCACCAAAACCAGAAGAGTTTGTCCTTGAACTGCATCACCCAGATACAGATTTCCTGGCTAAGAAAGAAGGTTGGGATACAATCATGTCCTGCTCAACTACAAACTCCACATTTTTCACTCTTTCTTCCCATCCATGTCAACTATATCTGTCTTTGCTTCACCTTCACTGTTTTGCTTGCACAAGAGAAACTTATTGCCATAGAAGAGCCAGCAGAATGCCCTTAATTTTGGTGACATCCTCTCTGATCTCCTTGATAGCTATTCCTCTCCCCCAGGCAGAAATACAGGTCTCTTTTACCCAAAGAACTCCAAAAATCTACATTTTGTGTCTCCTTCACAAACCCCCTCTGATTTAAATATGAAAAAATAATCCACCCCAAAAGAGGTCTACACCAGTAGGAAAATCAAAAAAGTAATAAAATTAGTAATGACCGAAAAACCCCAACCACCTCATAATAAAAGGTCCAGACCAATTTTTTCAGTTCAAAATAGCTAAGTACAACATTGTGATTTCAACTTCCTCAATCATAAGCCACACTTTGAAGGCCACATGTATCTGAAGACAAAATTCTGTGTGTTCCTAACTCCCATTTTCATAGGACTCTGTTGAGGCTTTGGAAGGATGGTTGTGGTGTTTGTTTTGGGGGTTTTATTGATCCTACTCAAACTGGGGCTTAGTTCAACCTCTGATTAATCGGTGTTTTTGAATGAGAGAACAGTCTGTTGGGAAATTTCTGGCTGGATAGACTTCATAAAATCGTTTCAGTTGGAAAAGGCCTTTAAAGGTTATCAGGTTCAACCATTAACCTAACACTGCCAAGTCCACCAGCAAACCACATCCCTAAGTGCCACATCTACGCATCTTTTACTTGAGGCCTTTGCAAACCTGAAGTTCAATGTTACTTTGGAAGTGATTTATGACAGGCTGAATGCTTTAAAACAAGTCCAAAAAATGGCAAAGAACCTACATATTAGTTTCATCCAGGACAAACTTGTATAAAGATGAGTTCAGATTGGCTCCTAGTATGTACTCCTTCTGCCTGTTGTGGTCACAGGTTCAAAACACCTTGGAGAAACAATTGCTTGACTTATTAAACCCATCTGGATGGTACTGAAGTGCAAGGTCACTGTTTTAACAGGATCTTGTTTAGTGATTCTGTCTCTTATTGATTTGGGTAGAACATAAGGGCTAGGAGTGAAGTTTAAAAAAAAGGCAATATGAAGTTAAACTAAATTACTTTTGTTTGCTGCCCAGGGCAAAGATACAGTGAGGTCTGAAATAAGTCCTATTTTATCAGTGGTTGCCTTAATTGGTCTGGATGTATAAAGATAACCATCCCTTATGGTTATTTTATCTAAGATAAATATTCTGTATTATTGGGAAGATAATTTTCATATTCATGAACTTGTAAATAAACACTTTTGAAAGGACCAGGTTAAAAAGGGGGTTTCATATCTTTTTACTAGGTGTCATACAGATATAGAAAATAAAACCAATAAAGTCTCAAAATTATACATTATCAAAAATAGGTGCATATCAAGAATCTTCTCATATTATCACACCTAGAACAAAGATCATACTGACAGTTAAACAATTATCTCCAGAGACCAAAGGAGAAAATCGGCTGTAGTGAATCAGAGCAAACTCAGTCCAGCATTTAGTTCATTCTCTGACTGAGCCCAAAAAGAAACATTTTAGGAAGAGTCTAAGACAGGGAAAACATATCCTGGTCTTTCCCCATAATACTCCTCAAGCCCCTTAGGATCTAAGGCTCAGAGGACTTTTCAAGCCAGAGACAATGCCTTTGGCTAAATACTATAAAATTTTTCTTCCAGAATTTTGCCTATAAATTGGGGCCATCAAAGGGACCATATGGCAAAGAACGCCAGAATTTCAATTAATATGATCTTAAAAAAAAAAAAAAAAAAAATCTTTCTGGACCAAACCAGAAATAAACTAAGCAAGTAACCCCCAAAAATTATTCCTATACAGGAAGCTGTTTCCCATCCATGTCCCACTACATCATAGAGCTATGGAATTTCCTGCTGTGAAAATCAATTACTAATTGCAAAGAGAAGACAATATTAACAAAAACATTGCCAAAATACCTCCTATTTGTGGGTTCTTGATATCTTTTACTGGTACTTGCCTGTAAGACACTGTGAAACATGCAGGGCTTGCATAATCAATCCTTAGATGCATAGCAGCAGAACATGCCATCCCATGCCACAACAGCACATGTGCAAGAAATAAGTGAATATAGATTTGCAGTCTTCATCTTGTAACCCTTCATGAATTCAAATGCATACAGGAAGCAGCCAGCTATCTCAAGCAATATTATTTCAGCTGCTCCTGGGTGAGATGCCATCTCTGACATTAGCTTTGCACTGCTTCACTGCAGAAGCTTGTGCCCATCAGAAAAAGCTGAGATTCTCCAACAGCAGAGGCATGAGCTAGCAGGGCATAGGTGACAGGATGGCACTTGGTATGCCAAAGAGCAGCACAATTACTCTGAGGTCTTTATCAATAACAGAAGTGGGGCAGTGGTTGATGAAGAACACCCTACTTTCAGATGGAAGTGAACTCTTGTGTCATGGAAAACACATTAAATTGAAATGATAAAAGTACAGCACAGAAAACAAACCCACAAGGTTTATTTGATCCAGATAATCTTTCCAACACTCTATCAGACAGGGCAGGGTGTACAACTGGCGTACAGCCACTGCAGCATTCACTAAGCCATCTTAAGCAACAGCAGAGCTTTTCTACACTTAAAGGAAATATTTCTGCTTTCCCATGCTGCTCTTAAGGGAAGCAATACTTCCCTGAGCTAACATTACATTTAAGTGATCTTGTTGAAGAAACAATGGTAAAGAAGTATTAATAATTTTTGTGTTGCCAAGTCCCTCAAAGCTACAGCATATTTACCCTCTGTGCAGATTTCATCAA
Organism: Melospiza georgiana; assembly: GCF_028018845.1. Taxonomy (NCBI): domain Eukaryota; kingdom Metazoa; phylum Chordata; class Aves; order Passeriformes; family Passerellidae; genus Melospiza; species Melospiza georgiana. Next base: position 49,003,151 of record NC_080430.1, read on the forward strand.
CCTTCTGCAGTGGGCTCTTCTGCCAAGCAGCTGGACTGAGGCAATACAAACGAGAGCAAGCACGTGGGGTGTGTATGAGGCAAGGACTTCAGTTTGTCACAGCTCAAGGCCTCAGGAAAGGAGCTGATCTGAGATTCAGGCTACACAGAAGTAGGGCTAGAACCTCTGTATTGAGGTGGCATGAAAATGTAATAGGAGGACTGGAGACCTGGGAGAAGGACGCAGGGGCACAACTTTGGGGAGATGCATAGAGGAACTTTGCAATATGCAGGAACTTTGTACCACTACTGCTCACACTTTGGTCTCCCCAGCACACATGTTATGCCCTTCAAAGCATTTCAGAACATTTATGAATAGATTTATGCATTTCCCCTGTTCATTGCAGTAGGAAACACATACCTCTGTTCACCAACATGGAAACCAATCCAAAAAAATCACCACTTCTCAGATACCAGAACTACATCATGCAGTAACAAGTAGAATTGGTACTCACCAGTAGTGACTCCCAGCAGTCTTTGCCCACCATTTTTTTTCTTCCCAAGGAAGAAATGCATGCCATCAGGAAGATCAATTATACTCAGCTGACCCAGCACTACCACCAATGACTGTAAGTAATTCACAGCTGGTTTTTAACAAAGCCAAGACTTAGTCAGAGAGTATCATACCCCAGCCCCCCTGAATTAATAGCAAAACCCTTATGGATGTTTGTGGAATACAGGCTCTTTCTTTGTTTATTAGGGTTTATCTGTGAGGTACATCTGATCAAATTCTGGTTAGTGACCAAAAGCATGACAATAGAATAAGAAGTTTGCCCATCTCTTTTTTATTTTTGAGCATTCCTGTAAGACTGGACTGACAGTGACAGGCACACTGACACATTTGCTGCCAGCTAAATCTTTGTTCCCTCCCTTAGAACCCTGCAGAAGTGTTTGTGGAGCAGAAACCATTCAGAAAGCAACAGAGTGCTACATAGAGGTCAGCTTTCAGCTTGGGAAAGGGGTTGTGACTTCTGGAAAGATCAAATACAGTGAATTTGGACAAACAAAACCATATAACTAACTACAGGTTCCTGACCCTTTTTCAAGCCTCAAACTTGCCAGCTCAGTTACGAAAAAATGGTCTCTTCTAAGTAACTGAAATGCCCCCCACGAATCAGAAAAACAAATCTGGATCAATCCCAGTTGCTACAGGGGCCCCACAATGGGTGTATGATACCAGCCCAAATCTCTCCATGCTACAGTCACCTCAGAAAATCCTGCCAGGGGATCTCAAGGGCCTTGATGGGCATAGCTCCAAAACATGCACACAGGGACAGGAGGACAATATTTCTATATAGTTTCACAGTCATCCATGAATGAAAACAACAGGCTGACACAGTTCTTTGAACACAGTTCCTTGACATGGAAGGTCCCTTTTGGGCTGTATTTCCTCTGTGTTCATGCTTAGGTTGGTTTTTACACAAGAAAACACTGAGGCATCATGATGCTTAGCTATTCCACCTGCTTAAAATGTCCCTCAATGACATTGACTTTGGTCACAAGCCCACTGAGACATTGAATGTGTGTGTCCAGGTGGGAGCACCATGGAAAGGTAAGATGAATGAGTTTGCAAAGACTGGCTTTAGCATAGAGGAAATCCCAGTGAGCCCACTCACTGGTAAACTACAGCAAACTGAGAACAGGATTCTCAAATACAGCCTCCCCAGGAGACTTCATGTGCTTTATGTTCTTCAAATCTTGCCTTGTTGAGGAAATTTAATTTCATGGTAGGTCTGATGCCAAGAGGAGTGGGGAAGAAACCTGAGATTTTTTATCCCTTCCTCAGGAGTCTACATTCATGTAACATCCTTGTTGGTCCTTTCCTTCCAGAGTGGAGTGTACTACATCTGGGCTCACAAAGATGGAGTTATTTTGCTATGTCTTGCAAGAACCTGGCCAAAAATTGCCCTGTTTTTCGTACATCTATGAAAATCTCCACACTTGGTACAGGTAAAGCAGGAAACCTTGTTTCATTTTCAAGCCTGTTAAGTGACTATCTGCTTTTTTTACTCTGCAAAACTAGGAACCCGGGCAGCAGCTGCTGCTGACATGAACATTGGGGCATACAGAGAAAAAGTTATTGAGTCATGGACTTGGATCCACCAGCTCTTATCCCATTCCCCAGCAGCCATATAAGGGGTAGCAAGTCCTTCTTTGGAAATATGTCTTAGCACTATACTGTCTCTTGCCAACACTCAACCTTTTCCTTTAGCAAGCAAACCCAGGATCTGACCTCACTTCCATCCCACATCTTGCTTTACTCTGCGAGTGAACTTGCTGCAGAGCCTGATCAATGTTTAACATTTGTGTAATGGAACATCCACACTGGTTTTAAATGGAGCCACGTGCTCACCTAGGCTGGATTAGCTCCTCTGCTAGCATTAGTACCTCTTACCTCACTGCCCAGCATGTGCTCCTGTGCTCCAGCCATACCTGTCCAAAATACCAGTCCTGCTGCTCTAAAAATTATCACCAGCTGACATAGTTACTACATAGTAACTAACATAGTTACACTCCCCTACAGGGACATCTCTTTCTCTCTTTTGTCTTATGTGAAGGGAAAGGAAGGCAAAAGAGCCTGCAACATGTACCATGCTGCATTTAAGCAGAAACATAAGAACAAACTCTCTGGAGGAGAGTCCCTTTCCAATGAAAGACATTGTCATTCTGCTTTCTGCATGTCATGTCTCAACTTACCCCATATTTCAGAACTTCATAAATTCAGAATTCCTGTGATTTCATGGGAGCCAGGAGACCTAAAATTTGCTTCTATCCCTGCCACTGAACCAAGGCAGGTGGTTTGTTTCTTTTCTCTTTCTTCTCCTCTTTCCCTTTCTTTCAGCTCTTCTGCTGATTGGAACCACCATTCTCCCCTGCCTTACAAAAAAAAAAAAAAAAAAAAAAAAAAAAATCTGTAAAGCTGTGAGCAAATTATGGTATTGACCAGGTTCAAAAGAATGAGGCTTTTTTCTGGTTTTGGGATTACTAAGGGATAGTGCTGGGAGCAAGTAAGAGGGAGTGCTGGGAGAAGTAATAACAAGAGCAGAGGGAAAAAGACAGAAAGCTTGTCCTGCCCCTTGAAGTGTGTGAAAGGACATCTCACATATATGATCTGTAGAAAGAAGCAGCCTCCTAAGCTGCCTATTCAGAGCTGCTCTCAAACTGGCAAGAGCCCCGCACTCCCTGATTTATACGTAATGCACTCTCAGAAAAATTAAGGAGCCACATCTGTGTTCAGGATCCACCCTGAAAACATACCCTTACCCCATAATTTCTGGTGCCTTTCTAAATCCAGTCAGCAGCTGGAGAAAGCTGGCAGGCTGTTGAGGTACATAACACCCTCCCATCCTCCCCATTGACTGAAGCACTGTTGAAGAAGAGGATTCTGAACAAGCATAGGGCAAACATTCTAAAATTGGACAAACCCAAGGCGTACTTCAAAGCCTTCACAATGCCAGACAGAAGCAGTACAATTCAGATGTATTTAACATCATGTTTCTACTCAGCCTTATACTCTAATGAGATGCAGGGTGACATTATTTATTCATTCTAAAATAATTTATTTCTGTGATGGTGAGACTGAACTATGGCTTCAGCGGAATATTATTTTTCTTACCAGCTGTAATGAAGTTGGTTTCATAGGAGCACTCTCCCTGTTGTAATGAGCTGCCTGTCTCCTGCCACTACAATCCAGTGAGAGAAATAAGACCAGCTGAGAAATACTTTATACTTTGATCTGTCTCAACAAATCAGTTCAAGAGCTCTAAAACAGAAACCCCAGGGAGACGGAAGGGAAGAGGAAAAGTTCAAGCAGGGAAGTTTTAAAGCTGTATTTGATTTGTTTCACTTGAGCTGTGGTAGTTAAAAAAAAAAATCAAATCTGTCCATTTCTTCTTTGAGATTTGCCAGCTCTCTCAGGCCCTCTACACTACCAACTTTGGACAACTTTATTTCAGTGATAACCAAAAGAATATATATATATATATATAAGCCTCTGACACCTTGAAAAGTCAGATTCTATAATTCTATAATCTGCCCACATTGGATTTCTCCTGTTGCCAATATATCAACCACTTGTTATCCACCTCTTACGAGAAAAAATGAATTGAGGGAGAAAGAACAGTAGGAGGAGGCAGGAGTGGAACCACAGAGGTTTTACTCCTTGCCTTTGAAGTTAAGCTGCTCTGAATGAGCAAGGCATGAATCCTACCTCTGGGACTCATCCTGAACCTCCCTTTGCAACACTGGGGATAAGGAATTCATTACAGCCTTGAGTATGACCATGCTGATGTCTCCTAGTTTTAACGTCAGCTACATGGAGGAACTTCGTGTTTCTCTTGAACTCTTGCACTCTTTTTGTCTTCTGGTTGTTTTTTCTTTTGCTGTCTGCTAGCTTCCTGCATGATCTTGGTCAAACCCCTTCACCCAAGTGGCTCCATCTGCTAAGAAATGATGAGGCTAATCTCCTCACACAGGGAGCATACAATGAAGCATCTGGGGAAAATTATTATCAACAGTTTGGTACTACTGGAGAGGCTTTCCTAAAGGATCAGCATTTCCCTTGAAAGAGGGTGGAAATGTTAAGACTTTTAATGCAAGGGAACAGGAAAAAGCATATTTCAGTCAAGAAGCTCTACATTATCAACATCTGAAACTATCCTCATTTTCCTGTATATCATTGCCATCACTGCTATTTCTAGATACCAGCAGGCACTAGAGGTTGAATCTGTGCATATGGATGGTGACAGAAGTGCAAACTGGTGACAACTTAGTGCAAGTTCATGGCTCTGGCTTCCACTAGAGCTACCTTGGGTAAAGGTAGTGGTTTAGATACTAGTGTTTTACCTTGGATAAAATAGGCAATTGTAAGGGCTTTGGAAATCTAGTCCCTGAGATCATGGTTTTCCTGCCCACCTGGGTTTTGTCATGCGTCAGTTTCTCTGGATCTGGATTGAAGGCACTTGAGGCAGTAATTCATGTTTGGATCAGCTGATTATTATTTCTTATCAGTAAAACAGTCTCACTACTGTGAGTTCAGCAGCTTTTCATTAGAAGGCACAAAATGGCCAACAATCTCCTGTTACAAGGTCTTTTAAGACTAAACTATCCAATTAAGAACTGACACCTAGATTATTTTCCCTTTTAACCCAATAACAGATCCCAAAGAGCTGCAATGCAGACTTTTCTGCCCAATTACAAAATGCCACCCAAACCCATGAAGAAGAAGGAAGAAGAAACATGAAGAAGAAACCCAGGACAACAACCTGTGCCCTCCACCTTGCCTCCATCCACAACACACTAAAAATCCCAAAACGTAAATTCTCACCAAGTGATACACCCACACTACTCTCTATAATCTACTTCACACTTTTGTGGATTCTAGTCTATCTTGAGCTCTAGGAAATGAATGAGGGTCAAAGTCAGTTCTCCCTGGGGTCAGGGCTCCCCAGAGCAGACAGAGAAATATTCCCAGTGCCCTGGGTTTACATAGTCATGGGCAGCTCCACTGCACACATTCCACCAGAATGTTCTCTCCAAGAGAGGTGCCAGTTAAAGTCACATTTGGTATCTTGTGTATTTAACCCAAAAGCTAGCCACAGTGCTAACAGCAGGTGAGATAACCTATTTTATGGAAAAATATATTTTTCAGCATATTGGCTGCTTCTATACACTTAACAAGATGTTCTGTTTCCAAGAGCATTTTGTAGCTATGAAGACTGTTTCAAACAAAAAATAAATAAATTAGGTTTAGGAGATTATGAATCTAAAATATAGAAAATTTAAGACAAAGGTCAGAGACAGTGTCAATGCTTAAAAAAATAAATAATTACTTCTCTTCTAATCAATGTGCAATGCTGAATGACATTTTAAGAAAAATACAGAACTGTGAAAGCACTAAGAAGGAGCAAATAAAAAAGAGTGAATAACTAAAAAGCATTCAAATACACCACTAAATTAGCTGATTAATTACACTTTTCCACGTTGCTTTTGGTGTTTGCCACTCTCTCATGTGGTAGCAGAGACAACAAAATCAGAACACATAGCTAATTTTAATTAGCTATGTTGGCATAAACCAACCTCTCTATGTGTCCTACCTCTTTCTATAGAATTGTTATGGAAATTACAAGGATAAAAAATTATGCTACATCATAGATAGCAGAATGTGCTATCTATGGGGTACCATAGATATATAGTAAATAGATATACACCACTGGTATATAGATATATATAGATATATACCAGTGCATTAAATTGAACTATGTTCCAGCACCACTCTTACTCCCCAAACTCACACTCTAACATTTCTGAGGGGAAATAAAGTTAGTGTTCTCTGAAAGGTGGACTGAGATTATGTTTAAGAGCAAAGAGAGGCATGACTGGACTCCATCCATTTTAGGATGCTGCTCCAGTTTCCAGGAGAGCACGCATTTTTGGGGAGAATGTATCTACCCTGACTGAGATTGGGGAAAACCTGCTGGCTTAGTTGGCTGTCCATTCCCTGGAGTGCTCTTCCTCTCCTAAAAGCTGAGCATGTGCAATATTTATACAGGTCATATCGGCCCATTTCAGCGCCGGGCTTTGCCCAGCAGTTTTGAGCGCTGGCTGGGAGGAGACAGCACTGCTGCCTTGTGAAGCCCCGCTCCAGATTCCAGTGCCACTGACGCAGGGTGCTCTAAACGCCACTTTGGCTGCTGTAAGTCAGCAAGGAACAAATGCAGGATTAAGTGTGGCAGCCGATTGCTGGGCGGGATGCCTGTTTTACTGTGACTCTGAGCTTCACTGACACCAGCATGACTTGGTCCACACAAGTGGCCAGAAGGTCACATAGCTGCATGTCTGGGGCCATGGGCATTAGGCCCAATTTGCAAGCTAAATGTGGATGTGAATCAAAGCTGACTGACAGGAATGTGCATCTGTTGAGGCAGTTGGGCCAGCAGATGATATTTGTCATTATCTGAAAGCCACCAACAATGTGGATCTCTGCTGTGAGGGTTTTAACTCCTGCAGGACCCAGCTTCTCTTACAAGCTGACAGCCACCATTTCAATCTCAAATGCACCAGCTGAGAAGCCAGACACAGATAAATGACTGTTATAAGGAAATACAGTGGGTAACAGGCTGAGAGACAGAGCAGTTGTGACTCTTGGTTTTATGGGTCTCACAAACACACAGTGCTGAATGGAGAGCCCTTGCTCCGATATCTGTCAGCAGCAAAGATCACACCCCAGAACCTCCCTTCAGTCTTCCCTCAGCTCAAGATGTTACTATTTCTGGAGAAATAACTATTTCTGTGGAAGAGTATCCCATACCTCCAGGCCTTTTCTCCAGCTACTACCCATGACACACATTTCACAGATTCATTTCAGAAAGGCTGTGCTCCAGCTGGAGGTGGCAGTGTGTGTTCTAATGACAGCCATCACAGGGCACTGGCAATCCAGTAGTTGCTGTTGGTGTACCTGGAATGATTTCTGTGCCCTGGGTATCATTTTTCCCACATCCTGCTGTCTAGAAGCTAGAAGTCAAGCTGCACTAATTACCTTGGCTCCCCTAGAGAGAGGAATGGGAACTTGCACAGAGCAATTCATGCCACCCCAGAATATTGCATCCACACAGATCTCTGTAAAGGATATGTCTTTATCACAAAAAAACTGGGGATAATAGCTCTTCTTTTAAATGAAAGCAGCATCAGCAAAAGGAATATTCTTTGCTGCTAGCACAGTTTGAGAATCTCAAATGGTGCCTTTTCTGCCTGCATTTCTCTGTGAGCTCAAAAGATCAGTTCTCTCCCACAGAACCAGTCCTGTAGTGTGGTTATTAGCATCTGTTTCATCTCCCCTCTGGATCTCAAGGGTGCCAGAGCATTATGCATCCTTTTTTTACTGATATTATACATATTGCTGATGTTAGAAATGCCTTCCCTGGCACCTTGTGTATGGCCACAGATGGCTTTTTCATGCTTCTGCTGTTCAAAGACCACTATCATACTGTCCATAATATGCACAGGGAACAGGCAGCCATGGAATGACTTCATTTGCAAGCCACGTTGGCATCAGGTCGCACACATCTCTCACGCTGGTGCTGATGCACCCTCACAAACCATCACGAGTGCAGGCCCCTCATTTTGGCCAGCAGCTTCAGAGATTTTGCCATGCTAATCTCCAGGGCCACAGCTCATATTCCTGAAGCACACAGCAGCATTTTATCAGCTCTGAACCTCCTCATGGGCTCCCAAAAAACAGCTGCCATCACACCTCTCTCACCAAATCTGCAAGCCATTTGTTTCCTTTGTAAGATGTTTCAGAGACCACACCCTGCTCCCAGCAGTATGAGCTTATTTATCCAGAATAAAATTGGGCAGGAAAAAAAAAAGAAAGGAAAAAGAGAAATAAAATGCAGTAAAAATTCTGTTTCAGACACTGGTACCTGGCTCACAGCATCACACAGAGCTAAGTAAAATGGCCCTACCACTGCAGCTTGCTGTCAGCTATTTCTGATGTTTTTTAACGCAGAAGAAATTAGCAGTTCTCAAAAAAAAAAAAAAAAAAAAAAAAAAAAAAAAACCAAAAAAAAAACCAAAAAAACAAACCCAACAAAAAAGACTTATTTATTTGCACAAAAATATGTTTAAAAACCAGTGGTACCTTTGTAGTTAAACAACACCCCCTCTTTTATAAAAACCCCATGCTTTATAGATGAGAGGATGCTATACCAGCAGGGTCCTCTATTGGATGAGTGGTTTTAAAAAACTGCAGCTTCCCTTTACATACCTGTACTTGGACAATGCTTCTCTGACTAACAGACATTTTTTTGCTAAAGAGATTCTTATATCTGTGCAGAAAATTCACCTTTCCACTAAAAAAACCCGAAACAAAACCCAAAACAAAACAATCAAACCAAAAGCCCAGAAAAATCAAGCAAACCAAAAATTGAGCCAAACACCAGGTTTTTCCTTAAGCAAAGAGGGGCAATGCTCCTAGCCCTGACCCATAGAACATCTGCTGTAGTGCAAGACAGCTTTCTAAAAAATGCAGTCCCAGTCCAGGGGAGCACAGAAGCGCATGAATAAATAATAGAACAACACTCAGATAGAATATTTTCCTGTGCTGTATGAATGCTTCATGTCCAGAGCTCATTCCACTGCTGTGTGACAGCTCTGATGTCTGCAACATCTTTATTCACACATCAGCAGTAACTCCTTCCACCACATGCCAACTGCATACAGTCTTCAATCCCAGTGGACTGGGAAGATATTATATGTACAAGAAATACTTAAACCAGTATTTTTTTATTCTCCTTTCTATCTCTATGACAGCATGAAAGATCCAGATTTATCCATGCATCCAGATTTACCCAAGTGTTTTCCATATAATTTGGACCCCTTTGTAGTTTCTGAAACACTCCCTGATAATTTCAGCTTCATGAAAGATGACAGCAAGCCCCATGCCATGTGGTTTTCTGATATCCATGCCAATAAAAGAAGCATCCAGCTGTGCCTAGCCCATAGTCATGGGAGCGTGTTGCCCAACAGGCTCAGGCACCCAGTAGGAAGATGGAGAGTGGATGCCTGGAGCAGTTCTGAATTACAGCGTGCTGTCTGTCTCAGTGTTTCATCTGCAGAGATGAAACAAAGTGAAAGGGTGGCCATCAGCACACACATGAGCTCGGTTCAAGTGCCACATGTGAGATTCATGCAAATGCAGCTCTGCCTGCTTCCCGTGAAAGGAGCCTTGCCTTAAGCTGAAGCGTAGCCAAGACTTGACCCTCATTGAATATTTGGGCCAGGGAGATTCTGGGTGCTTGCTGGCCTCCATTTTACTTACTGTTAATGAGATTAGCTGAGAATGTATGTGCGAATTGCTCTAAACTGTTATTTATAGGAAACTTAAAAATATCCAGCACTTTGCTTTAAGGTCTCACCTCCTGGTCTTTACAATAGGCATTGAGACATTGAAAGCTTTTCTTTTATTCCCCCTGTGGAGATATTCTCTAATGTGTTTTAGAAGGTTTTATCTCAAAGGCAAAATTTGTCCAGATTTTCCAATTAAGGCTTGATCTCAGTGTCAATTTGTTTCCTCCTCGATTCCTAGATAAGATCATTTTTTCCTGCCAGCATCTGCACGAAATGTCACATATCAAAGGACTACACTGTAACCACTCACCTCCTGACATTGTGTCCCATGTTTAATCATATCCTCAAAGAATCAATAACACTTAGCTTGGAAGACAGGAGTACAGTTCATGAGAAATTTTTTAAAATCTTGTTTCAATTGAAAGGCCTTAGAAAAATCCAAATAATTCATTTTTCTTAATCACAAAAATTTTTACTCACATGCACATACATGCACAGAATCCCTTTTTCCCTACAGGCTTCACTGGACATAGGAACCTGGTGAGATCAAAGTTAATGGGAACTAAGTAGAAAATTTCCTGTCTTGTCTACTATCAATTCACTTGTTCTTCCAATCATACTGAGAAGACACTGCCTAAGAAGGAAAAAAAAAATACTAAAGAAGTTCATGTACATCTGTTTTCCATGCATATGAAAGCAGTTTTTCATGGTGGCAGAGATGATCTGGCACAAATTTGCATGCAAAGCCTAGCTATGGTGAGTGTTTTGTTTCACACCCATATGATTTATCCTTAGGGTTAAAAAACCCATGTAGCCTTGGGATCTGTGAAACCTGCTTTTTATCTGAAGGAACACAGTACTCTTTGAGGGGATATTTTTCTAACATTTCTTTAGGGATATATTTAGTAGAGTTCAATGGGTATACCGTGCCATACATAGTTTTACATTTCCATTTCACAAATGCCTTTTGTAAAACTGTACCCATAGCATAAAAGGCAACTTTTTTTTTGACCTATTTTCTAAAACTATTTCTTAACAACAACAGGATAAACTGGAACATAGTGCTTCATTATGTGTAGTTTTGCAGCTGATCTCTGCAAACAAAAACCAAGGAAGAATTTAATATTGCTTTTCAACAAGATGTCCATAAGTCTGCCCTGAACACCTGCTATTCTTCAGTTTGAAAGCTAATCACAGTTCCTCTCTTCCAGCTTTTTCCTGTAATTCCTACATCAATTAAGCCCCTTTAAGTCAATGAAAAAATACTGTCAAACCCATTCTTAGTAGCAATTATACCTGATGCTCAGGAAAGCCAAGACTTTTGACATGAAATAAGAGATTATATACCAAAAGCCACCTAAAAAAATTCAATTATTACCAAGTGAAGCAAATCACTCTTAGCACAAAAGCATTGCTTGTAAATAATTAACCTTTACAACGGTAATGAACAAGTATATGCTACAAAGAAGAAATGAAAGATGAGGAAAAAACCATGAGGTGCTTCCCCCTGTAAGCTTTATTTCACTGTCAGTGCAGTAACACATCCTGCTCTGAATAGCAGAACAAAACAACTGTGTAAGGCCAGTCACAGTCACTCATGCAGTCAGGGCCATATGACACTAAACAAACTGAAGAAAATTAACCCAAGATTAGTCTCACTCCCTCCCTCTGTTCCTTTGTTTTGTTACAGGATGGATTCTGAAGGGTGATACAACTATTATTATTATTATTATTATTATTATTATTATTATTATTATTATTATTACTATTTAAAAAATACTGCTTTATGGAACTGCCATAAAGGTTTCCACCAGGTCAAAGCTTCATTCCCAGTTCAATACTCATCTCTGACCGTGTCTGGAGAAAGGATTTATAGATGGGGCAATGATAGGGTGACACTTCTCTGGGTTGTTTTCTGCCTCTGTGGACTAAACACTGGCTGGCTGTATTAAGCAGATTTCATTCTGTACAACATTCTTTTCTGACCATGTCCATCCATCTCTGAAATGGCACCTAGCATCCTGCTGCAAGGAATGCCACAGGTTGCCTAAATACTCTGTGGGGAAAAAAAGATTTCTCATGTTTCCTTTGTTTGGAGAGTGCTGGTTTAATAGGCAAAATTCCTCTTATGTCCCCTAGTCCTTTTATCAGGAGAGATAATGAGGAGTCATCCCCTTCCACAGCTGGTGAGATATTGTAAAAAGAGCCAGAAGCCTGGGGGTGGATTTCCCCTTCTGATGTGCACTGGAAAGGTGAATTTTCAGGAGTGTATAATCCAGGGTCTGTAAAACATACAGGAGTATATCAATAGTTCACATCCCTCTCTGAATGCAGGGCCAACTGTCCTCAGGAACATTCCCTGGCATTAAATATTTAACCATCAATCCACTGCCCCAAAGGGTCATTATAAGCACTTTTCTTAAGAGTGAAAGGAACCAGCAGGGAAGGCAGTATATTCCTAAAGCAAACCAGGGGCAGAAATCCAGCTGTAAATGGTCTTCTTTCGCCCTGATTTGGGAGCAGACACAGCCCAAACTGCTGCATCACCCATACTGTGTTAGATGCAGACAATGAGCATTAATTGAGGCTTTTTCTGCTCCAAAACACTGAAGGCATTTCTATATCCTGCTACAGAGATATGAATCATAGGATCATCAAGGCTGGAAAAGACCTTGAAGATCATTGAGTGCAACCATTAATCTAGCAGCAGCATATTCACCTCTAAACCCTATTCCTAAGTGCCATGTCCATATGCCTTTTGAATACTTTCAGGGATGATGTTTCCCCCAGTTCCATGGGCTGCCAATTTTAATGTCTGACCACCCTTTCAGTGAAGAAATTTCTCCTAATATCCACTCTAAACTTCGCTGCGATTTGAAGCCATTCCCTCTTGTCCTGCAGATTGTTACCTTGGAAAAGAGATTGACCCCCACCTCACTACCACCCCCTTGAAGCCTGTAGGGTTGCTGCTGAAGCACCAGTCTGAGCTTCCCTCATTGTTTTCCCAAAACTGGCCACTGCCCAAAAGGATGCTGATGCCCTACACCAGAAATGTGGTTTTAGGCAACCTGAGCTTAGCAGGTATTGAAGCTGTGAGCATTTCTGAAGCACGGTCCCTGGGCTAAGCATGAGTGGGACACTTTTGAAGGCTAAGGACTTCTCCCCCACCATTCAAGAGGAACTCTGAGGGACAGCATGCCAAAACCCCAAGCCTGGACTGGGAAGCATCTTCCATCAGAGCCTCTCCACTGAGCATTAAGGGAGAAAATTGTTTTGTCTGCTGTTGGCCCAAAGGGGAAACATGGGCCACAACTCAACAGACAGCTGAACAGAGGGGCTGAAAGGACACTGACCTGTGCACATTTCAGGGACATCAAGTGAAATATTTGTATTGAAACATTAAGTGGCCACATCAGGGCACATCCTCATGCTACAGAGCAGCTAAGAGGGCAGAGAGTAAGATTCTCTGGCTACTCTACATCCCCCCTGCACACTCCCATTCCTTGCTGCTGGGATAATTTGTGCAGCCTTGCCTCAGTACAGGAAGCTTTCCACCCAGAGTTAAACAGAAACATAAGGGAATACAGTTTTGGAAGGAAATCATTGACTTCTTGGGCAGCACAAAGGGCAAAACAATAGCAAATGGCATCTGGTTTCTGTCAGGATGTACAGTGTCTGCAAATTACAGCCCAAATGAATAAGAGCCATCCAAAAGGCTGATCAGTGTCATCTAACAGAGTAAGCTTAATTCAGGATATGCCTCTTTGGTTCTTCAGTGCAATACAAATTAGAAAAAAAGAGTGGCAAATTAAATATGTATGGGGCCTAGGCAGAACTTTCCATCAGCTATAGAATATAAAAAAGGAGGAGAAAGGAATATACAATTAACAAGGTGAATATGCAGTAGGCAAAGGAAAAATGCAACAAACAGTCCCTAGTACTACAATAGGGCTGCCACAGAGCAGCTGCCTGAGTCTGCCAAATTCCAATGGAAGACTAGAGAAAAACAAGCCCACAGGGACAGAGCATCCCCACAGGAGAGGCACACATCCTGTAAACAATTTCACTGCTCTAAGCGTCACTCTGAACTCATGGTGACCAGTTCCTGAGTTGCTAAGTCTGGCCAAGTAAATCCAACACCACTCTTTTGACAGAGTTTACTTACAAATATTTCAAAGGACTGAGGAAAAAGCACTGAGATCCACCTATGCATTTTTGCTATATGTATTCACATCACTTCTTTTTTCCTCCTCATTCCCCTCCCCTTCTGATAATGCTGAAACATCTCTTTTTTAATAGCAGAAAAGGTGCTAAGCAATGCAGCTCAGGATATTTTTACTAATGAACAAAAAATAGGAAAAAGACTTGAAAATATAGTATAATTAAAAATTAGAGGATTTTTTTTTTGCTTCACTTGATATAGAAAAATAACCTAATCGTCTTCAAATACAAATTCTTTCAGCATAAAGCAAATACAATGCACCACCACGTGAGATGTCTCCCCCATGTACATAATACTGTAATAATTGGGGCATTCTCCATAGCTGAGGGAGAACAGATTCAGTTTCCTCATATGCCTGTCACCGTCATATTTTCTGGAAAAATCCCTTTGCCAGGATTTTGCTCCTGGGAAGCCTCAGAGAAAAAGGAAAACAATAATTATCTGATTTGCTTCTCCTGTGTTTTGCTGCTTTGGAATGTGTTTGGACATTGTTTACCAACAGGTGGTTTCACTGGTTTCATGTGAATTGTTTTGACTTAATGATCAATCAGGGTCAAGCTGTGTTGGGACTCTTTCCAGAGTCATGAGTTTTCGTTATTAATCTTTCTTCTTTCTAGCCTTCTGTAAGTATCCTTTCTGTATTCTTTAGTATAGTTTAGTATAGTATTCTTTAATATAATATAGTATCATAAATTAATAAATTAGAATTCTAAGAATGTGGAGTCAGATGCATCATTCCATCCTTTTTCTGGGAACCCTGCAAAGACAAGATATGCCTAAGGAGATTCAAACTTTTTGGAGAGTGAGACAACTAGAGGATGTAGGCTATTTTGGGTGGGTGGCTGTGACTGTCTACCAAAACTGTAAATTAAATTTCACAAAAAAAGTCCAAGTCTCCTATCAGCAGGAAGGCACATTAACACGCAGGTAGCTGCTCTGCCACCAGGCTGAGAGAAGTCAGTCAGTGGGATCCCTGCTCCCACAGCTCAGTGGGTGTTTTCCACCAGGTGGTCATTGTGCTAGCAGACAGGTAACATGGGGAAAGCATGGCCATGGTCACGCATGGGATATGCTGTTTGCCAAGAGGACATGACCTAGAGCAGCCTAAGGACATGAGGAAATCCTGTCTACAGAAGCAAGATTCCTAGGCTCTCCTTTTTGAGTCCCTGCCCCATTTCTACTGAGAGCACCTACAGCCCAGCTTGCCCCTGATCTATGACGCTGAGGGCAGATTTTTGTTTTACCAGGAAATTCATTCACTGTTCCCTGACAAGAGGGAAGATTTATAAGGTAACAGTAGTGCTTCAGAGATGAAATGGGTATTAAATATAGTGATGACCAAAGGGTCTCTTTATTTCAGACACTGGGTTCATAGAGATTGCCCTTCCCTCCCCTCTCCTTCCGCCTGGGCACACAACCTGTCCCATACAAGACTTTTGACATGAAATAAGAGATTATATGCCAAAAAGTACCTAAAAAAATTCAATTATTACCAAGTGAAGCAAACCACTCTTAGCACAAAAGCATTGCTTGTGTCATGGGCCGGACAAGGTTCTTCCTGCTGGACTGTGGAGCCTTGACAGAGAACACCCATTCGTTCAGCTGTCAGTGATGCCACAGCAGCAAACACAGCATCAATTCTGTAATTACATCCATACTAGGACAGAAACCTCTGTTGTACATGAAACTCTTAAAGGAAATAAAACATAAAATGCAGGGAATCTGAAATGAGAGCTCAGGGTCACAGGCAAAATTCAAATGAAGTATCTTGATTTGAAAAAAAAAAAAGAAAGAAAAAAAAATCAATCAGCAGTCTCTCCCAAGGCATTTCACCTCTAATTGAAGAGTGAATTGTGTTTACTTAACTGCTCATGCTCTTGACTGTCTCTCAGCAAATGAATCGTGATTACACTACATAAAATTCAGTATTTGGCTTTCCTATGATCCCACAGGACTGGATTCTACACTTTAAGACACATATGTAAAAAAAGAACGGAACTCTGAAAGATATCTTTTCATTGCATAGAAAATAAAAATGTTTCCTTCAAATACAGATTTGAAGCCACTCCAGCTCCTGTTTCCACAGCTGAAGTGGAAACCATAGGAAAGGCCACATATGCCAAAGGTAAAATTAAAGCTGTTTCACATTCAGATTACCATTGGTCAAGGGCTATGTAGGCTGCTGTAATCGTGGATACCTAAAATCATATTATGTCATAAACAGATTTTACACACAGATGGATCTTTGTTTTTTTCATTATGTGTATGCATAATTCTGGAGTGCTTAACTTTAACTATTGTAAAGGTGCTCAAAATTTATCAAAAGTGAAGTTTAAGTTACTCAGACTTTTGTCTCAAATGTTGTCATCTGAAGCAAAATGAGGAACTACAGGTAGCATTTATGAATCAAGAACAACTTATCAGAACAAGCTGGGAATTTGAGTTAAGACAGACATAATAATAAAACACCACCACAGGAACTGAAAAAAGCTCTAAAACTTTCTGGCAAACCACTATGTTTTAAAAGCCAACCTCCCATATAGACTGTTCATCCCCACTTACTTGAAAATGACAGATCTGATTCTTGGGTCATCTTCTTTTGTCAAAATGGCTTTACAGCTGGTGCACCAGTTACTGGGTAGAACATCTCTATGTAGCAGGATTGCTGGGTACTGTGGTTGGCACATCAGTATTAACTGATCTTCCATCCAATGGATGGAATATCATGGGACAACTATGTCTTCTCATGTACTTCCTGGGTGGCTACACTACAATTCCAAAGTGGTCTTAGCTGTTATGGTACGTCATGTTGAGACACAGCTGTGTTGCCTTCTCATCAAACTCCTCTAAGCCCATTAAGCACCATTCCCCCATTAGCTTCACCTGATAAAAGACAATGCAGAAACTAAATGAAATTCACTCAGAAACAGAGGAGATCAAGCAGGTGGTAGAAACATGACCTTCCTTCATGAGGTCAAATAGCTTTATTGTGATTAAGCACTACAATACAGTATATATCCATAAAAAAACTCTATAGTGTATATAAATTATTCCTTCCATTCAGTAATTCTCTTTTTGTTTTCAATTTTTTTTCATTTCCATTACAGCTTTGGTACAATGTGATTTTATTATATTTTTAAATACTTTTAGCTTCACAAACTCAACACAAAGTACAAAACTAATCCGAATCGGGGATATTACAATCTACACAGTGGTGTTCAGTGGTAGGAAAAAATCTTACCTCAATGAATTCATGTCACTAGCTAAGCTATAAAGGCATACCTAGCAGACATGACAAAAATATGCACCATTAACCAGCAAACATTTTTTTTCAAAATTTATTTTACTTTTCTTTTTTTTTTTTACAGGTTTTTCCAGCAGCAAATCACTTGAGCATTGTCAGTACTCGTGTCCTCAACTGATTATTCTGTTGTGTTCCTCTTCATTTGAAGGCCATGATTTATTTGTCAAATAATGCACCTCTATCCTCATAAATCTAAGCCACAGTGTCAGTACTTGACCTGCCACCCTGCATTGTTGATGCTTGCACAGTTTGTCCTGCAGCTGGCAGAAATAACTGGAACGTTATTGGAGGGGCAGTGTGGGGCAATCAACCGGAGGTTGTTCTGTGGGGCAGGAGGTATGACATTACAGTAGACAGGCATTCCAGTGGCTGTAAGTGTTCCTTGACCTGATTGATTAGGTAGCATGAGTGGTTGTTGATATGATTGTTGCGGCAATCCTTGAGAACCCTGGGTCATTGGCACCTGGGTAGGAATACGGAAAGACGTAGGGGGAAAAAAAGACAGCAATTACTAAGCAAGTTAAAGTAGGCTCCCAGTATCCCTACATTCCTTCTAGCTGAACTTGAGTATACTGTATGTTCTGCCAAAATGTGCTATTATCTGCTGCTCGGAACTGTTCTCATCTCTGAGGATTTTTTTGTTACAGAAGGTTTTAAAGAGAATTCCCTCTGCTTTTAGGCCTAGAAAGTGTCTCTGTCCTGACCTAGTAGAATATGAATTACTGTGATATGGGATCAGTGCAAACAGAAGACTCGACCCTGGTATATCTAGGCCATCTAAAAGGTCTAAATCTTTAACTTGATCATTAACCTTTAAAACACGTTTTCCAAATAGTAATTCTGAAGATGTAAGGGGAAAATTTTACCCATAAGCAATTCCCCCATTTCCATCTGTGTCGCTGAAGCGTTTTCAAAGAAGCTGAGGGAAAAGGGGAATGGCTGCTCAATCAGTGCAATCTATTAAAAAGAATGAGATGTCATTTAGTTTCTTAACTTTCCAGAGGGACCAGTAGGAAGTGTAAGCACAGGCCACCTCTCACATGCGCTTGGCATATCTCACGGAAACTAGGTACAAAGGTTGGGAAATAAGTCTGGGTAACTTACGGACTTGGTAAAAATCAAGCCACTGCCTTCCCTCTCCCCAGAACCCAATAAACAATAATCCATCTGGCTACAGCTTGTTATAGAAGACATGGTGAGATCCTTGGCAGGAGTCTCCACAGATGAGTAATTTTTAACTGGATCAGGCAAAGCCCTCAACTTCATTACAGGAAACAGTACTGCACTGGCAAAAAAGAGAAGAAATGAACAATGTTCTTATAGTTTTAAAATTAATTTTCTTCACAGGAAGAAGTTTAATTCCTTCGTTCTTTGTGACATTACCCTCACTTCAGGCTGTAATAAATAGTTCATTTGAAGCATTCCGAAATCAGAACGAAAATCAGGAGTACTAAAACATGTAAATAGGAAGCAAAGAAACTGACTTAGAAGCGTTTTCATCAGAAGGCTTCCTGCCACACGCTACCCAAATGAAGTTATAAAGGCACTGTGTGATGCAAAAACTTAATTCAATTAAGCATTCTCCAAGAAAAAACATCTTTCCTTACAGCTCCTAAATACCTGATAAGACGACATGGCTGGATACTGCACCATCATGCCTTGCACCTGATTCCCCTGTTGATTATTCATCAGGTTCTGGCTTTGGGGCGGCTGCTGCATTCCCATGAGACCCTGGAACCCCTGCTGCTGGTTCGGCAGGACAGGCTGGTAACCTGGAAGAGGAAAGGCATCTTCAAATACCCTGTTGCTTGTAGGGGCAAAATTGCAACAGTTTTAAGGTACAGCAAGTGATCCTATCATTTATACCCAGTTAGTTAAAAAGTTACTCATTCCTGTAGAAATGTTGCTGGGAATGAAAACTAAAGTGCAATAAACAAGTGCCATGAGCTGGCAGCCCTAGCAAGCTGGCCTGAGTGGGCACCACACTTTCTTTATGCTTTTTGACCTGCGGCAGAGACCACCTGGAGGAGTGTCTGACTGCAGCACAGGGCTGTAAAGCCCTCAAGAGGCACAGGGTGCTACTGTCTTTTGGCTACTTCCTCAGAGGCAAAACTCCCAACAACATCAAGGACACTAGCATTTGGCCTTCATGGTCTAGCCTGACAATTTCTTTCAGGTCACATTTCTTACCTTATCCTCTTACCTTCCTTGTAATGCAGCTCCCTATCTCAATATAAACAGAGAAGCCTTTATTTAATCAAGAAGAACACCTCTATACACACTGGCTCTCGCTTGCAAGATTTTTTATCCAATTAGAACATATTAAGGGTAATAATCCACCATACTATTTTCACGCGTGTCAAAGTAAGGAAAAAATTAGGGAGTATTCTCCCCATTGCTTGTTAGGAATACTGCACGAGGATGAGAAGCTGATGCTTCTGTTTTAACCTGTGATTAACTCTGTGTTCAAAGTGACCACAATATTGCAGATTTTCTGCTGGGATGGCTCCTCTAGGACTGACAGAGAAATGGGCAAAGATGGGATGATCTAGAGAGCCAAGTTGCCGATGAGGCAGCGGTGCGGATGGGAAGGCAAGCACAAATAAAAAATTGCTCAGCAGCAATGCAAATTTGCCTGGGAATGAGCCTAGACAGATGGAACTGGGCTGGTTGGGTGATGGTGATATTTAGCAATTAAGAACTTCACAGAAAAAGCAGGAAAGGAACGGACTATGCAGAAAGATACTGCCCTTGAAAAATGTGACCAGACATAGGTATTATAAATCTATGAATAATTTCTCCTTAACACATTTTGCATTCTTTAGCACTCATATTTTTAACATGCAGTTATGCAGTGCACTATTAACTCTGTAGTGATGTTTTACAATACGCATATTTCAGACAAAGAACTACCAGAAGGAACGACACTGTGTCATCTTTCTATGAAAAAAATTGTGTCTCATCTACTCAATTTATATTCATGAATACAGTACCTAGTTCAATATACTTCACAAGTGAAAACCATCATCTGGATATTTCTTCATTATGTAAGAGAAATAATGTAACAAATGTCTGTTTCTGCTGGTCTATTGTCAGTTGGTTGATAGCTTTCCTTCTAAGTCTGTTCTTATGCCAGGAAAATGTTGAGATTTCTGGTCAAGTATTTGGCATTAAAGATGCTATTCCAGAGATTAATGTCTCCAGTCAACTGAGCAAAATTAAAAAAAAAATTCCATGAGTGATTAACTTGGCTGAGATATAGCATTAAACATCTCCCAAACTCACCAGATTGTTATACATTCAGATTTGCTCTTTTCCTATGCCCAAACACTGTGTCAGCATATTTTTAGTCATAAAAATTACCAACATCAGAACTGCTGCAACTGAGTTTACAGAAGGCTTATACAGCAATAATAAAACTGCAAGTTCTCTTCTGCTCCCGTTCACCAATTATGGGGGGGAGGGGATAGAGGATAGAAATAAAAAATTTAGCATTGCTCTTCTGGTATTTGCAGGACTAGAAGTTAAGTAGAGGGGTGTCAACTGACAGCAGAAACAGTAACACAAAATTAATCTCCTCTCACCTCCAGTTGTTAAAGTTAAATCCCAGCAGTGTAAAGAACCATAGATGGATAGTGAGCCAGGGATCAAGTGACACTTTTGTGGAATGTAATCCAACACTGGATTTGGGCTCAGAGAACTGAATTGTAATGCACCAGCACAGGGTGGCAGACTGGTGCACTGCAGAGACAGACAGACAGACACCACTGGGGCCAAGTAGAAAGCAGCTCTTCTGTTATCTCTAGTGGATATGATGGCATTAACATTACTTTTGTGAGCCTACTGCAAATGCCCTGCTGTGTGTTTAAATACACAGCTCTCTCTTCACCTCAGCTTTGTGTTCCATATTCTCCAAATATGACAGATTTATGAGCCAGTGCAGACATGACTATCAAACTGAAACAAAAAATCATGGAAAAGCTGAAGTAGCTACCTATATGATGAATGTATAGGCATGATCTCCTGGGGATATTACAAAAACAGAGTCATAGAATGGGCTTGGTTGGAAGGGACCTTAAAGACCATCTAGTTCCAATGACACACACACATATAAACACCTAACCCTGAAAAATCTCCTATGTACTGGGAAGCACTGCTTAGTACATGGTATAAACACTCCAGGTTTTAGGTGCAGAAATACGAAAAGGAGACAGGCTGAAGAGCTGAGGTCCACTGGGCTATGCATTAATATTTCAGCAATCTTATTCCAACACTCTTCAAAGACTTTAGTGATTTCTCCTGACCACAGGACATGTGCCTCCTCACCCCTGGCCCAACCTGCAGAGTACATCCCTGAAAGTGAGAATAAGACCTTTTTCCTACTCCTTGTCTAAGCCTTTTGCAATGCAGAAAAGCCCCAATACAAATACTTCACATGCACTCTAACATACTTCCATTTTGATTTGATAGGAACAAATAGGTTGTATCCTGAATCCTCTTAGAATTTACGAGAATGTAAGTCCCTTCTTTGTCCAGAAGGAGGTACTCTTGCATATTTAATGCCCTGACTTGTGAGTAGAAATGGGGATGTTTTAGAAGGTTAATGGCCTGTGTGTATCTTTGCAAAGATGCTGATTGTCATCTCTTCTTTACTTAATATTCATGGACTTTTTTTTTTTCTAATGATCAGTACTGTTTGGAATTAAATGAAGCTATGGATGTCAGACTGTGCTGTAGAACCCAGTATAGCGTTTAGTCAAAACCCAGCATCTTCTATAAGGTTCTGCACCTCAATAAAGCCACTATATTTTACCTGAAAGCCCTTTATTATGTTAAATGCATGAGGCAACATGCAGGTTTGTCCATTCTTTTGAACCTAAAAACATGACAAGGTACAAAAGTACAAAAGTATATTCCAACATTACAGAGGAGATAGAGAATATTAAAAAGTGGATCATTTTTTATCTACAACAAGCTTTATAAGCAAGAAAAAAATGCTGTGACAAAATAAAAAAAATAATATCTGTTCTGCTATATGGCTTCTGTTTCAGCACAAATGGAAGTAGAACAATTGGCAGTCTAAGTGGCAATCCATTAGGAGAAGAAGTTGTTAATATCAGAAACCAGCTGTTCTGAATTTCCTATCAGCGCAGCCCACATTCTCCATGTAATATTTGAAACAGGTCCTCCACTGTTTACTGGATGTCGATATCTTTGTATGTTTTTGCACTCTAGCCAGGAAAAATAATGGAGGTGGGAGAATTGAGACTAACATCAACCTTTTAGCACTGTTTGTGAAACTATATACTTTTTTTTTTCTTTTTCCTCAGGGACAGACTACCAGAGAATGCCATTCCAACAAAATTACCTACTTTGTACTCACACAGCACAGTCTTAAACTACACCATGATTTTCACGTGCTATTTACTTTTCAGTGACATGGAAATAATACTGTATTCTCAAAAGTCTTGAAAACTGACTGCAGTGCATGAGAAACCAGGCATTACTGGGCAGAGGTGGATATTTTGGAGCTACACAGGTATAAGAAAAGTGAGAACAGGAAGTGGCAACATGCTTATGCAGCAATAGTTCTCTTTGCACTTGCTCTTTTGCTCATTAGCTTTCATACTCCATGAAGAGTAATCCTTAAAAGCCTCTTTACAGTCCCCTGAGAACATACATACGTGGGTTATTTTCTAATGGCAGTACACATCAGATGAACCATCCTATTACTGCCAGCTCCAGGGCCTCTTTACAGCAATTATATCATCCTGCTCTATGTTATCTCTGCTACAAAGGAGGATTTTTTTAAATCAGGGCAAACATGAGAGACATTGTTAAACAACCAGGGGAACAAATCGTGCACAGAATTTCAACGAATGCCTCAGAGGAAAGACGAGCCTTGGATTCCAGCTGAAATGGAAGAGGCCATCATATCATCAAGGTCATTCTCTGAACCTTTACAGCCTGCCTCATCATGCTAAAAGTCATCTAACTTAAACATCCCAGGGGAGAAAGACTGCATGAAAGACCCACAAATGTTTCACTTTCCTAATGAGGCTATGCAGCTCAAAAGACAAAATGCAGCAGTTTTACATCTTTTCTGGTAGTGTCACCCAGAGCTGCAATTAAAGCATGTTTGGTGCTCTCCTGGCCTCAGCATACACCCTTCATAAATGGCACATTCATGTTGGGAGGGACTGCTTCATTGCTCATTTCAGATTTGAAGCATGTCTTACCAACGTTGGGAACATGTGTATCAGCAGTGTGGGTAAAGCGTGTGAGTCCCTGAACTGCAAATCTTATTGTACTCTTTCCATTTGAACAGCCTCCTTGCATCCATGCCCATCCAATGCAAACACATACACTCATAGTGCTTTTGATGTACATTATCTGAGAGCTCACCTGCCCCCTTCCTGCTTTACTCAGTGTAGTAACACCTGAAATTCAGATACCCCAGGAACACACTGCAATGGCTTAGGCAAGCAAAGTCCAAAAGAAAGTTAAAAGAGAAACCTCAAGCAGAGGTAAGTGGGCTGGTTGGAATGCTGCACAGAATCTGGTCATGCTCCTGTCTGCTCTACAACTAGTGCAGTGCCTTTCTGGTGCCCTATGCCATCTCTCCCTTTCCTTTCTCCTCAATCCCCCTGTATAGACCAGTTCAGCCCCTGAAACAACTGCCAGGACCACTGGGAATTTGAGCTCACATGAAAAAGCCAAGGAGAACAAGCACCAACTCTTGGTGTGGACCCTGTGAAGCACCTGAAAAATATTTTGACAGCAAATTCTGCACACAGAAGGTGCTTACATTTGCAGAAGGCTCCTCAAAACTGATAAGAGCTGAGAACCAAGCTGAAAACATAATTCTTCTGGTCAGGAAGCACACCTCTTTCTGAAAGGCTTAATGAGCTCACTCTGCTCAACTTGTTCAAAAGAAAAAGAAGTACCTGCAAATAGACAGTTGTGCTGGTTTTGGCCAGGGTAGAATTAATTTCCTTTCAAGTAGCTAGTATGGGATGAAGTTTTGGCTTTGTGCTGAAAAGGGGGTTGATAATTCAGGGATGTTTTAGTTACTGCTGAGTGGTGCTTACTCAGTCTCTCTGCTTCTCACACCATCCCATCAGCAAAGAGACTGGGAGTGAATAAAGAATTTGGGAGGAGACACAGGTGAACAAAGGAATATCCCATGCCATATGACAACATGCTCAGCATACAAAGCTGAGGCAAGGAGGGAGTGGGGAATGCTCAGAGTGTACATTTTTCTTCCTGAATAATTCTTAGGTGTGAAGGGTGCTGCTTTCCTGGGGGTGGCTGAACACCTGTCTGCCCATGGGAAGTGGTGAATGGTTTCTTTGTTTTGCTTTGCTTGCACACACAGCTTTTGGTTTCCCTATTAAACTGTCTTTATCTCAAGCCATGAGGTTTGCTCATTTTTAATTTTCTGATTCTCTTCTCTGTACAGCTGGGGTGTATGAATAAACAACTGCATGGAGCTGAGTTGTTGGCTGAGGTTAAACCATAACAATAGTTCTTGAATAGACCAGGAAATGGTCTAATAAAATGACTTGTCTTGAAGATAAACCTAGAACTTTATGGATTAGAAAAAAACCTCAGAGTTGCATCAGACCCTATAATTAACAAGGAGGCAACTTGCTGAGAGTGGAAGAACTTTTGTATCACTTAAAACCTCTAAAATGAGGATGGACATTTTGCTGGAAGATATTCATCAGTTTAATAAGTAGTTCTGGTAATAAAAATGATCAGAATGTGCTCATTGTCCAGTATTAGTCAGACCATTAAATTACACATTCCATATTTGAAATACTTAGGAAAATGTTAGCCAGTTAGCTCTTAACATTATTCCTGCCTCCTAAGCAGAAGGACTGATCTTTTGCATAGGAGAAATTATCTCCTCCCCAGCCTCTCCTCCCTTTAATCACAGGCTGGCAATGCCACACAGTTCATTCTTCCACAGGCAGAGTTACCTATGTATATTCTAAGGGATATTTCTGGCCTATTTATTTTACTTTGCCTGGGCTGAATTAGAGCTCAGTAGACTTTGTAAACTGTAAGAAGAACATAAAGAACATGGTTGGTATCTATTCCCACAATTTTACTAAGCTACATTCTCCTTTACTTTTTGAAATAAGCTATGGGCAAAGTATTAAAAGTGAATGGATGTAGCTTTTACTTTCTAATAATGCAAATTTACAATGCCCATGATTAAGTTATAATCAGAGAAGAAAAAATGTCATTGTAGAACTACAATTCACTCATAGATACATCAGTACATTTGGTAAAGTTTTTGACAGCTTTCTTTTTTACCAAAAGCTCTGAGCTGGTCCATTCCAAAGTATTTGCAGAACTGGAAGGAGGAAAAAACTGAAGTAAGGTCTTCAGCAAGACTGAACACTATCTTAGAATCATAGAATGGAATCAGAGAATTGAATCACAGAATTGCTTAGGGTGGAAAAGACCTCTAAAATCATCAAGTCCACCCATTGCTCTAACACTGCCACATCCACCACCAAACCACACCCCTAGACATCCCAAAGAACCTTTGGATTCTTAAACAGACCCTAAAGGTTATCTGTAAAACAGGAGGAAAGCCAGCCTAGCTGGGGAATCTTGCATAGGACAGTTGGCCATGTTGTGGGAGCCATATAAGGAGCACAAGTGAGAGCAAGAATTCCAGGCAAGTGTTTTTGGTGGCCAGAACAAAGCCCTTCTTGTTTCAGAGGTCCATCAGTCCCTCCAGACTTTGTGTGAGATACTCAAGTACTGGACTGCATCCAGGTGTTTCACCTCCCACGAGGACATTGTAACACCATCCCTACGCACTGCTTCCTCTAGAGCAGTGCTGCTCCAAGGCACTGTGTTCTTGCTGCCTTCTCATGTCCAGGTGTGATGTGTTAGAATTGGGCGCCCAATCACCTGAGGAAAGGGTTTGGGGTTTTTTTCCCATTATGCAGTTGACCATTATCTGTTAAGTTTCACTGCAAATGATGGACTGAACTGCCGTGGAATGTAAAATTAATCTTTAAATTTAAGCTAGTTTTGATTTTAGCCTCACTCTAAAGTCTCTGCAGTTTGGAAGACTCACACAGAAGACACATTAATTAAGGTCTACCTCCTGGTGTTATTTTCTGTGTGAGTCTGAAGATTTAAACTGCATCTTGTGCAGCTGAAATTCAAACCACTTTGTAAATTGGTTTTTGTAGTTTAAGCCTGGATCTAGAATCCAAAGCACACTGCAAAGCAAATAGGCTGCAGTTGGTCTATCCATTCCTACTGTGCTTTTTCTCTGGAATACACAAAAAAATGTCTTGACCTAGTAAGATATTTCAGCTTTATATTCTACTTGAAGACATCACAGGTAATTTCTGAGTGTGAACTGGACACCATGTGAGCTAGAGGACAAGTACCTCATAGCTGAATGCTAAAATTCCATCCCTTTCCCCTCAAAACACAAGACCATGCAATTATTTTACTTAGTTTTCACACATATACAAAGAATACCTATGCCTGAAGTAAGGAAGTCTTAAGAAGCAACAGAAAAGGTACAGAGGTACGAGGTAGCACATAAAACAGCACATGTCAACAACAGCAGCAGACAGACTCATCTTGCCCATGGCACTTGGCAAGTTCAGACCCTCCAAAAACAAGAGAAGCCTTTTAACACAAGTTTGGCTTCTTTCATTTCAGGTAAAAGCACATCCCACTCCAACAGTACAGCTTGCAGGGGAAACCATGGGTTATTGTGTTAGATTTGTTTTCAAAATTTTAAACTAATGGCATGGATTCTTTCAAGTTTGTGAGATCAAAACAATTTTTAGCTAATGGCACTCCAGCTACACTCACTGGAAACACATAATGCAGCAAATGTATTCCTAAAGTGATTACAATGACAGCGACTCAAATAATTCTCTGCAGACCTGAGGTTATAAAACTGCAGGATGTTGAACTTTGAGTCTTGAAACATAATTGCTGCCAGAACAGCAGCTCTGAGTCCCTAAATTGGCAATAGCTTTGCAAAAACACATTCATGCTTCCCAAACCTGGTAACAGACCAAGAGCCACATTTGTTGTCAGGCTCACACACAAAGAGCCATATTCAGCTGCATTAAGAAACTCAACAAGATGTATATACATCAAAGATATGAGCCAGTAAGATTTATTATCACAAGAACAAAAATCCTGGATAAAAGAAGTTGGACTGTCCCCCCCCCCACACTTCTTTCTCTCTCTAGTTTACAAAGCTAAAAATCCCCCAAAGGCAATAGGGCAAGAATGTAGTGATCCAGCTTCAGAAGAAGAAATAAAACTGCAGAAATAAATTTCCTGCAATTTTGAATTATTCCAGAGCAACCTATTTGTTTGATTTAGTAAAAACTGCTGATGAAAATACTGTGGTACACTAGGTTGTTGGGTTTTTGGGGGTTTTTTTGGGTTTTTTTTTTTCTGTTTTTTGGTGGGTAACAGCTCTGAAATCACCCACGTGGAAAGTTCTTCTAGGAACTACCCAGATGAACTGCCCCTCCTTGTCCTCTTGCTTTATTCTTCCTCAAAAAGCTCTATGAAATCTTGGTTTTACTTGTTTTGCAGCCCCAGGGGCTGGAAGAAGCCCAAAGCACAGAGCATCTGATGCACTGATAGTTTCATGTGCTACTCAAGACAATGCTGCCAACTGGGGGCATTTCTCAACTGCCAACAAAACGGAAAAAAAAATGTTAGGGAAATAACACAACTTCCCTAGCCAACCAAACCCTCCTGGTCCAAAAGATGGGCAGGTTCAGAGCCTCAAAAACATACTTTTTAACTCTGCTTTTCCTATATAAACTAAAAAAGGTACATTTTTACAAAAGCCAAGATAGAATGCTTTTTGCACAGTCTTTTTCTTGAGACTAGTCACTGAATAAAACAAATGAGTTCACCTGGGAGGTAGAAAGCCTCCTGTTGTGGTGATTTAGACTATGGCAATGAGAAATGATGGAAATAACAACACATATCACAATGTAAGATTTAGCACTTCTTATATGTCAAAGAAATATCCATTACCTTTTACCCATTCTTTTACCTTTTTTCTATGATGCTAAGTTCCAACCTCAAAATGAGGAATAGCATTATCTTTTAAAAAACATTAATATGCATGCTCGCTGTCCCAAGGGTGAAAAAATTGGTTGCAAAGAGTGCTGAACTTTAATTTAGTGCCTTCTACTCCATAATCCAAGGAACTACCTTCAGGGCAAACATGCAAAATTGTGTGTAAATTGAATTTATGAATTACTTAGAGATGCATATCCACCCCTCAGTTACCTTTCCACACCTGAACAGAGTTGGTTTAAAACTCTGTGACTTCACTGCTGAGTAAAAAGGCCCAGACAAGTAAGAGGTATGATTAAATACTTTCATTATATACCTAATGAAATCACATACTGTAGCATCTTCTGAGACTAAAATTTTAATTAAGGCAGGCTGGCATTTTGGGTTTCTTAGTCCCCTTATATTCCAGGGGAACAGCAGGTAAGGTCAAAGAAAAAGCTTATGTGATAAAATTGTGTGAGAGTGCTCCTGGGAGACCTGGCATTATTAACGAGAACATGAAGAAGGGCACAGTTGAACAGTTCAAAGATAAATTACTGCATTCAGTTTACTTTTTGCTATAAACTGGAGAACCTGAGAGAGCTGTTATTTGACAAGACATGTATATAAACAGGCATCAAAAAGAGCTTGAATGGATACAAATTCAGGAGACTTGAGGCTGGAGAAATGTTTTTTGTCAGTTTAAAATCTGTATCTATTCCTATATTTCTCTATACAAAGGATTTTCAAATTATAGGGACAGCTTTAAGAAGAACTTGCTACTAGTAAGTGGCTTGATGCTGAAATAAACCTGTTCTTTCTGAAAATCTATAATTCATATAATTATATGACACTTTATTCACTTATTTTATTTCCTTTCCAATACACATTTATTTTATGTTTTGAGACCTTTTAGCACTCTTCCTGCTCTTCAAAAACTATGAAAAATATTTCTTGCTCTTCTCCTTAAAGATAAATTTAAACAGAGGGGCACATCCTACAGACATGGTATATTACTCAAAGCTTCTGAAAGATTCTGAAAATTCTATTTTTAAGACAAATCCTTTTATCTCACTTCAGTGAAAAAAATACAGGGAACAGCCAGCTGCAATCCAAAATAATTGCAACACAATAATGCAGGGCTCCATTACAGCAGCCTAATTCCGGTAAAGCAGCTGATCCAGGATCTTGGCACTTGCCCAGGCCCTGGAGCCTGACTTAAATGCATTAACCCAAAGCATGTGCAGCTGTTTTTGTAATCTGAGCCTTCTGCATTTTACTGGAGACCAAGAAAGAAGGGAAAAAAAAAAAAAAAAAAAAGAAAAAAGAAGTCACCAGCTAGCAAATGACAGGCTCAAAGGCTCACAAGCTTTGGATAGCATTTCCCCTTGGCCAGTACCACAAGCAAGGGTTTGCCAAAAATGCCCAAAGATGCCCAAAGCCAGCTGACGTTCCTGCAGGGAGGCTACTACAGGACCTGGGAGGACACTATGTTATTCTGAGAAGGGTGAAATCTTCTCATCCCAACAGGGCTAAGCCTCTGGAGGCATGTATTGCAAGCTGGTGCACAGTGCTCACAACAGGGAGGTCCAAAATAGTGCTAAGGATTATCCAGGAATAATCCTGCTCTCAGCCCCTGCCCACCAATCCAAACAACCTTAAGGAGAGTCAACTGAGACCCATGGGCCGGCAAATAGATAATTTTGGAGAAAATATAGGATGCTCTTAAGGGAGATTTACAGCTTAAAGACCAAAACAGATGCAA
The DNA here is from genome assembly GCF_028018845.1 of Melospiza georgiana. Taxonomy (NCBI): domain Eukaryota; kingdom Metazoa; phylum Chordata; class Aves; order Passeriformes; family Passerellidae; genus Melospiza; species Melospiza georgiana. The sequence goes on from NC_080430.1 coordinate 49,033,411, forward strand.
ATCTGGTACTAGCCCTTACTGTAGACACAGTTACATTGATGAGGTCTGCTGCAATTCCTCTTTAGGAGATTTCTGAATAGCTAATGAACAACTAAAACATCATTGTGAGAACCCATTAGTGTTTACAGAATCCTTTGGCAGATGACATGCTCATTAGATGAAGAGCAATACTGCCCATATGTACCTGTGTCTATGTCTGCATTGTGCTACATAAAGCAATTCATGGCCATAGAATAACTGTTACATGAAATATCTATTGACTTTGTTAGTAAATCTCCAAGGAACTGTGTGGGGGGACAGCTAATTACCAAAACAAAATTCAGTATGATTCAAAAAAAGCACAAATACAAGACTAGCAGGATCAGATTTTCCATGCCAGCTGCAAACCACAGATTCAGATTCACTGAATTTCAACAGATTCATTTCTTCTGGTTTGATTTTCTGGATTGACCCCTAATAAATAATGGCAGGTCAGAGTAAAAAAAATGTTAAGCCCTGTGTATTGATCTATCTATAACTTTGCTTGTTATCTTGGCATCAGCTCTTGATACTGATGAAATATCTACAAGCACAAGCCCAGAGTGAACCTCCGTGCCAGACACTGTGCAAACTTCAAGGAACAGCTGCAGTCACTACAGTGAAGATGATGCATTCCTGAAAAGACAACTGCAGGTAGAAAAATAAGCAGCCAAGCAAAATAATTTGCCCAGAGAAAAGGACAAGAACCACACGAACACTCTTCTGGAAGTACACCAAAATACGTGTGGAGTGCTTAGACCCCTATTCTGAGCAGGGACTGCTCGGGCAGGCTGCTTCTCACCAGCAGGGCTGTGGACATGGAAGGTCCCTGGGCTCTGGCTGCCCCTGCCAGGCTGTTGTTTTCCACACCACTCCAGGTACAGGTTCCTGCCCTGCCCACATCCTCTCCATTAAAGAAGACTGCAGTGTTCTGGTGACACCATTCACTGCACCGTGTTCCATTTCACTGTGGGCAGACTGGGGTAAACAACTGCTAGCAGCATATCACTAACAAACCCTGCTTTTTCACCTTCACAAGCTGGGTTCTGCTCTGTGTCTCAGCCTCAGGAAGAGCTCTCATAAACACAACATCAACTGTAAATACTGCCAGCAACAAAGACACAGCCACTGCCTGATGGCACTCTTCCTCCCCACGGCTTCTGCATGCACCAAGAGGTACCAAATCACAGAAAGCTGTGAGTTTTGTTTGTTTACCTATAACATAAGGACACAGCAAGCTGCAGACTACAGCCCCCAGCTCGATGCAAACAGGCGCAGGGACGTTACTGAAGCCAACAGGACTTTGATGGAGCATATGTCTGTCCATATGGGTCCAACTGCAAAAATCTCATCTTTTCCAAGTTCATCCATGCAGAATGCAATCCAAAGACTACTGGGGTTAGCAATCAACCTTAACCAGCTCTGTACCATATTAGAAGCACTTGCCTGCAACACAGTGATTACTCTGGCCCCTATGCAGCAGAGCCCTTGAGAATTTGCTTAACTTTTAAGCATGTAAGGTAATTTCTTGATTTCAGAGCAATGATTTTCAGGCTTGAATACACTTCTGGACCAGGGAACTCAACCTTTTGAAGGAGAGGATCTCCAGTGGGAAAGACACAGGCACATTTATTCACACTACATCCTCATCATTGCTTTAATAGGTTTCTGAGAAACTTGACCAGGCAGGTAGCAATCAAATTAAGGAGAGGTCCTGTTCCAATAAAATTCAGTTCTATAATATATTAAACAAATTAATTTCTCAAATCCTTCTGCGTAACCATTGCTTAGCCCACAAGAGAAAAATTAGGGCAAGGTGGGACTGCGCCTGCATTAATGCATGGCCCTTGCACCTGTACGTGCCTGTATGAAAGAGCCACCAGACCAAGCAGTGGCAATGTACCAAGAGATACTGGCAAATAATAAACCAAATGGCACTCAGGGATGAGTCTACCTTACTTCACTTCTGTGGCACAGACACAGGGAGCTCCTACTCATGTTTGCTTTGCCATTATCAACTCTTCTAGTTTACTGCAGACACTAGTTACATTTCCTGTTTTTCTTGACTAAACATGCCTTAATGAAACTGGGTTAAGCCTTTGCTAAAGCAATTGCTGACATTGAGACCCTCCCTTCCCTTTAGCCCTTGAAGTATGAAGTAAAATACCTGTAAAGTGCCTATAAGTACTTTGTATCGGTGTATTCTGGGCATCCCCTCCATTCCATATCACTGCAGAAATATATAAACACTCGCTGCGATTCTGACATAGGTACAAAAGCAATACATTCAATTACTGCACCACAACTGGGCTGTATCTTCCAGCTAAAGCTTTTTCTCTGAAGGAGGGGAAGAGTGGAATCTATACGTGTGGTCATCCCAGTGCCCGGTTAGCTTCCCCTGCAGCAGCCAAACTGTGCATCTTACAAAGAAAGGAATAAATTTTTAAAAGAAAAAAACTCTGGAAAAGGCAAAAACATTCCCCTTTGATACCCCAAATAGAACACCACCAATTTCCAAAACTCTTTTTTTTTGTCGTTGTTGTTGTTTGATTTAGTATCTACAGGCAGTTTCATTTTATATTTTAGTTTGCCTTGGGTGTAGAGGATGTGTGGGGTATGAGTCTCATTTCAGAGGAATTTGAGTTTTTGTTTCAATTGTCCAAGGAGTGTGCAAAATAACTCGTTCATACAGTTTTACAAACTCTTTTGATTAATTGGGCACCTAAATTCACAATGCCTGCCTATCCCCACATTACAGGCAAATGCATTCTCAACTCTTGCAGAATAATATAAACATCAAAAAAAAAAAAAAAAGAAAAAAAAGAAAACAGGGAATGCATTGTGAAAGTAAATTTTCACCTTTGACTTTTCTAACAAGGGGTTTAGCGTCACTTTTGAAAACAAGAGGATTAACACCTGGAGTCACAAATTCCTTGCATAATTCACAAAAGAATTTGATAGAAATGACACTCAGAAGCAAGCTTTCCTGAACATCTGTGCCAAGAAATCTTGGCTCAAAGAGAGCTGAGGAAAGAGTAAAGGAGAGGGAGGATGAAGCTGACTTTATCAGTTATTTTCTGCATTGATTCCCAAGTCTCTACCAAGCTGGACAACAGGCTGACAGCAGTGCTTGGGAAAGGGGCAGGCATCACTGCCCCAGTCCCTGCCTCACTCATGCTAGGGGCACTCGTTCTGCAGGCTTGAGAAAGCTTGGAACCAGGCCCCTGGTCAACAGATGTCATAATGGCCAGCCAGAACATGGTTCAATTCAGCTCCACGAACCAAAACCTCCCCTCTATCCCCAGCTTCCACTGGACAGCACGTTAGCTGGAAAACTCCCACCACAGCTGGTCCAGTGTTATTGCTGAGAAGAGGACGTTGGTTAACTCCACCAGTGCAACAGCCTGAGAGGGCTGATCTGCCAAGCAAGAGCATTTTATGCAGACTTCTGCAAAACCCACAGGATCAGTCCTGGTCCCCTTTATCTCCTCGCAAGGTATCTGCAACTGTGCAACTGTAAATAATGCAAAATATACTTTCATTAGCAAAATCCCCCATAGCATAGCACAAATTTAAATGTAGGAGAGTCCTCTGAATATTTGTGCTTTGTCTGCTGTGGGTCTCTCCAGGGTGAAGTGTGCCCTCAGAAATCACTGGGACAGACCTGCCATAGCGCATTTGCTGCCACACAGCACACTTAATATTTTGCAACCCCAGCAAGGCTGTGTTTACAATCTTCATGGCCAAAAGTATTTGCAAAGTCTGAATTCCTGATGGATGCCAGCTAAGCAATCAGAGTGATGGAAAATGCACAATAAAGACCATAAACATATGGAGTCCTCAGCTCAGCATAAATACTGAAGATCAACCTGGGTGTGTTGTCAAGGTAGATTTGAGAGCCAGCAGCAGCAGAACTTTTTTTCCTTGCATACATCATAAATTTTGATAGCTTTTTTTTCTTGCCTGGGACCTAGTACACTCTGAGTGCATTACTTCTTTCTGCTTATTAGTTTTCTCATCTGTAAAATAAGGTTTTAAGGGGTGGCATCTTCGTAAAACATTTTGAAATCCAGCAGGGCTGAAAAGTGCTATATGTTCAATTTATAAAGTCAATGGAAAAATATCTGATATTCAATATAATCTATAATAAGGAGAGATCTTTAAGTGCTGAATTAACTAAGAGTTACACACAGAGCTCTGCAAAATTTACAGTTAGATGAAAAATGCTTCTTTGACCCGAAAAAAAGTCTGGTTTTTTTATTTTTTTCTGGCAGTGCCTGCAGGGGTAGGGCCACATTCCCAGAGCTCTGAGTCTGTCAATACTGGCAGGAAGGTGAGGAAGAGGGCATAGTAAGAGTCAGCTGCCAAAGCAAAATCTTAACTACAGGTCTCTGTGAATCAGAAATTTGTCAGCAAAGCAATACAAATGGATGTTTCCAAATTAAACTGGAAGGGTTTACAGAGGCTTTACAATGCTTGCTAAAAGCATCTGCCAGCTCCCCAGGCTCAGCTAAGGTGGGACAGATGTTTTCTCTGGGAAAAACGGGTTTCTTTGTGCTTTTTGTTTTTCACATAAATTGGGACTATCCTCCACCCTTAGTTCCTCTCATCCTATGAAACAATCTATGTATCTGGGCAGAATAATATACAAATTATATATCAATTCCGCCATGTGCAATCATTGAATTTCATACAGTACCATCCCCCAAATCATCCTTAGGCTAAAATCCTTGTTTCTTGCTTACGTGGTCTGGATGGGGTAACTGATTTCACATACCCTTTCTGGGGTTGCTCAAAGTCAAAGCACAAAGCAGCTGCCAAAAATGTCTCTTCATGTAAAATTTACAACATGCATTTCTGAAGTGGTAGCTGATGTGCCTAGTCAATCTGCTGAAAATGTTTGTGTAGCTAAAATTTTTGAAAAGAGAAAATCACAGGATCTGCAAATACATCTGCAGAACATTCTTTAGCAACCACTGCTCATTCTGAGTGCAAACCTTGAGAATAAACACTAACTTCTGTAAAAGGACAAACCTAAGTCATACCTTTAGTCTACTGCCCACGACAAAGAACTTGATCTACACCTAAAAAATTCCATCAGAGATACTGCTCATTTTTAAACAATTTGCATATCTTTTTCACATTAAAAAAACAGAGGACTGCAATCTTCACATTTTAGCAAATATATCGGCTGCAAATAAATAATTTTCTAATTATAAAACTGACTACTTTGTAGACCTTATTCTCATATTCTAGAATGAGCTATTGCATCAATTAAAAAAAAAAACAAACATACTTTTTTTTTCCCATCACAGGAGAAGCCATGGCAAATTGGTTCATAAATATTCACTGGTATTTTAAGCATGGCTGTAAAAAGAGGAGATATTTTACTTTTCTTGAAACAGTGCATTTGATGTCAGAGCATCTCTGAGAAAGAAGAGCTGAGGAGAGTCTCTTATTGCAGTGAAGTCCTAAACCAGCCACAGGTGCCACTCACAAGCAGATGTCAATCTATGGCAGAAGAAGTCAAACACGATGGACGAGCTTGCAGCTGTGCAGAGTTTCAGTGGCGCTAGCAGAGGCTGCCTGCTGGGGAGGCTGGGCTGGCAGATGGGAGCAGCCCCGCTTCGCACGCCCGGGGCAGGGATGGGGCAGGCACAGCTGGTCCCTGCCCAGGTGGGTGGCTCTGGCTGCTGAGGCACAACTGTCCCGCTCCCCAGCCCTGCCTGAGCCCGGCACAGCTCTGAGTCTCAGTTCTCAGGCTGCTCATGCTCCCAGCTGCTCGCTGCGGCTCAGGGGAAGCACTCCCAGATGAAGGCACTCATTACGCCCTAGGCACAAATAACTACTCGTGACCTCCCTGCTACACCATCCTTGAGCTCTCTCTCCTTGAGTTCTTGCCTGCAAGTGCTTTCTGGATTTCACAAGGCTTTTTATTTTAAATCCACACAATTGATTAATTTGGTGGATATTCTGCACAGATAGCAAATAAAATCTGAGGCAATGAGGCTCCTCCTCCCCATCTCCAACTCCATGGCTCATGACTGCCATGTAGCTGCTCTTCCTGCTACACAGCAGAGTAGGAGAGGAAATGAGCTGCAAAAACAAAGCTGCCCCAGCTGCATGAACTTAGAAGAATGAAAATTAACAAATGGAAAGCAAACTGCTAGAGATCTTAGAGCTAATTAGTAATAAAAAGTAATAATTAAAACTATAAAGCATGTCCCATAAAAATGCTCTTCTTTACAGTTTTTCCATGTAAAAAATAGAATAATAATAAAAAACCTGGGGCTGCTCCAATTTGTTTGATAACATAAGTCATGATGCATTACAATTTAGACAAACAGAAGTTCAGAATAGTACCAAGGCTATAAAGCATGAGCATAACATATTGTTCTGGCAAGTGATAAAACTGCTCACAATGACAGCTGTGATTTATGGAAGCAATTCAAATACACTTTGAAAGTATATTAGCTTTGCCTCTGCCCACAAAGGGTGCATATTAGCAGGGTAGGCCACGCTGGTGATAAATTACATACCAGCAAGAAGTGAAGGCAATTGGCAACATCAGATGCCCAAAGGCCCTAAGTAACTGTGATAATGTGGTTTTCAGGATAATACCTCACATGCCATGGCATCTGAGCACCAAAAGAAACACATCAAAGCTGTATTTTCATTGGCTCTTTGGAAGATAATGTTACAATGGTGAGAGTTGACTGGGACTTCCCAGCTAAAACTGACATACAAAGCATTTACAAATTGGCTCTGGAGCAAAGTCTGCCTCAGAGGGTCACAATTTAGATGCCACCTCTTGGGTGGAAGCTGGAAAATAACTGCCTCCTGCTTCCAGGCTGTAGGACTGAAGCAAGCTGCAGGCTGTGGACCTAGAGCACACCTACTGCATGGCTTCAGCACGGTGGGCAAAGGGACCCAAGAGCTGCTGTGGTTTAGCTCTGCAAACACCCAGAATGGGATGGGGACGCTGCAGCCCCACCTGCAGCACTCCTTCTGTGAGGGAATCAAGTTTCTGGGCACTCTTGTTCACTGCTCACAGCAGCTCAATCTCACAGAAAAAGCCACGCTCTTCCCAGGGCTCAGAGCAGCACTGGCAAAGGAGCACAGAAAAAGCATGATGACAATGCCTTAACCCACAGCAGGGTTTTGCTAATGTGAAGCACTGAAAAATTATTTTAAGACACTTTGGGCTAAATTCTGCCCTCTGATGTACCAGCATAGATGAACACTGACTTCAGAGTCAACCTGGACTTCAGGGGGTGTCCTTTGAAGAGCACACAGCCCTGGGCAGTGCTGTGGAGAGCCATGTCTCAGGCCTCTTTTCATATTACTAGGGGAAAGTTTAATAAATTATATCTGCCTCCAATTATTGCAGTCCTCCCATTCTGACACACTGGTAAGCTCATCTTTGTGTACTGAATTAATGGCTGGGCCAAAGCAGTTACATCTTGCCATAGATCAAAAGAAGTTTATCAGCAGTTATACTGTAATGAGCTCATCTGCAAAAAATAAAGCACATTTAACAAAGACTTCCTGCCTGGTGGGAATTTTTAACTTATTTAATCCAAAACACTCCCTTGGGAAGTGATAATGAGTATCTATCCTATTTCTATGATACCCATTACTGTATAACCTGAGGACCTCAGGCATATGGCATGCTAACAGAATGAGTCTGTGAGTAACTTTTTAGTGGAAGTTGGCCATTTCTGGAGTTTTTCTGTATTTATTGGCTCTGAATGAAAAATGGCCCAGTGACACCGTAACTGAAAGGATATAAAACACCTATACATGGATTGATACTTTAAAAGTAAGTGAGCTAAATGCTTTCCCTACAGGTGGGGGCTTGGAGAAAATGCAAAAGTGATAAAACTTATTTTCCTAATTTTCCTAAAACATTTAGGAAAAAAGAGCTCAGTACCTCTTTGAACCTTCCCCCTCCGTACTTCTAATCTAACAGAAGAAAAAATATTTTTTCTTGAATTGAAATTTTAGGTAGCACTGATACTACAGCACATTTCAGGGTATTCCATTTATTTACAGCTCTGCAGCACCACGCTTCTGTAGAAACATTTGCAGGAATTGAACTGATTGTGTGTTATGCCTTAGCCTTAATAGCTTTTTCATTGCTTGCTAATGGAAATATGGATTCAACATTATTTTAAACTTAATTCAGCGTAGAAGAATTAGCTTCATACAGTGCAATTACAATTTTTTTCTACAGCACTTCATAGAAATACAAGGCATAAATAGATTACTTCAAGCAAGGGAAAGAAATGAGAGCATTTTTGTTCCTTCAACAACAACTTGGATATGGAAACTGGAACAAGGAATGCACTCCCCCCTTTCTTTTTCTAGTCTATACATTTCATATTCATGTTTTTCACTTTATTTAAAGGAATGTCCACAGCATTCCTCAAATTCTACTTTACCAAAAAACCAGAAATATTCTGCTAAACTTTACCTCTGAGCAGGGGAGGGATAATCCCCCTCTACTGCAAACTGGGTAGGAGGCAGCAGTCATTTCTATAGCCTGTTGTCTTTATTTAGAAGAAACAGCAGTACCCCTCCCTGTCCCATCACCTCCTTGTGACTTGATCTCCTGAAGCAATGAAATAACCCTCACAGCATTCCAGCAGTCACAGTAAAAGTGACCAGAAAATGTTTATTTATACTCCTCCCACATACTCTAACCCAGAAAACATTCACTTTATCCCCTGTTCCCTTAAGATTTCACTCTTAAATACGTTCCAAATCCACCTTCTTCCCAAAACCCCATTTCTGCACTGCAGGCTTTGAAATGTCTTTCAGGACACTTCCCTGGAAGGATAACTTCTCTTTATGGGCACAGATGTTATTTTGTCTAAAGAGCCAAAATTACTGGAAACCTATTGCTCCATCTCCAGCTCCTCTGACAGCTTCCCAGCCTCCCTGGCCACAGCAGCCAGCCAAGCTGCTGCAGCTGCAGCTCATTTTTCTTCCCAAGGGAGAGCAGGAATGGTGTCCTGGGCCTCTGAGATTTCATTACAGAACAAAACCCAGCATCTTTTAATAGTGTGATGGACTTGTGATTTCATTATTCTCTTTGCAAGGGAAGATTCCACAGAAAGCACCATCAAAAGGAAAGCAGAAAATGTGGTCTCTGAAACTTGCTGAGGTATATTGTCCCCACCACTCCCTTCATTTATACTAGGTATTCAATAATATCCTAGCCATGACTTTACATGTGGGCTCAGCAACACAAACAAATTAACACAAAAACTAGAAATGCTCCATACATGTCAGGTCCCTTAGGTCTACAAGAAAATAGCAGCAGGATTCCCAGGCCTAAGACTTTGGTCTGGAAAGCTGTCATGGAAGGTAAATATAGTATAAAAGCTGAGAGTATTTTGCCACATGCTTTTACAGCCTAGTAACTAAAAAGAATGTTTTTGCAGTGCTGTCCTTCAAATGAAAGGAAAATTCCCCATTACATTATGTTCAATTTTTCAGTTTCTGTTATGTCAATATTACAATCTTTTGTAACAAGAAGACAAAAGCTTCTTCATCTTCTTGAAATCAATATTACTTCTCAGGCAAGGGCAACTGGTGTCTCTTTGCTAAGGCTCTATTTTAACATACTGCCAAAATACAAATGCAATTCTTACTCAATAGATAATAATCTGCTTTTCAAGACCAAAGGTTGAAGTAGCCAGGATGAAAAGCCTGCACATATTTTAGTATGCAGCACCATTCTTTCCCAACCCTGCAAGTAAATCAGAATTCTGATGGTGCAGGATGGTCTGTGCAGATGCACCTGTCCAAATGTCAGCTCACACCAGCAGAAGGCTAAGGTCCAAACTAAAGAGAAATCTTACACTCCCCAAGATTCCCTTCATGCCAGTCCTGCTCTTCCACAGTGTCATCACAGCAGCTTCACTACTGAAGAACACTTCAGCAGAGAACTGCATTATTCCTAAAGTTAGGGATGCATTAAAGTAAGAAAAAGCTTGATAAATAAATCTGCATCAAACCACACACACTGACAACTATACAGAGACAAACAGATCCCTGAAATGAAAAGCAAGCACTGAAAACTGGAAGAAATTTGTCGTTGCTTGGTTATAGCTGCAATCTCTTTAGAGGTCATATTTCCAGCTTTCAAAAATGGGAATACAGGTCGATGCATTTGTGTCTGAATGGCCTTGGAGAGCACCAGGGAGCAAGGTTAAGCATTTAGAAATCAGAAAAAAGGCAATGCAAAAGTAGTCCCTACAACCTTAATTCCAGTGACATAGGCACATATGAATGAGATACAGTATTTAATTACCTAACAATCATGTATACTACAACAGAATTTGCCCTAAAAATTGCTGAAGAATTGGAATTAATGTGAGAAATGCTTCAGTAGAATTTCTAATCTTTACATTTCCTATGCAAACCCCAGGAGGACTTCAAAACAATATTCAGCATGACAGCTTATAAAGACTTTACCTCAGCCCTTACACAGGTCTAGACATTCAAGAGCACAGATGGATTGGTAAACATTGCTTAGCAGTTTTCTCCAGATGGATCCTTTGTGAGCTGTGGGAAAAATCCTGTGAGAAGTTGGCTGAGTAGGCAAAGTGAATTTCAAAAGATCAAGCCTCGATGAAATCTGCATCTGCTTTTGCTGGTGCTCTTCAAAAGGGCAAACATCTTGTCAAATGTTAACCTCCTGCCCCGGGGAGAGTGGTGCTGGAAGCCACAATTTTTCTTTTCCCCTTGTTTAGTCACATGGGGGAGAACAGACGTACCTAAGCACATTCTCCTCTTTCTCAGAAGACACACATGTAGGGCTTTTGTGAATTTTGTAAAGAGGCTCATCTTTGGAAAGAAACAGATGGACACAAGGCAGACTAAAGAAAAAAAAAAGGAACAAACTCCACACAAACTTGTCTTGGGGTCATTACAAAGTATTTGTATTAAAGGTGTTAAAAAACCAGGTGCTGGCCAGTCAGGATCCAAGAAGAATTCACTGTTCCTAAGGAAACACACGGTTCTGCCCAGGAAGACCCCAACATTCATGCAACAAAGGACAGATCTTGGGCCCGACACAAATCTTCCCAAGGACACCAGCAGTCCACAGGCTGTGTTCCTAGTAGGACAGATACAGTGAGTTGTAGAAATTACGGGTGTTCAGATAAACTAGGTTTTAAAAAGACAGATTCAGCATCTTAATTCAGTCCTTCTTGAGACACTAGAAAGCAAGAGAAAATGCTTGGATAGCCAATTTCTGAGCAAAGGTAAACATTCAGCTAATACACTGAATCCTGAAACAGTGCTTTTACTATCTTCATTGTACATCAAGATTAAGGGAGTTTCTTAAGCAATTCACAGGCATTTTTGGAAAATTAATCTAAAGTTATACCTAGTTTCAAAACCACTAGAAAGATGTGACACCTGACCTTTTCCTAAGGAATTGAATAACAATTTTGATTATGGCTTTTCCTCATTTACAGCACAACCTAATTATGAAACTACATGCATGACCTCACCTAACTGCTGGACTTTTTGGATTCATGCCAACAAGCCAGTTCTTCAGATTTTGGAAAGTCAAGTCCTGCAAATTAAGCAGGTGGTTTTCTGACGGCTGATTCCTGCCATGGACACTCAAACTCTCCCCCCTTTTCCACATCCAGAAAGCTTCCACCTTCCCTGACTATTCTTTAATCATTAAGCTCTATGGACCTTACCCTAAATGAAGGATAGCTGGGAGTTCTTTGACTTTTAGGTATTATAAAGTGACTTTAATTCCCAAACTGTTGAACAAGAAGATGAATGACATATTCTTTTATCTACTAAAGAAAAATCAGAAATCAACCATCTGCATGGCAGATCCACCAACATCCACCCCTGCTCCATGGCCAGCACAGTGTGCAGTGCAAGCTCTACCTCTCAGCATTACAGATCTCTCACAGCACAAAACAGACATAAACCAAGTGAAATCACATTTACAGTTAACAAAACTTACTGAGATTTTCAGATTACTAGAGTATAGCATAAAAACTAGGCTACCACTTGTTTCATCTCCAGATCAAACATCTCCACACCTAAAGCTTTTGAAAGCACTGTGACAAAGCTGCTTTAAACCAGACAATCAACAGAAGTTTTTGACATTTACTTTTGTGCTTAGTGAGCTCAGCATGATTAGAGCTCCCTAAGTAACTACTGATAGACTTGCACACCACAACACAATGAAAAGAAGATGAAAGAAAAGGTGTGAGGCCACTTCAGGGGAAATCAGAGAAAGCTTTTGGTTTATCAGCCCATTTTCTGTGCCATTGTTCACCTTCTTGGTATGCAGCAGCCACCAGAAGTATATTAAAATTTAAAAAAACCTATAAAAATAAGAAATTCAGGATTTGTTTTCGAAGCCAATTTTGCAGTCACTCAGCAAAGCACCCTGCTGGGATTCTTTCAAAGAAATACAACTGCTTTGCTAACGGGAGACTCAGGCTGTTCCCCCCTCATTCTCTCAGTTTCAATTTGATGGATGTCCTGAGTCTGTTTACCTACAGGAGGAAACTCAGGAAAAGACTTCTTGCTGATTAATTATGGCCTACTTGGAATCAACATTTTTCTAGTCATCTAGAAATAACTCTCTAAGACAAATTGGTTTTCCATGTGCCCACACCTGTTTCTCCAATAAATCATACCTTTCTAAATACACAATGGGCCACATTATAGCAAAAAAAGCAGTCTAATGCATTCCAAACACCACCTTAAACTTATGCAATGTAGCAATCAGGACTAAGCAGACTGAGCAGACAGATACTGAACTAAATGTTCCCTTCCTCTGGGTTTCAAATTGGTCAGACAACTGATTTAAGACCACACACAGCCTTAAATAAAAATGGTTAGCTTTGCACTTCTACACTTTTCCTTATAATGTAACAAATAAATACATCAAAGGGGGGGAAAGTGTGTGTGTGGGTGAAGGTATCTAGTTCCATATCTTCTATTCCATACCTTCTTCAATTTCATAAATTTGACATACCACATCAGCCTTTGTAGCTATTTGGTTGGTCTCAAATTTCCAGAGAAGAAATTATGAGTGTATGAGCAACTGTACATCCCATTTATTTAAATTTTATAAAAGAAAGAAATCTTCAGTTTAGTTTGTAAGTGCTCCACAGCACACTATCAACATCTAGAAGAAATGGGTGAAACTAGATGAGTCTTAATCACTGTGACGTGTCCACCAGGGAAGTACAAATATGGTTCACTCCAGACATACATTATCTCCATGAAATTAGGGTGCAGACTCAACAGTGTCCCACAAACCCACTGCCATTGCTAGCTGTGTTTTCTAGGAACAAACCTCTTGTTCCTCATACTGCAAAGACAGATTTCTGGGAAACAGAGATGAACAATTCAAAGAAAAGCAGAATAATATTTGCTTTATTATATTTAGGAATACCTTCTTCGTGAACAGAAACCAACATAAACTCATGGCTTCCCATTTTTATGGAATGAGCCTGGGGCTTGAATAGATCCTGCCTATTGCTCTAGTGGAGCAGTATGCTGAGGCAGGGTTCTGCACTAAAAAGATACAGCTCTTTTCACTCCTGCATTTATTTTTTTTCTCACATCCTTTGCCTCTCCTTCCCAGAGTATCCTGTGCACTGCTCCATGACATGAACTGCTGACCCATTCACACATGCTTCATTGATCCTTTCACTGGCCAGCTTCCACTGACTTGGCTGGAAAGTCCCAAGGTGAAGTGAGGTTAACAACACTGCTTTGGGACCTGCAAGGCATGCATGGGAGCTCTGAGGAATGGCACTGTGGGCAGGAGAGAAGCTCAGGATGAAGCAGCTCTCTGTTGTATCCCCAGTCTCCTAAGCAGCACTCCACAGTGGAACAGAAACTTTCTATGAAGGGACCCACTGAAAATTTTGTGGAAGGCAGTACTGACAATAGGGAGCCCTTAGTGAAGAGCAGGAAACTCTTTGACAGATGTTAATGCACCCATGCACCTTGGACATTACCTTCTCCCTCTGTTAAACATGTCCTCTCATCAGAGGCTCTATGTGAGCTATAGCTGAGAGAGCACAAGAGCATTTGCCTATGTCAACATTGCAATATAAATCATCTTGTGTTAGCTTGGGTACAAAATCCACTCTGTAAAACCCCAGCTCCACTCTCTTATGCACAAATCACAATCAAATTCATACTCTTCTGGAACAAAGAACATCAGGAAACCTAATTCAAGTTTCTTATTCCTGCATTAGATGATAATTCTATTTCCCCAAATTACTTTTGCCTTGCGACGTAGCTGCATTTATAATTATTTATTGCCCAGCTCAAGGTTAAGTGAAGGAACAGCTTCACTGAGATCCTGTAGAAGCCCTTATTTTTCACAATGTGCTACAGAAGATTAATTGCTTTCTATTTCTCCAATTGAGAGAGAATGAAAATTGCCATTTGATACAAACTATTAATCCAGCAATAATTTTGAAGCTGCACATTGCTTCTTATAATTTAATACATTTCCTCTCTTTTTCTTATTCTATAAAGTAGTGCTTGGGAACCTTAAAAATTCAATTTGTGGAGGTTCATTTGTAGGACCTGTAAAAAGGTCTGCACTCCTGCAGACTCAGTACCTGATGAAGGTAGCTCTCAACAAAGAGAAAGCTGGAAATGCAGCAATGTTGAGCAGATGCTATTGAAGATGTTCTGTTTTACCAGCATGCTACTTGGAAGCCCTGAGGACAGTGCTGAAGCACACAGCAAAATGTTTTGATAATGCAGAGTGACAGAAAGAGAAAGAATACATACATACATACATACATATATATATACACACACACACATACACATAGCCTAAATATTTGCTTGCTCAGAAATGGCTGGGTTTTTTTTTTTTTTCCTTCATTTTTTTTCCCTTAAGCAATGCCACAGGGCCAAGATCCTTCAGAAAGAGATTATTTGCTACAAGAAAAAAACTGCTGATGTTTTCAGGCAAAGTCCACTGCCCATGTCTCATGATGGCTGTGGGTTTTCATTCTGTGAGCAAATCTAAGGAACACCAAGAATGAAGACACTGAGAAACTCAAACAGCAGCAAATCCACAAATTACTCCAAACACTAACATTTAGGAAAACACACTTGGGGACTCTATATGGACAATATAAAAAATATGCTTCCTGTCTTCAGCACTCATTAGGAACTTTGGATGCCCAACTTTTTACAGGTGTGAATGAATAAACAGTTGCCACAGTAAAAGCTTTTTCTTTCTTTTTCTGATTTACCTAAGCTAAGGAACATTTTTGAAAGATGGAAAACAGCCCTGAACTGGATGGCCACCATGGCAGATGCCTTAACATTCTTTTAGCCTGGATTGCAAGCTCTCTGCCTGGTCCCACGAGTGAAAAAGAAAATTTCTTCATATTTGTATTTCTTCATACCTAGTTCTTAGTTAAAAGGTGTCTTAAGATTTGCTGTAGCTCCTTGGTATGACTATGGCATTGGTATGACATTGTTGCACAGGATGGCTTCTTTTTCTTTCCTTGTCCTTAAGCACTTACATGACAGTAATCAAAAGATCATTTGTAATCAAAAGACCACATTTGTAACCAACACACTAGGATCCTGGGAAGTGCATTGAAAAGAAAAGTTAAAATTAAATATGTAAAAATTCAGAATGAAAATCTGTGTTGAAGCACTTTTAATCTCAGCTCTTCTCAGAAAAACTGGGACAAAAGCTTATCTAACTTCCCATTACTTGCTGCACTAGGGATTAAAACTTCTCAAAAAGGCACTGTGGAACAAGGAACTGCAGTTCAACATATTGAGTAGTGTTGCTTGTTTGTCTCTCCATCCTGAAAATAACATTCCTGATCGGGTCATAGTCATGTCTTGCCACCAACACATAAGCAGAAGCAGAAATAGCAGCTTTATTTTTCCATTCTGGAGTGAATTAACATAAAATTACTCTCATTTACAGCAAAGTCCTAGGATTGGCAACCAAGGCCAAATAAAGAAACATCTCTTTCCTTCCTCAATCTACATCCCATCAGACATGAAAGAACCCTCACCAGGGTCTGCAGCAAGAAAACCTGTGTTTATCCTTATCATTCATCATGACAAATGCCAGAGATACCCACTGGAAGTGAAAACTCAGCAGGGGCTATGTATTACTAGTAATAACAGAAATAATCAAGCTGTTGTTAGAGCCAGACACTCAGACAGCAAATTCAATTTTTTTTTTATTTTCTGTTCAATACCAATGACAGCCACCAGCCATCATGCACTACAATTAGCTCATGCTGCAGGAATGCTTTCTGCTCTGGTGCATAACGAGTGAGCTGCAACAGAGAGCAGGACCTGGGGAAGAGGCGAAGAACTTTTAGGAGGGGTATCACATATCCTTGCCAGCTGCTAAGGAAACCAGCTGCTTTCTTTGGGAAGACTCAAGGGTTGCCTCTTTTACACAGCCATACTATGAGCATTATTTCACTTGCAAACTAACAGAGGAGAACTTTCAAAAAATGCTCATTTGCTATACATTCTTTTATTATTATACATTATTATTATACATAGGTAGAATGCTATACAATTCATACATTCTATATAACTACCATTGGTGAGTGCAAATAAAAATGTCCTTGCATTTGCAGAGGGATGCTGTTCCTGTGGGTAGTTTAGGTAAACAATAAGAGCCTCTGACAAAGGCTGAACAAAATTCAGGTAAAGACACTGTGACTTTATAATATATCAGGACTGGTTAGCAGAGCACTGCTTCAGTTACTGTGACATCATTCTTGAGCTCCTCTGCCCTAACTCTGAACACACACTGTGACCCCTTCCTCCGGCATACTCACACATGATTCTTTTACTGCCTCCCAATCTAAATATGTGTCCTGTTCTATGGAGTTTTACAACTGCAAAGTGTGCTTCAATTCTTAAACCCTCAATCAATAGCAACTGTGAGGCAAAAGCTCTCCCTGCTCTTCCTTCCCGCAGTGCAGATCTCTGCTGTACATTCAGAGTTTTTTCCATTATTACCTGAGACCCATAAGCCCTCCACTTCTGCATTCCACTGCATGCTTTCATCTGCAGAATAGCTACAGAGAAGTGAGCCCTAAAGTCTACAGACTCCCTGTGTGCAGCATGCCTGAAGCAGAGCTGGAGATGGCCTCTGTCCCTGCAGAAAGGCTTTCTAGCATTTCTGTCAATGGCGGGGCTCCACTAGTTCTGCCAATGGCAGGATGGTATCAGAACACGAAAAAAAAAAAAAAAATGAAATCTGCCTTTGCTCTCAAGGACTACAATATAAACCTCTCAATTATTCAGTGCTGGAAAATTCCACCACAAGAAGTGGGAGCGCTGCACATTGATCCAACACAGAATTAGCAGCAGAGATGATGTATGACTCTTTTTGGCAAAGAAAAGCCAGAAATACAAAGATTCTTTGTAGACATTGTTGAATACCTTAGTGTGTTATTTTCATTATCTCTGTAATTTTTACAAAGGCTATTTGAAGTTCTGTCTACTGTACAACACTGTTAGAAATATTCCTCTCTCTCTGTTGCTCCTGTGTATTAACTAACATGAGACTAACACATTCTCTACAACAAAATTAAAATTAAAAAAATTTGTATTTTACTTTGAAACACTAGAAATGCCGTCAGAAATGGCTTAAACTCCAATTAGCATCAGAGAAGTTGAATACAACTTGTGATGCCTTGAAAAAAAACCAGAAATAAGTGCCTGTCTTAAGACCATTGTAGCTGCTGAACCTACCAGTGTTCTCTTCACTCAATACTTCTCCTCTCCTGGTGTGAATGCTGAATAATTAAACAAGTCATTTGAGGACTAACAAAGCTTTCTGACAAAAGTAATTTCATCTTTTAATTTTCAGAGTCAGGTATGCTGTAGGAAGTGTGATAGTATTAATTCTGCTATTAATTTAAATTACAGATATTCTATAAAGTTGAATGCTGGTTCAGTACTGGTGCAGCACTACTGCATAAAGTCAGGAAGACAAAAGGATTAGTGGTTTTAAGATTAGAAATTGAAAAAAATTTAAGCCTGAATCCTGACTCATTCAGGAACCTTCTGAAAAAGTCTTGAATGAACTATTTGTTCACAGCATCCTCCTCAGGCAGTAAGAAGAATGAAATCCAGAGCACAAAATTTCAGGTAGCATGGGCTACCTGACATCCTCCCAGGATGAGACATCCTGTCTAAATGGAAGCATGCTTGTAGGTAAAGCTCTAAGCTTCTGGATAATTTAAACATAAAATACTTGAACAGAAACTAATAACGTCAGTGTGGATCACTTCAAGATCACAATTTTTAACTTAGTCCGACTGAAATTGCTCCAAACTCCTTCTTGATCTGGTCATACTATTTCACTAAATTCTTATAAATTTCAAAGCCTTCCATCAACATTAATGAGTACAGCACTACATTTATGTATCTAGAACAGTAGGACTCTGTGCCTCCTATTCCTGTCAAGCCTCTGTGAAAATGAGATTCACCCCCCTTGTGATTCACTGCTTTTTAGGAGCAGCAGTATCTGCTGAAAAGAATAGCACTGAACACAGATGGACACCTTCCCCACAAATCCATTTCAATAACACAGTGAGCAATTACTGTTAGAGAAACAGTTTCTTCAGATAATTAGATACTTAAAAATTGAAGTTGTTTATGTTTATATAAGCAGTGAAATTATAGACAGAATTATGCAAACAAATCCATCATGGACCATGAGCTCCTGTCAGGTTGCTAATGAAGGTAGAAAGCAGCAATCTTTCTTTATAAGGTTCTCTAGTGACCATGATAACAAACCAATTTTGTTTTTAGCGCTGCACATTTCCCTTCCCCCATTTTTTTTTCCCACTAAGTATCAGCTTATAGTGACAAATGCTTTCAGAAGACAAAGAGGATAAAAGAGGCTTGAAGTTAACACTCTTCAATTATGCTGACACTGAAATGATTAAATTAAGCAAAAATTCAGTATTTCATTGTCTATTTGACTCTGATGCCTACCTAAAAAAATTTATGGACTCTGTTAAGTACATTTTGTCTTCACTTAAAATTTGTTTCAGAGGTGCATTTAAGCGACAATTACCTCTTCTACTTTACTGGAAGCTGTAAAGGCTTATAATACTGCTCTCCATCAGGAACCTTTTCTTCAAGACAAACACTTGCTGTTTACAGAAAATCCATGAACACTGGTTAAGAAAGGACTGTACACCCAAACAATATTCAGATATATATTTTTCTCATATTAGGACTTTCTTTGCCTACTGTACACAAGCAAATGTGTTGCTTTTAGGAAAAAAATAGAGAGATTTCCTATTGTCTCTGAGTCTTTTCCTGATATTGGGGACCTGAAACAGGTTATAATGGCATTATTTGTTGATTCTTGAATATATGAGAAATCCTAACATCATTACATTAATCGCCAGAAATTACAGAAAAACAAATTATGTCAAATACCATCTTATTTTGTTTGCAAATATGATAGTGTAAGGTTTTGGCAGGAAAACTTATTATCAAAGTACTATAGCTACATAAAGATCTACTAAAGATCTCAGTTTTAATCTCCTCAAAAGATTATTTCATTGCCGATGCAAAACACACTCCACAGACATTTACCTTACAAGTGCATGATGAATCAAGCTTACAGCCTCTTAGAACTAGGCCCAAGCAAGAAGATAAATATTATTTTATCCATAAAATTTCTGTTGCACTCTGAAATTATCTGGAACATGAGGCAAACACACAACAATGAACTAGAGAAGGAAAAAAATAATGTAATTTGTTGCAGCTTGTTCATTTGTGAACAGCAATAAGAGTTGCATATCCGAAGATAATACTCATGTATTTATCCAGTTCATACTTATGAAGCACTTCAGAGATGAAAAATCCTCCAAGTGCTCAGCATTTGCTAAAATAGGAGAAAATAGAGACACAGATATAAAATAAAACATTGCTGACTTCTTCTGTCATGACAAAATAGAAATAATTACTGATTTATCATCAATACATCTCTATTTTTCTACTCAGACAGTAACTAGGATCAGTCTATCAAAATAGAGATAATTACTGAAGAATGAAATACTGATGATGCCAGACATGCAATTTACAGAGCACTGCTAGATGCAAATACAGAAAAAATATTTTCTTCCATGTACTCCCAAAACTGGGCACTCCACAGTATCACCTGTTACAGAGGGCAGAAATGGTTTAAACAGCAACATACCCAAATGGTTTGAAAAATGAGCATACTGTTTTTGAGAACACCTGCCTGAACACACCTTAAGAATCCACCTATCACATCGTACGTATGACATGGTGTGACAGACACCAGCTCGACCCTGGCCCCACCCAAATGGCAACACTTTGCACTGAGCAGCTCAGAACATGAAAATGGTGCAGAAAAAGCATAACGAAGAAGAGCAGCAATGGCATGAGTGAAACAAAAGTATTTCTGTTTACACTGATACCACATTTTGGCTCAAACAGAAATGAACATAATTCAAATGGCGGACATTTGCACAAAAATCTTCATGGAGGACACTGTGCTAGGCTTCTGCCAGAAATGGGTCACTCAGGTTCTCACGTAAGCCAGCACTTAGGCAAATAAAAATAAAAAGGGTAAATAAACACACAAAATGTTTTCAGCCTTCTCTCCAAATGATTTATTGCTGCCAGAGCTCTAATCTAATTTTAGGTGAGCTCATCCTTTTTTCTGCCCTGGAGCCATTTTAACTCAATATTGCTCTTCTTCCAGAGCCACGAGAGAGTACAGGCTCCCTCAGCCACCATAGATGCTGTGCAGATATTTTGCTTTAGCTGTCTGTTGTAAAAGTCATCAATATCACTTCATCCTGAAGAGACCTTTTCTAACAAAAATGAAAACAAATCGCTAACATTAGATGAAACTTTGACCTCTGCATCCCAAAGTAGGGGAAGTAAGATCTGAACTCCTTGTTGTTGCTTTGAAAGCTTCCACAAGCTCCTCCAAGCAGGCAAATTTTTAATTTTAATAAAGTATTTCCTGAGCTGCCAGGCTGAGGTTGCCTCCTTGCTCGCCCTGTGCAGGAGCCATGCGGCAGGTCCAGCTGGGCTCCCCTGGGCCGGCCTGCACCGCAGCCGTCCTCTCTCCAAAGCAGCAGCAAGTGATGTGAGGTCTTTGGGGAAACCATTTCAGACATCATCGTTTCATCTGCCTCCTTCCCATCTGTTCACCCTTCCCATCCTGAGTATTCCCATACTACACTCTGTTTCACAAACACTATTTTCCATCATAGCTTCTTGTTCGGGCCCCTCGCTATCCCTGGCTCCTCATGTGCTGATCTGAAGCTAAGTCCGTGTGGGAAGGAAAATGGAAGTCTGAAACACTTGCTTGTGGATTGCTATTTTCTGGTCATACACAGCTATTTGTTTCCCAAATACCAAGAGATGCAGTAAATCTGAACGATTCTTACACCACCTCCAAAACAAGACCTGTAGAGAACTGCAATCTGCTTCCTGTCACACTTACCACACGCTGGGACCGTGACTAGGGAAAAGGATGTATCAGAGGCCAAAGGGATGAACTAGCGTGCAAAATTGTTCTCAGATATGTCTCAAGATCTGAGAATAGCTAAACACTTAAAATCATCACCACAGCAGGGAGTCTAAACTGTAGACACAATGTTTTCATTTTTAAACAAGAGATAAAAATAATACTTCCAACTGAGCAGGCAGCTCAAAGAGCGGATTGCAGGGAAAGACCGATGCGCTAGAGATTTTACACAAACTCCTTGACTCGTGTTTTCCAAACATGTAAGGAAAACAATGCAGTAAACACTGAAACAAAATTAGCATTTGCATCTCTGCATTTGTCTGCACTCAACAGCTCCTGTGCTACAGTATATCTTTAAAACTAGGATTTTCACACAGCTGGATCTTCTCCGGAACATCACGCATACGTCAGACCATCTCTTGTGCATATCACTTACCATATTCACCACTAGGCTATAGATGTAGCATTAAACTGATAAATATGGTTTTATAACAACACAGTAGATCTAGATAATGTCATCTAAGTTGATTTGCACTTTGTTTCAAGGATCTACTATATAGAGATAATAAATATGGTACCAGACTGTCAGGCAGGAGAAGCTAGAAGAGACAGATGACCTTTGTGCAATACTTCACCCTCTTCTCTCTCAGGAATGTATAATATAAAGGTATGAAAGCAGACACAGTCAGTCACCACTGACACTGACCAAAATGTCACCAATTTTATTAGAACACAGAACAGCATTAAAAAAAAGTAATGAATTGCTTAGTTATAGCTGTGTTTGCCATGTCTTTGTCTCCCTGAGTGCCTGAGAGAGTGGAACAAAATTGCCAGCAGTCACATTACGGAGATAGGTAGACAAGCTGGATGACCCCATAAGTCTTGTTCACATCTCATGTCTGGGCTCTTGACTTGCATCTTAAATGACTTCCATATCAAGGATATTGCAGGGAATCTGCTTTGCCATTCTAAAGGGTTTCTGCCAAACTGAGATGGAATGATGAATGCTTTGTTCTACCTGGCACATCTGGAAAAACAAAACCCACCCCTCCACCTCCTCCCCTTATGCCTGGAGTTACTGTTTGAGACACCCTATGAGGGAAGGTGTGCACTAAAGAAACAGGCAGGAAATAAATAAATTTAAAAAATCTCCAACACCAGAACTGTTTATTCCCTTGACATGCGACGACTCCTTGACAACCACAATTCCTGCTCTCTCCCAGCACGCGCCAGCCCAGCTCCCCCTCTGTCCCTGTCACTCTGGAGTGATGCGGGGTGGCGTGACACAGCAGGAAAAGAGACCGGTTCACTGTGAGACCTGCTACTCACTCTCTTACAGTGTAACGGCCCCCCTTCCAGCCGCACTGCTGCGGGCAGCCGCTCCCCGCGGCGCCAACCGCGCACAGCCCTGCCGCTCCTCGGCACAGGCACAGCACAGGCTGTGGAGAACCACCGGCCCCTTCTGCCTCACTGCAGGCCTGCCCACCTCAAAGGGCAGTACAGACACTTGAGGAGCTCCCATGGCAGAGGGCAACCACAATGGGTGGCTTGAAGGTGCACTGTGACTGCTCACATCAGCTCCCTCTCAGCTCTCTCTGTGTCCTGCACTTGGAGCATGGACACTGAGGACACTGCATGCAGGGCAGCAGGGATGGAGGATGCAACCCCTGCTCTTCCATTGCTCGGGATGTCCAAGCAAAAGGTTTCTCAATTTCTAATTTCCACTGTATTTTCAAACAGAACAGCAATCAGGTTTCTCCTCTGCTGTTCAGTTAGAGCACAACCAACAGGTTTCACCTGCAAAGGCACTGTGAGCAGCTGAAGAAATGAGTACCAGATGTACATACCTGCTTGCTGGGCAGTCTGGGGGATCTGTTGACTCCGCTGTGCGTTGTACTGAACTGAGGCAATGGGTCTGTACTGCTGAGTTGTTGAGGTAGGGTACTGACCAGATGGGTAATAATACACTGGCATCTGCAAAGAAAGAGAACAGTAAACTCCAGAGATCAAAGATTCATAAAGTAAAACAAAACAGGGAGGGGGAGCAGAAGTTCAAATCAAGCATATTAGTGGTAATGGCATTCAAGAGAAGAGGTTTGCCTCCTGTCTCTTCAAGAATTGCTGCTTGCTTTCAGCTGTGCAAGGAAAAGGACTACAAGTGCCCACATTTATTTTCAGATACTTTAAGAAATAAGAAAAAAAAAAAAAGAATGCTAATTTAAAGAGAAAAAAACAGAGGATTCATAAAAAACTACATATATATACCAAAGAAAAAAATATCACAGTAACATTTTATCATAGTAACATACTGAAAGCTGCAGAAAAATAGATGCAAACAACACCTTCCATATCAACATAACACATACAGACAGCATGTTGAACCATTAAAGGAACCCTGGAGAAAATGGTCCAATCAAAGCAAGGAATGGCTTGGAGCACAAATACATAGAAACATGGTGGAGAGCAAGATGGAGTGTGTGCACCCCTAACACTTGTAAGGAAATGATCAGATTGATGCTTCTGTTTAACATGTACATCCCTCCTTACATGAACATTTCCCTCTAAAGCCTTTCTTGCTCTTGTTGTGAAAACAATCACAGTTCAAAAAATAATCATAGCTGTTTTCTTGCAGGAGCTGAGGATAGGCATTAAGTCAGGAAGTTCTGCTAAATGGACATCTTTTTTCTTCTATTATTACTGTCATTACAGAGAAACGGGTACTACATCTCCTTATCACACAGGTGAGATGATGATGACTGCAGGAAAAGATTTTTTCCTATATATGCCACACCACTGTTACAGAAACATTTGAGTTAAACAGCTTCCAACTGACCCTTCACAAGTTCCAACTGACCCTTCACAAGTTCAAAGCACTCAAAATTTTTCATTTTCAGCTGTCAGGGATACTTTAGGCATCTGATAGAGTTTGGCAATATATGGTATGAACAGACTGCAGAGGGATACAGGCTTGGGAGAACATTGCTTCTCTCTCAACTTCTGCCACAGCAGTCAGCATTTCTTAATAA
Source organism: Melospiza georgiana (assembly GCF_028018845.1). Lineage (NCBI taxonomy): Eukaryota > Metazoa > Chordata > Aves > Passeriformes > Passerellidae > Melospiza > Melospiza georgiana. The sequence goes on from NC_080430.1 coordinate 49,058,014, forward strand.
AATTTTTTTCTCACTTTGTGCATAGCATTTATCCTACACAGACATATGCACAGAGTCAGACCAAGTGCTTTTATTTTTTTCATGCAAAAACAAGAACTATTTTTGCCACTTTTATCTGCATGGAAGAAATATTCCTGATACAGATAATTCAATTTGATCATCCATAAAGTTAGCAGAGTAAAGAAAACGACTGCTAGAACATCTTAAGAGAGATCAGAAATTCTCCTTGGAAAATATCCAGTCTCAGATGAGGAAAAAAAATGGCATCGACACAAAAGACTAGACAAGAATAGGCTATGGATTGCTATTTGGGCAAATAGAAGCCTACTGAATGGGTAACTGTGGTGGGAGAAGGATTAGGATTAACAAAGCTGGACTGGGAGGTGTCAGTGAAGTTAACCCTGCAGACCAACTGACAGTCAACAGCATCTGTCAATCAAGAGGCTGAACACCCATCCATTCTTCAAGGATGGGTGTTAATTTCTTTTTCTATTAATTTTCTTTTCAAACAATTGATTTTTCTCCCCCCTCTCTCTGCTTATATCAGCCAAGTCAAACAAGTATGAGAAAAACAAGGTTTTGACTGGCAAATGCTGTAAGCTACCCTCCCTCCAGACGATACCAAGTGACACCTAATGGATAGTGCCTGCCATTTGTTTTGTCAGTGACTAATGAAACAAAACCAAAATGCCTTTGTAGAATGGACACCACCATTAAGAATTTGCTTCTCTGCAAAGAAAAGCCACAAGGAATAGGAAGGTGGGCCCACACATTTAAGGCACAAAATCATTCTTTCAGCAGCATAAACTGTGGATCAGGAAAGTTTAGTGTGATAAACTCATCTCGTGGACAGCTGATTGCTCTCAGCAACACTCTGCTACAAGAGGCTTGAAAGAAATGAGGAGACCCACTCTAAGTCTAGTCAATGCAGATATTTGATCCAGCCTTGGAGCAGGGGAACAGAACAGACATTCTTTCAAATATTCTTTATTTTCTATTAACATATTCTACAAACCAAAGAATATTAAACCCCTGTGGAAAAGCTCTCACTTATCCTGCCTGCAGCTTAATATCACTTAAAGGATTTATTTTATCTACCCTCCACTTCCTCATTTTCCAGTGCAGACAAGCCCCTAGATATTTGAAACAACATGAGCATTTGGCAACAATAAGAATTATCTCTTTGGAAATGATTCAGTTGGGATTAACCTTAAAACATAACCTGAAGAATCTAAGTTTTGAAGTCAGGTTCATAGTTGAACCAGCTGAGCAAAAAAATATATACACTGAAGCATACACTCCTTTATTTTTACCTCAGCATTGGTCAAAGGGTTCTTTCCCTTGCTCTCATTTTCTCAATTCATTGGAGTACATTTGTTATGCAACCCACTTTAAAAGTTTATGAGAGCGCAATCTATCAGCATGAAAAAAATGTTAGTAGTAGAAGGGTAAAAAAAATATTTCACTTATAAAGATTAATTAAAGAATTGGATATCAGTTATGCACACATGACATGGAAACAAGAGGTTTGGCTTTTGATGGGATTTGTTCTTTTGGTTTTGTGTCTATGTGTGTTTTGTTGTTGTTTTTGCTTTTGTTAGCTTTGTTTTTGTTGGGTGAGGGGGCAGGTTTGTTTTTTAAAAGCTCACACATTAAAAGAAGGGCTTGGTGTAAAATATAGACATGATCTAAAATAGGTCTTTTATGCTTGAGGGGCTTGGAAGGATCCATTCTCATTTATCTTGAGTACATCTCTGTGTCAGTAGTTGAAATGTCATTTTTCCTTTCTGATTCTACTTTGGTGAACAGTGGAATTAGAGGGATCAGAGATAACAAGTATCACTTACATCATCTGCTCTGATCCTCTTGAATTTTTTACCTTCTCATCACATCAGTGTTACTAAAACGTTTACTTATGTGCTCTTCAACAAAAAACATTACATTTCTGTAGCAGCCAGCCAACATGCCAAATTATACTTGAGTTGAATTCCCATGTGAAATGCACAATCCAACCTTCAACCTTTTGCTTGTAAAACATTTTATTTACAGAACCAGAAGGTTTCCATGGCACTAACAAGCATGCCAATGAAGCTGTATGGTTACCCTAAAACTAAAATAAATTTACCAAAAAAATGCACTTCTAAGACTATAACCGAAATAAATGCCACCTCTTTTAGTCTAAAAGCACAATTTTTGGTCTTAATCCTTGACACTGTGAAAAACAATTTTTAGTATGATTTTTAATAATTACCTTGTTTGTAGGCTGACCATTCCCCTGCATTCTAGTTTTTCTTTCCTATACAACACTTTAACTTAAATTGCAACAGGACTGGGCGTGTCATTTCAGAGACACTCATGAAATGGCACAGTCAGACATTACTTTCTCCTCTTTTTAATGCGCTTAGTCCCTAGATGATGTGCAGAGACTCAGTGCAGCACTGGTTTCCTGCTTTGTTCTGTCCATACAGAACAGCCTGGAGCCATTATGGGGCTGGGTGTCTCCCTGGCGGCTCTCCAGCAGCACCCATGAAATTCACCGGTACTCTGTTTATTTTTGTTTATTTCCTCATGGCACGGTCAGGAGTCTAAACACACTTCAGGATGATTTTACTTTCATAAACTGCCCCTCTACTGGCTTACAGCTCGATTCAGCCACTGGACTGGTACTCTACCCTCTCTTAACAGTGCTGATATCCAGACAGGTCTGGACTAGCACCTCCACCCAGCTGCTGGCACCATAGCTAATGCCACTGATACAGCCACACAAATGGGAGTGAGGAAAAGAGAAACCCCAGTGATGCACGGATACATGAAGGTGCCATTTCTTCCCAATATCTAACTGACAGGGATCAGTCATTCTTCAAGGTCTTTTCCCTTCCTCCCTGCACCCTGCATAATAATTACAGTAGCAGGTAACCAAAAAAAAAAAAAAAAAAAGCCTTGTAAGATGTCCTCCATTATAATTTTCAAAGATCATCAAGGAAAGCCCTGCTCATTTGCAGTGACTCCCCAACCTTCTTCATAACAAGTTTCCTAGAGGAGATATGCTATGAATACAGATTTTGTCTTCGGGTCATTACAGACTCTCAAGGAGAAGGCTTCTGCAAAGAGTCAGATGATTAAAGATGACACAAAATTAATGATGACACAAAACTAATTCAAGTGAAAAATCCTTCAACATGTTAATTACATCTCCAGGCCTCTCCAAGAATTCCTGCCATCTCACTTTTGGATATCATTTTGCCAGTATACCTTCCAGAATGAGTCAGAGGTGAAAATAACTTTTCAGGGAGGATATCCCTTTTCCATTGACATAATATTCATATTTTTTCCACTTCTTCATTTGCAGAGGCGAAGACAGGCATCATTGATAAAGTACTACAAAGCAGAATGTGGACCCTTGTTAAAGTATTTGGTCCATAAGTGCTACAGAAAAACTATCAGGAAGAGAAGAAAACTGAAAATAAAGAAAGCAAATATATATATGTTCAATATCCATGACAGAAAGCAAACTGGCATTTGCTGCTAAAAATCCCTTTCAGAAAACCCTGGGTAATATTTGGGATTGGGGTTGGTTTCTTTGTTGTTGTTGGGGTGGTTTTTTGGGGTTTTTTTTGGTCTTTTTTTTTTTTTTTTTTTTTTTTTTTTGTTTTGTTTTGTTTTTTGGTTTTTTTGTTTTTCATTTTTTTCCTAATTGGCTGAACAAGCAGAAATCCTTATTTTCAGTTTATTAAATTATGACTTTGTTGTCAAGCTGGGGGATACCTGTAATGAAATAAGAAGCAAAAAAGAAACCCAAAGGCTTCTTTCACCACTTCTTAGGCAGGTCATTTCAAACTCAGTCTGCTTCTGCTTTAATACAGACTAGGAGAAAGAATCTTGGGGAGCAGCTGTAGACCCACATTTAACTGAACTTTAATAGAAAAGCTACTAATTTAAATTAGTACTATTGGATGTGTAGGCTTGAAGCATTTTTTTCTCCTCCTTTCAGCTCCCAAAGGAAATTATCACACTCACAGAATCTCCACCCAAATTTTCACTGCTATTTTCCAACAGCATTCAGGGTATCACAGCCAACCTTATCAGCACAGCATTTACAGGAACTAATTAGCCATTAAAGTCATGCCACTTTTATACTGGTATAAATTCAATAGCAACATTTAAGATATAAAAGTGCTTTTACATTGATTGCATTGCATTGATTAATGCATCATATAATGTTTTGCTTCCATTACCGTCTTTAATGCTTTCTTTTTTCTCAGAGCCTGCCTCAGACCACCTGCTATGGTGTCTGAGAGCAGCCTTACTATTGCATCTAAGCCCCAAAGAGTAACAAAGCTGACTCAGACTGACAAAGCCACTGCCACAGAGAAGCTGTGCCACGGGCAGGACGAGGATTTGGGATCTATCTGCCCATGTACAGAAAGCTAAGCTCCCAGGGCAGAAGATCTACTATTTCCCAGGGATTCCCTCTTATTTTTTTATAGGATGGATTCCCTATTTGCCCTACATGTACTTAATGTGTATCCAAACCACCTTCTAGGACTGAAGTGAATGAATAAAAAGTTGAAATGCGAATCAGAAGCTCCCATCTGTGCATGCAGATGCAGAGAGTGGTTGCCCTCTCTCCCTTCTGGCAGAACAAGGCCACTGTGCTTTCAAGTGATAGGGGATGGGCAGCAGACACTAAACCCTGCCATGCCCTCCTCCACAGGGACCTGACAAGGATTTTTTGAAACAGCAACAAGCTGGAGATGGATGTTATCTGCAGAACTAGAGGAACCTGACAGCACTGAATTTCTCACCTTTCTACACTTCCCCCCGAGGACAAACCATTCCACAGCGAAATAACTGAAGCTGTTGCAAAGCCAAAAGATATTTTTCTCCTGTCAATTAACTTTCCACTGTGTTAAACTGTAGGAGGAAAACAGCTGGAGAATGGACAGAGACATGGTGACCATTAGACACACCAGCACTGGTCCTAGAGCAGCCTGCACATGAAAAGGCACCTCCGCATCACTTGGCCGGTGGAAAAGTTAATCTGCCTCTAAGTAACACCAGTATAAGGATTAATTTGGAAAAGAGCTTCACCAAGTAACACTGCACTGTGCTGAGTGAAAACCCTGTGCGTGCAGGGGTGAAACACAGTGCTCCCACAGCAAGGCTCAGCCAGGGGCAGGAGCAGGGGGCAAACCCACCCAAAGCAGCCTATGCAAGGCCAGCCAAGGCAGGTCTAGCAGAGACCCCAGGGTGAACTGGGGGGGTCACCTGAGGGGGTGAGGAGCTGCTGTGGTGTCCCTGTCAGGACAGGCAGCACCATCCTGCAGCCCACTCCACTCCACAGCAATCCCAGTGCCTGCTGTGGTGGCAGCCTGTGACATGGAGGTGCTCACAGTTACCTGGTTCACTGGAAGTGTCCTGAGGCTGGATTAAATGATGCTGGAAAACACTGAGGGCACCTGGGGGTTGTACATGAGGACTAAAGCCTGGACAGGCTATACTTAGGACACACAATGTAGATGGATTCATTAGAAAATTTTGCTCTTTAGGTCATGTATTTCTCCCAAATTTTAAAAAACCACCAAACCTGCTACATTTGGCAAACTGTGAAATATTTTCCTCGTGATATTTTTCTAGCAGTATTTTCAATTTTTTGTAAAAGAAATCACATTATATTGAGCTTCATCTCCTTCAAACTTGTTTTTTCCAAGCCTTCTTTCAGAAAAAATAGCTGCACATTTTTTAACCACAGAAATTATGGATTGCACAGTCAGCATCCAAGAGTCCTCAGATTTCTTTTACTGTTAATTAGTGATCTAATTAACTAGATCCTTAGCCCACTTAAAACATCGTAACAGTAAAAATTCTTCATTCCTATGTCAATATCAAATTACATTAATAAACATAAGTGGAAATTTTCAGTGAGAAGCAGTAAGCAAAAACCAACCAACCAACTAACCACTTCCAAGAAGGTTTATAATGAAGTTACATTAAAAGAAATGGTGAAGTTTTTTACTTCATTTTTACATTTTTTCTTCCAAAGGATAATATGAAAACAAGAGAAATGCTATTAATACCATTTAAAGTAGAATTTAAATGAAGTTATTTATAATTGGATAAAGAAATTTGTCTTTTTAATGTGTATGCCTTGAAAATTGGCCAGAAAGTCATCTGTGCGTTTTACTTCTTGACAGTAATCACTTTCAATATTCTGTAAGGGTACCCAGGAGACAAGCAGAGATGTTTGGTAGTGAACAGTAAAACATAATCAGTCTTCAGGAAGACAGTTAAAATTACTGATCTGTGACACCTCACATGTTCAAGTCAATTAAATATGATTAACGACTACCTGGGCTGATGTGCATTTTGCTCTTTTGGTACCTGCACAGGGAAGGAGGAGTGTGGGCATTTACTCACCCTCCTCCTTCCTATTCATGTGCAGATGTGTCACAGACTAGGAACATATGCTCAGAAAGCGTTTTGCAGAGAGGGAAGGAAACGATGGAACCCAGGAAACAACAGAGTCCCCTGCTGCCTCAAGATCTGCTAAACTTTTAGCAGGGGAAAAATAAGAAACGATCTGTAATTTCTGTTCCCTCCCTGGTGCTGTGAAGGGCAGGGCGCCCAGGGGCAGCGGGGCTTTGCCTACCTGAGCAGGTGGCGGTGGCTGCTGCACGAAGCCCTGGGGCGGCGGCTGCAGCACCTGCTGGGACACCGGAGCTCCTGATCCCGTGAAGCCGCCGGGGGGAAGCTGCTGGCTCGGGGAGGCCATGATGTAGCCCGTCTGCTGGGCAGGCTGCTGCAGCATGGGCGAGGGGTACACGGGGCCGGAGGGCGACTCGGGGTTGTCTCCCGACGACTGACGGCTCAAGCTCATCTGGCCAAACTGCGCGGTCATGTCATCGCGCTGCGGGGCACAAGGCAGGAGAAGGGGACACAGATGTGATGCCTGCAGCAGGCACGTGAGTTAGCAAAACAAAATAGGCTCAGAGAGTGAGGGGGGGAAGCAATCGCTCGGCTCCGATCCATGCCAAACTTTGCAAGGATCTCAGCAAAAATGGAGGCAATTAAAATGAAAATCACTCTAAATGCTTTGACAAAGACTTCCAGACTGCAAGGTGAATGGCATCATTTGGCAAAAAAGCCAATTATTTTGGCTCTTTCCCCCTGCCACCCTCACCTTTAATTCCAAAATGACAAGTGAACTTTACAGTGTTCAAAAGAAGACATTTTAAATGTAAAGGGCATGGAAATAACATTATGGATACCTCTATCCTCAAATACAGAATTTGTCAGCCAAACACATGCTGGTAATTTCATCTGTTTCAAACTGATCCCAAGAGGAATTCAGTAGAATTCAGCTGCAGATCTTTCCCTTTTTGGACTCCTTTGAAAAGCCAAGGTTGTAAACATAGAGAAAGTTAAAAGAAAAGCTAAGCCTAATGTTACTGTTTCAAGGCTTTTTATTCAGTGTTGAAGAGAAACAAGTTCTACTATTTGATTGAAGGGGAAAAGAAAAAAAAATCTGTGGTAGGATAAACGTACCATAGAAAGTTAATGGACCTAAGCTTCATTACATGCTAGTAATAATACATGCATTCTGAACTGTATCTGTTCATTCTTGCAAAAAGATTAATACTATTCTATGCTCTCAAGTTCATTCTGTGAAGGTCAAAGATTTACAAGTGTGGGTGTGGTTGTAGGCATCTTTTGTGCCCATATCATAAGACTTTTAAATACTCAAGTCAAACTCCATTGTGTATTAATATGCCAATTACAGATAGGAAATAAGCACCACAAAAATGCTCTTTTTTCAAAAGAAACCTCTTAATATCATTAGCAGCCCTGTGATATTTATTCTCCAAAACCATCCTGCACATGCATTTAATGTCTGGAAATGTCAAAATGTGTTAAAAACAAAAAAAAACCCAAAATAAAATAAAAAATTTGCTTGTGGAAAGCACTTCTGGGACTCACCCTCACACAGAGAGACTCACACTCACAACTGAGAGCATATGTCATGGATCAATGTTTAAAACACTACTGACAGATCATCAGGTGGTCTATGGAAGTAATGCCGTTAACTTTTCTGTCATTCTACATTCATACTCAGACACATGAGTTGTCTCTGTGAAGTTGTTCCTTTAGAAAGCTAGGATATTCATTATCAGAATGACAAATGACTGCAAACAGATTCTGCAAGAGACCTCATTGAGCCAGGAATGCCTCTAGATTGTCACAAAAGAGAAAAACACCTTCAAACACATATAATCTATGTAGCGTTTGTAAAATGTAATGTGTATTGAAGATAGTCATTCAGATGAAGCTTCCCTATTAAATTAACCAATAAAAATATTAGCTTTCTTGTGACTGTAACTAGGGCAACCTGATATTCCTGCAACACACTTTTCAAGAGAATTAGCGCTAAGATATGCAACTTTTGTTCAGCATGGAATATTTCTTTTCCTTCAAATGATATCACTAGTTATTTATAACATTATTTTATCTGCAAGGACCCATTCAGCTTTGTTTACATATCTTACTATAACTACGTGATATTGGGAGGAAAAAAAAATCAATCTTAAACAAGATTACTAGACAAAGAGTGAAAAACCACAGAAAAAAAATCTTGTGGTGCCTCTTTAAAAGGTCAGTTTCATTTCAGAACAGTATAATCTTAGCCCTGTAAGCACCAAGCCAGAATCAGACTCCAGAAGAACACTCTATTTATTTTCATTATACATGTCCATTGGTGCATTGTCATGATGTACAGCACACCACACCTTCTGCAGCTGGTTCAGTGCTACTCTCCTTCCCAAGTCCTCTGATATCACCAAGGAATAAATCCAGGCAGTGGATTTAGTATATGGGTAAAAGAATATAAAATAAAAATAAGTGTTTTCTTGAGGTCTCTTCTCCTGTCTTTGCGGACACAAAAGAGGAATAACTCAAATCTCAACTATTCAAGTTAGCAATTTAAGGTCACTTGGCATTAAGTGAGGAGACATAAGCTCCTACCAGCAGGCAGAACAAAATATTTTTCTGGAGGGTCTGCTAAGCAGGTAGAGAGCCTTGCTGTTCCCTAACCCTTCGGGTTAGGGAACCAGAACCAGTGGGAATGCTCGTACAAAATGCCTGTCAGTACCCAAGCATAAAGGTGAGCAGCTATTTAGACAGGGCTGTCATGTGGGGCACCTGTTGCAGTGCTCCCCAGAGGCTCTTGGACACACATACTCACACCTCCAACTTCAAAGAAAAAAAAAAGAAGTAAGAAATATTTAGTACCACAGAAAACTGCTGTGTTGGAGAGACTGGCAGGAGATGCTGGGGAGGATAAGAAACTGCTGGATATTGGACTGACTGAGAAGATGGCTGCATTGTCTGAACAGGCTGCAAAACAAGCAAAGGGAAAGACAATAAATTCCACCAGAGAAAGATAACAAGCACCATCATCACCACCTTTGTTATTGAGAACAAAGACCTCAAACACAGCTCTGAAAATACAGGTGACTCATCACCAGCCTGAGTACAAGAGGTCAAGTACTGAGATTTTAGTCTTCATTTTAGCCTTATACCAAACAACTATTTATTACTGATATTTCTGCCTCTTTTTGTGGATTTGGTGGCTGTTAGATTAAATATAGCCAGAGCTATCCCCTCTTACTCGTAATATGAGGCAAAGCCAAATTATGATTCCACGTTTAATTTGCAGAGATAAAAATGGAAAGCAGCATAGCATAAGTGTCTATTTGAATTTCGCTGTTAGTGACGGATTTAACTCCAAGTGTGTCACAGGCAAAGGAATAATGATTGTAAAGCTGCTTTGGGAGAACACAAGAGTTTAAAAAATGACAAAGAACAGACTGTGAATTACCAACAGACAGGCCATCAGCTTGGAGCAGATGTTTATCTAAGCGAAAAAAACAATTTTCCACAGCACTATTACCTTGGAATAGCTTTAGTATTCCTGTCATTTTAACCTTTCATATAACTTCTTACAGGTTTGCTACTATCTCTGTCTTCTAAAACTGTGAAGACCAGAACAAGAAATAAGAGCCATAACCATATAAGTCCAAACCCAGTAAAATCAAAGCAACTTCACTGAATTCAAACACTGTATTTCTGCACAAGCTGGGATGAAGCTGTGCCAAATTATAAAGCTACACAAGAACCAAAGTAGATCTTGGCTGCTCTGTGACTAATCAGGATATAGGATTCTTGCTGGAGTAGTTCCCTCTGCCTGCTCTGCCCTGGGAGAACAGGCATGCAATCCACAAAATTAAGTTTGAACCAGACCCAAACCCTGCTGCCCATGCTCAGCCATGTCTGGTCGTGTGCCACAGCCAGCACAGGGACCAGAGAACCAACATTGCACCGTGCTCAAACAAAATTGCTCTTCCTGCTGCAGCTTCACAACTTCTAGCTAAGAGCAGGATCACAGCCAGCATATTGGTGCAGGCAGAAAACCACCAAACTGGGGCAAAAGTGCTTGGAAAGCATCCATAGACTGGGCCCAAGACTGGGCATGAAAGGATTTGTAGAGCTCTTGTACCTTATTCTTTGACTCAACTCACTGCTGTCAAAAGAGAAATGTTCCTAGATCTCTGGAGAGAATTACAGACTGCACTTGTTTTGAGAATGAATGGTTCAGCTTCCACTAATGGGTGAATTTTTCAAACTAATTTTATGTAGACATGCACCAACACGCTTAACAGTACTTTTGGAAATGAAATCATCCTTTAGATAAAATTGAAGATGTAATCTTCCCTCTCCATCTGCTTTATCCACGTTGAAAAGAACATCCTGACATTTGGTTTAGCTGTATTCCTCCCTTCTTTCCTCTAGATCATTCTTCATATCCCCAAGAGCTCCTTCTTTTTTCCAGTGACACCACACCTACCTGTGTGACAAGGTGACTTGCCATTTGCTGCTGTGGCTGTTGAACCTGCTGAGGCTGCTGGGGTGAAGGCTGCTGCTGAGACTGTCCCACCACCTGGCTCCTCATTGTCTGCTGGCCACTGGGAGGATTGTATATTGCCGGCGTCCCATCAGGATTTACAAACGGTTGACCTGAAACAAAACGCCCGGCTCTTGCTGGACACTTTTAAGAAAATACTGTTTGCTGTGTGAAAGCAAACAACCTTGCTTTAACTAATCGCTTTTTAGCTGACCTGCTACGGGAGTAAAGGGTTCATCACTCACAATATCTCATTACAGTAATTACAGAATCAGACAGCTTTTATTTTTTTTTCAGGCAAGACTGCAGATACTTGTTTCAGCAGCATGATTTTCCAAGGAATGGGTGGAAAGTTACCATGGCTATAAGATGATTCAGATGCTATGGTTACTTGAAATCATTCAGTGATGAATCAATTAACATTAAAATTGAACTTTGGAGCAAACACTGAAAGTAGAGAACATTCCCTTACATTTTCATCTAACACAACAGCAGTCAAATGTACACAACTACTTCTGAAACAATACGGTTTGTAGGAAAGGGGAAAAAACCAAACCCACTCTTGTTACTGATTTACTTACACATGCTAATAACACAGAGCTGTACCTTATGCTTAGAGGAGCTAGCACTCCAGTTTTCAAGGAAGCAACACTTATGCTGTATTTAAGAATCTCTTATATACAAGACAAATTCTTTTCAGAGTTCTACTAAAGCTATTGAACTCATTTTGCTTCAGGTAATTAAGCTGGGGGGAATAATCTTGCAAAAACAATGTTTGTTTAAAAGAAAAATTTTACCCAAGTCATTGCCTTGAAAACAAAAAAGAAATGGTATTTCTCAGTAGGAAAAATGTTTTCCATTGCCTCAGTTCTCTTAACTCACTTCCATCATAAATCTGTAAATCAAAGGAATTATGAATACTTCCAAGAGGAAAAAAAAAAGTAATTTTAGCAATGATGTTATAATCTTTGAAGTAGGTAACTAAGGTATGAATATCTGAGATAAAAAGAGAGATCTGGAGGAGTTCAGTAACTTGGAGTAACAGTAATGAACTTCTGATTTGTATCCTTCAAAGCATCTCTATCTGCGCTATCTACTCCTCAGCCTTCTAGTTTCTCCTTCCAATGAATCACGGTCAGAGATGCATTAGAGCACCAGCCAAAGAACCTTGCTTTCTGTCTCTCTAAAGCATCAAGTTTCTGGATGAACCGAACACCACATTCATGCTGAGAAAGGTCATGAGTGAGTGGAAAAGAAGCATGGCTAGTTCTGTTAACCGATTTCCTGATTCTTGCTGTGAACCCCCTGGGTGACTATGGCATGGACTCCAAGCTTTGGGAATCTCAAGCCCCAGAAGTACTTTAGAAGACAGAGTAAGCAGGATAACACAATCCCAAAGCCTGTGTCAGATGCTCAAGGGAAGCTAATAAAGAGCATTTCCTGTGGCTTAATGAAAGATGGCAGAACTGAGAGTCTAAAGTCCCAGCAACACATTTAAAGATAAAAAAAAAAGAGGAGACTTCTCATGAAGAAATCTTGAAATCAGAAATGAAAAGGAGACATCAGAAGGTAACAGGGAAGACATTTGTAAGTTATGAACTGTGGCCCTGATAGAAGGGCGAAGATTGCAATGTCACTTCAAGGAGTACCAATGAAAAGAAAATGCTCTTAAATTGTCAGAGGGGTTAAGGAAGAATGTGTCAAGAAGAATCCTTTAAAGGGTAAAGCAGGTTGGTGAAGTAAGTGAAATGGAGAGCACAGCCACATAAATGGCTCTTTCCCAAAGCAAGTAAGAAGCTTGACTATCTGGGGAAGGAGAAGGGTAAAGCAGAGGAGAGAAAATAAAGGAAACTGCAGATATGGAAAAGAAAGTGTGTATTCCCAACATCTGGTAAGGAGCAGAGTTATCCTCAGAGCAGGAAGAAATTGACTGCATCTCTGGATGCCATTAGAGGCTTGCACAGTCAATGACTATGTAGTGTGAAAGGAAGGAAAGATCTTTGAAGGACATGGTGTTATGATCAAAAAGAGAGAAAAAGACTGAAAGTAGCCACTCTGCAAGAGGAGAAGAAAGAGCTAAAGAATGGTATGACACAGGGAAAGAAAATCTATTCATTACAGGAAACAAAGATCTTTTTTCCTTTTCTTTCAACTGTCTTCTCTTCATCTCTGTTTCTGACAGCATCCATCACTTTGATAGTCGATCACAGCATCCAGCAATCTAAATTTCCTCCCCATGGAGCTCCTTTTGTAATGTTTCCCTAATAAGATGCAAAGATTCTGAGCCCAAAGAGTGACAATTCTGCAGCATGCATTTTGCTGCATGTGAAAAACACAGCAGATGCCGAAGTACGGTCTGACTTCCAGCACAAAGTATCAGCATGAAGCTAGGAGTGTGAGACAAGAATTTCAGGTTTTTAAAGAAATCTGCTCTCTCCATTACTTTATTATGTATATATTTACATGGGAGCTGCAGAAATGGAACACAAGGTTTGAAAGAAACACAAAATAATATGTACACAAAAATACTTGCTCCCTGAATGTTAACCATACAAACATGCATGGGTTTCCCAATGATGCATCTGCAGACAGAGGCACACAGGGAGGGAAGATAAGGTGCTCTGGTCTAGAGACAGTATTGAAATGCATTATATCTATAGCAGAAAAAAAAAAAGACTCCCTCTGTACCAAGAAAAAATCTGAACTAGCTGCTGCAATTTGCTAAATTGACAAGATAGATGTAGGAGATGTTCCTCTTACAGGGCTCTTTCAAGTGTGGTGAGCTCCAGTCTCTGTCCTTGCCAGGAACAAGCCAAAGAACAATCCTGGCCAGGAACAAGCAGCATCTCTCAGCTGTTTGAGGGCTCCATGCAGCAAAATTTCCTTTCATTTGTTTCTCAGTCCTGTCACCTGAATTACAGTTGACTCCTGCCTAGGCCTGATGAGTTTTGTATGGAAATGGAACACATGGTGGAACACAAAATGCTGTCATCTGTATTGACCAAGAAATTTCAGTGCTGCAGACAGAACTGTCATCTACCACAACAGAAATGAGTAGATGAATATAATGATGGATGTTTTCCTTGCTGACTGTATTAGGCTGTCATGTCAATATTGGTTTGGAAAAAAGTACTCTTAAAGAGTAAAGGCTCTGGAAGAGTAAAGGTTGTACAAGTTACTAAGTCACCTCTCTGGACAGAACTTATCAAACTTACAACATTCAAATCTAAACAAACAAGAACTCCTCTTTGATTTTAAATATGCTGATACATATTGATCAGCCCCAGACATCACCACCTATAAATATCTGTGGTAAAACTGGCTGAAGAATTTACCAAGGCTGCATTTTCCTTAAAGGCTGCAACCTTCTTGACTGAACTATGGCCAAAAATTGATTCTTAGTAGTGGACACACAAGTAAGGCATTTCCACCAAAATAGTGGAACATAGGGATGTAATACACATAAAATACAAGTTATAAACAAAAATCCCCAAAGAAGAAGTTCCTGAATGTTCTTTTAAGGACTTAGAAAAAATATTTTGGAGTTTAACCCTCAGCTCTCAGTATAATGGAAGCTACATTTCACTACAAGCTTTCTTGTCTTAAACCCAGCATAACTCAGCTAAGGCTGACAGCACAGCTAGCCGTGGTCACTGGAAGAGTCTAAATTACCAAGGAAGCACCACACCCTCAAACTCCCTGAACCTTCTTAACACTGATAGTACAATATGGTGGGGAGCAACAGCATAACATGATCCAGACTTCATCCAGACCAAGGAGGTAACAAATTGCCTTAAGCTTTCATCAAGCACTCAAGTTCAAACTGAAGAGTTTCTGAAATGCCCACAGCACTTTGGTGCTTGCAAGTGCCTCGTTTGTGAGCTGCAATGATGAAAACTATCAGGAATTTAAGAGTTACATCTTTGTCTTATCACAAACTTCACAATTTAAATACAATTGCTAATCATATAGCTCACATAAAATTAATTCTGAAGTGCAGATTCAAATGCAGCCTTTAAGCCTTTTGAAGTTCTGCTGTTAAGCAAAATCTCTAAGAGTGTGACTTTATATTTTGGTTGCACCATATCTCAGCATGCTTGATATAGAAGAGCATTTGTCCTTATTGATGCTAACAGGATCTTAGAGGATTCACTGAGAACCAGGGAGCACCAGAACTGCTGAATGATGAATATCCTGTCTGGGATGGAGCAAGAGTGTTTGTATCATTTCCCACCAGCTAAGCCACAACAGCCTCAGAAATCAAATCTAGCTTTGCCTGCACATTTGAAAACAACAATTTGCCAAACATCATTTCAATGTATATTTGCTCATAAAGTGCCTCCAGAAAAACATGTCTGGAAGCAAGAAACCTGCTGATTCACGAGCTGACATCAGAAACCCCAAAGGGCAGAATCAGGCACGAGGGAGCTGTACTGACCTGTGTGAGGGTTAAGAAGGATACTGCCAGGAGGGATCCCTGCAGCTTCAAGTGGAAGAATGATATAGCTGGTGTTGCTGGGGGCCACCTGGCCACTCATCCCGTTCTCAGGGTAGGACACGCTGCCTGAAGAATTGGCTGTCACCCCAGGGACGAGAGATGCACTTTGGAGAGGCTGATGTATTCGTGACAGGGATCCTGAGGAGCCAGCACTGCTGGAAGACTCTGAGCCTAACAGGGAGACACAAGCACAGCAGGAATGGGGGGTTATAAGGGACACCAGTCCCCACCAGATAGGGCACATACAAGGACAGCCTTCACAGACTGCAAAGGCATGCACCACTCCATGCCCAGCTGGTAGGAACAGGATTTTCACTCCCTACTGAACCCAGTAGCCAGTGGTAATTTTCACAACTCAAAAACCCACTTTCCTCATGCAACATCAGCTTCCTCCCAGCCAATAAACAGATTTACCAAAGAGGAACACAAAATCCTCAGCGTGTACTTATAATACCAAGGTATCAGTTCATAAGGCATAAAAACTAAACACAGTGTTTATAAATGAAAAAAAAAAAAACCAAAACCAAAAATGGAACACAAAAAAAAAAATCACCTAACATTCTCTGCAAAGCAACAGCAACTGAGTTATCGGTCCAGTCACAAGGTAGCTGTGTAATATCCATATTAACTTAAAGCTACCTAAGATACTACCTAAGACTTTTGCCACTTTAGTTTTTCAGCATCAAACCTATTAAAACTGAACAATCAAGATAAATCAACTGTGCTAAAGCACATTTGTGCCTGGAAGAATGGGAAGACACATTGCTTTAACCCTCCAAAATAATATTCAGACTTCTGAGATACTACTTGATTAGACTGTAATTAGCTTCACATAAAAAAAAGACAAGAATTTCTGAGAGCATCAGGTGATCAGCTTCCTAAAAGCAGGATGGTATGGATGCTTACTCCGCAGAGCAAAGTATGTTTTAATAGCAACTTCTTTCATTTTACTTGAGCCCACTGTCTATGCATCTAACCTCCACAGTGTTTATCTGCAGGTATAGACTAAAAGCAAGGACAGAATTCAGACTTCAGTTTAGCAAACCTCTTTGAGGCAAATTATATCCTTTCAGATAGGGGATACAGCAGGTGGACCCTGTAGTGGACTGCTTAGAGGTTCAAATTAATTTTCAGTCAAATGCCCTTGAAATTCATTTATTTTCTCATATTTAGAGAAATGAGAGCATAAGAGGTTTCTTCTGAAGAAATCACACCACCATCCTGTTACTTAACAGAGGATTTTTTCCACAGATTACTGCAGGTTGCTATGTAACACATATTTTTTTATCCATCTTCTTCAAACTTTGGGTTCATACAGCAATCACTACAGACACAGTCCTCTCTATGAGCAGTGCACTATTTGCCGTAAGTAGGACCCTACATCTGCTTCTCTGGTATATAATCAAGAAAGTAATAGAGATTTCCAAATAATTTTTTCATTTCATTAAATAAGTCTTTCAATAAAACATCAAAGTTGTACTAGTTGCTATATTTTTCCTTTCCTCGCAGACTGAGTTTAGAAATTTAGAAATATTATTCCTGAAGAAATAGTTTTATTTCATTTCAGATTCCTGTGTTTCTACAAATTGCAGTTATTCCTGGAGGCCATCCTCATCAAGATGCAAGTAGTATTTGGCATCTTCCTTGCATCTGCAAACGCAACTGCTGGAGTTCAATTTTCCTTCCACATCAGTTACAAGGTCCTTTGCTGTATTTCCCTGGCCTTCCTACATGCACTTCATGTTGTTTTGTTGAGTTCTCTCTTTACTTTCTCCTCTTTTCCTTCACCTTTTGAATTCACTGGGTCAGGAAGCTGCCTGGAGATGGTAGTGGTGATGAGATTTCTTAAACCTCTCATTATTTCTAAGCGTGTGTGTGAGTAGTAGCAAGCCTGAGTTCAGACCCTCTCCGCTTTTTGTGCCATTCCAATGAAACGCTATCGGCACAAAAGAAGATTGCAGCTCTGACATTCAATTGTTTTGGTTTTTTCTTTCCTCCCTTTCTGCTGTTCTTATGGCAGAATTATGTATTGATCTACACCAGCTTCTGAATGATAAAAGCCAGAGGACTGCAATGAATTCAGGTGTACTCATCACATGGCATGGAAGCAGTGGAAAACACTTTGAGGCTACCCGCACACATTGGTCAAGCTCATAGCTTTGAAATGTCTGCCTTAGAAGATGCAAGATCTACTCTCCCATGTCAGCAGATCAAGTTAGTGATTTTGAAATAACACAAATAAGTCACAAAATCATATCAAGAATTTTCTGAATTTAAAAAAGAAAAAAAAATCCAGAAATTACTGCTGCATCAATTTTCCCCCCATTTACACTGTATAAGAATGATCTACTTTATTTAGATCCATTATTGTAACTTATTTCCTATCATTTTAAGTCTAGACCTATTAAGCCAAGTAAATTCCAATGCTAATATTTGGAATTAACACCAATTAATCTTGTCTTTGTAGCTCTGATTAGCTGTTTTCACGCTGCCTGAATTTGGAATAGGAAATCACTTTATAATGAATTCAGTACTGTAAAAAGGGGAAAAAAAATAAACTATCTGACTTTATTCAGATTCATATTAAAAGATGTCTTGCAAAAGACTTCTGAAAGGAACTTGGACTAAATGAGATTTTTGCCCCCATTACATAATCTAACCTCTTTTTTCAGCATGTAATGATGGATAGTTCTTCTAGATTATTCTATAATTTTCTTGCTGCTTCACAGTTGAGATAATAATAACCTTCACATTCTCATCACTTCCCATTAATATATTTTTAAATATTCTGAGAGATACAGAAGTTCAAAGAGCTGTAAAGAAAAAGAGACAGAAAAACCACCAAAAATGCTTAATAGCTTAGAGGGTTTGCAGAGGGAGAGCATGGAAATACCATTGATTTTCTAATATTCTAAGCAAAAGTGAATGATGCAACATGTCCTGCTCTATATTCCTTGGATCAGCATTCAGTATCTGATGACTTTGAACATCTCTGCTCATCTCAACTTTCAAGTCCAAGGCAAATTTCTCCTTTCTTATCAACTACACTCTCAAATCTATCCACTATCACTGCTTACTCGAGACCATCATCATTTTCAGGATGGTGAAAATGATGATGCTCTAGAGGAAGCAGTGGAATGGAATACTGGAAGTATTTTTGTCTTGGATATAGATTCCTGGATTAGAAATATTTACTTGCTACTTCTGTAAGTCACTTGCCTTTCTCTATTCAACAATATATTTTGTGATCTTTTAATGAAATGGCACGTGCTCATGTGAACACGACTATTTCTCTCTAAGCTGCACTTCTAAAAATAAAACTGATGCTTCAGCACTGTCAGTGGGGAAGATTATGACTGGAAGCAGTTGGCTCGTGACCTGCTGCCCATACATCAATATTCTGACAGTTTCTGCTGGAATTACAAGATTCATCAGGCTAATGCCTAATTCAAGCAAATTATAAAGAAGGAAAAATCCAGTTCCAAAACTCAAGAGGAAAAATATAATATACAGGACACTTTATTTAAGAAACCCCAAAGCCTAAACAACAAACCAACCAAACAAACCAGCAAAGGAAGGTTAAGGTATTAAAATGCCTGCAGCAATGTATTGAAATGCCTTTCTCAACAGGAGTAGCAATGAGCACCTAGCAGGAGAGATTAGACTGGGTCTCAGATTACTTGGAGCCCTGCCAAGGAAGCTAATGATCCCTACAGATCTGTATCAACACAGCTAATACCCCAATGCAACCAGCTTTTTGCAGCTAAAGGGGAAAGAAATACACTCTGACAGATGTGCATTCCACTGAATGGAAAATGCATTAAGAGAAGCTAAAGGTGCAATAGCTACAACTTTTAAGCCTCCCAACAATTATCTAACTAGAGATGTAGATACACATAGAACATTTATGTGAAACACATATTTTCTCATGATGTTAAAACCTGTTGCAATGTGTCAGTGACAATAACATGGTAGTTGAGAGGCTAGATTTTGTCTTTTTGGGTGTTACAGGCTGAACATGTATATCATTGTGCCCCTACAGTGACAACCATTTCACTTACCACTCTTAGACAACCCTGGAAAGTTTACTGTATTACTAGAAAGCTAAACAAATTTCAATTGGATTGCCTTCCTACTATTTAGGACATTTTGCATGATGCCCTAAATAGTAGGAAGGCAATCCAATTGAAATTTGTTAAATTATTAGCTCCCCATTTGATACTGAATTATAGCTTAGAACACCTCCTTGTACCTACAGAACTACAGAATAACAGAGAAAGAAATTTTATTTGCATTGTACAATCTGTGCTTTTCAGTAGAACAGGGTTTTCTAAATGATCAACAGGTGCACGAAAATAACCATCAGAACCAATAGGATAACCATGCAATGGTTTTCAAACAGCCCCTTTTGTGAAGTTTGCAAAAATGAAGTAACATAATTCCTTTGCTAAGCTCCAATTCCTGTGCAGCTGAAAACAATAAAGTCTAAGACTAATTGACACTACTGGACTCAACAGCAGAGAACAGCATGCTCTGTGATCTCTCTGTGAGCCTAAGGGGAAGCTAACATCTTTCTGAGCTTCAGCTCCTGCTTGTTTGCTGTGTACCATTAATTACTGATTTATCACAGGTTAGGGGCAGAACATTTAATTTTGGTGACAATACGAAAAGCGATCCAGAAAGGCTACAATGTTAATACTGCATCACTGTGTACCCTGTTGAAGGCAGCTGTAAGCCTTCTGTAAAAATCCTGAAAATTTTGTTACTCCTATGCTCAGGAAGAGTGTTTAACAACGCTTCTGGATGACTGCCATATATATAGAGAATAATTTTCACATTTGAAGGGACCATAAATATTTTCCATCATTTAGCCAATGAAGAACACTTTGACCAACTAATGATTTCACACTGATTCAATACAAATTTTATGCAAGACAAAAATATTTTAAATTTATTACTGTGAACCATAAAGCTCTTCAGAGAAAAGTCTTTCTGTAGGAGAACTGGGACAGAATTGGTGCCTAGCAGACTCTGGCATGCTACCAGGGCAGCATGTCTAATGTGGGTAGCAACACCTCTGCAATTCCATTTCAACTACTGTAGTGAACACAAGGGAAAAAAAACCAAAACAAAACAAAATCACCCAAAATAAAAACAAGATCAACCTTTAAATGTTTACTGAACTACAGAACACCAGGGCTGCCTAAGGAAAAAGTAGAAAGTAATGAAGATAGTATGCAAAACATTCACTATCAAGTATCACTTGGTACCTAACACACACCTTAGAAAATGCAAGTATCACATTGACTACTGTATGAATGCACTTAGCATTTTTTTGGTGAAGGGGAAACATTTTACCAAGACATATTTCCCCATTGTTTTTTGAATTGTTATTCTTTTCTGCTTTAATGTCATTCAATAGCATTTCAGAGAGAAGGACAGAAATAGTGATTAGGATAGTAGTTCTTATGACTTTTTTCAGGCTGACTGTTTGACTTCGTGTCTTGGCTTTGAAGTTTTGTTTTGATATCCAGCCTTGCTCCTCTTCCACACTTCTTCCTTTTATCTTGCTTCTCTTTTATTCTTTTTGTGCCTCGGCTAGCTTTCCAGTTAAATGCATTCCTTAAAAAAGTCAAAGCATTTAAAAAAGAACATGGAATTTTAATATCACTGATGTTTTAAAAATGTATTATAAGAGCTTTCATTTGAAAGCAATTTGGGGTTTGGCGTCTACAGGGTGCAGATGCATTTACAAGTATTGGCATGCTTCACAAGTCTCTTCTTTAATACATTTCCTGAGTGCATCCTTTTTACTATGCTTGATTTTAACACTAAAATGGCTTCTTAAAAATATTGCCCTTGCAATTAGATGTCTCCTCCAAACTGGATTTCCCTGACACCATTTTAAATGCTCTGCACTTCTGCAACACAATGTTGCAGAGAAATACATTTACCTGCACTTTACTTAAGGTAGAATGATTTTAAAAAAAGTATAGCAGGATTTTGTGCCTCCTCCTTAATTCTTGCACAACAAATTAAGTTTTGATGCTATTCAAATATTCATGGGAGGCAAAGAAATCTGGAAGTGAAACCATGCTCTATTCCCTAATTCAAGCCCCACTGTATGGGCTATTTAGTCTATATTCAAATAAAAAACACACTGGAGTGTAGTTTCAGAACTACATACACACTGAAATTGCACCTTGCCTTCCTGGGGCACATCCCATAGGCAGACAGAACATATGACAGGAAGGATTCTGTCATCTCTCCATCTGGCTGAACACAGGGATGAAGAGACAGGGGGCAATGGCAACAAGCTCCTGCCCAGCATAGCAGGCAGGTCTCCTGTGTGATTATCTCACTGTCTCAGGGGCCCTGGGATAACAGCTGTGAGCCTCTGCAAGTGGAACCAAACAGCAGCAAGGATGGCGGTTCACTTGGCTGGAGGTTAATTCAGATTGCTCCCCGCATCGAAATTGCTTCCATAGAGAAAAAAGGATGGGTCGTGGGAGACTCGCTTCTGGAGGGAACAGAACACCCAATATGCTGATTAGACTCATTTCTTGCGGTTGTCCTCTGCCTCCTCAGTGACAGAGTTAAAGATATGAAAATAAACCTTTTCACTCTGATACAGCTCTCACTTCATTACTGATTTTTCAGTTAGGCACCAATGAAATCCCAAGAAGATGTCTGTGGGCAATCAAGAGACTTCAAGGCTTGGGATGACTGATTAAGGGATCAGGAGAAAAAGTAGTGCTCTCCTCTGCCCTTCCAGTTGCAGGGATTGAGGAAGGAAGAGACAGCAGATTAAGAACACACTCTGAGCATGCTGTCATTGACAGAACTTTTGGGGTTTTAACCACAGGTTGGTTTATAGAATACCAAGCCTAGACAGACAGGTTACACCTGTCTGTCAAAAGGGGAGAAAGTATCTTTGCAGAGGAGTTACCAGGTCTTTAAACTAGATTTGAAAAGCAAAAGGGATGTTATGCAGCATGCCAGTGTTTAAGGGACGGTGTTCCAGTAAGGTTCTTTGTTCTGACATCCCAGTGGAGGCAGGGGATGGAGATTCATGAGGCAGTGAAGACACAAAGGTTATTGATGTGTTAGAAATTAAAGAAGTGCCTGAGAACCATCACTAGGAATTACAGCTTCTTCCCACAAAAAGGGGGCAGGATCAGTAACTCAATTTAAGGGCATCTACAGCAATGCACACAGCATGGGTAACAAAAGAGGAGGAGGTGGAAGTACCTGCATTGCAGGATAGCTGTGACACAGCTACCATCCCAGGGTGGGATGACTCCCACAAGGGGAGGGCTGCAGAGGATGGCTGGAAATGCTTCTAAAGGCATACACAAGGAAGGACAGATGGTGGGATACACCTTTTATGTTAAGACAGTGTTTTGATTGTCTAGAGCTTGACAGTGGTGACGAAAGGGTTGAGTGTTTATGGGTAGAAATCAGACAAAATGCCAACAAAGCAGGTGTCAGGGTGGGAGTTTGTTATAGACCAGCCAAGCAAGATGAAGAAGCAGATGCAATATTCTAAGGGCAGACAGGAGAAGTCTCACAATCACTGGCCCTTGCTCTTACACATGACTTTGACTTACCAGACAACTGCTGGAAATCGGACACCGTTTAAGACGTTCCTGGAGTGTGTGGAAGATAACTTCCAGGCACAGCTGGTGAGGAACCCAGCTAGGGAAGGTGCCCCAGTGGGCCCGTTTTTGTGAACAAAGGACTTTTGGGTGATGTGATGGCAGGACATTTTATTGGGCATAGTGATCACAAAAAAGACAGTTTTCAATTTTCAGAGAAGTAGGGAGAGGGGTCTGCAGATTGGCTACCTTGGACTTTCAGAGGGAGATTTTGGCCTTGGGAGGAAGTCCTGATAGACAAATGAGTCGAGGAAGACTGGACATTCTGCAAGAAGGATGTCTTAACAGCAGGAGTAGGTTGTAACCATGTGCTAAAAGACAACTCAGCATGGAACACAGCCACCCTGGTTCAGGGTAAAAAATGGCTATGAAGGGAGAAAATTAGAAAGGCCAAAGCTCAGCTAGAACTTAATCTGGCTACTGCTGTAAAAGACAACAAGAAATGTTTTTATAAACATATTAGCAACAAAAGGAAGGGTAACTATGATCTCCATCCTTCATTGGTTGGAGGGGGAAACAGTCACAAAGACTAAGAAAAAGGCTAAGGTACTTAATGCCTTCTTTGCCTCAGTCTGTAATATCCAGACCTGTTCTCTGGGTACCCAGAGCCAGAACACAGAGACAGGGAGCAGAACAAGGCCCCCAAAATCCAAGGACAAAGGTAGTGATGTGCTGTATCACTTAGACCCACACAAGTCCGTAAGGTCAGATGGGATCCACCAAGGGTTCCGAGGGAGAGGATGGAAGTGCTCACTGAGCCACTTTCATTACCTATCAGCAGTCCCAGTGGCATCTCCCAGCTAAGTGGAAGCTAGAAAATGTGACACCCACCCACAAGAAAAGCCACAAGGAGCATGTGGGGAACTGAAGGCCCATCAGTCTGACTTTGGTCTAAGAAAACTTACAGAGCAAATCCTCTTCAGTGCCATTATGTGGCATGTACAGGACAGTCAGGCAACAGGGCCCAGCCAGCGTGAGTTTATGAAAGGCAGGTCCTACTTAACCAACCCAATCTCCTATGACAAGGTGACCCACTTAGTGGATGAAGGAAAGGCTATGGGTGCTGGACTTCAGAAAAGCCATTTTTCAACACTGTTTTTCACAGCAGTCTCCTGAAAAATCTAGCTGTTCACTGCCAGGATGGGTGTACAGTTCTCCCTGGCTGATGGCCAGGTCTAGAGTGGTGGTGAATGGAGTTACACATAGCTGGAAGCTGATCACAGGTGGAATTCCCTAGGGTTGGTGCTGTTTAATGTCTTTATCTATAATCTGGACGAAGGGATCAAATGCATCCTCTCAGGAAATCTTCAGATGATACCAAGCTGGGAGGGAGCGTTGATCTGCTGGAGGTAAGACAATTTTACAGAAGGATCTGAGCAAGCTGGAGCAATGGGTTGAGGCTAATTTTGTCATTCAATGAGACAAAGAGCCAGATCCTGCCCTTGGGTCACAACAACCCTACGCAGTGCTACAGGCTTGGGAAAGAATGGCCAGTGGAAAACAACCTGAAGGTGTTGGTCATCAGCCAGCTGGAAATGGGCCAGCATAGTCACCAAGAAGGCCAATGACATCCTGATCTGTATCAGCAATGGTGTGGCCAGCAGGATCAGGGCAGTGATTGTCCCTCTGCCCTCTGCACTGGTGAGGCTGCACCCCAAATCCTGTGTCTAGTTCTAGATCCTCAATACAAGAAGGACACTGAGGTGCTTGGAGCACGTCCAGAGAAGGGCAATGGAGCTGGTGATGGGTCTGGAGCACAAGTCTGATGAGAAGTAGCTGAGAGAACTGGCTCAGAGTTCTTTTTGCTCCCTACAACTACCTTAAAAGAGGTTAAAGAGGTTGTAGCAAGGTGGGGGTCATTCTCTTCTTCCAGGGAACAAGTGACAGGATAAGAGGTAATGGCCTCAAGTTTCTAGAGGTGACGTTTAGGCTGGATACCAGGAAAAAATGTTTTCACTGAAAAAATTGTCAAGCATTCTAACATACTGTCCAGGGAAGTGGCTGAGTCACCATCCCTGGAGGTACTTAAAACACATGTAAGTGTGACCCTTGGGAGCATGATTTAGGGGTGCACTTGACCATGTTATGTTAATGCTTGGACTTGATTACCTTAAAAGTCTTTTCAACTCAAGTGACTTTATGACTGACTAAAATTTTAAACTATGTTCAACATCCAGAGATCTAAAATGTAATTACTATGTCAATGGCTTTATTTATTTATTCTAAAAACTCCATTCCCCAGCATCCTGAACCACACAAAAGCTACTGCAAGATTTGGGGGACAGGAGTGAAATTTGACCAAGTCAGGTTTGATAAACTGGGTGTAAATTAAGTACCATCCATAAAACACACTCAAGCTGAAAGAGCACTAAGTGCTACATATTGATTACCATTTGTCCTGTACTATAGGTATCAAATGAACCAATCTGATGGAATCATCTGATGGCCTCGTTATTTATTATGCACTTTCAACCTAAAGTATAATAGAATAGCTTAATGGCATAGCTTGAAATTACTTAGATCCAGACCCTGAGACTCACTCATATGTTAATGTACTTGTAAAGTTAATGCAAATAAATCCAGAATTCCCACCAGATTCATAGTCCCCTTAAAGGATGTTTTTGTTTAATGGGAACTAAAGAAGAAAATGGAGAGATTGTGGGACCTCTGTGAGTCCATGGCCTCAACTGGCACCACCAAGGCAGAAGCTGTACTCTAAAATACAGATGGGGTCCACTTTAGGAATGACAACAAAATGTTCTTCTATTTCTCCTCAGATATCTGACATTTAATTATTCACAACTCATAAATATTAATGAAAAGGCAAAATCTGTGCTTTCTCTGAAAGGAGAACCACCTTTCCAGGCTACAAGTGCAGTACATGTATGGTGTGTGCACATTATACCCCAGGTAAAGCCTATCTCTCCTATGATTTGCAAACCTCATGCACTGCATTTTTTCTTGATTCCTAAAAACTCAGGAGCAGGCACCCACATACCAGCATCCACAGAGGGACATACACATTTCCTTTGTACAGGAAACACAACTGTTGATATATTTTTCCATCTACAGAACCAACCATGAGGGTCAGACTACCTGGTGTCTGAAGGTCCCTTCCAACCCAAACCATCGTGTGACAGACCATAATCAGACAAGCACCAGCACAGACATTTATCACCACACAGCAAGAGACACTGTGAATCCAATACAGTACTAGCTACCTGTTTTAGACAGTTTGCCGGTACTTCTGTTGCTTGATGAGCTATCTCCCCTTGTCAGGACGGTTATCCCACCAAAACTGGCTGTCTTTGTTATGGCTGGCTTCAAATTTCGGTTTGAGCTGTCCGAGTCTGTGCTGCTCCATGGCCTCTGGTGGTCTGCCCACTTCAATTCGTTCTCTGTACTGCTCTGTCGACTGCCAGATGTCTTCCCAATGCTGTCTCTGTTGCCCCTGCAGATACCATGAAACAAAGATTTATACACAAATAAAACCATGTCAAGGCAAAGTCTATCTTCAGGTACCTTGCAGCAACCCAAATAAAGAAAAAGGAGATACTCTGCCTTCACAAAAGCAGGTCTGAAATGGAATTTGACCCCTAGACTTATCTGCCTTCAGCATGTAAACACTGCTATAACCTTTTTAAATCCATGGCACTTACCACCCTCCCCTTTTGGATGTCTCCAAAGAGCACTTTACCAGATGGGGCTGACACAGCAGTCTTATGCAGCACTGATGCAGCATTTCTGTGCCCATTGAGTGTTCTCTTCCCTCAGCAAGCCCCTCACCACTTCTCACTTTGCTGTCCATCCACTGTGATGTTTTTGTCATCAACTTCACCTGCACTCTACCTTATTTCTATAGGAGCTTGCCCCCAGCCATTATCAGCTTTGTGAGCTCACCTAAAGCCTTTCCTAAACATGTGTCCTCTCAGTGTGACCCCAATCTCTTCACTGTTAGTGCTTCACTTAGAGACCCACAAGTCAGTTTACTTTGTTTCCACTCTGCACAAAATAATACTAAAATTTCCTGGGTAGAAATGCTGCCTGTCCTTGAACAGTTGCAGAGCACCCAGTGTACTGTGAGTAATAACACAGTAAATCCTGTGATCAGAATTTGGCTTATTTATGGTAAACTACCTGCACTGTGCTGCTAAAATGACAGAACCAAAATGCCTACCACGGCTTAGTGCACCATGAATGTTATCCCAAGTGGTGCTCATAACACTGTATTTGGAAGGATTTTAAAAGACATTTTCCACTCTTCTGTCGTATATTACAGTATAATAGCTTGCAGGCTCAAAACTCTTTCTACAGATCAAAAGGATGGGACTGTATCAATTTATTTTTTTTGGTCCCCTTTTTCCTTGTGGACTTGGCTCCTGCTTTTTATTTGGAGAACCTGCTGAGCTGTGTCACTTGGGACATGAAGGAGGCAGCGTGTCAAAGATGGGATCAGGCTGTTGCATTCATCGCCTGTAACAGAGCCTCTCTCAGATGTGATCAGCAGTATAAACCTGTTGACCTTTGCTAGACCCACAAAGGGGGAAAGCATCAAGAGAAACAGCACAGAAGCAACAACACAAAAAAGGGGAAAGGATTTTAAAAATAAATAATCCTTTAAGATTTAATCAGAAAGAAAAAAACCCCCGAAGTATATTATTTACAGACTCTTTTGTACTCTTGTGCTTAGAAATTAACAATTCCCTTCCATTTATATGCTAGAGAAAAGGAGGGAGAGAAACAGAATGCTATTGTATCTCCATTATCTGTGGCTTTGGGTTACAAAAACATCTCTTTTAGCTCCCCAAACTCAGACATGAGTTATTAAGAGCGTGTGTGCAGACACTCCTAAGTCCTGCATGCCCAATCCAAGACTCTCAGGTCACCAAGGCTAACCCAAAGCAAGAAGGAAGCTTTTTTGTGCCTGCTGC
Source organism: Melospiza georgiana (assembly GCF_028018845.1). Lineage (NCBI taxonomy): Eukaryota > Metazoa > Chordata > Aves > Passeriformes > Passerellidae > Melospiza > Melospiza georgiana. The sequence continues at coordinate 49,086,058 of NC_080430.1, forward strand.
CTGTGGTCATGGGGCACAGAAGCAGATGCTCCAGCACTGCTCCTTATCTGGTGCAATCTCTCCATCTCCTCTGTGGCTGCTCTGATGGCATGCAGACTCAGCAAGCAACCACACATCAAATTTTCTCCTCACACATCCATTTCTCCTCACAGTGAAAAATTATGTAATATAAATGATATAGGTTTGAAGTGACATATGCAAACCCCAATGCACACAGACATCTAGTGAATATCTGCCTTGCTGTCCATGTGCCTTAATAGATGAAGGGCACACTTCTGAAAGCACCCATTCCTTCTGCCTCCTCTGCTTAAGACTTGTGGCAGCTGACTGACTCTTAAAGGAGCCTGGTTGATGTGAATTGAATGTGTGAGAGCACATGGTGGGTGAAGACAACCTTTCTAAAACTCTCAGAGAAACACTGTCATCACCAGTTTCAGACTTCCACTGATTCAGTGTGTCAATTGGTAGAATTGCTCTCCATGAAAATAGGGACTGAATTTTAATGATTTCCTGTTGGCCTGGGATGCTCTTTGGGATATGGAATGCATCTGAATGTGTGGAAGGAATTGGAGTTGAGAAGACAAAGTTAACAGAAAAAAGTTTCAAAACAGATACTTCAGATAAGGGAGCTTCAATCGTTTTTGCCTCAATGCACTTTTACTTCAGCTTTTAACAAACCAACAAAAGGAAAAAAGGTCAGTCTGGGCACCAGTCTATGAAACGTGCCTGTCATATATGCTCCAGGAAAAATGGAGCCTCTCCAGTCTCTCCCAAACAGTCACAGTCTGAACAGCCAGGCAGCCAAAAATCTCATGGGGTTCCTGAGGCAGTTACCCAAAGAAAAGGGTCCTCTTGTTACCCCTTCATTCAGAGAACATGGGAAGAGTGGGGTCGGAGTCTGTTCTCCATGCTCCTTTCCAACCAGCAAACTGACATACCCACACATGTCAAGGTGTGCCTTGGCAAGGACACAGACAGAATCACAAGTGGGATACACTGGGAAATAAACATTAAATAAAATTCATACAAACCTAAACAGCTGTCTCTTCTTATGCATATCATTGCATATGCTACTGTCTTCCAACAGCCTACTGAAAAATGAAAAGAAAGATTATGCTAAAAAACATGGTAATTCAAATTTATCCGATCTGTAAAGTTTTATTTGATTTCTAGATACCTTTTTCAATTTGTGCTAGATTCAGTTTAAAGAACCAAGGCTAAAAATGCCCCCTCCTCCCTCTCCCTTACCTGTACACAGTCAACTGAACATAAAAAATATCATCCAGCGAGGCTGAGGGCCAATTTAGCATTTCCTGTTACTGAGAAAGGTAATTCTCAGAAGCTAAGGAATCATTCCATCCAAAGGAAAATTCATAAAAATATCACTTAATAAGAACATAAAAAAAATGCAAGCCAGCAAAATACTGCATATGTAATTTTAAGTACTTGCTAAGTCGCTTGGAAGTCTTTGCAGCTCAGAGAAAGGCTCAGATCCTCTGACAAAAAAGAAAGGCAAAGCACTTAAACACACACCTAACTTCCAACACAGCCAATCAACAGGATTGCTCATGTGCACGGAGCTAAGTATAACTTTAAGTGCTTCACCTAATCAAAGGCTGCAGGGAATGCAGCAAGAAAAGAAGGCAGCTGAAGTCTCCCTCAGGACAGCAACAGTACAGGCTGTGCAATTCCCATCCTGGCCTTTTAGTGGTCCCCACTTGGGTGTGCATCCTCACACTGGGCTGGTCAGTCAGCTCCCAGGTTCAAGGACAGCAAACCACGTGTAAATACCAGGGCTGACCACATTCTCTGGCACACAGGTGTGGGATAGGGTGCATAAACCAGGGGAGGCCGGGCCATGGAGTCCATGGTTTATCCCATAAAGGTACCCACCCTACCCTTGGCAGTGCAGCCTCTGAGTGCTTTCCAAGCTGACTTGGAAGTGTCAACAACTGTGTCATCTTTGTTGCCCCAATCTCCCAACAGGAAAAAAGAGGTTTCAGGGAGCGTCTGCTTTTGGCTTTATGGGTTCCTTTGTTGGAATTTTGATTTGTTTTGATAAAACATATCTCCATTGTCACGACACAGAGGCAGCAGCTGAGGAAATACCCTTGGCCCTCAGAACATGAGGTGGTTAGATGACAGTGGCCATGATCTCCTGAGGGCCTTCCCTCATTCCACTTACAGAAGTGTCCACTGGAAAAGCTGGTTTGTACCATTACTGTGGAGTCATTTTCTATGGGAACAGCTTCACCCATAAACGCATCTGACAGATGTCAGGATGGACAGAGAATAAAATACTGTGTGAGAGAGCCTCCCCTTATTCAAGGGCGGGTGATAAACAGTTTTTAAACCTGTGCAGGACAGACTTGGGTCAGCACTGCTCAAACACTCACCAATTAAATTCCCCCCTTTTGGTTAAAATCCTTATCTGCCATAAGGATGCACAATTTTTTCAGATTTTCAACACAGTTAAGCTACTTTACGGCTGTTATGGAGCCAACATTTCATATTCAACATTTCAAACACAGTTTACTCTTCCCTTTTGTTTTGAGTAGGTAACAAAAATAACATTCACAAGGACTATCATGCAGTAATGCAAAGTAACAGTGAGCTCAAATATCACCAACTCACTACTACACTGCAGCAATAAAGCAGGAACTTGTGTGGAACTTGTGAGCCTTCACAAGCAACAAGTGATGCCAATGCTGCTGCTCAGTCCCACGGGAGAGCAGGTTAAACAACAGACACCCAAGCCTGGTGTTTCATAAATGCTGTCATCCAGCCACCACTAGAGTGCTTTTTAAAGATCAATAAGTTAAATCCTAAGAGCACTCCAGAGACAGAATGGTCACTTGAAATGAAAGCTTAGGTGGCCCCCCCACCCTCTCTCCCACAATCTGCTTTTTAAACTGAAATGCAAAAGCCTCAGGGAAGCAGCAGTAATACTTTATCTCCTCAGATACCATAGTGCAAGGCAAGCTCCATTACCCCTTTTAAAGCACAAAACCAATGCAGATAATACAGACTGCAAATCTGCTCAACAGTCTTCACATTAGGAAAAATAACTATAGAACTACAGATAGACAATAAGAGAAACAGCTAAGTTTAGCACACACACACAAAATAAAGCTATTTTTTACCTGTTTTCCACAAAAAGGTTTTCCTGGGAGCAAACTGACTGAAAAATAAAAAAGGCATTGTATCAGACGTTCTAGATATGCTCTGCTGTTCCAATTTCTTCCTTGATTTTAGAATTACCTCCCCTGCTCAGGCTTAAGGGGATTTCAATTCATGCATCATTTGCATTTGCAGAAGACAAGAGGGGAAAAAAGGTCAAGAATAAGGTCAGGCCAGTAAAATAAATTCCATGCATTACAACACATTGCCAATAAGGTGTCTCAGTTTGGGAACAAACTGAAACTTCTCAGTTTCTGAAGAAGGCACTATGTGCAAAATACTGGCAATTTGAAGGGGAAAAAATGTTTTTTCTGCACAATATAAGGTTCCACTGGTCTGGCCTACCACCTCAAAATAAAACTGCAGGATGGCATAGAGTTCTAGGTAGGAAGGACAAACAGAAGGAAAGCATGCAGAATTTACGAAGTTCCTCAAAGGGAGAGAAGATACTGCAGTACTTAGAAATAGTGTGTGACTTCACATTTTACAGCTGGAGAGGGGAACACTGAGATATAAAATGATAATAACCTTCTTAATGATAATATTAACAACAATCATAGCAACAAGGCTCTCTGCTGGAGCACTTAGATCGCAAAAAAGGTGAAGGGCTCAGAAGAAATAAATCCTATGGACAAGTGTATATCTCTTTCAGAATTACTTAATTTTTTATGCAGAGAAATGAAGCTGTGCTCAATTTCCCATGAATAATTCTCCCTCTTTGATTTTTTCATTTCCCTCCTATTTCATGTTCGCTACACAAAAAGCCTCATAGCTGTCACTGGATTATATCTTGATGAGGTGCAGAAGAAAGAACAGTCAGCATTTGCACTGAATTTAAACAAAAGGCAGGTAAAGGAAGGACAACACCAGAGATTATGGCCATTAGTTCTGTAGCAATAGGATTCAGCCCAAAGAATCATAAAATGCCATCATTAATTGTGTCAAATTCTAACAGTATGGAATGTTAGAGCACAGATTTTGGATGTCTGTGTTTCGTAAAGGGTGAGCTAATGACCCACTCAAAAGAGTCTTGGCCAGCACCAGAAGCAACACCCTGCTCATTCTTAATGCTCCAGCTGATGCCTGGATGAAATTTTTCCTTGACACCACAGCTAGTGCTGCCCCATCAATCTACAAAAGGAAGAAATTTATCCCTCAGATGGCACTACAATTTCTCATTAGAGTGTAATTCACCCACCCAGAATCCACATTAGGGAACATTTGACAGTTCTGTGGGCTTCCCAAGTGAGCTCCCACCCTGCACTCCCGCTAAATTTGCAAGGCACTGGGCTGCATCAGGGGCAATCTGTTTCTCCTTAGCATGAAGCCTCAGGAGATCAGAAACAAGTTCTCCATTGCCAGGAATCAGATTCCCACCAGCTACAGCAGACCTAGGCCTTCACCTCAGGCTAAGAGAAGGTACAAACTGCTTCACCTAAAACCAGTGGGATCCTTTGTACAACTACAACACTGTGTCTTCTCTCATTTTATGTATCTTACTCAGGCACCAGGTTTCATTAAAAAATGCAGGATGTGCAGGATTCAGCACAGTCTAACTATGCTGAAGCAAAAAGCCCCAGAAAAGCATACTGAAATCACCCCACGGGCTTGTACAACCTCAGCTGTGGGGTCATCATCTCGAGCTTCATGATGGACATCTGTGCATTGACTTCTGTGCAGTCACATTCCAAAGCACAGGATTACAGCTATTCTTACAGAAAAACCTTGGCTCAGACCAGAGTACTGGACGGTATACCCACCAAGTTACAAAAGCAAAGGGGCCTGTAATGCACTTGTCTGTATTTATTTTATTTTATTAAAGTTTTTTAAGAGACTGGCATAAAGGCATAAAGCAGAATAAATATCTGGGATTTATATTTTATCAAGCAAGCAGAAAGGTCTGCTTCCTTCTCAGCGTCTTGATGGGAACCACTATCAAGTGTATTACAGACTTTAAGCAGAGTCCATAATAACTCAATTTGTCTTCTTGGTTGATGATGTTAGCACAGTGCCACACTGTGCCAACACATTTCCAATCTCTGGAAATTATTCTTCAATACAGGTGTGAGGCTGAGAGGCAGAGAAGACAGCCACTTTTGTATTATTTTATTCTTACTGTTAAAAATCAAGTGGCTAAGCAGCTCTGGATAGAAATTTAGCTACTACAAGGTCAGGACTCACCTTCCTGATGTATTGCACTTAAAGCACCAGGAAAGCTTAAATACCCAGCACAGATGTTGTCAAAAAAATCCTTAGAACACTTGACTCTTGTTTACCCTTTAAACAGACGGGCAACAAACCTATCAGATAAAAAAATTATGTAAGATTATCTACAAGTTAGTGTCCTTGGAGATCTCTGCGTGCAAGATTTCCATTAGGATGCTCTGTATGACTGATTGTTATTTATGAACTGAGTATTTCACTTTTCCGATTTCCAAGAACCTTTTAAAGTCTCAACTGGAAAATGTGCATCAGTTCTGCCAGTGTACTAGATACACTGGGAGCTGCTGCTCTTGTTTTTAATTACATTAGCAAACAGAGATAACTATTAACATGCAGCAATATCCTGCAATGGGTACTATCAGGTAATAATTTTCATGTCAGTTAACAAGATGTGATAGATCTCAGGCTTCCAACTAATGCTTGCTATTTCATCCTCAGCCACAAAGAAAGTCTCTGTACACCAGTACAGGAGTTTGAGTACCTACAGGTTTACGGTGGCAAGAATGAAGTGTGCCTTTGATTTGTTTTTATTAATTTTAAGCCCTCTTCTTCCTAATCTTTTCACACTAGAGGAGTAGAACAGGCTGAAGCCAGGTCTACAGGTATTTCTTTTGTTCCTCTCTTTCATCAGAGACTGATAAAGATCCTCTGAGTTTTCTTAAGTAGAGGAATTGTGACCAACTGTACCTAAAGGATCTGGTTCTTTAGAATACACTCCTTGGTGAAAAACAGCCACTACAGCTGACAACAGAAAATAAAGAGCATGGTGTATTTCCATTAATAAGTTGCATGTGTATCATGGGCAATTCTAGCATTTGTGTAAGTAAAAAAAAATCTACATTTTTTTTAGTGAATTAGAATGATTCCCAGAGAATGCATTTATGAGCACTGAATGGTCCTAGCGTGACTCTGGCTCATGAGGTTATACATTGCACTAACCTTGAAGGATGAAATTTCCCCCATGTAATTTGATTGCTGGTCTTTACAGTCAATTTTCTGCATGCTTCAAAGCCAAACATCATGTATTATTTATGCAAGCATTTGGGATTCTCTACATACAGGGAAATAACATTTTTTTTATTCCTGTATGTTGTTCTTTGTCCTTCTTGGACAGTAACTCTTCAACTTCCCAAATGCAACTAAAGCAGTTCAGACAAGGAACTTCTCTGCAAGACCCAGACAGTGCAGGTCCTCTGCTCCAGTGTGTGTGGCTGTAAAATTCACACTTTGTTTTAAAACTAAGTTTCCAATAAAATAAGTTTTGCAATTAAAAAAAAAACCCTTGAAATAGTTTTGAGCATAACAGAGCTCAAACTGTGCTTTTTAAACTTTTTTTAGCAGCCTGAAAAATTGGAGGTGCACTTTGCAGTTCTTGTTTCAGAGAGCTGGAATGATCATGGTTTTAGCTATTTATTTCTTCACCAATCCTTTTATTAAAATATCAAACTAACATGCTTCTCAATCTTGCTGAGACAGAAGTCATTAAAGCTTCCAGCTCTCCCTGTCGAAATTTGTGATAGCCAACACAGCAGACGGAAAACTTGCCAGAAAGTATAATTTAAACTGACTAATACTAGAGTAATCATCATAAGGACTATCATAGCGATGGCATTACTCATGAACATACTTATTTTGTTAAAACCTTCCCATTTGGAAGTGAAGAGATCTGGTGCACTAGAGTTCTGCAAGATCAAAGGAAGAACAGAAAGGCTTTATATGGTTATGTGGGGTTCAGGTTAAGACATTTTTCACAGCACTCAAAACATGCATGGAATTTTTTGGCCCTGCAACCAGACTGCCTTTTCCTTATGAATTTCATTTAAAGTTCTGACTCTTGGGCTGTTATCTAAAGGGTTTGGGCGTCTCAAACATCTTTGGGGGGGGGTGGTGCTGCTGGATGCAACAAGTTATAGCAGTACTCTTGACCTTCATGGCTGCGCTTTGAAGACTTCCCATGCAAGATCTCTTCATGCATATTCTAACTAGAAGAGACGTATCTGTGATCCATTTGTTAAGATTCACAAGCAAGGCATTCATAAAGGCTTGACTACAACAGTGTAAACAGTACAGAGGCAATAAAAATACCACATCAGTAATCCATCTTTGACTCTCTGTATCTGTAATTTGCAGAGTAACAAGGCTTAGGTACCTACCTCACACAAACCTGGGGAGAATTGGATTAATTAATGACTGCAGAGGGCCTTAAAACTTCACAGTCTTACATGCAGTAAGTGACTATCTATAACAGGAAGCCATTTCTCTCTTTCCTAAAATTGAAAAAATACATTGTCCACCACCACAACCACTGACATCATCCTAAAAACACCTTGTATCTGGCAAGGAATGCTCCACCCAAAAAAGCTCAGATAAAACACAGATTGCCTTTGACATTAAACATACAGCTTGCTGAAATTCACTGCACTATGATGCTCACTAACACCTGCAATAGCTGTGAGAGAGAGAGCAAAGGAGTGGATATGAGAGAGAGAGGGAGAGATATCTAACATTGCTGATCTTTAAAAATGCTCCCTCCCAATTCCATTTAAAATGTCTGCCAAAAAGCACACTTTTACTTAGGTCCTGCCACTTGAAAATGCCAACCCAATGAACCACAACAGCCTCCTGCTGTGGGCAATTCAAATGCTCTCCACTTGCCTGTTTTTAGAACTCAAATATCTAAAGGTAACAGCAGCAATACACTATGGAGCCACTTTCAGCACACTTTTCCAGCCATCTCTTTCCCAAACAGGCACTTCTAGCTGCAGCTTGTGATAGAAACTGGACTATTTTGGAAATAACTTCCCATTTGGTAATTTTTAGCATTTTGCCTCATCTGAATTCTGCATCAAAACCCAAAGATTTTTTTTTGGTTTTGCACAAGCTCTTTTGTAATGTGTCAAAACCTCCTATATTTCATATAAGAAACTTGTTGCAAAGTGGCTTTTGCAGCTCTTGAACAACTTGGCAATTCCACCATGTGTAGCCTGGGACAGTATTTATATCCAGGCCAACATGCTGAAAGCAAAACAGAAACTGAAAGGCCTCTGCTTTTCCTGGAATCATCTCAGCCAGGGAAAAGTGAAGCTAAAAATATTTAGATGTAGCTAGCTATTTACTAAGAAGCGAGACAACACATACCTTAAAACTATACAGTGTATTCTGCCAAAATAACCCAGCTTGGACATGTGCAATTCCTAGCAGTACTATTAGCCCTGCAACATATGAACAGCTTTAATTTAAAAGGACACTGCCCAATATGATTTTCAAAAATAGATTTAATTAGATTTATTCCCATATTTCTCATAAATGGCAGAACTCCCACTGAGATATGAAATAAAGCATTAAAATGCTTTTTTCTTTTTTTTTTTTATTACCTCATCATTACAGTATTATAGCAAATTGTGATTTTTTTTTTTCAGGAGCATCAGGTATTGCTCACAGATGTTTTAGATTTAAGTATTTTCCTTAGCAATATACCTTGTCTTGAAAGTTCTGATTTTTCAGTAAGGGCAAGAATTTTAATGTCTTCTTCATTTTATTCCTTTCAGAATATAATCATCAACAGCATGACTGACTCTTTCTGATGGTAGAAGCACAGTTCTTTAATCAGTCATTTAAAAAGAATGATGCAACTCCATGATTACCTCTGCCCTTTTTTTGCTCTCAGTGTCTTGATGTTACAGCATTGGCCCAAAAAACCAAAACCCATAGGGAGTCTCTGCAGAAGGACGCTTATAAAGATTTGATCCACTTTGAAAGAAATATAAAATAACACAGCCATTTGAAATTATTGAGAGTGTCCACTTAAATCACTGCTCTTTGGCTAGCAGAAGGAAAAAGGAAATAAACCTAGGCCATGTGAACACGAACATTCAAAGAAACAGGACAGGCACTCCCCAGACAACATGCTGGGCCTGATCTCTCCTCTACCCTTCTCCCTGCAACTCTCATCACCTCACCCTGCAGCAGCCAAGCTCCACACCTCTGAAGCTCCTCTGAGACCCTCTGAGCCAATCTGCTTTCCCTGTCACCTCCAGCCCCACAGGGCAAGCCCAGCTGCAGTGTTGTTGTAGGAGGGGGGCAAAACTGTCTGACTACCGGCGAAGGTATGGCACTAAAGAGGCAATTAAAATAACTACTCACATCTTGTGCAAATATTCTCTCCCTCACTCTCTGATACTCCTCTTCTCTCTCTTCAATTGATTTACTTCGTCTGTCATCTCTAAATGGAAGAATTCTGTTTTGCTGAGCAGAAAGAAAACCAGGAGGGTTATATAAGTTGAGCTGTTAAAAACTGCCATTAAGTAACTGTCAGCTGAGAATAATGAATGTTCACTTAAACAAATGAAGCACGAAAATGATAGCTGTCGTTCCTGCACAAAGAACCCTGTGAGACTGGCTCTCAAAGATTTCCAGTTAGATGCTGCACATGGGTTCATCGAGCAGGTGGCCAAAACAAGGCTTTCTGCACAGCTTTTGTGGACCCACCATCCTAAAATTGGGTGTCCTCAGCCCAGGTCTAAGTGCCATTGTTCTCAACTGCTAAAATTTCTTGGTTCTCCTACCAGCTGTGAGGAGCAGGAGGGCAGGCAGCGGTGGGCTACCTAAGAAATCAAGGAAGAAAGAGGGTAACTAGGCTGCTGGAGCTGAACTGTAAACCCTAGAAGAAACCCACAAAGTCTGTGTGTGCAAGGAGAAGTCCCAGATACTCAGCACAACAGTTTTAATGATTTTCACACTGTATGGAACCCTCTACTGAATTCTGGCTGGAAAAGGAAGGGCCATTTTTGCCTCTTGGCAAACCACAGTGTGGGAAATGGCTGTGCCATGGGAAGGAGGAGAGGAGATGAGCCCCATCAGGAAATGCTTCACTGACAAATGGGTTTCAAGGACTGGTCCTTCTCCCCCTGCATCCCAGCACCAGGTGGGATAAGGTCATGCTGCTTTCCTTTGAGTGATCCCCACAGTCACCAGACCCTGAAATTGCTTGGGGTTTGTTTTCAAAGCCAGCTTGTATGCAGCACAACTGGCAAGGCTGCCATGTACAACTAAAAGTCAAGGAAAAAAGGGTGAAAAAAGGAAGGAAAAAAAATGGTCCTTTACTGAAAACATGAAGGGAAGTGGCAACAAGAGAATCACTGGTTGGTTCCTCTGCAAACGTAGCCCTAGCAAAGAAACATATGCTGTCCTCTTACCTGTGAGAATTTTCTCATAAAATCAAATCACAACAGAACCATTTCAGATAGATTTTTTTTTTGTTAATCTATTCCACATATACAGCTTGCATTGGATTGAAACAGCACAACACCCGCTTTTAAAGGCAGCACAAACACACACATTTCCCTGGCACTCCCCTACTCATCAAGCTCACCTAAGTTAAGGTAGTGTTATGACACAGGCAACATATGGGGGAAGGTCTGCCACAGTACATGCACAAGCAAGTAAATTACAAAGACAGTAAAAGGTGGTGAGGGCACAGGAGGAGGAAGGGAAGTAAAAGACAGACCTAATTTATTTTTGGTCAAAATGTACTTTAGGATGGTTTAAAAAAAAAAAATCAACCTGGCCTCACCATCACATCTTTGGGACTTTTTTTTTTTTTTTTACACTTTTTTTTCCCTCTCTCCTTTTTGGGCTACATCAGTTCATCACTGGTCCACACTGAAATCCAACTCTGCACAGGTACAACGGAAGAAGGAAGCTACAGGGAGCGCAACAACTGCCATAGTTAGGCCAGACATTGAGGAATGCGACTGACACAGCCTCCCACGCAGCCCAGAGCCACTGGCATTCCCCCCCCACTGTGGGCATGCAGCAAGTCCTGCGCCAAGCAAACCACCCATGCAGACCCACACAGTGCCACGGCTGAAGCGGCCACGCTGGGGCTCGGAGCCACCCACGGTGGTTCGTGGGCCGGAGGAGGCGGGGAGGGGCAGCAGGGCAGGGGAGGAGGAGAGCAACAACAAAAGAACAACAATAACATCAGTCAGCCCACCTTCAAAAACAGAACAAATTTCAGCAACTCTCGAACCGAGAACCAACCTGATTGTCTTCTTTATCAATACTAGAGTTATCTCGCTTCAAGATAAATCGCTTCTGGGATTCTTCACCTTTTTCATCTTTTAAATGTTCAGAAAACCTTTGCTCTGGTCTGCCAGCAAAGTAAAACATAGCAATAAAAAAATCTTTCTTTTGGTTTTGCTTTGATCTTTATTTCTCAGTGCTCTTTGTTTTCACAGAGGCATTCAGTGCAAAAGCAGTTAACATTTGTGAGATGCTGCCTATAGCTGTCTGAGGCTGCTGTATCGCTGCTAACTGTTATTGCTATAAATAGCTTTTGTTGTTGTTGTTGTTTAGCAAGGAATGGGAATCCAAAGTCTCAGTCACTGAAATATTTAGACTCTCCTCACTGTGACTGAAGGACAGGGAAAACAAATTACCATACTGTATGTTAATTTGCTTCCTTCAGTAGCTGAGATCTCTGGCAACACTGCCGCTTAGTAAGGTCTATCCATCTTGAAAAGCAAGGAAAAAACTGGTAGGAATCTTCAAAAACACAAAATCAAAACCAGACACTCAAGAGTTTCCTCATTCCTGGTAAGCAAAACCAGTAAAGGGAGGGACTGATGATGTTTTGCTTAAACAAAATTTTATCTCATCACCACTAAGTGGGAAGAATACTCCAGAACAATCATAGAGCATCAATTAGTTCACCGATTCAAACTCATTTAATTATTTAGTTATTTATTTATAAAGTCAAACATCAGAGTTTTGGCTCAATGTTTTCAGGTTTATAAGATACTATGATGCCATTCCATGTTCTCACCTTGTGCAAAAAGCAGTATCTGATATCACCCCGTCTTGTGCAAAAAGAGAACTTTAAGAAGCAACTTTTGTGGCCAAGTTGGTCACAGGCAATGCTTCGTAGCTTCTCCAGCCTGCACCATTCCCAGAGTGGTGTTTGAGCCTGTTTTAAGCCTGCAGTGTTTAAACCTGCAGAGTCTTAAGCCCAACCCCATCAAGAGGGTCACCGATGGTCTCAAGAACTGAGCTCACATTCCTATGTTGCCATCACCTGAGTGGCTATAACTGCACAAACTGTGTTTTAAAAGCAGCAATACACCATGAGATTTGTCAGGGAACACAAGCCTTGTGCTCAGTGCTGAAAGAGCTGCCAGCTGCAGCGGTGGCAGGGGATGCTCATGTCTAGATACCCACACAAACAAAACATGAAGCTTCTGCTGACATCAATACAAGCAATGGTGAAGAAATCAAAAGGCAGAATTTAAAGAAGTGCTTTTGCAAATAAGAGTCCTCTACAACCTTTAAAAAAACCTCTCATCTTCATCTTATTTCAAAACAGAAAATTAAACCAGAAGCATAAATCAGCAACCATTTTGTTGTTACAGTGTTATGGATTTCAAATCAAAATACAGCACACATTCACGCCATAATTGCAGTCCATAACAATTCATTGTCACATATACAGGAAACAGTTGTAATAAAATGTAAGAAATTCAATAGTAAGGCACACCAGCTATCCTGCCTCTCTTTCTTTATGAATTTTGAGCACTTCCACATCTGCCCACAATTTGCCATTTTTGTGACAAAGCAACAAAACACGCAAAGCAACAAATCCCAATTTCCACAGATTTTGACAAATAAAGAAACCTCTGACCACCATCCATAGCTATAGGGCCCAAGTCACTAGATCCTCTGGTTGCCCTACTAGCCTTATTTAGGAAAAGCCCAGAGGAACCTGGCTCTCTGCATAGTAGTTTCATAATCTCATGAGTCATTCATTATGTTTCCTCATAAACAGAAAGGCTACAATGCCCCATTAGTGGATTGCTACGTGGGTTGTTCTCCCTTTGCTCCCATCAATAAGCGCTATGCCTGTGCAGCCAGAAATGAAGATTCCTTCACTCATATATTTTGCTTTCACAGGACTATCTGAGAATTGTTATTTTTCTGGTTTTACATCCTGAAGCACAAACAAAATTTCTGTACCATCAGTGTAAAATTTAGAGCTGTAAACTATCAACTGAATATCTATCATTTGCAAAGAAAAAGAAATTAATTAGATTATAAAATTCAGGGAAAAAGTCATTAGAAAAAAATCAGAGAAAAAAACCTTGAAAAGATTTTGAAAAAAATGTCTCCTCCAATTACTAACTTATTTAAGCAATAACATTCTTTTCATATTTCATAGCACTATTTTAAATTTTAAATCCCATTTTCAATTCATTTACTATTTATAGAATGTTTTTCATAAGAGAAAAATATATGATCAAACCACAAGTCAAAATTAATGATTCAGTAGGTGCCTGTTAATAAAATTAATCTGCAAGCTCAGTAGGTGATCAATCTCCAGTCGTCAAAAGAAATTTGCATGAGCAGAGAGACTCTGCAAATGTGCTGAGCACTCAGGAGCACCAGGGTACCTTCAGCACCATGAGAAGGTCCACCCCTCTCAGCCACCTCTGCAGCTCTGGGCCACCGCGACCAGCAAGGTCACAAAGAGCATGATCAGCTCAGTGTGGCATTCACATTCTCTGCAAAAATCTCTTAATCCAGGATTTTTCTCCTGGGAAGCTGAGAAGCCTCAGAGAAAAGGAAAACAATTCTTATCTCATTTGCTTCTCCTCTGTTTTGCTCATGTGGAATGTGTTTGGAGATTGTTTACCCACAGGTGATTGTTTCATTGGATTCTGGTGTGAGTTGTTTTGGCTCATTGGCCAGTCAGGGCCAAGTTGTGTCGACATTCTGGAAAGAGTCATGAGTTTTCATTATTATCTTTTTAGCATTTAGGAAGTATCCTTTCTGTATTCTTCAGTTTAGTATAGTATTCTTTAATATATAATACAATATTATAAAGTAACAAACTAGGCTTCTGAGAACATGGAGCCAGATTCATCATTCCTGCCTTTGTCGGGCATTCCCAGCAAATACAATAGCTCAGTTCATAGGGATGCAAAGCCTGAGGGAAGACTGTCATGTGAGATCTAGGATATCCCACCAGCAACTGTCTCCAGGCACACCAACCTGCAGGCCTCCCTCAAACACCGAAAATCATCAGTATAAAGAAATGTAGACTATTTTAAAGAAGATATTAACACATGTGCTTGTTTTTCTCTTTAATACTGGCTACTGCATTTTCTTTTTCAACATCTATTGTACAAATAAATTATTAGTAGGATACAGATGGCAAACAATGTTTAAAACCAGTAAGTGAAACCAAATGTTCTGAATCACTTGGGTAGAGAACAGGTTGACTGAAATGGTTTTGGTCTGTTCCATGGATGGAAGCCAAGGTAAATTCCACATTCCCAGTTATAAAGTTCCCTGTAACAGCATAATGCATTTGCTGTAAGGAACCAGAGACATTGTGGTTATTCTGGGGAAATCTATTACATTAGTTTATGAATTTGCAGGGGAATCAACTGCTTAAAAACAAGGAAAATAATGCACAATTTTGTGTAAGATGTAGTGTAGTGTCATACAGTATATAATTACAATAATACAGCATATGAAGCGAATTAATGTGAGTCCCAAATTAATAACAATCATATTTACTCTTCTGAGCTTTTTTTGCTGATACTGCCACTAGTAGTCAGCACAATTTATCAGACTGTGTTCATGCATTTAAGGGAGTGAATTTATCAAGATTATTTTTAGTATGGCATGAACTAAGTTCTTGCTGTCATCAAAGCAAGGTTTAAAATTATTATTATTACTACAAACCCATAAAAAATCAGGAACTTCTTCACTATTACCACACTGGATACCTAAATTTTGTCATCAAGTCCTAAAAAAAAAAAAAAAAATCGTGTAATTTTAAAAATGGGACTTGCACAGCCTTTTTGAAGAGACATTGAGAACTTCAGAAGGCATCATCCCTAACTCAACTACTCATCACTGTTTACGGATCTTAAAAAAAAAATAAAAATCACATAACAAAACAACCTACAATACCTGTACTATACTGGTGGGTTGACCATGGATAACAGTACATCCATCTACTTGGTAAGAGCCATGTGCAGGGCAAAAGATATGCAAATATTTGCCTAAAAGCAGTGCTATCTACCTGTAAGACAGGATTTCATTTAGCCCTTTCAGTATTTAATTTACCCCCCATGGAATTCATGCACCACTTGAGAATCTCAAAGCCTACTAGTACTCCAGAAAAAGGAGTTTAAGGAAGAAGTACCTTTTAAATCAATGGGATTTTTGTAATTTGAGGACTCTACTGAGAAAGCCAAAAAGTATGACTCAGTTATACCTTAAAGGCTCAGAAACCAACATAAAGGGAGAGGGAAAGCACACAGGCTAAAAAGATGTAAAGTCTGGTGTGTTTTTTCCTTTGTTTTGCTTTTCTTTAATATAACCTTTTATCATTCAAATTTTTATTACTTGACAATATGGGTGGAAGCAAAACATCTGTGCCCTGAAAATGCAACTTCACAAGACCACAACTGCATATGAATTCATTTCATATCTCTTAACAGTTCTCAGGTAGCTTACTCACCTTTCTGGCAATATGGTTCTGAACAAAATGCAGAACTATTTCTTCCTTCCCGGTAAAGCTTTTGATCAGGCACTACAAATGTTTAACAGAGACTGGACCTGAGAGTAACTCAGCAAATTCTCAGGGACAGTCCCCTTGTCACTCCCAGATCTGGCAGAAAGCACAGGCCCTTTGAGCAGCCAAGACAGCCTCTCCTCCCCATCCTGCCCAGAAAGGTAGCACCATGACATTCAGGTAGGTGCCACCAGCATATCTCCAGGTTGCCAGCTTCAGTAGGTGTCCTGCAGCACCCAAACATTTCACTATTAAAAGCTTCCCAAAACTCTCTGTGCATCTGTAAACTTCTGCAAAGTCTGCTCTCATCACCTTAGACTTTTCCTAATCTCTATTTTTTTTTCCCCACAGTAAAAAGAGATCACTTTTTGTCAAGTGATCAGTTTAACCCAAGGCCAGACACAATATGTAATAGGCATCATTAACCCTACTACCCAGTGTTTTTCCCTGGCTCAGGAGCAGTTCTACATGCTTGTGTGCAATATCAGGTCCAGACCTGGGGGGAGTAGGCAGGTGGAATCTCATGGCAGTACTATGTCCCCCCTTCTTGTGACTGCGCTCCTTCCCAGGCAGCCAAATCTTGATCATGCCAAATCTTTCAGCCTCACTTTGGTGTTGGCAGAATACTGTAATGGCCACTTCAAGGTAAGTTTCTTATTTCTGGGCTTGGAATTGTTTCATTGTGAGGGTGACCAAACACTGTCACAGGCTGCCCAGACAGGGGGTGGAGTCTCCATCCTAGGCATGGTCCTGGACATCGTCTTGGGCAACTGCTCCAGGCAGTGCTGCTTGACCAGGAATTGGACAAGAGGACTTCCAGAATCCTTCCATCCTTAACCATGCTGTCATTTTGTGAAACACCTAATCAGTTGTACAGTAAAAAAGTCCATAGCAGAGCAAACCTCCATCAGTACCTTTTAGATGGTTTTTGTGTCTGTTCTTTCTTTTATAAGTTGGCCGTTTTCCTTTCTGATGTTATAGTTCCTTAAAAGCTGGGGGCAGTCCTTACTAAAGCAGGGCCCCAAAGGTCCTTTTCTGGACTCATTCCTTACACTTAAGTTTGTATTTTGGAAATGGTAAAGCTGGAGTAAGCAGCAAAGTATTTATGTGTTTCAGGAAGGAAAATAAAAGAAGATTTTGATGGCATTAGATGATTTTTTTACTCTTCTATCATTATGGTGATTTTAATGTGAGCTACTTCCATTCACTTCAGTAGAAGAGTTCCTCTCAATTTATCTCTGGATGACAGAAAACAGAGTTCATCCCTCAAGCATATTTTTCACACGGACTCTTTAAGGAGAATTCCTCATTACATGCTCATTTAATGCTTTTGATTCTGAGTCAGCCCTTGTAAGTGGTAATGAAAAAACCCCAAGCTCTAACTACCTTAACCAGGTATTCACTATTTAATCAAATTACAGATTTTAATAACATATTGCAGAATGGTAATAGCTATTATGATACACAGACTAAGGAAGTAGCAGGGCATTTCCTTGAGTCTGCCAAGCAAACTAATGCAGTTTCATAGACCTCTATTTGCACAGGAGATAAGAAATGAAATACTAGGGGGAAAAAAAGCCTGCACTCATTTAAAATAAGTTAATTAGCTCTGAAATAACTGTCTAAGAGTCAGGAAGCACAGACTCCACACCAAAAGGACAAATGGAAAGAGACAAGCAAGAGCTTTGAATGTTACAATTCTGAAGGCTTAGTCACTGCATCAGCACAGCTCACAAACAGTCTGGTATTGTCAGGGCTGACTTCTATACAGCACATAAATCTTTATTATGAGGCATATGTTTCTGACAGCCCCACAGCACACAGGCTGTTGCAAGATGCCTTTCAAAAGAAGCAGCAGCCTCACCATGTGTGGAAAAGATGGGTTTGCCATTACAGTGCCTGATGCAGTTAAAAAATCTCGCAAGCACTTAGTGTATGTCAACTGCAAAAGCCTCACAGGTAATAGCCAGGCAGCTGTCTGAAAGAACTCCACACAGGAATGCAAGTTCAAAAGGGGAGATCACTGAGATGGGCAGGAGCCCAAAAAAATTGAACTTTGTATTTGCAATGCAATGTTAATTTAATGCATATTACATAGGGCAGCAGGTTAATATTCCTCTCCTGAATGAATGGCAACAAAAACCAAAAAATAGGTATGGTAATGGGGCTAGGAGTGGGAAAAACACCACCTGGGGTACTCTCAGAATCACCATCTGGCAAACAAAATGAATAACTGACCAAAAGGATCTTACAGAAGGATGCCATGAGGAAAGCCACAGAGCAGCAAGAGCTGATTCAAAGAAGTTGTGAAGATTTGGGGCACTCTTATGCAGGTGCTCTGATGGTTCAACAGTGTTTTCCTGTTATTTACACTTGTCTTTAATTAAATGGATTGCTCAGTCCAACATCACGTTGGCCTCTATTTTGAAGGCATGCTGTGACACAGTATGGTGACCTTCCCTGCTGTGCTAGTTTGTGAATATCTACTATATCTGCCTGCTGTGTGGTTTTTTTTTTTTTGGTTTTAGGCTGAAGGCTCTCCTAGGGTTCTGCATTACCACCATAGTAAAACTATGCAAGCATTACTGTCTCTTTGCTTTGCACCCTGAGGGGCAAAACCCTATTCTATCTGCAGTACAAATGCCTGTTTTGATCATGGAGGCACAGGAACATAATCTGAGAGTTAGAGAATTCACAGACCATGGAAGCAAATATAATCACTGTCAAAAGGTTCATCACCCAACTTAGTGAAAAAGGCAGAATTCCAGCCCATCAGTTTAAATTAGTGGATTAAATTCTATCAGAACAACATTTTTCAAGAACGAGGGCCTGAAATTGCACCCTTCAAATACGTTTCATGTGTTTAGGGTCTGATGGATGCTAAAACATGGTTTCAAAAAGCTAGAATGGGAATTTAAATAGAGATAATTGTTAAAGTACATTGCAGTTATATTATCACAACTTAATACTTAAAACCACTCAAGATGGCATTGCAAGCATTTGAAAGTAAATGCCTCATTAACAGATTGCTGCTTTTATCATATGAGTCACTAAGAACTTCTGTTATGATGGTAAAAGCACATAAAAAGCTATAAAAGAAACATCAATCCTGTACAAGATGGTTCTTCAAGGTGCTGCCTTCTCTGTGGAACGAAGGGGGGAATCTACAAAATCCAAATGCTCTACTTTCCCAGAATAAGACCATATATTCTTTATAATTTTTTTCAGAACAGCAGCTGGCCTCTAAACATGTTCAGCAATTATTAAACGGGGATGTAGAAAATCACAAGTTATTTTCACAGGCATTCTTCCCCTCTAATTGGGGTTGCTAATAAGTCTGGAGGGACTGAAAAAGGGAGGCAGGAATGCGTAATGGAAGCATTTTTTCTTCAGTGCCTATGAGGTTT
This sequence comes from Melospiza georgiana, assembly GCF_028018845.1. Taxonomy (NCBI): domain Eukaryota; kingdom Metazoa; phylum Chordata; class Aves; order Passeriformes; family Passerellidae; genus Melospiza; species Melospiza georgiana. The sequence continues at coordinate 49,105,450 of NC_080430.1, forward strand.
TATTATGTCACCTTTGTCCATCCATCAAGATGCTACAGAAATCTTTTTCATGCCAAATTACGTTGTGTGTGGAACAAACAGGGGGTCAGATTCTGAGGGATGTCAAAGATACAATCTAATGTTGAGGCATCACTGCACAATTCATGACCCTCACAAGCTTTCCTAAAACTTATTTCCAGAAAATCATCCTGGTTTAAGATATGGATGCAAAAACAGTACTTGGCTCCCTGAGCATCTGCTGGAGTGCAAACTTCAATATTTTGCCCAGTATCCTTGGGCCAGGACACAGGCTTTGAACACATGGGAGAAAGCCTGCAGGCCAAGGGAACATGCAAATACCCGCTCTTCTGACAGACAGGGCAGAAGCACAACGTCCTCTCTCAGGCAGAGACCATTTTAGGAGCTTCAAAATGCTCTGCTGTCCTCCTGTGATCAAACTAAGATTATTTCTTTACTGAGGGACGGGCTTCTGCTGCTTTCTCCCCTGTTGGATTTAATTCTTGATATTCAGGGTGTCTATTGAGACTGAACATCTTGCACAGTGCCAATTTATTTCCAGCTAATAGAGGCTCAAAAGTGGTAGCACAGTTTATTATGGAATTCATTAATATCTGATTTTAAGGATGTGGCATATTCTGTAAGTGGCTGAAAATTACAGTGTTGCATAACTGCTGTGATCTATTTAAAATTACACTTTTCTATTTCAGAAGTTCAAAAATTAACACGTAAGAGAGAGAGAAAAAGGAAGCAAAATCAAGATTTGAAGACTGCTGAAGATTTGAAGATGGTTCACCAAAATCCAGCAGACTAACAAAGAAACTATCAGTCCTCTGGAAATGTCTCACAAATACACATTAATACCATAACAAATTCTTGTTCTGACTTCTGCTTCATGCCACGAACATTTTTGCCAACTCTAGCAGGAAGACTCATGGATCAGAAGGCATACTCTGAACAATCATTGGCCTGAAGAAGAGGGCCTGTTTCTAATAAACTCTCAGAGACAGCCTCACAAGGCTATCCTGGAAACAGCAAGCTGAAACAATGGACAAAGACTTCTCTAAACTCGTAATACTTTTTACATTTCTATGAGTCCTATTTCCGGTGTTAAAAAATGTGGCAGGCTACAGAATATTGCAAAAGACAATTATATAATAAATCTAAACCACCTCTAAAATTTACTTGCTCAAATTTCAACGCCTTATTTCTGAAATGCTCAGACATAAAACCATTACTTCACCTACTATGGATGCACTGTTAGCTCTGAGGAAAGCACAGGGGTCATCTCAGATTTCCAGATCTCTCCCCAGTGATATGAAAGTGTAAGTGACCAAACAGCATCTTGATTAATGAGCACTTTCTTACTACAGCGTGAAGGAGCATAAGGATTAATTACTCATGCAAGAATGAGCTTCCTTCAACCAAATTACCTACTTGCTATTCCATAGCACTCCCTTCCTGGGCAACCTTCCATCTACCCACACAAAGCAGGTGACAGTAACCTTCTAGGTTTAATAAAACTTATACTATTAAGTAGTTTATTATTATTAAGTAGTACTATTAAGTAGTTAAGGATTAAAAAGATTAAAAGGAAAAAAAAATAGAAGAAGATATAACATAGATATCTTCTGATTAACACTTGACCAGTGTTTCATCACAGCATAGAACAGCTGTAAAAAGCACATGTCCACCTTCATTATAAACAATTTAGTTTTAATAAATTACATTAGATGAAAATTTAATATGGGGGCCATTAGAACTGGTTCATTAACCCTAACATCTCATTTACAGAATAAGTAAATTCTTATGGGTCCAATATACAGTTTACACTGAAGAAAGAATGAAGGCAGTATTTAAGGGTCAAATTCAACTCAACTTCAAGTGTTCTACGTATCTATGTTTTTTCATCTGTATCTTTCATGCAAAAGAGAAATATGACTCAAATGACAGAATGCTTGCTGAAAATAAAAAGCTCTCCTAATTCAACTATCCTTAACAAAATAAACATTTTTTTTCTAATCATGTTAATAATTGAATTTCTGACTGAAGTAAACTGATTATTTTTATAATAAAAAACCCTCAAATCTACGAAAACCAATGTGATCTGTTACTTAAATGCTACACATGTTACAGTGTAGCTGCAAATTAAGTTTTTATTATACATTATTCTTTTATTGATGTTCTCACTGAATTATTAGTCACATTACATATTAGTTCATCTTAATCCAAAATGTGTCAGCCAATTACAGTGTTATTTCTCAGCTACAGTTTCTTTGTTTTAGTTGCATACATCTACTGTGCACCCTTTTATTTCTCTACAGATTTGTAGCAGAGAACATGGTAATACTGACTGAGCAACAGAAATTGTATACAGAGGGGACATCTGGATATCTCCAGTTTCTGTTTATTTCTTAATAGTCAAGGAGTAACTCTTCTGCAGCAAAGATGGAAAAGAGGTAAGTACAACAGGAAAACAAGGTCCTCTGACTCCATAGCCCCTCTAAGAGAAAACAATGCAATGCCAGACTCCAATGAAAATAATGAAACCAGAAACAAGGGTGTTCGTGTATGCTTTCATGCATCATGTGGCTCATAAAAGCAATTCTGCTCCCATGAGATCATTCCTCTCAGTACATATATGATAATTAAGAATAGCATAAGGTGCTTAAATGCAGATGGAATTTAAGCAAACCATTTGCAAGGTAACCATTCTGGTTTACAATAGGAAGGGTAACAAAACTGTTATTCAAATGCTCTGGCAAACATCAAACTGCTTTGACTGAGATTTCACAAAAAAGGTATTCACTTTCAGGTATATATTTGTCACTACTCCCATATTGCTAAAATGTCCCATCCGAACAATAGCTTAGAAAGAAGTTAAAGTCATTTACATTGAATACCTTACTCAGTCAAGGGGAAAGGCGTACTTTTCTGCATGCTCCAAAGACTGTAACACTTGGTATCTCAAGAAAGCCTTCTTGGCACTTCAGCCTTGTGTAAAAGAAATTCTAGAATCAATTCTGCATTGAAATTGCCATGTTCAGTGAATGCCATTTTACTGACATGCCTGTAGGATCCTGTAAAAAAGTTCAGACTCTGAAGATAGTGAAATTGTTACAGTGCACCTCTACTAATATAGATGTTATCTACAGCAAAATCACTCAGTGAATACACAATACAAACCAAACAAGAACTTTTCTTTTTTGCTTTTGATTCAAACCACTCTTACACAGAGGAGGCAGAATAACATAGATTGTATGCCAAATTACAAAAGCCTTGCAGGTTATTCAAAGTACAACTTGAACATTAAGTCTCCTTTTGCTGATATAGTTCATTTCTAGATTAAAAGGAACCCCTGTAATGCACAAAACAGCTTAATATTTCTTAAAGTTTTTGAAGCATCTCAAAGGCAAAAAAACACAGCCCAACTGAGCCAGCATAGTATTAAAAGAGTAGGAAAAAACCCATGCATCACAAGGATTATAACTCACAATACTCCTGAAAAACAAAATAGTCAGAACTGAGGATGTGAGCATCGGTATGAAGTTCATAATAGCTATAAACACCCTCAGAATATATGAAAATGTCTAAACACAGCATTATATATCATAAGCATCCCACCTTCTCGATTCTGATGGGCCCTGCCACTCACATGTCTATAAAACAAGTACATGAATGCATGTGTGGGCTGTGGTACAGACATGCTTGTCACATGGCTGATGATCTCAACCAAATGAAAACCCTTTCAATTTACCAAGCACACCAAACATGTTTCCCCTACATTTCTCCACCTAGCTACAGATAACCAAATCAATGAATCTGATTGAACTAATACAGTTCACAATATGAATGGGTCTGCAAAAAACCTTGAAGTACTTCCAGTTGTTTGATAGGAATTACGAGGAATACGCAGAACAGAAGGTGGCACGTACACATTTTTTGCCCCCAAAAAGGGGATGCCCCAACATATTGCCTCAATTCCAAACTTCTCTTTATATCAAATTTCACTTTCTTAAGTTCCCCATACATTTCTGTGTATCTTTAGATAGATGACAGGCAGACACAGATGACAGACAAATATACATTAGAACGGTGACACAAGAGCAGTTTCATACTGAGCAAGGCAGACTTCCCATTTTAAGTAGTATTTGAGTTCTTTGACTATGGAAACAATATAACAACAAAATCCTCCTTGATTTTCTAATCAATTTTTCTCATATATACTGCTGAGAATAAGATTTCAAAAATTGGTTGATTTAGTTAGGCAGGACTTTGTAAGCACTTCATATGAAAGGAAAATTGGTTTTGAAAATCCACTATTCTCTAATGAAACCTAGAATACAGAGACTTAAATTTATTAAGGTCAATAAACACTTAGGTGGTTGAGGTCCTCATTGTCTTTTAACATTTCACTTCTTAAAAAAAAAGCACTGAAAACAGCAGGCTTCATTCATATTCCAATAAAATTAAAGAAAAAAAAAAGGCATCTTAGATTCTTAGAGTAAGCTCTTCATTATAAATACTCTTCAGCCTGAAAAATTGCCATTATTGTCTGACTGCATTTTTAAGAGAGACTTCACTGAGAGTTCATGAAAGCTGCAGGATTGCACTCCCAGAGATTCAGATCCTAATGAATTTTTACCATCTTTTTTTTCCCCCTCTTTGTAAAGCAGCATGTATGAACAGGAGAAGTCGCAGCCCTCCCTCCAGCTATGACTTCTTCAATGAACACTTTCTCATGTTCCAAACCTCTGTAAAGTAGCTACTTTACAGGCATAGGTACATAAAAGTGGAGGCACATTGCCCTAGGACAGCCAATTGATGAAAGCCAGGAAATGCCCTGATCTGCTTCATTCATATGCTCATCCCCTGACTGACACACACTACGCCTTTCCAAGGCACCCATAAGGAACACTGACACCAGAGTTTTCCAACCAGCTCTTTCATCTCAAAACCATTAACTCTTTTGACACTTGCACCTCCAAGCACCTGCAGGCAGCGAGCATGGGAGGTCTCTGCTGAGCAGAAATATTGCACCTCACTGCCAGGGGCCAGGGAAGAACTCATCACCTGCAACCAGGGAAGAACTCATCGCCTGCAAGTGGGAGCAGAGATGTGACATGAACTCTCACTCAGCCAAAGAAATAAACACAAGGTGCTTATTCAAGCCCACAGGGCGACACTGCAGAGTCATACGCTCCTCTCAAACAAGCACAGAAGTCACAGCCAGTGCAGAATTTATGAATTCCTGAGTATGCAAGAATATTCTTCTCTCTCCACAGCAGTAGCTAAAGTAGTTTGGTAACAACATGCCATAAAGAGATAATTTATTGCCCAAATGCAAATCTTCAGAGCATCTGTCTGTGGGGCCTCTCCATAAATTCACATGAAGCCATCAAGGCTCAGGCTTACAGCACAACATAACCACGTTGAACAGCGTTTCAGACGCTCTTCAGATTCTCTGGTATTCTGGATACTGTCCAAGCAGTAATTAATAGAGTCAACACATTCCCAGTATTTGGTGTTGATTTGAAACTGCACAAAACTGTCTCCTCTGAGAGCAGTGAAATGCAGAACATATGAAATCACATTAGACGCTTTCAGATGTGGAACTTACACAATATTTGCTGAGGATAATAAAATCTCATCAGCCCTTATTCATGCCAGATAATATAACAAACTATTTTCTGTCAGAGCCAAGGACGTTTTAAAAAAAACATGCCATCTCCTCCAGTTATGAAAAGAAACAGCCACTTCACAAAAGCTTTATTTTATGGTAATATCAAAATAATGTAAATAACACACTGGAAGAACCACAAGGCAATATAGGCTTCACATAATCCAGTTACCTACCACCAAATTACTGAAGAGGGAAGAAAGCAGCAGCTTGTGGCTTGTGTGGTGCTTGCAAAACAGCTGTAGTTACAGTCAACAGAGGGGCAAACCCCTATGTTTATTTCTGGAATATCTAGACAGGAATGGTGTCAGCACCAATCTTCAACGGCCTCACCTCCAGTCTGCAAGAGCACAGCTGAAAAGGCCATTTGATTTGTTATATCCCTACAAGATCCTGCCTGCTGAGCTTGCAAGAAGGGCAGTTCGTACCTAGCAAATGGCCTTGCTTGCTCACTCCCACCATGCATGAAGCCACAGCTTCACCAGAGCACTCAGATAAAGCCCTGACTGTTGAAGAAGGCTTCAGTGTCCTCTCCAGAAGCATTTCCAACAGTGCTTCCAGTGCTACCCGTCTGTGAGATGAAAGCCATACAACAGAGCAAGGCATTTACAGATATTAATGTGTTAGTGTTATTCCATTACCAAGTCAACCAGGAGAAGGCAATGCTGCAAGGAAAGATCTGTAGCAGTTGGTGCACTACACCAGTGACAAAGATGTGAAGGGAAAAGGGAGGACTGTAAAAGAGAGAGGAATGCCTAAATAGCATTCAAATATGATTGATCGTGTTCTGTTTAAGATGGGACTCGTTTTCAGCTCAAAACTGAACACCAGATTGCTGCATACCAAGCTTTTTCTTACTCAAAACCAAAAACAGCCCTTGTAGGGGGCAGGTATTATCAGACCCTGAGGCTAAGCCTTTGCAGCCTGGGTGTTTTATTGAGCTACTCTAATTCTCTTGACTTCTGAAAATCAAACTGTGAGTGCATGCCCTACTCAAACCTTTAAAAATATTAATGACCAAATGCTGTTTCACAGATATCCAAGTATCTCAGGGACAGCCCAGGAAAAGGATCTAAAATAAACTGCCCATTATCTTAAATTTCAGATAGAAGACTTTCAGGGCTCAGTGAAATAGCAAATACCAATGTGTATTGATCTTGAAGAATTTGGTAGTGACAGAATCAGAAAAAGCTGAGTTGGAAAGGACTCATGAGGATCACTGAATCCAACTCCCAGCCCTGCACACAGCACCATTCCCAAGTCCTTCCACCCTTCTACAGGAGAAGCTAACAACATTAGAAAATGCTTTCTGCAACTGGATATAAATAAATCACCTAGCTACTGGATATATAAATAAAACAAATGTTTAGATTTCTCCTACTAATTGAATACAGGAAGTACACAATTTTCAAATGGGGCTTTCCTGTTCCAATACCAGATACCAAAACTACATTACCCAGCTGTAATTACTTCCTCTTCATTATGTAGCTCATAGGTAGAGAGGGACAGGAAGGCTATGTTTAACACACGTGGCACTTGGCAGGATAAGTGATGGTGATTAGGCATGGATCCATCACCGCAGCTCATATCGAGTTTTGGTTAGCTTGATACAGTTTTGCCTTACAGAGCTTTAACCAGTCCATGGAGAAGCACAGAACTTACATCAGAACAGGTTTAACCCCCCAGGAATTCTGCAATGCATTTCAACCATCAGAAGGAATTTGTATTTCACAGAAACACTGTAGTCAAACAGTGAGATTTGAAGGGAAAATAAAGTGGAATCAAGATGGGAGGAGAAGAAAAGGGAAGGAATCACCATTTACCTCCACCAGGCAGTGGAGGGAAACCAAATCCTAAATAATCAGGCTGGGCAGAAAATGACTCTTGAAGCAGGCAGAGCCAGAACAAGGAAAGAGGCCATCTTCCAAATACATTTGGGCTATTTGTGATGTATCTGTGTGGCATCAGGTGACTTCCAAAGCAAAGAGCTCACTTCTGTAGCAAAGTGATGGCACTAAGAAATCAGGAAAAGTGACATCCCAAGATACCTTGCTTTCTTGCAAGAAACCAGTTAGGTTGATTTCTCCTCATGTAACTTTATCGCCTTAGATAACCTCACCATGAGAACCCTGTCCTCCCTTCCCAATCTAGAAAACAATAAACAGCACTCACTGCTGCCACAAAAACAAACAAAAATTTATATATATATATATAAATTACACCACATAGTCATGGTACAAACCAGCTCCTGTCTTGAGAAAGGGAACAAAGAAAAACACAACAGCATTGTTACTTACATTCTTGTATTGCTGGTCTTGTTGATAATCACAGATTTTCCAGTCTGATCCACATTGTGATCCATTCCAAAGTAAGCTGCCACTCTGTGCACTAGCATCCTCTGATAGGACGACATCTGAGGGAACTTTTTATAGTGATTACTATAAACAAAAGAAATTAATAGCATTGATAATTAGATTTCCCTCTAAGCCATAAATAAATGAAAACAGCAATACATTTGACAATTCAGTGGACAAAAATCTCACTGAAAACTTCTCTGTGATGCATTTACATATAAATGTTTGCTACAGAAAGGCTGAAAGAAAAAAAACAAAGGAATTAATCCTAGAATTTCTAATAAGTACATTTCCATGTGCAACCCTGGGACAAACAAAGCTCACGCTTCACGGTGCCTAGTCAGAGTTCTGAGTGCTGGGAGGAACTCATCCCCCAATCCCCCACACACACTCACGCTCCCTGCACAACCAATCCTACAGATTTGCTGAGACACTGGCAACAGCTTTCTGCCTTTCTCCCAAAGGTCAGATGCAGGGCAATTCTGGAAAGATCTAGTTTGGTAAACACCCCTTTTTCCCTCTATTACTGACAAAATGGTTATTTCCTGTCAGCATAATTTTTTCCTCTGCTGCTATTCTGACTCTCTAATTTTAAAGCTGCAGGAATATTTTATTATAAAGACCACACAGTAGCAAGAACCCCTCCACCTAAGCTCAGTTTTATTTTCCAATGCATTAGAATAACACAGCACAAAGGAAAAGCCGTGAGATAACATATTTGATTATCCTCCACACTCAATGCTTTAATTACATTTTTGGATCTAAATGAGCAGAGCCGGTGCAATTACAACACAATGAAAAGCAAAAGGTTTTCATTTACATCTACTTTATTTCAAGCAGTTCCACCACGTGGCAGGAAACAGAAGCCTGCTCCTGCAGCGTGCCAGCCACAGCCCTCAGGAGCACTGCGGTCCATACGAGCGTGTCCCTCGCACAACCCACGCGGCGGCACGCGGACGGGACTCAACAAACCAAGCGTGGAACTCAACTTACTTGTTGTCACTAATAAAATCAATAATTTCCTGTTCCATTTTCAAGAGGATCATTCTGTCCCTGTCAAAAAGAAACGCAAGGATTTGCACCATCAACTACGAGCAGACATTTCGGAGGAAAATATTCATATAACGGTGTTAGCAAGGCTATTTTGCAAGTGTTGTCAGTCATCTTGATTATAAATCAAATCTGCTTTTTTTTTTACCCTGGATCATCTGCAAACGACTAAAGCCTGCTTTTCTGCACATTCACTGACATACAGATTTCACTCCTCTATGAGCTCAGCTATGGTTTGAGAGTGCTTTCAGCCACAACAGGCTGCAATCAATGCATTGCACAGAAAGACTCTCACTGCTATGGATAGCTTTGGTCTTTTTTCAACCTTTTTTGATAGAAAGTGAGATTTCCACCTAAGCCAAATCTTTTACAAGAAGAGCTGCTAACAATAGAAATTTTAAACATTTTTCCTGAGACATACTGGAATTCCAGAAGGCATTGATTTGCAGCAAAAAAGCTGGACACATCCAATCTAGTTAGAGAGCACAATGAAGAACATCACGTTTGAGCTCTGATTCCCAGGAGGCAATGCCACAGTATTTCTCAGGCAAAATGCCCTGGTTTTCACTGGAAGGTCTCAGATGTTCCTTTTCCCTCCCCTCCCTTGTCAAAAAACATTCAAAACATCTCCAGCATATTTCCACACATTTCTATGCTGGAGAGAGTTCCATCATTCCTTAGTTCTTTTGAACTTTCTCATTTTGCACAGATAAAGCTATTGAAGGGCCTTCCATCATCTGTGCAAGGAGTTATGCAAGCTGTTAGGTACCCACTTATTTCCAGTTCTCCTGGGAATAACTTCAGAATTACATGGCACCTATTTAACACATCCAGCTGAAATGAACATTGAAAATCACAATGTATAACAATGTTACAAATCTTTCCTTGGATGTTTAGAGGCGAATTTAACAATGAGATGGGCTTGTAGCTCCAAATGAAAACTATGGGAATACTGAGAGCAGAATTTGGCACCGAGCACAGGATTTTAATTGTGTGCAGCATTGCTAGAAGAAAGCTACTTTACATTCATATACAAATCTCCAACCGCAATAGTTATAATGTATTATTGCAATCACCACTTAGAGCTGTATAAAAGAAGGTAAGGAGAAAGACCAGATGTTACTGAAAGTGAAATTAAGCAATAGGTGATGACTTTTTATACCGTTGTTCTCAGTTAACAGCCTACCTCCTTTACATTTTCCCTCAAAATCATCTCCAGAACAAATAAAACACAGTGTATAGCTATGAGAAGTCAAAGACTGCCAGCTACAATTTCAGGAATGTCAGCTCTAATGCATGAAATACCTACCTGGGGTTATTCTTTAATGTGTTAATGAGAAACTCATGCAAATCTATGCCTGTTGAGTCTGTATACTCTTGACTGCAATCTGAAAAATAAAAACAAACAACCTCCACTCATTTATTTCATTTCAACAGTTCCAATTAACTATGCTATAAATCAAAATCCATTTTCCAGAAACAATCTGAAATAATATGCTCTGAAACAAAAGTAATTTGGAGTTTATCCAAGAAAGATATACATTCTCAAGCACCAGGTGGATATTCACTGTTCCTCTGCACAACTCCAAGGAGAACACGGCATCAATTGCATCAATGACCAGAAATTGCTGGTCATTTAATAACACAGAAAACCTTCAATGCCATTTAAGATCCTGCCAAGTTCTTCCTTTAAACAACTAAAAAAAACATTTTAAAATGAGGAAAGAAAAGTTTTGTTCATCAACGTCTCTTTGCGTCACTTAATAAATGCTGTACACTCAGCAAACGAGGAATCATGCCAGTGGGAACTCTATTTGCATTAAAAGCCTGAAATCCAATGACACCTGGGAGTAGGCAGGTAATAGGGATGCGTGACAGTAGCCAGAATTAATTTTTCAGCATTATCTCCTGACTCAAATGTACACACACATCCTCAAGTTGGCGTGAACTGTGAGAACTCCATTGAAGCCAAATGACAATTCACACCGGCTGCAGATCCACACCCAGGTAGGCAATGATTATTTTTGGGAGATTACAATGCAACTTTATACCATGGAGTAATAAAAGGATTTTAAAAAGCAATGCCAAATTTAGCTAAAATGTCTTTCCTGAAGAAGTCTAGGTAGGTGATAATAGAAGATGGCAATGCGTGTTAAATGTCATGGATGAATTTCCTTACACCATTTAGGTTAAATTCTCCAGGAGAGACAAACAATAATGAAGAAGATTACCCTCTACTGCCTACACTGCACAAGTTACATGCCAATATATTATGATTAATCTAGATAAAAGAGTATTAATGTCTTATGCACTATATACACTTATCATGCAATCACAGATATATTTATATACTTAAGTGTTCATACCAACACAGTTAAGCATTCAAAAGATTGATTTTACATTAGAAAATAAATAAAATCCAACCTGATATTTGTTTGAAAAACATTCTTACACATATACACTTTAGGTTCTGAATTTTCTCAGTGTGTGAAAACACTTTTACTGTGTACATACACACAAATAAAGAAATACATCCTTACAAAAATGTACAATCTTTTCTGCAGTGGTAATTAGAATAATTCAAATATTTTTAAGTTCACCTTTTGATAACATTCTGATCTTGCTTTTTTCACTGTTTTTATCTTTATTTTTATCCTTCTCTTTTTCTTTCTCGGAGTCATCTTTACTAGATTTATCTTCTTCTTGCAAGCTAGGAAAACTTGAAAGCTGCAGTTGGATTGATTCCTGTTGGGGAAAAAAGATAGATAAATTATGGGCAAGATCCAGTATGCTTCCCATGGCTTCCAACCTGCAGATATCAGCATTAAACTATTTGTAGCTTGAAAAGTTGAAGCCAGATACATTTCTTTCCTATTTGAAACATGGCACTTTTTAGCCAGGTGAATGATGATATCTTAGAGGCCAAATTCTAGTGGTAAGTAGGCACTACTTCTCTAATATTTTGAATATTATAAAATTTAGGCTACTTCTATTAAGGGGGACTATATTATTCTAAACTTCAGTAGCTCTCCCTTATGACTTTTCATTTCATATGGCCTTTCTTAATTATATCATTTAATACTACATATGTTCTGTGATGATCAATGGCTAGATATCTGAAAAAGAAAACTTTTTTCCTTTCACTATAAAGTCTCCAGGTTGATATGAATTGTTTTGTACATGTAAGTGCAGTATCAGGTAGATGGAGTTTTTTGGCTCTAATAGTAAAAGAGTGCCACCAAATTCCATACTCCATTGTATACAAGAGGGCTTGCTAACTTATCAGGTAATTCATATTTAAATACATATGCAGATGTGTCTTCTGCAAAAGGGGGGAAATGTGCCCTGTGATTTTTCAAGGACATTTTAGTAACTTCTCTAAAGCATCACAAGTCCAGTATTTCAGAGACTATGAGTTCCTTTGAAACATGCTTCAGCTTTAAAAAGTTATTTTTTAAGCAGTTTGAGAATTCAAGCTGGTTTGCATTTTCTAATTTCTTTAAAGAACTTGCTTTCCTTGCTCACAACATTACTTTATACTGGTTTTGTTTCAACAAAATCCAAATTGTTTTCTTTTTAAGTTACCATGGCATAATTTATGTATTTCAAGAAATCCTATTCTGGTTGGACAAAATTGAAGGAAGCATACTTCTGTATTTTATTATTTTTAAGAAAAAAAGCCACCCCAGAAAACTATATGCTTTAAGTAGTGTAAAAAAGCAAATTTGAAGAAAGCTGTCATAAAACTCCCTGGTAAAAGAGTTTTCTTTAATAGAAGAAAATCACACGTGCTTGATAATTTTTTTCACATCATGTTAATGAAAACCTAATTCACCAATACTTGAGATTTTCAGATTTTCTTGAATGCTAGTGAATTCCCTTCCTTCACTATTTTTCTAAGAATAGTAGCATACCAAAAGATCAATAGAAAACTTTAAAGTAAGGGGTGTGCTTTTAAGGAACCATTATGAATTCAAAAGATGTTTCCAGTAATTATTACAGATTTTACATTTCTGAATTCTTTAAAGAACTACGAATCAGCCATCACAAGACAAGACAAGATCCTAACGAAACAAGGCATGAGCATAAACATGCCACAGTAAGACAGAAATTGGTAACTTCTCAGTTTAATCATTACTGACTATTTGTGAAATTTGAATGTGGCACAAAAGACTTGAGATGAAAAGCATTGTAAAAGAGCAACAAAGACCTGGGCCCAAAATTTAACCTGACCTACCACCCTTCATCCCTACTTCTGTTTAGTCATGGCTGACAGTCTTACACAAAATCTGAGCCTACAGAGGCAGAGTGGGAATTCCTGGTCATTTGAGATAAGCATATATTGAGAAATGCTCTCTCAATTGCTCAGTTGTGCTCAGAGAACTAATGCTGTGTCTGCTTTCTTTCACTTCAAATGGCAGTGTGATTTCTCATTCAAACAAACTTTGGATCAACTATTTCCAAATAACCCCAAAGGATAAACTTGATTCCCTGCCCTGCCCAGAGCAGAGTGACTGTGGTGCTATCTTTTCAACAGGAGAAAAATGTAACTGGCCACGTTGTTCCCAGGATATTAATCCTAAACTTCACAGTGGTTCTTCAAAATGCACTGATGAAAATGACAGACTTTACAGAAAAGCACATATATGAACATACAGTAAATACTATTTTACATGTAACATAATACTGATTTATCTGCACTAGAAAAAACACACAAAAGGGCTGTAGAGTCGTGAAAGCAAGCTACTGTGTATTTTCTCAGATTTTTATTGATTTTTCTCAATAATAAAATACAATGTTAATAAATACATTGATACAAGTATAGTGAACAACAAAATAGATTTTCAAATTGCAATAATAATACACTTCTTGGTCTATAGTATAACATTAAAGGCAACATTTCTTTTAAGTAAGGACATAGTGAACCATTGGATAAGCACTCAAGATCAAGTAATACAGGTAAACAAGTTTTTTCCCTATACAGGAAAATGAAGGCAAGTATTCAAATATAAGTACAAACATCAAGTCTGCAGTACAATCCATACTCAGTGGTTCTGGCAAGGTACCGTACATTCTCTGATAACTAATTCCCTGTGGTTTATAAACCATTAAGATAAAATAAAAATTAATTTTAAAAAATCCAAACCAAAAATAAGCTACTTCTCCTGTAAAGTGAAAGCAAAACAATTTGGTTGGCACAAAACTTCCTGTATCCTTCAGCCAGCCCGGGGAGGAGCCTGCAGGTCCAGCTTTCCATAGCAAAGTTGAGCCACATTCATAAGCAAAAGGTCAGCAAAATGGTAATTCCTATCAAATTAATGACATCAAGCCAATTGCTTCCTTAGAAAACACGATGGGGTCAAGGGAGACATTTCATCTCTCGTAAATATTTTAAGATGGTCAAAGAAATCCTTGCTGAGGCTGGTGAGTCAGGTAAGACCAAAGGCTGTGTGAAACAGGAACCCCCCCTCTGCCTGGTGTAAGGATAGGGATTTAGCCTCAACACCTGCCAGTCTCTCTCTAGTTTAGTACAGCTCCTGTGCAGTACATTGTAAACTACCAGCAATGCTTAATACAATCTCTTTATGCAGTTCTCCTTCTCGTTCTCCATTAAACAATAGAAAATACAAACAAAATTGGAACAAAAGCCACGCATTTTGAGTAATGCAAGTCAAGCAAAAAGCGTCTACCTACAACAGAACTGATAAAATAACCTGCCCATCTACTGCATAAGCATCATTGTAGAGCAGAAGAACATGCAAATGTCCTGCTGCTAAACAACTTGGTTTTTGGTCTTTCAATAAAATTAAAAAAATAGAAAAACCTCTCCTTACTCATGAGCTAAGAGGAGAGACAGATTTGTTTCATTTCAAGTCAATAGAGGAAACAGTGAGAAAGTACACTTAAATGTCATTTTTATTTTTGTGCTAAGCTCACAAGAAGCCACTTACTCAAGCTCTCTCGATGGCTGATTTCAGTTGCACATAAACATCTCATAAATTATAGGCAATGTTCATCATATTTTGGGTTTTAGTTAGCTGGGTTTTTTTAAGCCTTGCTCTTACTAGGCAAGCAAAGAGGAGTAATTGAGGCTTAACTCTTGCTTTTTGGTGTACATTCTGGAGTTAGACTGCAAAGATTGTCATCAGTGTTATTGTCTGAGGTGAGGAGTGCAGAGGACAGAACTCTACCAGCTGCTGGGAATACAACACCACCCGTACAGATAAACTCAAATACACGCTTTTTGATATAGTTTAATTTACACCAAGAGTTTAAAAAATGAATGCCACTCAGTAGGAGGCATCCTTGGCTCTACCAAGGTATTTTAGAGAATGAAGGATCTTTGAATTTTATGCGAAGGGGGACACTAATATGAACTGAAGTCTTAGAGGAACCACAAATCAGAGCATATTCAAAACTGTATTTGGTGCAGCCTCGAAAGAGATAGCCTTAGAGAAAAGAACATATTAATATTCTTTTTGATTGTTACTATTTATTTAAATTTTAAAATCTGAATTCTTTTGAATTCTTTTCCATTTGCTGAAATTTTCAGGGGGTCTGGAAAAAAAAGCAAACAACACCCTGTGATATAGTATAAAACTAGTATTTCAAGTTAAAGTTCACGCTAAACCAATAAGAACCATAAAAAACACGTTCATTGTTGGATGTAATTTTTCCCCCAAGAAAGACACTGTTAAATGCCCAATTAGGTAACACAATCATGCAACTGGAGATGGAGGTCAACCATGCAGCTAACAGCAATGATTGCAAGGGTACCTGGTTGTCATGAAGATTTTCTGCTCCCGGGCGAGGGGTTGACTCTTCACACACAGCAAGACTCCGCACGAGTTTTCCCTTAGCTCCTGACTAAATGAGAGAGAGAGAGAGAGAACAAAACAGAAAACACTACTACTGACCCCAAGTCACATCAGCTGTTCCCAAATATCCCAGATAACTACTACCCACCCAGTCTAAAAAAATGCATATGCCTGGATACAACATGGATAAAAAAGAATTCTAAGCAGCAAGACATTTGCCACACAGGGAAGGTGGTGGGCTTCTTTTTGCCTTTATCATTTCAGCTACAGTTCACTCACTACCACCAAAAATTGTAACAGCAAAGAACACATAGTCCAATACTGAAAGCCATTTAACATAAACTCAAGGGTTCCTTTTGTCATTTGGTTTGGGGTTTTTTTGTTTGTTCTGGGAGTCCCTACCCTTCTTCAAGTACTATATATCCAAGAAATATGGACAATAAAATATGTGTGTATTACAGATCTGCACTTGAAAAACTAAAAGAAGATTTTTAGGGTTTGATTTTTTCTAGAAGCTCCTTTTCACACCTGCCCCCACCCATTCCCCCCTGGGGGAGCTAGTCAATCTCTGTTTCTTTAAGTCAAGATTATTCCATTAAAATAAAATTCCAACAGAAACATTAATTACTAAAGCAAAAGGGGTGAACATTTTCCTTTTCCAGTGGTGCATAGAAGCACACATGCTGTCTAACACAAGGACACAGCAAGCCCAGCGGCATAAAATTATGATGGATAAAGGGAAGCTTGACACATTATATCTGGAGGCAGTTCTTTGCCTTTGTGTAAAAGGATATAAGTAGGGGGCAAGAAAAAACCTGCAACACTAACAAAAAGCTCAACCAGACAAGTGATGAAAGAAAGCAATTTTGATTGTAGAAAGACATTTAACTGAAATTCTTCATCCCACTGTGGCATGCAACTCCAAACAGAGATGGACCCTTACCTTGGATCTCTTTTTCTGATTTGCTCCTCGTTTCTGGGTATAGCAAAAAAAGAGAAGCAGTTATCACTTCAGTGGACAGTGGGCATGATGAAAACATTACCAATAAACAGACTAAATCACTTCTATCTGATGTTTTAAATCAGTTGCTGACTGCAAAAGCAACTTCCCCAAACCCAGTTTAGAAAGCAGGGAAAACCAAGAATCATCTCTGTTCATTTTCATTCGTTTTACAAACAGGTAAAACACTAAACAAGAGAAAACACTACACAGTGTTCTGTAATTTTGCATATAATAAAAATGTAAGAAAAGGTATACTTAAGTTAATGCTCCCCCTCTCCAAATTCCTCTTAAATTGTGGTCTCCCCCTTTATTTTTTTATTCGATTGAGCAAAAAGGATTAAAAACCCCTCATCCGATAAAGTCTTCTTATCAAATTACCTTCTTAGGCTTTGCATTACAACTTTTTGTTGGCAGTAACACCTACAAACCAAACCACACATTAAGTAATTATTCATTAGTATTACCTGTAAATTCATGAGATCAAGGTAGTTTTCTAAATCCCCAAAGAGGGAAAACAGTCAAATGTCTCACCAAGCTTTAAAACAGATGTCTAGAAATTAACTTCTCAGAAAAAGTAATAGCATGGACAGCAGCCTAAAGAGCTTGAAAGGTATAATAAATAACAGCATTTATTTTATAGTGAAATAAAAGAACACAAAATAAATGAATAAATTAAAAATTTAAAAAGGAAAAAATAGAAATAGTCTCAAAATCATAAGAAAAATAGGGGAAGTGTGGGCAATGAAAGAATTCACAGAAATGGAAAAGCAATGGTAACACATTGATATTTAACACGCCCATTCACTATTCCTGTCTTACCTGCAACTCTGTCTTGGAATCACTGAGCTTCTCCTCCTCTATTTCTGAACTTTCAGATTTATTGAGAACACAGTTGTCCGGGTTGGCTTCAGAGATGGCAGTCTCCTGCTCTTTTGCAGCTTCTTCTGCTGTCTCTTGGTTCAATTTACCTTGCTCAGACATTCTTCCAGACAGAAATTAAAATAACAAGATTTGGTGACCTGAAAGGTCAAGATACCACAACACAAACACACACACAAAAAAATTTGGGGTGAAATTTATTTTTTTAATTCCTAATTTCAGTTCCTTTGATAAACAAACCAAAATGTGCAGCTCAGAAGTGGAAAACTATGTACGTCCCAGCTGAAGAGATGCACTGAATCAACAACACTGGTTAACAGAATTGTGTCAGGTTAAGCAAGCAGATATGAACAGTCTTTGTGGAGAGCAAATTTAAGGTAATGTTCTGTGACTCCCCAGCCCAGCCCCAGGACTTCCAAGGTTCAGGCAGGGACAGTGAAGGATTCTCTACTACAAAGCTCAATGGTACCAGGCAAAAAGGATCCATTCTAGGTCTCTGGCATCTCGATGCTCCCCTCCTCTTACATTTTTTTAATATTTTCTTTAGCCAAGCAAACAGAAATAAAAACCAAGCATGAGCAACAACACTGTTTTTAGTATTCAGCCATGAGTTTTATGCATAGCAGAAGCCATGGTGCTCACTACCACTATAAATATATATTTATCTTTTTTTTTTAAGAGGTAATAATTCAAGATAAGTATGAACTCTAAATTTGACAATAAAGCTCTCAGGGTCAACATTTTCAGGGATCAAACCAACAGCTCCATTATTAAAACCTTAAGCCTCTTCCCAAAATCTATGTCACTCTTCAGTACTAGGAAAATTGTACAGAAAGCCCTTGGCAGGTACTTCTATTGAAGAAATCTCAACTGAACTGCATTTACTCTCAGCTTACAATAGGGTTGTTGTACAGAAGTTTAAAGGCTTTTCAGAGTTAAAGCCTATTATTTTCTCTCTCTTTCTCTGCCCCCAGCTCCCTCCTGAACACTCCCCCACTGATCAATTGTCAAAGAAGCCTCATGAATAATTTAACTTTTCTTTCCCCATCCACTTCTCTTAGGAAGCATCTTCAAGAAAAACAACTGTATTTGAAATGTGAAGTTATTTGAGGAAGGGTCTTTTGCAACATATTGCCACTTTTCAACAGTGAAACGGCAGCTATGAAGCAAAATCACACTTTGCCATCTTTCTTTTTAAAGTTTGAAATTAAACATTCAACAGAACCAGTATAACTTACCTTTATTTTTTTTAAGCCATGTTTTAAGTGAAAAAATCTAAACCATACTGAGTTATAAGCACTTACTTCTCTCCCTTTTTGCTTTTGTTTTCACATTGTAAGCAAATACAAATTTCTGTATAATCTTCCAGTTTGAGAAGGACTGTGAACTTCACAAGAAATCAAGCTATAATGTTCATAAACAAATTGAATGGAATAGGAAACTAACCTGATGTTTGATTTGCCTTTCTGTGAGCTAATTTGTGATTTTCCTGTCTCCCACCGCTCTCCCCAAGAAGGCCAATGATTTTGGCTATTCCGCATTTACAACTGAAACTTGAACTGCTTTGATGAAAATTCAAAACATGAGTGGCGAGACCTTTAACTGGTCTGTTAAATAACCCTTAATTTGATAAGGATTCTCATCAAGAAATGCACATGCATGCACAAGCTCCTCATGGGCAGATGAACCTGCAGCTCATCCACATGCTTTACACAGTGCTCACAAAAACAATTACACTGGAATCAGCTGCACCAAAGAAGCCGTTTACCTGAAAAACTGCTATAATTCCAACTGCCTTTCCAGAGTCTTCTGTTGGTCTTTGCTGGTTAAGTCCACACAAATGATCAACGGCAACGTGAGTCCCATGTCCCCATTAGCAGTCCAGAGTGCCAATCTCCATGCTGGTCCTTCGCAGAGCTCGACGCACCATAGTCAACCTGGAAAAGACGAGAAATAAATAACACCGGCAGTGACCACGGCACAAGGGAGGGGTAAAACGGACAGGACCAGATTTCTAACGCTAATGACCAGTTTCCAGCAAGTCACTTTCACAGCTTGATCCAGCTCCACCTGTCTCAAAACTGCCTGCTTCTTCTCTAATGAAGGCTAGAGCCGGCTGTTCAAGTCATAACAGCTCCTACGCAAGAAGCTAAAATTAACAATTGCATTATGCACCGAAGATTACTCATTTCAATTCTAACCTTTTTTAGCGAATTCCAGCACTTTTCATTAAAAAAAAAGCATATATACATATTTATATATAAGCTCATCTGTTTGCTTCAACAGAAATCAATGAGGGAATGAGGAGAAAAGGTTTGCCTGCTTTTTAGCTATGGCTTCTGCTTCAATTAAAACTTCAACAGTCAAGCACTTTTGAAAGAATAGCTAGGTGGGTGCTTTTAGAAAGTGACCTGCTTTACCAGGGTAGTGAATCGAGATGTTCATTTAATAAGCTGAATAAAATTTGAAATTATCCAGAATGGGAGGAGGAAGAAGAGGAGAAGAAAGAAATCCTATTCCCTGAATAACATCTGCGAAAAGAAATTCTTCTGAAGTATTTTGTGAGGAGGAAAAATGAGATTTCCAGGTTAGGGTTTGAGAAATAAACCTAAAGAAAGAGTTGCCTCAGCAATGCAACTTTTACTGTTCATCAGGATTGTGTTTGCCAGCTGAATAGCTGATTTAACAGAAAAACGATCATTTTAGGATGAGTTGGACTCATTTGCAGGCCATGGCCATGTGCTGAACTGTCTTGATACAACAGGCAGCTCTTCTCAAGACCTGCATGTGAGTCATGGTTTAACAGTCAGTGCAGACACACAAAACCAGCAAACAGAAAGCACATATTCTGCTGGGGAGGGGGGAGGAAGCCAATCAAGAATAACGGGAGATGACTTTCAAGTTTTTTGATTTTATCAGACTCCCAGTTTCTGCAGCACATTTTACATTGTGCACGGCTGCAATTGCCACACAGCACGTGTCAGCACACTGCAACTTGCCATGTGAAAAGAGCTGATATTGCTGCACCAGAAGTGGAGTTTAGCCTCTCACAATATTCCAGTCCTGCTCTCTCTGGGAGCTCTGGCACGCAGAGGAGACCAGCAGGCAGCTCTGTAAACTATCACCGCCATCCTGCAAATTTATAAACACAACTATTTCTTTTCCTCAAACCATTTCATAATTTGTAGAGAGTAACAGAAAATAAGCATTCCCACTAGGTTTTTGGCATTTCTTGCAGGATATTTTTAGAAATTCTAGCTCATTAGAAACGTAGGCTCACAATGGGAGTGGAAGAACACCATGGAAAACTATGCCCAAGTAGTCAAGCACATGCCAATGTATCCCATGGAGCCAATACTCAGCAAGCAAAGAGTGAATAAACCACTGACTCAAAATCCTTTCCTCACACCCATCTTCCAATGACTGTTTCCCCCACACTTCCAAATGAGAGATGGGGGAGGGGTTAGGAGAGGGAATCAACCAAAATCAATCACAAACCAAAAATCCCAAGGAAGTACAATGCATGGAGGTTTCACCTGGAAAGCAGCCATCCAGGAAATAGACTGCTGTAATCAAAACCCTCCAAAACCAACAGAGACACAGATATTTGTACCAAAATCAGAACACACACAAAAATTTTTTCAGAACTGCCCAGTGTGACCATTTGTTGGGAATTAACTATTCATAAGACAGACAAACAGAGCAAAACAAAAACAAGACAACAAACCAATCAACCAAAGGGTATCATATGCAGCAAGGGAACAGATCTGCCAAGACTTGGTCTTGTGCACAGATGCTCAATATCATCTTATCATGTTTTACCCAAGGCAAATTTCATTATAAAATGCGTTCCCCATATTGCTACATTTAAGATTTCTGAAGACATCATTTTTCCCTGGCAATGTACAAGAAGACCACAGAATCTTAAATTAAAACAAAAAAACCTGTACATAAATTTCCCCAAGAAAACACAAGCAAGTGGAAAATAATCTTACAATGTACAGCTACCTTCCTCAGACCCAGAAGAACAATGTCTGTTAGGATGATTTTTTTAAATAAATCCTTCATAATTATCTTCTGGGAAACGAAAAGAAGGCAAGAAGAAGTGAGACATATAGCAATCAATTCCAGCTCTTCACCTTCCCTGAATATAGATTCCTCCTCCTTTATTAAGCAATTTAGAGGTGATGACTAATCATTTACATACTACAATACGTAAAATACACTTCTGGTTGTTTGGGTGGGCTTTCAGAGGGACTCAGGTTTCCATAAAATATTTCAAGGAGAGTATAAATAGCAAAAAGGAATCAGTCAGAAAATAGCCGTTAAAAGGGAGACATTTTTGTTGGAAGTGTGTCTCTGTTTCTCGTATGTTTCCAGGATATCTCGTTATTCAGCGATGAATGTACTTTTTACTATTGTCAGTGCTGCAATGACAGCACTGCTATGGAAAAACACACTGGATTATTCTCTTTCTTGCGCATCAACAGAAATGTCAGGGATGATTTGACTGTCAAAACCTCCAGTACCGAAGTGACGCAAAAGGCTGAACAAATGCACTTCTGTTTTTGATCCTCAGGTAGAAACCACAAAGCTTGTTGCTAGGCAAAAACCACCTTCTTGATATGCAAGGGAGCAAAATCTCATCGGGTGTTGGGATCTTAGCAGTCTACAGGAGCTTGCGGCAAAATTTCAGCCCCTAAATCCTTAAAGCAACTTGAGTATTGCACACAGCAATACGACAGAAAATACAGGGACCCACCATGCCACTTGTAGGTCCACTTTAATGGAAATATGATCTGTTTGTATAGAATTTATAAGCACCAGCTGCTCAGCATACACTGTGGGATGGGAATGATGAGAGGTTTTTTCTTAAATTCTTTTCCTTTTAACAGGATTTTCATTTTAGAAGCTGAAGGTACTACTGAGCTTGAACAACTACAGTCAGAGCTTGAAGAGAAAGGATGGAAGAAGGCGTGGATGGTCACATACATTCATACAACACATACCACGCAAATTCCAAGAAAAGTCTGTGGGAAGGAATACAATTAATTTAATGCAAGAGTTTAAAAACTATACCCAGAAGAACTGTCAAAAAGAAAAAAAAAAATGGAACAGAAAAGCAAGCAAAGGTGTTAGAAAGCCCTATGCAACGAGCACCTGAGAGCTCACCATCAACTGAAATTCAGGAGAGACATCTGACAAAACCCTCAGAGGCCACTACAGGTGAGCAAGCCCCTTTTGTATTATGTATGAGGTGTTTTGATGGCCTCATAGTTATGCATGGTGAAGCAGGCATTTCAAGATTATTACACTGCCAGTATCACACATGTCCTCTCTCAGGGAGGAGATGAGCAGGCTTTAAGGCCAAAGAGCATACTCTTAACCACGAGCAGGCAGCAGCAGGCAGGACAGAACTCTGATAAGAATGAAATCCAAGGGCTTTTCTTCAAACAAACCTGCCAAGCATAGAGGTTAAAGTCATTCCAAAGCCTGAATACTGCCTGCTACTGAAAACTTGCTGACACTGGCCAGATCTGTGAGCCAAGATCCTTCTCATTCCATCATGATTCTCCATTCTCATGAATGGTTTGCAGGTATGACTCCACAGGCTGGCAGCACAGTTGTCATTTTCCACTGTGTGATGCAAACCTCACCCATATGTATCAAGAGAGTTTTGACTCATTATTGCCAAACCACTCATCAGATTCCTGGAAGCTAATGGAAATGGTCTCCAGCATTATCTTAAGATTATCAGTAGGCACAACCCTCAATTGTGCCAGATTCTCGTGTCTTAAACAATAAAATTCATGTTATTTGACACTTAAATATTCTTGTTTCTACCATGAAAAAAATCAAATAAAATCTCAGGTTTCATAATGAAAACAAAAGCTTCAACTCTTTGGTGTCTTCAAAGAAAACATTCATGACATAAAATGTATTGTTTAAAAAAAAAAAAAAACAAAACAATAAAAAAACCCAACAAAAACCCCAACAACAAAACCCCAAACAACACCTCCAGCAAACATAAAAAAGGCAAGTAAAATAAATCCTGCAGTTTTAGATCAAACACACTACTACCCAGTTGTCCATCTCCCAGTCTTTAGGACTAGTCCTAGTCTTTGCACCACTAGAATGTGTACTCCTTTTCACTGTTTTCCCACATTTCCCAAAGAAAAACACAAATGCACTTGGAAGTCAGTGCATTAGCATAGCAGGATAATAACCTATACCAGCTCTCATATCAAAATGCTTTAGTATGAAAAAAAAAAGTCACCAAGCTTAAAGCTGTGAAATGCATGGAATCCGACAAGTTCACCAATTGTTAAAAGACTGAAGACTAAATCTTAAACAAATAATTTTGCATTGTTTTTAATTGAAGTGTTTGATGTTGTATTTTATTTCCCACCTCCTCCTCACACTGTCCCCTCTTCATCATCACTAAAAAACTAAATAGTGCGATTGCCTACATTTTCTGCTCCTACATGCCACGGACCTTTGCAAATGAAAGGTTATTTAGACTCATTTACTGATGGCACTTTACCAGAGACTGTCAGCAGATGCTATTTTTTCCCCATGAGTTAAAAAAACATGAGCATCTGCATACAAGCAACAGCGCAGAGGCCCCTGACCCAGCTTAAACAGGCCAGAAATCAACCATCAGTGGCAGGGGCAGCCAAATTTTGACGAAAACAGGGCAGACTGAAACACACTGAACTAGATTTCAAATCCTATACAAAAAACAGTTGTCTCTGAAAAGAGGCAATTGGAAAATATGCAGCAGCCTCCCAGATGAAACATCTATCCTGGAATGGCACTGGCTCTCCTCCCAATCAGCATGTGAAACCCAGTATTTACAAATAACAGCAAGGATTCTCGAGTTTAACAACCAAGGAAAAATCCCAGAAGCAAATCAACTTTTTGTGGCTTACACCTGATTCTTTTTTTTCAAAGAGATCCTCTTGCTACTAACAGATTGCCACCAATATTTTTCCACTTTAATCCCCTGTCAGACGACCTCATGTCAATGTCATCATCTTCAGACAAGTAATAATGATGTTCCCTCCAGCTTGTTATATTTCTGCAAAGCTAGAAGCTTTACTCAGAAAAATAAATATAGATGGCCTATAGGGAGACTCTGCTTTGTTTTAATACTTAAGATAAGGCTGGAAAAAAAAACCACCTCTTTTATCTGTCACAATGATCATTTGAAGTCTTCCAGGATCAGCATGAAAAGATAGGAGGCTGAGTGATCTAGCTAATAAATGTCAATCACACAACTTTTGTAGGAACTGAGTAACACCCAAACTTTTAACAAGCTAATCAGATGTACAAATCAGCACTCCTGGAATGAGTTGTTTGCTTTAGAACAGCCTTCAACACCACCTCATGCATTTCAAACACATATGCCAAATTTTCTCTCATTCCCTTACAAAACCTGACAAATTTCCCTAAAATCAAAGTCATTAAATTAACTGGTCTCACTGTTAGGTGGTGGAAAACAGCACAAGACTCATGAGTCCAAAGAGAGAGAAGTGAGGTTCCAAGCCATCCTCAATGCATGCACATCTCCTTGAAACACACAAAAGTCATTTTCCTTAAATCCTGTAATGGAAACAATAGCCACCGTGAGCAAATACACAATTCAAATGGAAAGAGGGAGCAAAACTCATCTTCCCAGATAATCAGGTCTATTTCTCAGCTGCTGAAGATAATTATATCACAAAGTCCTCTTTAGAGACCAATAGCTTTATTTTATGACTAGAGGATGTCCAGGGAGGATGCTTTAGTAATTTTGCTGTGAGGATGTTCAAGAATCTCACAGCTTTGCCAGGACATCATCTCCATTACCTCACCGTACACATCAAATACTTTACACATTTTTCTTACTGTGCCAGTAATTGCCCTCCAGTTTAATTAGCTTTCTTGATTTCACAATAGTTTTGTCTTTCTGTGGGAATTAACTGCATATCACCTCATCATTTGTTGTTAGGTTTAAAGAAGCCCATTCCTTTTAGTTGCCAGCTAAACGGGTCTGCATTGTTTCCATCACCATCCACCTCTAGTCTGTATTTTTTTTTTTTTTTTTTGCCAATCAACAGTCTGCTTCATCATTTCCTCCCTTGTCACCAAGACTACACTCTGGACACGTGTTCCTCCACCCATCAACACATAGTGGTGAATGCACAAGAGGAGCTCTGTTTCCACAAAATCTAAAACCAGTTTAAGGACAATGAATAACACAAGGACATCCCAGAAGGAATCATTTCATATCATTTCAATATGAAACCCTGATCAACAGCACAGCCTAAATGAACCGGGGCTCCCTGCAGAGGGGTCTCAGCAGTGCTGAGGGCAAATCAGAGCTACTGTAAACAGCAAGAGTGTGGGAGCCACCACTGAATTGAACTGAATTGATGAGGCTACAGATACCCAGCACAAGCTCAGTGAGATAATTAAAGCTGCTGGTGTGATGTCATGACACACTTGTATGCATAATGAAATCTGGTGGAATATACAGTTCACACCAATTTTAATTTTTAAAGAATATATGCATATGTATGAGTTTAACACAGAAGTTCTTGAAACATTTCTTTTTCTACAAGTCAAACCATCCCTACTCTTTCTTCTTTCAATGCCTTCTCTTTGCCATTTCAATCAGGTAGCTACAGATTATGACCATTTTGCTTTACACATAGAACTACAAGATCAACTTATTTCTTTACTCAGCTCCTCCTAAAGCTTAAGGATTTTGCTAGAAGACCTAAGCACTGTGCCTCTGCATTTTGAGCATAGATGCCTTTGAAGAATTCAGTCTAAGCAGACTGCAGGTAATGAATGAGCAGCCAGCTAAGCCATCCTTCATCATTCACTAATAACCAAACAAAAAGCAGTTGAGTCAAAGGAGGGGAAAAAAGCCCACAATATCCCTAAAGAAAAGAAACAAAACAATTTCGTACACTACTAGCACAGTATTTTAAAATATATAACAGTGAATAGATGGCCCATAAATTAAGAGCAATTGCTTTACATTTCTTCCAACATCACCAGGGGATGGAAGCATAAACTGATGAAAATACATCACGAACTGACCAAGTATCACTGAGTTTCACATGTGCTTGTCCTGATCTCTTTCTTTCCCAATTTATATAATAGCCCCTATATTTCATCCTGCCATTTCTTGACAAATTAGGTGCATTTTCACTAGCACTAGCTTAATTGGCAAATCCTGAAAGAAAATAATTGCTAAGAGCAAAGCAGCATTACACTGATGAAACAGACCTGAGCTTAACAACTAGAATTGCCTTGGCACACAAACACTGACTGCAAAACAGCAAAAAGCTTTCATATAAGAATTGACAGAAAAAAAATTACTTTATTTTCCTCCAAAAGTCTCTTTTGATTACCAGAATTAAACATAGCAGCTAATCCTGTTTTCCTAAGGCCATTTTCTGAAACAAAACCAGCCTGCAGCTGAAGTAAAATTCTTCATTCCAGAAAAAAAAAACAAAACAACAAAACCAAAAGCAATAAAGATTAAAAAACAAAATCAAAAAAACACCACCATACACTATGAGACAACCCTTCACATACTCTGCTGCTCAGAAAGGGCAATTATACTTTCCAAATTCAAAGACAACTCATATCAAGCTTGTTTCAATGCTAAGTTTTCTAAGCTCATATTCCAGCCAAGTCTCCTCTATCAAAACCAACAAAGGCTAGATAGATCCTTTGAGAGTTCCCCATACCAGATGGTTTTATACTTTTTAATATATAATTTTATTAGTTTTTCTTTATCAACAACGGAACAGTCCTAAAATTTCTTTGATTGTGTTTATCAGAAAATATACTGGCATACAAATGCTCTGTTGATTACTACTTCTGTACAGTTTGTAGACTTGGGAGAGCAACACTGACTGAGAACAGTTTACATGGACAAAGTCTTATCAAGTACACTCATTCTGCTACAAACTGCTCTTCTGTCTAAAATCTTGCAAGATTTGGACAAGATTTTCACAGTTTTCAATCAAGTCTGGAGATGGTCTGTTTTTAACTCGGACTCTCTAAAGAATGGTTCTTTTTTTAACATCAGATCCACATGCCTTTTTTCTCATTATTTGAATATTTCTCATTATTGGTTCTTCTTATTCTGAAGAAAAAGAAAACTAAGGCAGAGGCATTATTTTTTGGCTCTAACTACAGAAAAACTATAAACAGATATAATAGATATAAAAAGCTGTATGAAAATACATTTTAATGTATTTAATATATATATATTTACATTTGAATATAGGCTATTTGTACTTTATGAAAACACACAAATCCCATTTTGTTGGTTGCAATTTTTTCTGGTCTCAGGCAATGCAGTTAAATAATAAATACAATACATTACAAAAAGAAGCCTTAAGTATGCTATGGATTTTATTCAATACTCTGTTGCCATGGTTTCAAAAGGAAATTAAGAAAAATGCCAATTATAAGTATAAATTAGAAGTCAAAAGGCCTAATGATTAACTGCATGTTACAAAAGCCAATGAAAGCATTAGACATTTTTGCATAATGCTTCAAGCACTGGAGTGCCAAAGAACTTCAAGTTATGCTCACTTGTAGAAATAAAAGACAAATTGAGCCTTATAACTTTTGTCACTTCCCTTGTCATGGGAAAAAGAGATTAAAACCCATCCTAAAATATGTATGGTTATACACCACATTTCCTCCTTAGCAGCTTCAAGACAATGTGCTACACATTGCAATCATCTGCTGAACAAACAAAGGAAGACATTCAACTATGAAATACCAGCCAGGTATTTTCAATGTCACCCCCATGGCCAGCAAGAGGAAGAAATTCTCTTCAGAAATTGTTACAATAGTCAAGAGAAAAAAGGCAGAAGCTCAGGTTCACAGAACAGGCAATGCCAGTTCACAGATCTGCAGCTCTGGCTTCTGAAAAGATCTTGCCAGAAACCCTGTGGTTTCCACATTATGTTTGCCTTTTCCAGTGGGTAATTCCAGGCTCCCTGTGATATTGTGAACAAAAGAAAAAGCAGAAAAAGTATTTCAATGCCTGATGGTGTTCTTCAGGAAAGAAATTATGATATATTTATGAGAGAGATAAGCAGTTTTGTAAAAAGCATAATTGGCTACTGCACATACACCCAGCCAGAAAGCTTCATGACACATGAACTAATAAAAGAGCAATGAATACCCAAAAGAAATCAAATATTTAAGCCAATGTCTCCAAGGAATATGTTCTATTAAATTCAAACTAGGAAAAATATATATATTTAATCCAAAAGGACATTCAAAAAACAATCAGAAAAACAGTGAGCTTTTCCAGTACTTTAAATCTTGTTATACAGATTGAAGCCTCCAGAAGTTCAAATATGATTTAAAAAAAAAACCTCCTATAATATCAAAAATTGTGTTTACCTGCAGTGAAACAATCTGTCTTACTTGGCACTAGAAACCACTAACTACATCAATGATCTAAAAATACTGAGATTTAAATTACAGGAGAGAGGTGTGGGACCAAAGCTCTACAGCCTGCAATACATTTGATTTCCACTGCAGAATGGCCATATCATCACATTTTTTCATTGCTGTGCTCAGTAACAGGGAAAACAAAAATATCATTATCAAGCACAACACCAAAATCACAGGGGAGAAAATATTGCATGAAATTGATGAAGAAAAATGTAGGTGGTAGGAATTTATTATGATATATATTAGAGACAGCTCTATGCTAAACAATCTTTAAAGTAAAGATGCATTTCCAGGCTGGAGTTGCAGTCTGGCCCTTAAATGAGACTGTTAAATGGGACTTTCATTTTAAAGTTTTTTGGGGGAAACAAAGTTCATCATTCAAGAAGGTATCTCTAAGATTTCAGAATCTAATGAGTACTTTGAAACTTGTTGCCCTAATTTAGCGAAAATTTCACATTGGCTGTTATGGTGGAATTCAGCATAATCCAGTTACTCTCTTTTTTCTCCTTTAAACATTTTGTAAAATTCACCTGTGAATTACGGTTTTTTCACCTATGTACCCATATTTAGAGTCGAGGCTGACCTTGCCCTTCTAAGAACTGAAACCATCCTGTTGTGTAGAGCACAAAGTCTCTTTGGTTAATTAGTTCTTTGCATGTAACGCTCTGCCATTTGAGCCTCAGGATTTATTTTGATACCTTCAAGATTTTCAAAGGCTGATGAAACATGACACAACCACGAGAAAGGGCAAGTCAATAACCACTTCTGTCACAGTAATCCCAGTTCTCCTCAGATTTGTGATCCTTCTTGCAAATCAACCTTCTTAAAGGAAAAAACAAAAAACTTTATCCTCTGCATCCTTTATTGTAACATGCCAAAGTGCAATGGCAAAGATTTATGACTTTTTCTTCTGATGCTAAAACTTACGTGCCTGAGAACTTTATGCAAAAGACAATATAAGTAATCTACTGTGTGCTTTGCTTAATTCATGACACACTCTACAGCAAAACAAATCTCCTGATCAAATACCGATTAAAATCCCTTATCTGCTGTAGAATTTGAGACACTGAGAAGAGGGAAAGAGAACTGCAGTTTCATCCAGAAAAATAAAGCAATTATACTATTCAAAAGACAGTCAGTTTGCTACAGTAAGTTTAGTAAGTAGTACAATATCTCAAAATCATAAAATTATGACATCCAGTTTATAAGTATTACTTTAAATTAATAAATAAATAGAAGATCAAGCACACCCTCTCCTTCCCCCTCTTCCCCAAATCCCTAGTAAATATGCTCTGTTTCAAAAATCGGGTTAAAACACCCAGAGGCTTGTTATGTATAGGTGCTGACTATAAGTAAGCTCACCAATATTCCAAATTTTAGCAGATGCCATCAGAAGCAAGTGTAAATAACCACATCTTAGCAACTCTGCTAGAGAATCACTGAACTTTCAATAATGCATGACTTTAAAAAAATCCACATGATTGAGTGAAAATTTACAGTCCATTACAGAAATGGAAAAATCCCAGTCAAAAATATCAAAAACATTCATTACCATAAGAAATATCTTTTTTTGAATAACTGAGTAATCACCTGACATTATAAGTTATGGGCATATTGTAAAAAAAATTGAGAGGATTTGAAAAACTAATTTTACAACAAAATATATTTGATAATAACTTCAGCTGCCAGGTAGTTTAGCTATTTTCCAAAATAATTCAATTAAAACAGCTGGATGTTTGAGCAACCTTCTCTCTCTTCTCCTTAAAACCTCATATTTCAACTGTCAGCTGATTTTCAGTACGCTGATCAGAATTAACTGGGCTGAAGTTTTTTCCTTTTGCTATTGCCTAGCCTTCTATGCTGCACAGGTGATTTTTCACTGCTCTCACAGATGAGCATTGGCTTTTATACACATGCACCATATACACATAATAATCTGACAAGTTTCATTTTCTTCCCCTGGAAATCCAAAAGGAAAGAAAACTAATAAATCTGTTGCATGCCTTAAAAATAAAGTATCTAGCAGTAAGTTCAGTTCTGGAATTTACTTTTAATTGGATTCATAGTTGTCTCCAGTCTGAGAAGCTGTGGGTACACTACAGGCTGTCTTCTAAATAGCAAAGTAACACCTTCAGAAAATATCCATTATTTAGGAAGGACCAAGCATAGGTCCATCAGCAACTCCTACAATTACCCATGCAGTCCAATATGTTAAAGGCTCAACAGCACCCAAAAAACTAGTCTGGATTCAAGTTGAGAAGTGGGGCACAAGAGCCCGGATCCTCAGAAGCTCCTGCATGCATGGAGACCTGAACCAACCTCAAGCCTGTGATCTCATTGTTACACCTACATTTTTAAGGGATACTTCTTGCATCAGACAAAAGTGAAATGGATAAACCCCCAATGAATAACAATATTTGTCTCTTCTTTATACCCCTCTTCTGAATCTTGGTTCTCCTAAAAGAGCTTCAGAGTTAGACATGGAAAACAAATGCACAAGTTAGTACCTCTATGCTAGTACAGGACCATAAAAATAGTTGGGTTTATCAACAGTAAACCCCACCCTGACCTATAAACAAGGAGTCTTGAAGCTGTGTGAGTCAGAGCTACTCACACAGCACACTTTCCAACACCAATTCAAGATTGTCAGCAGCTGCAAAGATAACACCTCTGAAGCCACATAAAGCTGTAACTATTTTTAAAGCATTTCAGATAGCACCGTGCTTCTAAGGTTTAATTTTAACTAGAATTAAAAAATTAAATAGATTGCATCCTGTTTGATGAGGGAAATACTTTTTAAACTGCATTTATCCAGAATCCTCCACATTTTTACAGGAGCTGCCTGGGGCTACCATGATACAGGAAGCAAATCCACCAAAACGAGACAAGAATGTGGTAAGGATATTTAGGGAGAAAGCCCAGTCTTGACTAAAAACATAAAATACCTATCATGATTCTGTTCATCAGAATATAGGATAGAGAAAAACACCAAATATAAGGACATTTAAACATTCATAAACCTCCAAGGACAGCTGGACACCAAATATCACAGACCCTTACAGAAATTCCAGTTTCTTATCATAATAGGATAAAACCAAACAGAATTTCTGCACATGAACTCCAATTATAGCAAGTTAAACAAAATCATTGTAATTGCAATACCCAACTGTCAGTTATAAATGATCCTGCTACTCCATACAAATTCCTCTTGATTTAAATGGAGGTCATAAGAGGAGGAGGATGGTGGAACACCTGAAGAATAACAGTAATGTTGACACTGAAAATGAATCTATCTTCTTGAACTAAGAAATAATCAAACTCTCTCAAGGCCAGTATCAGATCAGCCTTCCTGGTCCTGCAAGTTACATATGAAGCCTTCATTGTCTGAAAGCTAAAACATTCAAACATTAGAATCAAATCAAACAGGTTAAAGGAAGGATGACTCTGAAAGCAGACTAAAAGGAGTCCCAGCACTAGTGAACAGAGCAAGACTTGCTGTGCTGCCACAGCAGCTTGCAGAGGTTAGCTTCAGCAACCACTGAGAGTTTGCTTCTGCTCAGGTCAGGGCTTCAGCAACATTCCTGATACCTACGTGGTGCAGCCCTGGCACAGGAAACGTTAATTGTACAGCAGTGCAAAAACCAAGGGCCTGCTAGATTACAAAATGGCGTGACACGAGTCAGCAGAATACAAATGCAATTTAAGTATCCCTTTAGTTGTCTGTAAGCCAAGGAAGTAATATTTCAACCTGTTTTTCTAAAACATTCATCCAAGATAATTTAAAAGACTGTACTGAGATGTGATGTGGCTGTAATGGAACTCACTGTTTAGCCTTCTCATTTCACTGCATAATGTAATTTATTTCTCCTTGTAACAGTTTTCATTAAATAAAGAAGAAGGACTGATTGCTATGCATTTTTCACAGGGATATCAGAGTGGCATTCACGAGCTGGTTTTTATCACCAGTGGACACAGAAAAAAAAATTTCACGCAAAAGGAAAAAAAATAAGAAACATTAATGCTAAATTTCAAAAGATATTTTAAAAACACAGAAGTCAAGATTTTCAAAGTGATGGCTCCCACAGCATACATAATGTGTCGTAAGAAATATTCCATATTCTATGTTTTATGCAATTTAGCCTAGTTATTATGGTTGTGGGAACCATAAGCAGCCATCCTGACAATTTCATTCTCAACTGCAATGTTGCACTAAGGGAGTTTTGGTACTTAATTTCCCTGTTTGTTTCAAAAATGAGGAAGGAAATGAAAAGGAGGAAAAAGATACAAGGAAATACCACAAGAAAAAGGAGGAAGAACATTGTAATTTCTTTGTGTTCTAATTATTTAAGTCCGTGGTGAATTTGCTACTTAAAAAGAGCTGAGAGCATGGAGTATTAGGAAAACCAGTGCTTACACTAATCCACTTTCAACCCAGCCTGCAGGCAAATCTGTTATCCCTGGAATGCATTACCCTGCTATCACAGGCAGTGACACCAACACCATTAGATCCCCTTTTTGCACCCCCTGTTACAAGTGCAGCCAGCCAAGAAAAGGAATGTGTCTCTTGGCCATATGAAGGACCTTATACTTCCCATTAACAGCCATCAGATCTTCAATAGCTAGAAGGAAATTCTCCAGTCTACAACAATATGATCTCCCAAAAAAATACCAAGTGGCAGTGGGGTCTGAAGATGGACAAGTCCTGTGCACGGCCAGGAGCTGGGCCCAATGATCCTTGTGGGTCCCTTCTAACTCAGCTTATTCTGTGATTCTGGGAAATTCAGTACAAAGGGAAGCAATGCTCCCTCTTTCTTTATCCCCAGGAGAGAGATAAGAGCTCTCTGGCCTAACCCACCTTCCTAAAACATACAAAACCAATTATCTTATAATTCTTGCAACATTTGCTGCTGTGTGTTATTTTTTCAGCTCGCATGTTTATTACTTCCCCATTCCCATTTCATCTTCTCAAAATAGGCAAAGCCTGAGAAACTACACAACAATTAAACCAGCAGGACTAGACCAACCCTTTTAAATACCACTACAGCCCTGTGTACTAATCATTGTAACTTCCAGCTTTAGAGGTCCTTCTCATAAAAAAAGCAAGCAAATCCCCAAAAACCCATCTCTGCCCACACACTTCTTGTTTAAAGAGCATTGTATTTACATATTTAATCTCCTAACCCTGAGTTTCTCACCCATTTAAAGACAGAGCAATTATTAAAAAGCAAAAAATTCTTGCCACTGGACAAGTCTTTCTTTGTCTGTTTTCTCCTGCAAAAGTACCCAAATACACTATTGCTCCTGAAAATTCAAATTTCAAAGCCACAAGAGGATAAATAGAACTCTGATTTTTTTTAGAAGTGTACTTAAAGAACAAGAAATAGAGATGGAGTTTACTGCTTTTTCATTTTTTCCTTAATCTGGCTTTTTTCAATCCTTATCTGAACCATTACTACCTTAAACTCAGACAAATTTTATCCAGCTTCTAGTCTGATGAGATACAGAAGAATAAAAGAATCGGAGACTGTTTACATTTGTATGCGACTGTAGCCAAAGACAGGTGCAAAGGCTGCCAACTGTAATTGCTCACATATTACCTTATGCCTAATGTTAATTTTTTTATTCCACCAAAGGCTAGAATTTGAAAGATTAATGGTCTTCTAAATGGTATTATCTGACAGAACTGCGCAAATTTCAACTGCTAGGTTCAACAAAGGGTCTCGTTTCTTGGAAATCTTCATTCTGGGAAACGTTAAGACCTCACTGAATCAAAATACCAAGGCACTGACAGAATTGAAAAAATACTGAGATAAACAAGCAGCCTCCAGCATTCATACTGGTGGCTTGACAACTCAGAATGGAACAATGGGGCAGGACTTGAGTGCCAGCTGAATGAAACCTGCTCCAGTCATCCTACTCTTCCGAAACCACCATCTCCCTGAAATATACTCCTTTGACTAATAAAACTTCTACTTCTAGAAAAGCAACATGTCCCCAAGTATTTCTACCTAACCAAAAATATTTACAGAATCAAGCTTCATTCACTGCCAGAGGCTTGTCACCAATTTTAAAAAGAATCAAAGGAAGAATTGCTAGAGCAGAAGAAAGTCAATGATGGATTTTTTCAACAATGGCCTTAAACCAACAGTGAAAGAGAAGCCCAATACTTATAAATATTCTCTCTGCTGTGTGCAAATCTGCTCTACACTCCTTCAAGTTGCTGAGAGCAGAAGGTCACAGTGAAAATTTCCATGCGTAATCAGGACTGGCCATCTCGTCTACCCAAAAATCTGACATCTCTAATGTTCTAGTCACAATCAGAGCATGACAAGAATATTACTTTTTTGAAGGCTCTGGCAAACAGATATTTTCATACTTAGAACAGCCTAAGAAATGAAGTATGTTGACATTCCAGTCCATTGCACATGCACATACAGGACACATTAGTTTGCTATTTGTACGGCTGCCTAAAGACAGTCATGATATGGACAACTAAGAGTATTGACAAGAATACTGGGAAGTGTTAAAAGCACAAACCAGGAAAGAAAACACAAAGTAAAACAGGCATTTGAAAGGCATTCTTAATCCTGTAACTTTCTGAAAAATCAATGAACTATGTTTAGGTTTATCAATATCATAACAAAGGTATTGATATCCTAATAACTGTATGTGGCAATACTTTCTCATGCACAGTTAGGAAGAATATCACTTACCTTCTTGAAACAATAAAACCCTGAAAATACCAAGACATGTCTCACATGCTCTGTTTGGCTGCATGAATGTGGATCTCTGCCTCTATTTCTCAATTTGCCTCCCACCTATGCCTGTTCAGTGTAAAGGACCCTTTTTTCAGTGTGTGGGACTAAGAAAGGAAGACTTGAATCTTGCTGTGAAGTCTAAGCACAACTGCAAAATATAACCCTTATGGATATTTCATAAGGGAGGCTAGAATAAGTATTTTAAAACTATTTGCAACACTTGTTTTCCTCCTCAAGAGGCTTTTCAGCATAAAAAAACTTTTGGAGCATGAAGTCAAAGAGCAGGGATAATTAAGACAGTCAGTTCCCCTGTTTTTGGCAAGTACCACCACTAGCACTGTAACAACTAATAGGCTAATCCCTGGAAAATGACAATGCACTTGGCTGTCCAAAGAGCACTGCATGCCATTGGTAAAAAACAAGCTGCTAGAAGACCTCCTCTTGAGAATATTCTTTCCCTTCCATTCATTATCAACATGCCTCACCATTATCCTCTGACCTGTAAAAAATATTTCCCAAGTGTTTAACTTCTAGATAGTCACTTTTTTAGGGATCGCCAAGGGTTCAAATGCAATAGGAGAAACTTGCTTCAATTTCAGGGCAAGTAATTTCCTCGGTATGTGAACATTTAGTATCTTGCAACAATTGATTCAAATATCAGACTGCACCGACTCCTTGCCACAGCAGAATTATCAGTATTCCAGCTGAAGCTGTGATTGGCAAAGCTAGGGATGCACCCCTCCCACTCCAAGTGCTGTGTGGCTGCGGGCTGTAATTCCACCCATGTATTACACACATTGTTTCAGGGGCCTCCAGATCAGCTTACCTCCTTCTAGTCTGAAAATGCTCTGCCTTCCTCTACTGAAATCAAAGCTCTTCTCATTTCAATACAAACACTGAAGATTTTGCATGAGTGACCTGATAAAACTAACCAAAATAAGACAAAGCATTTTAACAACTTTTTTGAATTATCTCAAAGTAAAAATGTCCACATAATTTTCCTTTACGCCTACTTCTTCAGCTTTTATAATCCCTTATGAAAAAGGCTTGTTGGCTTCATATGGCAAATAGATGTATCAGTCCAAGCACATGAACCAGTACAAGAACAAATTTCATAAACTTAGTTGGAATCTCTGGCAATTCACAATAGGGAGGGAAAAAAAATTATATAGTAATACAGACCTTGAGGTCTGAAGGGATAATTTAAGTACATTAAATTTATTTCTGTTTCAAGAGACACAACATAAAACTTCTTTCAATGGTCTTTAGTTCTTCTGCCAAGCACTTCTCTGAGCATGTTCCAAACTCAAAATTACCTCCCAGGAGAGTATCTCAGGTTGGAGCTTTCTTCCATTGTTTCTGGGTTTGCTCCTATATTATAGATTATAGATTCCAGATGTGAACTGGGAATGGTAAAAAAAACTTACAACCACCACATTTTTGTTTTTTTTGGTCCTTTAGAAGATTCTATAGGAACTGAAGGGAGTTAATTAGTTTTTCATCTATACAGTCTCAGGGAAGCCTGATCACAAAGATGTACCATAAAACTTACAGATCTCTTTCTCTCCCAAAATGTGGACACTTTTAACTGTCCCAGCTTTGCGAAATCACAGAATGTTTACAACAGAACCTGATGGGACCCTTCTTTTTAAATGAAAAATGGTATTTCAACACTCATTTTTTGGGGGGTTGTTTTTTTCAGTAAACACCTACCAATAATACATGTGTGCAACTTGTGCGTACACATATTTTTAAGAAACAGAAATGCTATTAGTTTACTTGGTTAAATTTAACCTAATCATTTTTATGGCTTCTTTTCTCTGCACTCTATTTTACTACTTGTGACCACAAAGAATGCAAAAATTTAATTGCAGGAAAGTACGGCTAAGCTTACTTGTGTAAACATACTTGTGTATCTATAAAAGAAACCTGAGTATGAGTAAAACAAGGCAAAACAACTTTTATTTTTTCTTAGACTGCAGCAGCGTCTATTTTCACATGGTTTTGTGGAAGCTAAGGTCAGCTGAGTATCAGCCTACTGGGGTAAATGGGTAGTGACATCCTCTGAGCACTGACAACACATGTAATTCAACACTTAAACATTCACAGCTGTTTTAACAGATCAGACTGAATTTTTTTTTTTTTGCAGTGTGAAGTCTCAAAGAAACACTTGTGCTGACTGCTAGTGACACACATTGAGGAGTGTTTGTGCTTCTGACACACTGTATGTATAAATTTACTGAATGCAGGTTTACTTTCAATTGTTCAGACAATGAATATATGTTCTTGTCAAGACATTCAGAAATCCAACACAATAGTCTGTAGCTCAATCTATACCATAGTAGGAAAAAATTGTCTTTCAGCTCTTCTGGCTGATGTAAAGGATTTTCTCAGGAATTCTTCCCTCTCAAAGAGCAAAGTAATGGTAAATACATTAATGTATTACTGCTGCCATAGGCTTATTTTACTTAAAAAATCTTTGAAATTCATGCTTCTGGTCAATTTGTTTTTTCAAAATTCAAAATGCATTACACATTTTCCACAACATAAGGAACTACTAAAGATGTGAACAAAGAAACCTGTATATCCAGAAAGCTGCTCTTGTGCAGAGAGGGAAGACATAACAGGTATAGGGATGCTCCCTGGTTCATAAAGGTATGAGAAATGGGCAATCACATGATATCAAAAGTATCAGAAAATGCAAAGGGACTCAGGAACAGATAAACAGGGCATTACTGAAAACAAGAAAGAGAAAGACTGGCTGGAGCTAGCTGCAGCTAGAAGAAACCAAAAAGTTTCCAGTAG
Organism: Melospiza georgiana; assembly: GCF_028018845.1. Lineage (NCBI taxonomy): Eukaryota > Metazoa > Chordata > Aves > Passeriformes > Passerellidae > Melospiza > Melospiza georgiana. The sequence goes on from NC_080430.1 coordinate 49,144,278, forward strand.
TAAAAGAAAATTTGGAGATCAGAGAAGCACAGTGCTCCAGGGGAACTGGAAAAGAAAAAGGACAACTGAAGTTTCAAATTAAACCATTCTTTTATGCTGAGCACAAAATTGGAAAAAAAAAAATTAACACACTTGTCCCAGCCATTCATCCAAGGCTGGTACCTCCTTGGACAGGCAGGCAAATGGGATGCAAATTCTGGCACAAAGGAGAGTACCTCTTGTACAGGTACTCCTCAAAATGAACCTAGAGCAGTGCTGAGAAAGATTGTAAAAAAGCTGAAACTTACAGCAGTTTCAGGCTTTTTTTACAGCAGTGGAGCAGTTATAGAAAAACCAGTTATAGCAGTTACAGAAAAACCTTAGTAAGGAGAAAGCAAAATTAAATCTCTATCTAAAATTAACTGATTTAAGCAAAAGCTATGTGTGCATGTAAAACTGGTTGTTTCAGTCACAAACTTCAGTGATGTCCAGGCAACACCCAAGAGTGAAACTGTGATGCCATAGTGGAAGCCAGTGGAAGGCTGAAAAGCAAAAGCCAGGACCTCTCACATACACAGGGCCCAGCAAACCAGACAACACCTGGTTTTAAGTCACTTCCGTATTCCAGCCTCCTGAAAAACCCTGTCAAGTGAAAAATAATAGCTTCTAATACAAAGTAATAGTCTCAAAATAAAAGTTACAAAGTCCACACACAGATGCAGAAGGCAATTAAATTCTTATACATGCCTACACAATCATTACAATATACATTTTCATGATATTCTGAAAAGGCTGTTGCAAAAAATATTTACAGTCCAAAAATAAAACAGATAAAGACTCCAATTTCAATACTGATTATTTTAGAATCACAGCTGTATCAGAAGAGCTAGTTGTTTATAAAGATTGAAGGGAACTTATCACAGAGGATTATTGCTTAATAAAAGGGGTGACCTATTATACACATTCTACACAAAATTTTAAAAAAAGGCACTAGAGAGGGATTCACATGCCTAGAAAAAAAACAGGTCATGTCTACTTCGTAACATTTTCAAAAACTTCCCCCTCAAAATGTTTTGCCTATTGAACTTTCACCTGCAAAATAAAAAGCTGCCTACATAGGTGACAGATGTTTGCAATGCTTAAATCCGGTGGTTTTGGATGTGCTCTAATTACTTGCACTTATCATCATGTCTAAAAAATGGTGGGTATTGTTTTTCTGGTTTTATTTTTTTATTTTAAATCTATCCTGGCTAGAACCAACCCTAAATATATAATAAATATTAACACATGTTTCTAGACTTGAAATATGAAATCAATCAGTTGAAAGAAATAAAGAAATCTCTTAATTCTTTCAAATTCTGTCTCTTAAATTTTCACATGGTTGAGACTTTATTTTTCAAATTATCTTTATTTACATCTGTTTAAATTCTTCAACATTATCACCTGCTGAAAGAGAAACATGCTATCACATTATTTGTCTGGAAGAAGAAAGAACCAGTAAGTAAAGTCTGTAATATCCAACAGTGACAGCAGAGTGTAACTGCAGCCAAAGGAAAGCAAGGGTCTTCAAATTTGCTAAAGATTCCAGGGCTGCACACAAATAACTGTGACTTAGCTAACTTATGAAGGTGTCATGACTTGATTGTGAATGCCAATATAAGCCCAACAGAGGCAAAGTGAATATTCCTACTGCATCTCTTTACAATAAAAGGCTATAAAATGCCATCATCTCTAATTAATGGGGGGGAAAAAAAAAGATCCAAGGGAAAGTAAGTACAAAAAGTCAGTATTTCCTTCCAGGTGAGGACACTGAGGCTAAATAAATAATGAAGTTGGTCAAAATAAGAGCCAGATGGGCAACCAGCACCCCCTTTCCCAGATACATGGCCATCATACTCCAGCACTTTGCATTCTCCACTGCTCCCTTTGTAACAGACACTACTGTGGCAGGCAGTGAATGCTTGTGCATGAAAATGAGCCACCAGCAAAACTGAAGGGTGTTTTAAAAAATTATTTTGCCTATATACATAAAGATGCAGGGCACGTTATAAGAAACCTTGGGCATCAGCATTTTTAACAAGAGTCATAACAACCAGGAAAAACTTTCTATGCTTCTTTCATATTGACCTCCTGAAGCATATTAGAATTAGAATGCAGCCTCTAGAGGAAAGTGTTTCAGGAACTACTAATACAAGACAGTAGGTAGGAAAGTGAAAGAGCAATGAAAGACAAATGCTTTTATTTATGCAAAACTCTGCCTATAGGATCCATTTTGTTATAAGTCTAACTAGCACTTACAAGCCTTTTATAATGATGGCTCAGACTCACTGCCTCCTTAAGAGAAATTAATTAAGAAATAAGCAGCATGCAAGCCTGCATCATAAAACTGGCCATAAAGATGGGGAAAACCAGGTAACCACACCAGCATCTAAACAGTAAACTGATGGCATTTTAGTTTTTTACAGCAAATGCAGTATTGAAAGTGGACTGCTATTTTTCACGTTTCTTCTACTAGCCTGATTAGCAGCGGCTACATGCCTGAAACCATCTCTTCATGGCTCCTCACAAGCAGGAGTAATTCCCTGGGGTACCTTGAGGACCTCAGCCACAGCCCCACTGTGTTATGGGGTATCAGTGGGGACATTATGGGATATCAGTGGGGACATAATGGGGTTTCAATGCAAGCTGAACATGGCAATCAGGAAGGGCAAGCAGTTCAATTTCCCCCCAAGCCTGCTTTCCTTACCCAACTTAGAATTCACTCCAAGTGCCTTCCAAAGCCTTGCTGGGACTACTCATTTATAACGTGGGTTTTATCTTCACTGCCTAATACATATGCAGCTGCCAGCACACTGTACAGACATATTTTGGGTCAGCACAGTTAAAGGTTGGAAAGCTTAGTTTTCATTGAGCACTGCAAATGGTGACAAAAGTGTATCTTTTGTTTAAAAGCAGTTCCTTTTGTACTGTTTTCTTCCTCTATTCACTTCCCAAATTCATCTTCCTTACAAAGTTTCACAGTGACGAGAAATGGCAAGCTGCCTATTCTCCTTCCAGAGGGACATTCATGCTTTCTAAAGCTGAACGTGAGGAAGGGAAATTCAGTGCTGGATTGCTGGACTAAGTTTGGAAGACTGGAAGAAAACAAAGCAAAAACAAAAATAAACTCAAAAAACCCAAAAAAACCCCCAACCAAACAAAAAAATCCCAAAACCACCAAACCCTTGAACAAAGGGAATTTTCATTGTTCTCACATCTTTCTCCAACTTACTGTCTCATGGCAGACCACTCTCCTCTTGGAAAAGCTTCATGCTTCTCACTCACAACCCCCCCATATCTCTGCTTTTACTACTGGAAAATGTATTTTTGGAGAAAGCTGCTGGGTTTTCTGACGACATTATTATGCTATAGAACTTGTCAACTTATATTATCTGCAACACTTGAATTGGTGGCTATTCCCACTATTAGAAAGGCCTCTTTTAATGACATAAAGATTATTAAAAGCCTTCAGTGAAAAAGAATAACCTTAAATTATCCAAATAACCTCAGAAAGGCATTTGGAAGTACTGAAAATCTGCCCCTTCCTGAAATAAAACCCAACAAAACCCCACCAAACATGTCATAGTATTTCACTGACACTACCACAAAATACTTCAAAAGGCAGCAGTCCCGTTTCTCCACTTGGAACTCAGTGAACACATCCTCTCTTGGCAGACCATTTATAAAAGGGTCTCCTTTTGCTTCTTGAAATAAACAGGCATTTTATGACCACCACACCCATCACCTATAGCCAGCCCACGCAGGGCTGAGAGGAACAGGTCTCCACTGGCCCCTGATCCCTCCCAGCCCATTTCCACATGCACACACTTCACAGCCAGGCATCAGCAGCAGCCCAGTGTCATCCTCCTCATCTTAAGCTTGAGAATTTACTTGTTGGTTTTTCCCATTTCTTGCTTTTACAGAAATGCCAGGAAAAAAATAAGTTTTCAACAATAAAGTTTTTCTTCATTGACACTAGTGAGCACAAGAGTGGGGGTGGTCAAGACTGCATCTTGCATCTGCAGTCATTCTACTGGGCTAAAGGACAAACTATAAACACAATTAACATTACTTTTCTAGCACCTTTCCATACCATGTATCAGGAGTTCACCCACTTCAATGTCTGAATTTAGCAGAAAGATGAAAAAAAATGTTATGCCTCTCTGTCTTCCAAATCCAATCCTGTTGTTTCCTATCCACTGCACTGGAAGGGCAGTTGAGCAGCAGACTGATAATGCAGTCATTTGGGGAAAATTCCAACTTAGTTTGCTCAGTAATACAAATGCTAAATCTTGAACTTTTGAGCCCACAAAATATGGAGATGCACATTTTGGAAGAATTTTCTGCCATACCAGCTTCCTGCTACAGAAACAGGATCCTGCTGCATATTTGACTGAGTTGCATCAATAGGGTTATATGGGCTAATATTTTCATGCATTTATTTACAAGGATTAAGATTATAGAATCAAGTCAATAAAAACAAGAGTCAGTCAAATTAAACCTAGGCTATGTGAAAAAAAGAAGTCCCTCTCACTGCATTCCAAGTCTGTGGTACTACAGCCATTTTCACTCACGCTTTTAAAAATCACAAATCATCTCCTTGGCAAACAACTGAATTCAAGAATTAAATTACCACCAAGGACACTGAGAAAAGCATTATTTGTGGAATAAACAGCTTATTAACATGACATCCCTCTAAAAAAGTAGAATGACTCCACACAACAGAATTTTGTGCTTGAAAGCTAAGAAATTTCGTCAACTCATGCTACTTGAGAGATAACCGAGTTGACTGTCCACCAGTCTGGAAATTAACCCATTAAAAGAAACAAAAAATCAGTTCATAACTACTATGCCTCATCTGTTCAGACTGCTGCCATCATTTCTTTATTAGGTTTCATTTCAGAATGTTACTTGCATAATAAACTGACAGAGTACAGTGAACAATTAGTGATCTAGGCACTAATGGCAATCAGATTACTGAAAAACAAATAACTGAATTGAATCTGTAATTGGCAGCTGAATACAGGCCACTCTCCTGCTATATCTCAGCAGCAAAAAAAGAAAAGGAACAAAATATAGGAGAAAAGACATTTCAGCTTTCAGATGATGGCAGCAAACCATGTTCCTTCAAACACAAGAGTGAGACATTTCAGCCAACAGTTCCTTTACTTCTGTCTTTAGGAGGAGCTACTATATATGCATTTCACAAAAATATATATGGATCATGTATTTAGTATAGGTCCTCAAATGTGGACAGCTAGCTGCCTCAGTTGGTAACAATCTCTACAATCAACCAGTTTCCTCCAGTTTTGACCAGGATCTGTGGCCATGACATCATAATACTCAGAGGTACAAGAAGAATATATAGTGTTCAGCTTTTGGTGCAGTTTCCAAGCTTATTCAACAATTGTACAGACATGAAATACAAAATTCACCATACATAAGAACTCCGGTAATTTTCCCCTTCTTACATTGTACAACCCAGTAACACAGCAAACTGCATCCAACATACTGTTTTAGGTGCTATGGTGCTCACAACATAGACAGAAGTCCATCTGAAAGGTCAGAGAGCCAACACATAAGTCTTTGACAACAAAAAACACTGTTAAAGGTATTTACTCTGAGTCATTCCCATTACACTTTATTTTCTAGGCAACAGAGAAAAAATTATTGAAAATAAGGCTAATCCCAGAAAACCAAAATAATCTAAATAAATAGATAGAGAGTACAGGACACAACATTTTCCAGAAGCATCAAATACACACACAATTCTATGGAGCTTACTGAATTTGGATGGAGGCCCCAAAGGGACCCAGATATACCAAGAGGAGTTCCATATATGAAGTTCAAAAGCACAGGGTCTTCTGGCTTTCACCATAAAAATTTTGTTTCACAAATGCAATCAGACCTGGTGGCATCTCTCCTTAAGAGATACCAGAACAAAACCCAAGAGATTTGGGAACTGGGAAATCCTGAATAATAATAGTATGTTTTATATAACATGCATATCTATAAACTAAATGTCAAAAAATCTACCAAGAAAGGTTGTTTTAAAAATTGCAGTACTCTATGACTATTAAATCAAAGGTTTCAACTCATTCAAACAGGGGCAAATACCTGACATAGAAGAAGGCAAGTAAAAAAAAAAAAGCTGTGAAAATGTGAACAAATGATGAAAACCCAAGAAAAGCCAGAAGGGTCAGTTTAACAAAGTAAAGTTTGCATAAGGAGCACAATTTAGAAAAAAAGCAAAGGCTCAGGATGAAGAATGGCCAGAGAGTATATGGAGCAGAATAGAGACAACTGATGAAAATGTCGAAACAGCCAAAAAATGAGGCAGAGACATCCATGCTAGTGACTGCTTGAAATTCAGTGTCAAGAAGCAGAACAAGAGAAGAGCTTATATTGGGACTGGGGTGAATTCCTCCAATATTTCTCTTACTGCACTTCCAGCAAGCTTCAAATCAGGGCTATGGACCAATTTTTAGGAAAATCCCTTTTTTGTGTTACACCTAGGGACATAATAAGTCTCCTAACTTCAGTATGCTTTACTTCACACATTCAGCTTTGACAAAATAATATAACATTAGCTACCCTCCATATTTTTTATTTTCTCTGCTGAGGTGGCAAACCTACTTGAAATTATCTGTGGTTTTTGGATTTTATAATACAATAGCATGTCAAGTTACTGGTCCCCAAATAAACCATGTTAGGTCAGGAACGGAGCCCCCAAATTCCTTTTATTAAAATCATCTGTCTGGCAGTGAATAGACATTGAAATTGCTCGTACATGCAGCTGATGTTCCGAGGACCACTGGTATGTTACATCATATGCCAGCCTCATTCCAACTACTGAGTATGGGTAAAAAATGACAGATTCCAGGAGAATATTCAACTATGCACCAGAAATACGAGGGTCACTTACGCTCCTCTTTTGTTACGATCTCAGTCAATGCAAACCGAGCAAACATATTTCCATGCCATGGAATTTTCTCGTAATATACCACTAAATTGCTCAGTCTGCTGTCATTTTATAGGCAAGCCAAAGGCTCAGGGCTCACTGGAATTGCTCTCAAAGTCCTGAAATAATTAGAACTGATTTCATTTTTCCACATATTGAAGTTGTGCTGTTTAATCAATAAAAAAGTTTCGTTATGAAGCATCGATATTTTACTGTCACATTTTCTGACATGCTCTTCTCCTGATGCAGTTTTATTACAGATGGCTTTGACGTGCCTGACAACATTAATAAAGACACAAGTGTATGTCATCAAACAAATACAAACAGGAACAGGTGCCAAAAAAAAAAAATCTACATTTCAGCACTCACTGCCTGGACATTGAACATAATTGTAGCACAGAAAATAGTCAGCAGCAGTTCTTTGAACACACAGCTCTCCAAGAAAAGATTTGTAGAGGAAAAATTGTAATTAGCCTTCGTGAGTACGAATGATGTTCTGTGGTCTACTTCCTGGGGAAAGAAAAAAAAAAAAAAAAAAAAAACCAAACCAAACCCTGAGGAGTAACAAACACATCAAAGAAATCCGTAGGCTTTGAGAGAGGTAGGTGCCTGCCGCATCTTCCTCCCGCATTGCGGAAACCAAAGCGACAACGAGCGAGTGGACAGGGTGGCTGTGGAACCACAGACCATCCCCACAGGGCTACCGGCAGCACAACCACAGGCAGCTGAGGTGCTGCACTGAGATTTGTGTCTCAATCTGCTCTTTCCTACCAACCCTTCCCCATCATCAGAAAGCCCTCTATGGAAAGGTGCGGATTTATGAAGTCACAGGGCACATTACACTATTCCAGCAAATACCTGACTAACTTATGAGGTACTGCCATGCCAAGAAAAGAGGTACCAAGGATAGAAACCAATTTATTTTCTGAGAAGAACTGGCTATGTACCACAGAACCCAGGATCCTGCATGTCACCCCAAGACTCACCCACCAGTTTCTTTCACTGACATTAAGCCAAGCTAAGAAGTCCCATTTTAGCCCACACTGTCACGGAGCAGCCCTCAGACCTTGGCAACAATTTTGTTATCTTCCTTTCTCTCCTGCCAGATAGGTGGCAGAGAGGAGCAATTCTGAAACAGCAAAAATCATAAGATGTAGATCATTTACAGCCCCTGTAACCTCAGATTTAGTGAGATTAGGTGTGATTGCAGAGGAGTAGTCATTTTGTCCTGATCCTCTACACAAAGATGCACATCACAATGCATGCATAAGGAGTTTTATTTTTTTTTTTATCAGAAAACAAATGATACTGAAAAGAAGCTACAAATCTATGTATTTTCTCTGCATTATCCAAAATTCCAGTTACTTAATCTTCAGGGAATCTGTCCTCAAAGTTCTATTTCCCTTTGCTGTCCTCCTACTTCTCATGCCCCTTAACCTGACTTCACATCACAAGCACACTACTAGGGCTAATCCTCCACTACGCCCTCACCCCACCACTCCCTTATCTCAGCCACCGATTTTGAGAGGGTTACTTTAAGAAGCAGGTCATTCAAGGACTTCTTTCAAATGCAGTCTTTTTCAACAGTACATAGATTAAACAAAAGTTGCATTATCCCTCAGTAATAATTCATCGTCTTCCGTATCTAACTGGATTCTTATGCTGCTTGCCATAGCTCTCAGTCCACTTTGCTGCTCTGTTGCAGAACAGACTGCTACACTGTAGTGGAAAAGCGTACTGAGACACACAAACCTAGCAAATACATTATGTTTTTCAACTTAAGCTTATTTTTGATGAATCAAAGCTTCCCCAAAAACCATACCTGGATCAAACATAGTTTCATTGGCATTTCCAGATGCTCACAGTACTATGCATTATGAAATACGGCACTTTAAGATGCCCTAAGTCACTCATTAGGCTTTCCTTACAGATCAATGATCAGAATTTCCCTTGTTTTTTATTCTTTGTAGAAGAAAGCTCTGAATTTTTCCTAAAGGAACAAAACCTGAAAGCATGAAAGTCAGACTTTCTCACTTCGGATTTCATGGTTTATAAAGTACACAAATTATAAAGCTATCAGACATTTCCCGGGCTTACATTAAAATCTGTAGTGAACCTTTAGAGTGGACCAATTTATTTGATGTGTTTCCCTCAAAGCTTTTATGACACCATAAACATTTCTGACTCCATGACAAATACTTTACAATGTATTAAGCAGCATCATTTAAACTGTCCTAAATGTTTTGCCAACGGCAAACTATCTGAAAACAGAATAGTGACTTGAAAATGGAAAAACCTCAAGGTATAGTTTGTACCACCACAATTTATCATTTACTTTCAGGAACGTCAAGTAAAGTTCAATGGCACAAACAGCCAAAAAGCACAAAGTGGGCATCTTCTTCAGAAGACCATCATGTTGTACATATTTCACATGAGAGTATCAACACCACTGAAGTTTGCTCCCCAGCAAAACCTCTCATTGAATCAAAAATATAGTTGAACATTCCATACTAATTAATAATAACTTAATTGTATTGCTAAAATGCTTCTAATCACTGCAATTTATCTTCATTGGCTTCAATCTACTGAGAAGCCTTGCCATCCCTCTTTACACAGGAACAAATTGTGATAACTCTCTTCACAAGAAAAAAGCATTACACCACGAGAAGCTCTGCAGGTCACCAAACCCAAGATGCATGCACTCCCTGTGAGGAAAAGCAGCACATTCTGATTGGTATTTAATTATGAAAACTTACAAAGTGTTTTCTGTATTGAAAGCACAGGAAGACTACAACTCATGAGGCAATAAAAATACAAATACTGCAACAGGATTCATTACTCACGAAATTATTAGCTGTTCAGGCATGCTTTTGATGACAGAGTTCAAATCCTAGAACATAAAACTGGATCTGATGATTTTATGAATCCAGTAAAAATTATTGCTGCATGGCTGTAAAAATTGTGATAAACAGAAGCTTGAAAGGAGGTGATTTGGATATATTTGCTTTTTATGTTTTAGCAGAGATTGCAAACAGAAGACAAAAACTTTGAAAAATCAAAAAACGGGGCATTTAATTGTGGGGGAGGGAGGGTGGGAGTATTTGCAGGGGTTTTTCTTAATTGCTATTCTTTTGTCACACCATTCTGCCAACTATTTAAGTTTTCCTTTGACTTGAAGGCATCCAATTTTGGAAAAAGGCAGTTTTATCAGTTGGAAGTTGTTACCAAGCTTCTAGAATTTTAACACAAGTGCTGTATAAACAGCTCATAAATAAATTATAGTATTGTCCAAGACTAAATTATGAATATGGCAGAAAGCATTCAATTACAAAAAAACACTTTTATAGGAATTTGCTTTCTCATGGTACTACTCTTTGTAATCTGTGACTCTTGGCCTTAAAAGATCAAGATCAGACATCTGACCTGATCCCTAAGTGTCCCAATTTCCCTGTGAACATTTTCTTTCACTTATAAAAATGCACTTCTCACCTTACATACTTCTGCATATGCTATGCGAATGTCTGCCCTAAAAACATCCTTACATGGTTACTGCCTCCACACACTGCCAGTAACTAGAAAGTACTCTAAACCCCTGCTTCACAGAGTCATTGGATATCCAAATCACAAATTTCAAATTCCCAGCTGTCACTGCCTAACTATGGCTCCTGCATTTCAGCTTAGTCATGATATACGACATGATCGCTCTCTCGCGCTTCACATCCTCCCTCAGCACTAACCCAGCCACCTACTCAGTGCTTCCATCGACCACGTTTACCACAGCTGCAATTAGCTCATGTAAACAGTCGTCGTGAGCCCACTCTTGTAAAAAGCAATTGCATTTACTTCTTGTTTATGTATTTCTCTCTGTGTTTAGTCTTCTTTTTCCTCTCAGTAACAGGGAATTTGCGTGTAATAGCCAGAGAAAAAAAGGACAAAAAAACTGACGTATCATTTTCATATAACAGCTCATTACCTGTTCTGGACTCTAGAATGATCAAACACAGATTAAAGATCCCACCATGTGACTAAAAAATTGTACATTTGAATGAAAGGAGACCGCTTCCACAACAACTTTTTCCAAGGAACCAAAAAGAAGCGTACTGGTGGTGCATTACCTGAAAGCCTGGAAACTACAACAGCGAAAAAGGAAAAAGTAGTAAATGCCAGCAAGATTACTACCAGGTGGAAGAGGGCGGCTGTGGCAGGACATTAAGGAAGTGTTTGCTTGTGGCATTTTCCTGAAAGGTGACAGAGAGCTCCAGTGCTCCTCCCCTGGCATCAATCCAATTCCTAACTTTGGACTGTCTATGTCACACATTAAGCGTTAATGCAGATTATTTATGTGCTCTCATAAACTAAGGTAAGCTAAGGAATCTCAATTTACCCAATCATACAGCTTGCCTACTATAAAACCAACATATGAGAAAACATGAAGCCTGAAACTAGAGTAACTTCAAACATCTAAGCAGCTGTGAAGTCCTCCAACTAAGCAGTCTGCACCTTCAGCGACGAATGAGGAATTGGCTAGAATCCATCATAGATGTTATTTACTTAAAAAAACTAGTTTTGATTAAAACGGAAAGTATTGTAGTTTTGTGGTGTATTGTCTTTTTCATTTCTCTAATAAGGTGTGTGTCTGGGTGTGTAAGAACACCAGCATACTCATGCAAGCCATAGTGGCTGTTCTTCTGATTTGGGTTTTAGCCTCCTTCTTAAGAAAAACACATTCTGTCCACGAACAACAAGCAGTATGTCTACACGAATTTATAGGCAGGTTAAATTTATTTTTAAAAAAAACAAACAACCAAACCAGAAATGAGTCATTATTTGCACTTGTTCTGAAGTTTCTTCCTTGTTTAGAAGGGCTTACCATTAAATTACTGTGTAAAAATACAGTACTTTGATAGTTACAAACAAACATGTAAACTTATTTACATCTACATGTTTTTGAAAATCAGTATTTCATGTATCAAGTAGAAAAATAAGAAAACTAAACAAACACCAGCAATTAATCAGGGAAACTTACAATCCAGGGGTGACCCAGTTACAAGCCTGGAGACCAGAACAGGTCTCACTTGATGACTGTCAAAACCTAGATGCATGACCTCACATGGTTTGCATAATTTATCTGCAATTCAATTTACCCAACTCAAATTAGGGAAAATCTAACTTACCTGGAGTGCAGTTTGTCATCAAAATAGAATGTATCCTAGAAATGCATGTTACCACACAGATATTCATACACAGTATTTTAAATCTTCAGAACCGAGTGCTCTCCATTGGAACGCACAGAGACTTTGCCATGTATTACTTGTTTGATGAATGTTTCAATCTTCTAGAAGAAAAAGGGACCCATTTGCTTGACTTACTACCTGCTAAGAACATTAATACAGAACTTCAAATCTAATAAATGAATAAGCAGGGGACAAATGGATTTTGCAAGTTTATTGCATGGTAGTTACATTACTTCTCAACTGGCCAATTTGTAAAGATATTTTTGAAAAGAGATTACTTAACATCAATAGCATTTCCTTTAAATAATCATGAAGCTTACACACATGTATCTTTGAAACTTATCAAGGAAATTAGGCTGGGAGCACTCACAGGACCAAGCCGCTCATTCGTGAGTAGTCCCTATAAACAAGGATTTGCCAGTCTGCCAAAATAATTTTCCTACTCTGAAATTAATGCCAACAAAATTGGTAATACTGTTCAATACAAGTTACAGATTTTGTATGTTATAAGCAGAGAAGTGTCATCATCAGCTGGTGCAAGTCTACACTGTTCTTAAGACCAAAGAAACTACATCAATTTTCAGCTGCTGAAAATTTGTCCCGGTGTCTGTCTTTAGCACTGATTAAACCATGGAGCCAATTTTAAAGCTCCCACTGACTGCAGTGAGACCAATGCCTACAGGACACAAGACAGACCGTAAGTAAGCCATCCTAGAATTAGTACACCTTTCCTCCCCCTTATTCATTCCAAGTTTAAAGTTAGTTATTCAAAATCATAACCTGTGAGGAAGTCAAGAACACAGCAGATTTTAAAACTTCTCAGGTTTCTTTTATGTACTCTCTGAAATTCTGTTTAATAAAAGTGATTTATCAGGCCAAGTCTAGTTACTGTAATCATGCAAATAACCCCAGTAAAGCCCACAGGAAAAGCAGCACCATCAGGAAAACGATTTGGCCCCCAGTTTTCCTCCAACAGAATGAAGTTTCAAAGTTACTTTTGCACTGTTTTCTTCCTGTCTGAGAACTATAATTACACCTGTATTAAAAATCTCTTTGCATTTCCTCTATCACCATTATGTAATTTTTCCTCCATGGGTACGATGTGGTGCAACACTCGTCTGAGCAATCCTCTCTTGCACACTTAGCCCAGGGGCAGTCAAAATTACTAGCACATAGCAAAAACAAATAACTGCTTGGAAAAAGGATTTTGCAGGAGGGGTACTCAGCTGTTTCTTAGACCACCATCCTGTAAAACTGCAGACAACAGAAAGAAAATACAGTTGTTTTACAGAAGACATCTTTAATCGAGGCGAGTTTCTCTACATGATTCTAAGTGTGTGGATTCTTTCAAAAAGCTGATAAACACATTTCTGACTACAAGTACACAGAACATAACAGGGCAGTTTTCAAAGGTATCTCTCCATGGTTCTCGCCAAGTGGTATACACTGTATTTATCTATAGGTATTTTCCTTTACACTTCACAAGAGATTTACAGCCGCTTGCATTCTGTGAGCATTGCATGCAACAATGATTTTTAATATCAACTGAATTAAGTTTCAACTGCAAGGAATAAAAACTCAAAACTCCCACTTTAGGAGGCTACCAATAAGCATGTAAATAGAGCTAATAATTCAAACTGGTTATCACAAGAAAAAAATTAAATATTCAAGATGTTCCTCAGCGCTACTCCACTGTAAGATGCTTCACTATTAAAAAATAAATAAAATGGAATATTCTTCAACTTAAGCATGCCCTCATAGAATAAGAGCAATAGCACAAAATAATCTATCCAGTTTGCTCCATGCAACTTTTTAAAAGAACTTAAAAAAAAAAGCATCCCAGACACCACAAAACTCTTCAGCTTAAAATGAGCTAATCAATCCCCTTTCTGCACAGCTGCATTTTCTTTCATTAATGTAATAGAAATATTTGAGGGATTTCCGTTTTTACCTTTGCATTTTTCCTTTTCCAGTATCCATAACCAATCATCGCTCTGCTCTTCCATTATGCTTCGTATATTGCAGAGTGAGAAGCATCTTCATTAAATAGTATTAAAAATAGAACACACCCGATCTCCCCACCGGAGCATGCTCTGACAGTGCTGATACCACAGCTCTCAAGGTAACCATGCCCAGCTGGGAGCTGAGAGGCAAAGTCAGTGCGAGATTAGCAATTTGCAAGCCCAATTGTGCACACAAACTTGCCTCGATCCGTGACGAAGACTGCTAAAACAAAATCAGCGTGCAGTTAAATTATGCGACTGAAAAAGTTGCAGATCAGTTTACAGTGCGGTTTTGGTTCGGTTGTTTTAGTTTTTGTTTTTTTCCCCCTCCCCATCACCCTCAGCCTCAATTGCTTTGTACTTGCCTAAAATGTGCATATGCCATTTAGAAGAACGCGCACCGGGCATGCATCTGGCTCAGCATTGCAATGGCAGAGAAGTCAAACAGGTGATGCACAGACACTCGTGTGGCTCTCTAATGCTTTTGTTTCCCCCTCCCGGCACATTTACAGCGATGTCACACGGCGGCGGGATGAGTTTTAAGCAAAACCGCACACACCTGGAAGCGCAGAGACACACCTAGCACGTAAAAATGCACCCGGAACCCGAGCGCGTTGCCCCCGCCGGCTGACGCGGTGAATGAAGGCAAAATAAATAACAGCAATTAAACAAGGCTGCGCAATGGCTGCGCTAGATGGGCACGTCGGGGTTAGATTTACAAGCGATATCGTTCGAGACAAGTAGGCAGAACACACCAAACGGAGTAACGCGAACTGGTTTTTGTGAAAACGGGACACCCAACAATACGGCCCTAACACCTGGACCGTGATCCTCCTCCACCGCATGCAAAAAGAGATGCCCAGGAAGCATCAAGTATATCTGTTGCCCTCACATCGCCACCCTTAAGAACAATGCCAGTCCAAGCAGCCCAGGCTTGCCCTCCAGCAAACACGGCTTTGAAAGCGGATGCCGCGATGCCGCTCACAAACCAGCGAGTAAAAGTTGAGATTTTCCTAAAGAGTTTGATCCATTTCAGCTAAAATGACGGCCAGGAGGAGGGCGATCTCCCCCCGCAGACCCCCCTCTCCCTGGCGCTCGCTGCCGCAGCCCGGCTCCCGGCCACCTCACCTCCGCGCCCGACCCCGACCCGCCTGCGCTCCCGCCGGCAGCGCCTCTGGCGAGCGGCGCCGGCCGCCCCAAACTTTGGGAAGCCGCCGCCCTCCGCGCCGAGCCCTTCCCGCCCTACCTGGCCGTCAGCACCGCCACGCTGCCGCTCCGCAGTCCCGTGCGAGGCGCCGGCTCCAGCACCGAGAGCATCCTGCCCCGCCGCACTACGAGCGACACCCTTTTTTCCTTTTCTCTTCCCTCCCCCTCTAGTAAATACCACATCTTAGAGCCGGAATCCTGCAGCCGCTATTAATAATTGCCCATCGCACGCAATAAAGGCAAGCCCCGGTTCCATACACAGCTCCTGTTTCCCTCTCTCTCCACTCCACATGCTCCAGCCGCCCTGACCTCAAAAATTAAAAGATCACGGGGAGGGGTGGCAGGGGGGGTGGCGGGGGGATGGGGCGAATGACTCCAACGAAATGACAGAAAACACATGCTGGAAGAAAAAAAATAGACAAGAAAAAAATCTCGACAACAAAGAACATCACGCCACACAAATGTCGACAGATTCTGCTTTGGCTTCCTTGGGTTTTGTTTTTGGTTTTTTTCGTTCCTTTTTTCTTTTTTTTTTTTTTTTTTTTTTTTTTACCTTGCCTGCAAACGGGATCTGCCCCCAGCGTCTTGGCGGCTCGGGCTATTTTTGTTTGTTTGGTATTTTTGGTTGGCCGGTTTGTTTATTTTGCTGCGGATACGCTGCTGTTACAGTACAGTGACTGTCTTCCTGAAAGACATGGTCTCTTCCTCCGCCTCCGCCGCGGGAGGAGATCCGCCGCCGCCGCGCCGCGCTGCTGCCCGGGCGCGGTGGCCGCGGCGGCACCGCCCGACCCGCCGGCCGCCTCCTCTGCTGTCCCGGCCCGCTCCGCCCGTCCGCTCCCGGCGCCCGCCTGGCTCCCCTTCCGGCTCGCTCCTCTCTCCCTGTCCTCCGTCCTTTATCTGCCGCGCTCCCGGGCTCTACTGTCTGTCTGCGAGTCTCTCCCTCTGCCTTTCTCTCTCTCCCCGCCCACGCAGCGTGGTGCGCCCCGGACCGCAGGCAGCGCCGCGCTCCGGCTCCGCCGCTCGCCGGCTCCGCGCTCGCTGCGCTCAGCGCCGCTGCCCCGGCTGCCGCACAGCACCCGCCGGCCCCGGCGCCATTGCGCTGCCCGCCCTCAGCCCACCACACCCAGCCCCGCGCACGGCCCCAGATGCCCGCCCGGGCCGCTGTCTGTCTGTCTGTCTGTCTGTCTGTCTGTGGGGCGGCTCTGTCTGTCTGTCCGCCCGCGCGGCTGCGGCCTCCCGCACGCCGACCCCTCCAGTCACATTGTTTCCCCCCCCTTCCCTCAAGCCCTCCCCCGTCAGCCCAACCTCAGCCAGGAGCACAGAGACAAAGCACCCGAGCGGGGCTAATAAGGAGAGAGCTCGTTAATCCCCTCCGATTCCTTGTTATTTGCTCCCACCCACTCCCTGTCGCCCCCGACACGCGACCCCCAAGAAAAATAAAGAGGGAAGGAAATGGGCCTTGACTCCAGAGGACATCTTTAAGTGAAAGGTCTGGGGAGGGTGGTTTTAATTATTATTTTTGCTGGTGCAACCTGACAGCCTTCAGGCTGATCAGCCAAGCTGCTAAAAGGGGTAAAAAAAAAAAAAAAAAAAAAAAGGGAAAAAAAAAAATAAAAGACTGCAGCAGCTTTTGGGTGGTAGCAGATGAGCCACTAAAAATGGGGCACATGATCCCCTTCCCCCTCCCCTGCCCAGCATGTCTCTATCTAGGATCTGGCTTGATGATGTTTCCCTCGGAGCCTTGCTGCACACCATCAAGGCAGAGGGAAACAGGCAATTCACCAGCACACGCGTTTCCGACACATGAAACCGCTGCTATGCTTTTAAAACCCGGGCCTCGTTTTACCCAATTGAATACATCCAGGCATTCATCCTGCACCCAGCCGAGAAAAGGGCATTTACCTCTTTGCTAGGTGGCTATTAATATGCAGTAAAATTATAGCTGTACAACGCCAAATGTAATTGCCATAGATCATTTAGAGCAGATCCAGCAATTCAGCTGCTGGAAATGCATGTCTGTGAATAACCATGCATCTGGTACAATGCCCTCTACTACAATAACCTGAAAGGAGACAGAAGCGTCTGGTACTAGCTGCAATTAGTAATCCTATGGATGAAAAATAAACAGTCAATAGGTACAAAGCAGCAAGGTCCTATGAAATACAGAGATCATTTCTGTCTACGGTGATACAAATAACCCAACTCCCACAGACAGACAATTCTTATTTAAAATACACAGTTAAAAATGCACTCCTTTCATGATGTGCTTTCAGAGAGCCCTAGTTAGAGAAGACAGTTTGCCATGGTTAATGAATGTAGCAGAATTTGTGTACCAGTAAATATGGACAAATGTACAGGAGGCCAGGGCAGTGTTGCAGGAAAATGTTTGCTTTAGTAGGTATTATCCTTGCACCCCTGGAACCCCTCTTTCCCCTTAGAAGAAACACCTGCTTTTACTGGGGACTGCTGAATGGAATCAGACTGGAAGAATACGGTGAGTGATGAGCCACAACAGGGTGTGCATTAGCTGGCTCTTGGTGCACACTTCAAGTGATCAGAGGCATTCAGCCAGGCACACCAAAACCTGTTCTGCTAATGCACCTCCTGATGTGGATTCCTCCTAGGATGGTTGCGTGTGCCTCCATCTACTTTTAATTTCATTCTTTAGCATATTCCCTTTAATGCTGTGCTGTAGGTTCCAGCTGAAAGCAAAGAGACCAGCAGAGAGTCTATAAATAGCACTTGTTCTACCCCTGGTGACAGGGCAAGGACCAGGTCTTTGCTTTTTGCCATTTGATGTTGCAGCCATCTCAACAATGGACCAAAGTTAATTTTCAAAGATGGTAATGAAAACTATTGTGAACCTACAGGGAAATGGAGAGGGCCTCACCTGGCTGCTGCCCATCATTCCATTACTCCCATGCAGGGTACCCAGAGAAGGGAGAGAAATGCACAAAAGTGCACTTTGTGTCCTGCACCAGGACACAAAAGCAGTACTCACTCATGCCTTCAGTAAATGCCTTGCAACTCACCTCCAGAAGGGAAGGGGATGAGAGTAGTGAAGGTTTGGGAGCCTTGCTGCAGTCAGTAGACACCATGCACATGTCAAACAGCCACGTGTCCGCAGCTTGTCTCCCAGCGTTGAGATACTGGAGTGTCTTCAGAGTGGGAAGAGCCAAAACTTATACATCAGATCTGCAAGAAGATAAAAATTAATCCAAGCTGTAGTCTGGCAGTTCATTCCACCCTCTCCTACGAGGCTGGATGTGCCTGGAGCAAGTTACCAAATGCTAAAAGATGCCAGCTACAGCAACACCAGTGGAAATAATCAGGAGAAAAGCCCAGTATCACTCCAGTATCACGTAATGTAGTTTTTCAACTCAGAATGCTGAGTAGCATCAAACACAGCATGTGAAAATAAGTGAAATTGCCTTCCTTTGTTAAGAAGTCACCTCAGACCTTCTCAGTCAGATAATAATCTGACAGAATACACAGCCTACATCCCTTTCTTCAGGACTTTGTAGAAAGAAAAATCACAATCATTGCACAAGCATAATATTGAAGAGGTGACAAACCATGGCAATGACTTGCTGCTGCCTGTCCTGATGTGTAAACATGGACAGGGATAATTGTCCATTTAATCTTCATGAAAGTCAGCACTTTGATGAGCACAGCAGAAGCTGTGTTTTTAAGCAGAAACAGAGCTAGATCAACTCTTCAGACTCCTGACACCTTTTTCTGTCTGTACGTGACCAAATTTTGAGGGGTAATGGGGAAAAAAACAAAAAGACACAAGACCTATTTCACCAAGTACTTTCTTGAGCAAAACATCTAACCAATTAACCAGCAGCACATTCTTTCCAGGATTCTGGTACTGCCAAGTGCCCTTGTGCAATGGAAGCAACATATAGATGTGGAGCACACATGAATGTGCACACACCAACGCCTCAGCTCAAGGTATTTCCAAAGCATAACAACAGATTATATTACTTGTTCACTGCAAGCATACCTTCTAGCTATGATATTTCAATTTCACTTAGAAATAAAAAAAAAAACACCTTACTGGGCTCTCAAAACCCAGTATCAGACTGGAAGTATGAGATGTCAGAAAAATAAACAGGGCTTCTTGCAGTTCTGCAATCACAGATTCCTGGGAGAGAAGGCACGCAGTGTTACTAAATACCTTAATAAAATCTTGCACAACTGGTTGCACATTTCTGCTGCTTCTGGTCATTTCTTAGTGGAAAAAAACCCTCTAACATATAAAGTCCCTTGTGTTTTGGAGTTATGGAATGATTCAGTTTGAGGCACAACAGTATGATAAGCTAACTGTTGATGTATTTTATCATAATCTTATGTGAAAGAGATCAGTTTTAGGGGGTTTAATTTATTTTTAAACTCCTTTCCACTTTCATGTCCTTACATGTTACAAACAAATTAATCATGCATAATTTGCAGATGGACTTAAAAATATAGCACGTCTGTTTAAAATGGCACTTTACAATATGTAAATATAGCCAAATTACTCCAGTTTTAAATACTTCTTAGGAAGAGCTAACATATTTTTCAGCTGCAACATTTCAAGTAAAGGAAAATTACCCAAGCAATTTGTGTAAATCATACACTGGTATCTCAGACTTGACAAAAAAAATGAAGCTTTATGTTCTTTCCAATCAACTCAGTAAGAATTTTGCAATGGATTTCATTAGGATTAAGATCAGGTACCTAAATCTCAGATTCTTTCTTTGGACAAAGATCAATGAACAACCCTTTAAAAATATAATCTGTTGCTAGAGGGGCTGAGGCAGCTTTTTTTTCCCCCCCACCAAAAGCAAAGAATCATTTCTTTGTATTTGACATTTCAAATCCCCTCTTAGTTTCTTTTGGAAATCCCTTCGTGTTTGATATGCCATATCTGTGTATCTTGAAAAGGAGATTACAGAGTGGAGTTCCTCACCCCACACACAAAAAAAGTTGCCTGATCCCTCCTAAGACCAGAACCTGTAGCACTGCAGAGCTGTGACTTTCAGAGGAAGATGAGCAGGAATTTGAACTCTGTCTTTGACAGCTAGCATTTGTGCATATTGTCTCGCCTGCTGTAGCCTTTTCTTCAATTCATGTTTACAGGCAGGAGGACCAGTGAACCTTCAGGTCAGAGCGTAGGAGGGCCAGTGGCCTGTTTCATGGGCTGATGAGTGGCTGGCAGCTCAAAAAAGGATGTTCTAAAGTCACCACAAAAAGGACTCATCAGCAGCTCTCAGTTGCACTGGACAGAAACGCATCTCTGATATACAAATTTAGCATAGTAGTACTTTTCATAATATGTATGGCATGCACAACAGGACAAAGCTACAAAATATGCAGTGGTGAGTAAGAGAAAGAGTAGTATGAAGAGAGTCAGCTAGAGTGTTGTGAACTGTGGTGTTGGAACGGGCCAGAGAGAAAATGGTGAGAAAAAGAGGAGGAGGGAGAGTCCCAGGCAGGGAATGCAGTGAGCTGGTTATCTTGAGATCTGTGATTCATTGTGGAGAACATGCACTACCTCCACATATTAGAGTACTGTAGGGAAGAGATCAGGCTGAGGAAATTCCAAACACTTTCAATAGGATTTATGAGCTTTAATAATCCAATGGCTCAGGGTCACCTAAGAGCCCAGGAACTGCTTGGCTCACAAATATGAGTGGCTCTAAGGAGACATATGACAGACACAGCATCTGTGAGAGAGAGAGTGAGTAGTTGCAGCCCTTGGTGTAGGAGCCACAAGAGTCACAAACAACTTCTACTGGCACAAAGCAGCTTCCCATCGGGATCTTACCAATAAAAGCCTTTATTGCTGCCCTTTGTCTAAAGCAAAGTTTGTAAAAGCATTGGTTACCTCCCAGCACACCTGGCCAGCAGACAAGCTTTGGTGACAATTCTCAGCTACCACAATAAGATGTGGGTAATAGAGGCTTTCAACACAGGTGCATGGTGTCTTTCTCACTGCCAAAACATTACAGGCTACATCTGCCCTTAGGGTTCCCCGGAAGAAGGGAAGCTGAAGGATCAGGGAACTTCACAGGAAAGCAAGTGGATCCAGTAATGATAGAGAGGGGAAAAGCAGGAAAAAACAATTTTGACAGGAAACCCCACTTAACTTACAGAAACCCTACCAGAGCAATGTTAAGAATAGCAGTAAAACATGCTTGTGGAGCTGTAGGTTTGGTTTAACTCTCAAAACCATGTATATTTTAGAGAAGACCATCACCCCAGCTGGCATATGAAAACCTCGAGCATGAAGTTGGCAAAGGATTTGGAGGTGAAAAAACAACAATTTGCTGTGCCAATCAGCCCATGTAACTCTGAGTACTCACTAACATCAACTTCTCTGTTTGAAATTCCCCTGAACATGGTGCCCTCTTAACCTTTCCTTGTAGAAGGTCTATGTTGTTTTCATATTTCTAGAGTCCCATACGTTCTGGGTGGTTTTCTCACACACAGCTCTTCACAGCAGTGTTGTTCCTGCTTCCTCTTCAGGACTCCTCCAAGGCTCTCCCTGACCAGCCAACCCACCCCCTTTTATCCCAGTTATCTTCATTAGCCACAGCTGCCACCCAGTTAAGGACATCACAGCTGCAGCCCATTTAGAACAACTAGGATTGGGGCAAGGCCACTTATACAGCACAGATATTTTACCGAGACTCATTAGCCACGTATACAATACATAGATTTCACTATGGCTCAAAGGCCGCCTATACAATACATACTGAGATTCAATGGCCACCTATAGGTCTAGTCTTCTCTGAAATGCCTGTTTTAAATTTAAGAGTTTAAAAGAAAGGTCCCCATTTATATGAGGCCAGGACCTACCTTGCAGGTACTTTTCACAAGTACTCTTCAACCACATACCATTTTTCAGTTATCCTTTAAAATTTTTAAGAATAAGGTTTATTTTCTCCCATCAGAATCTCTAGAAAGAATCCTGGCCACAGTGTCTGTGTAACCTGGATGTGTTGGTTTCCTACTGCCCACCCTACCTCACCGCAGTGAATGCTCTGAGGTTCACACTCGCTTTATTAACTCAACCAGTGAAAGAAGCAGCAAACAACAAACATTGACCATGAACCTTTTTCAAGAGGAGATGAGGGTACCCTCTACATTAGAGTCAGGAGAGTAACAGAATTTTCTGGCAGATCAATTCCCCTCACAATGAAATTAAGTACTTGCCCCCTTTAAGGCCATGCAAAACTGTGTGCAGATGTGCCAAAGAACAGGAGCGACCAGGATAAAAACCTAAACAAAATGAATCAAACTGAACAAAAAAGCCTAACCAGTGCTAAATCACACTTTTGTAAAACAGCCCTCTACAAACTACTGGAGGCAACCTCTTTTCACAGCTTGTGTATCATCACACTGGTTTTGTTCATCCTCAGTGGAAATGACCAGAAAAGGCACATATGTAACCACAATTTGGTACAGTCACTGTGAACACAGTCACTTTGAACCATCCTACTCAAAGAACCCAAAAGTAGCAGCAGCCCCCCAGTATGCAGAGAATAATTCTTGCTATGTCATCTAAAAAACCTTTCAAGTTCTGTCAGTGGTGAAAAAATGTGGCCTTTGTCATACAGTTGGAAGTCCTAGAGGTTTTTCAAGGAGCATGGGTTAAAATCCTACTGAAGTAATCACCCTTACCTGTCCACTTTCACTCATTTGGACCAGTGTTCCTTTTCTTAAAACTGTCAATCAAATATGAGATTAATTAGCATTAATTTAGCAATTTTCACAACACTTCGAATCAACTTTTGTGTTGGCTGTTGGGCTGAATCCCCCAACACTGTACTTCATGGACAGAACACAAAGACAGATATTTAACGTTTCAGCATTTTGAGGTCTTGGGCCTTCCAGGTCTTGGAGTCTTAAGCATAGTTATTTCTAAGTCACTTCCCTTAAAATAATACTGTTCCCTCAAATTTTCTCCAGCTGCCTTCTTTTTGTTTCGCCTTGCCTTATCCACTAGACATATTTAAATTTTCCTTTGTTTGGAATCTACATTTTTTCACGCCCTAAAATTATAGCCTTTGCAATGTGCAATAACTGTAGAAAGTCCCTTCATTGAAAGAGCAGTACATGGTACAATTTTAGCATCATATAATTTCCTGCATAATTGTTAAATCATTTTCTTCCTTTTCTCCCTCCCCCTCTCTTTTTCTTTTTCTTTTCTTTTTTTTTTTTTTTTTAATATAAATGAGAGAAAGATTCGAAGTGCATATCCAGAAAGAGAGACAGACAGAAAACTTCATGCCACATAATATTGTGCTACACTGCAACTCAACTTTATTGCAACAACAATCTTTTATCAGTGGCAAGACTTTCCCTATATATTGCTTCAGCACTGGACTCGGTACTCAAAGGCCCTATTGGTTGTTTGTGACATTGGATCCCCAAATATCACATCATAAAAATATTAAAACAAAACTGTTCATAACATTTTCCTGTGTACCATCTGGGCCTTGCAAGAAAGCTGACATTATCTGTCAAACTAAAGATAACCACATTTTCGCTCTTTTGTATCGTTAATGTTTGTCATCGCAAATTTCACTTTAATGCTCCAATTACATTATGACATTCTTAGAAACTGAATGGCACTAATGACTTTCATTATTATTTACACACTTCCTTAATTATAAGGCTCTCCCTCTCATTCACAACATGTTCTCCCTCATAACACTCGCTCCGATATAAAGCTAATGAATTTTAAACTTTCTATTACATAAAAGCCCGTGATTAATTACCCAGCTTCCCAATCTCTTTATGATGCACAATGCAGAGCTCTCCTGCAGTGATTCAGGAAAGGGGGGGGAAGTGTGGAACTTTATTCCCTCCTTAGTGAAAGCAAATAGAGAGATAAATAAAGTATCTTTCTCTTTAAAATGGCATATGCAAATTTAATTGAAAACAAATATACATCAAACCGTTCCTCAGGAGAAAGCTAAATATCTCTACATCAGCTGCATGTAGTAAACAGCATAATAATGGCTATTCTTATAATCTTTAATTTTTCATGATGAGAATTTTTTAATATAGTTCAAGCAAATGAGAGGGTAGAAGTAAAAATATATGGTTTTTACATAAGTCATTTAATGTGGTATGCTGTATCACCAAGATCAACTACTTATGGGGTTTTAATTATTCACAATACTGGACTCCCTCACTGATAAAAAAAAGACAAGACAAAAAACCCCAAGGTTGTACCAGCACCACACCAGTTGAAGGGCAGTTGTGACAAATACAAATTACAGCACTTCAGACTGCCAAAGGTAATACAATAAACCAGAGCCTAGAAGCCTTTGAAAGACACTGTGGGGGCACTGAACAGTCTAGCAATGAAATTCAGAGCTCACTAAGTACTGATACGGGCTGCAGTCTGCACAAGCCGTACATGTCTCAATGCCTGTGCTGCCAAAAGAAATTGGATTCTGGCAGCCAAAGGTAAATTTACTGACAGCCACGGGAGAAAGAATGGGTTCGTTAAAAGGTGTGGCAACTCTTACTCCATTTGCTGGCTAGCAAACCTGACCTTAAGTTTGGGGGGAACCTGTACATATAAAAAATTTATTTCCTGCCATTCCAAGGAAGTTCCCTTTTGTGCTTCTCCCAAGTTAGTGAAGCAGGAGTCGGTATGGATGCAAGTACATACAAGGAATATACTTCCTCCTGGGACAAATGCCCATCCTATAATGAATGAATTGATGGATTTCCAGCTATGAATGACATATTCAATTAAAGCAAGCATGAGACACCTAGAAGGATGAAGATTAGCTTGTGAGAGCCCTTTACCTTTGTGTTGTCTTTATATTAACTCCTACTGCTGATCTGCTGCAGATAAGAAAATTTGCTTTGTTCTGAGAAAAGCCTTTTCCAAATTTGGTTTGTTTTCTTTTTAATACCATCAACTTTAAATGTCTAATCAGTTTCCAGTGTCATGGAAAACCCAGGAAGCATATTGCATTAAATGATGCCATGGAAGTTCAGTACAATACAACCCTACAATGTAACTTCAGCCTTTTGAGAACTCTGAGGGATGGTAACTATACTTTGGTCTGTATGGTCCTACACAGCAAATAACTTGAAATTTTCTCGGGGCCTGATCCAAGGTCCACAGAGTAAGCCTCATAATCATCCTACTATCTTCATTTAAGCTCTCATTTCAAGACTGCTACTCATCAGCAATTTGAATTATGAAGCTCTCTAACATCAGAGAATGTTCTGTAGTTTAAAAACAAAAAACAAACTCAGATTAATTGAAAATCAGTTATTCCATTCTCTTTAATGTTGTTTTGCATGCTGTGTATGTTACAAAAAATTATTAGGAGTACATTATGAAGCAAAAAGTATAAACCACTCCTATTATTTCTTTAAATCCATAGCCAGAAGCCGAGCTTTAGAGGGCAGGCAGGCTCCTGGCAGATATTTAACAAGTATCAGATGTGGAAGAAAAAGACACAGATGCAGAAGGAGAGTAGGTCTCAGAATAAAATTAGTTTTCTGATTCTAATAAAGTTACTTTGTTTAGCAATCAGAAAAAAAGGCAGCTAGTCCAGCTTTAATCAACATGTGATTCAGGGATTCACCATTTTTTCTCAGATATTGTACAGCTGCTCTGTGTAAATAGAGTCCTCCTGAAATCTGTTTTTCTCAAGATTCATCTGCTTTCTGTGGCTATTGCAGTTCATCTTCTTTTGCTGACTCTGGGGTCAAGAGCCTTGGACTAAGATATCTATAGGATATGTCTTTTATTTTCAAAGCCTCCTGATATTTTGGGCAGAGAATGTGAGGCTGTCACAAAGGCCCAGATTGTGATCCTCAGTCACCTTTACATGCCCACAAAAAAATTTCAGAATACACTCAAAAAGTCCTTGATTGGCATAAGAGATGTCCTGTATACTCTTGAAAAATTGGATTATGACATTAACTTGTGTTTTATTTGTTGGGTTTTTATAGTGCAGATAATTTTCCTTAAATTTTGGTGATTTGTGAACTTCAGTAGCTGCTAATCTTGATGCTAATCTTCCATGTAAAATAATTTCTATGCTAGACACCTTCATAGTTTTCCAATGCTTTAGGGGAATAATTGGACTCTAAAGAAAAGAGTGTAGTCCTTGGACTCCTTCATGTACTGACTATTAGTAATAGCAGTCAGACAAAAGAAATGAGACATCATGGAGTAAGACACAAACATAATAAAACAGCTAGGCTAATCTTTATACAAAGATATTAAAACAACTGCATAATGTTCATAATCATGTCAGAACAGGTGAAATTAGTCACAACTGTGACTAATGGGACACCTAATTTTACCTATTAAGTGGCACGAGGATTTGCAGTTACAATCTTATGATCCATTCTTAATGCAGACCAGACTTGTGATAAATTTACAGCCCACAGGATCTACCCATTAATATAACAATTAAGATAAATATATTTTAATGGCATATGGCATTATCCTTATGCTGTGTGGCTTTCAACAGTATTTTTCTTGTAATATTTGTGTCATGAAATTCTAGCTGTTTAAGATAATTAAGTGTGTTTATATCACCATATTCCCCCAAAGATGAATTAGACCTAGGCCTTCAAGATTTTTTATGAAGAAGAAAAGATTTAATAAATAATTTGAAAGTGAGACAGGCATGGCAAACAGAAATATTTTTTCAAATCTGCAACTGTGTTACCTGGCCCTGTGATCCTGTGCTTATATGAGCATGTGAGGCATGAAGCCTTCTCCCCATTTGCCTTTTCTAAGTCAGGAGAGCTTCACAGCTTACAGAAGAGAGCAAAGTGACAGAGAGCAAAGTGCTTCAGAAGAGTGGGGATAGGGCAGAGAGAAAGGCAAGATGCCACTGTGAAAGCTAATTAGTGGTGGTGGGGAGTAATCTGCTGAAGCTTGTTCTTACAATTGATTTTGTTGTTGCATGCTGTATAAGATCTCTCTCTCTCTATGAGCCCACGGAAGATGAGCTGTGCATCACCTGGGAGAGCTGCATGTGAAGCCACATCATTAGACAGAAACCAGGTCTTGACTTCAAATATCAGGGCTCTGATCCTGATTCTACCTTTTATCGAATTGATCATTTTGAGAAATTCAACCCGTTTCCTCGTGCCTTTGTTTGTTCCTCACAGCTGCTTCTTCTGATCTTTCTTCTGGCTATTGTAATTCTGGGGAAAGTACTATCTGTCATCATGAGCTTCTGTCATGGCAGTCTGCAAAAATGTAACCTCCTACATCCCAGTCTGAAAACAGTCTCATTGAAGACGATGGGAGTTTTGCATTGATCTTGGCAGCAATCTTGTTTGCCAATAATATCATCTGTATGTATTCTTTTGAAATGTTTCGTATTGATTAAGACAGTTTTTAAAAGCACAAACAATAAATTATTCATTTTGATTTATAAAGTAGTTATAGTAAGTGTTTATTGCAGGGAGAGTATTTTCATACAAATCAGAATACTTAGAAAATAAGCCAAAAAAAATCCCAACAAATCAGCATTTCCCTGTATAATAAATGTAATATATTTTCTATAAACATAAATAAAACTAGGAAGCTCTTTCCTGAAATGTCTCAGAAAGGAATTAGCCCAGCAAGCCAGGAAAGCCAGTGAACATCATAAAAGACACTGCCTTTATGGAGAACATGTTACTTTCAGCTCCCCTTCATTGAAGGCACAAGCACCTCTGACTTTTCATCGTATGAGTATATTGAACAAATTGTAATAAATATGCAGCAGTAAAATTACAAAGCTCACCAATTTTTGATAGAATTGCACATCACTTGAGGACCTAGATTAATTTGATACAGGACAAATCAAGACAGATCCAGTCATTTGGAAATACTGCAAATCATGCCCTGCTATGGAGAATAGCACACATGAATTAAATTTTTAAAAAAGAAGAAGAAACAGTGCTACAGTAAAATCTTAGCTGCACTTAGGTGCATCTCTCATTCTTATTGTTTGTACAATAGTTGGTACAGTAAACTGTATTTTCTGTGTAGTGCCTGCCTCCTACTAGGAGCTGCCAGCTTTTAAGCTTGACTGCAAGAATGGGGCAGGTAGTCAGGCTTGCATACCTGAGTAGCACAGCAAAAAGTGGTGTGCTAATTTCCAAAACAGCAGCAGGGGAGTCATAGTAGGGCTGCCAGTAAAAGCATCACAAACTCCTAAATAGCAGAGATCTTTCCTTTTAATTGCAGTGCCTAGCAATTTTTTCAATAGTGAGCATTTGTCCAGTGTTCCCTGTAGGCCTTTTGTCAGCTTCTGTGCTCTGTTTATTTTGCTGATGCTCCTTAGCACACATGTTGATAGCTGGTAAAGCCATATGTATCTACACATCCATTTGAGAAAACGCACAGAATTAAAAGCAGAGAATGTTTCAACACCAGTCTTCTCCGAGACTTTCAGTGAACACCTGTCAGGAGGTCGCCAACAGCTGCCTCATGTCTAGGGCAAGATGTCATGCCAGGAGTGTAAGAAAAATTAGATTTTCCAGTGATACAGGACTTCACTTACAAAGTAAGATGGTAGCACACCTTGTGGGTCCCCGAGGTCCATGATTTATGCTGTTTCACTCTTCGCCATTGCCCTTTACCTCTAAAAAATAAACTGTTTCAGACTTTCTTTGCCCTTCTATTCCTCCGTGTTCTTACTGTTCTGTGTCCCGTGCACTCTCCTTTCTCATTTTCCTTTCCCTCTCTCCATATTCATGCCGGAGGGTATATCATGATGAGGTTCTCTAATCAATCGTCTGACTCATTGCCTTATGGCAGAATATTGCCATGGCTAATGACTAATATGACTGCAGGATTTCCAAATGTCATCTTATAAGATCTTACAGACTGCCTATTAACTATTTTTTAGCCTTGCCAGGATTAGCTGTGTAGCAAAATAAAACAGAATGATTTAGCATAGGAAACTCATTTCTCAGCAGCTGATTTCTATTTATAGGTATAGCCTAAATAAAACAGTATAGGACAAAGTATTTCTAAACTGAGAAATGCTCCATTTATGAACAGCTTTTCCTATGATATGCAAAGTGTTTATTTGCACAGTTAGTGACCAAAAATAGTAGCTGAAACTTTATACTTTTTGGAAGATTGCAATTGATATTTACATTCAAGTTATGATTCATTATAAAAGAAGAAATGTGTGAAACTTCCTAGACAAATAGTTGGATGCACTGTGTTTGTTGATTTTTATTTATGCATACAAAATACTTTTTCCTCCACATGATAATTTTGTGATGAGCTAAGGAATGGAACAGTGCATTTTCTCTCTGCAAATCCCATGTCCCTGAAAATGAAGCTAATATTTGTCCTTTAGTTAAATACAGTTATTCTATAATAGCAAATTCGTTTTACTTTAAATTGACTCTAAAACAACACACTTACTTTCAATAAGAGGAACTTTTTACACTGATAAGAATTACCACAAAAAGCAGTAAGAACGTAGGATGGACAAGGAGAATTGTTGATGATTTTAATGTCTGACAAGATAAAGAGGATGCTTTGCTGCAAGCCTAATGATGCTAGTCCAGTATTATTTAAAGACACACAGGTTAATTCTATTTTTTTCTTCCTGCCATGCTCATGGAACCACAGAAAATCTCACCCATTTGCCTGTTTCAAATTCCTGCACTGACATGCACAGGTAACTAGCTAATCACAGGAGGCTGATACTTCCTCTGAGCAATCAACTATTACACTCCCAGTTTGGCCATTCCTAAAAACACAATAGTAGTATTCAACCATCTCTCTTGCACAAAACTTATTTCAGGATTGATAAATTTCCTAGATATCCATCTAGATATACTTACTGACACCTCCTTGATCAACTCATCTGGTCACCTTGCCACTGATGGTAAAATGACATTGATGTGAAACAAACATCCTCGGTGATACTGTAACACTGCTGAAGTGTGGGGGACTGATAATTCTCTGCTGATGATTGTCAATGAATTAGCAAGAAGCATTATCTTGGGTATAAAAGAACAGAGAGGGAGAAACAACATCAAATTGGCAGGTGTACTGTAAAGTTTGGTGTTAGAAAACTAATGAATAACATCATAAGATCTTAAACCAGCTGTTCTCATTGAGACATCTTGTTAGATCATCAGATTGCTTAGATGAGAAACCTGCTCCCATTGCTTGCGTGTTTGTGGTGTCAAACCCAATTAGTATTTCTCCAGATGAATTTTCATTCATTAGCGTTGCAGAGCCAAGTAGAAAAAAACACAGTGGAACTGAATTTGTTTCTCCTTCACAAGCAGAGTTTTCTCTGCACGTAGGTGTCACAAGTATGAGAAGCACGCACTGAGATTGGCTCTAGTGGCTGTCACAGCTCTGTCCCTTCCCCACAGCCCTGCAAGCTTTGCTTCCTCCAACACCCAGCCTCCAGTGCAGAAACAGTAAGGAGTTCCACCGTATTAACCTGAAAAATCCCGTACAGCAGGAAAAACTCCAGCTCTCTACTCAACCTGTGCTAATTTGCTGACAGCCCTCATGTCAGTCACAACAGGGTATGTCCTCCATCTATGCCTATGTTTCTTATTCATTCTGTGT
This sequence comes from Melospiza georgiana, assembly GCF_028018845.1. Taxonomy (NCBI): domain Eukaryota; kingdom Metazoa; phylum Chordata; class Aves; order Passeriformes; family Passerellidae; genus Melospiza; species Melospiza georgiana. The sequence continues at coordinate 49,175,292 of NC_080430.1, forward strand.
ATGGGGCTTTTTTTCCCCTCAGAGTTCAATATGCCAAGATAAACCACTGCCAACGCCATCCTGTGGTTCCACTTCAGCATGTTCACGTCAGGTTACCCTATCTTAATGTACAATTAGAGTCACTTCCCTACTAATATTTCCTCTAAGCCCAGGATCTGGCTGAAGAAAGTAGGATTTTGGCAGCAGGGATGAAATCAATGCTCTGCTGAATTCATGGCACTGATTTCATCTAAGCTTAATTTTTACAAGTCATCTTTATAATAATGAAGGTTATACAACAGTGGCTAAATTTTAAAGTTACTTATTTCCTGTTATGTACTGTCAAAACCTCATGCAGTGTACCTAACACACTGACTTAGAAAACTGTTGAAATATTAAGGCTATGTGGTTGTCTCAGTTTTTAAGGGCAAATATTGCAGTATTTTTTTTTAATCAAGTCCAAGACTTTCAAGGTGTTGAATTTGTAGTGACATTTGCAATGTTCCTGAAGCATTATAAGGGGAATCTGTGAATTTTAAGTAGAGATGATCAATAAGGTTTGAGAAATATTATATTAAAATTTATATCCTAAGCCCATGATCCTGACAAAGCTGACACTTAGTACATACTCAGTCATCATAATTTTTATCATTTTTCTCATTTTGTGAAAACACTACTGATCTTATTTTGACCGTCAACTATAAAAGCAAACTATTAAACTGCACATTTAATAAGGTAGTCATTTTATAATGGGATTTAAAACTCTAGGTGCAACAAAGTCAACATCAAACACTGGCTTAAATCTCTTGCACTAGAATTCATAGTTGTCATCAGAAGTGGGTAAAAGGTCTTTTTTTATTTTTAAAGCATCTGTGGTTCTTGATAGCAAAGGTTGTCTATTCAGGAACATGCTTTAAATTAACTTGGGGTGCTGTTAAAGAAACCTACTCCCCACAGCCAAACTGAAATTAGATTGCTTCCTTTCAGTTTTTCGAACAGACAGACAATCTGAATGTTCAGTTTTGCATCTGCATTATACAATTGTTTCTTTATTCTGAGTCATTTGGTAACCTCCAAAAATAGTTCACTCTTCCTGAATTAGCTGCAGAGTGTTATAGATCATGTAGACAGGAGAGCCCATCTCCTTGCTCCTGCCCAGCCAGAGCGCCCCAGGGCTCCCGCATCAGCTGGGTGGCCGCAGCGTGTCTTAACTCCAGCAGATGCTTCTGCCGCCCTCGCTCAGAGCCAGAAGGGAAAATAAAAGAGAGAGAAGCAATGGATCACAGGCCACAACAATTGCTCGGTTCCAGCAATAAAACACTATGTCCATGGAGGCGGGCTGGGGAGAAAAGAAAATGTTTGTTTTTTTCAGATCAGTACCCAATGGCTAGAATAGGGGTTGATATCAATTTTACAATAGAGGAGCTGTCTGTTTTGCACAAAAAACCCAGATTTTGATGGAGTCAGAAACATAGTCCCAGCGATGTCCTGCAAACAGGAGTCCAGGAATGAAGAAATTAATTTATTTTCCTTTTCTGAAGTGCTATTATATTATTTGGTAATCGTTCTTCCAGGATTATTTGCTCAGGTGAATTAGATTCTCTTTGCTTTGCTTTTTAACTATGTGATAGGTGTTGAGAGAATTAATTTCCAATAAAAAGTAGCCTCAGCTGGCTGGTGAGACAAGAATGGCCATTGGAAAAATTAAGGAAGTTCAAATTAAAATATGTTTTAAAATAATTTTTTGTTTTAACAATAATATGTTTTAACATAATTTAATCAATCATATAATTTCTTCAAAGACAAAAAAAAAAAAATCAATCATGAAATTCGAAAGGACTTCCAGGTGAATGATAAGTTACTGTTGTCAATCCCCGATTTGCTTAGGGAAAAAACAAAATTGAGAACAAAAACAGAGCAATGTGTTAAATTTCATGTATACCCTATAAGCACTCTATGCAATCAATGTAACAGATGAAAAAATAATACCTTTTGTTGCTGCAACTTGTGGAAAATCCTAGCATTTTCTATGTAATTTTTCAGAAAAAAGAAATATATGTGTCTCACATTCTTCTTTCTAATGTTCTAGGAGAGTCACAATATTAATGGCATATGATACTATACATTTTTTGTTAAGAAGAAATACAGGTTATTTTCCTCATGTGTCTCAGGCCTTTCTGAAAGTATTTATTGTTATTGTTTGATATCAGTTGCCCTAAGAAGGCTTTCCCCTATCTGTTTATTTTTGTGAGGGCCCTGCCATCAACTTTCATCTCCTTTTTTTTTTTTTCTATTTATCTTTCCAAAGAAACTGGGAAATAGAAGGACTCATATCCACTTCCATCACTAAAACCAGGAAGCCCTTTTCTGCTGGGCTGGAAGCAAGGATGGCTTTGTCCAGGAGTAAATTAGCTGCTTCCCTCCAGGACAAAGCTCAGCTATGCATTTCCTGACAAGTTTCATCTCCCACTAGATAAACGCCTACAAAAATAAGCTCTGTCCTGAGGCTTACTCTGTGAGGGTTCAAGTGATGGAATTATTTTTTCATTTTACTGCACTTAAATTTCCTGTGAAGGTGGGGCCATTTGAGAAATGTGCACAAATATCCACGTGTAGAAGTCAGTGGAGTGGATCTGAATCTACCAGAAGCCCACTTCTGATCCTGAAGTGCACTAAATAAATACTGAAATAATTCTTTATAAGCCCTTTCCTAGCACTAAACTAGAGATATTTTTCTTTATCCATACCAATGACCAAGATTCAAGTGTATGAATTTTTCTAACAATATCCCATAGAATCTTGATGCCATGGTGAGGAGTATTCATTTTCTAGTGTTAAACATCCCCATTTAAATTCCACCATTGTTGCAATAAAGACTCAACTCTTTGCCACCACTCACTGCTTTTTTGTTCTTTTATGTCAACTCTGAATCTTCTTATTTCTAAGGTAATCAATTTTCACTTCATATGAGAGCTATCCTATGCTTTTATTCACTGTCATCATTCTTTTCTGAAATACCCTATCACCCCATAGAATCCTCTCTAAAATAAAGTGACCTACAGTTCTACACAGGTCACTCCAGGTGAAAAAGTGTTTGTGAGTCACATAACAACATGTCAACACTTGTCTTTACTGTTCATAAGAACCTAATGTCACGATTCCTAATTCATGACATTCCTAATTAATATTTTTAGCCATAAAAGCACCTTATCTGCATAAGAATAAGAATAAACCTGCATATTGATGTCCCTTTTGCCATCTTACTGGTATTGATGCAAAAATTCTCTGAGGTCTGTCTAGGAAGCAAGAGACATTTTTTGAAAGAATGCCAAGATTTCAATATTCTACTTCAAAACAAGGTTCTCAAATATTTCAAGAAAAATTGAAAAACAGACATGAGAGAAGGTGTGCTCAGACCACACCAAAAAAATTGACTGCTCTCCTTGGGACCTTCACATTGGCACGTAGCTCACTTGTGGAGGATCATAGCCTGAATCTAGCAAAGCCCTCTGATTTCCTCTCCCTCCCTCTTCTGTGGTAAAGCCTAGCAGATAATCAAGATGAAATTTTATTTTCCAAGAACAGCTCAACTCCTTTTGCAGACCTTCTACTATTATGAGGCATACATAATGTAATTTCAACTCGAACATTTGGAACAAATGTTTTCTTTGTCTGTATAACCATGTATATCAAACAGAGGAAAGTCCATAATGCAGTAAGATTTGAAAAAAACACAAAACACAATTTTAAGTGAAAAGCCAAAATGGCCTTTTCTTGAAATAGTTTGTTTTGAATATCCAGAAATCAGTGACATTCTTAACCTGAAGTCAATACCCTTCCCCATAATCTGGCTGTATGCTCTGTTCTTCACTTTGTAACTTTTTCACATTTCAGCTTTTACAGTTATTTTTCAATTTTTCGTTTCATTCTGTAAAGCAAAAGATGGAAGGAAAATGAACTCATGGCAAAGACTGAGCTCTAGTGAAGCAGTTGATTGTCTCTGGAGAGTGTTAGTGAGAAAGCTCTGCTAGCTTTCAATTGTTTTGTAAAAACTAATTGTTGCTAAATGACACTGAAATCTTGCATGTGCAGTCGTATGTATAGGTAACCTTGATTTAAGGCTGGAGGAACATGAGAAACAGTGTAGGAGAAAAACTTGGCATGGATCTCTACTCATTTATATGATCAATTTTATGATTTGCCGTTACATATTCTTCAGCTAAGGCAGTTGGTAATACAAGTAGGAACTCAGTGGAGCTCTTGTAGGTACGTCTAAAGGTTGGCACCTCCTAAAAGGATGCTCAGAGCACCAGAATGAGAGCACTTAAAACAACCTCATCATGTAGTGATAAAGGAATGCCTCTTGGTTTACTTTCTGATTTTCATGCTTTTCTGGCACAGGAGCACTTTGATAGGCTTATAAATATGTTTAGGTGTGCATACATACCTGCAAACACAGGCACGAACATGAGTTAAATCTCCCCCTTCTTTTCTTGCTTAATCCTTTAATTCCATGCAGACCTCTGGCAGCACAGCACAGCCTAGCACATAATACAGGAGTGATGTTATCTTTTCCATCCAGAAAGAAGCCCTGGCTCTGCAGATCCCTGAGCACAGTGAGCGCAGAACCGCGACTCCTGTTCATGGCTGGTGCCTCCAACACAGGGCTGTGCAATGTCTCTGAGACACGAAACATGCTGTACTGAGTGGTGCTAACAGGCAGGCAGCAGCCCTCCTAAACTCCCTGTAAATCTCTGCTAACACTGTCAGCCCGAGATCTTGTCATACATGTCGCGAAATCTGGTTTTCTATCTCCCGCCTGGAACATCTTATTTCCTTTTTCAATGGAAAGTAATCCACAGGCTTATGTAGGGTAGCACATGTTGATGTATCAGACACAGAATGAGATTTAGGAGCATGAGTCATGCTGATGGGAAGTATTTCTGGGCCTGCTTTTTGAAAGCCTCCTCTTTTCTTATCTATCTTTTAAAGAAAAAATTCGCCATTTGTGAAAGTTTACAAGAGCTTTAGTTTTTATGATTTGCAAGAAGTCCAACTCATCAGAAACGTTAAAGATAATGACAACAGGTTTTCATATCTTCTAAATTAGCTTCTTTGTATTTAAACAATCTTATGTCAAAAAACATTTCCTGTACTTTCCAGAATTAAAATGTGTTCAGATTTCTGAATTAAAAATATGCAATCTGACTTGATGCTTTGATGTTTTCCTATGTCCAACACAACTATGATAGATAGTCATGTGCACATATTTTCAGTTAAATTCCAACTATTTTTTTTAACAATTGTGAAAAGCTGGAAAATATATTCATACCAAAATCTGCCACAAAAAATGGCAGAGCCAGGAGTTGATAAGTTGATGAGATATTCTATTTTTTAAACTTATAACACGTCTCTGGGTTGTTTCCTGAAAAATGCAGAAAGGCTCTCTGAAACTGTGCATCTCAGCTGGGTTTTTCCCCTCTTTCATTTTGCTTTGTGAGAGCAAAACCATATAAAGAAGTTCTATTCAAGGATGCTGCTGAGTTATTGAACTGTCAGTTAACTTGTATAACACATAACCTTAGAAAATAAATCTATCAATATTTTGGCCTGTAGTAGTAAGGCTGAAGTGCGTCCAGCATTGTATCATAATGACTGATTGATGATTTATTTAACAACAAAACTGTAGACATCAATACACAGTTGGCCACAGAGATACACAAATAATAGACTTTACAAAAATTTGCTACTGTGTTCTTCAACTTCCACTTCTGGCTTAAAAATTATATCAAATAAAGGCTCAATTTAAAATAGAATATAAAACTGGACACCTGTCCTAATAATTTCCATTACCTTACAGATAAGACATTAAAATTTGTAATCCTGCTGATATCAGGATTTCTCTTCAGGCATTTATTCAGTACTTATTATGTCCACCATTTAGTTTTATTATTTACTTAAGTCTCCCTGGAAATTTGGCTACCTTCTTTTCTTTTTTCCCAGCTGATCAAATTTCTTTGCAGGCCTTTACTATCCATTTTTTTTTCAATTGCTCATTGTTAGTGATGTTTTCTTAGTCACAGCTTTTTTTCAGTTTGTGCCAAATTCCTTTTATTTGCCTAAATGGGCTTACTACACTGGCCAGATGCTAAAATATCAACACCCTCAATTAGGAACACCTACAAAATATTTTTTAATGTTGGAAATCACTATCCTGGCATAATGAAAAGCAAACTTAGGGGTCAAAACCACACAGATACACAGAAAGGGATGCATACAAATAAATGTGGTGAAATGGTAACTGTACATTGAAGGGCAATCAGGTATTTTAAAGATTCCACAGTATATTGCCATCACAGATACACCTCTTCTTCTGTCAGAACCTTTTCAGAAAATAGATGTTGCATCTAGAAGAGACCTATGGAGCAAGACAGCAGTGAGAAGGGAGCAGCTGTATGAGCCCAGCTGTTCTGTAGGTGCCACGTGTTGGGCGTGGAAAGAGGGATCACAGCTCGGAGGGGCTGAGGTTCCCATCCCTGGCTGTGCAGCTGGGACACGGTGGAGCAACGTGTGAAAGACACCAGCAGTGAACAAAGCTTTAAAGATCTGTCTGAAGGAGGCTTCACTGAGAATCCTGGAGTCTGTTGAGTTAGGGGGAAAGGGCCAGGCAACTTTTCTTGGCATCCTCCATGCATTTGAAGTGGAGGAGGGACAGCTTGATTGCCAGAGACACAGAGAGGCGACTAACAACAGAAGGAGAGAGCAAGATGCACGTACACCTCATAATTTTCCTCAACGATTTTAGTGCTAGGCTTTTGCCAAAACACCCAAATTCATAATTTGATCGTAAAAACATGTTTTTCACCTTTCTATTGTACCACTTAAGTAAAATATTACTCTTCAAAAGATGACCGCTTTTTATTTATTTCTATCTTTTTGTGCTGAAATGACACCTCCCACACACATATACACACAGTCTCTTGCTTTAGATATAGCATGCCCTAAAATGTTAATTAATACTGCAAAATTGGTTTGCCTCCCTGAGCAACTGAAAAGCATCTTCAGCTGAGATACTCTTTCTTTCTTTCTTGTTCTTACTTGTAAGCCTGTCTTTTTATTTGTGACTAACTTAAGCTTGCAACTCCATTACATGACCTTTCCAGTTCCAGTTAAACTCCTAATTGATGGAGGTGGCTCTCAAAGCATTATACACAAGAAAAATGAAGCAGAGAGATCACTGTGAATAGCAGTAGTAGCATACAACTGCAGCACTTAATTTCCAGCTTACCAACCAAGTATATCCATATATTTTTACTCCTTGTCATGACCTCTCAATTTCCAGTGTAATTTTCTTTCAAAATTTACTGATCAGTATTACGTGCCATATTGTAGCACAATGACAATGAGAAATTCCACTTGCTACATGAATTATGTATGGCTGGTTTCAAAACCCCAAGGAAAAAGACAGGAACAGCAAAAAATGTGCCTCCAGTGGTGATCTAAAGGTTGCTTATGTGGCTCACCAGTCTTTCCAAGAAAAGTAAGCCCCATGGGAAAGGAGTATTGATACCAGTGGACAGAAAGCATTAAAGATGCTCTGGAACAGAACGGCCTCCCTGAATGCTGTTCCAGCACAAAGGAGGGAAAAACTTGCTAGACATGAATTGCACTGCCAAGTGTCAGAGAATGTCCAAGAAAGTTACAAATTATCTGAATTGTGAAAAAAGAGAGTGAAAGATGATTTCACATAGATTGTTGCTCTAAACTGGCTCAGTGCCTTGCAGAATGCCCTTGACTGCCTAAATACAACCAGTAGCTGACAAGCAAGGCCTAGAAAAACTAACAGATCATAACTGCTCTCTCTGTCTCACACTGCTGTGATGGTGTTCACAGGGGTCTTAGGATGAGGGAAGAGACGAGAATGTTGACTCCATGTTTCAGAAGGCTTGATTTATTATTTTATGATACATATTATATTAAAACTATACTAAAAGAATAGAAGACAGGATTTAATCAGAAGGCTAGCTAAGAACAGAAAAAGAATGATAACAAAGGCTTGTGACTGACCAAGACATTCCAGACAGCTGACTGTGATTGGCCATTAATTAGAAACAACCACATGAGACCAATCACAGATCCACCTGTTGCATTCCACAGCAGCAGATAATCATTGTTTACATTTTGTTCCTGAGGCCTCTCAGCTTCTCAGGAGAAAAAATCCTAAGGAAAGGATTTTTCATAGAACATGTCTGTGACACACTGCTACTTTGGGAAGCCAAAGCTGTCTTCCATACAGGCTGGATTTTCTAGTGGAGTTCCCAAGTAATGCCATGCAGAGCCCTAATCTGGGGCCGGCAGAGAAGGGTGGGACAACTCAAAAGGAGTGGGAAGGAGCCAAATTTTGTGGTCTGCCATTGATAGCATCCTCTGTGGCTGTGAAGTCAGAGAAATGAGAGATCCTAGACTATCCTGAGGTTTTGATAAGGACTCATTGCTGAAGGCCAGTTTTTAAAGATATTTAACAGAAAATCCAAATCCTATTACATCCTTTGCAGTATGAGATTCCTGCTGTTAAAAAGGACTGCTTCCAATCACACAAAGAGTCTCTCACAGAGGTGCTGAAAGACCAGATTTCAAACCAGGCTTGGTTGTGAAAGTGACCCCCCTGATGAGAGATGCTGGATTCTGTTATGGTGGTAAACAATTCAGGTCCACTGAAAGTGGGACTTGTCTAAATTACTCAGAGATTTAACTAGAATGGAAAAGTAAGTGGTTGGTTGTTTTCCTGTTTTTACTTTACTCATGTTAGTATCATTAAGATACAAAAATACACTAGAAAAAAACAAGAAGTGTATCTTATAAACTGGTCAGTTTCAAACTTTTGCATGCATTCTCCCTTAGTTTCAAGATAAATGAGTACTACAAAGTTCAAGGAGCATCTGGACATTGCTCTTTGGGATATGGTTTAGTTTTAGGTAGTCCTTCAAGGAGAAGGGAGTTGGACTCAATGATCCTTGTGGGTTCTTTCCAACTCAGGATTGTCTATAACCACAATGTGATTGCAATCGACTTTTAAACATAATTAAAATGCAACCATATTAATGAAAAATTGTACTATGTGCAATAGCAGACCACCAGAGAGAGTGTAAGATAGCTGAACCTTCTAGACTACCAAATCTTAGGCAAAAAAATAGTTTCTCAGAAGAGGTGCTAATTGAAAATAAAACAACTTAATTTTAACAAGTACTTTTTTAATATATACTCCTTGTGAAACCCTTTTTTCCCTTAAGTGTTTTCAGTTGCCAGAAAAATTCATTGCAAAACCCTGGCTCTGCCTTTCTTTGGCTTGGCTCCTCAAACATCCTTCATATGACCAAAGATAGCTTTCTGTATCATGAGAAAAGACAGTTATTGCGGGGGGCCAACCACCTAGAGGCAGCTTTGGCTTACCAGTGACACCCATATAATTCCTGCTGTTTCTTGTTGACTGGTTTGTTTCTCCCTGTTATCACTAGACCCAGTGGCAGAAAATACTCTGGTGGTCCTGGCTGGGAATTAAATCAAACTTATATCTCACCTGCAGGATAATACCCCTCAAGGCTCTTTCACTAAAGGGGACAGGCTGAGACATCAACCTCTGCTTTTCTTGTCTCCCCAGATCACGAACAAACTTGGAATGCTAGTAGCCTTTTTATGAAGTTCAGACACATTTCCACAAAAGAAATTAGAGAGGATTCAGAACCTTTATGTAAAAATACAAAATAACTTTGTTTGCTGATTTTTATTGTGTTTGGATTTACTGTTTGGTGGGAAAAAAACTCTTAGATTGCTCAATAACTAGAGTAATCTAGACATCTGGTTGTATGAACTCAGCATTCTGAGTACCAATATGCTTTCTGTTGTTTAATAAAAGCAGAGGGCCCTTCAGAGTTCAAAGGGGCTAAACAAGATTTTGAGCTTATACTGGGAGACAAGCTGTCATGGTTTCACCCCAGCCAGCAGCGCAGCCCCACACAGCCATTCACTCACTCCCCTTTCCCAGCCACAGGGTCAGGGAGAGGATCAGAGGAGTAAAAGTCAGAAAACTCATGGATTGAAATAAATAAATTTTTATAGTGAAAGAAAAAAGCTGCACGCACAAGCAAAGCAAAACCAGGGATTAATTCAGTGCTTCCCATGGGCAGGCAGGAGTTCAGCCATCTCCAAGAGAGCGGCGCCCCACCACACACAGCAGTGACTCGAACAGACAAATACCATCTCTCCAAACATCCCCCTCTTCCTCCTTCTTCCCTCCAGTTTATATACTGAGCATGATGTCACGTGGTCTGGAATGTCCCTATGGTCAGTTTGGGTCACCTGTCCTGGCTGCGTCTCCTTCCAGTCTCCCTGACCAGTGTTGCAGTAGGAAAAGCAGAAAAGGTCTCAGCTCTGAGCTCAGCTCAGCAATAACAAAACCTCTCTATATTATCAACCCTGTGCTCAGCACAAATCCAAAACACAGCCCCACACCAGCCACTGTGAAGAAAAATAGCTCTACTTCAGCTTAAGCACTTCATAAATTTATTAATCTATTTTTCTGGCTACTCTTCAGCCAGCAGCAGACCCTCCAAGACTGTCTCCTTAATTCTGACTTGACATAGGAGATAAGGGAGAACCTCCACTTTGCACATCTGCTCCATTTTATGCCGTTTAGTTTTCATCATGAATTTTTCTTTCCCCAACATGCCACATGTTCTTTGTGTTGCCCCCCAAACGGAACTCCAAAATCAAATTAACAAACCCACACCATAGATAAATTACTTAGCTATTTCTAATGAGTACCAGCTGATCAGCATATCCAAGTAACTAAAAGAAAGTATATATGGTGTTCTTGCCAAAAGTGTGGTTCAGGGAAAGACAAAGTAAGGGAAAGAAAGAGGCAGAGGTATCAGTCACTGCTCACAGTGCAGCATGATTATGCACTTTTATCATGGGCAGCAAGACTACTTGTAATTAAAACACTTTATTACAAAACTGCCTCCAGCAGAGATGGAACAGATCCTAATCTTCGTGTTTAGAAGAAAGGTAAATTTGCAATATTTCACTTCCAAATATAACAGTAAATTTCATTTAGAAAAAAATGAGTGATGCTGAGAAGAAACACATTAAAAATTCTCCGTTAAGAGTCACAATTAACAAAACACCAATAAACAAGACAAATTGTGGTCATTCTTATAAGAAAGGAAGGAAACTTGTTCTTATGGAAAAATCTTCTGCAATTACAGAAAATTCTGCATGATGAAAGCCATGCAATAAACTTCAGTGCGTTGTGTATAGCACGCTCAACCCCATCCTAGTGCTCCCTTCACTCTCAAGGCTACTCCTAAGCTCTTGCTTTCTTGGCCTGTGCAGCTGCAATTTACTCCCTTCATGAGGATGCATTAGCATAGGAATTTTTAAGCACATGGTCTGCTTTGCAGATTCCTCAAAACATACAGCACCAGGGATGGGTGGTACCCATGCTATGAGAAGCTGCTCAGTGTTCCATTTCTCATCAGTGCTAATGGTTTGGCTTCACACTTTACACCTTGCTCTGAACAATTTACTTACAGACATTTTGGCACATATCACTAAAGCATTCAAGCAGCTGTTGAAATGCTACTTTTTATTTTCAAACATCTGTGGGGTTAAAAAGCAATACTAACTCCATTTTAAATTACAAGAATTGAGGCTCAGATTTGAAAAAAAAAAAGCATAGGCTAAAGAGACATTCTACTTGCTTTTAGAGTTAAAATGTATCTGGTATTCAATGGCATCATTTATGTCCAAAGTACATCTCTCACAGATTTCATTTGATGCTGAGTCCTTCAAATGCTCACAGAGATCAGACCCTCAAATTTCTGTTGAAATGCACCTTTCACTCCCAGTTGAAAGAATGGTTTCAGGTGCTGCTGCAGTTGAATTTGACAGTCTTCCTGCCTCCCCCCTCCCAGTTACTGCAGCTGACATGGAAGTCACTGCACCTTCAGCAGAGAGGGAGTAAGTGACCACATGTTCAGGACAAGGTAGAAAAGGCTCTCTGAATCCATTAGAGAAGCAACCAGGGTCACAGTACTGTAACTTTCACATGGTCAGTGACTGCATCTCTGCTAAGGGGACATTTAGTGTAACATGTTGTGGAGCTGTTCAGGTGGGACTTGTAAAAGCTCCAGTGCCTTTCTCTGGTTTTAATATTGCATCAAAACAACATGGCAGGAGTAAGGAAACAAAGCCTTCAGGAAAACATTTCACTATGATAATTTTCTACCTCTATTTTCAGTTCCTCTGTACAATGCCTAATTTCCCAACTGGTGAGGCAGGACATCTGTAGATATACAGCATCCTCAACTGCACAGTTTGTATTTGTTGCTGTATCAGAACTGCTCTTTGCAATGAACAAAGCATGAGTCCAGAGGGAAAAATTTCATCATGCAGTTATAGTCTGTTTTGCAAAGAGTAAATTATTTATGTGCAGAGCAGGGAGAGGCTAATTAAAGTGACACAGGCAAAACTAATTCTGTCACTTCCTAGTGGAGGTCTCATACGTTACTACTATGAAGGTGCAACAACACTAAAAGGGATTAAACATATACTTGCCTGGAATGGGAGAAACTTCACAGAAGTTTCAAAAAGCAAAGCTTGTATCCAAGGTCCTTCAAGAGCCTCTTCAGGTTTTGGAAATAGTGCATGTGCATGAATTCAAGTGTCATGCTTTTTTGAAAGCTCCTGATTGTGATCTTGACTTCCTTCTCATCCAGTTGGGCTCCCTGTTCCATGTTTGTTCTCCCTGTACAGCTAATCACAGCCTCCAAACATGAGACTTATCACAGATCCATTGCTCTTCCTTAGCATCCAAATGTTCATCAAAACCCAAGTGTAGCAAGCTTATCCTGACAACCCTTAAGGTACACACAGCAATATCATTAATATATTTATTCACAGCCTTTTCCTATTTTCTCTAGATCTCCTTTTCCGGTTTACCTGCAGCCTGATTTCTCATCATCCAGACTGTTCCCTTACTGTCTCCCTTTTTTTCAGTGGTAGTGATTCAGAGAATTCCACTTGGCTCCCCTCACACCTTTACCAGGGTGGGACTGAAACCCACCTTCCTCATCATTGCTTCCAGAAACAGAACTCCAGTCAGTTAGGGCAGAGGCCTGTATATATCAGACTCATCTTCTGCTGAGCAAAAAACAGAATAAATGGCTTTTTCTTTAATAGAGGGATCAAAGTAAATTGGTCAAACAAAGTACCAGCGGAAGTAAACACAGCTGTTTGCTTGTCAGTGACTTGACTGATCAACCATTTCAACCAAATTAAGACCAACTGCAAATCTCTACAGATAATTAAATTTGTTATAGGCAGCACCACATGATAAAGAGCTGATAAAACACACATATCATGTTCTTGAGAAAGCTGTGACCTGTAAAAGGTCCTCATGAGAAATGGGGCACGTATGATCTGTGTATATCAGATAGTGTCAGATATTAACATTGTGAGCCAAAACCTCTGTGCAGCATATTATGACATAAAAAAACCAAAAACCAAGCAAAAAAACAACCAAAGAAAAAAACAACCAAACAAAAACCCCAAAAAACAAAAAAACAAAAACCAAACAACCAGATTGCAAGGGGCAGAAAATCAATAATCCATTGGTATTTCCTAAACAGATCCACAACACTGCCAGGACTGGCTCTTTGAACTCACTGTACAGCTGCAGCTTCAGACAATTAAATTTTTTAGAGAATTTTAAAAATATTGTGAAAACATGAGAAAAAATATTTTTAAGACCCTACTAAAATTAAAGGAAATCTCTTCTGCACATGTCTGAGCAGTAGTTACAAAATGTGTAATCTTGGTGGAGTCTCATGGGAAGAATAAAAATACACATCTCTAAAACAATGGCTATTTTCAAAGATCTGATTCAGGTCTTCAGGGAAATGAGTCTTTAAAGGAAAGTCTGTAAGAATGGTTCTTCTACTTGCTTGGTTTTGGTAAAGGAAAGCCAGACAATACTATTGCCTAGGTTTGTTCTTAGAAACAGCTGGATGGCATTGAATGAAATTTCAATGAAATTTTGCCCAAAGCATAGATTTTGGAAAGTCTCTATATAGAGAGAATGACAGACAATTAGGCAGAACGATAAATAAGTGGAATGAGAGTGGGTTTTATTTATGGTTGCTGTTGTTCTTTACAGGGTGTTGTCTGGCTGTGCTACCTGCTCCACCTACAGCAGTATCTGTCTGGATGCCAGTGGCCATGCATCTGCTTTAGGGGTTGTCTTCCTCATGGTGCAGGAAATGTAGGTTCTGAAGAAATGCTGTCACCCTTTGAAGCCAGTGCTTTGGAACCTGTGCTAGAGAAGGTACTGCAGATATTAAAAGTTTGATTTCTGCTCTCTTTTTCTGTTTGCTGTCAGAAGAAGGTGATGCAAATATAAAAACATTCACCCCTTATAGTCAATGAGTTTGTGTATAAACTACAATCTTGTGCAGGGATGTAGAAGTCTTTCTACTAGCCTTGCTTCCATGCTGCCATATTCTTGATCTATCTCAAGCACTGTCTAAAGATACATTTTTTTCAAAAAGGCAGTGAAATCCAAAGCCTCATATTCTGCAACCTTCCGGAATTTGCTGAATTAGAAAGTAATTGCACCTGAATACTTAATATGATGTTTGAAACTCAATAATTTAGCATTGCTCTTCAGCCTTGAGGGTTGCAAACAGGTGCTTTTAATCTTAACAGAATGAAACATCAGTAGCCCTTGTGTTCCATGACTGCATGCTCCTCCCCAGGCGGGACGGTGATGCTGCTGGCCAGTGTGATGGGGTGGCATACTGGCTCCAGTCCCATTAACTGGTTTTCTCCCCAGAATAGTTAATGGAGCAAGATTTTTTCCCCTGCAGCTTTGCTGTCTGACTAACTACAGAACTGCAATCTAGGTTCATTTGAGATGTCAGCCTGAACATCAAATACTTTTGAAAATTTGGCTCACAGCATATTAGCACTGTAATATGCCAACACTGGATATTTACAGTGCTCTTAAAACCCTTATTTTTGTTCCTGTTTGAAGTAATGATAGTAAACCATACAAGCTCTGTACATATTAATGAATAAATATTGTAAAATAGCTGCTCATACCTATCAGGAAACTCCATTTAACTTCAGAGGCCATAACAATGCCAGGTTAGTACTTTACCTTGAATGGTGCAGTGTTAGCACAAAACTTTCCTAACCAGTTATCTAGGGTGAGCCTTAATGGTACCATAAAATTTCCTCAACACAAGGCAATTTTTGCTTCCTGAGGGCTTTGTAAGTTTGCTGTAAGTGCATTTATACATCTGAGTATCTAATGAAAATAAATTAGAAATACATACTTGCCCATATGTAATGCAAAACCTTAAATTACTTACTAGTCTAATAAAACACTCTCAATTCAAATAAGCATTTTAGAATAGAGGAATGAATGCATGAAATGCCAGAATAGACCACTAGTATATGTTAGGCAAATATATATTTATATGTATAGATTATGTGTATGTCCCCTTGAACTGACTGGACATACAGTTTGAACAGTTTGAAGTGGCCCTTGGTGGTCCAGCCAGATTTAATTACATTGCCATGTAAGAAGGACAGTGCTTGGCCTCTTAATGTTGATGCACTTGCACTTTCAGAACATAATTGGTATTTCCATGTGTTTACAAGTAAATTCGTTAATTAGTTTCTAAATGAATATATAATTTGAAATGGACCCTTTAGTCAACTTAGCACCTCACAATTGCCTGTTGCCTTGTCCCAAGTGATTCTGATAATGTAACAATGGACAGGCTTTGTATTTCCTACATAATTAATACCCAGATGCCTTCTGCTGTGTCTACCTGACCAGTAGGCAATGGTCATTTTCTTTCCATTACTCTCCATTTCTAAGGTTTTATTTTTCACCATGAGACTACTAAAAGGCACAATAACAGTTATTTCAGTCTCTCTAGATTGACACAGAAAGCAATGGCCACTTTGTAATGGGTATCTTAATACAGGATAATGACAGCATGTTAGCTGAGGACAATCTGGTTAAGAACAGTGGAAGGAATGTGCTGTGGTGAAAACAGGAGCTTCTCTCAAGCTTTCAGAGGAGAGAGAAACACAAGATAGATATTTGGCTGCCTGTGGAAAAGATTCTTTAAATATTTTATTGTTAAATCTTTGTTATAAAAATAAAACTGCTGATGACAAGATTTTATAATTTTGTAAAAATTATGTGCAAGGACAGCCTTGCACTGTACTGCAGTCTAGTGTCCATGAATATAGGAGCCTTTAATATCTTCATCTATCTCCCTTTCAGTATTTCCTTAAATGAACTTGTCTTTTATCAAGTGGACGGATGGTGCAATGAGTCTGTGACTAGAGTTCTGCTTTGATACAATTGCTGGCAGTCACAATTTAAAAACCTACCAATGATCCTAAAAACCTGCAAAAGCTCTTTTTCTCTCTAGAACAGTATCCTTTGCTACCTGCACAAAGAAAAGATCTCAGTAGGAGCAGTGGTAGACTTTCACTTTTCAGAAAATACACTGAAGACCAAATTAAATGATCCCTCTGCCACTTGTCTCTGTAAACAAATGGACATTAAGAAGTTCATAATTTCATAATGGCTGAAACATAATGAGGAGATGAGAATGGCACATGCAGTAAAAGGAAATGGGTGCCCTCCCAGCAGTAGGTAGCTTTTATTTCTGTTACCAATACAGGTGTTTCAGCCACCACAGTTCTTATTGAAGATATGGCCTCACTTTAATCTCCATAGTGCTGGGACACTTGAATGTAACAAAAGCAGGAACTATTATATTAGGAATCTATGGTGGAAGATGTCTTTGTATTTATACAGAGAACACTGGAGATGCTAACAAGATGAAGCATGAAGAATTTTCCAGATATTTGACTATTAGCTCTGTCTCTTTCTTTGGTGTAAAAAAAAAAAAAAAAAAAAATTGGGAGTAATTAAATTTTAAATTCCCCTTTTTCTCCCATCACTGAAAGAAAAAATTATTAAATTAAACACTAATTCCCATCACTCATAATTCAGAAAAAAAGAAGGTTAAGAGGAACAGAAGTAGAGTTACAAGCTTACATGAACAGTTAGGACTCATGGGCTTTCCAGCTGACATATAATCCACCTAAATACCCTCAAATACTAAGCAGCTTCAGAGGAGTCAGGGTTGAGCTGAGAGCTCACAACATTTAAGCCACAAAGCCATCTCTGGGACCACAGGTCCACTTGATGCTCTCCAGCACACTGCAAATTCCATCAAATGAAGCTTCCAACTAGAATTTCTGAGGTTGGATTGAGATAATTCAGAGAGGCCAAGTTCACCATTCTGTGGATGCTCTTTGTAGCTCTAATCCCTTCAAACCAATCTGAGCTCATTTTCAATTTCATGGATCCAATTGGCTCATGCAGCTGAGCTTTAGGAAAGTCTGTGAAGTTGAAAATTGCCATTCTGCTGAATGCCTGCAAGTATAATGATACACGTATATTCCTACCTTTCTGCAGAGAGATGTTACTCATGCATATTCTTTGCATATCAGCCAACCTCTAAACCATAAACAATGAATTTTTTGTTCCAAGGAACTCATGCTTCTGGGTTTTGTTGTTTTTTTTTTTTGTTTGGTTGGTTTTTTGGTTTTTTATTTTCTATCTCATATTTAGATATAACTCCAACATTAAGTTCTGCAATAAATAGAAGCAAACAGTAAGCAAAAAATCAAATATGAGGCTGAAAACAAAACAATATAATTAATTTTTTATTGCTTATTCATATATCTCTAACCCTGTGTTATTCCATCACTAACTTTTTCTTATCAGTCGATAAGTCTCCAAATAAAAGTTTACTTCTTCTTTTATTCATATGAAAGCCCACTGACTAGCAATGATATTTCCCTCTGTTTAGCATTTAGACAGTGCTATAAACATTCTGTTACATATGACATTAACAAATTTAAAATAGCTTCTTTTCAAACTGAAGGCCAAACTTCTCTTTCAGTGTACATGTGAGACTAGCTCGATAAAGTGATGGTACTGCCTGCATGCTACCTAGTGACATTCCCTTTCCTCTCTTTACTCCCCCATAATTGAGGAATTCCTCCTGCCCACTGGGACAGAGCTCTCATGAGGATTTTTAGGGTCCTACAAATTGTATAGACACGGGCAGATAGGCAGATCTCAAGATACTGTTTTTATTGAGGCAAACACGGGTAAAAGTTGTCAGTCATCTCAGTCCCAAAGCCACCACTTAGAGACAACTGGAAAATATACAACCGGCCTTCAGGTACACATTGACCTAATTTCTGTGCCTCTTCCTGCCTTGTCATGGCCCAGGCAAGCCTGCACTAGTTGCTCCAGTGATCAGTCTCAGCTTAGTCTTCAAAGTACCAGTCTTTGACACAGTACCTTCTGCAAGCATGCCAGGGTTTCTTTATTATTTATTATGTGATATTCTTATTTTAATTTTAACATTAGTTTGCCTGCAGACAGGCAATACACACTTCAGTGCTAAGAATTTGGATCTATTTATCTACGCATTTATGGAAGAATAACTTATCCTGGGAAATCAAGTTCCCTACTTTTTGTTTTGCTTGACAGCTCCCAGGTTAAGCTAAGTGTAAGGTTAGCTTACAATTCATGAGTGAAGATACAAAAATTCATATTTGTCAAAACTCAGGGGCTTAAAATTTAGTTGCAAGTAAAACAAGTAAACATCTTTTAAAATTAGTCTTATTACAACCAAAGCAAAAAAAAAAAAAAAAAGCTAAAAGCTTTTTTTTTCAGGAAATAAAACCCCAACTAATAAAGACAACAGAGAGAAGTCAATTAATTTTAATACTCTTCTTGAATTTCAAAGGGAATCCTTTCCAATTTAGGTCAGAACAGGAGAGAAGGCCAATGTCTTATATGATACTTCTAATATTTTTAGTGGATCTTTATGACTTAGGCTATTACAATTGATTTTGAAAATCATCTTTTCATTCTGACAGACAAGTTAAAACTTGAAGGGAAGCCAATAACTTTGACACCAGCTTATCACAGGATATCTCTCATATCACACTGTCAATATTATTATTTTATACAAACTGTCATAGAAGCGGAAGAAGAAGGTCATATGAGAGAAGAATATGAGTTGAAATATTAAAGAATAAACTCTAGTAGCTGTAAAAGGTTTGAATAAAAAATGCTGAGGAGAATCTTCCATGTGCTGATAGGAAAATCAAACTTTCTAAGAGGCAAATACAGCTTCCTTATAGTCATAATCTATAACAGCCTTACACCCACTCCCGGTGGATTATTGTGTATTTTCATGTTTGCACACAGTTTGCAGACCAGCAGAGCAGAACAGGTCAACACTCAGACTCTTTTGTTGGTAAGAAATTCTCAATGTCTTTGTTTCAGTCTTCTTAAGAGGAAAATTTTTTGTGTTAAAATAAAAAAAATCTAGGGAACAGAAGCTTGAATCTTGTAATTTTATTTTTTAAATTATGAATTTGTTACCAGTTCCCATGGGTTTCTTCAAAAATCAATTCTAGTTATTACTGTGTTGTAATATTACATTGTGGGATGATAACAGAATTTTTTTTCTATTTTTGAATCTTTAAAGCCAGTCAGTACTTAGTGCCAATCCTAACACTTTTTATTCTTTTTCTGTTTCAAAATGTTTTCAGTCTGTATATTAATGAAGCATGTTATCTACGACAAAGCAACCAACATGGAACTGCAAGGTAAACGTCTGGAATTCTTAAAGAGAACTTGACCATGTCATCAGGTCTGGACATACAATAAAAAAAACCTTGTCACAATGGAATGAAAACCAAAACTATTATAAAATGGTATTTGAAATAGCAGTATTAGAATGGACAGAGTTCACAAAAAATCAGAGGGGGTGGTAATAATCTACAAGTTGCCACAGGTGCTGATGTCTCTGTATTTTCAAGAGAAGTTAGTGATTCATTGATTGTGGATTTACTGTCCACACCTCAGCCACTTTCCTATGGGAGCCCCAAGTTTGCTGCTTGTAAGAAGAGGTGTAAGGGACAATACTTTGCAGTCAGGGTGGGCAGACCTGCCTGTCTGAGGCAGTTGGTAGGAACAGAGTGGGCACCCAGCTCTGTGCCAGGACTGCCATGGACCTGGCTCTACAGCCAGGCAAAAACCAAACATACCAACAGTGGCAATGCCACTGGAGCCTCCCGCATGTCACTGGGCTGCTGGTTTGTGCCTCTTTCAGAGTGGTTTGACAAATGTTTTTCCTCTGTGACAATCCTCTCCTCGCAAGTTAGAGGCATGCTGTTCTCTCCTAATTCACTGATGACGGGGGGAACTTGAGGCACTCCCCTCGTAAACCACCCAGTCACAGCAATTCATTAACTGCTGACCAGATCACCTCTTCCTGTGCTCCACCTCTAAAATATAAACTCTCTTGATGGGTTTTATTACATATTGTAAACTTGACCAATTTTCATTTTCCCCCTGTGCTCAGTGTTCTGCAGCATTTCACCTTTCTAGGGAAGGGAAGAATGGGGAGCACAGTCTAATGTGGTTTGATTTAAATTATTACCCTGGTGCACACTTTCTTTGAGATGCTATTTTTCCTGCCTGTTCTAACTGCTGAGCACAATCACTAGAGCTCAATTATTAAAGACATTCTAAAAATAGTGCCATGCAAGGCTGTCTACAAAGAAAAATCATTCAAACACAAAAAGAGACATGTCCTGGGCAGTGAGATTTCACTGTTATTAGCTTCTTAATTCTTTCTTTTTTTTTTTTTTTTCCTTCCATCTTTTGCTCTCTTGCCTCTTCCTTTCCATTCTTTCCTTCAGCAGCAATAAGGAAGAGAGACTTTCAGGACATTCTCTCCACTACCCTAGAAAACTGCATTAGCTCATACACACATTGGCACAGGAAAACATTTCCTTTTTAGTAAATGCCAACATTCTCCAACTTTCCTTTCAAGAAGACCATGAACTTGTGTTCATGGGAATATAACCAAAATAAAATAAAATAAATAAATGTAAGCCCTAGTATTTCTGGCTGTGAGTCTTTTCGTGCACTCTTCATTGGAGTTGAAAACAAGGGCATGGTTAACCATCTGGAAGCCTCAGAACTAACGTTCCCCTGCCAGGGATTTTTACAAGTCTGTGATTCACTTGATGATTCCTGTTTGGAAAAGTGTTTAAGGCTATGGTTAAATCTCTAATTAAGTGCAGGTAAGCTCTTCCCTCCAGAAAAGTCTCTCCTATTTTGAGACACTAGTTAGGAGGGTAGCTAGGAGGAAAGGTGACTAGGATATTTGAGAAGATTCACCTTATAGTCAGTTTGGGCATCCTAAATCCTGGATACTCTTTCTAGAAGATATTTTTAAGGATAAATAAGGAAAGTAAGGCTGATACAAGACTGCAACATGCTAAGCTTCTTTTTTTCCTTAAGTTTCACAAATTGTTTCAAAACAAACAATAGCAATTGCATCTAGACCTAGAGTTGCAGGAGGCAGGGAAGGCACAAGAGGAGAGAGAAATAGGAGGGAAAAACTAAAGTCTTTTTGCCCCTGCTGCAAAGCCTGGATGAATACACACGTGTATGTGTGTTCCTTGCTCCAAGGCAGGGGTCACATCACTGTTTCTGCCAGCCCCAGCAGGAGCCTTTTAAGCAGGAGACTGATGGGATCACACCAATTTCACCTGGCTACAGGCATCTCTGTTTGGAAAGAAAATATCTTCCTCCCCCTCCCCTCCTACATCAGTTCCACATCCATTAACATTCAGACTAAATCTGCAGTTACAATCCCTTGATCAGGCTACATCTTGCAGGAAGGGCTCCGCCACCAAAGCTGTGAGGACTGCAGAAGTGTCAAGGGACTTAGCCTGAAAATTAAAATCAGGAGGCTATCAGCTTAGAGGTTGCATGGTGTGTGCAGGACATAACAGCAAGGAATTAATATAAATCTTGTAGTACTGACAGCTCTGAACCATTTCACTCTGCTTTTCACAGAGAGCTTAGGTGACCACACACCTCTTTCACATGGCCTGTCATACACAAGAAAGGTGTTAACTGCTAATGCCAGCAGTGAGAAGCTGTTCAGAATTTTTCTACCAGCTTTTGCAACCTATTTAAGGAGCATACAATCCTGGAGACTGTGCCTCTTGATGTCTCTAAAGAGCACACAAACTGATGGTCACACACATCTTGTAGGAAATTAATGTCCATGGTCATTCTCAGCTAGACACTTACAACTGAATGCATACGTCTCCAAAGCAAAATACAGAGAAATATGAGCCCTTTGAAAGTTGCTCAGGTACCATCCCTGGGTCTTTTCTAGGTTTTAACACCAATTTCAGCCATCCAGACTAAGATAAAAACCACATGAAGAACAACCATTTACTGGAACAAAATATATTTCTCAGTCAAACTGGCCATTTGGGATATACATCTTGCTGACATGAAGAATGTCTGAGTTCACCACATAGCTAAATTTTAGAAATAAAAAGAACAACTGAAAAGTTTTTTTTTTTTTTCTATGGGCAATGATACAAGTTATTTTTACCTAAATACTATACAATGACACCTAACTACTCAGGTAATAGAAATAACCACTAATGAGAAAAGAAGCTGGGTAGTAAACTAAGTTTCTAAATTACCTCTATGATTTAAGTTCAGCAGGTGACTTACACAACAGAAGAAGCAAAGCATTGAAACTAAAGCACAAGAACTTAAATTTACATTCTCTGAAGAGTGTCTGGAGTAACTTGTACAACACTGTCACAAGCACCAGTATGAAATGAACAGTGTCCCTGTCAGTTTGACTGAGTCTTAAAGCCTGATGAAAATATTTCACTCAATTAGTGCACCTTGAAGTAAGGGAAAAAATATGCAGAAGAGCAGTAAGAACAATTCAAAATATAACATCTGTGAAGTACTGCTGATTAATAAAAATAATAAAAGTCAGATATAAAGTATGACATCCCTTTGTTAATTATAGATTGCTCTCTTTAATTAAAACACCATAACTAATTATTGGCACTTCCTTTAAAAAGGCAGAGTTTGCCAGAGGCACAATAAATACTAATAATTCACTCTACAATTACTAATAATTCCCTTCTATGGAGCTTTTCATCCGTCTAATCCACACAAAAATAGAAATAAGGGTTGGGAATGCCATTTGGTGCTTGCTGCAAGCAGAGAGAGGGAGCTGGTGGCAGGGTTTGGATTCGACCAAGGCTGCAAGGAGAGCTGGTGGCAGGGTGGGGAGGGGGCAGAGGCAGGCAGGGCAGGCAAGGATGGGTTATTCCTCGTCACCAGGAGTGAGGAGACATTGATGTTGGTTGTGCTGCACATACACAAAGAGCCAAACACATTTTCAGCCTGAATGACTTCAGTGACATCAGGGAAGGGGAAAATGCTCCACAAAGAGGGAGCGTGGTGGGTAGCACAACATGCAGCATCCACAGGAGCAGGCTCCAAGAATTTGCTGCCAACCCCTTCAGAGATGCTGAAGCTCCATGGCATTTGAAAGGTTCAGGGCAGGCAGCAGAACTGGGTTCAAGACATGTCCCTCGTATTTCCATAGATAATACATAGCTGAGTAGCAGCACCAGCTTCCCTCTCCTGGCCTGCCACTCAAGACTGGCCATTAGGCGCTGAATGAACGAAGAGCCGCTAATCTGCTGTACTTTTCACATGCCATAATTTAATATGAGCTATTGGAAGTGGCCTTCTTTGACAGCCTCATTTACTGCAGAGCCATAGTGCCTTTCAAATATTTATTGTGAGTGATGGAGCAGCGCAGGAGCATCAGCCTTTGCTGATTTTATTATTGCACTGCCGGAGGAACACAGATGTATCCTTCAGGTTTTATGAAACCTACAATGTTCTTCACAGTTTAAGGATGAAAGACCTAAACCAGTGACATGCCAGCTGGGCACTTTATACCTGATCTATTCCATTTCTCATACTTTCTTTGGAGGCTAAGTTTGAAAGTAAAACAAACCTGGGGATCAATCTCAGAGGGAAAAGCAATCATGGTAAATGCACACACACAATACAGATCTTGATGTTCTGCCCCCATCCCAGTCCACAACCATGACAAACTGCGCCCCAAATTCCCAGTGGTTCATTTTCAGGGTTGGTTTTTTGGAGACCATTTTCTATGAGTTTTTTTGTTCTTTTTTTTTTCTTTTTACACTTATCATTAATTTTAAAGGAAAATTAGCTATGAAAAGGCTTTGTTTGACTGATACTACTTTTTGACAGCTACTACAGGCTGCTCTGTGGAAGGCAGAGCATGAGGAGACAAACATGAAGATTGTGCCTGCACCTGGAAACAGTTTAGCCACAGAGAGCTGGATTCTTCTCCTGATCAAGTGTGAAACACCTGCGTGGGACCCCTGATGGAGGAGAGAAACTTTGCCAGTAAGAAACTTTAGGCTGCTGGGATCACACTTCACCTGCCAAAATTTGAGGGAGTTGTGCCTGCTCCGCAGGCAGTGTGGAGGTGGGAGCATCACCCTCCACCTGCCCTTCCTGAACTCCACTGCAGTTCCCAGGATGTTTCCTATATAGGTTGAGTAATGCAGCTTTACTCCCTTAAGAAATAATACAGAGAAAGACATCCCTCAAAATACTTTTTTTTGTCAATAGCTCATCTTCCAGTTTGCAGCCTTAGAGTTCATTCTCACAATACAGTCAGCAGAGGAATTTCAAATTGTAGCTTCACTGGATAATGGAGTAAAATCCCCCATCCCCCCCAAAAAAAAGAAAAAATGCCCCTCAAATTTGTCACCATTAGCTAATGGCTGTGGTATTTTAGGGTGAACAAACTGTGTTGGCTGCTTTTGCATACAATACCACTGACATTATTTGACAACAATGAGGGCACTGGGGGCACTTTAGGCAAAAAAGTAACCACAGCCTCCATGTTTCGAATATCTAATGTAACATGGCTGAGAACGTGGCTGTTCTTTGTCAAATCAGAGAATTAAAGGCTTCTCTATGGATCTTGGAATTAATTCATCCTGGCTTCAGCATCAGGGATTAATTATATATGTGAACTTTGCACATATTTGGTAAACTGGAACTCCAAAGTCTCTACTTGAATTTAATATAATGCATGTTCTCAGTTTCCTAGACTATTTATGTTAAAAGGGAAAAAATTAAAAGCATACAGACAACTTAAAGTGTGAAATTTTCTCTCTTTCACCCTCTCCCTTATTTTTTATTCCAATAGATAACATCTAGTTTAAATTATCTATTCCAAAACTATGATCAGCAAATACAATTAAACTCTGACTCAGACAGGCTCATGCCAAATGGCAAACTGCCCCATAAAAAGATACTTTTATTCTCTTTCTATTTATCTCCCTCTGCCTTGAAGTATTCAGTAGTATAGAGCAGAGAGATTTTGGGACAGCTGGGTAGCATGCTGGGAAAAAGGAGCAAAAGGACTATTTCATTTTCTTGGCAAATCCTAGCTACAAACTGGTTACCTACAATAGAAGACCAAATGAGCAACTTTAAAAGAAAAGGGGTGGCTAAAGTATTATATAATGGACTATTTATGTCTGAACAGGCTTCAAACTAATGTAAAAGCATCACCTGAAATAAAAAGTGAGGGGAATTTAAGACAAAAAAAAATTATTTCCTGATGTAAGTAGTTATCATGTCACTCAAACCAACTTGCTTCCTGGTGGTATTTTACTGCAATATTCCCAGCTATGGAAAAACTGCTGTTTCATTTTAATGATGATTGCTGATTCTTTTCTTTGTAACGCTACACCTGCCAGCTGAGTGCTGGGTAAGCTCAGGTTAGGATTCTAAGCTTACAAAACAAAACGAGCTTTTTACCAGCAGATCTTTTCCCATGAGGTGGAAACACCTTCTGCTCATGGGGATGTTGGTGGTGTTCCCACTGATGGCCTTTCCTCCAGACTCCAGAAATCACTTCTTGTGATTTTTGCTTGGTCTGACATACAGGCATGGGCTGAATTGCAGGGTGAGAGGTTGCCAGAGCATTGCTTGCCTGAGGCAACTGGGGTTTGTCATCACTGGATCATCTGATG
Source organism: Melospiza georgiana (assembly GCF_028018845.1). NCBI lineage: Eukaryota > Metazoa > Chordata > Aves > Passeriformes > Passerellidae > Melospiza > Melospiza georgiana. The sequence continues at coordinate 49,201,389 of NC_080430.1, forward strand.
CTTCTTTCTTACTGTAGCTGGCATGCCTTCACATGGGACTCTTTACCCCATGCATGTTCTCATTCATGCCCACTTGAGTCAGGACAAATGATGGAGACTGCTATAAATCTTCATTGCTTTTGCTACAATACCCTTTGCTGCTCTGGAAACCCTGGCTTTTTCAGACATCCAGCCTCCTGCTGCAGGGGGGGACTGCTGCCTTTGACCATGGAGCTTTAGTGACTGTGGTGACAGCTCATGGCCACAGCCCTGCCAGCTTCAGTGCCTCCTGCAGGGCTCCAAGCACCACATTTGCTACAGTCTCATAAACCCCATACGGCTCTTTTTCAAACCATGTGTTTATCAATGCCTAGAAATGTCCCTCTTAGGCTGAGAAGGAGCCCAACAGTTGGCCTCTTTCCTTCTCTGTCAGAGAAGTTTTGGGTTTTATGCTGAGTTTAGTCCTATTTCTACCCAGCAGTGAAAGTACTCTTGCCCTTCAGCTGTGATAATCTCCAAATAATCCAAACTGTCCTGTGGTTTTATCATCTGTCTGCATATGCCCATTTGCCTCAGAGTGATTCTCTTGACCATTACAAGTATCTAGTAGCTCTTCCACATTACCCAGAGCTGCTCCAGGCAGTGTTTGGTTTGCCCATCAGTCACACTGCCCCCTTTCCTTGGGATTACACCCACCAGCCCAAAATACTGTGCCTCACGTATCCCATAATCACATACAGCTTGGCAAGACTCAACATCTCTCAAACCAAATGGTTTCCCAGAGTCCTCTTCAAACTCTGAGATCCTTTTACCGAGATACACATATGCTATGCTCAGTTCCCAGCTGTAAAAGTGGGTTTTTTTGGGAATCTGTCATGTTCTTAACACTTTTCCAGTCTCCAGACTGGCAGATGCCCATGATCACAGATTAATGAAGGCGAAACAGGGACCTGGAGGCTGGAAGGTAGTTCTTGGGTTTCATTTGACTGTGCTTTGTAACTAATCATGAAAATATGTCACAAGGGTGCTGGAAAAACACATTTTTCCTTGCATAACATATGTTACTTAGATAAAATAAATAGATAACAACCCCCATGTTGCTGCATACCAACAACTCCCATTATATGAATGTGACTCAGGGAGCCAAATGTTTAAAGCTAATATGCCAGTAAAGAACATCAATCGGGACTGAAGGGAAGCTGCTGGCTGGATGATAAAACCAGGCACGACCCTTTCTTCAAACTCAGCATGGCCCTTGAGTGTTGCAGTGAAATCTTTGCCTTCACATGATGAAATCCTGAGCCTGGGTGGGCAGAGAGGGGGGGAAGGGATTGGGAGGAACAGCAGTGCCCTGGAGTACTGCTAAAGACATTAAAGAGCCATCAGCAGCTCACCAGCAGAACCCTGCATTTATTACAGCATGGCAAATTTTCAGAGATGAGCTCCTTTCATTTAGGTCTGCAGCTGCTTCTGACATCTCCCAGCTGAAAAGGGCTGAGCATTCTCACAATATTAAAAACTCAGCTTCTTTTCCTCTTGAAACTGTAGAGGGGAAGAGCAATAAAAAAAAAATGAAATAAAATAAATAGTCTGCTGTATCCTGCCTGTTTACTTTCAGGCATAGGAGGACTGTATCAAATTTAACATGACTGAAAAACTGGAGCCAAAAGGCTTGTTTTTAGAATCTGTGCTCTAGATGAAAGTATGTAAGCCGTATAAAATTGAATGTGTGACTCTGATCTTTATAGTAATGCTGTGAGTCATCAGCTAGTGGTCAGTCTCCCCTGGCTGGAACTCATTATGGGGTGAAACTCATTATAAATAAATCCTTTTATCAGAAGAATTTAAATTCCCACTGCTTGTTCCAGGTGCCTAAACAACCAGAGTCTAATTAACTAATGATGCTGACCAAACTGCAAATACAATTTGTTTACCAGATGATGATACCATACATATATGCAACATTCTCTGGCAGCAAACTGGGCAGTACATATACACAAGATCACAGCTTTAAAAGCTCATTTTCCTTAGGCACAAGTCAGAGATGACAAGGGCACCTCATTTGTCATACAGCCAGCGAGTAAATGACAGCACTGTACAGCAACCTAGGTGTGCACACAAAGTATGTATTAGTGGATCAAAAGATGGCTCTTGCCTCTAATTCATGTCACTCTGCTTTCACTGGGGTGGGTGTGCTGTTTGGCTCTCTGAGCGCCTTGTTTACCAACACTTGTTGCCTTCACAGTGTTAATGCCACAGAAAGATGAAACTGAAGAAAGCAACAACACTTTATCACAGAAAATCATTAATATCTCTCAACTGGAAACAAATTGCTCAAGGGTTCTGCCTGATGCCTCCAAGTTGAATGAAACCAGTCAAGATATGCGTTTAAATAAATGTTTGATGCTGGATTATATGGTCTAACATAACAATGCCATGCAAATTAAGAAAAGAGTCTGCTTTATTTTTAAAAAATATTAATTCAAAAGTATGGTATCTAGATAACTACAAAAAAGATTAAGCCAAGTGAAAAACACTTTCAACTAGAATTTGAAAAAGAAACCCTGTGATCTACAAGCAATGTTTAGATGTGCTAGTCAACACCGAGTAGCAGCTGCTCTTAACGTTTAAAAAAAGAATCATCGATTAAAATAAGTATTTCAGCTATTGCAAACCAGACCAAATGAAAGATGAAAACCAGCACTGTGTTCTATTGACATACCAGAGGAAAATACAGAAAATAAATTCAGAACTGAAAAGCCAGTAAAATAGGACATTAAGTGAATTTTTAGAATTCTGTGCCTTGAGAAAGTCAAGAGCATTTTAGCTCCCAGTGCAGAATCAAAACAACACTTCAGCATTTTCTCTAAAATAAATGTAGAACTGTTTCCCCCACACACACTGTGCATCTGTGTTAACAAAGGTGAACAAATAGACCTGAGGAAACAAATCACTGTCTTCTCTTCTGCCTAGAGGAGGCAGAGTGGGAAAACCCAAAAGGTTTTTATGGTCCTTGCTACACCTGACCCATGGGTGAGTCCAGAGAGGCACTGTGCCCCCATTCCTGCTGGGCATGGTGAGGGAACAGGCTTGCTGGAAGACAGCAGTGAGGATGGACAACAGGTTACAGAGAAATCACTGCACATGCACTCCCTTTCACAAACCCAGTGTCCCCTGCTCTGGAGATTCCCCCACTGTATGGAGGTTTGTGGATGAAGGGAAAGAGCATCCGAGTCTTTGGCATCAGTCTCTCCTTCAACGCAAGAACTGAATGACACGAACATACCAGGCAGGGCAGATCCTGACACTGGTGTCTTAAAAGCCACTCTCCTTCTGCGAGCTGAATCAAAATGTATTTACTACATATAATCATGCAAGAGTTAGGAAGGAGCCATGCCAAGAAGAAAAACATGCCATAATCTTCCTGGTTCAGCACTGACCAAAAGAAACAGACTCCCAACTCAAAGAGGTGGATGGACAGACACGTCTCACTAAAGCTGTGCTGCAGTTACAAGTGGTTTTGCCAGGAAGCAAGAAAAGGGTTGGTGTTTGTCAGTCAGCTTCATATACTCCTCTTTAGGAGTAGTCTAAGAAATGAAAGAATTTTTCTTCTTTTTTTTTTTTTTTTAACAAAGCAACTGAACTTTGCAACAGCAGCTTGTCTTTCTCTCAACTCCTTAGTTGATTAAAAGAGAAGAATCAGAAAAAAATATTTTGAATTTCTTGTCTGTTTAAAACCCTTCCTTACTGGCATGCTATTCAATTTCTGAAACACTAAAACCACAATACAACACAGTTTTTCTTATTAAAACAACAAATATATAATTTTTTATCACCGAATTATTTTGACACTTAACTATAGCACATTCACAGCCATTTTATCTCTCCTACCACATAGTGAATTTCAATGTACTTTCTCATGTCAAAAAAATTTCCTTAATATTTATGAATTATCCGGCTGAAATGGCAGTTTTTCATGATATGCCCTTTCTGTTTTAACACCAGAACTCCTACTGCTATAGATAATATCTCTGTGATGAGAAGAGCTGGCACACACTGGCTCAAGCCACTCGATGAAGCATTTTTTGAGAGGATTTGGCATTGGTTTAGGCAATTTTCAGTGAACATTCAACATAATTTAAAATGTCTAACTGAAATTTGCTTTTAATTTCAAAGCTTCATTTTCCAAATCAAAGTGACTTTTCATTTCAAAATGGATGCTAATGGGTAGCAAAAATAAATTTTCGTGGAGTAAAATGAAAACTAGAATCTATTACTTCAGCTCACAAAGGTTTCTTCCTCTCCTACCTGTAGCTTTTGTTTATTATTCAATCGATGCAATATTGGAAATTATTCAAGCAGTGCAATATTTGAAAAAAACTATAGTGGAAAAAAATGAATTATAAATATCAACATATCTACATTACCTAAATTAACTCTCAATTTTTGTAAACTGAGAGTTTGTAATTTTTGCAAACATGACCCAATTTTCCCTGCCTGCTCTGTGGGCCAGCACAGCCACACCTTTTGCCAAGCAGAAGAGGATCTTGGACACTTGGAAACATCTCTCCTAAACCACCAAAGAGAATAAAAGCCCCAGTGCTCCTTTTTTCCTTGTTTGTTTCAAAGCAGATCAAAACCATTCGGATCTCCCAAACAGATGGCATGATTTTAAATGAGGACCACATGGTCCAGGTGTGTCCTGTACACTTTACAGATTATTCCACAGAAGCTCTCGCTGGTGATGGACCTAGCAGCACATTGGGCCTTTGTTGTCTGCTCCTTGGCACTTCCATAAATGCTTCCCCTTTGGAGTAGTAAAAGCTTTCTGTTGCATCTATGTCAGTGGCAAGTGTGAAGCCCTGACATGTTTTAATGATATAAATATGGAGGAAGAGCATAGCAAAGAGAATAACTAACAAGGACATGCTCTCTCCCTGTGGCCACTGCTAAAGCACTTTTTATTCTAACTGAGGAGCACCTTCTAGAAAGGTCATCTGAGGCATGGGAGATTTGAAATTATGATTTTTATTATTATTTTAAGGCATTGCTTACACTCAGCATCTGTTTTGGGAAGCAGATGTTTCACACTGTGGGATCCCTGCCCACCCACTGGAATATCCGACTGGAGTTCACATCAAGGCACCACCACAAACCGGGTCGTCCACGGTGGCTGAGTGGGCACAGCTTCCAAAAGCTAAACTAAAGGGATGCAGTCTGTCCAAAATAATACCCTAGGTGTGTGGTTTTTGATCTCTAAGTGTGATTTGGGCTAATTGCAAATAGCAGCTTTGACGCTCCTAAAATCTGTTTTCTGTTTTTCTTTTTGTGAATGTTCATTAAAGTTAAATAAATTCTGGGGAAGTCTCTCCACTTAGCACATGTCTCTGAATGAGCAAAGGTACTCTTGCCTGCAGGCAGGGAGACTGTCCTTCTTCCTTGGAAGTGGCCTCTCTCTGATAGTAGGGTGACAGTCATCTGGCAACAAGAACAACATTGCAACTTGAGGAATTAAAAATTTCCCTCCCTCCTTCATAACCCACTGACACAAAATGAAGAATGAAATCCCTTATGAACCAAAAGCCTTCTGGATGAGTGTTTTGCAAGCAGAAAACACAAGGCAGAAATTGTCAGATAAATCGTTTGAGGAGTTCAGCCAGCGCCTTTCCCTGGCTCCATAGCTCTCTTTAGAGAAAAATGCTAAGATTAAGTTATTAAGAGTAGATTACCATTAACTTTATCAACCATGTCTGAATCATACTATCACCCCCACAGCTCTAAAGTAACTCAGAGCACTGCAATCAATGGAGGTTGGATGCTTTACACCAGCAGAGAAGTCTTCCTATGCCTTCACCAACAGCTATGGAAAAAAAATCCTAAGTGGATTTATTCATGGGTGAGGGAATGAGGGTGGAAACAGTTTCTCGGAAAATCTAAAATCCTGGCCAAGGATCCAGGAGAGGATTATTATTACAGTATCCCTCTTTATGAGCTGTGCTGAGCTGAGCTTGTTAGAAAGGTGTTAACTTTCCTCTGCCAAGAGCACTTTGCAGTAATCAGTTTATGAAAAATTCAATTTGGCAGCAAACTCTTGGCAGTCTCAAATCAACTGCACCTATTATACCCCAGTCACAAGTGGATGGGCAAAGGTGGCTCAGTGCATCAGTCTCTCCTCCCCCTCCTCCGCAGCCTTGAAATTTGCTCAGCGATTCTGGAGGAGGAAAAAACAGTGTTGTGTAACTCATCTACAAAGGACAAGGAGGAGGGGGGGAAAAAAAGAAGTCAGAAAAAAAAAAAAAAGACATCCAGCTGCAAAGCTTCTGGCAGGAGCTTACAGGTAGAAAGTCTGTTTGTGTGGGCTTCCCAGGACAAAGGAAACAGCCTGTGCCCTGTGACTACAAAATATTCACCCGACTGGGAAAAATGTAAATGATGCTGAAGTGATAATGAGCACTCGAGTGGATTTCTTCCTGAAATGAGTCACAGCTGCTGTCAAAGCTCCATCAGTTTGCTGTAGCAGGCTGAGGAGAAAACTCTTAGGAATGCCACCTGAAAGCCTTTGCTGAGGAAGAGGAATCCCACCCAGCCCAGGCAGGAGCCCAGCAGCACAGTGCCCTGTGAACATCTTCCCCATCCAGCTGGGAACAGGGCTTCCAGCTGCCTCCTCCAGTGAGGAACCCTACACACAAAGAAACCATGGCATTATGGTGCATTGCTGTGTGTCCTGTTGTTGGCTTCATGAGTGTTTTTCCACGAGAAGATATCGCTGGAACTGGGGGAAGTAGGCTGTAGAGGAAACAGATGGTATTTTCTCTCTAATTTTGGTGTTTGAGAACAGAATTTTGCACAGTTTGTTCCTCGGTCAACCCTTACTTTCAGGATAAAAAACTGTTACCTGCCAGAATATGAATGGTTTTGAAATGTGCAATAAAAAAAAAATAAAGCATGCGGAGGGGGAGCTTTCATCTTAAAGAGCTACCAAATTTGCATTCCTGAGGTCTGATGCTATGGTTATCAATCAGATGCTTTGGGGATAGTAAAGACACTCTCTCACTTATATCAAAAGTGAACACCCTTTCTTCCTCAAGATTTCCCAACAGATCTTTAAAGTCTTGAAGTTCCTTTTATTCTTAATACTCACTGTGATTATGTTGTATCTGCAGAAGCCTTCTTTATACCTAGAGTTTAATATTCTCCACTCTCCAGCAGATCTCCTTTTAGCTAGGGTCCATTTCAGGTAACTGCTATCTAAAAGCTAATATGCCCATTTATATTAATACATGCCCTCAGAAGAATAAGATTTGGAGGCTCAGTCTGATATGTGCTGTGCCCCTGGCCTGGTAACTTGCATGGCATTATCTTGTCATGGGAATCTGCAGCCTAGGTAAATGCCCCAGCTGCAATTAAGTGAAATCTCCTGCTCCATCTGATGTGTCCAAATGACTTCATGTTGCTCTTTCCCATCTTCCCATCTGTACTGAGAAACAGGCAAGGAGCAGATGAATGTTGTGAGATGCATGGGCAAGCCCTGTGCAGAATTAGACTCATCACCCTTCCCTCCTTGGTAGAACAAGCTGATTCCCATCCACCGGGGCCTTTCAGGGAAGAATGCTGCAGAGACAGCATGAAGTACTTTGCTGACAAAGTGACAGAAGAAGGAATTTCCACAAGACCTTTGGAAATGGTCGGTGTCATTTTGTGTATGCGGAGCAGAAGCTCTGGGTAAATCATGTTTCCTCAAGGAGGATTGATGCCACAGCAGCAGTGGAACAGGAACCTCCGGTCTGCTCAGGCCATGTTCCTCTGACTCTCCCGTTTGAGCACACAGGCACATGCATCCATCTTAATTAAGTCTCCAAAATCCAAATTCAAAGCATTTCCCTTTTCCCACCTCTCTTCCACCAGGCACCACTCACTCTGCTGAAGGTGTAAATAGGTCAGATATTTCCATGGCCACAGTGAACCAAATAAGCAGCTGGGGTTCAGCGTGTAATGTGGGGTTTTTAATTGTTCCAGTGCTGGGTAGCGCGAGGCGTGTGACACCACGCTGGCAGTACCTGACTTTCTCCTCTGGCTCATCAGTGACACAAGTGCTGGCACTGGCCCCTTCTCCCCCTGAAACTGTTATCTCCTGTGAGCTTCAACAGGCAGCTCCTCTCATGGGGTGGCACTGATGAAAAGTACATTTCACACAGAAAATGTCTCTTTGCGAGTACTAATTGCTGGTTCCAGCCAGGCATTGAACCTATTCACACAAGGTGTAATTAAGCTGTGACTCACTGCCACAGGATGCTGCAGAGGCCATAAAGAATAAAATAAGCCTGTGCCAGGACCAGACAAATTTATGAGGGATGTATCTAACAAACAGGAAGGTTGGGATGCCACACCATTCAGGAAGTCCCTCCTAGACTACTTAATGCCTGAAGGGAAAGGAGGGTTTGGTCCTTGCTAATCTGCAGGAACCCAAGCCAGATGAATATCTAGTCTCCCACCTCCACTCCATAACAAACATGTGGCTGTGGAGCTGGTGGTTCTGAGTCTGAGCAGTGCAGAGATGCCTCTGACCGCAGTTAACCATCTTGAGAAGAATACCCAGGACACCAATGGGATCAGCCCTGTGCTGCATTTGACCATTTGACAGAAGGCATTTTCCCTGTGTGGTGAGTCATCCAGCTGCTACGGCACAGATCAGTTTTCACTCAGTGAAAAGCACCACATCCTTTCACTTGTCACACAATGAGGTATTTGTCAATAAAATTGCTCATTTAAGACTTATTTATCACCCTTTCTGGGAGCCAAATCTGGAGGTGTCTACTCTGTCTTATGCTGTTCACGAAAGCGAAAGTAGACATCTCCAGATTTCATTGACATCTCCATGAAAGCCTTCTCTGGCTGGAAGATTTTGTCCCATAATCTACCATTCAAAACCATCATTGTCTCATAATCTGCCATTCAAAACCATCCTTGTCTGAGCTGTGATGTTCACTGAAGCCTCCTTGCAATGCAGAAGAAGGCTTTATGAGGAGAAGTCAGATTAAAACTTGGTGATCAGCCTGCCTGGGGAAGTTGTTTATCCATCCGGTGAAACAGGCAAACCAAACTCTTTTGCAATTTGTCAAGAATATGGTGTAAATAATGCTACAAAAGTAAAAATAGTAATAGAAGCATTATTAATTCAAATATGCTGCATGATCCTGGAATTTGAGTTCTGAGTCTAACAGCCTGTGGTTGAAACAGCGCAGTTTCTCAGGGCCCTTCCTCATCTCCTGGGCCAGCAAAGGAAAAGAAGGGTCCATGCCAAGATCTCCTCTCTCTCCTGCAATCAAGCACAGCTCAGACATCCACAGAGGACCCTGAGCTTTCATGACAGACCATAAGCTTACTCAGACATATCCTTCTCTAAAAACTCATTTCAGCTACACTTCTCACCTTTTGGCAGCCTGGTTTACCAAAGGACTATGGTTGTATTTTCCTGGGTCACAGTGAAGCCAGTGGTGGTGCCTGGCCATGCCTGTTCACTCATCTCAGCAAGATGGGCACTGCCTCCTGCCAACACCATCACCACAACCAACCAATGCCAACCAAAGCAGCAGCTCTTTCCCCTCCACGTGTTGTCTTTTCACACAACCATTGGGGCTTTAAATTCAGGGTGTTGTGGAGGCCTTGGCAAGCATTTGGGAAGGTAATGAACAGCTCAGTTCCCTGCCCTTCTGAAACTTACTGACTTGACATTGCTTTTATATTCCCAATGTCTGGAAGTGTAAAAAGGGAAACAGATTCTAATTTCAAGGCAAAATTCCTCAACCTTAATTACTATGTGAGACTTTGTATTTTTTCCAGAGTCTCTCTCAGAAGCCTGATAAACATACATTCCCAGCTTGAAAATATTCTTTTTTTTTCCTCTTCAGTATTTATTTCCTATGCGAAACAAAAATCAGTAGAGATTTTCTTGTTTAACAACACAGGATCTAGTGTAATACACAAGTATCACCTTGTCACAACAAATAAATTTTATTCAGTCACTGGCATTAGCAATGTCCACACAGCCCTGGGAATAATGTCTTGTTTCAGCTCTTTACTGCAGTGTCAGCAAAAAGAGAGCAGTGGGGCTGAAATCCAACCCCCAGACGTGTATGTGCTGCTCAGAGCCGGCAATGGGTGGCTGTAAAAATGTTCTTCAGAAAGTCAAAGAGGACACAGCATGGCTGGCAACTGGTGCTGCCCTCTAACTCTTTCTCATTTTCAAGAAATTGGATTCCTCCTCTGTAAAGTGGGGATAACCACTTTATAGACAGCTATTCTGTAAAGTATATGAAACCTACAAATAAAAAGAGCAGCCAGATAAAACCACTGTTGTTAGTTATCTGTCTTCTAGGGAAACTTTATCTCTCAAACATATTCTTATAATTAAGATAAACATGATGTTGGAACCAATCTGTGTTGTATATAATTATCAACTCCATGCATATTTTCTCCCCCCACTATTTTTCACCTATGCAAAACCATGTAGTCTTTTTTACCAAATAGGTTTGACCCTATTAGAGTTATCTGTAATAGAACAATTATTTGTTCATTAAAAATGCAGGGTTTAGGGAACTTTGGATTAATGAGGAGAGAATGCAATGCAGTGCTATGGAAACTATATTGCAGGATTTAATATTGTATACTCCAGTGGCTAGAAAGTTCTGCCTTATAATCCTGTGGTGTCAATGCTGTACTGAAGAGCAAGTAATCCTAAAATCCAGTTAACACAGGCTTAGTCTACTGCAGAAGCACAGGAAAGAGCAAGAATCTATCCAGTCACTTTGAGTTACCATAGTTCAGGGATAGGTTTGGGAAAAAATTCTTCATTTTGTTTTGCAGATCTCACTTTCCAATGCTGGTGCTCACTAGGTCTATACAGCAACTGTTGGGTCTTTGCCTGATATTCAGATCATAGGTCACATGCCTATTCCAAAATAGTTCTCCCTCCCTGCCAAGTCCTAAGTCCCAGAAATCCTTATCACAGATGAGAAAAACAGGAGATATGCAATCAGGTGCACAGGAAGGCATTGAAATGACAAAGCTTCTAAAATTATAAATGTATGAAAAAACCACACATACTATGTCATTTAACTTCAGTGCTGGTTTTCTAAACTCTCACTCTCTTGAACAGTCCTAGAACCACTGGAGACACCAGCACCATATCTGGGAGGGACCTCAAATGCTCTTCTGGTCCTTATTCACTAACTAATTACCAATGGCTCACAAAAACTCATACTTTCAGCAGGGTTATCTCTGGAAACTACAACTCAACGGCATAAAATGGAATTTTTTGTGAGGTAATTTTTTCAGTTTATTTTTTCAACAGCAGGAAGGTTGTTCTTTAAACATGGATGGCAGGATAACTGACATTGCATGAAGATTCTCGAGGGGGAGAAAGCCACCAAAAATTCGCCACAAAGTATTCTGAAATGTATCATACGAGACCTTAAACATTGCTGCTGGGCAGGTAATTTCAGTACTCTCATTCCTTTGCTCCTCACTAACCCTCAGACACATGCTAAAAGAAAATAAAGTTCAACATAAAATTTCTTATGCATTCCTTAGGTGTTTATAAAGAAAAATAAAAGAGCAGGAACCTTGTTTCACTGGTTTCAGGGAGTTGAGGGCAAGACTGTTGAAGCTAGCTCAAAATGTTAAGAATACACACAGTGTAGTCCCTCCATTCCTGTTTTTAAAAAAAAAAACCCCAAGCAATGTCTTTTGAATGTTAAGACAGTTAAGCAATTATTAGATTTCACAATCAAAGTATTTATTAATTGGCAGTGCTGCATCCAGGTAGTATTTATCTACCTAGAAAAAACTAGCATGGAGAACTTACTTAATGGACCACTGCAGCAGCAGTAATAGAGGTCTGGTTTTGTTATTCAAATAAAAATGAACAAGAGAGGAAAATTTGTACCAAGAAAACCTGACAACCAAACAAACAAAGCCCAAGGAACAATCTTCTACAACAGTGAAAAAGCTATTGAAAATAATAAACCATAATACCTGGAAATTTCAGGGGAGAAGTTGAGTCTGTATCCCTCTATGTATTATCACATATAATGAGTCAATGCCTAGGGCAAACTGTCTGATTGTTCCAGTCCTGGTGGCAGCCCTGATAACATGTGCAAGAAAAGACGATGCTTTAACCATAGGTACAGTAGTGGGGCCTCAGCTCCAGACAGTGACATTAGACAAGCTGTGAGGGAAGTTGTTTTGTAACCTTAACTATGACAACTGAGAACTTACAGCAATTCTTGGCTTGGATCTGCATCAGCCTTAGATTACACTGACTGTATGCAGCAAACACGGTTTTATTCTTGCCTGGCTATTACAAATAAGAGTCCTTGCCTCTGTACCTTTTTTTTTTTCCTTAGAGAAAGAAAATCAGAAACTATTTTTGCTCCAGCATTGCCTGTAGGACCTATAGCAACATAATCTTATTTATTACCCATCACTTCACTATGCAAACATTTCCTACTGTGTCAGGCCAACCATTTATTATACCATTTCCCTCTGAGGTCTCAACATCATCCATCACTGGTAGTCACCTGCCCTGCTCCTGCTCTGGGCCTTTGCACTGCACAGGGATCCACCATTTCAGGGGCCAGGGGCCTGGGCTGCCGCTGTTTTCCATTTTGTCATTCTTCCATTAACACTTGACCTGCCTGGAGCAGCCAGCACGTTGATAAGGATTGACTGGGCACCTTCTTTATGAGCCTTTCCTGTAACCTCCTCCTAATATAGGAGAAGCCAACCTGCCTGCATGCCTCATGAACAACTCACCTCCTTCTCCTTTGAAGGAGAAATGGATGGAGGTTTCCTTCCCTGTGAATAATTGTGGTGCCTGCCTGCTCTCTCCTGCATGCTCACATATGGATGTCTTTAGCCTAAGGATACACAAATTTTCACCTAACCTTTCTTAATTGATGCAGGGAAGAGATAAAGGAGTAAATAAGGATGCAGTTCCCATCATAGCAACAAGGGAGAAGTGGCTGAACTTGCCAGGAAAGTAACAGAGGAAAACCATAATTAGACAGATCTGAGACAGATCTAGATTCAAGACAAAAGACATCTAAGTGTAATCATGATTAGTGAGAACATGTTAACATTACCCTGGTTTTCTAGTGGAGTTTGTCAATAACAAGTCAGACAAGAACAGGACAGCAACAGACTCAGCTCCACAGGGGTAAATCCTCCTCAGACCTTCCCAAGAGATGGGTCATGTAGTTCCACTGATGTACCCCTGCAGCCTCCAGGAAGATTGTTCATGCATCCTTTTTCTGTGTTTCAAGTAATTTTCCTTCTCTCTTTTGATTTTAGGAGGTAGGATTTTCTCAATGATACACAATTCTAGCTGTAGGCAAACCTGTCTGCATATTGTCTTTGCTCTGGAGAGCATCATCTAGTAGAAATTGTCCCATTCTTCTCTTCCCAATTGCTCTGCCAAACATCCTTTCTCCCTTGCTCTTTGTCTCTCTTTGTCACTGAGGAGGGAACGGGCCATCATCACATTTTCTGTGCTAAATGTGGAAGAGAGCGTTCCTTCTTTATAAATTCACAGAAGAGCAACATTGTCAGTCTATTACCAAGGGATACCTTGCTTGCATGCTCAGCTATCATCAGCTGAGCAACAGTGCTATAAGAACCCTAAAAATGTCAATTTTTGGAGTATTTAGCACAGATTCTTTATATTATAGAAATTATATTCTCAAATGCATACATGTGCATACACTCCTAGGGCATAGGAAAAGGCAGATGTTTGTGGTAGTTAAAAAAGTAAAAGGGATGGTTTTTCTCACCACCTAGACTTGTCTGTCATTGGAGTATATTCTTGTGTTTCCTTAGCAGAAAATTAAAATAAATCTGACCAGGTAATGTGTCTACAGTAGAAGAGAGGATTCCCACAATGCTTATAAATATAAATGAGTTTTCTTGTAATATGTTGTAGCAAAATTACAAGCTAAATTTCCAAGAAATTAGTAGAATGATGGGAGGGTAAATTATGATAATGATGTACTACATAATGTAATACAGGAGCCCATAAACCCATAATGTCAGTTTCCTTTAAAAATTATGCATAATTTTAATAAAAAATATATAAACAATTTCTAGATACAGCAATGATGGCATGACCTCCTTGGTTATAAAAGATTAATTGCAAAATTCACTTGGATATGCCCTCTAACTTCTCTCCAAGATCACCAATTTGTGTACAAAGTGGGATAATAATTTTATTCTTCTCAAACTTCTGTAACTCTGAGCATTTTATTGTAGCGGTTAAAAAACAAATAACATTTTTACTAACGTGCTGTTCTGTACCCATCACTGCTGGAGATCCACATGTCCATTTATGCTTTCCTACCTGGCTACAAGATCTTTAGCAGGGCGACAGATCTGGCTCTCCCGTGACGCAGACTGCTGCACCGCTCCTGAGGGACTCGGAGCTCCCGATTTTAGTGCCAGCAAAATCCACTTTCATCGTGCACTTAAAAACTGGCATCAAATTTGCAAATGGCTTCTCTTTGAGCTGCTTATAGAGGCACTTTCAAAGTCACAAATCAACGCCTTTCAAAGGGAGATAGTCTTGTATCTCCCCTGTGCCTTGGCACACGTCCCTTCAGCACAACACCAACCCTCGGCGCTGGCCCATCCCTGTGGGAGCTCCTGCTCAGGCATGGCTGAAGCACCAGCTTGAGGTGCAGCAAATTGTGCTTCACATATCAAAACAGGAGGAATAGAAACCAGTGTGGGTGGGCGGTGGGAAATAGAGAGGGAGCTGGAGAAAGGTTTCTCTGGAAGCATGAGTCAAGGCCCTGCGAGATGTGCGGGGTTGTCATAGTTTACATAGTGTCCTCATTGCCAAGCAGCCACGTCAAACCCCAGGGCAGTGCTGCCTGTGCAGAGGCCAGGAGCTGCAGGGCAGTAGTAATGTTACAGTAGAAGTGTCCTCAGCCAGAGGCACTGGCCCAGGAAGGAGCTCACAATCCCCTAAGACATTATGGTTGCCACAGCAAAGAACCTCCTCTTTGAGGCACAACCCCACATACAGCACTGAGAAAAGGTATTTTCTCTCTTTCCTGTCAAAACAATGCCTAAATTTTAATGGTTTCAATCAAAAACCTCTCCTGGAAGGAACTTAAACCTAAACTATGCATAGAGATAACTGACACTTATAAAGTTGAACCTTTCTCATCAGTTCCCTATTGTACTTGCTTGGCCCACATAGCACTTATTTATTCCACAACTCCTAAAAAAGTTGTTTCACAGCTACACATAGAAATAGAAATAGTGAGGACTGTGCTGACCCAAATCCTACTATAGTTAAGGGAGAGATTCCCACTGATTTCAGTCCCTTGCATCAATCTGACTCTCCAGGACCATTACTTCAGGCTGACCTACTGCCCTGGGTTGTGAACAATTCAGAGCAGAAATTGCTGAATGTAGAGATGAGCCCCTCTTTTATTTTTGCTTTTTTCCTTAATTTAGAAGCAGCAGCAGCAACGGTATCTGTTTTCCAGCACACAGCAGACTGCCACAATGCAGCCAGAGCCTGCTCGAGTCCCTGAGCAAGCCTGCCTGGCTCCCTCTCTGATCGAGCACGTAGGCAGAGCAGCAGCTCACACAAGTGACACTGTGGCACACAGATCCATGCTGACCTGTCTTACAGCCCTGCCTTTCTTCACACAGCCAACAGAGAGGGGTCACATTAAGGGAACAGGACACTAGAAGTGATCTTGTAAAACCTTACAAACCCTTCGGCTCCCCCTTCCTCTCTCTAACATTTAGGCTACGTAAACACCACCTAGATATTTTGCTGTTCTTACCAAAAGAAGCTATTATGACTTAGGAAAACAAAAGGAAAAAAAAAAAAGAAACATTATAAAAAAAGAGATGGGAGGCCTTAAGATATCACGCCAGAGCAGACAGATCAGATAATTTTAGAGGACAGCAATAGCACTTCTTCCCCTCCCCAGAAGCGCAGCCAGCACATTTGATTTCTTTTTCAGTATCTGTCCCATGTTTATTATTAAAACACGTCATCACCATCTAATCACCATTGGAATTGAAAGAAACTTTTCACAGGAGCATTCTAAAATTAGAGAGTGCCAATTAAAATTAATGCAAGCCCAAAGTACTGCGCTATAAAGGAACTACGGCCAACACGATGAGCAAACGCAACCCGTATTCGCTCATTTCAGAGCGCTGAAACTCGATTTTTAGTACTTATTCGCTTGTGCTTCCCTCCTCTAAGAGCAACGCCACAAAACCACGGGCCTGGGGCTCTGCAGAAACCTCCTCCTTACCCCGCAGCCACAGCTGGAAGCGCCATCCAGGAGGCTCCCGTCTCGCCGCTCCAGAGGAATCCCGGCGCGCTTGTCCCGCAGCAGCCTCCCTCCCTGGGCGCTCCCCGGCCGCCCGGCTCCACGTCCCGCAGACAGCTGGGGCCAGCCTGGGCTGCCGGGGCATCGCGGCCTCGGGACATGGCCCTCGCTGATATAATGGGAAGGCTGGTGCCAGCGCCGGCATCGGGCCGGGCGGGATTCCAGCTCGGCGGCCGGCCCGCACCTGTTGCAGGGAGGGCACCGAGCGGGACCATCAGCTGTGGGGCTAATATTAACCAGCCGTGCTGCCAGCACCGGGGACTGCAGCGTGATTCAGGCTCAGAGAAACTCACAGGGAAATAACTGTCCCCCTTTGCCTTTAGTTAATAGGAGAACAAACCAAACAAGAGCAGTGAATGTCCCACCAGACAGATAACCTACACTGAAGTCCCAGAATTGCTCACAGTCCTTTCCTGTTCATTACATTAGCCTGCTTTTGGCTCCAGCAGTGGTTTAGGGCCTTTCAGCAGGAAAAGGTGCATTTGTATTTATTGTCCCTGCTTCCTTGGCACTGATAACCTCCGGTCCTCCAACAGCCAGAGGAGAAACACCAGGCTGAGGCTCAGCTGTGCTGAGGGTGACAGTCACACGATCACTCTGCTCAGTGCCAGGCTTTGATTTGTGGCTACTGGGAAAGCACCATGACAGACAGTGCTGTTGCACACAGCATGAAGATAAAATAAACTATGCAGTAAGTGACTCATAAAAATCAAAATAAAAAAAAAAACCTTCCTGCCCAGCATAACCTGCAATGATAACATAGCATGTTAATGTCCTGCTTAAAATAAAACACCCACAGAATGGGGCCATTTTTTTTTTTTTTTTTTGAGATGATTTTTGCAATGCTTGATTCCCTCTTCTCCCTGGATATTGCAGATGTCTCCAGGCACCAGGGGACACAATGAAGGCACTGCAGAAGTGGTAAGCACCAGAGGGCAGCTTAAATGCCGACGTGAGCTCCAACCAGAATTTCTCTGACTGAGCTGTTTACAGCAGACCTCCCACATTCCTAGCTGTAAGCTTCTCTAGTGCATCCATTTTGTGTCCATAAAATGACTATGTTCAAGATTAAATGGATGGAAAGCAAGAGCTGTGAGACCTTGCTTTCTGCAAGACCAGTCTGGAGGGAACAAGATCTGATGGTGACAGTGTCTGTGGAGAAATATAGGTGGGGAAGCTCTCATACTGGGTTGTGAAAGGTGTAAAGTACTTCTGCTGATGTGTCCTGGCTAGATTGTTATTTTAAACTATATCAGGGACCAGATGGTGCCTTAAAAAAAAAAAAAAAAAAAAAGTGATTATAAGCTAAAATGTAAAAATACACTAGAAGCATTTGCGAAACTGTAGGAGAATTAAAGGGACAAACACCAAAAGTAAATGCAGTGTGACCTTGGCTTCCAAAGAAGAGAGCTGCTGCAGTCTGAGAAAAATAAAATGAAACTGGATGTTTCCACTTTGCAAAACGTGGGAGGCTCCCTAGACAGCTCAATTAGAGAGAAAATGTGACACAGCTGAATACCTACATTTTTCCTGCACCCTCTGAGTAACCTCTTTGGTCCCTGGAGAAAAGAAACTTCATTAATTTCCACAGCCAACTCTCTCTTGTGATAGTAATATATCAACCTGGCTGAGAACTGGGCAGCTTCCTCTTTCCCTACTAGCTGTATTGTTCCCTGCTAGCTGACCAAATCAGGATGGGCTCGCCAAATTGCAATAACCAAATAATGTCTATTCATTCCCTGACTAATAATTCAAGTAGTTCAGTTTAAACATATTTCAATTTAAGAAGAAAATCCATTTTTTAACTAAATCTTTTAAAAAAATTAAATAAAATTTACATTTGCATCTTTCAAATGGCATTATTGCTAGATATGGAAATTTTTCTTGGTATATTACAGCCTTTCAGAGAAAAGATGTCAGGTGATGAAAGCTACATAATCCAGCCTGCTAGAGAAAGGAACATTTCTCTTAAGGAATGTGGATTCACATCCACGTCTTCCAGTCCTTATAATGCCTGCCAAACTGGAACATGGGAAGTCTGCTTTGTCTTTATCTGACACAAGCTGTTAAGTGACTATGAGCAGCCACCTATATAAACAAATTACTTAAATTAGTTTTTGCTTTGTTCAGTTTCTGTCAAAGGCATTAAACTTGCCATGGAAGAAAATGACAGCTTTCCTTAAAAGAGGAAAGCACCAGACATTGGTTTAGTGAGGAATCTTTGTGGCTTAGGCATGTGTTGTATATCCATTTCAGGAAATGTGTGTCCTCAGCCAGAATTCTCATGACAGATAATTCAAGCTAAATGAAAGCCAAATCGAGCTGCAAAGCTTGAGTGCAGGTAGGAGACTATCTCACCTCTGAGAGCACTGGGATGTGACTGCCTCCTTCAAGCCTCTACTGCATATGGGGCAACCTGCCAGCACATACCACTAGAAGGTAAGCATACCAGAACAAAAACTTGACATGCAAAGCCATATTCTCCAAGAGAGTTATAGTGAAAACCAGAGAGACTCAGGAAACTACTTATTTCTCAGCCTCAGCTCCCAACCCTCTGCTTTTCAGTCTAGCAGCAAGCCAATCATTCCTGCAGGCTCAGTGTGTCCCCTGATGGCCACCATCCTTGGAGCTGTAATTCAAGAACCTGAGCACAGCTGGTGTCATCACTCAATATTGTGCAAGCCCTTAGAACACAAAACAAGCTGTTCAGGTGCTGGCAGGAGGCTGGTGTTGGAGTTGGATATGCCTACATGCAATTCCCACAAGAGATTTTACCCTACTATCGAGTTGTCTCATGTATATGCTGATTTTGTTTTATATGGTGCTGTAGAACTTCTAGGGAGTGTATGGTCTCCCATGATGTTGTTGACCTAGCTTGCTATGCATTATCAGAAGAATCAAAATTACAATAATGAAAAGAAAAGCATTTTTTTTAGTCCAACCCCTCTAACCCCTGTGTTTTTAAATGTATTCCCAAGGATATTAGAGGACAAAAATAGATACAATCAGATCCACAAGAGCTGGATGCTCAGAAGAAACACTTGGCTTCTGCCTTGTTGTGGAGATGCCTCTAGTTTTCAATACAACTGTTCCAAATACCTGCAATTGAATTAACTCATTTGTGCTTTGTGACAGCAAAACTGAAGAGCTTAATCTGTAGGTTATATCCAAGATTAGGCCAATCAAAGTGGTACCTTTTTTTTTTCCAAAACACCTGGTGGTTAGAGCTGTGACAGGGTATTTGAAAGAAATAAATTGTCCCTTTCCTCATCTACAAGAAACTACCCACCCAGCTAAAGCTACAAAACTCTGAGGGAGATGTCTGCAATTTAAAACTGTTGCTATTTTAGTTGATAAAGTAGAATAAATTCTTTAGGATAAAAGCAATATGCAAGTTTCCAGCTAGGCTGTATATACAAGGGAATATTCACGTATTTCTGCAACAGGACTTTAACTTGGCAGAATGCCTTGATCTCTAGACTGGAGCCTTATTTTTGAACTCTGTCAACCACCCTTTCATTACCCAAACAAAAATTTGAATGTTTTGATGCACATGGATCTGGATCTACTCTTATCTTTGGTTACTAATAATCATTAAATTTTCATTCTGTTTCAGTTTTTAGTATATCAGTTCATCTGAAGAATAGCAATAGACATGCAGTGTGCAGAACAGTCTGTGTGATGTGCAGGGCTGTGTTGTGGGAGATAAGGAGGAGCAGCAGCTCCTCTGCACTGCTCCTGAAGTGTGATTTCCAGAACATCCTAGCTCCATTCCTACAGAAGTCTGTAATTATGCAGTCTCTACCACACTGGGGAAGGGTGGATTGATCATCAGGTTACTCCAGTATTAATTCTAGGCCAAGCCTTATGTGACAGATTGGTTTAATATTTTTCCAAAATAAGTTCTGAGGACTTTACTGCACGTACTCACAGAGAAGCAGTCCCTCACCATGTCAGAGTGCAGTGCTGCACCAGGGGTAGGACTGTGAACACACAAAAGCAGGGATCTGTCAGCATCCTCCTACTCACCTCATTAGGACGCAACATCTACAGCAGTAGAGGTCAAGGCAGGAACTGAATCCACACAGTTACATGGACCTGTCACTGAGATACCTTAAAGAAATTCTGATACCACAAATTGAAGCAACTGACAGAGTCATGGAAGGAAGTCAATCATACCCAAAGCTCCACTGTATTTACCTGCAGATGAAATCACATCTCCCAAACAGCACAGACGTAAAAAGCTCCAATGCTTTTTGCTTGCAAGCACAAATAGAAAAGGCATCTCAGAGCCATGCAAAAATATAGTGAAAAAAATAATTTAACTCAGAAAATGAGTTTAGGGAAGTGCGAGGCATCTCATCAAAGGAAATCTGTGTCATGCTATGCAGACTATATTCAGCTCCTAGACCAGGAACATAATACACTTTCAATTTTTATATACTTCTTGACAGGCCATCAATAGCACATCAGTGGCAGCAGCAATATTGGCAAAAACAACCCCTGATTCAGCCCTGTACTGGGTACTGCTTTGCAGCAGCTTGTGTAACTCCCTCACCCGGGCTTGACAAAATCTTTCCTGGGCACAAACTTGTGCTGACCACAGTAAAGTCTCTAAAATTTCCTAGCCATTCATAGGATCCAAATTAACAGAATTGCTGATACATAAAGACAGGGAAATGAAGATTCAGAGGCAAAGAATAGATATCAGAAGTGACATAAAATTTGGGGCATGCAAGACAGGAAAGGGAATGGGAGTTGAGGAGGTAATGCTGGATTATGAGCTAATTTGTCAATTGTGCTGCAGCATGAGAGAGAAAATGATCCTGTGACCTCACATCTTTGCTTTTCCAGACCAGCACAGCTTCACAAATTGCATCTCAGCCACCAGGGACTTGTGCAACTTCTGCTGTTTGACAAGAACCTAGCTGTGCCGATGAGCTGACAAATCCAAAATGCCTCCTGCCCCCAGTCCCTGCTGTGTGCCAAATTGCTATGTGTGCGCTTGTGCACCACTTAGAATCCATCTTCAGTGCTTGCCAAGAGTGACCCCCTCCCAGCCTCTCCTGCAGAAAGAAGCCCGGAGAGGGAAGTGGGGGGAGATAGAGAGGCAGAGAGAGAGGGAGTATTTTTAGAGATGTGAAGTAGTGCTCAAACACAGCTTGCTTTCCCCCCAAACAGAAAAGATTAAAAATTAGTTAAAAAAAAAATAAAAATCAGATGGCAGCTTGGCATTAAGCAGGTACCCAAAAATGCCCCTGGATGATGCAAGAAGCAAAATTAAAAATTCCTAATGAGCAGAGATGAGGACACACAAGTCCCCTTGCAGGCACATAAGTGGATGTTCCTGTGCACACACACACCCTGCCCACATCCAACCTGCCTGTTCTGCACCAGCCCATTCACAAAGCAGCTCACCCAGCAAACAGGCTGGCTGGCTGCTGTGGCAGAGGTTTTAGGGGAGACCACTTGGTTTAACACCCTGCAGGCACTGTGATGCTATCCCAGATTGGACCTGGATTTAGGCCTACTGGAAGGAGGAAGAGGTGTGTTAACTGCACCATCTGAGGAGAAGAAAAAGCAGAGATGAGCAGAGAGAACAAGCTCAGTGCAAGATGCTGGCCTCAACACTTGACCTATGCAAGCTGCTAGCAAAGCCAGATTGTCAAAGGATGGGACACCAATGATTAGAGATAAACTAGAAAAGGTACATCTGAAACATGCCTGGGAGGAAACAAGATTGTGTCATCATTGTCTGAGTACAGTTATCTGTCTCTTTTTTTTTTTTTTTTTTGCTTTTACTTACACATATTCTTGACACAAGGGAACATGCAAAAAAAGCTATTCTGACTGAGATAAAAAAAACTTCCAACCAAGTGTAGTTCAACCCTAGTTAATTCTCCATCTCTCAGAGAAACATGTTTGAGTTGTTTCAAAGATGATTTGGGGGAATGTTGAGACTTTTTTGTCTCACCCTAAAAGATCATGGTCTGGAAAACAACACTAAAAAAAGGAATACATATATCTCCAATTGCTTTTCAGATGTCACATACTGCAATAGCCTCCAGTTTTGGTAACACAGAATGAGTTTCTGTAAATCATGAGGGGCAAGGTGACACTGAAGTCTAGCAAGATAGCAAAAAACAAGGTTCCACTGCAGAGGTGGTGCCCCTGCACACCGTGGATCATTTGGCAGAATGTGCAGGTGAAATGGCATCCATCTCTGACTTGGGGGTGCAGCTCTGAAAGACAATTTTAATTTCCAACACCCACCTTAAACTGCTGCCTGGCACAAATGAAGTAGGAGCTTATTAAAGATGGTTCACTAGATGCATCATTATAGCTAGTACAGAAATTCCTGTCTTTATAAGAAAGATTATTTGCCTAAAATAGTCCTCTTTTTTTCTTTTTTTTTTTTAATCCTCAATTCTAAGCAGAAGAAAAGGAAGATCTGCAATGAAATTAATAAAACCATGTTTGGATGGCAAGTCAGACTGGCTATACTTTTTCACTGACAGGAACCTTAAAAAGACCCAGGGTTCATGTTTCCAGAAATCTGTCAGAATTTTAACCTCTCATTTGTGAAATGACACTGCCCACAAGTTTATCACTTTCAGCAGCTATTAGCAAGCACAAATATCCTCCAGATGAAAAGTCTTTATATTTTCTCTTAACAAATGCCAATGGTTTTATATTTGTAGTGTTCACATTTGTGTGCTGATTAGCAACACATTTCCAGCTGCACTGAAAATGTCTTCACAATATAGGGAGGAGAGCAACTTCAAGGCAGCATTACTAGCTAGGAAAGCATAATTATATTTCACTCACTCAAGCTCCCTCTTCCACCCCCAAATTATGTGAGGCTCATCCCATTCTGTTGCCAATTCCTTCCTTAGCATCACTTACCAAGGCCAACTCACATTCTACCACCAAGTTCCCCTGTTAGAAAGCTTCCTATTTGCAAGCAAAATCCAGAGCAATGATTAGTACTAACTCCAATCCCTGCTTCTGATGTATCACAATCATCTCCCACTCATTAGCGTGACTGCCTCCAGTTTTGGATGAAATAAGACATTCTTATCTCTCTGGAAAAAAATCAGTTTTCCCAATTCATGGTGTTTATTCTGTCATATGTTTATTTTTAGACTTATTTGTTATAGTGGATAACAAATCACTCCCTTATCCTTATCTATATCTGTCACTAATCTTTTTAACTTGCAAGACTAACACCTAACTGGACAAACACATATTATTCTCCTGATTAGTCTCCACCCTGGAATACATCACTGCTGTCACTCTGGTATTCATTTCTCATGGCCAGTGATTCCTTACATGGAATCAGACCATCTATTCAAATAGTCCTCTATTCTCCTGGAAGCTGACAGGATAAATATAATAAAGTTCATTGTCATCCTCCTGCTGAAGCTGGTTTTCTTAGTGACTATTTCTATGAAAATCCTGCCTGAAGATTTAACCACTGAAATCACAACATAAAGGAGAAACATGAAGAGTAGTTTACTGACCATGGTCTCTCTCAGATATTATTAGTTTCTAGACCTTCTGAGCTTTCTCAATAACACTGCATAATATTTTGAGATTGGCATTGCACAAAAGAATATCCCAAAATATTGGTTCAAGTATGTAAATGCCTTTATTTTTAATGCTGACTGTCAAAAACACAGTTCTAAAGATTTTCAGAAGAGTGAAAAGGGAAGGGAGGTTGCACTTTTGGTCTCTATCCCCAGAGTTCCCAAGATCAGACACAAGTGTTGCATTGTCTGCTCTCAACAGTAGAAACCCATCTGGCAAGTCAGCCTGGCTTGCTAAAACAAAATCTTGGACCATATTGTGTCATTGCTTTTTATGCAACCCCACCCACCATCTAAATTTCAGTGGCAATGGGAGGGGAGTTCAGCTCTAAAACTGGTAGCAGGTTACAGCCTGTGGGGTTCTCCATAATGTCTGAAGGTTTTACAGAATGGGATACATTCAAACAAATTGATGAGGAAACTGGCAACACAGATAAGGTTTATTTCCTAGTGCATGACTAGATATTTTAGAAAGTGCTAGGAATTAAAAATGTTTAAAAAAAGAAGAAAGCTAAACACAAAAACCAAAACATAATCTCCACCCACCTTATCCCCCAAAGTGTCCTTCCCCTACAAACTCAGGCACTGGTATAGCTGATGAGTCAGGGAAAGGGACACTTTAAGGCCAACAGTATGTCCTGACCCACTTTTTGTCTTCTTACACTTTTTGAGACATGAATGAGATATGCCCATCATAGACTGGACAGGAGTATATATTGTTCTGCCTCTTTCTTTCGAGACTTCTCTGAGCTGAACTGAGGCACACTCTTGCATGTTTCAATAAATAAAGACAAAAACTTAGGGCTGACACGAAGAACTGGAGTAGTCTCTTTTGCATGCATGTGACAGGCTGGAGCTGGGGTAGTGTCCCTGAGAAGTCACAATCCCCTCGCAGCCCCAGTGGAGGCAACAAGCTGTAGGTATTATGTAAGCACATTTCGGCAACTCCGACATGATCCTTGCACTCTGCACAACAGGTGAGCCACGTTTAAGAAAGTAACTGCAATGCAAACCAGCTTCCACTTGTAATGGTGCCACTAGAAATACAGCAAAGCACCAGCCAGAGGGGAGTGGAATAGAGTGAGGCAGCCTGGAATGCCATGATGAAAACACCCAGAGAGGTAGCCAGGCTCCCCTAGAATGCTGCCATCAGCTGCCTGGCCAACACTGCGCCTTGAGTTTCTGGCTGAACATTCAGAAAGCAAGAGGCCCATTACAATTCCTGACAGTGACTGCTTAGCAGAACCACCATGAAGACCTGAGATGGACACCATACTGATGTGCTGGAAGCAAATAGCAAACTCTTTATTAGAGGAACACTTACTGTATAAGAGAACTAATAGATCATGGGCCTACTGGCGAGCAAAACCAGCTCAACTTTTAAATTAGATACTCTGAGAGACAATCACTCTTCCCTGTATTAGACTTCCTTGCTCTTTAAATGTCAGTAATAAAGCACTACAGTTGTAGTTGCTGAGCATTATCAATGTAATGATATATATTTGTACTCTTTAATACTTTTTAAATACTACAGTATCAATTTATT
Organism: Melospiza georgiana; assembly: GCF_028018845.1. Taxonomy (NCBI): domain Eukaryota; kingdom Metazoa; phylum Chordata; class Aves; order Passeriformes; family Passerellidae; genus Melospiza; species Melospiza georgiana. The sequence continues at coordinate 49,226,915 of NC_080430.1, forward strand.
TGACATCTTCTCATGGCAGAAGCACAAATGGATGAACTTTTAGTTCAAAATGGATGATAATGGGGGAAGAGAACAGAATGCAAAACATGAGGCAATTGTGTAGCCTGACAATTTATAACACTACCTGCCTTCTGCTGCCCGGTTATTTATGTCTGGGTGGGGAGATAAAGAAAAGAAAGATAGTTGCAGGGAGGACAGCTTAATTTAAAACACTGTCACTTGCACCAGCTAAAGTCAGGAGTCAGGTTCTCAATATATGGAACAGGTGCACTGCCGCTGAGCAGATCCACTAATAACAAAATCAATTTAAAATAAAGTCTTCCTAAAACAAAGATGAATGAAAAGGGAACAAAAAGGCCCAAATCAGAATGCTTTTTAAGTGTAGGCTGTGACATTTCAGCTGTTTTCTACCGGCCATCAAGACAGAAATTATAAACATCCCCAGCTCCCAGCCTCTGGCAGAGCAGGGGTTTTGTATCTGGGCTCTCCTCAGTGTCCTTGCACAGTAAACCTGTCTTGTAACTTCGCATGTCAAAAGTCTGTGCCCAGCATTAAGGGTTCATATTCCCTACCTGGAGTCAGATCTAGGCTTCAGCCTACTGGGTCTGCCTCAAAACCTGTCCACCAACACAAGCAAGAGCAGCTGGAGGCAGCAGGATGCTTCCAGCATCACCAGCAGACAGGCAGCATGGCCAGTCACAGATCACCTCTCTCCGAGATTTACAACACACCAAGGCAAAATGCCTCCAATGACAGAAAGCAATTACACCTTAAGCCCAGGGGTTAGAGAGAATAAAGGCATATCATTGTTTGGATTAAATTATGTGAAATACAGATCTCCCAGGCTGGCTTTTTTATCTTTTCCTGTCCTTTCCTCTCCACACCCACTCAATGATTCTTGCACAAGGCAGGTAGGTGTCACATTGCCCTTGGCTATAATAGTTTGCAAGGTGCTTTAATGCTCTAAATATGAATGTTTAAGTATCGTCCACCCACAAATGCACAGAAGCAGATCCAAACTGACATTTATTATGAATCAAACATGGGTAAATATCATTTTCATTTCAGACAAAAATGCAGTACCTTCCCTGGCTATGTGCTGTCTTCATGAATAAGAACTCACAAAATCGGCTTACATTAGCATAAAAAAAAAAATAAAGGATGTAGAAGAAATATGCGAAATATCTACTGAAAGCAGGCAGATTTTGCTCAATTCTTCATTGGCATTAATATCAGTCAGGTTCAGCTGGGCTGAAGCAAGCAGAATTGCACAAATATACAAAGAAAAGCAGTCCCCTCACTTTTAACTAGTCACACAGCCATCTATCTACTGGGAAGTAAAGGGAATGGGCACTAAGTCACAGTCCTCCAGACTGTTATAAAAGTAATAAAATTTCTGCAAGCTCAAAACTAGAATTCATAAAATCCACCATGCATGTACATTTGGAGCTTTCAGTTTCACATCAAATCTCAACAAAAATGGAGAATGCCAGAGCATCAGTACGATTTGCCATGAGAACAGAAAGCTTCTAAAAATCCCAAAGTGTTCCTACCAAGCACATTGTCACGACACTGAGCAGTAAAGAGACACCATGCATCCACTGTCATCAAAAATGTTCTCATCAAAAATGAAGCATAGCAGCAGATTAATTTGCAGGTCAAAGATTATCATTAGATTGGGTAACGTTACTGCGTGACTCTATCCTGATGACAAGGGTTACAACAAGAACAGAAAATTATGTGGGTGATACCCATGTGAACAGCATCACCAGCTGAAGAAAGAATTATTTCTGCAACTGGGGAAAGACAGCAAAGCAGCATTTTGCTGATTTATTAGTGCAGAACAATAATGGGGTGATACTCTTATCCTATGACATCCTTATTGTAATAGTGACAGATCTTTTGCTGACCAAAAAGCATTTTGATAGGAAATGAAAACTCTCAACATTCTTGGACTGTTGTGGTTTCTTTTATATTTTTTTTGTTCCTCTATTTTGCTGAGGTAATCACCACCCTAAACAAGAAAAAAGCATAATTGAAATAATTTTAGTTTTGTCTTCCTTTCCATTGCGAATTTAAATACTTGCTTCCTATCCTTTCTCTCAAATTTTATTGGAACTGGTTTTTCTATCTGCGATTGGAGTTACTAACACCCTGTTAGCAGTAACTCTCCCAAAGCAGCACAGCCCTTTTCAGAGGGCTCTGCTGCTGATTCATTTTGCTGTCAGCTACCACCCATGCCTTACTATGCACCTGCAACCAAAGGAGGCTGCAAGTAAGCTGCATCTGCTACAGGACCCTGAAACTCTTCTTTCTATATTGACTATGAATCTAAATAAACAGAGATGCCTCTCTTCTCTAAATTTGAGCCATCTTTTACTTCTGCCATGCTCTCCTCTCTATCTCTGCCCTGCTCCTCTCTATTTTTTTGGAATAATTTTCTTTCTCACTAAATGTCTCCTCCACCACTCTGTTCAACAGTAACACTCAACACATTTGTAGGATCTCACTTCAATTTTACAACAGTACGCTTGACAGGATAGTCCCAAATTATGTTCCTAGCTGGTAGTCCAAACACCTTGTAAATGTGGCAAATCCATCTATCAGCAAACCAGGGACCCAGGACCCAAAATGCCCTTGTCAACATTTAAGCAAGAAAACCACCATAGACATAGTGGAATAGCGTGTCAGATGGGAGCCCAAGGGGTTAAAAGAAGAAAATCTCAACTATTTCAGTACATCTTCCTATAAACTACATGAACACCTTCCCTTTTTTTTTTTTTTTTTTTTTGACACTTGTCTTTTAAAAATATATTTCTGTTTTGACATCCTGGTTCTGAACATATTTCACTCCTGCCAACCCACTGTTTGTGTTTTGAATAACTTGGAACAGATGAAGTGCTGGTCCAGAGACAAGAAATCCTCCGAACATCTGTCAACCGCTTCAGCACCGAGAGCTGCAAGCAAGCTCTGCCAGTAGCTCTGCCCGTCCTGCTGCACTCAGAGGCTGTGGGAGTTGTTAGGATGCCTTCACAGCCAGGCAGGCAGCGGAGGATGAAGGAAGAAGCAGCATGACTCGAAGCTGCAGTGCTAGAGCAGTGGTCTGACGCTCCCTGGGATGTGTGGAATGAGGTAGGGGGAATGTTGTGAATAAGGGGAAAAACCCTACAGTGGCACTGAAAAGCAGGAGTAGTGCCTCCTTTGTCACAGGGAGAGAAAGGAGAAAAGAAGGAAAATTCATTCTCTCGCAGAAAGCACACCTGTGATTTTAATGAGATGAAAACCTTCGTGCTGGCAAACTCCAGAGATCCTTTACCATAACCCTTCAGGGATCTTAATCCCTCCTAACCAAGCCCTAAGCCCTCATGGGGCAAAAAAAGGGCTTGGCAAAAATAGCAGCTAAAGAACTAATGAGGAAAGAGAAATTTTTCAACACTAAATTCTATCTGGATGATGGGAAGATCACCTTGGCATGTCCCATGCTCATCTTCAGGGAGCTGGTGGACCCTGCCTAGCAGTGGCTGTGCCTGGGAAAGGGAGTGAGGAGGAAGTGAAAGCAGGACTCCTTGATGTCTCCTCTCAGGCTGCCTCCTCCTGGTGCCCTGGATGGCCAGGGTGGGCAGGGCCTGGAGGAGCTGGAGAGGGAGGTTCTGTGGCTTGATGAGCCCACGGGCACACAGTGTTTTCACAAGAACGAGTTCCTGAGCTGTGAAACTGCAGGCAGGGACTCATGTTTAGGGATCTGAACATGGCACCACAATAAAATATAATGCTCATTCACAGGTTTTTATACCCATTTCTGTAGCCCAAGATCCTCCATACTTTCTGAGGTTATGCTCAAAGACAGAACCCTGCTGGCAGGGCTGACAGGGCAGATGTGCAACTCAGGTGCACTCTCATTCTTAGATGTGCAAAATCACTGGTGACGTCTGGAGCCCCTCATTTCCAAAAAGCCAAGAAGCAATGCTCAGTGTCAAGATTCAACTGGATACATCTGAAGTTTTGTCATACTCTTCATTTAAATCGGCCCTGTGCAGCAGCAAATCTGTTTAGCATCTAAAACTTATGGATATCAGCTTAAGAATCACAACTAAGCTGTTTTTGTGGTTGACTCAATAGTAGTCCCATCATTGATCAACTCCTTTCCTCATGCCCTTTTCCAACATCAAAACTTCTCAGTGACATCAACAGGGGCCAACCCCACCCTCAAAGTCTTACATTCTCACACACACACACACAGAGGCTTCAAAAAAGTCCACCCTTAAGTAGTAATGTAATACGCCTTGTACGTATCATTAACCTTCCCTCATGCACATCCAAGCTGAGAAACCACATCCAAAGATCAGGAGATATACAGACATTTGGGGAAGGCATAGTTTTCTAAGGATGAGGTGAAGACAGTGTCATGTTACACAGTGCCTGTGTTGGAGGGTTGGCACAGCAGACAGGAATCTTGAGCTGAACTCATCAAATGGCATTTCCTACCAAAAATGTGTGGACAGCAGTGGTCTGCCAACAAAATGGAATTTGCTTTCTTTTCCATGCATTGCATTATAACATCAACTCTCCATGAGGAGAAAAGCCTCCAGAAGGTTTCCTGGCATCTCAGGAAATACTGAGAGTTAAGCAAATTTAGAGTTTGCTGTGAATGAAAGGTACAGTCCACATAATCACAAAGCTGTGAAAGACAATTTAGAGTCACAGCCTTGAAAAAAATACAGTAAGCAGGATAGAGAATGTTCTTCATGAAGGTAAAGTGATTCCTAAGTACTTCAGCTACATTAGTTTGCTTGTTTGCTCACAAGAACAGCTAAAGTGTCTCACTGAGTGAAGCACATTTTGTCCCTGAAAATAGTGGCACTATCTGATCCCTGTTGCTTAAGAAGTGAGACAGCAGAGAGCAGCAGGAGACACAGATAAAATCATGACACTCGATATTTAAATTCATCAGAAATCTGAAATTAATGAGCAATGCTCCAACCACATTAGGCTTGGAAAGAAGAGACAGACTTTGACTTTTATCATCTCTAACTAACACCGTTTTATCTGCATCTTAGTTATCATAGAAACTTTCCCAAAATCTTCACAGAAATTAACCAATTAAATGGTATTTCTGTGTGCAAAGGAGTTCAGTTAGTTAGGACAATTAAAATAACTTGAAAGGCAAGTAGCAGAGCTTCATACCTTCATGAAGCAAAAACCTAAACTTTGATAAAAGCAAATAGAACATTCACTACTGAAGTTAAACTAAGGGAAACACAAACAATTAAAGCCTGAAAAGAGATCCTTAGATTTAATGCCTATTTTAAAAGGCAGCAATAGTTAGAAGGCTGTTTTGCTTGGTTTCTTAAATTAAATAAACATGTCTCAATCTCGGTGAAAAAAAAATGTAAATTAAAATGTAGCTAGTTAAAATAATTTAACAATTAACAACAAAGAAAAGGGCTGGGGTGTCAGCATGACTCTGAACCAGATGCATTTTGGGAAGAAGCAATAATCCAGTGTAAAGAATCATGAAGATTGGAAAAGACCTCCAAGATCATTGCGTCCAACCATTTACCCAGCAGCACTGTATTCACCACTAAACTATATCCTCAGGTGCTGCATTCACATACTTTTTGAACACTTCCAGGGATTGCTATTCCACTACTTCCCTGAGCAGCTTGTTCCAATGCCTGACTACTCTTTCAGTGAGGAAAATTTTCCTAATATCTAAACTAAACCTTCAGGCAATTTCCTCTCATCCTGTCACTGGTTACTTGGGAGATAACTCTCAGCTCACTACAACCTTCTTCTAGTAATCTGTAGAGAACAATAAGGTCCCACTTCAACTTCCTTTTCTCCAGGATAAACAACCCCAGCTCACTCAGCTGCTCCTCATCACCTGTAGGGAGCTATTGACCCTATATCATGATAAGGAAGGAACTGAATGCTACTCTTGATTCTATCACAGACTCGCTGTCAGTCCTTAAATACGACTTATTTTTTTGTGACTCAGTTTCTCCAGCTGTGCAGTAGGAAATATAGACCTATTCTGTAAACGGTCCCGGCTTATGAATGCATATTTTGGTGTTAAGCTTAACACTTCCTACACCCAAAGAACCTCTGCTCTCCAAAGTGGAAGCTGTTGGCATGTGGAAGAGTACAGCACTGGCCTCTGAAAGAGCAATGTGAGCTCCCGTTCAGTTTCCATGCACCCTCTGCTCCAGTAACCAGTGTGCAAGCTCCTCCATCCCATATTTCATGAACAGAGATTACTGTTATTTTTCAAGTAAGTTTTTTTCTTCTCACTGAAAGAGCCAGTGGCTTTTCCTTCTAAGTACCAGTGCTTTGGTCCTCTTCTGCTTTGGAGATTTAGCTTTCCATGTGTGGTTTGAATTCAAAGCTGTGGTCTAGAGGAGCAAACTGTATTCAAGACAGTGGTTTGACTGCTGTAGCTTGTCGAGGACCCAAAATGCAGATCGGCCACGTGGCTTATGACAGCTTGCAATGCTCTCTGGTATTTAAAGACAGAACAGGAGATTTCTCAAAGTGTTGTTTGAGGACATGGCTGAGTAATTACCTTCATCCTTGCAGATGTCAGTGGGTATGTCACACTAGACAAACATACAGGCCAGAGGAAGCTTAGTTGTCTGTTTTCTAAGGCATAAGAAATGATTTAAAATATTCCTAAATTCAAGGCCTCTCACAGGCACGGATCTCAATTTTGATCACAAGGAAAGTGGAGGACAAACAGTGTACCTGCACAGAATCCTCTCTCTTTACCCGGGGAAGGAAGCTACACTGAACTGTGGTGATCTCCTTGGGTGGAGCTGATTGGATGCCTACAACAGAATGACACATTCCCCATGAAATGTTTAAGTCACCAAAACACACTGATTTAAGCATGAGAAGCCAGGACCGATGTTGCAAGAGACTACCCAGCAGTCAACAATGCGGCAGAAATTCTTATTTTTAAACACTTTGTATCTTTCCAGCCCCCACTGATGTTGCACAGCAACTCGCCCGTGGAGGAATATTTATCATCCAAGTTCTTCTGTCGTCCCTGCTTTTTCTTGCCCAGTTACTACTTTGCTTTCATCAGCTGCAGTGTTTGAGACCTCTCAGAGGCTCACTGCTGCATGCACCTGTCAGCTCTCTAAACTGTCTTTGTTTTGACATATTCTAAGAGAGACTTCATGTGGGCATCTGGATAAATATAATTCTTTCCACACCTCTGGGAAAATGGGAGTCTTCTGTGGGAAATGAAGGGTGCATGGGCTTTCAAGCAGAAGAGGAGTGTACGTGTAAAGAACACTCCAGGAAGTGGGAAGGCTAGAAATATTCTTCCAGTGGCACTAGAAGTACATACATTTATGCATACAATCAGTTTGCAGGACCATTAAATTATTCCCTGCGATATTTTTTATGTGAAACTTCTGCATTACATATTATGCTCTATATTCTTGAAAGTAGTTTATGATAGGACAAGAATTACTTTAGGCAAACACTCAGCAGGAAGAGCAGAAAATATACCATTGTTTCAGATCTTGATTATGCAGATTGGCTTCTCTAGTAAAGAAATTAACTCTATGCCACAGCTGTGGGGACTAAAATTACAGAACAATCGATATTTTGAAAACTTTGAAAATCTGCCAAAGGAGAAAATTACACGATTGAACAAGAGCTTTTATAAAATCAAAATTAAATATTTCACTAATGAATTTGTTCAGTGTTCTGTTTAAAAATTTAGTCATTGACTTTGTGATATACCCAACAATTTGTCCAACCACATATCGTTTAGAAATTCCTGTTAAAAACAAAAAAGAACAAAAAAGTCATTCTTCACTTTCTAGACCTAGCACACAAAGCAACTTCTTACCCCACAATTTAAAATGTTGTTTTAAATTCTTCCCTTATCATTTTGAGTTCTGTAATACATTTTTTTTCTGGGATAAAACCAAAAAAAACCCCAAAAGATAACAAACACAAGACCAGACACAAGGAGAAAACGGACGAACTTTAGCAAAAAGTAGAACCAAAAAGTGTAAAAACTACTTTGAAAATTTTTGAAGTATTTGGGATCCTTACAGATTCCATCTCTTATAAAAATGACTGTTACTAATAGCCCCAGGATTTTACCTTGGTATGGAAAGAAATTCCTATGCTTCAAATCCTTGAAAAGGATGGCAGCAAGATGGGATGACTAATGGTGAGCAGTTAGAGCAGAGCAGGCAGATGAAAAGCAGCCTGTAAGCCCATCCCCAGACACCCTGGGGACTGAGCAATCACCAGCAACCCAGAAGCTACAGAGACACAACTTGATAAAGAGTTTTGGTAAACTGGCTTCCAGATATCAAATCTGCTGATATGCTGGGTATGATTCACACCCATTATACTTGAGTTATTCTGAGCCCCTCCAAACTGCAGTCTCAAATGTCATTTCTGTCAGCTTGGTCACTCATTTTTAGCGTTATTCCTTCCCTTCCTCCAAGCTCAACAACACAAAGAAATAAATGTGCTGCATCCCGCGTATTCAGGTTACAAAAGTAACTGACGCCAGCAAGGTCAGTCACAGAAATTCACTGCAAGATTGCTTTGGAAGAGACTCATGCTAAAATATTCAATGGCTAGATAATCACCTTGTGCCAGTAAAGGGAAAAGAGAAGGAAATAATTATTTCGTTTTCTATCACCACTTCTCTCTTATTTGTGGGAGGAAGATAGGAAGTTTTTGCTGTTCCCAGTAACACAGAAATTACGCAAAAATAGTGTTATGTTTTATAAAGCAGAGCTGTTGTCAACTCGTATCATTTATTCATTCATTACTGCAGCTACCATAACCGGAAACCAGCACTAAACAATCTAGGACAGCTGTGCTCTCCTTGCTGCTAATACTACAGGCAGTGCCTCATGCCATAAACCCATCATTCATTACAGGGAACAACTGACAGATTCCTCCCCTAAGGAGGCCAAGATTACTTAAATCTGAAATGCCATACCCTGTCAACATAGGTGTACAAGAGAGAAGCTCATTTACTGTCAGGCTGCGTAATACATAAAAATAGTCACTACCCAAAGCTGATAATCAGTAAAAAAAAAAAAAAAACAAACCCAAAAACCAACAAACCAAGTTTGCTGCTCAGTTGATAAAGAATTTAATAACAATTCTCCATTTGTTTCATGAAGGCTATGCTATTTAAGTCCTTCAGAAGATAAATTGCCTTGTGCATAGCTTGCAGACCATTTAGCATGTGGGCTCTACAGCCACAGAAAAGCATTTGTAGGAGGCTCTTGCTGTGCTGTTGCCAGTCTCTCCTCCAGTGATTGAAACACAGCACTTGGCACAGAGATGCAGGGAGGCAGGAGGTCCAACATACAGCAAGCATCTGGAATGACTGACTTCCTCTGTACAGAGGTTTCACCTACCACTGAACTCAGACTAATTATGTACATTTATTCTTCATACTAACAGATCCCTTTAGCATTGAACCTTTCAAGTGTTGGTGTCAAGCACATAATTTAAGACAGAATTTGCTGAAAGGCAAGCAGGTTTGTTTTATAATGCCTCTCTGTACAATGGAGAAGTGAGGCTGGAACTGGAAATATCTGCAGTGCTGTACACTGCATTTTGTCCTGATTCAAGGACTTCTTTTTTTTTTTACCCCTCTTTTCCCCCCTCAGAGAAATACAAAAAAATTTACAGGAGACCTGTTTAGTTACTTGCACTTTGTCCATTTTAAGTCGAAGCAGAAAAACACTTGCTGACCCAGACATATAAATTACACCATTATCTAATGAACTGTTGCAGAACACATTTGGATGTAGCTGACTTTGTGAGGAGCATGAATCTTCCAGTCATTTAGACAAGAGTTGTTCAGGATAGACAATATTAATTTAGGAATGAGTCATTATGTTCAGTACCAGTCTGATGGTACTGAACTAATGATTTGATTCAAATTAATTTAAATCACTGGGGAGAAAAAAAAATACTAAAATGACACATATAGAAGAATATCAAAACAATCTTTCCCAAGACCCAAAGCATTTATGGGCTGTCATTGCTAGGCTGAAATTTCCTTTTTCACATCACACTGTATGTGCACAGTCTTGCTCAAATGCAATGGTGCAGAATTCATTGGCTAGAGCATCCCCATTGCTCCTCTGAGACAGAGAGGTCTGGGGTTCAGAAAGCTTTAAAGCTGCATAGAGAAAGATTTCTGCCACTCCCTGATGCAGGTGATAATTTAGAGTAGGCAAAAAGAAGGAAAGGACTGGCAGAGAGTCAAATGTCTAGCTGAGCCCTGATATTAGAGAAGGGAGGATTGAAGGTAATAAAAAAAGGATGAGAGGTTGCTTTGGTTGTTCGGATTTTTTGTTGTTGTTTTTTTTTTTTTTTTTTTTTTTTTTTTAGGCTAACACGACAGACAATTTCTTTTAACATTTCACTACAGAAACATGATAGCCTTGGATTGTCTTCACATCCATCAGGCCAAACAGAGCTGGAATTTCCTACTCAGATATATTTGCTCCATTTACACATTTGTGGAGAATTCATTAGGAAGCTTGAAAGTGAGGTAAAACTTTCCATGCTTGAAAGCTGAACTAAAATCAGCAGATTATTTATTTGCAGAGGTAGCCCTGTAGTGGGTAAAAGGAAAGAAATTGCTGGGTTATACTTCTTTTTAATGTTTTTTTCACTGTATCTTCATCTGTGGTGTTAGGGCAAAGTCAGCCATGTGTTGGCATCCAGCAAACCAGGGAGCAGAGCAGAATCAAAGCAGTGCATTGGGTATGTACAACATTCTGGGCAAGGGTTGATCTAACCCTTCTGAAACAACTACAAGGAGCCATGTCATGGTATGCTCACCTATAGCAAATGTTCATAACACAGCCTGTTTTTGAGAAGCTGTCTCATGGATGCTTTGAGCCTAAGCTGCTGAAGAACACTTCATTCTCCTCTCCTTCAGAATACCTTGAGAAAGGATTACTTCTCTGTTTAGCTCTTAAGAGATCATTGATAATAATTTAGATGGAGGTGCAACAGGGAAATTCTTTACGGTTCTGCTTTTGCAAATTATAAAGGAGCCTTTAATTACAAGCTTGCTCACTTGCATTTTAACTACAGGATTAAATTAACTCAGTGAACTTTGCATGCTGAGCCCCACAGACTGCCACATTCCTGGATTCTGTAGTGGCTGGTGACCTGTTGATACAAGAGATAAAGCCTTTGTTCCCCATGCTATAGCAAACTGGACTCAAACCCCAAAATAATAAAATTAGGGGACTAAAATGACCTGTAGTTATAAAAACTGGACTGTAGAAAGCAACTCAGGATTGTGATCAACAGATTTGCTTTTGTTGCTGATTCTGTCCACCAGTTGGGAAGTGAGGGCAATTACTAACTCAGTCACTTTCCTGCATCTCTGCTTCACCCTGTGTAAACTGAAGTTCATGATATTAATTTATTTTGCAAAACACTGATAAGAAATGCCATGTAAAATCTTCTCTGGCTACATGTAAAGAAGAGACATAATTTAAGATTAGCCCATATTCAAGCTAACTGGTGGCCAAATACAGTATTTTAACAAAAGTCTCCAAAGATAAACATCCACAAAATAAAATTAATGCAGCATATATTCCCCTCCAAAAAGCTGACTTTGAGATGCTTGCTTACACTTCACCGACTGCACTGGCTCCTTCACTTGGGAAATTTGATTTTTGACACTAGCTCCTCTGCATGACTTTCAACCCTTCAGGTTCCTCCTTTGCTGCAAGCTGGCCATCACGTCCAGCCTTAGTCTGTGTGATGTGCAGATGGTTTGCATGCCTCACTGTGCTCACTGAGGCTTCACAGCTCTGATTGCAGCCATTTCCCAGGAAAAGAAGAACTGCCTAAGCCTGAAACTCTGGGTCTGTCCACCTCCTCAAAAAAAGTACTACTGCACAAACACTGTCAGTGGCTGCATGATCCACGGCAGTCAGTGCAAGAGATTTCATAACCATCTGACTTCTGTTTTCAGTAGCCCATATCCAATTCATTAGAAGAAGCTGGTAAATGTCAGCTCTACAAACAGGACAAAAAAAATGATTCAGTCTTCTCTGTATAATCTGTCTAATAAATTCAATAGGTGTCACTTTTGTGGAAGGGTCTATATACCTCAGCAGTAATTTGTCACCATGAAACAGTTTCAGGGCGTTTCACAGTTGTGTGTCAGTGTTCATTTCAGGCCTTATCTTCAATGAACATTTCTTGCTAAGAGCAATTAATTCCTTGCATCTGTCACTATAGGAACAAAGAAAATGCACTTTATGCAGAAGGCCCATTATTCAGTACATTAGGCACTGATATGACAGTTCTCCTCATCCCACAGTCACATACAACAATAAGTCACCTTACTTATCACTAAAATTTTCAAAATTTCATATTATGAGGATATGCATTTTCTTTCTTTCTTTTTTAAATTTTATTTTGGTTATATTAAAAAAATATAACCCTAATTAAATTTAAAAAAAAAAAGTCCCACTCCTTCAGTAAATGCTGCATCAGCATTTAAATTCAGGCAAATTTGAAATGAAATACTGAGATTTAAAAAATAAAAGCACATAAAGGGAGAAAACTTCTAAACTACACTGAAGTGTACTGGAAATTATTTGAAATTAGCAGATTTGTCTGCAGCATGACTTTTGCTCCACTCTGACCTCTCAATCCTAGCCTGCCCTCAAATATAATGGCCTGAATATATTCCAAAATCAATATAGGTGGTTGTGGACTTTTCAAATAAATGAGTTAATATCAAAAGTTCAGTTATAACACCTCAAGATATCATTCAGAACAGAGGAAAGAAAGGAAATCCTAGAAATGCCATGAACGAAAAGCAGACAATTATTTGCCCATTTGATGTTTGCTGCAATGAAGAAGAACCATGGAGATTCACATACAGAATATTTTCAATCAACTGCAGGAAAATGAAAAATGGAGGAGAAAAAAAATTATATTTATTCTTTGTGATGTAAGTTGCTGGTTTCCTGAAATATTACCATACTGTACAAACTGCCAGGGGATGAAATTAAACAACCACAATAGCTACATTATACACCCTGAATATTTGGAAAAAATATGTATGCACAGAGCAGTCATTGAAGTAAAAGAGGCAGTTTATTCAAGCTGCATTCATTTTTCTTAGTGATGCCAGAAAATATATTAATTCTTAAAACCTGCTTGCTAATCATTTAAAGCAAACACTGGAGAAAACTCAATTGGGATGCATTTAAGCAGGCACCACAGGAAGCTCATTCTGGGACAAGCTCACAAACAGTTGGAGTTATTTTCATCTGGTTTGAGACAGAAAAAACAACACATGACGCAAAAGTCCAGTCAGAGGCAACCAACATAACATAAACTGCAGATCATCACAGTGTGACAGACCTCCTTTGCCATAAAGATACCAGCGGCTAACCCTGGAAATGTGATGCAGGACAAGCCATTCCACACACCTCAGAGGTGTGGTGAACACACCACATTAAGGATGCTGGTTTTCTTGCAGGTTTGTGCCATACATTTGAGGTGCTGCTACAAACTCACCTTAACAGCTGAAACCGGTCTTTCATGCCTCCTGCTCCATGGTTATACATTCCTCCTTTCCCTCCTCCATGTCCTGTAAACCCTGTGTTGCTCCCTAGATCTCTCCTACATCTCTCAGCTAAGGATTATGCTTCAATATATGATGTTATGACCAGGTTCAGGCTTCTCTTGTGTGTGGTAGACATAATGGTTTAGGCTTGTTTCCTTTTTATTAGGCACTAATGAGACCTTTTCTCTTTTCTTAGCATCAAGTTTCACTCAATATGTAGGAAACCATGCTTTTGACACATCCCTATGTTTATTAAAGGCAGTGAAAGTTTTAAAGTTTCAGAAAAAACCCCAATGGTTCTAATTGGAAAATCATACAAAACAGAGCTATGAAACCATAACTGATCTACAGCTATTTCTAACTAAATTCTTGGATCAAAATAGGAAGATATAGTCAGTGAAAATTGATCTTGTCATTAATTTAATCTCAGTATCTGCAACCAGGCTGAGCACACATGCATATAGCTTAAACTGTTGCAAATTTTCATGAATTGAACTGGCTTGTTTTTCCTTCCATACAAGGAAAGAGCCCAGAAGAGCCTAGACTTTGTTCTGCAGCCTGGGATGAATTCAGGTGCCCTGCACCACAGCCCTCCCAGCAGCTGCTCCCCAGGGCCACACAGAGCTTCACCTCGAGTGTTTACATGCACACAGTCTTCAGATACCTCCGCTCACCTGCTTTAAACCAGAGAAACAGCGTCAAGCAGCCCTAACCCCCTTTGAGAAAAACAAACCACTTGGAAATGTTGGGTTTTCATCAGTAATATTCCACTCATTTAGGAGAAATTTACTAGTTAAATGTAACTGTTTATTAGCTGCAACTGCAGGGGGTGGTTGTATCATTTTTTCAATAACAGAACTCAGCCCTGAATTAGCAAAAACCACTGAATTTTTTCTTTAATGACTAGCATTTAATCCCTGAAGCACTGTGCTGGTGTTTTTCTCCATCCTATTTAAGTCTCTAAAATATTTGAATGCTAAATGGAGGAATTGCTTTAGGGTTTGCTGAATTTCCACTGGTTTTTAGCTGCCTCTATTTCTTTAGCTAGCTCTTGAGTCACTCCAGAAATATCCCTTATCAGGGGTCTTTTGGACCCCACGATCACATCTGCAAAGTGAAATGTTTTTCCATTTTCAGAGAAGTTTCATGCATTCCAGGTTCAGGAAGTGCTGTTATTTCCTCTTTGCATTTATTATTTCTTATACATTCCTACATGCTTCTCAGTCCTTTGCCTCTCCAGTGCCATAATTCCATGAGTTCTTCAGCACAGGCTGCCTCACATTTTGGGCATGAGCCTCTTGGAATCACCAAGGAATCAACTCAGCTGGCATCTCTAGGTGTTACTGCCATGGACACCACCCAAAGGAGCATGGATGCAGAAGTGCAGCCACCATCATTTAGAGGAGAGCTTCTTAAGGGCACAGAGAATACGGTGGCATTTCAGCTACTTGGAAACCAACATATTTTTAGCTTAATTTAATTGGAATTTTCTGTTAAATGAATATGCTAGCTTCCAAGTGTCTGAAAGAAAAGGATTATTTTCCAAGCCAGTCAGAATGTTTCTATTCATCACATTAATTCATGTTTTCTTTGCTGAGTTAATATCTTGTGATTCTTAAATGTTCTAAAGTTTAAAAATCATTTGTCCCCCACTTCAACTGCTGCTAAATGAGATTTCTAGGAGCTTTAAAAGCCAGAAAAGGGTTGTTGTTTCACCAGTACTTTACCGTCTATTGTTTAAATCCAATTATTTAGTATTCCTGGAACAAAGATAATAGATTTACACATATAGTAGTTGCTTTATGTTTATCTCCTTAAACCTATTTTCATTATCGCCTTAGCATTAAACAGTCACTGTAAAGCCATTATCCAGTCACAGGTTCACAACACATAATTTGATTAAACATATTACAAAATTAGAGAGAGGGCTTTTTCCATCGTGCTTTAGCAGAACCATGAAGAGATGCCATGCACAACAATTCCCTCCTCAAAACAATTCGCACAGACACGTTCTTTGTTTGCAAAGCTTCTTTGTCCTGTGATGCTTAATTAAGGGTATAATGGAGAATATTATAGTCATTTTAGAATCATTTGGAAGTAATGATGCCTGAGGCCAGGCATGGAGCTCTGTTTAACTCAGCTAAATGTAGAAGTGTTGGCAATGGCCATTAAAAATGGACTCTATTGCTATCTCAGTTTTCAGAAATAACTTGCTGTTCCCTTCTCCTCTCCTCTCCCCTCGTAGCTACAATTTTTAATTTCTTGGGTGCCATGCCTCTCAGCAGCATAAAGTTGCATTTTGTAAGAGCTTATCTTTCTCCTTTATTAAACAGCATGCCTTGAAATCATTTCATGCTAGCACAAAGTTCCCAGAGGCACGTAACTCCCATCGCAGGTTGTAGCTGCATCTATTGAGTTAGTCACGTGCATCACAGAGGCACCATAGCTGTTTATGCTAACAGAAAGATCTAGAGGTGAACAGCTAATTTCCATGAACACTTACTGTAGTTCTGTGGGTTTTCAAGAGGAGCTCTCACCAGCTCAGTCTAGTATCTAAGGAAGATCAGGGAGGAGTTGTGACACCTCAAGCTCTTGTGAGACTAAGAGGAATTATTTTTGATATGCACGGTCTTACTACTTACTTGCATTCATGCTTTCATAAACAGTATTTGGACTGTAGGAAAATAATGATTTTTCATGAGTATTTTACAGAGACACTATGCACCACAGAATAACGTGTGGAAAATAAGGTGCTTCGTCTAATGGAGATTTTGAATTTGTCTCAAAATCAGTTTTTTCAATCTTCTTAACAATGCATGGAATCAGAATAAAAACTTGAAGTATGGAAGTCTGTTCCCACAGGAGGAGTAGTCCTGGACTATGGCAAGCCAGGTTAGATCCTGGAGCAATGAAAGACAGTCCACACTCCAAAATTATTTGCTTAGACCCAAGGGAGATCTCTCCAGTGCAGCTCAATGTTTCACACTCATTTAACTTCTCTATTGAAACTGGTAAATTTTCATGCATAAATCTGTGCACTGTGAGCTGGACTGTTGCCTTAAGCTCTCATTCCCCAAGGCAAGGCTGCCAGGCATAGAACAGCAAGTGTCACTCTCTTTTTTTCTACTCCAGGAGTTGGTACCTCTTGAAATCTTTTGCTAGGGAAACAGTAGATGCAATGGGCCCATTTGAAACTAAATCTAGAGAGACAGGGGAGTTGGAAAACTTCCCCTAAGTATTTTCCACAGATAGGACAGTACATTAAAATTATCAGCACCTCAGTTACACCAGCAGGAAAACCTCCAGAAGTCTTTTTTTTCAGGTAAGTCCTTAAAACTCTCAACATTTTGTGCTGTGCAAAAGTGACAATATGTTATTTATCTATCACTCCCAAACACAAGTTTCTAAATGAATATCCCCAGCCTTCTGGACGTGCCAATGTGAGGTGTGCTTCTGCCCAGCACAGCTAAGGTGTAAAGCTAATGATGCAAGAGGAATGAATTTCATCATAACTCTGTTCATGATGCAAAAAGAACAAATTTCACCATAACTCTGGCTGGTATATATTTTTCTACCTGCCCTTAATTAACAGCTTTGAAGTAGTCTCCCTCAAAGCCACGTATTCATTTCAATTTTATATTTTATCTTTTTCTTTTTTTCCCCACAGACTGGAATACTTCTTCTTAGGCTAAAGAAATAACAAAAAAAAAAAATTAATTTTGGAGCCATGCACTCCAGGACACTTCACATTAAATTGTAGACACTACAGGCAACTAGATAACACTAATAGCACCTGAGGCAATTTCCCTTCCTATGTTTCTTCTCAGTTGCCAGCTGGAGTCTGGGCTAAAAATAGCCCTGTCATGACAGAATAATGAATCCCAGCCATAAGTGCATTTCACAGAAATGCAGTGAGGTCATTATCTGAGCGTTAATGGATGAACAGGGTGGGAAAGAGAGGGAAGGCGTTATTGGGTGGCACAATAAAAATGCAGAATGAATGAAAGAAATGTGAACAAACGTTACTCAAAAGGCTCTGGAAATCATAGCCTGCTTTCCTGTTTATGTTAGTGTAGGAATAATTTACATGACATTAAAAATTGAAAATACTCATAAGAAATTCTTAGCTGGCAATTTGTCTGCATAAACAATTACTGCTTCCCAGGGTCTATGAAATTATTCTGTTTTATCTATAGGACATTTCAATAATTGTACCATATATCTGTTAGTTACAGTACCACTAGTAATAAGGGAAACATATTCCAAAGATAATCACTTAAAAAACCCCAAACCAACCAGCCACTAAGTCATCCAAATCCAAGACCTCTGAACTAGTTGCTGCCTGAACTATTTTACCCCTTAAAAGTACAAGTAAATAAACAAAGAACAGTATGTCTACATTCTCATTATTATGATCTGTGTTGAAGCATTAAATCTGCAGCTAGTTACAGCTGACTTAGGCCATGAATTTAGGCTAAGATTACTTAATGAAAAAAAGAAATCTTATTTCTGCTGTAATACCTAATATTACTATGCCCCCAAAAAATCTGTCTTTTTGCCTCCCAGACTGCCTCCTTGATATAATTTGCCCACTGGCAGCTTCAGCATTTCTTCTCTTTAGAAACCATCTGATCGTATTTTTCTTCATTGTCTTTAAAGTCAGCTCTAAGTCAGAGAAAGTACATTTTAATACTCATATTTTAAGCCAATTCTCCTTTCTCTTCATTGAGAAGGGAGCAGAGAGGTTTCCACTTAGGAAAAACACCCTCCTTCCACCTGAGAGACACGTTGCGTGACACTGCCTGAGAGAGATGGGATGTGTAGATAAACTATACACCCCAAAGACCAAGAAAGTTGCTGAGAGTTGGTAATGAATAATATAATATAGTTATTCCAGCAGGTAGAGGAGGGGAACTTGCACCAGAGCATTCACAGGGAGGCCTTGATCAAGAAAACCACAAAACCTGCTAAGTTTGAATTGAACTGCCTGCTTGGGCCCAGCAGCAAAGCTTAATTGCTTATTGTGCAACACCATCAGAATGCAGATTTGCTTGGTTAGAGCATTTAATACAGCACAGCTTAATGTTCTGGACTCCCTTGCATTAGGAGAGAAAAGCACAGCAATAGGTCTTGTACAAAAGTTTGATACGTTAAAAGCAAAATAAAAATACTTTTGAGGCAGACCAATTATCAGTAACACACAATGTAATGACAACACTTCAGACTAAAGAACAGAGACAGCCTCTGATTCTGCAAGCCTTTATTGGCCTGCACTTCCCTACCATGATTTCTTCAGGATTCCATGAGGCTGCATAATAGAAAAATTAAACCATGTATCATCATTTCAAAAGCACACGTCTGAAACAAATGCAATCTACAGTCTCCAGTCTATTTGCTGAGCAGAGGAGAGAAAAGAAGGAAAAAAATAAAGTGGAATACTCCTCTCACAAAGGTCTTGCTTTTCTCTACAGCTGAGGAAATAAGAAGACATTATCACCAGAAAAATTGCACAAATGTTAACAGTCCAATGGTCACAACATTTTCAAGTTGAAGAGGTCAGGATCGATGGACCTAATAGAACTGGTAGGTCCAGACATCCTGTGTTGTCTCAGTTCACTTTCTTTCCAGGGAGGTCAGGACACTGAGCCTTGTTACATGAGTCCCAAAGGTAAACCCCAAAAATGGACCCGAATCACAGCATTTGTGTACACACAATGGCTCCTTGCAGCTTCTACAATCTGGTTTCAAGTACGACTATTTAAGTCTGTATTTACATCTCCTATTGCTGATATCTACTCCAAATCTGGGTTTGGGTTTTTTTGCTTGCTTTTTTTATTTTTTTTTTTTAGAGAAAATTCCTTCTGCATATTTTTTACAAGTAAAGAGTTTGCCCCACACAAACTGATAGAGCAGGCTGTAATCTTTCTGTCCATCTACACTGTGCACTTGCTGGTGCTTCAGGAGACATGACTGGGGTCATGTCTGGGGTCGTGGCAAGTCTGCTTGTAGTGGTCAATGACCCAGCCAGTATCTCAGAGACAGGAACCACAGGGAGGACGATGGATATGGCCACAAGCTCTGCCCCTCACTTTGGATGTACCATTTCAAGAGACACAGAGACTACGAAACAGAATGCACAGGCAGTGCCCAGCACTGTAAGAGGTGCCTAAGAAAGGAATGGCTGGAGGTTTAGATATGAAGTGGATTGGCAATATATATTAATCTTTTCAAATTCTAGGTGTACACTAATTAGGTAGTTCCACAGCCAGGCTTCTCAAGTCTTCCCAGCCTTCCTGGCTAAGACAGGATTTTAATGCTGCTTTTTCCTCTGTGATCTCAGTGCTTTTATCCACTCCTTTTTTTCTCCTGCACTTTTGGGTTGCTAAATATATTATGGTGAGAATGGAAGCACCAGTGGTGAACAAGAGCAATTACTAAAACTTGATGGCTAAGGAGTTTCTTCTTATACAGAAGACAAGTTTTCAAATAATTGGTACAGTTGTAAGGGATGACCTGCCCACACGTTGCAGCCACAATGTCAGGAGGGACAGATCACCAGCACACAATGTAAACACACATTTATAAATTGCACTATAAACAAGATCTGAGATGTAAACCTTTAACAGCAGAAAAAATAATTAATTTTTCATGCATTTAAGCATTAATTAATATTTATTAACTCTTTCCAAATATTTGTTCAGTACTTTCAAACCAGCACCAATTTTTACATTTTAAAATAAGTAGCAAAATACAAATTAAAAGAATTTGCTGGCAAGCTAAACAAACCCCTAAAAGATATTAATACTCAAACATTCTTTCTTCAAATAATTTGGGGACAAAAAAACCCCCAAAAACCTAGATATCATTTTAGTATTTTTTAGGCAAATGTTTTAAGTAACAACAATACAGTTTGGAACTGGAGAACAGCTGCTGGAAAGAAAGAAAAAGTTTTGAATTCATAACAGCTGAGAAGTGGTTAAGTAGAAATTTATTGAAACACAATTGAATTGATGCTGTGCACAATGCAGCATGAAATAAGGGACTGAGAGGAAGGAAGCATATTAAGGAATTAAGAGTTTCCATTACAGGCTCATATCAGCACATATCAAAGATTTGTCTTCCTACAGAAATTTTGCTCCCAAGCATATTCATACTGTTTAGTATGAAAACAAAACAAAACAAACAGATAAATCCTTCTTCAAAAATACTTATTAACATTTTCTCTCCCATATGTATCTCATGCAGTAGTAGATATGATCAAGTTACATAGTCTAGAACAGCAAACATATTACATATAGAACTGTCATTGCTGCTAAGTACCAGAGATGTAGGATCATGCATTAGCATTATTAAACAGAAAGATACTTTCAATACTTCCTTTCCTAACACTCCTTCAGAGTGCAGCTGCCACTTCCCAACTTTGTTTTCTGGCATCCACATGTCTCCTCTACTCTCTGTTCTACATGTAAAATAGTTTCAGGGTTGGCTCTGGACCAAGATACATGCCAGGCCATCTCTCCACTATCTCAGATAATAAATACAGGCTCCTTTATCTTAGTTTCTCCAGCAACAACATAGAAACAGAAAGAAGCAAGAATACTAGCATTGGGCTAGGCAACATTAATTATAAGGTACAAAACCTGCTGAGAGGAAGGAAGCACATTCCAGAAAGAACCCACATATGCTTCATAACTGCAATAAACACAGCGTAACCCAAAGCTACTTGAAAATGGAGCCAAATCTGAACACAAAAAATACATCCATTCAGCAGCATGCAATTTCTCTTTCAATTTAAGGATTGTGTCCTTGCTGATGAAATTTTCTAATTCAAGCTACTTGATTAAAATTCTGTGACTAATACATGCTTAGATTAGCAGCTCAACTGCATGCAAGGTGTTCTTCAAAGCAGATTTGGATAGATGTATCTATATTTCATTTTAGATGCTGTTGCCAGAGAGTAGCACTAGCTCCCATTTTGAGCTTGTGCGTCACTCAAGCGCTTATTAAAAGGTGAGACCGTTTGGGGGATTTTTCTTCAGTGACAACAAACCAGGGCACTTTCAATTTCCCCAAATAGGTTTATTTTCCCAGTTAAACCGTATGACTTTATTGCTTCAGAAAATATAATATTCTCCAGCGTCTCTCCCAAAGATAGCACATATCCCACCTGCTCCCACAGGTACTGAAGGCTGATGTACAGAGCAACAGAAAAATGTCAGGAAAGCAAGACAAACTGAAGAGACTTCACATCATCACCTGATATGTTGCCTATATCAAAAAAGGTACATGTGGCAACTGCTGGTGTGGCTTCCCTGCAGTACCAAACCCTAATGGTTACAGAAAGGCACAGGTAAAGCACAGTCAGACACACAGACACTCAGAAGCATACCCAGATCTTACCATGAGGGTAGATGGATGAGATGAAAACCTGCACAAATAGATTCATTCCCCTTGTATTGCATGTACACAAATTTCTTTCTTCCCTCCTAAACTGGCATAAGGCATAGAAATTAGAGCAGTCCTGGAGACAGAGCATTTTCTGACACCAAGCTTCATGTAGCAGACACAAGTAATCCTCTCTCACCGGCAGGCTCTCATCCAGTTTAGCTCACCATGTATTTCTGAAAGAGGTGCATTACCTCTTGCTGAGAGAGACCACTCACAGGGGCATTTTTCCTCACAGTCTGTGTAAATTGTGATGTAAAACTGGATAAGTCATCATGACATTGAGTTGTGACAGCTGCTCCAACATTCTTTTGTATACCATCAAAATGCTTTGAAGCAAGAGCCCCTGGTCTGATCTGAAGACAGTGCCACACAGCTTTCAAAAACTATACCAGACTCACAATAACCCTGACTCAACTTTTGTCTCACATACCTTGTGCTCAGGGTCTGCTACTGCAAACACAACCAGTGACATCCTGCTTGTAATCTGCTTCTTAGGTAAACATTAATGTGCAAAAAAAAAAGACACATAGCACATGGAAGAAACTTTTGCCTGTAAGATGGAATTTATTTTTTAAAATACGAAGAAAGAGAAAGAACGTAAGAGAGTGTGACTTGTAGCATCAGCTGAGCTGATCTAATCCAAATCTACTGTCATTTTTGAGAATATCTGATTAAAATCAAGAAGTCTATAATAGCAGTCATTACTTCAATGTGGAAATTAGGGGTATTGTTAATTCTTTTCATCATGTATCAGCTCCCTTCTAATTGGATCTATATTCATTACTGAAACTGAAATTAAAGAACAGCTATGAAAGGCTTTTGATGTCAGCTGTATATATCATGCCCTGAATTAAGTTACAAAAATGGTTAATACATTAATACTCTTCAAGCACCTATTTAATTCCATTTAGCTGCACAGGTCCTGAGTACTGGCTGAGGCACTGCACTAACACAGCAAACTTTTAGGATGGGTAAAAGAACCCATTCCATTTGAATTGCTGAAAAATGTATGGATCATGGCACCAAACCTCCCTGAAGTCTGTTGGTTTACAATTGATTTGTCTGCCAGATGCAGGATCTGCTCAATAAATGAGGTGTAGGACAGGGAGGAAATAGACCCTTTCAGTTACTTCCCACCAGAAATGCCAGAAGAATACCAAGTAAAAGCTGTCTGAACTTGAGTAAATGTACTATGCCATGGCCACTGCAAACATTTTTTTCCCTAAATAAACTGTGGAAGAAAAGAAGAAGAGAGGAACAGTTTGTGCTGAGTTTCAGAAGACTTTTTTTCAGAACTTCCCCTTCTGTCTCACACAGCTTAATTTTTCTCTTTTATTTTGCACTGGATCAAAAGGAAGGAGAAAAAAAAAAAAAAAGTGTATTGTACCAGTCCCTTAGACTGTTAAAGCTTCCTTTCTCCTATTTTTTGCCAGAAATGAGTAGTACATTTATTCACATGCCTTCAAAACCTAAATCCCATACTACTCTTCCTGCTTGTTCTGCGTGGCACAAAATCATGTGGGAATGGTTTTCTTTACCTTAACTAATCCAGACTGGAGAGGCAGAAGAGGGAAGAACAGGTTGCCCTAACACTTTGATTTGCTCTCTTTTGAATGCAGTCCTGTTTTCCAGGTACCAACAACAAATGCTTCAACTAACCAGAGAAAAGGGATGAGCTCTTTGTAGCTCATGAAGATAGATAACGTAAGGAAAGACAATGCAGCAGCTGCTACAGGATGCAAGTTTGCTGCACTCTGAGCTATAACAGAGCAAAAGCTGGCAGGAAAACAGGGGGTGAAGTCCAGAAATCTGCTTCTATCATTGGGTTGTAAACCAGTATTTCCCAGTAGAGACAGACCAAAGAGATCCTACTCAAATGAATACTCCTTTTTCTTTAGGCCAGGGTCTTTAGCTAGTGCTTACAGGTCTCTGAGAGAGGCTCTTAAGAGCTTTATAAGGATACTGAAGTATGTTAAAACATGTTACACTTTAATTTCTGAATGTGGAATTACTAGACAAGGCAACCTCTCTGGAAAGGGCTGCTAAGGTCCATAATCAAAAGAGCATTTATTTTGTGCAGATGCATTCTCAGAGAAGGCTGGGGCAAACCAGCCTTCACTGGACTTTAAAACAGTAATACACTTCTTCCAAACAATTTATTTATAAAATGAAAATCTGCACTCCCCCAGCAAGCCTGAACTATCCACTAGTAAAAAACTAACATAATTTCCAAAATGAGCATAATTTCCTTCCAGAGAGCTCTGTCCCCTTTTCTGTGGGAATTCTACCTGTCCTTATCTGGACTGCTGCAGGTTTAACCTTTCTGCCTTCTCAAAACAGCACACCTGACATTTGCTCAGCCTTTCAGAAAAGAAGCAGACAAGCCACTCAAATTTTATTTGACCAGAACAAAACCCTGAAGTAATTAATGTAAAGTAGAGTAAGGGATACCTGGCTAAAGAAGAGGTATATTCCATTTATTCCAATTATCTTGGCTATAGTTCACCAGTTTGCAGTGATAAAAAGCCATTAATGAGCTTTGTCACTGATAGCATTACTTTCTAATCTTAATTCTTTTAGGATTATTAGCTTTAAAGGCACTTGAAAGAAGATAAGTTAATTTATACTAAAATGAAATTGAAAAGTAATGCTTAGATGCAGCACTATCTACACAATAAAGCAGCTTTACAAACATTCACTTGAATAAACACCCCTAATTCACTTGTTGTTATCTACAAAGCCTTAAAACATTGTGAGGAAACAAATTTTTAATAAATCACAGTGACACATATGGAAGTAAAAAAAAAAAAAACACATAAAGGTTAATCACATGCCCCAATTTTTTATTGAGTTTGATGCTTGTCCAAGCTCTCTTTGCTTTCTCTATCCTATTGAGCATTTTTTGCTTGGTTAGTCATTGCGTTTCTCAGGACAGTTTTTAGAAATTCCTCTTCCTAACTCAGCAGGCCCTCTTGGGTTAGGCATTTGCATGGGGGGAATAACCCAAACCACTTTTTTTTCTCCAAGAAACTCATGACAGAAATAATTCTAACAGAGAGTTGTTTAGAGATATAATTGAGACCATGAAGCAAGTAGCTGCTGGAGGCACTAGTGCAGGACATTTAAGTGACTTGTTTTGTTGGTTTTTTTGTTGGCTGCTAGTTGAATATTTTTATTAAATGAGAAGCGTCATCACTCCTAGCAACAGGGGCTTCTCTGGGGTACACCTTATGAACTTGAGGGATCCTGGTATCCTTATTAGCAGCAGAAATAGTTACCACTAAAGGCTCTATCCAAGAAAGGCATGAGTGAGTTTCTCACCAACTCCACAGTAAATTAGACTTCAGACCACTGAAGCAAAATCCAGAACAGAGATAGAAACCTCCACAGTGGGATCCATATGCTTATATTTAAGGACATACCATCATTTTAGACATCCCTAGGCTTGAGAGGCATCCATACATCGTCAGTAGATATAAAAGGTGAGCTGTACTTGGCAAGATTCTTTAAGTAATTGCATTATTTTGGGTATCTTAAGACAACCCATAAGTCCACCTACATTTACACTCTTGGTTTTTGCTCTCTCCCACCTCCTTGCTTACTACACATAGTGAATTAGATATCTAAGAATAAGATTCAAACCACATAAACTGCATAGAGAGATTTTTAGTACCCCCTGCTCCCAAAAAAGGTCAATACAAGGAAGAACAGAAACAAGCAGTTTAACCAGGCTTTAAGCTTTACATACATGTATTAATAAGCATCTTTGCTTGGGATTTACCTGGATGCTGGGTTCACAGAGAAGATTTTCACATTCCTGTAGGGTTTCTTGGCTTTAAATCAAAGACAGTCGTTCTCCACCCCTTCCTTTCTTGTAGAAGTACACACATGGCTCCTGGTGTGTTGGGGGACCAGCTTTAACTTGTTATTCACTCAGGGGCTGCCTCCCACATCAAGCTCCCTATGATCCTGCAACCTGGCAGGACATCCCCAATCAGTGCTTGGTCACAGCAAGCCTGGGAACATTCACATTAAGCATGAGGGGCTTGGAGACTTCAAGCACATTCAAAATTACATGGTACCATTGCAGGAGAGATGGCAGTGAAAATGTCTTGCTAAACTAATTAGGGAAATTATTTATGTTAGAAAGATCTGCTTGGAAACTTCTCTGCTGCAAGGGAAGTGAGGACTTGTAAAGTAAGAACACAAGAAATAGTCTTTCTACCCCCTACCTACCAAAAAAAAAAAAAAAAAAAAAAAAAAAAGACAGAGAGAGAGAGAAATGCAATAACAATGCAATAACAACACATGTAATGCTGACCAGCATCCTAGCTGGACTGGCTGGCACAATTTCTCACTTTCACAGCTGGAAGCACAGGTGCTGTGGATATATGTTGAGAGAAAAGGGGGAGATAGAAATGGGTTGAGCAGCCAGGTGGTTCCTTTGCTAGCACATCATCTGGAGCCCATGTACTCCAGCAGAAAAGAAAGAGCTGTCTTCAGGTCCTTGTTCCCCTGCAGTAAATACACTCCTAACTCACAGATGAGCACTTAATTCATGATATTGTAGAAGGTTTCACTGGCTATGTCAGAAGAGCCCTGCTGGTTCCAGGCACCACTGCAGAGGCACAGCCCCCTTCTAAAGGCAGTGCATCTGGATAATAGAGAGGGATTGCAAATTCTGCCCAAAAGAATCACTATCAATCTTTTGCTGTTAGTTATGTTTAATAACTTGCAGAGAAAAATGGATCTGGGGACTGGAGGAATTTTCCTAGGCAAATGTCTTGAGGCTTTTTGCTTGTTTATATTCAATACCGAAAAAGAATCAAGTATTAATAAGTGGATTAAAGGGGAAATGGGTATATTTGCTGCCCATATGTCTTGATCAACAAATCACTCCCACAGTGAGAGCTACAGGTCCAGTTCCCTCTACTTTCCAGGGGCAGAAATCCTATGATCCTTCAAAGATATAGACTGAAATAAAACCAGGAGAGGTTAAGGCCTTAGTCAGGATTAGGGAAATATTCAGAACTCTATCCACCTGGGTTTTGCTGTAGTATATTCTTAGAGCTTCTGGCCAGAAGAATTTCACTGCTTCCTTCTATACACATACAGGTAATAAAGGGCTGCTGATAAGGTATGGGGTTTTCAAGACTGTCCAGTTCAGCTACAGCCTTTGGCATCAGCAACCTTTCCTAGCTGTTAGAGGGAGCAGAGCTGGGGCAGTGCTAAGCACTTCTGCAATTCCCATCTGCTCAGGAGAGGCCATGGAAACAGGAAGGGATGAGAGGATTGACCCCTCTATCAGGAAATAAGGGATTTCAGGCTCCAGAAATGTCAGGTAGAAGGTCTACCAAATTTGCCTCTTAAAGACCAGGGAAGGAAAGAAAAGTCCCTTTAAAAGTTTGTAGCTACATGAGGGATGATGCTAGATGCAAGGGAGCTCTTTTTTAGTGTATATTAACAGTGTGTAATTAAAAGCCCTTTAGACTCATCATTTATCTAAAAAATGTTCAAAACAAAACACCACAACACAGAAAATAATGAAAAACAAAACCCCTACTATAGAAATGGAAATATTTGTTATTCTGTATTGTACTTTGTAATTATGGGTAATGATTTGTTTTTCATATTTATGAGATTACAATGCTGCATCAGGCTGTTCAGCTTTGCTTTTATCTTTCTCTGGACATAGAAGATATGGTTTGATCACAAACTTTGTACAAAATCTACAGGAAATACTGAAAATTCTTTCTTTTCTCAAATTTCTTGTCATAATTAAATAGAAAGTTCAGGTACAAATTAATTTTGGACAAAAATATAATTAATGAAATCAGTACTTTTAGTTGCCTAGTTTCCCCTCTACTTTTTTTTGACCTTCATAAATCTCTGTCTGCTCTTCTCTAACTCGATGCGAATTTGACAAAGTAGCACAAATCATAACAATAGTTATGTTCCTGAAAATTTCATTCAAATCATGTCTGGATGGATTGAGAAGAGAGCCAAGTGAGTTTTTCCCAGGAGGAAAAGGGCTTCAGCATGAACTGAGCCCCATCTGCAGTGTGTGACCTCCCAGTACCCACACAGCAATTTACCCACTAAGTGACTTGTCAGCACATGCACCTCTCAGCTCTGATCCCTGTACCTACAGCTTTTCTTGCTCAGTGCGTGGTCAGGGGACGTGAGAATGAACCAAGAGAGAGCAGAGCCGTGAGAAGCCAGGGAGGAGCCCCTGCAGTGGGTAGGAGCACAGGGGTTAGTGTGCAAAAGCACAGAAAGTTGGCATTCCCAGTTTTGCTCCTCAGGAACTGACTGACTGTCGTTTGGGAGGTTTTTCCTGCTGCTTAAAAAGACTTTTCTGTCCTATTTGAGGGCTCTCACTCCTTTCTAAGTAAGTGGTTTGCAGTACACTGGGATTTGTGTACACGTGTGACATTCATTGGCTGTTCAACACACTGGGAAAAATAAAACATTTGCTTCTGTGCAGAGGGTACATGTTGTTTACACAAACCCTACCATTGGGACTACCCCAAAGTGTTTAAAAAATAGCAGCCTGAGAATGACAGATATGGCTTTAGTGGAGAGCACTCAACAACAGTGGTTAGTCCTGTTTCTCTAACAGGGGCTCAGGTCTACTGTACAACCAGGAAAACAGATCTAGGAAACATCATGTGCCAGGGTTGCATCTGCCCTACAAGTAAACAGAGAAATTTAACTCTAGAGGCATCAACTTGGCAATTTTCCCTAAACTTTAGCTCAAGATAAATCTTTTGGCTAGGAACTTGGCTGGAAAATGAAAGCAAATGCACTTTGATTCAAACCTGAACAGTCTCTTCAGTCAGCAGCATCCGAGCTTTTTCTTCTCTCTGGCCACAGAACAAACCTGAAACTGCACAAAGATTATTTTCTTTTCCTTGAGGGAAGAAGCCTAAGATTAAGTAATAATCAATAGCAGACAGTAAATAAACCAATCTCTTAATGGATTGCAAAGGGACCTCAGAGGTTTTTGTGCTGCATGGCAGCCACTACCAAAAGAGCAGGCAGTCATCTTTAAAGAGTGGAGACAAACTGTCTGTGCCAAAGAAAGGTCACACTCAACAACAAGAATACATGCTAAACCTTAGAAAGCCTAAAAGCAGCTGAGGTAGGATGGATCATTCTCTCTCTAACTGGACAATGCATCTTGAAGAATGTTTGCCACTGCTCTGCTGTACCAAAAACATTGCAATTCCCAAAGTCAGACCTAAAGAAAGTAACAGCCATCAACAATAATACAGAGATCCATATGCTACAGCTTAACATTTTTTAAGATCCTAGAGGGTTCAGAAATAAACTTTTTGCCGGTGAAAAGCAGTCTGAGGCAATGCTGATGATCTGACACAATGCAGATTTTTCTGTATTTGCAGAATAGAAACACTTGTCACAGAAACAAAAGATTAGTGACCAATTGCATCAAAACATAATCACAAATGTCTAATATTCATAGCACTAACATTCTTAAAATTGTATCCCAGTCAGGTCAGATCACAAAATTTGCTACCCCTTGTATCCTCTTTTTACACCTTTGTTCCCTCCCAAGCCCTTCTCTCTTGCCACCTTCACTCCCTTCCTAATAAACAGCCAGTGTCTCCTTGCACTTTCCAATGGGCCCAGTTTGTCTGATTTTACTCTTATCTCATGTTTGTGACACGGTAGTGTTACAGTAATTTCAGTCTTGGTCAGCAGTTCTGTTGTAAGCTGCTACCCCACATTTTGTTTTACTTGCAATGTCCCTCTTGGCTTTTGCTTCTTGGTAACTGGAAGCCATGTCAGGACTTTTGTCAGCACAACTCAACAACTTCTGTGATTTAGTTCCTTATTTGTTCAATGAATGTTTCTTTTCTAATGCCATTTTCTTGCCTTGTACTTTCAGACTAATGGACAGTAGACATCCCTTCATTTAAGCACCTGATTTCAGATGAAGGCATTCAAGCAATGCTGATGTAAAATTGGGCAAGCAGACAAATAGCAGCATAACCACACACCCTCTCTAAACACTTCTCTTAACCTTTGTCTCCCTACCAAAACACAGCTGGAAAGTGGAGTTCCTGTTATGCCCCAAAGTGAAATAGAGAATAAATCTCAATATTATTACCCCATTCAGTTATACTCTTTCTCAACTTACTGCATCAATTTCTTCTTCTTAGAAAGTCCCTACTTTTCACATTCCCAGACTATTTAGTCAAAAATAAACTGAGACAAAGATAGCTGGAGTCCACAAGACACAAAAAGTGTAGTCCTATCCCCTATATTCTTATAATAGTTTTGCTGTTGTGGTTCCAGGGAAAACAGCCATGTGGTTCCTGTGGCTGCCTATATTCATGTAACAACATTCAGCAGCTGCTGTCCACCTGTGCCAAATACCCAATGTAACCACACCTTCTTGGAAACAGAAAATGCATTCAAGAAGAGAAGCAGCAGTAGATCCCATCTCTGGACCTGGACTGAAGAGTTGCAAGAAGATGTAATAGTTTGAAAGCCAATAACCTATAAAGGCATTTTGGCTAAGTTTCATTTTCTCCTTGCAATGGTCCACCTGAAGGAAACAACTGTTTTTCTTGATTAAACTAGAGTAGCTGAGTTTTCATTGGTGAGTACCTATCTCATGCCCTAAATAGACTGTCATTCAAGCCTGGAGGTTTTATTCTGATGAATTACACTATGGATGTGAAAAATGGAAAGTAGCAGTCAGGAGCTGCTTTCCCACTATATCTTGTTGAGTTGCACTGATTGGTTGCTCAAAAGCAAAACCTGTTTAAGAAATCAAAACAAAATAGTGCAAATTAAATAATCTGAGGAGAGACAAGAGGACCTTAAAATTCACAGTCTATCCATTCTGAATACTTTGGATTCAAACGTTAAAAGAAATAAAAACCACTTCTGGCTACAAGTGATACATGACTGAGATGTGCTCTAAATTAAAAGCTTTGGATTTGATAAACTGCATAACGATGTCATGAATATTTAGAAGTACTACCACTTTTAGCAGGGGGAAGAAATCTCCATGATTGCATGCCCTTCAGCTCTCATGGTGCTAAAGCAAAAAAATCGTGGATTATAAAACTATTCATTAAGCTTAGGATAAAACTGAAATCTCTAAGTCAGGCACTTTTTCTTTTGTGGTGTTTTGGGGTTTTTTTTGTTGTTTTTAGGGGTGTTTTGTTTTATTTTGGATTTTTTTTGCTGATGTTCTGCTCCATTACCTGTCTGAGAAAGTAGCAGATGGTTGTAAAAGATTCAGATAAGTATCTTGCTAGGGAGAGAGTAAATCCAGCTGTGTGATTTTAGCATCTGTACAGCTTCCAAGAATACAGAGAAATGCAGTGAAGTGGTTAAAAAAAAGGAGCTGGAAGGTTGGAACAAGGGCAGGCATGGTATGGAGCAAGTCCATTTGAAAGCAGCCTGGAGATCAGCTGAAATTCCTCACGTTATTCTGGATTCCTGAAAATTTCTTCATGTTTCTTCT
The DNA here is from genome assembly GCF_028018845.1 of Melospiza georgiana. Lineage (NCBI taxonomy): Eukaryota > Metazoa > Chordata > Aves > Passeriformes > Passerellidae > Melospiza > Melospiza georgiana. The sequence goes on from NC_080430.1 coordinate 49,258,480, forward strand.
TTCTGACTCCATTTCTTTTCTAGATTTACTGGTAGGATAGTCCTTTTGGTGATACTGGTGCCCTAGGGCTTTGCTTCTACATGCCATTTAGAGCCTTATCACCAGTGTGAGTTCTTTGAATTTTAATGCAGACACCAAACTTTCTTAGAGCAACATACAGCTTTAGGACATAATGTAAAATGTGACAAGCACATGGGAAGCTAAAAGTTGAAAACTAAAGTTGATGTAGCAATGTGTTTTAATGTGTGAATTACTTTGTAATGCTTTAGGTTTAAAACCAGAAGCATTTTATTTCTTTTAGCATGAATATTGAATCTGATATGGTTAAATCAAATAAGTTACCAGCGCTGAAGGATTGCCACTAAAAGCTAACTCATAGGTCTGATAGGGAAGTTGGAGGCTGAGTTTGCCTGACCTTCAGAAAGAGTGAAAGACACTGAGAAATGCAGAGGTCAGATCCACCAAAGCCAACTGATCTGCTCAGAAGCACTAGGGTGTCAGGGCATATTAAACAGGCAAACAGAAAGCACAGGGGATGGATATATTAGCAAAAGAAAACAAATTTTGACAGGAAAGTTCTGGTTCATAAAAGGTAAAGACAGCAGGGGGGCTGCAGTTTAAAAAGCAGGCAAGAAAGTCAGCATTAATTAAAGTCTGTTGAATAGGCTTCAGAAATGTGATGAGAGTAGTCAGGAGGCCATGGACTGAGCTGGTGGAGAGAAGACAGAGGAGAGCTGTAAATCCAGTCTTCTGCAGTAGGGAGGGAGACTTCCTGAGGACAAAGTGGGTATGACTTCAGGTGGCTGGAATCCTCCCTGGAGCTGCCATTCCTCTCACTCATTTACATTTATTGCTTTTACTGATACTCCTTTCCTTGCTCTCCTGTTGATTTCTACCATAATGTTCTCATTTGTGACTTGCTGATTTAAACACTTGTGAGTTCTGGGAGGACAAAAGAAGATGTATTGATGAGACCCCCTGCTTCAGAAGGAGAAGAAATATACATGAAAATGACAGTTCACTTATGATGACTTAAAGCTTTCTAAGTGCATGCAAATCTGCAAATGGTGGGCAAAGGCTCTCTGTCTTTCTGCTATAGGAGGCACAGTACATGAACATTAAGAGAGGAACCACTTAGAAGTCACATCCTTTGAGACTACTGAGAAACAGCTGGGAGAACGAAGAATATGACAAAAATTTATTGCGTAAAACTACACAATAAATCAACAGGAAGTAGCAGTCAGGCGAGCAATAAGCCATGACAAATGCAGGTATGAGAAATAAAGTCATACAGAACAGAGACAGACATCTGGTGTGTATCTCAGCAGGTTCTTTTACAGAATAAAGAGCAAAGAAATACAAATAAATAGCTCATTTGTGATCTAGTTTAACAAATAAAAAGCATAATAACAATGAAATTTCCAGATGCCAGTAACAAGCAGCTTAAGTCAGGGAACTAGCTTTCCATCTATAAGCAGCTTCTTTTATATGACTGTTATTTTTAAAATATTATTCAATTGATTTTCATGGGGGTTAATTTTAACTTTTCCCTAAAAAGTAATTGTGTTTGGTATTTGGATGGCACAGTTCTTGCTCTCTGAATACAAGGAAATAAGAAAAGAGAAATTACAGTTAGGTCATTGGGCCTTTGATTTGCCTTCAGTGAAAACAAAAATGGTCTGTGCTCTTGAAGATGAAAATCAGAAATCTGTACATCTTATGCCATCTCCTTTCTGTGTTCCTAGAACTAGGCATTTCACCAGAAGGCTGTTGTTAAAATAATACACAGAATATATGAAAAGATGTTTGTTTCCTTTTGGAAAGAGGAGTTCATGGTCTCAGGGGCTTACTCTGCTGAGATTTAGGTATAGAAAGAAGAGCAGCCAGTGAGGGAGAGTAATGACAACTCTGAACATGAGGTCCCTTCTGTGAGCAGGCAATGGGACAGACTCATTTCATTCAACTAACACAGCACCCATACTCCAAACCCTGTAGGATAAGCTCCATGAGAAGCAGGCATGTTGTATTTCCATCCATAATCCTTAAAAAACCCACCCAACTATACAGATGCCAGAAGAACCCTAGAAGCAATGAAGAAGACCTGAAAAGATTGGACTGCTCTAGGAGTGAGTGAGCTACTTCCTGAGTGAGGTTCTTCCTTCCTGTCTCCCCCAAAATGGGATTCCCTGTGGAACTGGCAGCTCCCCAGATTTTGTCAGCTGTTAGGCTCAGGATCTTCACAGGGACTGCTGTGCAGGATGTTGGCTGCTGAACAGAGCCATCTGTTTAACCTGCTGACATGGGCCTTAAGTCAAAGAGTCTCTCTGGGGGACTCTGAACAGCCCACTGATCATTCCTGTCCTGCAAGAAGGGAGTCAGCTGGCAGGAGCATCAGCATGTGCTTTAAGCAATGATGAGTATCAAATATGGACATTTTGAAAGAGCCCAGGCTGAAGAACTGCACAGAGACCACCAGCCTGTCTGGCAGAGTCATGTCTGACAGGGATTGACTTATCCAAGGTACACTGTGGCCTCTCCTTACTCATGGGAGTTATCAAAGCAATAAATACGTATCTCTTAATTTGGATAATTATTTTGGCATGCACGAAATCTCTGTTGATATCATATTGCCAAAGTCAGAAGAACAGGTGGAAGCTTTTTGTTGTAAAGTAGAGTGCAGTAATCAGTAACTAGACAGAGACATGCATCTTTAGTTTAAATATCGAAGGAGAAACATTATTTGATCTTCTATCCTATACAGAATTGTTCTTACATCAGGATTACAGAATTTCCTAATGAAATTAATTGCATCCACATTTGAATGATGCATATGTTTTGGGGGTTTTTTTTATTTCCTGACTAACAGATTCTCAAGAAATGAGAAGCCTGAGCAGTGGCAGGAGCAGATAAATAAAATACCTCCTGATAAACTATCAGTTGATTTTAGGTTTCATCCTTAGGTATGACAGCTGGAAGAGTTTTCTGTCTTGAAATTGAATATAGACTCACAGCAGAGGATTGTCAGCACCTTCTACAAGCAGGAAGAGAAAAGTAAGAGAAATAGAACAGATAGAATTCAAGAACACGTATTTCTGAGTTGCATTCGAAACTGTCCTGTTTTGAATGTATCTAGAGACCCTCACGTAACTGATTTCCCCAGGCATGTAGTGTACCATAAAAAAAATTACTAGTACATGCATCTCTGGAAATTAATATTTCTTGAAAGTGTTTGCCTCTGGTTTCCTCTTGCAAAAATCTGTTAAACTCATGTTTTTTACTACTTCTCCCCTCACTGTTGCAAACTGGGGTTCCCAGATTTCCTCTCTCTCCCTCCAAACCCTCTTGAAAACAACAGCCAGAGGAAGAAATAGAGTGACCTATATGGAGGACCTATATGGAAAGAAACATTGTCAGGCTGGGCAAGAAGCACATTTCTTGGTAGTTTTTGCTCCAACCTGTCTCCCCATTTTTGTTCTAGAAAGACAGAGCCATGAACACTTTTTTATCAAGTCATCTATACAATGGTTTCAGCCCTCCTTCCTGGTTGTAAATGATCCATGGATTCCTTTTGATTTGCATTAATTTGGTGGATATTCAAATAAACCAAATGAATGGTTTATGCAAATTTGACTATTGCTTTGAGAGATTTCTCATTATTCATGCTGTGTGATTGATTGTCAAAGTCTCAGGGTATTATTTCTATTCCAGGAGTGGAGAAGTCCTACAACCAAAAGGAAATTTCAAGATGACCAAATACCATCAGGGCTGTTCTTCATAAAAACGTCAATTACCAGCATCTAAAATATTTCCCCTTTCTGCAAAAGAAAAAATTACATATAAACGAATTCAAGGCTTTTGACATGCAAAGCAAAGGGGAAAGGATAATTTAATAAGCCTGCTACTTCTCCCCTGTAGAAATTATCATAATTATGTGGCACTCACCCAGGAACAATCTTTGAAATGATCTGGCAATCATTTGCAAATACATAAAAATAATTTGTCATATAGGAGATCTTCAGAGGAAATGTCTTTAAGATTTGGTTAGTGATTTTGCTCAGCTGATAAGCTAAGCTACCATAAATTCATGTTCTTTTGTAGGTGATTTCCTTTATAAACAAGTTTATATTGGTATTGTTCACCTGGTATTGACAGTGGCATGCACTGAAATCAGAAGCTCTTGAGAAAAAGTGGTCAGAACAACCAAGTGTATCTTTTATGAAGTCCACTTCTTAAACTCAAGATCATATCTAAGGGATCTGGATGCTGGATGGGAGGTATTTCAGCCTGCTCTTCCTCACTGTTCCCTCTTAAGCCTTACGAACTTGCTGCACTTGTATAGGTCTTCTGTAAAAAAAAAAGGAAAAGTGCCTAAAGCCCATTTTATCACGCAGATTAACAGAAAAAGAAATAATTCATGAGGGGAGAGAGTATTCTATAGATTAGTATGTATAAAGTCCTGGGTTGGACAAACCCCTTAGCACGCTCTATAAAGGAATTCTTTTGGTTCACTCTGTGTTTTCCTCTGTAACGGTGATTTAGGGTATTTTCCTTTCACAGCTTTTCTTTCTTTAAATACCATATGTGATTCTTTAAATGCTACACCCATCTCTTTATGCAAGGCCCTTACATTATGCTATAGCCAACATGACAGCACAGGGGAACAATCTCAAGCAACACAGCTCCCAGAAATCTGGTATTTCCCAGTCTTCTATCACTTAGCCCTTTTTTCCACTCCAAATAATGATCAGCAAGTGCTGATAAAATACTCTTATAGTCAAATGCACTGAAGGTCCTCTTAAAGGTATGTGGATACTGCCCTTCAGCAGGAGACTTGCCCTTCCTATTACCTCTGTTCTGCCCTGTTTTTGAACTCTTCATGCCCTTTTATCACAAACCCAAAGAGTCAACTTGTCACACCCTTCTGCAGTCCCTCTCTACATCAGCTGGCCCTTACTAATTTGTCTTGAAGCTTCTTTTGTTGTTTTTCCCTGCTTCAAAATCATTTTTATGCTCTGCTGCCTTTATAGGAAAATATATTGATTCAAATAGAAAATCCATGTTGTTACTTCCTCCCTCCAACCTCTGTTTATTGAGGATATTTGGAGGGATGGGAACTTGGTATATCTGGAAAGCACCTGCAGCAGAGATTCACTGCAACAAAATCTCCACAGGAAAACAAGAGACCTGAATAGTATTTCAAGAAAATATTCTGGTTTCTGTGAGCCAGCACTCCACCTTCAACAGCAATTTCACTCTTTCTCTAACAGAAAATTTTCAACCTCATGTGTGAAATGTGTTTCCTCTTGTACACTGAATAACCTTGGTCTTTAATCTTTAGTCTAGATCTGAAAATGCTGTATCTGTGGCACCACAGCTCTTTACTTCACCTAATGACTGAACTTTCTGGTCTCAGACATTTAATCTCTGTGTGTAAGCATGTCAAGCTGGCTCGGAAAATGAGAATTGCAAATCACATTCTCCAGAAGAGAAGTAAAATTCTCCCACTATATGAGCAACATTATTGTTTTATCTAAAAGGAGACATACAAAGCAACATCTAAAGATATGACACAAATTAATATTGCTCCCTAATTTCTCAAAAGAAAATTAGTGCACATAATTCTTCACACATTTACCCAAAAAAGGTCAGATCATTACCTGGCACAATCCAGTTAAGAAATTAGGGCCATGCTGATTTATACCAGCTAAGGATTTTGATCCCATGTTTGCTAACACTGCTCTGGTATTTTTCTTCTGTCTGTTGACTTTTTCATTAGTTAACTAATGTCTGTTTTATTTTGATGAATAGGACAATTGTCCTCAATTTGCTTTTGTAATTAAGATACATGACCTACCACTTGTTATTCAAAAGTATGTTGAACTGTTAAGGTCTGTTTAAAGGAAAAAAATAAAAAGTTACTTTACCTCTACAGCAACATGTAGAGTCATTGAAAAAGCTGGAGAGATCTAGAGAAAAACAATTCTGAAGTCCTTACAAGCTAAGTACTTTGCACAGACACATTATAGAGCCCTTTTCCATTTCTCAACAAGAACAATGACTTTGTAATAGAAATAAAAGCATAAAAACATAAAGTTATGGTGGCCATGGAGGACACATTCACTGCACAAATATGCCCTGTATTAATTGAAATGTATTGGCTGTAAAAATATTAACCCTATTCTAAGGTAGGTAGAGAGTAGGACGCTGAATTAAGTTACACTAATGATTTATTTCTTTTACAGGTATATTGCATTTTATTCCCACTGAATTCCAACCTGCATGAATAACTAAAATCCTCACATATCAAAGGCAGGCTGCTTTTTTTTCCATCTAGGTCTCTAGCAGGAGAGATTACCTCATGAGGGAGCTGTTCCTAAGTATACTGCAGGTAGATAAGATATTCAGGAGACTCATCTCTGTTCCTGAACTTCTCTGTGCTTCACTCTACTGCAGTAGCTTCCAAACTTTATATTGCATCGTTATATTACAGCAGCACAAGGAGAATGGCCTTGGCGTGTATGTGATAAGTTTTCTTTCAGATATGGGCAAAAGATAATCAAAGATATACCAGGGTTTACCCTGCCCAAATATTTATGGGAAAGAGCAAACTCTTTAAAAGGCCAATGTAAATAACAGGAGAAAATTGTTGTTTACATTTTTATCTTGTGAGATAAACCATGAAAGAATTCGGCAAATTGCTTAGAGACCTGATTCTTGATCTGATGCTACTTGCCACCAGACGTGCTTTAATCAGTGTTAACTCACAACTTCCATGTGAAGCTCAGTCTTTTCTTTCTCATTCTTTCACTAGAAAGCATTGAGAGAAGCGACTGGAAAATTTGCAACAAAAAAGCATCGAGAGCCAATTTCAAAAAGACCAAGTTATCCATGACAGTGATCTTCACTGTACTGACACTATTTGCTAAAATCTTATTGAAAGAACAAGTGTTCTTCATTTAAAAAGGAAAAAAATATAATTCTTCTATGGTGGAAAAAGATGGGAAAAATTTGCAGCTTCCAAATCCTGAGGTTCTGGCCCACAGTGAAAAGCATACCAGGCACATACACAAAAAGTTCTAGAACAAATACTTTCAGTAGAGGAGCTTGCATGAGCAGCAGGAGCCACAGGAAAGCACAAACTAGAGATAAAGTGAAGGTAATGGACTGAAAAAGGAGTGCAGCTCTGAAGAATAGCCTAGAAAGAGAACCATCTGGGCAGAATTACGTCTAAAAGATGTTGGCAAGGAAATATGCCCTATTCCATTCCTTGTGGGTTTAGGAAAATGGGATTTTTTTTATTTTTTAAAATAAAGACTTTTTTTGCATTTTTGTTCTCCACCAGTCAGCAGAACCTCAAATCTGACTTTTCTAAAAGGGGATAATGGTTCCTGTTTACTAGACAAGCATGGCTTGTTTATGTCATAAACTTGTAAAAATACATGCTGTAAAGTTTTTTACATGATTTTAGATAGATTTTTAAAAGTATGGAGAAGTGGTGATAAATTTTGGCCTAAATTTGAAACTGCAGAAGATCAAAATTCAGGTATTAGAAATATATGAAAACAGGTAAATGAGCTGAGTCATTTAGGAATAACTCAACACCATTTCTAATTTAAGATACTTTTAAATGTTTAACATGGAGCTCTGACGTCTAAAATGTCAGAGTTTCCTTCCTCAAGAAAGAATATCCTTTTCAAGGAGAGACGTATGTTTGTTAGACTCACTGTTAGAGTTGTGCCAGGACTTTCTGGCTCAATATGAATGTCCTGGTATGAAAGCAAGTTCACTCACAGGGCCATTCCAGACTGGCATTCAGATCACCTGAGGAATGGTATGGAAGATGCAAACACCTTGAGATATTGGATAATACTGATCTTGCATATCAGATTTGCTACCCTAATATTGGCTAGGACATTTTCTAAGTACACTGATCTCAGCCTTCAAAGGATTTTTCCAGCTTAATTTTCAGGGTTTAGTGAGGCTGGGTAAGGCCTCGATTACTTGAGGTGCACCTTTGAAGAAGTACAAATCTACTCAAACTCAAAAGCAGTACCGATTTAATATCTCATTCCCTTTAAAGAATTTATTAAATGAAGGCCAGACTAAGACTATTACCATTGACTTAGAGCAGCAGGAAATATGGATTCCCTCCATCAAAACTAAAACCAGTATGTTTCTTTTCTACTTGACACAAACAATATCTCACAAGCCCATTCCTAAAACCTGACGTTATTAGTTTGGAACCACCCAGGTTTACCTACAGCTTATCACTCACAAATATTCATAGATCTTTGATGTCCAAAGTAAAGAACCTGTCTTCCATTTTTACCCCTTGCTCACTTTGAAGTCATCAGCAAAACTCAGATAATGCCCACTTGATAATGTTAAGGACATAACCTCTCTCCAAATAAATTTCCATAACCATCCACTTCCTGCTATCATCTTTTCCCTTACTGTCAATCCTTTCATATGCTTTCTCTCATACCTTTAATTAGTTCCTCTTTTCTACTTTCAATGTTTGTTTTTTTTTTTTTTAATTTTGCTCATTTCTCTTTATTGTTGAATGCTTTGCACTGTTTCCCCTCTACATTTTTGTTCGCTGTTTTTTCTTCAGTCTTTCAAAGTATTTCAGCCATCTTTCAAATGGCCTTTTATCCTACTCCTAGCTCATTTTTAGACTCTGTTCCTTTCAACTTATTTTCTTCTGTTTTGTTACCGATTTTCTTTAGATTTCTTTTCAACAGATCTGACTTTCTCAAAATGTTTCCTTGGAAATACCTCTGACATACTGGAAATGTTTGAACCAGGATGATTTCCTCTCCATAGGTGAAAATAGCATGAAAGAATGGACTTGACATCAAAGGCCCCAAAAGACACAGTCTCTGTTAATAGCCCATCTAAATGTCCAGAGGAATTCCTAATTAAAATAAGAACTGGTTGAACTGACTTTTTGCACATATAGTGCTGTGCCCTGTTAATATATGTTATGCTGACTGTGAGAAATGAAATGCAACATTAGACAGAAGTAGAAATACTCCAGGGAAAAACAATTTGGGAGACTATCTGGACTGATGTTTTCCACAGATTTGAATACAAAATACCATATGAGCATCAAACTACAGTCCTACTGAAGGAAAAAATGGATAAACCCAGCGCTAATAATGTCTAAATTTTGAATTTCTTCAGCACTTCCAGAAAAATTGCAGTTTTATTGTGAAAACAACAGTGGGTATCTATGCATGCATATAAGTTAGGCCTGGCTCTTATGGAATACAATATTCAATGGTCCACAGGAGGCACGGTGTACATGTTGTACCAATTACACTTTGAAGGCATCCTCTCTGCTTTCTGTCAGGAGCACAGAATGCAGCATGTGCATATTGTTCCCTACAATTTCTTTGTTCAATACATGGGCTTTTAAGCCAGGAGGTCTCTAATTCAGCACGGGCAGGCAGTCCTTCTGGTTGCAAATGTGGGATTCAATATTGTCAATACCGGCTTTTAAAAGATACAATAATAATAGTAATATGGAAATTGACGTACCTTTTTGTGGGTCGTGTGAATTGCAGGACTCTTCACCTCAGTCATAATTAACGTGTATGGAAAACCTTCAGTCTGGCTTAACCTGGCTTGAAAACATCTTGGCAGAGCGTTTAGCCACTGGCTTAAGTTTAGCTGCCTGAAGACCCCTCTAGATCTGGGTGTGAAAGGCTACCTCCAACATCATAACCTCACCTTGTTCTGCTCACCTCACCTTGTCTCCTCACCTTGTTCTGCTCTTTGTTGCTGTTTATCCCTTACAGCCACCTCAGCTTTTCCTCTTCAGAACTGCAGAGCCTCCAATAGGATGGCAGTGAGTGGCCAAACCACAGGAAAAGTGCAGGGTCACTGATCGCAGCTCCAGTTTGGGAGAGTGTTTCAGCACAAGTTTAATCCTGATAAGGTGACTTTGCTAGACAAGAGAAAAATGTGACCATTAATTGCTCCAACTGATTCTGATAGACTCATATTTTTAGAAAATGTATATCTTAAAACTATGACAAACGTGTTCTGAGAATAATATTAGTGGAAATGGGTTAAGATACGGGATGTCTAAACTCTTTGGGATTTCTCTGAGTAGGCCTTTTAACTGGCAATGCATCATAACTCACATGCATGGTGAGTATATCCTCATGAGATAGATATAACAGGCTAAAGAAAACTATGTTTTTCTTAAGTGTGCTTAAGACCAGCACACACTTTATGCAGCCAAGAGGAAAGGAAGTGCAACCTATTTTCTAGAAAACCTGAAGTAGCTTCACATTAAACAAAGAGAGAAATAATTGATCCATGTTTAGAGGTCCAGTGATGTGCAATTCTGTGCTAGCAAACAATGATATTTTCACCTCTTTCTTCATGCTGCTTCTCTCTTAGGAATAGCTAGCACTTATTGATTACTATTAGGGAGCACTGAAGGAACACATGGCTAAAAGAGCAACATTAGCAACAGGCAATTCTTTGACTTATTTTTTTCCTTAAAGACTCTAAAAATAGTGCAGGAAGGGTCAGCTGTGGAAACAATTAAAAAGGTCAGAAACAAGAAACTGTGTCCACAACTCAAGCTCCTCTCCCATCAATGTAGTAAAGGTTCTTTAAAATAAATCCTTGATGAGGAGCTTGTAAAGATATAATGTTTTGTCAGTTGAGTGTTGGATGAAATGTTAGAGGTCTTAAAAAACTAAGCAACTAAACACTAACAAAAAGCCAAACTGTTTGAACATCTTGTAACTTTATAAACCTTAGTAATTTTGGAGCCGATTTTACCCACTAAATAAGTAAAAACTTCTTCCAGCTTTGCCTCAATGTGATTTAAGGGTGGTTTCAAGGTAGCTAGTGGACAGAATGGGCATTGGCCTCTACAGTAGCATGAACTGTAAAACTAAAATAAAACTTTTACTGGGTGCTCAGCATCCAAATACTTCTCTCAAGATACAACCAGTGTACATTAAAGCAAAAAACACACACAGAAAAGAGCGTTCCTCTATTAAGATGCACAAGCTGGTCATGCACAAGCTCTATGCAATTTCTCTAGGTAACATTTGCTGGTTCAGAGCTTGGTTAGGTTAGGAAGAAGAGTGTGCATGGAACCTGAAGGGCCAACACTCAAGTTTGTGAGAGAGATGCAGTTTCTTCTATTTGTGCTGCTCTTTGCCTCCTCAACAAACTCATGTTCCATTTCTGAATTTACTCACAAAAACTCTGAAAACATATTAGAAATTCTTGTGATTATTTCAGATAAAGAAGATAAGTTGCAGAAATGATGAACGGTATTCTTTCAGCTAATAATGTGTCTTATTTTGAAGACAAAATCAGAATAATAATGATATTTAAAAAGGTATTTTGCTTGGTCTATCCAAGTAGTTTTGAATGTTTACATTAGAAAAGCAGCAATCATCAACTTGGGACAGCGTGGCACTGTCTACTGCAGAGTGATGACTGCAAAGTTAGCTAAATTAGATATGATCAACCAGCCTGAAGCTTTCAGTGAGTTCATTTAAGCACACCATGCAAAAACCAGCGTAGCCAGAAGAGCTGATGTGGCTGGGAAAAAACAAAACAACAACAACAACAACAAAAAAAAAAAAAAAAAAAAAAAAAAAAAAAAAAAAAAAAAAAACCCAAAAAAACCACATAGCTAGTTCAGCTTGACCAGAAACAAAAGTCTGTTAGGACTAAATCTGTTTTGGGCACATCTGGAAACCTAGACCTTTCTGTCCATATCCTTTAGCTGCACAGCATGAGAAGCTGGAAGAAAACACAGAGAAACAGGAGCTTGAAGCCACTTAAAGGGATCAGAGGCAATTCAGTGCTAAAAAAGTATCTGAATATGAGCACAAGAGCCAGCTGCAATTGTGGAGACAGGGAAAAGCAGCTGGAACAAGACAGCAAAAAGGAAGCCAAGCAAGGGCTGCTGAAGAGGCAGAGGCAGGATCCAATATCCCAGGTTCTGCTTGCTCACCACACTTTACACCCTTGGGAGCCATGAACTCACCTTCTCTAAGAGATCTCTTTTCCTGTGGAGACTCTCATGTGTTACATACTAACAGAAGTAGCAGGAAAAACATTACATGTCCATTCTGATTTTTAAGTATGAATGAGGAGGACAGGAGGGAGTATGCTAGTTATTCTCAGGATTCCATGTCCAGATGTTGTGACAGATGTCTGGAGAATCACTGTTGTTAAAATTTCAACAGATTTATCTGAAAGCAACAGTTTTTGAAAAATGTACTCTGAAAAGAGAGGGGATAAAGAATGAAGATACAAGAAGAAAACACCAAAATGCCTAAACAGAGACTGTGAATTTTTCAACTAAATGGTTTCTCTGTGATTCACGGATTCACAGAAATGAAACTTTTCACAGCAGACTGTTTCTAATCATTTCTCAGGCAGAGGCCCACAGGCATGGTGCAGACCTCCTGAGCTGACAAGAGAAAGACTCATTGCACACAACTTAGTATTGCAGGCTGAAAAATTACTTAAGTTCAGCTCATTTGCTCTGGGCTTATATTTCTTATTAAATACTCTCACCAGCAGACTACACAGCAAGAATTTTGCCACTGTCTTTTCTTACAAAGTCTATATGTGTGCATAGACACACACACAGACAGGAAAACCCTGAGAATATCTAATATTTTCCTTGTGTGGCATAGGAATCCTCTTCTTAAATTCCAAGCACTTCAGAGGCTGAGGCAACCATTTGCTAACCTGCTTTACTAATAAGTTAAATAAAAATTATAGTCATATCTATTAAATGCTAAACACCTATTTGTTTCTTCCAGCTAACTGGTCCGGTAACAGATCTAAATTATAGATGGCTAGTGCAAATGTATTAATTCAATAGCAGCAATATGAACATCCTTGTAAATCAGAGCTGATCAGGTGCCAAGCGAGCTTGAAGATGTTTTACAGCTTTCACCTTTGCTTTGCTCAAGTTAGTGTGAAAAAGAGAACTCATATCTTTGACCTTATGAAGCAGCTTTCATCCATAAATGTGAAGATTTCTAAGCAGAGACAATAATCTTCACTAAGATGAATTTGCTACTGATGGTATAAAAAATTCATCATATGGGTATTTCCTCAAGGGTGAAATATATTTTTAAACAGCGTGCATCAAAGAAAAACACTTGTAGATCTTCCCGTTTGGCATGGAAAACGGGGCTTCTACATCCAAATGGAAAAAATATAATGGTGTGAAAATATTTGAAGAACTATATGTATTTTAACAGACTTCTCACCCATACCTCCAAAAGCTTTTAAGAAGTAAGAGTCATATTTTCATGACATTTTATAAGTGTATCTACTGAGAAAAAGCAACATATTTCATATTTGGTTTTACATTTCTAGAAAAAAAACAACAAAAATATCTCTGAAATTACAGAAGCTTGAACAAGATCAACGTCCTAACACTGAAAACAGAATTCCTAGGTTTACAGGAAAAAAATTAACCTTATTGTTTATTTTGTGTCTCCTTTGCATCTTAGGGAAGCTCATAGTTGTTTTTTCTTCCCACTCAATGACAAAAGGAGGTATCATATAATGACTTAGGATATTTAATCTAAGCTTAACAACTTATCTTGTATTTGTAATATTGCTAATCAGTTGCTTGTCAGGTAGTGGGAAAATATCTTTACAATTAGAGGCTGGACTTCAACTTATCTTTCATCTGTAATAGGTTGTAGATCTGCATTGTAATTAATGGCGTTATGGGTAAAATTTGGGTAAGAGAAAGTTGAGGTGAAATGTAGCCAGATTGTTAGAAGGAAGGGAAATACACCAGTAGTAGAACAATTCAGTTTTCAGTAAGTCATTTTAATGCTCACTTTGACAAAAACAGAAGTCCTTGGATGTTGTAAAATGGCTGAAACTGAATCATGAGAAAATTAGCTTAAGCCCATACAGAATCTGGAAAGGAAAGGTAATTCTTTACATTACAAATCCAACCATGTGAAGAGAAGCCTAAATACAAACAGATGTATATAGCACAGCACTGTTATCCATCATATTCTTCTTCAGAAAAGACTGAGGACACTTACATGAATGTCTTCATGTCTCAAAGAAAATAATTCATATCCCTAAATCCTTTCATTTTCTTAAATGTGCTGCTTCTAGAGCAAGCTGAAAATTTCCAGGTCAGGCCTCATCAATACTTGAGTCCTGAAATCATACTTTGTTCCTTTCTCCTCTTTTAGTCATTGCTTATGAACATTCACACTTGTAATTTTTTGTTTGCACATATGCTTAGAGAACATCTGTTCCTTGTTCCCATCTGGTTGAGATTATCTATGTATCTATGCATGAAGAAGGCAACTGCTTATCTGCTACTGTCACTTATTTTCTTCTAACTTTATAAGCCAGAGGGAGTAGGGATGGAATAAAGCAAGAGGAGAACCTCTGCTTTGCATTAATTGCTGAAATGCATGACATTCACATAACTCATATCCTCAGCAAGCAAATATCAAGGCACTTTACTGGAGGCCAGTATCATTATCATCAACTTGGAAAGAGAAAAAAAGATAAAGAAAGGCCACCTGACTTGGCAGAGGTCACCAGATCAGTGGAGGATCTTTATATAAGCACCAGTTCTCCTGCATCCTACTTCGTGTCTCTCCCCTTTGCTGTACACCATCTTCTTATAATAGGGTTGTGAAACAATTTTTTTTTCATATAAATAGTTAGAAACAAGTAGAGATAATAAGAAGAGGGTTATTCACAATGCCAAAAATTACATTGGATGCCCTTGGGGCAGCAAATACTTTTGTCGGTACAACCTAAGTAGATGAGTTCTTTTGAACGATGATGATAAAGAAATTTGGACATCAGTCAACATACAGAACCCTGCACCTGTTACATTTCTTTTTTCCATCCTTGAAGATGGCATTATTTCTTACAGGTTTAGTGTTTCAAAAAGACAGAATTTGGCTTCAATAATATATTCTTTAAAACTGTGCGAGTTCTCACAGATGCCCATCATAAGTGAACTACACTATACTTGGTAATAACATTTATTGGCTACAAGTCATGTCTGTGATTACCTCTCCTGTCAGGCATAGTGTAAGAACATGTTTAGCTACAGATTTGATGTAGGCAGCCAGGCTTCTATAACGAAGGGGTTTTTTAGTTCTGAAACCCTGTTTTTCAAACTGTCTGATATTTTACAGCAGAAGCAATTGTGGCAGAATGAAAGTTCCTGCTTTTTATCCCCATTTCTATTTACCTATCTGCAAAACAATCTAAATTTTCACTGCAATTCTCCTTGACATTTCCCTTATCTATTTTCCTTTCTCATTAGTCTGCCTCATGAGAAAATATGGGTGCAGAATACTAAATCAACTTTACGGTCAACACATCTGGTGCATTTTGACAGACAGATTGTCCCAACATGAAAGTCTTGGGCTTGAGGGTTTTTTTATCAGAAGCATAAGAACGTGTTCTTCTTGAACTGGAATATATTCAAGAAAAACCCTTGCAAATAAAAGTCTGTTATTCACCTAAAGGAAGCAGGTGGCATCATTATAAGGAAGCAATGCAAGCGTACAAATGAGAGGAGAAAGATGTGTTTTCTGTCCTTTGTCTGAAGATTTGGCTGGTTCATTTGGTTTACCTTTCTGATTATATATATGAAAAAATTTTCATTAAGAGGCATCCCAGGAGGAACTGCTCTATGTCCAAGCACTTGCAATTTTTATTTTAATCTTGACAAGGCAGAATACAGTATTGCCAGGGGTGAAGACCAAAATATATTTCATTTCCTAGGGACTGATTCCCTTGATCATTGTGTTCAGTAGGATGGGATTCTGATCTCAGCTGCAGGTCACAGGCATTTCCATGATACAAATAAACAAAATATTAAATTGAATGTATTTACACAGTGTGTTTCACTAAGGGTCTTCATGACCCACCTGTGGGGCAGAGATGTTTAGCTCCTCATTTATCATCTGCAGAACAGAAACCATATGACTTGTCAGTAGTCACACAGAAGGTAAGAAATAAAGGACAGGACAGCCCTTTCCCTACTGCAGATACTCAGCCAACCCTTGGCTTTGACAAGAGCATAATTTCTCTTCCAACAGAAGATTCAACCAAAATTGGTGGCACCCATCAAATATGACTGCTGCTTCTCCACTGCTGGCAGTTTGCTGCAAGTGCAGTGTGATGTGTTGGATCACTTTTCAAAGTTTCTGCTAGCCACCAGCAAAAAGTATTTTTGCAAAAAGATGCATTACAGGCCCTTAGGTTTTCACAATTCATCTGTTAATAGGATGTAATGGGAGAATCCAGACAGCAACAATAAAAGTATTGAAAAAATGAGATAAGGGGAAAGAAGGCAGAGCAACTTAGTGTTTCTAATACTCTATAATGTTTTTATTTAGCATCAGTGAGTCGGAAGTTTTAGTTAACTCTCTCCAAAAACTTACAAATACAAACATGGCATGAGATACTAGTAAGTGAATATGGGTATCCTAACTAGATCCTGCTCTTCTCCCACTCGTAAAGGCCTCACACAATTATTATAACACTATGGAAAATCTACACAAAAGCAAAAAATGTCTGAGGTTGGAAGGGAACTCTCGAGGCCACCTTGTCCAACACCTGGCCTCAGCAGGATCACCTAGAATTTGGTGGCTCAGGACCACCAAAAGCCCAAGTAGCTTTTTAAATATGAGATGGAGATGCCCTCAGAGTAAAAGTGTATATTCTAATGCTCAGAGGGATCTGCCTGTGTTTCAGTGTGTGTCCATCACCTCTGGTCCTGCCATTGGTACCACTGGCAAGAGCCTGGCTCCATCCCTTGTGCATCCTCCCCTTCAGGTATTTAGACACATTAATGAGGCCCCTGTGAGACTTCCCCAGGCTGCAGAGGCCCATCTCTCTCAGTCTTTCCTCACAGGAAAGCTGGTCCAGACCCTTAAACATCTTTCTGACCCTTTGCTGGACCTCAATGCATCCATCTCTCTCTTGTACTGGGGGGTCCAAAACTGGACACAGCTTTCCAGAGGAGTGACCTCACCAGGTCTGAAAAAAGGGGAAGGATCATCTCCTATCTGTTGGTAGCACCCCAACACTCCTAATGCAGCCCCAGACACCATTTCTTTTATTTTTTGTGATGTAAATTTGCTGGTTCATGTTTAATTTGGTGTCTTCTGGGACTCCCAAGAGTAAATCTAGGCTTCAAATCTAACCTTAGTAGAAAATCTACACTCTAATATAATCAGCATTTCAGAAACAAATATTGACTTAATTTGCCTGACATCATCCAAAATTTAGATATCCATTTATTTTAATACGTCCAAAGACTCTAGAAAGATATTTATTATGCTACGTATTCTTTGTTCCACAAAAATACTGATTTGTCAAGATTCAAAGATGAAAAATATTACCTTCAGTTTAATTTGGCAGGACACAGATTAAATAGTTTAATTTCAGCATTTTTGTGCACAATTTTCTTATTCAAGACCAGAAACATACTCAGTCATTGTCTGCAACTCTCTAAAAAGAGTCTTTTTTACAAGACTGCTAAAACAATTTGTTGATTTTTTCTAGCAGTGGACAAAAAATTCTGATCCCAAGACTTGCCTTCCATGATTTTAATCTGGCTGTGAAATTTCACAGGAATGTCCACACATCTCCTTTCCCACCCACAAAGTGAAACCCTCAGTCCCTTCTCCTCTGGTCCCCGTGATGCTGTTGATACCATTTCATGGTCTTGCTTCTCTTCCAAATCTGATGCAAAACACTAGGAAGCACTGAAAGAGTTCAGAAGCCAAGCTGTAGTTATCTGTCATCTCAGCAGCCTCTTTCTCACTTTAAAATCCATCTTTGGTTGGATGTAACTTACTGTGCAAGCAGTAATCACAGCCTCCTTTCAGTGTTTACTGCTGGCTGCGACTCACTGTGGAGCCAGATTGAGAAATAGAAGAATGCCAGGGAAGTATGCTGGAAGAATGTAAAACAGAAGAGGAGAGGAAAACATGCATTTATTATTAAATACGTTTTTTTTTAAACTAAAGTCAAACACATCCAAAAATCACCTGCCTTTTTTATTTCCTACCAAGAGTACACCAAAGTTCACAGGCTTTTTTTAAAAACAAACAAATGCAAAGCCACCTACAGATGCATTATGATTTAAATGTGACAGATCTACTGGACCTGATAAAAGTGTCATTTCTTACATCACCCTGAATAGGACTGGAAGGGGGTTTTGGGTGACTTCCCAATACCCTGTGTGTCTTCTTCAACACTGATGGGATTAGGTAATGCTAGCAACTTGGGAGAGACGCTCAGCACTTTGCAGACTTTGAGACTTTGCAGACACTGAAAAGCCAGTGTCTAAAATATACATTCCTCAGTGTGATTTGTGCAGGTGCTCTCAGAACATGTCAGAGCTGTACAGAATCTCACTGCTCGGAGTTAATGCAGTTGTTCAGAGTATGGAAATGGCTCTGGGTTTAGCATACAAGTGGGCATGTCCTAGCAGCACAAGAGTGGAACGGAAAAGAATGAGAGGATGAGGTTAAGGAAGATGGGGAAATGTGGTATTTTCTGGGTCCCCAGGATGAAGGAGGAATTGAGAATCTGAGTCCGTGTTCTTAGAAGGCTAATTTATTATGATATGATATGATATGATATGATATGATATGATACTAAAACGATACTAAAGAATAGAGAAAGGATACTTACGGAAGGCTTAACAAGATACTAATTAAAAACTTGTGACTCTCTCTTCCAGAGTCCCGACACAGCCTGACTGTGACTAGTCATTAAGTAAAAGGAATTCACATGTTGGATAAACAATCTCCAACCACATTCCAAAGCAGCAAAACACAGGAGAAGCAATCAGATAATTATTGTTTTCATTTTTCTCTGAGGCTTCTCAGCTTCCCAGGAAAAGAAATCCTGGTGAAAGGATTTTTCCAGAAAATATAATGGTGATAGAAAAAGAGGAGAAGAAGGAGAAAGAAAAGAGCAAAAGAATATTCTCATGGGCTCAAACAGAAAATATGCAGAAGATGCAAAGACGAAGATAAAGAGAAAAAATATATAATTGTACAATGGCATCTTTGTAAGACCATGAATATATACCAACAACAACACTGCAAGCTAACATGCTTCTTTTTTAAGCCAAATCTTACAAACCATACTAAGGCAAAAATTATATTACCTTAAATACTGAGTAGGATTTCCAGATTTCACCATTTCCTACCAGAATTTATAGTTGTTATTCTCTTCTGCTTTTCATTGACACTGAAATTATATATGAAATCCTAGTTTCACTGAAATTAATGTCAAAACTCTCTTTTACTCTAATGGACTCAACATTTCTTCATCATTAGGTACTACTACATTTACAAACGTATAATTTATTACACTGGAGACATATTTTCAGTGGTCACAGTAAAAGAGCACAAGGTCAAAGAAAACACAAGACTTTTATAATTATCCTAGTTAACAAAACGATACCATATTTTCATGCACACTTTTGAGATGGTGCAGGTTCTGCTGCCCAACAGAAATCAACTTAACCACTTCTAGTGGACAGTTTCTAATGTGAATTTGTTCTCTAAATCAACTTGCTGAATAAACTTATGATGAAGAGAAAGGAGAGAGATGAGAAACACAGAGTCAGGAGTGAATATCTGCTGCTCTCCTGAGGGATAGATCTCTTCAAGCCTCTATGATGTTCAGGCCCCACTATGGAGGCAGACACAAGTTTGCCCTGCCCAAGCAACTCCAAGTCTCTGACTGTAGATATTTATGAAGCAGAAGCATGTAGCTCCCTCCAGCCTTGCAAGCACCAAATGTACATCTAAACATAAAATATATTAGCTCCTAATCCACTTGTGACACAGGTGGAGAGGGCTTATGTCTGCCTGCAAAAGGCAGTGCAAACCTAGTCCTCTCTCTTTCTTCTGTCACTCATCATTGATCTGGTTTATTTGCACTGGTAGATCTTCTCAGAGCAACATTCTCTTACTCCAGCTCTTGTTTGAATCTCTCAGTTCAGCAGAGCACCAGCAAGAGTTCTCCACTGTTTGCTCTCGTGAAAGAAGTTTTAATCTGATGTGTTTGAATAAGCCTGCACTGCAAACTGCAGGCAGCAGGTAATTCCCTCTCCATCAGCAGATTTAATTCCCAGTTTCCAGGGAGTGGCAGCTGAGGGTGAAAGCCACAGCAGGTAGGAAGAAGGAGTGCTGCTAATTATGAACTGAGTGGGGGGCACAGATTTTCTTGTACTCAGTGCTACACAACACCGTATTTTCTATGAATCAGATTCAAATGGAAAAGCACAATGATGTCTCTGGTGATTCCAATGGAGACAGGAGATCCCAAAGAACATTTCAGTAGAGCTCCATTGATTTCAACAGGCTACAGAAAGAGCTGCAGAAGTTCTCCCACTGAGAAAGTAATAATGGATAGGGCTCCCTTTTACACCACTTCCTATTCTACCTGCTCTTAAGTTACTTACATACAGATAAGAAGGTGTGCATAAAAGAGAGAGAGAAAAATGTGGGATTTGGAGGGGAAAAAAAAGTGGGGGAGTTAAAAGAAAACTAGAAGCTAGCAAATGAAATCTGGCCCTGATTATCTCATGCTTCTAATGATCTGAGAAGCAGGGTTGAAAGAACAAAAAAGAGAATAAGGAGCTTAGAGTAATGAATTCATTGTTTAGCTTGTCTTCTGTTCTTCAGCACAGAAAAAGAAATCAAGATTAAAAACAAAAATGAAAGTTATTAGAATAATTAAGACATAATTATGATGCTGTACTGATTTGGTTTTGTTCTAATTATGAAAAAAAAGCCAAATGGATCCTATTTCCTAAAGTTATATTATCTCAAAACCAATAAAGTTCTTATTTTTTCAAAGTAAAAGCTTTTGAAGTGTGCAATTAAATACCTTTTGAAAAATACAGGAGTATTGTACTCAAACTGAAGAGATCAGCAGAAAATATATATTTTATATCATGCTAAGACATTATGAAAGTCTACTCAGTTTGGACTGTTCTATGCATTGCACTGTAAGGGACACCTCTCTTTCCTCTCATAGGCCCTGTAAGAAAGTGCTCTCCTAAACATGTTTCTGGTGCAAAATTGGAAACATGGCATGCATCTGAATTTCCCAAAGCTAAAAACCACTTCTCTTGAAGGGTTAACGCTTCCAGTGTGTGATCATGGAGAGCCTCTGCTCTGGATGACCTCTGCCAGTGCAGCTCCTCCAGTGCAAGAAGTGAGAAGTGTGTGGCTCCAGCCCACCTCAGCACAATCCCTCTGGACAATGCAGCAGCAGATCTGTTTCAGCTGCATCCTGCTGAAGGAGCAGAAGGGCAAAACAGTGATGGCCCCAGCTGACTTGGGAACCCCAGACTGCTTCTCCTCACCAGCGCCCTGCTGGGGGCCAAGCTGTCAGGGACTGCAGGTGGAGATCCACGCAGGAGCTGATCCTGACAGGGAAACCGCTCATGTGCAGCCTTGGACAGTTTTAAACCTGCTAGTGACTCTGAGGGAGGTTACCCCTGGGCCTTGCAGTGATTTGACAGCATGTACAATATGCATAATGTATGTGACTAGCACAGAGACAGGCAGGATGCAGTAAACAAATGAGTGCTGTAGTGGTAAATATATGCATCAGTTTGACTTGTCGAAATTAAAAACACGCTGGAGCCGCTGCTGAACACACAATATGCTGAGCTCCCTCGGCAGCAGCTCAGAGGTGCGGGATTTAGGGCAACAGCTAATTCTCTGAAATACAAAGTGAGCAAACTTGTGAGGATAAAAATACTGTGGCCAGCCTGGCTAGCACAACCCAAAGAGAGCAGCAATATTATCAAATGAGGTTGATGTCTGCTAATGCAGTGATCAGCCCCACAAAAGTCCTATACTGGCCGTCTGGAATACACAGGATTTTGTTTATTACATCTGGTTACATTACTTCTTTTAATGTCTTATTATTTTTGTTGTTCTTTTGGCTATGTTACTTATAAATAAAATAAAATAAAATAAAATAATAATAATAATTATTATTATTATTATTACTACTACTACTACTACTACTACTGTTATAATTATCAATAGGATCATCATATACCTCTATAGCCCCTGCAAATACTGAAGCTGATAAAATGTCCACTTTCAGAAACGCTTTCAGAAAAAGTTGTTCATCTGAATTGTTGTTAAATTTTGGCCTTTTAGTCTTTCTTATATGAAACTTACCATATGGAATTTTTTTTCTCACAGTAATCCTGATTGTTGGATATTTCATGTCGTCAACAGACTACTCACTTGCCTAGGCTGCATTTTCCAGCACTGTGTCAAATTTGACTTGATGTGAGGATTTCAAGGAAATGGAAAAAGACTTGAAAGGAAAGACTTGAAAGGACACCAGCTGAATGGTGTATGATACGATCGGCCAAGATTTCAGATGATGCAAATAGTCATAGTTTTGCCAAAACTAGCAGACCTGTACTGGAGGGTAACAGAATAACTTATTAGACAGAAAGAGTATTTAAGGGGAACTTTGATTTTCCAAATAATCTATCCTAGTTAACTTGTTTCGGGGATTTGAGACCTGGGAGAAGTATTTGAGAGACTTCAGAAGCAGAAAAAAAGGAAAAGGGAAAAAAGGAAGAAAGAAAAAAATAAAGGAAAAAACCCAACCCAAAATAGATGCTATATCATGGGAGTTTATGATCATTAGTAGACTTGGTACATATTAAAAGTTCTTCCATAATGCAGTCATTTTCATTTCAGCTATTCCTCTGCACTCTTCAATTATTAAAGTTTAATGCACAGAAATCCTCAGGGACTTTCACATTTATTAACAAAGCATTTTATGTGCTAACAGAAAATCCCAAAATTAGGCGAAATCATTTACAAGCAGACAACAGCTGTTACAGCATTAAAACTTTAATTGGCACCCCCTAACTGATCGTTGGGGTTTTTCAGTCATTCTCTTAAGGATGTGATAATCCTTATGATACTCAGAAAGAGAACAATTTGTAAGAACAGGGCTGCACATTAGCAAAGATTGAGTGTGTATGCAGATGCAAATATATATCTGTCCAAAACAAATGGTACCCTGAGAAGACACTATGTGTGAGTCAGGCACCTGAATTCCACCATTTATCCCTGATTTTATAAAAACTATTTCCCTAACTTGCTTCCCTACCCATTTCTTGCCAGTACATCTTAAAAATTCTTCAGAACCTAGGTCAATTGTCACTATTCCTCCCATTAGACAGAACTTTTCACTATCTTGATAATGACATTAATGAAAATAGTGGGTATGATTTGTTAGCACACAAGAATACAAGAAGATGATTACTTGAGTGATGTGCAAGGGAGAAAGATGATTTCTGCTTAATATCTAGCACTTGCAATCTGTACCAAAACAAATAAATCAGTCCTAACAATGCATCCAAACTCTGCTATTGTGAAAACAAATATTTGAACAATTAGGTTAGTCACTGAGAGACAGAGAACTTCATTGATGAAACTATTAGTGGTCTGGCTCAATGGCACATTTGGAAAAAAAAATTACCAGAGTAATTGGTGGAGTAAATTATCTCTGTATTTAAACATGCATTTATCTAAAACCTGTACTGGAAAACAGTACAGGAATGAAACTGAAAACTCTTGTTGTGCTTCTCCTGAGGGAATTTTTTCCATCTGTGAACAACATTCTTACAAAGTTTTCTCTGTTTCCTTCATTCCCAAGCACCCTAAATAAAACTGTAAATGAGAATTCCAAAGATGATTAAAAGCGGTATTTAAAAAAATGCCTTGGGATGGGTTTTCATCTCATAAGCAGCTGCTTAAGTGTTTTGTTGATCTTGAGTCTTAGAGGAAGGTTTTCTCCAGTGGTAGGAAATAAATAATGGTTTCACAACTTAGCCACACTAACAAAATGTATCAAATGCTTTCTTCACAGCATAATTAAGAAGATACTTCCTAATGTTCCTGAAGGTTTGACTTTGAAAATTATGTGGCAAACAGAAGGCTAAACCATAATTATTATCAGAATAGCAACTCAAATATTTAAAGCTGTTTCAATTAACTTCAAATTTAAGCATGAAAAAAAAAAAAGCAGTGATTCAACTGAGATTTCAATATGTTGATTCTAACTAAAAAAAAAAATGTAATAAAGTGTAAACAGAGGTAAGAAAAACCTATTTCTAAAGACTTGTCCTTATCTTGCCTTCATGGGCAACCCTCTTATTAACTTGTGTGGTGTTATTTCACTATTGTATGTTTTTTGTGGTCAGAGCTAGTTTCCAGCTTCTGGCCAAAGAAAATACCCAGTTTATCTTGCAAAGCATAAATGCTAAAGGACTGAATTTGGACAAATTAGACCTGATTTAGCTCTAAGCAAGATCTACACTGAGGAAGTTTTGACTCCACAGAGTGATTGTAACAGGCTTCCACATATCTCTTGACAGTCTATTCTGAATAGAGGAAAATCCTTCCTAAATTCCAGTCATCCCTTTCTAACCTGTACACAGTGACACAGTACACTCTCAGGTCAGTTTTTCCAATATCCTTCAATTTTTAAAAAATAAAATATCTGGATTATGAAAACTGCTCCTTGTAATCATCTTAAATAAGTTAAGGAATTCATGTACGCCTGGATGCAAAAGGAGATCTTTCACCCAAGGAACACAGTTACAAATAACTGACACCTGTTTTTCTGCATTGTTAAGGAGATGCTGCAGAGAAATTTGTATTTGGTGTCACTCTCACAGCTACTACTCATCTGTGCTTATCAACTGCAAAACAAGTCCATCAAGAATTGCTCAGAGGGGAAAGCTGACAAGAAAGGAAAAGGTATATCAAAACATGAGTGACAATCCAATTGGCTTAGCCTCAATCACTCTTAACACACTTTATTGTATATATGTATATATGTATATATGTATATATGTATATATGTATATATGTATATATGTATATATGTACATATATGTATACATATAGATATGTATATATGTATATATATGTATATATGTATATATACATATATACATATATATGTGTGTGTTATATATATATATACATTACACATATATACATACATATACATACATATACATGCATAGATACATATATATATGTGTATATATATATATATTTATATATATATATATACACACATATATATATATGCCTGGAACAGTGTTTGCACTTCAATAAGAAAACAGGCAGGACCAATAATACCTATTCAGTTTAGACACAGAACAAATTATATTGTAAGAGTTTGTATTGTGTAAGACCATAGTACTCCAAAACTAGTATTGAGCATACATGGCAATCAATACCATAGACTGCAGATTATAACTCTTGTTTTACAAAGTTTCTTCTGGCTTTCTGTATGCATTTATGTACATGCTGCAGTTCATCTTCAGTATCATTTTAACAGTTTAGATGACATTACACAAATGCCATAACCACGTAACCCGAACCTCATCAACCTGCCCATTTTTAATAAGAAATGCTCCCTGATTCAGGTGGCACTACTTGGCAATCCCTCTCACACCTGTCTCTGCCAGGTGAAAGTAAGAAAGACTAAGAAGTAAGGGTTCAGCATTTGGATGTATTTGGAAGGACCACACCATTGCTTCACATTTACCTGACAACAAGGCAAGGAGCCAGACAGTCTCATGCCAAAGCTTGCAGAGGTATTAATGAAAATAATGTGGATTAAACACATAAATTCGCATAGTGGAAAGGCTTACTTGCTGGATCTCCAATATGAATAAATGCCAAAGAAGAAGTAATCTAAATGGTTATTAGCATAATTTGAGTGCTGAGTGCTGTTCTGCTCCAGCTACAAATGTGATTGAGACATATGCTTGCTCTGATGGAGGAAATTAGCAGAGGATTACCGTTTTCCCTAAGAAGATTAAACTAAGAAGAAAAAATAATTTGCTTTCCATTGCACTGCTATACCACTGCTACCATTAAAAGAAAGCAGACCCCATTAAAAAGGACCATCAGTTTAATGGAAAGATTATTCTGACAGTTGCCAGCTTTACAGCCTGTTTAGTCATGTAAGTCGAGCCCACATATGAAGCCACAGCAGAAGCTGTTGCCTCAGCCCAGACAGTAGAAATGCAAAGAATTCCTAATGACATCATTAAACAAAATTAGGAGATCAAGAGTTTGTTTTAGATTCCTGCCTTGTCAACATCATAGCATTATCCTATGATCCCACCCCATCCCAACAGAGGAAACTATTCAAAACTGCCAGTTATGGGAACTGAGGACATGGACAAGAACAGTCATACTCCTCTTTACCCTAACTCTGCCCAAGCCTTCAAGACATATTACAGAGTTCAATATCTATGTGTTCTGATTGAAAGTTGAAGTATGTAGGAATAGTGTAAAACGGTCCCTCTTAGTATCCTCAAATCCATATTTCATGTGCCATACATCATATGCCAGCAATGGGAAATGGCGCCAGCTGCATGGTCCAAGGACACTGCTAATGAAAATAAAGGCAGTGGCACAGCAAAAAGTCAAAGAACGTGGCAACTTTAACACAATGGGTCATAACACCTTTCCTCATTACATGACAAAAGACACCCTGTCCACTCACAGGATTGCACAATGTTCTGTTAACAGTGCAGACAGAGAAAATGTATGAGTTTTGCAGGTATTTTTAACTGTTTCACTAGCAGGATTTATAGTTTCCCCCTTTTCTGCAATAGCCACAGCTGAATAAAGATAAGCAGTAACCTTCTTGTATCCAAATGTTTCTTAGAACTACCTGGGTATTTATTTGAACAGAAAGATTGGGACTAGAAATACCACTGATACATCCTGCTCATACCCTATGCACAGTGTTTCCCAGTGCCTCATTCAAGCCCTTCAAGACACGGGATATAACAAACATTTGGCCCTGGAGCTTACCTGGCGTTTTGGTCTGGTGACTCTGAACCCATTTCCCAGCTCTCTAAAGTGCCACAGTTTAGACACTGATTTATGATGCCTGTTTGTATTAATTCCTGCATTTCAGTTCAGTTGAAGCAGTCAACTGTACTTTACCTTAGTCTACAATTAAAAGCAGTCAAATCTAAACCTACTGCCATGTTAAGGAAAAGCCTCTTCACCTTGCCTTACACAGCCCACTCATTTGTGAGGCAGATAAAAGGAAGCATTAGGAGGCAAATATGCACTAAAGTTAGTCTTGAGCCAGTCCCAAGCACAAACATAGGTTGCATGGAGAATGGATGTGAGAGGCGCCCTAAGGAGAAGGACTAGGGGGTGTTTGTGGACAAGAAGCTTGACAGGACTCAGCAACGTGTGCTCACAGACCAGAGTGCTAACTGTATCCTGGGTTGCTTCAAAAGAGAGGATTCTTCTCCTCTGCTCTCATGAGACCCCGCCTGGTGCACTGCATCCAGTTCTGGGGTCCCCAACGTGAGCAGGACATAGATCAGCTGCAGTGAGTCCAAAGGAGGGCTATGAAGATTTTTAGAGGACTGGAGCTCATTTCCTATGGAAACAGGCTGAGAAGAGCCTAGAGAAAAGAAGGCCCTGGGAAGACCTTAGAGCAGCCTTCTGGTACCTAACAGGGGCCTACAAGAAAATTGGGCAGGGATTTTCGCAAGGACATGTAGTGACAGGACAAGTGGAAGTGATTTGAAACTGAAAGAGTTTAGATTATACATTAGGTTTAGATTAGACACTAGGAAGAAATTCTTTACTGTGAGGGTGATGAGACACTGAAACAGGTTGACCAGAGAAGCTGAGAATGTCCCATCCATGGAAGTGTTCAGTTCCAGGTTGGATGAGGCTTTGAGCAACCCGATCCAGTGTAAGGTGCTTCTGCCCACAGCCCGTGGCTTGGAACTAAATCTGTAAGATCCCTTCCAACCCAAATCACTCTGTGATTTTAGTCACAGCTCTTAAAAAGTGCTAGAAAAAACAAACCCCTAAACCCTGCTCCATAATGGCATTGGCAGGGCGGATCCAGGAGGCGTTGTGATTCAGACACTCATGGCTGAGTCACCATTCTCCTGTGCTTCCTCACTGCTCTTGCCTGACAGTAGTTTATGGATGGTACAATTATTAGGCATCCCCTTTGCTTACCCTGTACCAGATTAGCTGTTCTTCCAGCTGAGTGCTGACAAAGGGAATGATCTGAACATGTTGAACGATTCACTTCAATATTTCTGGATTACACACAGGGGAATTTTCCTTCCCTCTGAGCCTGTTTTTTGGATATGCGACTCAAAACAAAAGATGGCCAGTTGCCACTTCATAAGTTCAGTGCAGAATCACAAAAAGCAAACAAAAGGCAAGTCTTATCCCCACCTCAGTAATGTAAATATCTGGTCTTGTTAGGCAGGTGTAAGACAAATGTTTGTGTTTAATTAATAGAATGTATCTAACAAATTGATATATTGAAGGCAAATGGGGGAGATACCTTTTGCAGCAGGAAAATGTCCTTTTCTTAAGGACAAAAAGAACTACCTGCATTACATTCTCTGAATGGTCTGGTTTACCCAATAAATGCTTTGTCTTGTTCCAGTTTCAGCCTTTGTATAAGAGTTCAGTACTGTCTTACTGGCTATCTATGTTTTCTCTTAATACTAATCTTTTACCTGTCAGTGTGCTGTCCATTGAATGCCGGCTAGGTTCCAGTGGCAATGCCAAGGAGCACAGGGCAAGGTCAGGGGACAGGCCAAGACAGATTGCCCTCTGACTGAGGAAGTATTCATCATCTACAGACAGCATAAAATAAAAAGGCTCCTGAGAAAAGCGAATCATTTGCTAGACGTGACATTTAGCAGCTACTTTAACTCCAGTTCTGATTTTAGCAGTCAGTTCCTCCAAGCACAATCAAATTGTCCGTAGCAAAATGCCCATTATATCACTAAAATGAAGTTTCCTCTCCAGACTGAAGATTTGGGTGCTGCAGGTACCCAAGACATGTGACACACTGAGGGAATGCCAGGGTTCAGGACTGCCTGTTTGGATTCAGGAAAGGAACTGCCTATATAAACAGATGAAGATCATCACAGATCCAAGTCCTGCAAAGAAGGGGGAAACTACAAGGGCACCCATCTCTTGCATGGATGGCTGTTTTGGACGCAGTACAATGTGCATTGAGACAAGACTACATCAGGGAGATGACAAGTATTTTGTTAATGAAACTACAATTGTCACGACTATAAACTGAAATCTCCCAGTAACAAACAAAAATTTAAAAAAGAATAATTGAAGCTACCTGAGAGATTTACAACTCTACACATTGAAAATAAACAATACTTTGTTAGCAATCTCCTTCTTCTGATTTCTCCTACCATGAGTTTAAATTGACTACAGTTATTTGCTTCTTGATAACTACTTCTCAGAACAGCATGGCATCAACTTTTCCAGTGCCAAAACAAACTCTGACATAAGCAAACTAGATTTTGCTTTCAGAAAGGAATACCATTAGATTTACACTACTTAGGATGATTTTTTACCCAAACACAGCTCAGACTTAAGTAGTAGGTCTTCGCCTTTCTGATCTGATGAAATGAATCAAAAGCAATCAAGGAGTCATTTTTACAACACGAAAGGCACTTTTTACATTGCTTTCAGCTCTGCCAATATGGATGTCCTCTTGATCCCATGGCCATTTTATTCTTGGTCTGTCTGGGTTTTTTTCCAACAATTCTCCTCACCCTCTCCTGAAGGAATTCCATGATGGGGACACAGGTGTTTCAGTCCATTCAGGCTGAGGCAGTCCCTTCATGCTGTCTAGACTTTGTGACTGTGGATGCTAGATGATTTCAATAGTAAGTGCCATCTCTCCAGCAGGCAAGCGAACCCACCCATGACTGATCTCAGCCTGCACAGCTCACAACCTATGAAACAGCTGGTGTTCTCAGTCCTCAAGTCTCTGAGTAAAGACCACAGGGCAGAGAAACATTCAGCTTCTCCTTGCATGTTTATCAACCCAAATGTCTGAAGCAAGACTAATTAGAGAAAGAACAGTCATTCACTATGTCTGGACAGAATACCATTCCAATATGCTCCAACAGCAGCTTATATGACACAGGGGAAGCTGCCAGTCTGGATCTCAGCCAGGAGTACATCTCCTTCTGCTCTTTAAATCAATAGGGATCCAGGCACTGGCTGCAGTGGGAACAAGAATAAACCCTCGGTGCTGCTGTGCTTGCAGCAGTGCTCTCCATGCCACCCGCTCTCTCTCTGCTTCCTCATTAACATCTCCTAATTGCAGTGGCTGTTTTGGGCTGGTTTACACTGCCCAAGGCAAATGAGAAAATGCCCACCTTTCCACCAGAGGGTCATCTGCATAAACAATTAATGAAGAGTTGCTGCCCTCAGCTAATGTCCTGTCTGTCAGGTTGATATAACCTAGGGCTAGTTAGATGTTCTGAACAATGATCAGTTGCTGTTAATGCTCCACTAGACTATTAAACTCCTGTTGGCAGGCTAAAGCATCAGGCAAACGCAGTGGGCTTCTTTATTAAAATATTGAAAAGACTGCATCCTGCTGTCAATAATGGTTTTGATCTCCTAAAAGAAGAAAAATACCTTGTGGCAGAAATGTAATTACAAGAGAAACACTGTACTTCCCTGATTTAGAGCAGATGGAGAAAAGGTCAGCTATCAATTAAGACATAGGATAAAATATTCTCATATAAGGATAAGAAGAGAATGAATAAAATAAACTCCCCGGTACAAGAATAAATGTGTTTTCTGATTCACTTATACTACAAGAAGGTGCCTACACAAATTTAGAAGGAAAACTTCTAACAGCCCCATGACAACATTTTAAGATGGTGACAAAATCACAGAAGTTTAACGATGGGGGTATGGAATCACCCCTAAATCTGTGCAGTGACTGGCCCAGGTAGCACAGAGAGGACAGCAAAATTTGTCATAGGCAGGTGGATCCCAGAAACAGAAGGATAGGCACACATTAGATGAAGTAGTTGCTTTTAAATCACCGGGTTAGATCTGCCCTTGGTGCAAGTCAGAGTATGCTTGGCTTATTGAAGTAGGACAGGAAAAAATCACCTACTATAATATACATGTGATTTTCTTTTTTCCCAAATGAACCACACACTTTTGATTTCATTCCACATAGTCTATAAAACCTGAGACCTATATTTAAACAAGACCTGTCCTGTACAAGGTTGCATTTTTGGTTTTCTTTCAGCACTACCTCAATTTAAAATACTGAGGTTTTTTTTCTTTCTGGCAGAAAGGATACTTCTTGAACCATTATTATTATTAAGCCTGTCATTTTATGTTTAAAGTTTGATGTTGTTATTAGACAGAGTTGGGTCAAAGACAAGGAAACTCCTTGTGATGAAGGCTAATTGGAGGAAAATAATATGATTTTAGCTGAAAAATTTCAAAAGCACCAAATATTTCAAGAATTGTTCATTAAAATAAACAGTAGTTAGTTTAGCTTGGCTCTCATTAAAACTGCCTTTAAATGTCATTTTTCTTGACCTAATTTTTTGAAAGACCACATTACAGGAAAGAAGGAACAATTTTTACATTTTTACCGCTTTTCTATATATATGGAGAGATCCTGTCCTGAAATTTTCATGCTGAAATAAGGCCTCTGCCTTAGATATATCCAAGTTCATTTAAATACCAACTAGAAATTACCATTGTAAAAGTATTCTTAATCTTTACTCATTAATAAACTCTTCGAAGTAAAATCATTTTTATATTCTCATGAAATACCCATGAGATTACAAGTTTCATTTAGAAATATTTTTAACAGTTGTTCTGGGCATCTTATACATTATAAACATGCATGTACAGCATGAGCCATGCAGAATTAGTAAATAATAAAAAATCTTATTCAGGGTTCACCATCTTGCTTTTCTTTTGTTCATGGATATTTATCCTTGTGAGATTATTACAAAATATAATAATAATAATAATAATAATAATAATAATAATAATAATAATAATAATAATAATAATAGTAGTAGTAGTAGTAGTAGTAGTAGTAGTAGTAGTAGTAGTAGTAGTAGTAGTAGTAAAGAATCAACTAGACAGTTCATTACTGATTAATGGCAGTTTAACTGCCATAAAAACCTGTCATTTTATATGACTAAAAATTAAAGTCATATATTTACTTGAAGTCTTCATATAGTTATCTCCAACTTCTACCATATTTATCCCCTTCACTTCTCACCCAATATCTTTGATGGGTCAAAAAAATGCCTAAGACTCAGAAATACATCAGTGCCAAGCTGATGACTGGTATGACTGGTATGCACAGATAGGGTGGAACACCTTTGTGTCATTAAGCTAAAATATCACCAATAGCAAAGTTTAAGTACAGATAATTCTCAAAGGGAAAGAAATTAGGAAATGTGTCCACACTTTGAGGACATTAATTTCTGTCTTTGCTCTGTGAGCTAAATCTAATTCAGATCTTAACATATAGCTGGGCTCTATTTGTTTTGAAATAAAGCCTCTCTTTTCCCTGGTTTCAGTGGAATATGAATAGATATTAATTGTTGTCAAAACATCAGAGTTGCAGAAGATCATTTTCCTGTTACTTGTGCTGTGATTCAATAAGCTTGTAAGCTTTTGCTGATTTAATTTCACACATGCCAATCACTTTCAAGATTTTGACTCAAGAAGTTAAAACCATGGTCCATCAATGCCTGCAAGCTGCTGAGAAATCAACTTGCAGCTACTACATGGTACATTCAGCACTCAACAGACTTCTGCTTACTCTAAAGAAACATAAATGGTAACAGAAAGTGTACATCCCTAAAAAGGGTCTGAAAAAGTAACATATACGAAAAGATGGAAAACTCTCCTTTTCCCATTTCCAAGAATATTTCTTGTGCAAATAAGAGAATTTTTTTTTCTTTAGTGATACAAACTAGAAATTTAGTTTTAGGTTCTTTTTTAAATAAAAAAGTATATAAGGCATCCAGCTTGAAAACAGGATTTCACTCTATCCTCCTCAACCACTGCCCAGTTTCTTCACAAAACAGCAGTGAATTAGATTTAAGATTTCCTTTTACATTGCCTAATAAACTTTTTAAAAATATTAACTGCTAAATGTGACAGTAAATCCACTTTCAAAGCTATTTCCTAGCCTTCATAAATTCAAGTTTAACACTTTGAGGTAAATTTACACATAAAAAATAGTCAAAGCTATTCTACTAAATTCTAAATCTACACATAGTGGATGGAGGATATACTACATTTTGGGCACCATTGATATTTACACTGCAGAGGTTGACTTATTCCATAGACTGTATTTATACCAAACATTTTAAAACTCTCATCTCAATTTCTGAGATACTAGATCTCTAAATTCCAGCCCCATCAGTGCAATCCTTAAAATACAGGACTGTATTTTAAATTAAGATAGCTTCATTTTTTATAGTACAGAACGAACATAACAAAAAATTCAAATCAATTGTAGCAGGGATGAATAAAATGCTCACAAGGAGAACAATATCTGAAACAGTTAATCAGGTTTACCTGGCAGAAATTACCAACATTTATTTGATAGCATTCTACTACTCATGATAAACCAGCACAGTTTATAATGCTGCATCTCTCACAATTGTTTAGATCTGCTATTGTTTGGTGACTTAAGTGCCTTGTTTTGCATATGTTTCTGAGCAGATGGAGGGTGAATTCTGATTTTTGTACTTAGTAGATGGGTCATTGAAAATAATTTTTAGTTAGTTCATATAGTAGATCTTGAAAAATAGAGGCCTAATGAACTAATTTACATATAATTATTAATAATCATAACAGTATTATTCTGAGTAGGCAAGTTGCATAACTCATGTACTCAGCAGAGGGGTACATACAGCTCTAGTCATGAAAAGCTCTTGCTTTATTCAGTAGAGAAAGAATCACCTACGTGTAGCAAATGCCAGCTTGTTCCTTCTGGAACAGCTTTGTATTTCAAGATGCAAAAATATTAAAAAAGAGAGTCATATTCTGTCATTCTCAGATCAGAAAGCTCCACTTTAAATGGAGCAGAGAGCTGTCAAAGGTCAGGAATCATTAGCAGAACTAAGAGCAGACCCTGTATGCCTGAGCTCAGCCCAGCCCAGGTCTCACATTGCAGGATCAAGCCATAACAAGAAACCTTCGAGGTCACAGGCCATCAGCCCTGGCTCACAACAATAACTGTTCAGCCATGATAAGGGGTGAAGATACATCTTTCTACTTATCCATTTTCATTCCTTCCTCTCTCTTTTCCTTCCTTCAACTCTGCTTTGTCCAAGACAGACTGCTGGGCTTTCCCCGCTCTACTAAACTCACCTACAGGAGGAAGAGGAAGGGGGAGAGGTGGAGGAACCAAAACAACAAAGCAAAAATCTGCAAATAATCCATAATTTACCAAAGCATCATTACACTTTATTCCAGAGCTGTGAACTATAGAGACAATGAAAAAGAATCAGCCTTTCATCATTCATCGTTGCATCAGTTCCTCACTGCAGGTCAGGGTAATCTAGACATGTTGGAGCTGCTCTAAATGATTCTTTGGACCTGGATCATTCCTTATAGCACTTAGGGCTATAGCAAGAGGTCACTTTTTCCTCAATCGTTTGTGGGTACTCTGGGTCTAACACACCTGAGGACCCTGAAGAAAATCTCCAGGAAGGGTCAAAGAACTCTAAGCATCATAGAGGAAAAGTAATTCAGAGGTGATCAGAGAGCAGGGAAGTCTCGGAACCAGGGTGGTGGTTTTGCCTGTTTTAAAGATGGATTTAGTTTCTGACAACCAGAAAATGTCCTTCAGTTTGGGTTATTTCTTGGGGTCTAATTAAATTATCCTGGGTGTCTTTCTCTCTGTAATGCTCATCAGGAGGCTGACAGATTTGTTTCCTGCATCTCAGGAAAAATTGCATGCATATGTCAGTGGACAAATCACAGTCTTCAGTCATGGTTTCTAGCAGTATAATATAAATAAATGAAATCACGTAACTGTTTTCTGTGAGATCTCTCTCTTTCCTCCCTCTCATGTTTACAGATTCCTCACTGGGCATGAGGCCTATGCAAATGTAAAAAGTGACTTTAGGGATACAAAGTGCATCCTGCTTGCTCTGAGGTTTTCAGACTGTCTTGAACAGATTATTCATGATTGTATGAAAGCCAAGACAACAATATGGAAAGCAGATTGGCTATGCACCTACAGCCCAATGCCAACTTGGCTCTGTGTTTAGAGGCTGACATCATTTCTTCAAAGAGCTGGAGCTGCAAGTCAGTGTAGTTTGAAGAGGACACTCCATGAAGCTGGGGGCAGATCACATCATAGCATGCTCAGGCTTCATGGCCCATTATTAAATACCTATGATCTGCAGCTGTGGGGAGTTTACCTTCAAACCATTGATATTACTTTGGCATCAAATGTATTCTGTGCTAGACAGCTGGTATTAACTCAAAGTCTAAAGCACCCATTTAGAGAAGACAGACGAAATACAGCAAACAAACAAAACTACAGAAAAGGGCTCCCACATGGAAAATGCTTCTTAAAATCAAAACTATTGAGATTTAGGATCTCAATATATTCTTTTTTTTTTCCAAAAAATCATTTTACTGAGGAGCAAAAGTGAAGTTAAAATCCTGGAAACTTATAGGAAGTATTCCTATAGTTAAACAGTTGACAACTGCAGCAATGTATTTTAAGAAATATTCAAGATTTCCCCATTTTTTCCTCTCTTGCTTTAAAAAACTGAAAAGAAATAAGAGAAAAGAAGAGTGAGTGAAGAAGCAAACTGTATGAATTCAGCACTCTGAAGCTGTTGAGGATATAATTTCTGAGTATTAGGGATTCAGCCTAATGAAAAGGTTCATTATGGGATTCCAGGACTTGAGGAGTTCAGAGAAATCTTGGGGATGCTTTTGGACCCTGGAGTCCACGATGCCATTCCTACTGAAACCTGAGGTGAACTTTGAATGCTCATAGATATACTGAGAGATAAGGTTGCTACACAGCCTGCCCACAGTGATTTCATAGAGCCATAGAATTGCTTAAGTTGAAAAAGACCTCTAAGATTATTGAGTTAGCTCTAAATTTAACAGTGCCTAGTCCACCACAAAACCATGTCCCCAGGTGTCACATCTACACATCTGTTAAATACCTGCAGGCATGGTGACCCAACTCCTTCACTGGCAGCCTGTTCCAATGCTTGGCGACCCTTTCAGGGAAGTCTTTTCTTCCAGTAGCCAGTCTAAAGCTCCCCTGGCACAACTTGAGGTTGTTTCTTCTCATCATGTCATGAGATTGTTTCTTCCTGGGAGAAGAGACTGACCCCCGCTGGCTACAGCCTTACTTCAGGGGTTTGTAGAGAGCAATAAGATCCCTCCTGAGCCTCCTTTTCTCCAGGCTAAATACACCCAGCTCCTTCAGCCTCTCCTCATCGGCCTTGAGTTCCAGACCCTTCCCCAGCTCTCTTGCCTTTCTCTGGACACGCTCCAGCCCCTCAATGTCTCTCTTGCAGAGAGGGGCCCAAAACTGAACACAGTGTTTAAGGTGCAGTCTCACCAGTGCCAAGCACAGATGGATGGTCACTGCCCTGGTCCTGCTGGCCACACTATTGCTGACACAAGTCAGGATGCCATTGACCTCTGTGGCCACCTGGGCACACACTGGCTCTTGTCCAGCCAGCTGTCAACCAGCAGGCCTGATCCTTTTCCACCAGGCAGCTTTCCAGCCACAGCTGTTAGTGAGAATCCATTAAAGAACGACTAGTTCACGTAACCAAAGAACAACAACCTATACTTAGTAATAGAGTGACGAAGACATTGACCTAATTGAGCAATCAACTAACGTATGCCAGGAGAAGCCAAAGATTCTTAGGCACTTGGATTTCTCTTCTCATTCTCAATGTTTCATTCACCTTTCATGCGTAGGATGATGGGCCAAGCACTGGTCTGCCACGTGCTGAAGCTCTCATCCCACTAAATTCCATAACAAAATTCCTGTTGGCTTGTTGGATCAAGTTTTCACTATCAAACTGAAATGACACATCACTTTTAGACCTGTCCTTGTCTTTCCTCTGAGGAGAAAAAAGTTTGTTCTGCTTACCCACAGCTTCTGTAGTGCAACAAATCTGAAGGTAATATTACAAATGTCATTAAAACAAGAATGAGTTACCTTTGAAGTATCTCACTCAGCTATTATTTTGACTCCACTTCTTCTTGCAGATTCAGTACTAAGTTGGGACAATCTAGTTTCAAGGAGATCAGTCTGCAATGCCATCCATAGGTACTGACTGCACTGATTTCTTGTGTCTTGCACTGAGCTGTGTGCTAGGACTTTTGGGGCAGATATGATGGAACTGGTGCCACAATGACATGAGCTCCCCATGAATCCTCTCCTAGCCTGTTGAAGCAGAATTTGATAGAACTAATGGGTATAAATAGTCTTGAACCAGCATCTCTTTTACACAAAATACTTTCATGTTCAGATATTTCAGGTTTCAATGCTGTGACTTTGTTTTTGGTGGGAAGGTGCAGTTGCAGTTCAGACCCATGAAGCAAATCAATTATTAGCACAGAGGAAGGGACAGAGGAAGGGAAGAAAAATTCACAGTGACTTTCTCCTGTGGCTGGATAATAAGAGAAAATAGAGACATTCTTTCCTGCAGAGATCCCACATGCTGGCATGGAGAGATATATGGGGAGAATGTTTACAGAAGTGCTGATAGATTCGAAAATTATTTATTCTGGGATTGCACAACAAACAGAAGAGTTCCAAGACCACCTTATCTCAGGCCAACTAGCAACAAAGTCAGATCTGTGTGAGGAAGGTCTCCCATTTTGGGGGTCGGTGAGGAATATGCTGGTGCAGACTTAGCTCTACAAGAGGGTGAGCCTCCTGACCTCACTCCTGTCAAGGCACATGAAAGCAAGAAGCATTAATAGATTTCTACACATCTGTAATAATGCTGCTGAATCAAAAGTACAGCAGTCAACACCACAGAAACTCACCAGAAAGGTAACACTGAGCAAAAGAGAATGAACTTTTTCTTTAACTAAGGACCTTTTTTGTCCTTCTAGAGCTGCAAAAAGGGTGCCCTACAAAGTACAGGTAGATGAGCTGTTTCATAAAAACGGCAAATAATTTCTATCCACCAGTCCAAATTGCATATATTAAAATGCATATCAGAACTACAAAATCACAAGTACTTTTGCTTCCTTTTTTCTTTTTTAATGTGATATCCTATTGTGAGTCATATCAGAAATCTCAGTAAATACAAATTATATGCAATTTTCAAATAATCCCAATTTCTAAAATACCTAAAAAAGGCATTTATATGATAGGAAATAAAGCAGTAAATGCCATCTGATACTTACTTTAGCTGTGACTGGCAACAGAAATGCATATCATATATGCATACACACGAACACATGCACACCTCTCAACTTTCCATCTCAGAGTTTATTATAGATTCTATGTAAGACACAGCCCTGTGTAACATATAAACAGCTGTGTTTCAGCACTATTTACAGTGAAGCTTTTATTTAAACTAAAATGATCTATCAGGGTCCATGTCACAGTTAATACAACAAAAGTAACAGGAAGTACCGTTCTCAATTTAGGACAAATACATATTTGTGAGTTGGTACATATTTCCCCAATAAACACCTGAACAGAACCGTGTGTTCTTCCAAGCTGGATACAAACCTCAAATCTACTTAGACACAGCTGTTGGGGTAAACTGACTCTGCTTGCTTCAAAAACAATAATAATAAGGAAATTGAGTAAAACATGTGCATCAAGTTGGAGACATTCATGCTACGGCACACCCTAGTACAGAAAAGCAAAAATCATTCCAGAGGGAAATCATTGCAGATTCCAGCAACAAGGAAATTTTGACCCTGAAGCTGCTCTTCTACTACTTTTAAAAGGGAAAAGCGTGTTGCAACCTGTCTGTTGCCATCTTGCACTTTTGAACCCACAGGGAATTGAATTGTTTGATTTTCTCCAAGTTCAGAAAGCTGTTGTGTAGCTGCAGCTAAATAGAAGTTTGAATAAATAAATTTCTGAGTCATCAATCCACCTCTCATTTACTCATTTGGTGGGAGGGCGAATGTCTTTTATGAGTCTGGTGGAGCAGCACGGAGGTTAGGAACAAGCTCCATCTGTTTGCTGGCTGCTCAGCAGCGCTTCCCGGCGCAGGGAAGGGAGGAGATTCCTGCCCTGAGCACGGAGGGAGTGTGCCAGCTTTCCGCTAGCGCGGCTCCGTTTGACCCCTCGCATCCCCGCTCTCGCAGCCTCCGAGCGGTGCCTGCCAATCACACCGAGCTGCAGAGTGGGTTTGCAACAGTCCATAATATCAGCACATTTCAAATGGCAGGTGGAGACATTTCTTTGTCAGCACAGCGAGCTGAGAGGGTTCTGGTATAAGCAGAAGTGATATAACACGCCTCCCTGTAAACTGCAACTCACAGGAAGCAATCAAACACTCAGGACCAGATTCTCATCTCCCTGAAATGAACCACTTTCCTTAAAAATGAACAGACTTACTGAAGCTAACAACACATTTTATGGATTACACTGGGAGCAGGCGTAGATCCAAACATGCTAATCCACATTTGAATTTAGGAATTTGTGCTGACTTTGATTGCGTGTAGGCAGAAGATGGCCTCTTACCACTTACATTAGGTCTCAGTAGCTCAAAACCAGCAATGCAAAACAAGTGTCGTGACCGTAATTTACTTCTTAAGAAAGGGAATTTTCAAACAAGATTAAAGGAAAAAAAGGCATCCATCTGTCAGACGTAGGCTTCTCATCTCTTGAAAGAAGAAATAAAACGATGAACTGAAAGGGAAAGGAAGCATAAAGAGCAAGGTGAAGCCTTCCTTCACTGCTGCTTAGTATAGCTTCTTTGAAACTACAGCATCCGTGTTGGTGTGCAGCACTTGAAAGGGACAGAGCAGGATGAAGGGGAAAAAAAACCAACCCAGATGGTTCAATGGATGTCCTGAGATAACAGATGCTTCCATGCCTTCTTCACTGGCTAAAATACAAGTCTGCATGTTGTAATGGTCTTAAAAACTACTGAGGATTGCAAATAACAACAAAATACTTTCTTGTTATTATGAGCAATTTCAATGTTCTTTGACCAGTAGGGTACCACAGAGTGCCTACCTACAACACTCAGATGCATAATGAACAGCTTTAAATGCCTTTATTTTTTCAAATTATTAATTAAGCTTGGAGAAGTGATACTTAGATCATTCAGGATCCCTCTAATATACTGTACTGCATCCTTTTCTCTGAACAAAACTAATACAAAAATGTGAAGTTAGTAAATCAGAAAAAAAAAAAAAAAAAAAAAAGGAAAAAATCTATCTGTAATTCCAATATGTTAATTACTTGCAATACCAACCAGATTGGTAAAATCTCCCCTTGCAAAAGTTCTAGGTGCAGAAAGTTAGTTTGTATCCATATGCACTGTAGCTTTCAAGATTCAACTCTTATGCCCTGAAAAGTTGCTTGAAACCTCTGTGTCCACTCTCTAGTCTTGGAGTCCTTTGGCAAACAGTTTAGAGAATAAGATCACTGAAGCTGAGGAGTGGTAATGCCTAGCAGAATATAGCCCCAGATATATTTTCTGCTTTTATATAGCATAATGACATAGAGATACAGTAAAGTGCCAATCAAAAAAATGAGGAATTATCAGGCCCTGGTTTTAAAATCATTCAACATACAATTAATTCTTGCATTTGTATATTAAATAGGAAATACAAATATATTTAGAAATTACATTTATACTTCTATTATAGAAAGATTAATAATCTGTTTTCAACAAGTATGTGAAATGTTAATTGGGAGAATGTGTGAAAGTAAAGATCTGGTTTCTAAAAGCATTTTGGAGACTGAGGGACCACTGGATTTTAAGGAGAGAAAATCACTCCATTTTCTGTAAGAGTTTTGTGATTTTTCAAATAGCCAAGTGAAATGAACATCTAGATTCTACTTAAAATATATATTGACAGTTTCTCTCACCCAACAGATTTGGTTTTTGAAAAGGATAATGGACTTCTAATACTACATGTAACATATTCCCTGATATGTTACTCAGTTGTATTTTTGGGAGCTGTAAAAATTACTTCCCATATCTTTTGAAAAAACAATTTTGCATCCTATTATTTTAGATTGTACTATCAGAGATAAATGTCTTCAAATCTATTTTCTCTGAATAGTAAGCTATACAAAAAAAATTCTCACAAAAAATTTTTAACTTCTTCTAATTGACGGAGAGAAAACTGAGAAAATGCTAGATTTGCCTGTCTAGATAAAAATCTGGAGGACAAAACAGTATAGTGCCTGTAACAGTATAGTGCCTGTCTAATACTGATTGCCCTGAGGTCCCTGAAGATTTCAGAACGTTTGACACATAATTGCATTTCCATGGACTCTAGAATGAATGCAATGTCAATTTCGTTCTGTCAAACAAATCTGACATGAATTGCTCAGAAGTGAGGTCACAAAACTTCCTAGCTGCAACATTTTAATTGAAATATCCACTGTATTTTAGACAGTGCAGAACAACGAGCTGAATCATCATGGAAGATCGTACTGGCATATCTATTCTGCTAAAAAAGACAAGAAGTTGTACCATGTGTGCAGCTGATGTTATCAGTCTCAGTGTCAGAAAGCATGGAATTAAAAGAAAATATTTCTTTTAGAATGAGATATACAATGCAGATTGATACATGGGAAATTAGGATGAGCACTACAGAAAAAGAAAAACCAGAATCTGATAGATCTAGGACAATACACCAGTTTCATTTAGAAGCAATAGCAACAATGAAAGAGTTGAATCAAAGAGTAGCAGATCACCAGGATTTTGGAAGCCAATTTTTGGCTCCACTCGGGCCAGTAGCAAAATTTTCATTAATTTTTATAGTATCAGAATTTCACCCACTATTAACAAAGGAAACATAGCAACTACCATTTATGAAAAATCTAATCTCTTGCCCCTGTTCCTGTCAGTAACTCCTCTCTGATGCCTAGAATCTAAAATGTAAATGGGAAAATAACATGATATAGCAGTTAATTTTTCATTTTGTTTGTGTAATAAATGACTGACACTTCTGTTTCCCTTTTTTTTTCATCAATTACAAGCTATTTGCTAAGCTTTTTTTTGCTTTACTACCAAGTTGAAGCTTGAGACTGTGGACATAGGTGATCCCATGGGGGAATCTAAAAACAACCCAAAAAACCATGGAGACTGTGGCAGACGTGCTCTGGCTGCATTCTCAGAGCAGTTTCCTGCATGTACAGGCATAACTGCCATTATTTCTTTTAATCCTTAGCCTTTACCTCGGAGCATCTGGAATTAATACTCAACGGTTAGTTTTAGCTCCTAGTATATTTTGTAGCCTGGTTTGATCTTTCCTCACCACAGTTTTTAACTCCAAGGATATGTCTTCATGGCTGAGTTAATTCACACCAGTTAGTGTAGATCAAGGCGAAGGCATAATGTGACATAAATCTTGAGCAGCACAAGGCAACCAGATGACCACACAAAAAGATCAGATTTGTGTGGGGAGTATAAATATGTCAGGATCTGCTGAGCTTTAGCCTAGACTTGTATTAAAAAATCCTCAGCTCACAGCTGAAGGGGTATTTGTGTGGATTTCTGATATGAATGGTCTTTAGTGAGTGACAGCACTTGAGTTATAACTTGAGTTATATGCTGTAAGCTCACTGATCCCATACATTATTTGCCCATGATGACAAAAGAAAGGCATGTCTGGGCTCTTCTCTCTGTGAGACTGTGGATTGGAAATACCTCTTCCCCTTATGTCTCACCTGGGTCCAGAAGACATCCCAGCCCACTTCTGCTGCCTTCCATCTCAAGGCATAAAGATACTTCTCCTTCAATTAGATATCATGATCTATAGTGCTCATTTGCAACCAAAATTTGTGTTCCCTCTTTATTTGTAATTGTTCAGCTCAGCACTGCAATTTTAAATCTGCAGCTTCTGGTAATCAAAGCAGTGAAGTATGGAACTTGCTGTCACATCTTTTACGCTGCAGTCTAGATGCACACCAGATCACATCAGGGATCTGGCAGGTGCCATGCCTTAGCTGGCTTCTGATCCATCTGTCTTAGTCGCCTCCCATGGAATCTGGGGAGAAAGAGCACCAGGGAGGGAAAATGCTTGTGTTCTGCTCAAGGTGCCATGCTAGCACAAAATATTGATGCAGATGGAGCACAAACATGAACCTGACAGCTGGATAATTCACCCAGCAGCTTTGGGAACCTTACGGAATCACAAAACCAGCTGCCTTTTTTTTTTTTTCCAGGAATTGCCAGTTTGTGGACAGCTGAATTTAGGACAGAACCATTTTGATTTTGAGGACATTTTGCTTTGGTGCATTCTGGGAATGCGTAGTTTTGATTATCCATTTTCAAACCAAATTTCCATCTCAATTTCCATTTCCTTTAATATATCACATGGAAAAAATAAATCGGGAAAAAACACCGTGCACAAGCTCCTCTCTACCCAGCTCTCCATCTAAAATTTCATTTCTTTAGCTTCTCACCACTTTTTCCATCCATTCTCTCTGGGATTTTTAAGGGGAAAAGACAAAAAATAAGCTCCCAAAATTGGATTCGTATACATTTGGATATAAAAATAAGCAGTTCCCACCTATCTCTTCTTAAAAAGAGACTGCAGATACATTATTGCATAAGAGACCCTCACACAATTTTTTAATCTTCTATAACTCAGTTTTCACTGTGGGGGCTTTTTTCTGTGCGTTTTTGAGTTCTCTGACTGAAACATGTCACACATTGTAAACCCCAGTGCCATGTGCCTGAGCTTTGACAGGCTTTGCAGTGCTGTAGGTTTCACTTCTTTTTGACATCCTAGCAATCCTTGCTGATGGTGACAGGAGAGGCCAGAGTGGAATATGAAAAGCAGCTGGGACCACACGAGTAAGGAGTCACTGAAGGCTTGTCCAGGCTCACTGATTTTGGTTTCAAATTGAGGCCAGCCTTTGATCAACTCATGGCTGTAATTTTCAAAAGAACATATGCATTTTTATTCAGGATTTTATTTTATTGTCAGATCTTTGGTATTTAAATTCCTCCCTGATTTTCTGGTCTCTGGTAAGGAGGGAACAGGCCAAGAGAAAAGAAAGCTGACCTGCTTCACTAGATACTCTG
The DNA here is from genome assembly GCF_028018845.1 of Melospiza georgiana. NCBI lineage: Eukaryota > Metazoa > Chordata > Aves > Passeriformes > Passerellidae > Melospiza > Melospiza georgiana. Next base: position 49,302,674 of record NC_080430.1, read on the forward strand.
CTCTGTTGTTGCAGATGAGGAGGCAGGACTGGTGCCAGTGGTATAAGGAACCAGCTTTATTTAGTATCCAGGCTACTGTATCACTCAGGCAGTAATTTGAGCTTCTTCAAGACACCTGCCCCAAGTCTTGCAGGACTCAAATGTCAGCAAGCAGGGGCAGAGAATAAATGCCTCCACAGTTTTTCTATTTGGTGAGCTATTCTTCAACTCCCTTCTTGCTTTTCAGGTCATATAGGTATGTTCCTTGGAGGCAGCAAGGGTCTTGGACAAAGGAATATACAATAATAGATTGCAAGATGGAAAGACAAGTATCTTCAGGGGCCTGAGTAAGGAAGTGTGCAGCAAACACTAGAGGAAAGCTGGAATGATGCTGGCAGCACTGCTGTCTCTGACAGACCACTGCAAACCAGAGATGAGTCATGGGGAGTAAGTGTGCAATTCACACAGTCTGAACTGCTCCAGCAAACAACACACAAAAAATCAAAACCTTTTCCTGCACCTTGGGTATAGAGAGGCAGAGTGAAAGCATGTAGTAATGGACCTGGCAGTACTCTGCAAATGGAAAGGCTATTTCAAAGGGGATGCATGATCTAAACAATCAGAGAGAAGAAAATGAAGTTCAATTCCTCCACAAAAGTAAAGCAAGTCTAGATCAGTCACTGTTAACCCCACTGAGAAGAACAGCTCAACTACACAGAATAGGGTGGGCAAGACCTCTGACCTTGTACAGCGAGGCAAGTGCCTCTGTCTCTCTGTCCAAAAGAATTATAATCTCACTTAAAGCTGGTGAATAATTTCTGCTGATCCATAAGGAGACACTTCCTAATTCCACTGGCATGAAAGGTGAGCTCCTGACTTAAATATTGCAAAGGAAGCTTACAATTAGTTCAGGCTGTCAGCAATCCCCCAGGAAACACACATTATTGCTGCAGGTTCTTTAATAGGAAGCACATCTAAAATGTGCAAGGGAGTGTTGCATTGATGCATGGAAATTAGCTCAGTATTGGAGTAGTATGTGTGAATTTCCTCATGGACTCAGAGACAAGAAGAGAAGGAACATGGAGAGAAAAAGGGATTCCCCTATGTCCAATGCAATAGGGACTCACCAGTAGGGTAGACTTCAGACACTATTCCCAAACTACCTTTACCAATCTGAGAGGTGTTTTGCCTCTTTGGTACGACATGCAATCCTTCCACAGGAAAGAAAATATATAGAAGGGTATTATCATTCAAGAATTAAAGGCAAAACTACATTCCATTTCTGGATACAAATTAGTGTTCCTGGGTAATGGTAGGGAAATGCTATAAAAATGGTTGTTTGAGGCACCAGACTTCTGCATAGCACAAAGCTGGAATGAAGCTGGACCCTGTGACTGCTCAACAAGAATAAAGGGAAGAAGTAGTATCAAAATTTTAAACAGATCTCTTTCTCAGGAAAACACTTTCTCTAGGTGGACTTTTAGTTGTGAAAATCCTCTCTTGCATATTTTGGCAAAAACACTAATGCTGTCCTGCTTCAAACACCAAATGAGAATTTACTTATGTTTTTCTGTACCATTACATTCTGGGAATTACCTGAATAAAATCTATTGGTTTGGATCAATATTTCACTTTACATCCATGAGAGTCACAATACTGTTTAGGAGAGCTGCAGTCCCTGGATTCCCATGCCCCTGTTGATTTACTTTCTTGGCAAACTACACCTTGCTCAATTCATTAATATTTCAGTAGACGTTTCACTTCCTATTCTGTGACTAGTTTTAAGATACAGACACTTCCTACAGATTTGAGATGATCTCTGCCCTCCATCTCTTCACACTGTAATGAAAGAGGTGGTGTGGAAATTATTCAATAAGCTCCTCTATCCTTCCAAAATCCTACACATGGAATAAATTACTGCAGAGGAAAGGTACCACGTGGCCCAAAGACTATCTATAGTCTGACACTATAACAGTGCTTCTGAATAGCTCATTCCAGCAAATAGCAAAACATACATTAGCAGAGGAAATCTTCCCTTCCCTTGCAATAAGCAGGCAAACATTAGAAACAAAAACTTTAAATTGGGTGCTTTTTTCTCTCTCTTTCTGAAAGGTTTGGTGTTCTTCTTTAGGTTTCTGTTATTGTTTCCTACACTAAAGTATGTCTCTAAATTATGCTAGAGCCTTTCTCTATGGAGTCTTCATTCCAAAAACCATTCAATTCTCCCTTAATTAACTAAAATGGCAGTTATGACTCCTGTTTCTTCCTAATCCAAATATTCATTCCTCACCCCTAAGGACTGCTGCTCTTTATTTCTTGCCAGATGCCATTCTTGTCTGTGTTCCTTTCCTGGGCTGGAGGCCATTAAGGCCAACAACCTCACCCAGCAGATTCAGTTTTCTCATTAATTTTACCCTCCCTCAAATACAATCCATAGGCAAAGTAATTTCTGTAGTCTGAGATGGCCATCTTTGGAGGGAAAGATATGGTTTCAGTTTATGCTGTATTATTATATGACTTACCAACAAAAGCAAGCAAAAATCAAGGACTTTGACTTCTTTCCATCTCATGTAGCCTTTGCTTAGAAGAGAGGCATACTCCCACACAGTGAGAGAAATTGCCTAAGGCCCTCACATATCCCGTAAGTACTAGATTTTGTGTATAAGAAGTGGCAAGGGTGACTAACATTGGAAGCACTGTTAAATGTAAGCAATCATGAATGTAATAAAAAGTCCCCTTGGGGCCTTTTGGGGGAGTTAGCAATAAATACAGCAGATGTTAGCAGCTATCAGTAGACTCAGATTTTCTGTTGTAGCTGTAGACTGTTGGATATCATGTTTTAGTCTACAGCCAGGCATGCTTTTCTTAGTCGCCCTTTGCCAAGAGTTGGAAGTAATTGGCAGAGGTCACCAGAGATCCCTACTCACACTCTTGAAACTCCTCACTGCTGGCTTTCTTTCCTGACACATACTTAGCACAGGTAAAGCAGAAACTCCAAATTGTGTCCTTTAGGGAATTGTCTGATTGGCCAATCTCAGATGGCCTCCATCACACATAGCAGAGTTCCCCTTCTCTTCCTATGGTTAGGAGGACAGACGCTGCAGTGCAGCTCTAGCCTGCACCTGGGCACACACATTAAGCAGAAGGAAATGTGTTGGACACCACACAAAATAATCCTCAAATTGTCCTTTCTGGGCAAGACACATTTGAGGCAGCATCCCCAATGTCATTGTCAGTGCCACATTACAGACCTCTGTGTATTCCCTTGGAAATGACTTCATGGCTTCTGTTTGACATTCAGAGTAACTCATGCCCATCACTCTTGGTGTTTGGGGCCTCCACTTGATTTGTCCCACCACTGCTTTACTTTACTTCCTTCAGGTCCTATTTCATAAGACACAAAGGAGGAGGTTTCACAAAGAACCTCCTTCCACTAAGATTTCTGCTGTTCCACTTGCCTGACAGCTTAGGCTGGCAGAATACCTGCTACAACATGTACCACATGAACACAGTGCTGAGCAGCCTCTCTCTTTGTAGGGTGCTCAATAAGCTACCTGCTCCCCACAGATCAGCAGTACAGATCTAGGCTGCAAGGTCAGGGCAACACAACCCACATGACCATTCCCTTAATCTAGATGGTTTTAGTATTAATAATCTAATAACCATACAGCAACCTCCTTTCCTGTCTCATGATTTTAACTGTGGCTGGCTTAACATCACACACTAATTAATTAAACCTTCTGCACAGAGGTATAAGATCACCAACACAAATGCTACCATAAATCAGTTCACCAAATACAACTGAAGAAATGGGAAGTAGAAAGTTAGAAACATCTTTACAGGTGATCCATAACATTACACGTCGCCTCTGTAGTACTGTAGACCATATGTGTTAGAAATGTGCTCTTTCAAACTCCAGAAAAGAGGAGTTTTTTCATGGGCTGAGCAACAGCAGGAAAGTGGCAAAACAAACAAATGAAGGAGATAAGAAGTGAAAAATGAAATTCTGAAAATCAGGACAAAGAAGGGTAAGTGTTAAAAGGTTATGCAGTTTATTAATGAGTATTAATGAGTATAATTTTGCCTGAGTCTCCTGTGTCTTACTGCTTTGCAAGTGTGTGGCCATGAACAAGCCAGGGAGCAGTGGCACTCTTATTTCTGCTTGTGGGGCTGTCACCTCCAGGTAGGTGAAAAGGACAAACACCTGGGCACAGGTACTCGTGCTAATAGTGCCGCCAAAAGTTTTACAAGAACTGGTTACCAGGCAACTGTTTATGACAATAATTTAAACAGCATCCTCTTGCTACTCAGATCTGAGAAGAGTCAACCTGCACTGCTGGTGTCAGCCCACTCGGGAGAGCGTGGCTGGTGCCACAAACCGGTTTGCAGCAGCCACCCTCTGCTTCTCCTGAAGTTACCCATTCTTCAGCTGTAAATTGTGTGTATTAAGAAGGCAAAATGTGGATCACAGTGCATTAACTAACTAGGTGAATCTTTAAGGGGGCTTCTGTATCCCTTCCCATTACCTTGATGCTTATTTAATGGATTAGGTACTCTCACACAATAGTGATAAGTGGCATTTATGGAGATGAGAGAGAAATAGTGCTCCAGCTGGGCTGGTAGGAAGCAAACAGGGGCAATCCTATAATGCTTTTGAGAGCAGTGCTCCTCATGCTGCTGCTTTATCAAGTACAAATTCTTCTTTTTTTTTTCCCTCCAGATAATTTTACTATGAAAATAATGGTTTTATTCTGGCACCTTTGTTTGGTTTGGTTTTTTGGTGTTTTTTTTTTGGGGGGTTTTTTTGGTTTTTTGTTTTTTTGTTTTTTTTTTTTTTTTAGTTTCCAGTGATAGAACACAATAAATATGCATATATATATTAACATACAGAGATTTATACACACAAGATATTTTTAAGTATTGGCTTAAGATTTTAAGGATACCACAGAGGGCAGGGTTCAGGCCACAAAATAAAAGACAACATCTTGGCCTCTCTTGATAACCAGCAGCAACAGCAGTAAAGATGCATTAATCCCACACTCCATGAAGCTTCAAAGCATCCAACTAGATGTGCTGTTTCTAAGTCTTATTCATCTTCTGACCCCACCACATGCAGAGTATTTGGCACTGTGTACGTGGGGAACATGGAGAAGAGACAGAGATGGAGGCTTCCCAGGTCTGCCACCACCTTGAGTGATGACAGTTGGAAGAAATATGCCCAGAACTTTGTTTTGATTTTGTTATGAGAAGGATGCAACCTCAGGGATGCAAAATTCGCTTTAGAAGATTTCTTAAAAAACTGATTAGGCAGATAGATCTATGTGGCTTCAAATGCTTTTGAGAGCTTTATTCACCCCCTCCTTCATTTCACCTTATTTAAAATTAACTTACATTCTCACCTATACTTAAGCAGAAACCGTTGCCATGGTAACACTGGAGGTCGTCTAAATCCAGCATATGATGTAAGCAACACAAACGAGTCCCTATAGGAAGGGAAACTTGCACCACACACAGACAGCTCCGCAAAGATTTCATGTGGGGGGAGCAGAGGTGGGAGCAGCCCCTGTGCCGCCGCCCCAGGAGGCACCACAGCTCTCGACTGCAAGGCACCCCTCGTCCTTCTCCCTTTTCAGGCACACAAGGAGCTGAAAGCACAGAGACCAAAGCTCTGTAATGAGCTGGGGAAAGTGTGCCCTCAGAGCTGACCCCAGCGCTGATGCGTCTGAAAATCCCAGCGGCAGCACAGGCCCTGTTAGCTCGCTGGCAGCATGAGGTGAAAGAGGGAGCGTGGATCACATCACCTTCCCCCATCTCTGCATTTGCTGCCAGTTTGGAATGCCTGGCCCCTCCCCATTACCCCCACACTGCTGCTGTCCCACTGCCAGCTTGCTGCCTGCCATGGGCAGAGCTGTGACTCAAGGGCCAAGGCCGCACCATCGTGACTTGCACAGAGTTGGTCATACCCAGACCCAGAGGTGCTCTCAGGTTCAAGCAGGATTTGCTATCATCACTTATCATCCCATGATTTTGATGTTTCTGGGATGTACCAAATTGTCAACCCTCTTGGCTAAAATACCCAAGTCACCCACATAAGAGCTGTAGTACTGATCCATTCAGCTCTTACACTCCTCCTGACTCTGCCTGTGCCTCTTAGCCCTGAAATGCAGGGTAAGAAGAGGAGGTTCAGTCTTCACCATTACCTCCACCATTTCCTTTGTTTGATGAGTTCATTACTGGTTTCATGTAATGAAAAACTATTCATAAGACTAGAGTGAGACCTCCACATCATTTCCCACAGACCACTTAGCTGCTATCAGAATAGCAACAATTGCTGATTTGAGCTGGAGCTGAAACAAAGAGACCATTCCTTCACTTATTGCCCAATGCATCTGATGAAAATTATTCCACATGGCACCCTCACTGACAGAAATCCTCTTTAAAAACACTTATTTCCCTTCCATCTATGTGACTTGCCTATGTATTCACAGGCTTTCCAGGATTTTAATTCTCCTCCCCGACTCTGAATCCCAGGTTTCGTGGAATTTCTGTGTTCATAAATCCCTACAAAGATTTGATTTAACCATGGAAACAAGATTAGATCTGAAAAGAGGGAATTTAAATAATAGATACTAACCTGCCATTATCCTACAAAATAAGGTGAGGTTTTTACAGCTGATAAGGCCAAAATAAAGGCTGTATTTTTCTGTCCTTTTCCTTTTCATATAGAGAAGTCTTACAGTCTGCTACATCGACAGTCCCAGAGTTTACAGTGCAGCTTTTATGACGAGGGTATCAGAATCTAGCATAGGAATTTAAGGAGGGCAGAAGCTATTTCTGTACAGATGTCATTTGATCTTCTTGGACTATTTCTATCTGAGTATTGTGAGGATACATATAGCAACATATAGCCTTTTTGACAAGAGCTCCTCCACTTCCTATGCTGAAAATTTGCTGGTAGTTTTGACTAAGCAAATAATCAAGGAATGGACTAAATAAAGCATTGTTGTTGACATTTAAATAAATGAATAAAATAAACAAAAGCAACAACAGCTACCAAAAAAAAAAAAAAATTGCCTACTAGGGATGATTTTCCAGCTTTTGCAGCTCTCATTTCAACTGTGCTTGCCTCCTCCAGATATTTTTAAAATCCATATAGATGCACATATTGGACCAGATATTCTCCTACTTGTGATCTCTGGAGATTTCAGCTCTGTGGAAGCTCAAAAAACTTAATGCTTCTGCTCACCTCCTGTTAGCTTGGCAAACTAAATCACACCAGAATTATGCTTTTCACTTAAATTTCTCGTATGTTAACATTTTTATCTACCTAAGCAATTAGTGACAATGTACAATAGTTAATGGTGGTCTTCTAAATTTCAAAGTTTCTTCTTAATATTCCTACCTCCCTTGATATTCCTACCTCCACACATGAACCTGAAGTTGATTCACAGTGAAGTAAGTTAGACACGGTGACTTTTGAAAGTGTTCCTACTGTGCATGGTAGTAGGCAGTGATGGGCATAGTCAGACACATGGTTTCCAGTTCTCCACTGTCTCAAACCTTATATAATTTCATTAAAACCAGCAGAAATCAAATAAAAATTGGACCAAATCAGAATGCCACACCTTTCCAACTGCTTTATCCTGGTGTGAGTGACTGCATCATATGCTAGTCAATGGGAAATCAGCTTTACATTTTTACAGCTTAAGAGGAGATTTGAGCAATCCTGTGGGCTCCTGTTGAAATGGCCCACATAGGAGCACAGAAGGAGAATGCAACTTTCTGCCTGTGATTCAGGGCTTGCATTTTGCTTATTTTAGCTTGTTTATTTGAGATTTAACCAATATTCTCTATCCAGAAAGTTTAGGAGCCATCAGAAAAAATTAACCTTTGGCCAGAGACAGTTCTGCTATCAGGGAGAAGCTGGAGTAGGAGAGAAGGTCATGGGATGCTGCCAAGTATGTTCAAGCTGTACTCAACAATTCTGTGACGCAAACGTCATCCCGTGCCCTTGTCAGACAGCATTCCTACCTGCACAAACAGATGCAGGAGCTCTGCTTTTGGGCTCTGTGCAATCATGCATCCTAATCCCAAATGGGTGCCCAACATGCCATCATTTCTCATCATCCTACAGTCTTTAAAAGTGTCTCTATCAATTTAGTCTCCAGCATGTTTTGCTGGCAATAACAAACCAAGGAATTAACTTGTTTGGAAACTGCCTTTCTCCTTAACAACTAGGTAGCTGCAAGAAGTTCAGTAGTCAGGGGAGGAAATCAGAACTCCTTATCCATAATGGCAAACATATTCAAACCCCTTAGAGCCCGAATGCCACACCCAATCAAAAAAGCCTGCTTTGTTACAGTCTGTACATTATGTCTTCTACAGATAAAAGAGTCAAATTTCCATATATCCATCAAATTCAGGAGAACTAAGCTTTTATTCACACACAGAAAAAAAAATGAAAAAAGCAGCGTGAAAGACTAGTGAGGGGAGACTCAGAATAGTGTACACAAAAAATACAGCATTCTAACCCCTGCTCAAGAATGTGTTTCTTTCACATATCACATTCACTTACCACCGTACGCCTATTTAAATGTATATATTTACATATGAATGATGCATGCACATATGTGTACATATATATGAATATATTTCTTCCAAAAGAAACAGCACAATATAAGAAGTAGGATTACCTGCAACTGGGAGAGATCAGAGTTTGTGGAAGATGGAAGAGCCTGCATGCGAATGAAAGTAGTTGAGACCTTGCCTAGCAGCTGAGCCACATAAACCCCAATAATGAGTATGCTGTGAACCACATCAAGAGAGAAAACATTCTGCTCCTGAGCTCAGATGAAATGCATGCATGCAATCAGTTTAAGAGACCAGCTTTACTCTGCAACTGGTCAGTAAGTGAATGTGACCAATTACCACACATCAGAGGAGAAGAAATAAATTGAGAAGCACAGGTCACTCCGTCACCTTTGCCCATTCATCCATAGGCTAAATGAAGGAACTGACCATGCTTCTTACCAACCAACCTCCTTTCCTAAAATGGCCAGCTATGAAAAAAAATTGGGTGCAATTTTTTTAATCAGATGCAATGTTTACCTTGCTTATTTATAGAACCAGGCGTGTCTCATTTAACTCCTAGCCTTAGCAGGTGTGTCAAATAGGGTGAGACATGATGAATGGCAATTCTGGCAAAACCTGAAGCATGTTGCTAGACAAGATGATTTCTTTACTGAAAAAGTGAACAATAACTGATGAGGCTAAAAGTGGACAAAGTACAGTTTGCATTTTATTGGTATAGTACCCATGTGATGATTTTTCCAGGCACTTTACTGAACAAAGCTCTATGGGAAGCAAGATGGGGAGCTTCAAGGTGTGTGGCATACTGTACGACAAGGCTAAAAGACTGGGCTGAAAATAGCTGGGAGGTCCCTACTTACTCCCTCTGTGCAGGTGTAGTTGAATGCCAATGCAGAGGTCATGTAGGAGATTCTTGAAATCACCTAAGGAGCTGGTAAAAGAAAGTGGGACTTGTTTAATGAGCTATTAAATAAGATAAAGGCTTCCACTGAATATTGATCTGACAAGGTGGCTGCAGTTACCAGGAAGATGTGCACAGAGGCTGCTAAAGTGAGTCTATCTGGGTCTAGCTATAGACCTTCTTTGCCATTTAGGTGGTATTTGAAGTGAGACAGGAATAAAAGCAGCTTCTAAGGCATTTAAAAGCATATTTCTGACACTTCAGGTCAACTGTCATTTTATTTCCAGGGCAGACATATAACTACTCTGTGTGGAATTTATTTAGTATAAAGCAAGTCCCGGACAGGGTATCCATGGCTGGTTTCTCACACAGCCTCCATCTGAATAGCATTGCCATTTTCAAGCCACATGGATAATTTCTTACCAGTGGTCTGGTCTCAGCTGCCTGAACTCCACTGGGAAGACAAAAAACAGGGAGCAAATTAACTGCCAATTATTTCTGAAACTAGCTGCAGTACTTTTATGAGGAATATATTTTTTTCTTGGCCCAGAACACTTGAAATTAGCAATTTTTCCTTTTCAGTTTATGGCATTGAAAAACAAGGCTGTTCTTGAGGGAATGTTAAACTTCCTTATATATTCCAACGTCTCCAAAGGAGCACACAAAACCTATGGCAAAACCTAGACCTGAAGTCCTATTCCCTGAAACTTTATCCGATATCTACAGTATACAACCAAACCCTACCAAACTCTTCAGGAAATGATGGCATATTGATAATATTTCTTTTTCCTTTATTTCTTATGGCTTTTTTTCCAGGCCTTCAGTACACTGAGACTGTCAGTAAGTTTTGAGAAAGGAGCACAAGGCAATGTTACTTATTGGTCAACTGTTTCAATAAGAGTATAAATTATTTCTCAAGAAGACCAGGACCATGTCAAATATTATTTACATCTCCAGGCGCATACCTCCCCATTTCTTTAGTACACCGAATGAAAGAAAAGACAGAAGATGTAGTGTGAATATTAGAAAAAGCCTAGCTGTCTACGAGGTTGTGAAATAAATTCCCTGGGAGAATATTACAGGTCTCTCACTGGAACATCTAAGGTGTAGCAGGGAATGCATTAACAGCGGTGCAACAGAAAAATATCTTAATCTCACAGATGGGCCAGATGACCTAAAAAGGTTTTAACCTCTAATACATAGGATTCTGTGTTATATGGGTTTTTTCCCAGTATTCGTCTTCTCTGCCTGGTTGCAAATCCCATTGAAATGCACATTTCTCCTGCATAATGCAACATATAAAATGGCACTCACCAATTATCTTAGCCATTTAATACCTACAGAGTCTGTCCTTTTGGAATAGTATAAGCCTATTTTTTCCCTGGATATGTCATTAGGATGGATTTGTCACTATGCTTCTCATGACTTGCACAAAATAAGAAGATAGGACTGATTGGAAATGTGTTAATTATATTTTAACTTTGCAATGCAAGTCTGAAAATATTAATAAGACTGAAATTTCAATTATTAATTACATAACTAGTAACATAATGCAGTTTTACAGTCTAATTCAGACACATTCCTGAATAATTTAATTCTGAAAATGGTGTGACACAAAGGGCTTGGTTCAGAGTGAAATCAAGCAGTAGTGGGTAATGTAATAGTCTCAGGGCTAAAAAATCAAAATTATTTTCTCTCCCCCACCTACCAATTCAAATGTTCTTCCATGATAAAAATTATATTGGAAAACATAATCTCAGCATAATATCTCATCAAAGAATAGGGCACCAACCAGTTATTTCTTACATTCATATCAATGGCTAAAACCTGCATGCCAAAAATGTGTAGTTCCAAGTGTTTGACTGATGATGTTTGTTTCCTGATTATTCATCATGGGGTTTATCTGCTCTCTGCTAGATCTTTCTTCACAATACCTGTTTATGTAAATGGTCATATTTGCTATTAGGGTATAGGATAGTTCACTGGGCTAAGATGTGAAATAAGTTGTGGAATAAAGAAAGTCTTCAGAGTTTTTTTTACTGTGATGAAGTGAAAAATAGACATATTTCAAAAATATTTGTGAACAAAATTGTTTCCCATTCCTCCCTCCCCACCCCCCTCCAGTCCAAATGCACATATGCCTAGATTTTACTGAAAATCTGACAGACAAAGGAATTGAAGGAAATACTCCCACGCCTGAAAAAAGTCACATGCTGGCTACTGCAAGGTGAAGGAATGTGATCTCAGATACCAGCCCCTGTTGTCTGTCACCTTTTAATCTCTCTGTCTGCCCCCTCATCAGGCTCCTTTCACTGCCCTCTGCATCTTAAAGCACCTTGCACACGAAGGGCTGAACTGCACTTCTGCAAAGCCTCACAGTTTTGGCAAACTGGCATTTTCTGACAGCAGCGAGCACCCACGTATCTCTTCGTTCGACACCCTGTCAGGGGCTGTGAGGATGGGTGGAAGGGTGCAGGGAGCCTAACCAGGGAACATTTTGATAAGGCTTCTTATCAGTTTTCAGTGGGCTGCCACATCCTTGCAAGCACATTTCAAGGCAAGGAGCTGGAAGGGTGACCCTGGAGCCACCCACACATCAGAGTATGAAACGGAAGGAAAACGTGGTGACCATTATTCCTTTGTTGAAATCTATCCTGGATTTGTGCTGCCTTGAGAAGGAGTACAGATACAGGAGCCAGATGGAGCAAACACTGGCGTCTTTCAAATGCCACTACCACAGGGAAAGGCGTGCATGCACTCGCACTCACAAATAAAGGGAGGGAGCAGCAGCCTGAAGTGAGAAGAAATAAGGTTGCTGTGGGCAGGAGGGCTGGGGAAGGGAACAGATTGCTGCTCTGCTTCTCGCACCTGAGCGCCCTGCCAAATTGTCACTCAGGCCAGAAGTGGCAGCAGAGCTGCAGCCAGTTAATCCCTGCCAAGCCGTCCCCAGCCAGCCTGAAGGGAGCCAACGTGACCTCCCGCTCACCTCGCGTGCCGGCCAGCTTCCAGGTAGCCAATGCCATCAGGAGAGGATTGCTCCTCTGCATGTGCCTTTGTCTTTCTGGCTGAAATATGCCTCTCTGTGTGTCAGTGACGCAGGCTGAGCCATGGGGATTCAAACACTGGTACTGCAGGTTTTTCAGTTGTTGTTGCTTCTGACTGCAAAATATAACACTCACTCCTTTTAGAAGATAAAGTAAGTTTTCCAACGCTGGTGAGAAATCTTGCAATGCACATTGAATGAATACTGAAAAAATGGGTGGTGTTATTTCCTTAGCCAGATAACTGTATTCTTTTCAGCTCCCTCCTACCTGCACACTTCCACACTGCATATAGAAATGCTCATTCTCAAACTCTGAGGGAGAAGAAGCCACGAGAATTGGCACAAATGTCCGCCCCCATGGGAGTCTGCTGACAAAGCCATCTTTGTGAAAGCACATTCTGGGCGCAAGCTACAGAATGCCAACAGAATGCAATGTGGAGCCATCTAGTCACACGCACCAAGTTGTTTATTATGGTTAACTTTATGGTTATGAGGTTTTTTTATTCTAATTATGCTTATTTGGGCAAAGTCGAAGTGCTTAGCTTGGGAAGCACGCACTGAGGTTGAGATTGCACTGTGTGAGATGAACATATCTTCTTGCTCCCTTGTGGAACACCACTAGATCCCTGCACGATAAACAGCAACAGAAATGACTGCACAGAAAAATGGAAGATTCCTGTAATAGCAACACTGAAAGCAAGATATGCCTATGCTTATGCTTGTGGAAAATAAATTCCACTGACACAATTTGCACCTCTCTTGGCTCTGTTGCTTGCATGGCCTAAAAACCCTCCTTCTGCGCCTCCTTCTCTTCCCCTACATTTTGCCCTGTAACTCGATGAAAGCAGCACTTATTCAGTTGGTATTTCTTTGACACCATATGTGCAATTTGCACCAAAAAAGGTTTTGGCTAAAAACAGAGACATTTACTTCATACTTCTTTCACAGGCAGAAGCATAGACTTAGATTTCTTTAAAAAAAAATAAAAATCCCTAAACTATGTATCTTCCTTTCCCAGAATGAATCCTAGAGATAATTTTTCATTTAAATCTTTAGTTTACACTAAACTATATCTTGGTAATGCCACATATAATGGCATTCTAAAGCAAATGTTTTCTTGCTTCACAGTGCCTTTTAAAAAATGATAATTTGATGCACAGAGGCAAAACTGGGGTGGGATGGGGAGAGAGATTGCTGGCTCAAGTTTTACAGAGTTAGGAAAATTCCAACATTGCCAAGCAAAAGAGTGAGAGGAGAGGATTAGTGCCAAATGCAGAGGACTATCTTTCAGAACCACGAGCACAGCTCTGGTGACTGCAGAGCAAGCCTGCATTGTTCTGGGAAAATGCATTCGACACAAAGGAAATTTTCTCTCAGAAGAGCAGCAGGTTTTCTTTTTCTTACTCTTCCCCACCTCTTCTTTTTTTAAAGGACCTTATTTTCAAATGTCATGAAATACTGGGCAATGGCAACTTTCCTTCATTGACAGCCATGAAATCTACTATAGCTGTATTATTTTGCAGTATTATATAGAAATACTGGAAGATCTGTGTTATCAAGTGTTGTACAATGAACACATTTCTTCAAATCCACATAATTAATAATGGGCCTGGCTGAGTAGAAACACAGCTTTTTATTAAAAAAAAAATGCTTTGAACATAGGTTTGGCAAAGTAAATTTCTTTAAGTTTACTACTTCTAACCAAACCAGCATTAAGATTTTTCATGTCATTTAGGGGACCTCAGTACTGAGTGTTTATGTTGGAAGCTGTTTTCTTCAACACATCACTAGACTCAGTGCAGTCTAAGCAGATACTAGGATTTCATAAAATTAAACACAGAATAATTTATAGAATTATTTGTGTTGGAAGGGATGTTAAAGGTCATTTAGTTCCCACTCCCCTCTCATGGGTAGGGACATCTTTCAGTAGATCAGGTTGCTTGAAGCTCCATTCAGCCTGACTTATAACTCTTCCAAGGATGGGGCATCCTGGAGCAAAAGCTACAGATATTGCCTTTGTTCACAAAGTTTAAGGAAAAGGATGTAGTGATTTTTCCAGTGACAATATCTATGCATTAACTGATTCTATGATAGAGTAATCCAAGTAAACGTTCAATTTTGAAGGACTGCATCTTATTTATTCTTGCAACTTAACAAGTGCTTGATCACTATAAGCAAAGAGGTGGCTATTCATCCTCCTTTCCTGACATGCAGAAACCAATGCAGAGGAATCAGCTCACAATACCAGTTATTATGGTTATTATTCTGTTAACAGTTGTATATTTGTGCCTTAATAAGTGATATTCATGCAGGAGACAAAGCAACACCACGGTACAAGGACATAACCTCATATCATTGAAGACACTGAGAATTCTGTGAAGCGGTGAAACAGTTCTTAAGTGGTGGGTGAGCACATGAAAGACAGGAACCTGAATCCATTGTTTGAAGGAGGAACTGAAGTGTATTTCTTAACAGAGTGGGAGGAGTGAAGAGAAACATTTTGTCCCTTCACAGAAAAAGGCTTCACTTAGTTAAGATCTCACTGAATTTAGAGGCATCTTGTATCACCATGCAAAAATATCCTTATTGCTGAAGTCTTTTTCCCTACTTCAGTTAGTCCAATATGGTCCTCCCTAGATAACCTACTTCTCAGAAACTCTTCCCTCAGCTCTTAGTTCTCACTTTCACCCACAGACATCCTGCAAATCTAGAGCTGGGCAAGAATTGGAAACTGTAGCTTGAGGGAAAACACTTATTTCCAAAAATACTGTTGTATCATTTGAAACTGCATTTCAGAAATGTAAGAGCTTGCACACAGGGGAAATCTATAGAAATATGCACACACACACATTTATATATGCATATAGATACATACATATGTGTGTGTTTAATAATTATTCTAGAAGACAGGAAATTTAATCCTTCCAAACAGCATTCCAAACATTTTTGCTTCACAGTTCTCCAATTGACCTCAGGCCTGGCAGCAAAACAGTAAGTTTTCCTAAGTAGAGTAAACACTCTCTGGAAATCTGCTTAACATGTATGCCCTCCTTCATCAAAACTCTGACAGTTCTGAAGCAGCAAATTGTTAACAAGAACGACACCTGCAAAAAAGGAAAACCTGCATTTCAATCCAGGACCATATTTAATTCATCAGTCCATTTATAGCCATCTCATTCTCTATTTCTTCTTCCTCCAGTGTGGTTCAGAAAATAGCATACTGACAGTTGTGTCAGCGGTTTGACTCTTATTAGTTTTACTGCTGAGTAAAACAGCAGTTGTGATCCCTTCATGATCCCATCCCTAGCTCACCTTGGCCTAGTTTAGCTTGCCAGCATTAAGTCTGGTGTAAGCCCCAGCAAGGTAATTAACTTCACACTTAACTTGGCTGTATGCTTTATATCCCAGCTCTTACAGGATTATGTTCCAAAGCTGGGTGCCATATTACGTCCTAAGTGTCCCCAGGTGAAAACTGTACAACGCAAAAAAGTGCCCCAAGGACGCACAAGTCCTTGTTTTTCCTGCCACACAGCAATGCACACTCAAAACTGAGCACCTGCATGGTGATACACATACCAAAGTGTGTCAAAGGCTGCTCAGAGAGAGAGAGAGGTACAGTAATCACACTGACGTATAATTAGCGAGCTTAAGGCTGTTATATATTGCATCTTTCTTTTATCTTTGACAGGCTATAAATTCATATGTCGCGGGACTAATGCTCACTTCCCAACCCACACTTCCCAGGAGACCAAGATATGCTATGAAACAACTTCCCCAAGACACATTTTTCCTCCTGCTATGTGAAAATCCATATTCTACTCCCACAAAAATACAAATCTAGTCATGCACAAGGCTGATATCTTGCAAGGCCCTGGGCTGGACCCTCTGCCCTCTGTTCAGGCAGAAGGGGGGTGGCCGCAGCTTCCCAGTGGGAATCAAACAGTAGCTGTAACTTCTGAAGTCATTCACAAAATAAACTCATATTCAGTTGCATTGAGAAATCCTCAGTGAGGGAGGTGTTTATTCATGACAGCAGAAAGGAATGAAAGAAGCAATATCAATATTATTACATCTGTTTGCACACACTGTAGCTGTGGAAAATCCTTGAGCCCTGAGGTTTTAAGGCTAGATGGGACTATGGAGAGCCCCTTGTATGACCTCTTCATCACATTGATTTTCACCCTGTACTTCTTGAAATCAAGCCCAAAGCTTCATGGTTACAGCACAAAAAATAATAAGGGTCTGTAACTTCGATAAAACTTTTTCTAAAGTATGCATTTCTTGGTAATCTGTACCCCTGAAAAATTGCCTTTGGTTTTGGTTTTTTTCGTGCTTTACTTGCAACTGCATTTTTGGTGCTCCTTTTGTAGATAGGAATAGACAGAAATTTGAGTTGCCCTTTTTACCCTGTCTTTGAACAACAGGAACAATTTCACAGCTGCTATATAACAAAGGGAATATCACTTCCATAGTCCTGTTCATAACTCCATTTCTCAACAGATAACGGACTATACACATCTTTTATACATAGACTGAATATTTGGGGCAGAATGGTGTGTTGCTACCATGTACATGTTATGGGAGGCACTATCACAGACCACCCAAACCATTATTAAATCCAATCTTTCTGCATATGGTGTTGCACTGTGCTTCATGTGCATCTCTTTGCTCACAGTCAGAGGCACACATTTCACAAATTTGGTTCAGTACATATGGTGTACATGTGTTTGTTCCTAACTTTGTGGTCTTTCAGCTGGCTGCATTAAAAAAAACAGTATTTGATTGGAACCACATGACTCAAGTATTCCAGATTTTCATGTGTGTGTCATATAGATAAACCCTTCAAACACTGTGAACCTGCCTGATACAAGCAATACAAGAGGTTATTCCAGATTTGCCAGCTTTTGTAGGTATTAGTTTTTAGGAAATCAGACTAATATTGAGAAAAACTACAGTCAGCTTCTACTTGAATTATGCTGGTTATGGAAAGTTTGTGATACTAGTGATTATACAAATTATTAGCTTTGAGACCAAGCAAAATCAAAATACTTAGAGCCTCATTTTTTATATAAAACTATTCGAAGATGAAGCTGCCTGAATATATCCATTTTGGTTAAATTCTCTCCTGTGCTGCATGGCAGAGTTAAATGTGTTTAATAGTATAGCTGAAAAGAGACACAAGCACTGCAATATGCAGCATTGCCTGAGAGCTGTGCAGCCACTTATGGGACCTCAGAGCTCCAACAGCCATTTCATGACATTTAGAAAAAACATTCTGCCACACACGCAGTGTGTTGGGAATGCCAGTGCACTCAAAAAGATTAGGTGGTCCTTTGTACCTCGCATCTCTACTCATGCTCCACAAGGCTGACTGACATTGAACCTCACAAGTAAAAGCTGATGAGGAAACAAAGTGCTCTTTAGGAGGCTGTTCCTTCTGCCATGGGTGAATCTGGACTAAGTGTGCATAAATACATGCTCGGAACATGTAAGAGGTCAAACTGCCTACAGGTGCCTGGGAAAAAAAATCTCCCTCATCTTTCACTGTTTAAGATGAGCTTCATTCACATTGGCCTACTATGAATAAAACCTCCAAATTTCCTACTGTCCTTGCCCTAAAGAATTAGAAAATATTTTAATTTTTCCTTGTTCTGCCTGTATACTCAAAAGAGTTTGTAGTCACCTGTCAGTAAAGTGGGTATTGTTCCCTGGCTATCCACTCTTTTGCTGATCTCATTATCAGTTTGATAGACAAGACAGTGCACTCTGTTTATGGCTGTTATGGAGAGTTGCAATTGCTATTAAAATTCCAAAAACAAAGTTCATCTTTTTTCCCTAATGTCCCTGAGACATTTAAACAATAGCAGTGATTAATTTAAACTGAAAAAGACATTGTGGTTCCTTGTAAATCCAAATGTTCCATTCTCCCATTTAAAGCCATTAATTATCTCAGTGACTTTTGAATTCCTTACTGAGCCTGGAATATTATGATCAACCTGTTGCTATTGAGAGAAGTTGTCTGTTTTCCCAGCCATTTCCTTGTGTCAAACTCATCTCACACTGATTGCAGCACAGACCGCGCCCCTTGGCCAAGGAAAAACTACTTTCATTCTTCAGCAGTCAACATATCCCACAGGTCAATAGGTTTTCAAATTCTGCTATATATAACCATTTAAAAATCAGTCATTATTATTCTGATCCCACCCATCAGAACCAGTTAGTTGCAAGTGTATGTCCTACTAGCATATACTCACATAGGGAGGCCACTAGAAGGATGATTTTTTTATCCAGGGAGAAGAAAGCATGAGTTGTTCCAGCATCTATCTCCTTGTGATTTCTGACACCACTTGCCAGGTTGATGAAATTTGCACATTGTTCAATGCATCTATCTCTTAGAAGTAAAAATAATAAAAAACCCCACCTGATTATTTGTCCAAGTGGACTACAAGAAAGAAAAGCTTTTATAAATACATGTTCAAATGGTGATGGTGGTGGTGTTCTGTGATATGAATTTCAAAAGCAATGTACCTCATTCTAATATATTGAAAAAAAAGTAGTTTTCACAAGGCAAATTAAATTGATCGGTCAAAGACATAAAGATATATAAGGATAAAAGATATGAAACAAAAGTTATTTCCAAATCAAGATCAGATTATGCTTTTGGTTGCATTCCCCAGGTGGACAAGGAGTCCAATGGCATCCTGGCTAGTATCAGGAATAGTGGCCAGCAGTGTTAGGGCAGGGATCATCTGGCTGTACTCAGCCACACCTCAAGTGCTGTGTTCAGTTTGGGCTCCTCCCCACAAGAAATACCTTGAGGTGCTGGACCGTGTCCAGAGAAGGGCCACAAACCTGGCTAAGGGTCTGGAGCACCAGTTTTAGGAGGAATGATGGAAGCAGTGGTGAGGAGGAGGCTCAGGGAGGACCTTATCATTCTGTACAACAACCCAAAAAAGGGTTGTAGCGAGGCAAGTGTCGGTCTCTTCTCTCAGGTAACAAGTAACAAAAGAGGAAATGGCTTCGAGTTGCAACAGAGGAAGTTTAGATTAGATATAAGAAAAATGTCTTAATTTAAAGGGTTGTTAAGCATTGGAACAAGCTTCCTAGGAAAATGGTAGAATCATAATCAGTGAAAGTAGTAAAAAAAAAAATGTAGATGTGGCACTTGGGGATATAGTTTAGAATTGAATATGAATGGTTCCATGATTCTATATAAAGAAAAGACATTTAGCTATCCTGGAGACTGGAAGAAAGTCTCCCGTAAACTGTAGACTGATAGAAGATCGTCCCGCACTAGAAGTAGTGCAGTAACATGTGAAAAATTTTATCATGTGGTTATCTTTGTGATATTGTCCCACCTCTGGGTGGGACAGACTTAAGTGGCCAGACTTAAACTAAAGGAGAGGAGTAGTTAAATTCTCTGGAAAAAAAAAAAAAAGACAAATTAGAATAAAAAGGCAAGGATAAAACACCTCAGGTGAACAACTTCAAAGATTTATCTTCAAAGGATTTGTCTGGGCCACCAGTTTGGAAAAATCTGTCTACCTAGATATGAAAATGGTTTTCTATTATTAAGCACAGTATGAGAAGTTATTTAACAGTTACAGAGCCTCAAGCCAGAGAAGAGAGTAAGTTACCAACAAGAATGTCAATTGACAACAGTGAGTCATGCTGTAAGAGATGGGGAAAAGAGAGAAAAAGAAGGTTCAGCAAGAAATTCTACTCAATTTATACTAGAGATGGAGGTCAGCAGGCTATATATTGCACCATATCTTTCAGGATAAGAATAAATATATAGAAAGGATTTTATTATTGTAACTTCATAATATATATGCTTCCTAACTCTAGAGAAATGAAAACACACTATATTAATTCTAACAAGCCTGTTATGTACCTAATCTCTCTAACTGCTAACCCCACTTTTCCCAGAGAAGAAGGATTTTCAGACTCCATATGCATCTATAACTGCTGCAGGCAGACATGTTAGAGCATGGAGAACATCACCATCTGCCTCACCCTCAAGAGATCCAACCTAGTGTACTTGAACCAGGGGCTTCATCACCAAGAGTGATGAAAAGAAATTCGGGGTTATCTCCAAAGTGCATATTCAGGAATAGTTAAAAGGGGCGCAACATTGGCGGTTTGCTTTGTGAATGTGACACCAAGACAGTATGTGTTAAGGCAGAAAGTATGTTAGACACTGCCTCTCAACATCCAGAGAGAGTTCTTTCCTGCTGACATCACGAGCCTACCTCAATGAAAAATGTGAGAAAAGTGTGTGAGGCATGAGGCCCACACCATGCTTGCAAGCTCTGGTTGTCCTAATTTATGCATTTCTGTGAGGTCACTGTTTTGTAGATGTCTACAGCAAATCTCTTGTAGGCATCTTTTCATGGAATCAGATGGTCAACACAAGCAAGGCAGGCTGTCAGGCACATGCTTGCCTATTTTTTTATTTTGGTGCAGGTCTTATTTCTTTGTGGTTAAAAGGCATTGTTGGCCTTCCTGCTTTGTGATGATGTCGTAAAGAAGCTGCACAAAGCTGTTGGAATGAGGGAATCTGCCTAGAGGGAAAATTACTCCTCTTTGAGAGACTAAGGCTGTCATTAAAGCAGGAGTATAGGCCATTACAGAATGCCTGCACCTTATAAAAGGAGAAGGCTATATAAAGTGGAGTGGGTATAAAGACTTTTTCTCCCTAAAGTGCAGCAGTGGATTAAATTCTGCTTACAAATATATGTAAAACATCCATATAAAACTTTTCTTACCGAGATGAATGACAAAAACTAAATTCCTTGAAGTCTGACTCATTCATTACCCACTGTGCCATGCGAGTGAGCGTGTTAGAGGTATTAGCATGCTTTCACATCTGTTCTGCCATGGAGCTCAATATGTTCTTCAGAGAGGCTTTAACAGTTAAAAAAATATGTCAAAACTGTGCAGACCCAAACTTTCATACTGCCTTCCAAATTTCCCCATTAGAGATTAAAATGAGATTAAAAAAATAATAAAAGCTCTCAGTGTTTGCCATGTCCACTGGCTGAGTTCTCCCATATGAAGAACAACAAGTTCATCTTTCATCAGTTTCAATAAGTGGATAGTAGCACTGGCCACAAGACCCAGATTAGAAGATACTGGCTGTCAGGTTTCATTGCATTAGCCAGGCAGTCACTAATTATGGAGGATGATTTTCACGTCTTCCAGCATCCTCACAAAAGCGTGTTTTGTTTACCCTGGTTTTGCCAACCACACATTCTGAATGAGCTATCGTGCTCTTAAATCAACAAATTATATACACACCCTGAGAGATGGAAAGAAAGAAATACTGGAGGGGAAGCAATAAAAAGAGTATGTCAGAGACTACTTCAGCATGGTTGTAGGAGTATAGCTAGCGGACAAATGCTACACGTGAGGTAAGCAGAATGCTGAGGGCTTGGGCCTGGAGCCAGAAAAAGACTTGCTGGATGTATCCTTTTTCAATAATGAACTCCCACCAGAGCCTACACTTTATGAGCCTGACACATCTAAATTACGTTCAGCAACATTTAAATGCTGAAATAATAGGATAAATTCAAACCAATTAGAGAGCATATGGAATATTGCCTTCCTAATGGTATGCATAAGCATCTCCTGTCAGATTTATCAGATTAAAGACCCCAACTGCTGGCAGTGATCAGATCCGCGGTGATAAACGGGCACAAGGGTATGAGCAAAGTTGCATGTGATCTTTGAGGTGGGTCTAACCCAGGAGAAGGAATCTGCATTGCAGTTGAAGGCTTCTCCCTTTGTTTCAAGGAAGCAGAGAAATCACACTGAATTCTCAGCCCAATCAAAGCCCACCGTTTTGCCAGGTTGATGCCTTGGATAAAACACATTTTTCTTTTGTCATCTGGGTATTGCTGTCCCAAGATGAATGCCCCAAAGAACGCACCAATTAACCTTCAAATGACAGTGAAAGGCTTTCCTTTGATTATTTCAGATCAAAATAGTAACAGTCCAAAAATTCTAAGATTTAAGCAGAACCATAAGTGTTAAAACCCAAGAATAAAAAAAGGTATATAAAGCTCCTTTAAACATCATAAGGCAGAAAACAAAGTACCAGCAATACCATCAAATCATAGTCTAAGGCAGACTTCAAGCACAAAAAATGTTTGCCCAACTTTCTGAAGCTTGGTAAAATTACAAGCAAATTACAAGAAATTGAAAAAAAGGGACGAGTTGCCAACATTGCCTTTGATAATGACAGATATAAAATAAACCATGTCAGGTGCAAAAGTTTTTTGTACACTTTGATCCAGGAATTTATTGCTACTGTTTTGTGCATTTTACATCAACCTGAGGCTTCTAAGACTCTTAAATGAGATTTGAGATGGTCAGTTTGGAGCTTCAACCTGAAGGATTGCAGGTCAGCCTGTAGATGCCCAGCTGAGGATCTGGTGTCTACAACTGATTTATCCAGTTGAAAATGCCCTCCCACATCTACAGCTTTGATTGAAGATGCACTGTGCCAAATGAAAAGCTTCCAGGTGTTCTTTGAGTCTCTCCTGTTGCCCGCCTGCTGACACACTCAGCAGCATACTGAGCTGCTGGCCTGGGTATGGTGTCGGCATTATCTCAGACCCAAAGCCCATCTGGTGAAAAGGAGCACCCCAGAGAAAAGGACCTTGTTCTCTGGAGACCCTTAGCTGGAGGAATATCCCCTAATGCTCCAGTAGCCCTCTGCTCGATTGGTCCAGCCCTGGGGAAGCTGAATATCTTCCAGCAGCATTGACCATAAAGTATTCCAAGTTAGGCGTGCAGACCTGTCAAGAAACCATGCATCCTTTCCTCGCTAGTGGCAGTAGCAGAACAACTGCTAACAAATATTTAGGATCCTGGCATGGGATATGACACAAGACTATTTAACCTGCCCACAAATCACTTTAAAGCCAGCCAGTACTAAGAGTGCAATTTCCTGCTAATCTTCAGGTTCCTTTTACAATATACTTTTCACCGCTGTACCTTCAACTGCCTTTGTACTTCTCATCACTTTCAGAATGTTCAAATTCCAAAAGGCAATTCAGAACCAGGAATTTAAGCATATGCAGGATGGAGACTGTAAGAACAATAGATTTTGTCATATCAGACATGGCATTTTCTTTCTGTTCCCGGAGGCATCAAATTAAATGATCCATTCAGTTTGAATTTAAACACATTAACCTAACCAATTTTTGAAAATCTTATAAGTGGCAGGAGCCTGACTTTTCAACATCCACGATCACCATTGTTCTACAATATTACCTGAAATAAAAATGAAAATTTAAAAATACTTAATGAAACTTATTTTTCCTGCAGCCTATATATTTTACAAGTATCATTACATCTGTTTCAAGTTGTGAGAAGCAACAATACAGTGTTATTGAATACTGGCCCATTTCATTTCCTCGACCAACACAAAATCCATATTCTATTTACATATTTCATATGACTTCCTCACTTAACCAAAGATTAAGTGTACAATCAGCCATGTAACTTTCCTTCCTGTTGTTTTGTCAATGCCTCACTATTTCATGCCGCACACATTTGGTCCAATAGCAATCTTCTATTTTTCCAAAGCCTCACTCCCACTTATGGCGAGAGGGTCTAAGCACAAAGTTGTGACACAAAATTTCTGCAGCAGGCAGAGCAAAAAATACCACTGAACTGATGTCACGATACTCAGCTCTTTAAATATTCTTTTTTCCTAAAATTAGAAGGTGATTATTAAATTCCCTGATGACTGGTCACAACACAATGTAATGCAAGCAATAAAGTAGTTTCTCTTCATAGCTTTAATTTCAGTACCCAACAAAAAAATTCAGTGAGCCAAAAAACTTTAAGCAAAGCTTAGTCCTTTTGATCAAATTATAGTACTGCTCTCATAAAAGACTTTGATGTTAGAGTGACCCATCTCTTCCTTCCTCAGGTATTCGTATGAATTCAAGGTTATGTTGCTTGCATTTATTTTATGCTTTGGTTGGAGGAACAGGACAAGGATTTCCAACCTCAAGATATAGCTATCAGACAAAAATCAGATGAAAAGCAAAATGTCTTTTTCAGGAAAATGAGTGGGGACAGATGAAAAATATGTAGATTCACTTAAAAGAGCAAAATTAATAATTATCACACTATTTCCTTTAATCTCTCCATGTTGAAAAGCAAACAGAGCATGTTATTTTCACACATCAGAATTTGTTTTTACTGCAACTACCAACAACAGTTGTTGATGGAAAAGGGGGCAAAATAAGGTGACTTTAAAAGCATTCCTTCCTAAAGAACCATTCAAAAGTTCTCAGGGCATAAAAACGAAATAGTGGTCTGCCATAAACTCTACCTTCAAATTTGATAGTAAAATTTGATGAGAGTAATACATCTGCATTCTAAAGCAGCAGAGTTCAGTCCCTTTGTTTTCACTCACTCAGAAAAAAAGAAAAAAAACCCTGTATCTTAGCTGTGCTGGTACCTTCTGCCACGTGAAAGTGAAATTTCAGTAGATCAGGACAACTGTATAGCCACATGGACAGCAAAATCACTAACTTCTTCATATCAGTTGCCCAGATAGCAAGAGAGTAAATTAAACTTTTGTCTCTTCTTCCTTTCATTCAAATTTCATGGCCACTATGTGGCCACACACTGTGGAGTCTCACCTGTCTCTCTTCATGTGTGCATCAGCAAAAGCTACTGCCACAGAAATATGCTTCAAGCACTCACCTCCTCAGACACTCTTGTTTTTCTCTGAGACACACTAATCTGCCAAAAGGAAAATGCAAACAATGGTGCTGTGCCAGCCAGCCCTGAGCACAGCAGGCATGGGGCGCTGGACAGATAGACAGCCTCAGAGAGCAGGGCAGCAGATCCACAGGGTCAGCATGACTGAACTGCTGTCCCTGCCCTTAAATTGCTCTCTTTGCACTGCAGCTTTGCAGTAGGAAGTGTGGAACCCATAGAAGCACACGTTTTGTTCAGCACCTTATATCAGCATGCCAGGAGTCACAGTCTTAGAAGTGGAGCAGCTAAAGCAAGCATAAATAAAGTAAGCTGCAGAATTGCTAGTGGGAAACAAAGCAGTCCCCAAAGTCAGAGGTCTGACCCCAGAAACTGCAGCTGTGTGTTTACTTTTGCATTACCCTACTTTTGAGCACTCGCTCAGAGCAACTCTGTGGTGGGAGAGGTGACAGCAGGGTGGCCAGGGTGTCACACAGCCTGCTGGATGTCTGCTCCTCCAAACCTCTGGAAGCAGGGACTGTGCAGCGCAAACACAGTTCTCTACACAGAATTTGGGCCGACCATGCTTGACATTTGCCGTGTGGCTGGCAGAGCTGAGGCGTACATCTTGGAGAAAATATGCAGAAGATCCTTTGAGAAAGCAGTGGCCCAGTGAATTAAGGAGATTTAATAATGCAGCTGCTCCCAGTTTGACTCTTCTCACTTTTAGCTGGCTGCTACACGGCGCCCCAGGGCAGTCCTCTCCCCTGCCGTTCCAGCACCTGAGATCCACACTTGCCAGGGAAAGGGGCCCGAGAGACCTGACCCCTCCTCACAGGGAAAGGAGCTGGGCCACTGTGCAGGCTGCCAGCTCCACCTCCGTCCCTGTGGGGGCAGGGACAGCATTTGCACCATTTTGCAAAGCTGTCACACCGTGTTGTTACATTACAATGTGCAACCATCAAACAGTTTGTTCAATTCCTTCTTGATTAAATTCAGCTTCATTAAACCTAAGTAATGTCTCTGTTTGGTTTTAACAGCAACTATATTTCCATCCTAAGCATCTTTCTGAATATCTTATTCCCCTTTTAGACCTTTCTGTAACCTCAGAGTGTATTCATGTCTCATTCCATTTTTTATTTCCTTTCTCAATCTTTTTCTTTCCATGCAAGCAGCTTCCTCCCTATGAACTTTGTTGAAGCATCTCTCTGGTTCCTGCCTTTCAGTATCTCCAGGGGTCTGATTGTGCATGCAGCCCTTGAAGCTGAATCAAACAGGCACCTTTGTCCTGAAACGAAGGAAAGTTAGCTGCTTTGATTCCTGTTGCTATTGCATGCAGCGGATAAAAGTGGCAATGCTTAGACAAATCAGGCATTTTCCTGGTGGTTGTATAACTCTGCTCAGGTTCCATTTTTACACAAACATGATCCTTCTGCACAGACAACCTACCATCACCTAATTATCATTCCGTCAATACATTAATTTGCATTTAGCATACAGTGTGCACCCTAACAAGCTGCAGTGCAAATGAGAGGGAAGGGATGTCAAAAGAAAAACCTACAGGTACCTGAAATAGGCAGAGGAAGCCAGAGTAAATGCAGCTTCATCTCTCCTCACCAAATCGACAAGCTGAGCACAAAGGTGTACTGGCAGCAGTACCTGCCTAATTGCCCCTCAGGGATTACTGCAGCCTCTCCATGCGCCTTGCTCCTGTAACCTGAGCAAGATACCCCATATGAAAAATGGCTGCTTTTAAATACCTAAAGACTTTAGTAAGGAAACATATTTTCAGTGAAAAGACCGCTGCCAGAACAAGAAAGAATATTGGAGTAAATGATAAACAAAGGCGTGGTGGAATACAACGTGCTGGTTATGCAGGTATGCAGAGACTGAAGCAGGGGAGCTCTGCCCTCCTTTTCACTCATCAGCACATCTTTTCTTTCCTTCTCTCTTAGCAAATGTCCTTGAATTCTTCTTACAGGTACGTTTGTACCATGGGAGAACAAGGAAGTTTACTTTAAAGCTGTTTTAAAAGCTTTTATTTTAATGACACTTTGAGCCAACAGGGGTCTGCTTTCTGTTTTGGTTGCATGTATAATCTGAAGGGGATTAATGTGGTGCTGATTACTAGGCTAAACTGGATCAAAAAATTTTAAAGCATAATGTACCCTCTCTAATGTTTAATAATAGCTGTAGTCGTTGTTACTCCTGTCATTTTAGACTCTTTATTCATTTTGGTAGCAATATAATCATTCAGTGTTACAATTGCTCCTACGTTACCTTGGATGACTTTTGGAAAAGCAGGAGCTTTTGTAACAATATGTTGTCAGTCTCCAAAGTGAGGAACTGGAAAGACTTAAAGCAAATTTTGACCGGAGCTGAGAGGGCTGCTGCTCTGTACAATTTCCTTACGCTGGAATTTAATACACTGGAATAATTTTGTTGCAAGCATTGGGGGTTTTATTCATAGGTGAAATGAAGAAAATCACTTTGTTTGGTGAACAGTTATTATAGAATCTGCAGGGAAAGCAGAGGGAAGATATTTTTTTCACAAAGCCAGATCATTCCATGAGTTGGCTTACAGCACATCTCCTCAAGACTATATTAGCAAAGAGACAGGGAGAGCAATCTGGCAGGGGCCCGAGGGGGGAAGTCTATCAACCAGTGAGTGAGTGGGTGGGAACTTCTTAAACTCAAATTGCACTTGATCAAAAAATGTCTTGCAGTTACCCCAGAGGTGAGTATAACTGATACAGCTGAGAAGCTAGGAAGCACAAGCCAAAATGAGGGGGAATCTAAACATTTTTTTTTAATCATGCCTGATCAAATAGCTTTAATCATTATGTTTCAGCCTGACATAATAGCAAAGAGAAAATGTGAAGAGCAAGTATTTACCATTGAAAAGTCAATTCCTCTGTCGCTAGCTCTGGCAATAGTATCACTATAATTATGAGTTTAATATCTGAAATTCGTTGATTTCATATTTGCATGCATGTATGCTAACTAAAATTAATTAATTTTAATTGCATACACCAATTACAACATCAGGCTCATTTTCCAACATATTATTCCTCGCTGATTACATATCCTCTAAGATTGCTTTAATTTTTCATTTTGTGCTTTAAAGTCAAAGAATAATATGTATTTCTAATTAAGCTCACTTACATATCTCACTGCTGATTAAATCACTATTTAATATTTTATAACACAAGCCACCTTTAATTTCCCCCACTGAGAGCAAAAGCCTTGCAAACTCTTTTCTTTCTCTCTCTGTCTCACCGACCTTGCCACTGGTGTGTCGCTACAGGCAGATTTCTTCCATCTTCACAGCAGAATGCCAATGAACCACCTTGTTGACAGACATTCATCCTTGGAGGGGGAGGCAAGCACCTTTCTGACCACAGGACCTGCTTTGAAGAGATCAGCAGCCTGCCGCCATCACTGGCAGAAAAGAAGCAGACACCCAGGAGGGATTTTTAGCAGTGTCTTAGGGGATTGCAGGTCTTGCTGGAAGTCTCTGGAGCTGACACATATCAAACCTTTTAGGGGAACCTGGAAGTCCCCCGTTGGAGCCTACCAAAGGCTGAATGTTGAAAAATGAAGAGGAAAGGGGGATTCTTTTCTCTTTCCCAACCAGCACTGCAGAATGAATCTTGCCAATCTGTCCCCTGCATTAAATCCAGTGTCTTAACAGAAACTGACAGAAAATATTAAGTACCAAAGTTGCTCCTATACAGCCATGGGTGTTATGCAATTTGGGCTGTACTATCTAAACAGTCTCATTTTTACCATATCATTCTTGCAGTAGCAGAGAAGAAGCTGAACCAGATGAAATCCTTAACAAATATGACTTCATAGCAACCAAAAGAAGAAATTAACTCAGTCTTGACCCAAGCTTCACTGAAATTAATGGGAAACTGCTGATCATGTTGTTAGAAGTATGATTAATTCTATGCACAATGGATACAGGCATTTATGTCAGCAGCATAAATTTAGGAAGACCTGTGCTGACTTGGTCTCTGAATGAAAAGAGAGCATTCCCAGTGTTTTTATGCACGGCACTTCCCCCCTGCTGCCTGCTCCCATGTTATTCAGAAAAGGTAATCCTTACCTGAAATACTTGTGAAACTCTACCTGTGCAACAGTTAACTCTTTGTTAGCATCTAATTAATTGCCTAGAGCCTCACTGGCCCAGAATCATCACACCTCACTGCTGGCATGTCAGCAAAGCCCTGTCTCCTTCCCATGGGGAGGGAGAAGGAGAGCAGAGTCTTCAGAGCATGGCTGATCCTCTAAAAGCTCTGTGTTCTGCTCTCCACTGAATAGCAGACCTTTAGCTGTTTCTCTGCCATCTAAAACTAGTTAAGTGTGTCATTGTGATAATATCAGGTCAACAAAGAAAGACAAATCACTATGGGATGCTGCAAATGAAAACTTTTTTCTTGAAACTACTGAATCAACAGGGAGAAAAATCACAACCAGAACACTCAGCACACTACTTTTCTTACTGAAAAACTAAAAAGTAGATAGTGATGCAAATACTTGACAGTGCCAAAACAGGAAGAAAAAAAAAATCAAAGGAAAAATACACTGTCCAAATCCTTAAAATATTATGTTCAGGGGGAAAGAGAAGATATAAGGAAGAAAATTTTGGACAGAAATAAGAAGAGAGGGAAACTTCTCACCCAAAGAACCCAGGAGGAAAGAACAACACATTTTTAAAAACATCCCTGTGTCTCATCTCTCAAAAGTAAAGAAGTAATTCCTATCACCTTTTCTTCTCAGAACTGGCTGATTATTCAGGCAACATTCAAGACGTACATAAATGCTGCTGCTGTGTCCAATAGGATAGTGCAATTCTTCCAAGAAAAAAATGCTCTCTCTCTGAACTAAGACTGATGAGCCAGCAGACTTTCACAAACAATAAATAGAAAAACAAAAGGGGTCTGGTGTGTGAAGCTATATTGTGGGAAATCAGCTGAAGTTTCTACTACCAGTCCTTCTAAGTTAATTCAATTTTTCATCATCTAAAAATAGTGAAATTGAATCAGAAAGGAGCCTAAATTCAGGCATTACTTGGCCTGTCACACTTTGTCACCTGTGAAATGGGGATCATATCCCTTTACTTCCTCCAGACTAAAATCATATATATTAAATATATGTGTCAGCTCAAGTAACATAGTAGAGGAGACAACATGGCTTTTAAAGTAGAGAGAAATAATAGAACAAATCATTCAGATTTCCTCAGGATTAATTTCCTTCTAGATATTGAGTCCAGAGATAGAAAGATAGATATATAGGTAGATAGACAGATAGACAGACTGTTAGATATTTTATTTATATGTTTATCTTTACATGCCAGAGTCAATACAATCTGTGTGTTTTGGCATACCATTTTTTTAAGTGCATGGTTTAATTTTGAGCCTTTTTGTTTTGGTTTACCATTCATTATACCTTGCATGTTGCCTAGGCCTGTGTACTATCTCGGAAGACAGTGTTGAATAGGATGAACTTAATCTTTCTTTGGTTTAAAAAGTAAGCCCCTACACACAGCTAGCTGACCAGACTGCTTATGTTGGCAGTGGGAAGCGATGTTCCAGTGGACAATTTATCTTCTGTATCTCAGACAAACATCTACAAATGCCCATTGAGAGGTCTCCTCCATGGACTACAGTAGGCCCAGATTTTTTGACTAAACACTTAAGGTTTCAATGCTAAAGTTAGTCAAAATTAGTCCCATGCTCCTGGGAAAAGAAAATGACCAGGTCATCCAGAGTGCAATCTTGAGGAGACAAGAGTGGAATATTTCATGGATGAGACAGCATCCAAGCAGAATACAGGGACATCTTAAGGCGCTGATGACTGAGCTTCCATCGACTGAGATCAATGACAATGCCAATGACTGAATTTATTTTTTAATCTGAAAAATAAAATTCTTCCCAATGAACTGAAAAGTGACTCTTAAAAATGATCCATCATAATTTATAGCAGGAGATAGCAAACCGTTTGGGCAAGGCAGAAGCTGGTTTCTGCTGTTTATATTTCTGTTTCATACATAGAATCAATATTTGAGCTGGGAGCATCATAGCTGATCCTGTGATCATATCCTATATGCAAGGGAGGCTCACAGCAACAAAAGGACTGTTAATAACCAATATTGATTCACCTTTCCCTAATGTATGGACAAAAATGTCATCAGCAAGCTGGTCAACAGCCTGAAGCAATGAGCCCTATAATAGCCTACTAAGCAAAGAATAACACCGAGCTCATTTATTTATTCCAACATCACATCAATTGCATTCAATTCCCTGAGAGACGAATGCATTGAGAGTAACAGATTTACAGGACAGCTTCTTTTGTGGGTGTCACACATGTGTTGTGCCCCAACATTTTGCTGTCTTTAGAAGTCACTGAGCTGGCTTAACCTGATTCTCCACCTCCACCCATCTCTGTTGTTCTGTTCTCTGTTCAGTCACAAGAACTAGCATTTCAGTTTTATTATTTCTCTTTTACCAGGCTATTAAAATAGTATATCACAGCAATTATGAAAGGTTTTTGGGTTTTGCTGCATCAAGGATGATACAAATGCAGAAAAGTATTTTGAGATAGAAACAATTCACCTAAGAGCCTTTCCCACCATGTTTATTTCTCTCATTAAAATAAGTGATCATCCAGGGAGTGAACAAGAGCTACCCACAGAAGCCTATAGATCTCTCCTAGGTGAAAACTTTACTAACAGCAGCTAGATAACACTTGTAAATTAAATGGTGCATAAAGGCAAAGCAAGCAGAAAATATGAAAATACTGTAATAACTCATTTCTAAAACTGCATTCAACTGAATAATATGGCATAAGTCTAGTCCTATGAACCTTCCAATGTAATTGCTATATGTTTAATCTACTAAAGATTCCAAATGTACTGCATTGAGAGGTTGAAGAGCTTTGGAGAAGAGGTGAAATGCTTTTTCCTTTTTTTCTTAATTTTAATCCCATTATAGGTTTTCCCTTCTATACAATATTAATTACCGTGGTTTCCAAGCTTGTGAGCATCACAATAATGTTTTTATGATTAAATGTTTTTCGTTTTCCTAGTGAGGAACTTATGCTCTGTTGAAGCCGGGAAATTTGAATTGAGAGCAAGCATTCAAATATCAACCCATGGTAAATTACAGAATTTTAGTTAATCCCCATGAGAAAACTTAAGGGCTTTGATGTAACTTGGATCTAAAGGGAAATAAAGCTTGTGTTTTGAACCTTTCCTATCCATCTTAAATAAAAAGCTGTTTTTTAGAGCTGTTTTTTTCTCCATAAAACTTCAGACATCAATGAAGGTGACAGAGGCATGTCCATTTCATGGAATATGCATGGCTGTATAAATAATAAATATAAGCTCAGCAGCATGGCATACATGAGTCATATACACAAAGAAGTCTCACTAGCAAGCTAAAAATAATATCCTGCAACAGTTCTGAACAGAAATTGATTAAAGGATAGCTTCCTTCACATTTCTCAGGTACATAAGGCCGAAAAAACACAAATCAAGAAACTTTAAAATTATCTCACTGTCATAGAATCCTAGAATCATTTAGGTTAGAAAAGAACTTTAAGGTCATTGAGTCCAGTCATTAACCCAGCACTGCCAGCCCTAAACCATGTCCCCAGGTCCCAAACCTACATAAGTTTTAAATACCTCCAGGGACTGTGACTCCATCACTTCCTGGGCAGCCTATTCCAACGTTTGACAACCCTTTACATAAAGAAATTTTTCCTAACATCCAATCAAAACCTCCCCTGGTGCAACTTTCCACTGGCCAAGAGGCTGTTTCCTCTTGTTCTGTCGCTTGTTACTAGGGAGGAGAGACCAACTCCCAGCTGGCTACAGCCTCCTTCCAGGAAATTCCAGCAGGGAGCTGGGCCTCCTCTTCTCCCGAGTGCACAACGCCAGCTCCTGCAGCCACTCCTCAGCAGACTTGTCCTCTAGACCCTCCACCCTCTCTGTTGTCCTTCTTTGGAAACACTCCACTGCTTGGGAATCCAAAGAATTACTCTAAGAAAAGCAGTCCTGTAAAAATGACACGATGGAGTTCAGAAGTTAATGTCTCTCTGAAATTTCCGATCAAATCTGTTTTAGAGATGGGCAATTTTCTTCCCAGATCCTCTTCCAGTAGTAATTCTAAAAAATCACTGTGCATTAGAAGTCGGCCTGGATCTTCCCTCTCTGCTACATGACCATCAGTAAATAATGTATGTGCAGAACTAATTAGATCTGCAATCACATCTCAGTAATTCCACTTCCATCTATGTATATATTGAACTAGCACAACATCCCTGGGTCGGATACAGTCTCTTGAGGCTATCTGATGTATCCTTTAATTAAAACTCAGAAAGCACTTTTAATGACAAATATACACAGAAAGGAGCAGAATCAAGATCTCTTCATGGAGCTGTGCCACTTCTGGAGGATGAACATGAGTAAAACAAGCATTAGAGACATATATTTGCCACGGGAGTCAGCAGATAAAACTCTGAACACATATGGAACAGACCTGATAAGGTAAAAGGTGACACTTTAGTATTGTCACTTTTCAGAATGGAATCGAACTTTCAGAGCATAGCCCCTAAGTTGTTTTCAATAAATATTCTGGAGTGGCTAACAAATTCATTTTGTGTTAGAAATGTCCAGCAAGTGCTGTAGGATAGTCAGGGTTACTTAGGTCATTTTGAAGGTATTCTTTTTATATTGTTTACCACTTAAATAAGAAAGAGAGAAAAGGAAATAATTTGATTATGTACTATGGTAAATGTATGGAGTCAGTCTCTTCTTTTCCAGTCTTGTTAAATTTTTGTAAGACCTACCAAAGAGGTCAAACAAAAATGGCATCTACGAAGCTATATGCTCTAGTAGAAACCCACAGAAATGCCAATTAAGTGTAAAAGATCCTCAGAACCACCTGAAAATTGGAGGACCCAAGGACATTTAGTTGCCTAAATGTTCATTTTATTTATAAAAAATATTCATTTTTTCTATTCTTACATTTTCTATCAGTGGGATATTAAAAACCATCTTGTTTTGTCCTTTTCTGTTATGATAGAGGTGTCTGTGTTAAAATAAAAATTCAGAAGCATGTTTTGATTTCAACCAAAACTATAACATGAAGCTAGCCATACTCAGTCAGATGAAAGTTCTATCTTAATCATTCTCTGACACTGGACAGTAGTGCACGAGCAGGTGAAAATATAGAAAGTAATACAATTATGGCATGATATTTTCCTAGCATAATCAAAAAATAATAATTGTCTTTAGCATCTTAACCTTCTTAACTTCTGGAGATGGGATCTGAAAGCAACATACCCTAACACAGCAATATTAGTAGAAAATTGAATAAGTCAGTTGACTTTGTGGTTTTTCTTTTTTTAATCTGGAAAATTCAGAGACTGCAAAGATCTCAGGCATATTCCAAAATATGCCAAAAGCTCCCTTTCCTTGGCAAGACAAAAAAGATCTTTCCTTTGCCACCCTGTTTTCCCTCCAGACATGCACAGATTTTTTGTTAGCGGCTACCAGTACGACTACTTACAAGCAAGGTTTAGTTCTCTCTCTCTCAAAAAAACAAAACAAAAAAAAAAAAAAACAAAAAACAAATATATATATATATATAAAACCACCACAGCAGTTATTGAACCCAGGCTTCAGTGAAAATTCCCAGAGGAGACATTGCAAAGATCAAAGGCAGATAAGCCTTATATTTAGTGATGGACAGTTTGATTAACTGAGTTCTCACATGGCACTATTCCTTTTCATTATTCTAAGAGAGGACTATTTCAACACTGCACTCAAATGCCACTGTCATTTCTTTTCCAGGAATACCTTTGCCCAGCATTGTTCATCCTCTCTGATAATCCTCTGAGTCCCAATGCATTACTATTTAACACATAACCTCTCAATTTAGACTGCCATAAGCAAGTACATTTGGTTTCCTGGTTAACCACCATCTTAACTGTTTTCAGTGTTTGGCTTACACAGTTAGATACAGAGGTACTTGAATCCCTTTTTCCCTCTTTGGACTGAGAACATCACAATTAAAAGAGTTCACCAACTCTTAACTGATCACCAACTCATAACTGGTCTATGCCTGAGACTCTTAAAGGCAATTGTAAAAATACATACTTAGTTGCCACTAAAAAGAGGAAGAGATTTACTTAGATGGAGATTTCCAAAACATCATCCTTTCCAACACAGAAAAGGCCAGAGATTGTTGTTACGAGGGGTTGTTACTGGATTTTTGGAAAAGACCTATTCAATCTGAACACCTTTAACCTGTTACAATAATAGTTTACCCATTGAACTACATACAAATGTCAATGTATAACACGTTTACCTTTACACTAGATATTCTCAGATGTGACATTCACTTCCTGAAGCATTTTCAAAATCATTACCAATTCCTCCCACAAGAACCTTTTTAAAATACTTGGAGAAAGTCAGACAGATTTGACCTTGATGAAAACACAGCGGAATTTTGTTTTTTAGGGATTTCCATATCACAGCTTATTATTGTATAGAGTGGGTTCTCTAGAAAGATATTTGTTCCATAAAATACAGTTTACAGTTTCTAGTCTTTTTATCTCTTTCAAGGGACAAGTTTATTTCCTGATATATTTTTCAAAAGATTCATTAAGGGAAGCTCTGTGTGGCTCTGTGGGGCTCAGAATGGTGATTCTGAAACTTCAAGCAACAAGAAAAGATTTTTTTTTTCCTGTCATTTGTATCATTTTAATAATTTACGAAAAAGAATGAAAAAAGCTGAGGCTTCATATTTACAATACAGGGATTAGATAATTATGTCTCATCAGATCCTATACATTAATGTTGGAGGGGGTCCTAACAGCAATTTGGCAGGAGTAACACAAGTCATATTAGAACTCAGTAATTATATTTTCTTTGAAACTACTGCCTCAGAAACAACAAGGGATAACTAAAGTCTTGTCGACTTCTTTTGGATAAATGAGAAAATTTAATATCTGGCAAGGAAAGGGAGACTTGCCATTTTCTGTAAAAGTGGAGTATATTAAGTGTAGCCTCAAAATTTAGCATTTTTTTCCTCCCTACAAAGTATTAAACAATTCCACGAGCTTTGTTTAATTGGAATACTGTAGTACCTATCTAGTAGGCTACCTTTCCCTAGAAATCAATTTATCATGGTAGCTACTATAATAGAATCCATTAGAACCAACACAAAGGAAATATGCTTGTATGAAAGTTAATCAACATTGGTGAAACAAACGGTCTTCGTTTGTTCATTTGTTTGATTGTTTTGAAAACTAAAAAATAAGAACTTGAGATGTCTCTACTCATGAGAAAAGGAAAAAATATTATCCTTGTATTCAAACTCTGCTAGAGTTTAAGCACCCTTCTTCTTCTCCATGGTCTTTGGATGGTCTGTATACCATGGTCTATATACAAACATCCAGAACTGGGATGATGTTTGGATCCTTTGCTGCGTTGCCCAGAACCGAACTGCACACAAGCAGCTGCTCCACGTGCAGCCTTTGTGCACACAAGTGCTGCCTTTGTCTGGACTGCTCGGCTCGCTGCTGGTGTGACAAAATGGGAGGCAACAGGATGAAATTTAACGTATTCTCAGAAGTCATATCTTGTACTTTGCATAATGCACAGTTCTGAAATAATCCAGCATAAGGAAGAAGCCACACTAAAAAAATTAACAAAAGACAGACTTTCAGAGGCAGCAAACAGAAATGTCAAATACAGACACGAAAACTATTTCTACTTCCTATTTGAAGGTGCTCCATGCTTACAATTTCCTGCCCAAATTTAGAATTTATTACAGCAGCCTGATATGGAAAACTTAGAAGACTTGGGGTTTGGTTTGGACAGATTTAAAATTTAATCTTAAAATCAAATTTTAAGGCTTGTGACTTTATGAGGCTTCTACTGCCAGTCTCAACTGAAACAAGGAAAAGAAAGCTGAGGGAAAAATACTTGAGTAGAAAACATGCAAAAAAGAACATTTCACCTTCTGCAAAATATATGGTCCAAGTTTCTTTTGAAAAAAAAATCAGAGATCATACAGGTAAACTATTTTTTTCCCCCAGCTCTTGCACTAAAGTGAGACAACTTAGGAAGAGATATTTTATTTAAATAAACAAATCTACAGGAATGAATCATGCGTAACACAATTTAAAATGACAACACATTCCTTCAAAAGGATACTACTGAGCCACACAAAATCCTGATGCAAAAAAATCAGATCATTTGTAGATTCATAAACTGCCTGCAAATAACAAAAATAATCATGTTCTGATAAGTCAGCATCAGGATCAATTCATAATGCTTTAACACAGAAAAATACCACAGCTATGATATGGAAATTCTTGAAGAACTACTGGAATTTGCTTGAAGGAGTGGGTGCTGCAGCCCAGTTGCAAGGCAATAAAGAGAAGATGTCACCAGTTTTCTTAATGTAATAAAACTGTGTTTACTAAATGTTGCCCAATATATATATGCAGTTGTTCACAGTTTCTTTTCAATGTAGGACTCTGTCTCATGTTACCATATTCATGTAAAATAACATGGGCTGCTTGTGCCCAAATCAATGCTGAAGTTAAAGAAGTCTTCTGGAAGTAAGGAAAGCAACACCAGAAGCCTAGAAAGCCATCCCTGAAGTCACTGAAAAGGATTGGTACTCTGCCAATCAGTGTCTTCTTTAATCAACACTGTCTCAGGCCAGTGGAGGCCTGCATCTATCAGTGTGCTTTACTCATTTATGGTTGGAGCAGGAAAAAGTGAAAAGTAAGTGAGAGAGAACCTCAGCACTAATTACAGAATCATAGAATTCTGTAACAGAAGTCACATCATGTGCCCAAGAGCATTGTCTGAATGCTCTTGAGCTCTGTCAGGATTGGTGCTGTGATGTCTGACTGGGGGAGTCTGTTCCAGTGCCTAGCCACTCACTGGGTGAAAAACCTTCTCCTCATACCCAACCTAAACCTGCCCTGACTCTGCTTCATGCAGTTCCTTCACGTTCTGTCACTGGTCCCAAGAGTGAAGAGATCAGTGTTCACCCTTTCTCTTCTCCTCTTGAGGATGTTCAAGATGACAATGAGATCTCCCCTCAGCCTCCTCTTCTCCAGGCTGAACAGACCAAGAGACCTCAGTGACACCTCATATGGCTTCCCCTCAGGGCCCTTCACAATCTTAGTTGCCCTCCTTTGGACATTCTCCAATAACTTAGCATCTTTCTTACATGGCAGCGACCAAAACTGCACACAGTGTTCAAGGAGACAATTCAAGGTAATTCTCCATCTGAAAAATCCTTCAACTGAAAACCATGGATTACAAAAAGCTAAGATTTATAAAATATCCATTTTTTTCTATGTTATCATTTGAATGAGAACCCAATAGAGCAGTGGCTGGGTGAATGGCACAAATTACCACAACCTTGAAGAAAGAGCTTACCTTTGGTTCAGCATTTAGGGATCTAGACCAGTCTTTAATGCACAGATGAAGATCCCTCATGCTTAACAACAATTTACATGATGAGATCATCAGCTTCAATG
Organism: Melospiza georgiana; assembly: GCF_028018845.1. Taxonomy (NCBI): domain Eukaryota; kingdom Metazoa; phylum Chordata; class Aves; order Passeriformes; family Passerellidae; genus Melospiza; species Melospiza georgiana. The sequence continues at coordinate 49,341,487 of NC_080430.1, forward strand.
CTCACAGCATTAATGTTTTGAAGTGGTGAAAGTTTACCACTTTAAGCATAATGGGGAAACAAATCAGTATCCTAAATAGCTTTCCGGGTTAAAACTGGAGTGTTTTAATAAATTCATACAAGGCCACGCTGTCTCTTGAGAGCCATTGTCTCTGGATAGCCTAACACCCTAAGCAATCTGAAATCATCCAGGTGTTAGATGACTCAGGGATACAAAGCTTTCTCAGGATTCATAGCTTTCTGAGAAAGATGGGCAGCAGTCTCATATGTATTTTACTGAGGGTCTGATTTAAGTAGTGACACAGCCGACCTAACCTCACTCTAAAAATTGTTCTGACACTGACATGTCTTGTCACTGACGTGTCATCTTAAGAGTTGAACAATGTGGAGTTCAGGAGTTAATGCTATTCTGCCATCATAATTGTTGATTTATTTCTGTACAAAATGTTATTGTTGTCCAGAATAAGACAGAGCATCATGATCTGAAAAGGCTGCAAACAAAAACGTTTTTGTCTAAAATTTCTTTTTAATGACCTAGGAAAACCAACTGAGTACCATATAGGTCAGCATTACATTGTTTGGCATTAATGTTAAATGTGACTAAAAAAATCCCATGGAAACAAGAATCAAAGTTATTTTGCAAGCAGTGCATTTTTCTTACTGAAGGCATAATAGCTGTCCTTAGGGTTTGGATATCTTAGTTGATTTAGAAAAGAAAAAGCAAAAAGAATAAAGAGAGAAAGAGAGAGACAGTTATGCTTTGACCTTAAAGAACAAGATTAATGAGGTGCAGTGAACAATGAAATGAAAACATTCCGTTTGGGCCAAAAAGTTACTTATTAACTAGCAGAGTTAGGCAAAGGTGTGATCATTTTTAAGATTTCAAACATGGAATGGATGGAGAGAGAAAGTATCCACTATTTCCAATGGGGTTTTTTCCCCTTTGTTTTGGATTAACTAAGTCATTTTATCTTGGTATTTTCACATGTTTACATAAGAATCTGCTTGGTTTATTGTAAGACAATTTTAAAATTAAAATGCTTTAGAGATTCCTACTTCTTTCTTTCCATGGACCTGTCACTTCATTTTCAATTTTTAAAATATAAGGTGAGACACTTCATCTATCTAAAAACAATTTTTTTTTCTTAAAATGACAAAAGATTTTTGCAGAAGAGTTACTCTTTTTTAAAGTTGAGCGGCAAGAAAATACTTTTTAAGTAGAAAAACTATAGTCAAAGAGTTTTCAAGGAACTTTTTAGTAGATTATGACAAAAATAAGCCACATGCTATCCCAATAATTTATATCATGTTGACTACATAAAAACATTCTAAATAATACAACATTATTAGTGCCTCAATGTATCATTTAATGGCTGATTAAAAAAATATTTCCGCTTATTGTTTAGATTCATTGCAGTCTTTTGCAAATCCAGATGCATTACACCATTTTTTGCCTATTCTCCCTCTTTCCTAAAGTTCTTGCAAAGGAGAGAAAGAAAGCTGTTCTGATGGAATTTATATTTTCCATGCTCTCTACTGAGAGAGGAAAAATATTTGAATCCTGTCTGTACATCAAATTTCTCTTTGCTATTTGTGGGTGTACTGCCACCTATTAGTATAGCAGTTATTTTTTGAGGAGGAAAAAAGAACAGTAAACTTTGTAAAGTTACTTCACTAATTTGAAAACCATTCATAGGAGGATTTTCATTCTGAATAGAAACTTAAGACTAACAAGAACTTTGTAAATATCTTTGTATACACTTCCAGCTCAAGATAAAAGGGCATCTAGATTAACAATGGCTGTAGACAACAGGTTTCCCTGTAGGCAACATGATTTCCCTTCAATCATGTTCTGCTGAAAGGCAGATGCCCAAGAAAGCACAGAACACCTAGAATCTTAGAATGGTTTGGGTTGGAGGGAACATTAAAGATCATCCAACCCCCCTGTCACAGACACTCCCCTTGCACTAGATCAGGTTGCTCAGAGTCCCATCCAGCCTGGCCTTGAGCACTGCCAGGAATGTGGCATTCACAGCTTCTCTGGACAATCTGTTCCAGCCTCACCACCTCCACAGTAAAGAATTTCTGCCTAGTGTTGGATCTGAACCTTCACTCTCTCAGCTTGAATCCATTCCCCCTTGTCCTGTCACTACATGCCCTTGTAAAAAGTCTCTCATCACCTTTCTTGTGGGCTCCCTTCAGGTAATGAAAGGCCACAATTAGGTTACCCTGGAGCTGTCTCTTTTTCAGACTGAACAATCCCAACTCTCTCAACCTTTCCTCATAGGAGAGGGATTCCATTCCTCTAATCATCTTGCTAGCCATCCTCTGAAATTGCTCCAACAGGTCTATGTCTGTAGATGAAACATTCGCTGAATACTATTTCAGATTTGAGTAATTTAAAGATTGGAATTTTGGGGTTTTCTCTATTTGGTTTTTTAATCCTTACAGCTCTCATCCTGAAATTTCTGATCTCTAAAGGTCATCTCAGAACAAGTAATTTATATGTAAAGTTTGGATTCTGTTTCCCCCACACATGGCTTTACACTTACATTGAATTTCACCAGCCATTTTACCCCAGCCACACAGCCTCATAAGGCTCTCCTGCAATTTTCTCAACAAGCTTTTTTTTTGTTGTTGTTGCCTTGTTTACTTTAGTGTAATTAGAAAAATGAATTGTAATATTGTTCAGTACCTTTTCTGGGTCATTTATATATGTGCTCAATAGCACAGTTCCCTACAGAACATCATCAGCAACTTCTCTATGCCAGGAAGCAGTGATTGACACCTATTGTCTTTTCTACCTTCTGGCAATTTATATAAAGACATTCATTGTTATAGCTTATTAATTCCCTTTTTCTTTTTTTTTTTTTTGATGATGAACCTCACAAACTGCCTTTTAGAAATGCAAGTATTATGCTACAGTGGAGTGGTGGAGTTTATCAACTGGAACTGCTTGTCCCCATTGCTGCTGATGAGAGTTTGTGAGGTGGACCTTTTTTAATTATTTGTATTTTAAACTAAAGCCTAGTTCATGGCTCCATGGCTCCCCTCTCTTACTTCTATAAGTTTCCTATTCTATTTCCTTTTCTGTTGGCTACAGACAGATTTACATTTATCTCTCAAGATTAACATCCTATAGTTCCCATGCTCTCTTCTGGAGCCCTTTAAAAGTGCTTAAAAACTGTTAAAAGCCTGGTGTCACATTTGGCATCTTCCAGGCTTCCAGCATTCTTAGACAAGAGCCACCATACCACAGCTCACAGTTCTCACAATTGCACTGCTTTGCCCCTAACTTCAATTACAGTGTTGGGTCACCACTAACTACAACTATTTGTTCCATAACCTCTTCTTATAAACATTTCAATTCCATAAAACAGTGTCTGATGTGTTCCTGACCAAGATTATTTGGGCTCTGAGCTCTCTGCCTCCCCTCATGCTGGAGGTGAATGCATGGTTTTAGCCTGCCTATGTCTTTAAAGTATGGTTTCCCAGGGATCTATGTAAGCTGGAAAAGATCCCATTGAAATCAGGGCAAGCTGATATAAAGCTGCACACCCACACACCCAGATCCAGTTTGGCCTCTAGAGCTGTGGTGTTTGCTGCTCCCAAGCTATATAGGGTTGCAGTATTGCCTGAGAGTTTGTGTCCCTATAGATCACACCACGGCTCCCACACACAGCACCGACCCCATCTGCTCCAGGTGTGACAGGATCTAAATGGAGCAGAGAGACATGGAAAGGGAGAGAAGACAAAGAGGGATAATCACTAATATTGTGTAACTCCAGGTATTTTTAGCAGCTATATAGATATCAAAACCCCTTTTGAAACTTTTTGAGCTCTTGACCTCCTTGACTTGCAGTGCCAATGAATTCTTCAGATCACATCTTGAATGAAAATGTGACTGGTGGCCAGAAACATTACTAAGCAGAACAGTCCCATCAGTTATAATTCAATAGGTACAGTCCTGCTGCTTAACCATTGACATCTCTATTTCTTTTATAAAAGTATTTGGCAGAAACATTTCTCTGGAGCAAGGCTAAAATACAAAGGACAGGCTTTTGAACATTTGACTTCTTAGGGTATTTAGCTGGAAATCCCTCGTTCCTTATGGCACCTGCAGATCTCAGCATTCCTTTTTACTTTCAGATTTTTTTCCTAAATCCAACTTTGCCTTCCCACAGGTGAAACATTTCATCTTAGTTTTATTCATTCTGCATTTTTACAATCCATTAGCTTGCTTTCTATCAATTATCAACAGGCTTTTTACATCTCTTAGTGCACAAATCAGTGCAGAGGAAATGTCACCAAAATTTCTAGAATAGGGAGACATCTAAAGGAATGAACAGATTCTCTAAGGAAAAGAGCCATTTGAGGAATGCTTTTAGAAAGACCAGAATGTGACCAAGCTGATAATATAATATAGGTACAGCTGCTAGCTTGTGACTTTTAATACAGAAATGAGAACATGAATTAATTTCCTTCATCATACTGTTTCAATCTAAGGAAACCTGCAATAATTTACATAATTCCCATCTCCTCTCTTTCTGTAGGCAATTTAGGACAATGTGTAATGCTTTTAATCAGTCTTTTATTAGTATCCTAAAAATGAAATCTTCCAAAAACAGGTTGTGAAGCAATATAAACTCATGTACAATTAGCTCAGTTTAAAAATGTTTTCTCCTAATGGGATTATGTTCTGTAAATGATCTTGTTTCTATGGCAACTGCCACAAAAACCACACTGTGTTTTCAGTTCAATAGCAACTACTGCACCTGTATACCAACCTTTCTTTCTGTGGTTTTTGTTTTTTGCTTCTCAGACAGTGGTGTGGAAGCAAAAAAAATATCTGTGACCTACAAAAGTTCGTGCATTGTTTCAGCTGCACTTGCAGGTACTATTGTTAGCTATACTTCTCTCCTATTTTCTTGGAATTAAGTTCAAATTATCTGTATTCACCAAGCAGAAAAAAACCACCCCAAAACTATTGATAGAAGTATGTGTGCATGTGTCTGCAGGGAAATAGAAAAACACACTACTTAGTTTGCATGGCACCCTAGAAAAATGGGCAGATAATTTGTACAACGATAAAAAATGAACTTAGAAGGCTGTGACCCATATCAGTAAAAGGCAGCAATGAACAATTCTGTGTGGCCACATGGCTGTCTATAAAAACAGTCATGAGAAAAGCCTTTTTCAAGCTTCTCCTTTCCACTCAAGCCAAAGAGAAATCAGAGGCATCATTTCCATATATTTTCTTGAGAATGGATGCTGGAAACACAAGAGAATGAGAAATTATTTTTAATGTTATCTAAAGTAAGGTGAGGTAAAAATAGCTCCTTTTTATTTTTAAATGTGTGGCTGAGTCTCATTTGGAGTCAGTTGCACTGACTTAAGTGATAGAAGTGATTGTCAAGCTCAAGAAGGAAATGTTGATGAGGAGAAAAAAAAAGCTACCTGGCAAAAGTGGAATTTATCACTAGAAAAGATCACGTAGGTACCCCCAGAAAAGTGTAAATCTAATTCCCCACCTAACCTTTCCATTATACTCTCTGAAAAATAAAAAAAAAATCAAACAACTTCAAATTCCCTCCTGAAGGAAGAGGTGATGCTGCACTTATAATTTTGAGGGGCAGTCAGACACAACAGTGATGGATGCTGAGTTTGAACACCAATAAGATTGAGTTCTGTCCCTCTAACACCCATTACCATTTCTGCCTTACCAAAAGCTTATTATTCCTACACTGTCTCAACAGCAAAATTATGCCCTTTGTTTTTGCAGGAAAGTAAACATAAATCAACATGCTATTTGCAGACTGAAATCCCTAAACAAGGTGTACAACAATTTCTTCAAAAGACATCCTAGGCAAAAGAAGGTCAAAACCAGCCAACTTTGCTGGAATAGAAGAATGTCTAGCCTGTTCAGAGAAGAATAGGGACAAAGGGAATTGCCAGATGTTACTCAGTGGAATACTGCATGATGCACTGTATTGAAGAGAAGAGATGCATTCAAAACAGCTAAAAGAGACATTTTATCTAGCAGTCTTGAGAGCCTGAAAGTGAAATTCTGTTACCAATGTGACCTCTCAGCAATAGCTACATCTCAAAAAATCCCTTCAAATTCCTTTCTTCATACACAATATACTCCTTGCACCATCTCCCTAGTCACCACTGAGGCACCAGGAGTGTGAAGAATTTGTTCTTATGCATGAATTTATAAACAGCAGCCATCCTTCCCTTTCTGGTGTATAATTCAGATTCTTCTGCTTAGTTACACAGAATACATTCTCTTTGTCATAGACTGACAAACCACTTTCACTCAAGTAACAAGCCATAGGACAAAAGTCCCTCAACCTGAGTACAGAGAATTAAGCCCTACCACTAAAAAGGAAGAGAGAAGTAGAAATACAAGAATAACTAATTTTTTTGGTTCCTTTCTGTTCTCCTAAAGCTATTGCAAAAGATGCTTCCTGTTACCTGGAGTATTATCTATTTTTTCTCACTACATGTGAAAAGGAAAACATAGAATGGTCCTAAATGATAACCTCAGACTTGAATAACCTGAGCTCACTATAGCTTTTCATCTGCTGACTGAGGCCCAGTGTTAAAGTGTTAAAAAAAATAATGATTGCTGTGAAATGACAAGTAAAACATCTTCAAGTAGCCATCCACTTTGACTTACTAGTCAGGTGCAGGCCAAATTTTCAAATGACACTATAAAGGCTGTGATCAGTTTTTTTCACATACACGAATCCTATTGATTAACTTACACTAATAGAAAACAATTGCATGAGATAGCAAATTATTCTGGCAATCCACTAATAGATGAGCAATGGTCATCATCTCTATGGTGACATTCGTTAAGACAGAAAATGATTTGCTGCCAGGGATTACTGCTCAGCTATCCCAGTATTTTTAGACAATGGCAAATGGGGGACATTGTTTGCCAAAGAAATGAAAGAGAAAAAAATACAAAGACACAGGACAAAGTGAAATTCTGCATGCTGGGGTCATTAAGTTTTCATTCTGTGCATTAAACATTTATGAATAAACTAGAATGTAAACAGTGATGAATAAAAGAAGGACTGTTTTGTTTTTACCATTTTTATTTAACTCAGACAAGATATTTTGTTTCTGAAATATTTAATTTAGAGGTTCTTGATAGTCTCTTCAGTTATAAAATACCAAATTGTAATTAGATCATGAGATTTAGCTAGCTGGACGGAAATGCCAAAAAAATAAAGGTTATTTAATCATCAGAGTAATAACAGTTCCACTCTGAAGAGGGCTCTTGTATAGTTTGCTCAAGCCAAATCAAACTGTAGTGATTCTTGAATACAAAACACTGCAGGATCAATATTCACAGTCATGCAACTATCAGAAAACCTGGGCTTTTCTCAAAGCATTTTCCAGGACATATGAGAAAACCCTGAGTTCATTGCTTGGTTCTGACCAGCTCCCATCTTTGTATGTGTTAAGGAACATACATTGGTGCATGTTCCTTAACAAATACAAAAAATCTAAACCTCTAATCTCTAAATCTCTCCATGGAAGAGATGATTTTCCAACAGCCCACAGGCAGCACTGTCCCTGCTGCCTCTCAGAAATCTGCCCACAGCCTGCTTGTGCCCGGGAGCTGGAGACAGCCCCATGCTCGCACAGAAAGCTGTCCTTGGAAATAAATTACTTGTGGCACAACACAATTGAATCTGTTTCTGAGGTTAATCCACAATGACACAAATGGCTGGTTTTGCCTGGGAACTCACTGTGTTAAGCAAGTGCTGATCTTCCTGGGAGAGGGAAGTGAATCTTGCTGACTCACCAATGCAAGCGTGGGGTTGGAAGGAAGATTGGGAATGACCCTGAAAAATGAAAGCCTAGGCAGAACAGCCCTCAAGGATGCAAACTCAGGGACATATCTGGAGGCAAAATTTGGTTCGTAATAATTATAAATGTCTTTGTAAGTGAAAAGTCACTCCATAATAAGATTAGTTCTGACAATATGAAAAACATGTTGGCTATATTAAGAGCAGTCTGAGAACAATCCCAGGCAGGTGTCTATAAGCCATCAGTATCTATCTAGAAGGCACTAATAATTCAAAATGAGCCCAGAAGGTAACAATATCATTTGGAGACTGCAGACAATCAGAGAAGATAGCATAGAAGTGTGAGAAATAGGCTTCATAAGCCTTACAAGGTCTGCACTGACCCCTCTGACAGCTATTCATTCAGCTTGCTCTAAATTCAAATTATTGATTTCCACATAATCAAATATATATTATAATTATTTATAAATTAAGTTTCCATCAGAGGAAAGCTATTCTTACTTCCCAGCCGTATGAACAAAAAAATCCCAAACCTGTAAGATGTGCCAAAGAGATAAGCTGAACTTGCATGAAGCATTTCTTCCACAGGAACTACATCATGTGCAATCTGATCAGAAAACCAAGATCCTGATGTTATTGTGCACAGTTGTAATTGACCCCAGCTGTATGCTCTTTAAAGACATAAAAACAATAATAAAGTATTGTATAGTATTTCCATGTGTATTTTCAGTTCAGAAGCACTGGAATGTAAGAACAGTTTTCTCTATAGACAGACCAATACCGCGCCCATTTCCTACACTGTGACCTTCCTTTTTGATATCAGGATCAACTCTAAACTCCTCTTTTTTAGACAAAGTTACCATGAATTTTATTAAAATAAAAAGTACAACTGACATTTTCAAAATAATAATTAAAAAAAATGTTCTCACAGTGCCTCAGAGAAATCCAGAAGTCTTACATAGTTTGTCTTGAAAACCAGAGGCAAATGTAGGCATACACCTGAGCTCTGCTTTTCTAGTCACCAGCTGGAAGTCTGAACTTCAAAATCCATCACAAAACCAAATGCCAGGCTGTTGACAGTTCTGTGATTGATCTGTCAGTCTTGGCTATGTAGAAAACATTGACTATTTATACCCAGTGGAACAGATTATTCCACTGGGTGCAATCCAGTGGTGGTTGTTCTGGCCTGGGACATGGGAAAGTGTTTCTAATCTTCTGTCCCAGTGACACTATAGTTCCTTACATGAAGTAGAAAAGTTTTCAGACTATTCTGTATTTGCCTATGACCCCTCCATTCTTTCCCATCTACTCCCCTTCAGTCAAAACTTTCCCATACCCTTACTTCTATCTGGAAGAAGCTCCTTAGAAGCAATTGTAAGGACATTCCCATTAAAAAAAAAAAATCAATTTAATGATCTGGTTTTCCACCAGGAGCCCATGTAGTCAGAAAAATCTTTACTATCTATAAAAATGGTCCCCAGACACCTAGTTACAATTCTCCCAGGAGAGAATCATCAGCATCAGCAAAATCTCAGCTCTGTCCAGCCCTGACTTTTGAGAAATGTGGACTCTGGATCTCCTCAAGCAACGAATAGTAAACAGAGACAAACAACTGACAGGCACACATTCCCTCAAAAAAAAAAAAAAAAAGGAAGAAAGCCTCAGAAAGTTTATTTATCTCTCTGCATCTCTGAATCCCACCAACAGTACCTGCATGTGCTGCACACTGCCACCCCACCACCTCTGCAATGTGTCAGGGAGGGCTCGGATCCTCCGTGACGGATGGCGGCACACATCCCACCAAGTGTCTGACAGCGCGATCTGCGCGTGATTGACGCCAACCTGCTACGAGTCGTTTGTCTCCAACAAACTGTTCCTAACAGTGTGTTTGATGCATTTGATGGGAACTGGGAGGGGAAAATAATAATTTAATAATGCAACATGTCAGAGCTAACTGTTTTATTCAGTAGGAAAGCTGTGCTTTTGTCATATATGTCGCTGGATTGAGCTAAAACAGCTAAAGCTCTGGTCTAGAGCAATGCTTCAGCAATGGATTAAGTGGTTCCAGTTGTGTTGAGAAGGGAAAACACAAAGGATTATTTCTTTTGCTGCATAAATCTAAGACCAACCTGTCCTTCCTATCATGTTGATGCACTGGCAAGCAGGGCAGTACCTCGTGCAGGACAGCTGCTCTCAGCATTGGCTGAAATCCTGCCAGGCCATTTGCCCAGTGGTAATTTCATCACAGCTAAGACACTGCAGGAGCCTGGACCCCCTGCTTGGGTAGAAGTGCTTTATGCAACTGATGAGAGATACGGTGGTCAGTGCCAGGCTATGTGCTGCCAGCACCATATGGAATTGTGCTTCCTTGATTGCTCTGACCTTCTTCATGAAGGGAAGACGTCACATGCTCACCTTGGCACCTTGTTTGGCATGTAATAGAGTGAGGAGCTGGTGATGGAGGCCATAGCCCCAGCACCTGAAGCAGTCCACCTCTCTATCAGTTGCTGCTGCTCCCTGTCCATCTAGCAAAAGAAAACCAAAAACCAAACAAGACTCAATAGAGAAGGGATTGTTTGTAAGTTTCACTGATGGAAAAGTCTGAAATATTAGCCCTATTTTCAACAATTTTTAGAAGTCTAAAACACCCAAAAAGCCCATCAAGGACAACATTACAAACTAACAGATGACATGAAAGTATTTTTCCATTTGAAAGTCATAAAGGGGTATTTAGGTGATGGACATCCACATCTGGTGGCACCTGTTTATCCCAATAGCTCATATTCCATTAAAATGTAAATTGTTAATGAATAGACTTCTGAAGGTTCTCCACCTGAGTACCTCTGTCATTTTTTCTTGGGTAGGAGAAGGAAGCGAAACCCAAGTTTTCAAGAACCCCTTCAAGGTAACCACTCCATCCTGCCAATGAACAGCAACAAACACTAAACTGTCACCAAGTCATAAGAACTGAAAAGCCCTGGCCACAGCCACAACTTCTCAGAGAACTGTACTGTGGGTAAGAAGCTGATTTTTCTCAAGCTGGTTCAACAAACTCAGCTGTACCCATGCTGCAACATGAGTCCACCGCAGGCTACAGAAACCACTCAAAAGCTGGGAAAATACATAAATGGTTATGTCTGCAACGTGCTCTGCACTGCTGCAACTACACTGACATCAACTCTTTTGGTACTTAAAAGAGTTTGATATTTTGGTATTCTTATACTCATTTAAAGTTGGTTGAGCCAAGAATCACAGTCCCATTTTCAGCTGCTTCAGTTTTAGCCACTTAATCTTTCCAAACACCTTTCTCCTGTTTTGGGGAGATCTTTTTTTCACCAGGATTTTAGGGGTTTTTTTTTAACATCCATACTTTCTGGAAGTTAAATTTGTCATTTTACTTCTCTGTGTTTGTAACTGTAGGGTAAGTAACACTCAGGAAAAGAGAGGTGCTCAGTTCAATGTTCCCAGGCTGAGAATGCCTTGGCTCCTCCAAACAAAGAAAGCTTCTTCTGGAGGTGGAGCATTTAATGGGCCATTATCTGAAATTATTAACCACCAACAAATACCACCTCATTCTCCTCCCAGTTTCAAAGTTATAATCTAGTACATTCAAGACCTGGAAGTTAGATATCTCTGCTGACAATTTGTACAGCAAAAGAAATAGTATATGACCGGCAATTGTGAATTCTAACTCCCTAACCGTACTCATGAGGACTCAGAAATATCTCATGAGACAGAATCTCAAGTAGCTATTATTTAAAGCATCTTTTATTTTCTAAATGCCACTGAAGCAAGCAAGGATTCTCATAATAGCAATAGATCCAGGGTGAATTTTTTCTATGGGGTAGAAGAGGATGATCTACATTAAATTCCAGTAAACTCAGTTTACTCTAAGACACAGTTGCTCTAAGACACAACAGATTGAGGAACTGTGCAGCATGACACAAGATCAGTAAATACCAAGATTTGGGGTCAGGCTGTATTTGCTAGAATGCCTACCTGAGCCACACATGTTCATCCTATCAGTAAATCTAGAACAGTTTTCACAGGAAATATTAAGGAGGTTTCTTCTGAAATGAAACCCTTGCTGTGGGAGATTATATGCTAAGCTAGAGCAGCTAGTGGTTTTCTAGACATTTTCAAAGTGACAATTTTGTGGCCACAGGTGATGTTTATCCCTCTGTTTCATGCAAATATCAACTGTCTCTTGCACCTGTGTAGGCTTTTACTCATAACCAAACTGAGTTCTGCAGCTCAAGAAATGCCACATCTCTTTTTTGGCACTTCTACAATCAAATATTGTAATTCACTTTATTCCCCTTCTTTGTGGACTATCAGAAAAGGAAAAATTAACCACAAAAAACACCCTGGTATTCACAAACTAAGCATCTAACTAAACCATCTAAGAGTTAGGGAGCTACTCAAATTTAGTCAGACAAGCTCTTCCTACTGTCATAAGGAAGAAACAGGTACATAAGACCACTCTTTCCCCCTTAAGACAACATAAAACATAACTGGGCTGAAGATAACTTTCCTATCACAAGTGCTCTGGACTTTATTGCTTTTGTCCAGAGAAAATAAGCAATACTGAGTTTTCAGTATGCAAGAGTACTAATTTCAAGGTTCTCCTCACTTTGTTGAGTAAGTTGTTCTAATTTATCTAGCTGCCACAAGATCCTGCTGTTGAAGTGCAAGTTACCCTCCAGGTTTTTAATACATCACAGACCATGCAGTTCTAAAAGCCAAGAAAAGCACTGCTTTCAACCATTTCCCTACTAAATTATGCATTTATTGTAAATAAATAACTTTTGGGGAACTTGACAAAATACTGTGGGTTTTTTCTACCACTGAGGCAAGGTTATACCTTTCAATTATTATATAAGGAAAATGAAAATGTTCAGTTCCTGTGTGTCTGTCAGACTCAAATTAAAAAGCTATCTCTTGACTATTACAGCTGCTGGTACTTCATATGCTCAGGCATACTTAGAGAAGCACCTGAAAGAAATCCATTCAGTAGCAATCTTGTTTTCTGAGTATAAAAGGGCCATCTCTCAAGAAAGTACTCCTATATTCCCAGACTACCTATTTCACAGGAAATAAAAAATGCAAAGCCCCAATCCCTTCCACTTAGTGGCACATTTGTATTACAAGAATCACACTCATGGTAAACAGCTTCTAACAAGAGTAGTTACAACTCCTCCCTGGAGAAGGAGGATGAAATAGGACAAGAGAATGAAGATCAACATGAGGCTCAAGAACTGGAACTAGGAGAAAGATTTCAGATTTCCAATCCCCAGAAAGTATTCAAAGGCACAGGACCCTTCTTGACAGGTGGATAATTCCCTGAGTATGTGGCATATCTGACCTTTAGGACTCAAGCCTGCTGTGACTGATGAGACAAGTGTGAGGCTTAGAGGAAAGGTGACAAGAACAAAAGACATTTGACTTATAATCTTTGTGGCTAGTCTAAGTGTATGGAAAAGAAATACGATTAACAAGGCTGCAGCAACACAAGACCAGCAGACAGCAAAAAGAGGAAAATTAAGGGACATGGAAACTCTATAAGCATGGAAATTATTCAAAGAGCATATTAGAAAGTGCAGTTAAATTGGACAGGCCAGATAATTGCCTAGAAATTAATAACCTAAATTATAGATCTAGTAGCAAATATTTCATGTCTTTTGAGTTCATGATAGTAGATGAAAACCAACATATTTAGACTTTTTAAGTGAATAAGTGAAAAGTTGTTTTGGCCTTCTAGTCTGCCTGCAAAGATAGAAAAGACTGAAACAAGTTTTGAAGTTAAAAAAACAATTAAAATATATGCTAAATGAAAAAGGAAATGTAGCAGTATATGGTGTAGACTGCATCCAACTATTATCACTTTTGCTAATGAATCTGATTTTTTAAATGAAAGAAATGCTATAGGTCTCATTTATCTGGACTTAATTAAAGCATCTTGGAGGGACATAAGGAAAATTATTAAACTAGAGAAAATTGGTAGTAGTAAAAATATTATAATGCCTATAAAAATAGTTTATAGACAAGACAAGAATACCAGTAGGGGAGAAGGGATCTTTGGCAACCGTATTTCACATTTTCATTAACAACTCAGCCATAATAGGTAGGAGCATACTGGTGAAATCTCAGAATGATGTAATGCTGAGAAGCAACTCAAAGTGGCAAGGACTCTAGCATTGTCTTGGAAGAGCGGGAAGACTGAGACATAGATGTAACTAGGGGTTGAAAATAACTACTTTTAAGTGCAAAGTCGCAGCTTTCAGGACAAATATCAGTAATTTCAGTTGGGGATTAGGAGTAAGAATTCATCCTGTAAGATGAAAAGAGAAAGAAAGAAAGAAACCTAGCCGTTTGTTTCAGGATGAACTACAAGCCACCAATGTACTGTTGCTGGGAGAAATGCAATCTTATGTAAGATGCCTGACACAAGGCACTTCCTTGGGAGTTAAGGAAATGATAACAGTTGTGCTGAAACATCACATGAAACACAGCTCTGGCCATGCACGCTTACAAAGTCAATTCAAACTGGAATGTGCATGAGGAAGAATGACTAGAAAGGTCATCATTAGAATGAAAAATTTCACTTCTGAAAAGAAAGGTAAACAATTTGGCTCATTCAGTGTAACATATCTTACACTGTGGTGGGGCAAGTACAGGAAATGGGGGAAAATGCAAGTTGTATGAAGTTGTCACAGGCACAGACGGGAAGCCAGCAAGGCTGGCATGATTAATACAGTCTCTGTTATCAGCCAGCACAGGCTCTGTCAGCTGTTTGATTACCTTTGGATTCCCAGCACAGATTATCAGGTGTTTGAAAGGAAGGAGAAGCTTCTCTCAAAGTGAGAAAGAATATCATGCTTTTGGAGTGACAGACAATTTCCCACTCTCCTACAAGAGTCCACCTAAGCACAAAACTGCCTCCGCAGCAGCTTCATGATGAGGTTTCTATTCAGAAATCTATTCTCTCTCCAGCTGTTCCCCCTCTTGTCCATTGCCTCCAGCTGCTGCTTGTAAATCCAGTCAGGATTATTAAAAAGGTATCAAGATCAGAAAAACAAATTTTAATGCTTAAGGTTTTTCTTCTTAATCTTAAGGTTTACAAAGAAACAAAACTAAAAAACTTCTATGTTTTCTAACACCGGTAGATCTTGTTGGATTTTGTTCTGAATAAGTGTATATATACAATGTATTTTAAGAAGCAGGTTAAATCTCCAAAGAACGGCCTGAGAGGAATTAGCCTCAACAATATACCTCATTCATGTTGTACCTTTGCTTAACTAGTTATAATCTTACATTCTCTCGAATGGCAGCTGTCAAAAAGAAACCAAAATAATCATATGCCTGTTCACAATAGGCAAGTAAAAGCAAATACTCATCTCTGTGTGGGATTACTTCTGGTTAGATTCCACTAGAACATGCTGTAAAAACTGTGTCATTACTAATTAGACAATCAGGAAGATGACTGAGAGTGCCATTCTCCAACCCAGATAACCAGGAAATAAACATCAAAACAGAAATAAAATGACACTCATCTCCAGAAACTGAATACAGCCTAACAACGCATATAAAGGAAAGCACAGACTCTCACTGAGCTTTCCAGCACACCCTTAAGGCTCTAGGCTGAGATCCAAAATTGCCCTTCAGGAATGACAGTGGTGGCAGGAATCAGAGGGACTTTGGCATATTTGTCCCAGTTTGGTGACCCTCTCACTTGACCCTTTGCTGCTGCTGCTTTTGTACTGCAATGCACTCAGCGCATCGGTGGGCAAATAAAACAACATCAGCCCACATTCCAGCAGACTGCAGGGAAATTAAAGAACTAATTTTGAATCACCATGTTTACAAACAGTGGCCCAGTTTACAGAGCTCTTCAGGGAGCTGAACTTTTAACAACAGTTTTAAATACAGTGAAATAGGTTTCATAAGGAAAAGCAATAGTTGTCCAGAGACTGTACGGTGTGGGTGGGAGCAAATGGCACTCCCATAAAGAATGGAGCAGCTGCTTCCAGTTCAGCATAGTTATGCAGTATTTAGCATATTTCACCCCTGAGGATGATTATCTTTCTGTCATGAGCATAAAACACAGATAACTCATGAGCCAGTTGAATCTCTTTCTCATAAGTGGTAGGGAGGTAATGCACTGATAACTCTTTGGAGGTTAAATATATTTATTCTATTGGAACAGGCTTTTATTATTATGGCATTTGAAAGGGACAGATATTGTCTGAAATCCTGATTTTTCATTTCTCTGTCTGTTTGGGTTAGGCTTTTTATTATATCTGCATTATGCTTGCCACAGTAGAATATAAGAGTAATCCAGAAAAGACAATGAAAAGGAACATTGGATAAGCATACACATTTCTTCATTAGGCTTCAAGGTGAAAGTACATGCAGCTGTTTTCTTTGGGTAACCTGCCCAAAAAGGAGATCAGTCATACAGACCATTATTAGGAGCTCTGTGTTTTGTTCCTGTGGTAAAACAACAACAAATAAGAAATTCTGAGGAGGAAACCATGAAATGGTGCAGATTCTCTAAATCCCTCAAAATTCTCATTCTCTTCCTCCCCCCATTTCATAGTAATGTAGATTTCTAAAAGGAGCAGCAGAGACAGTTTATCATGAGACCCTAACCATTCCACTGAGCAAGAAAAACAGCCCAGCAGGACCAATTCTAGGGCAAATAATTGCTCCAGGAGATACTTGATTTAGGAGAAAGTGATTATTTACAAAATTCTCAAAAGCCTTGGTCCCGAGTGATTTTTTTTTTTTCTTCTGCAGCTCTGAGGCAACCCTTCATTTGTTAAGCTAAAGCAACATCTTTCAACAGATTGGCAAGGTACATCATCAGGGAATTAGTATCAGGGATGTATCAGGGATGTTCAGTTCAGACTCTTTGGCATAACTGCATGGCTAAGTTTAAAACAAATTCCAAGAGAAGCACCTATGCACAGCAACACTGCAGCTAAGAAAGACAGCTACAGGCACCAATGGGACATTTTCCTGTTTACAGGAGCCTCTTTCAGTTTGGCTCCTGCTTTGAAGGGACTGTTCCCTTTCTCTTTTAGGCCAGACCAGGGGATTTTAGACTCCTGGAGTCTGAGTTGGATGGTAAAAGTTGAAAAGGAATGTAGCAGTAACCCTCCTGTTCAGAAAGGTAGTTTTGTGTCATCATAAGAAGGATCTGTCCATTAATTATTCACGATTTTTGGTTGTCAGCCTAATCTAAAAATAAATTTTGAAAGAATAAAAGAATAAAATAGAAATACAGAGTTCCTTTACTCATTGTGTCTTCCATAACCTTCATAAGCTAAGTCAATTCGACTCTGAATATAACCAACATGTTGAAAAAAATTTTTTAAAAATCTCCAGAATTATTTTTCACAGAAATTACCTGACAACTGCATTTAAGTAGAGGGCAAAGAGAATATAGACAAAGAACTCCACCTTCAATTCTTTCCTTATGCTTGATAAATGGCTTTATATAGAGCAACATTAACTTTTTTAAAAGAAGATTGCTTGTATGTTGAGCTGAAAAAAACCTGCTTAAAATTCTGATAGAGACTGATTATTCTAACTGCTGAACAGCTTTTCCATCTATGAGGCTCAGAAAGATTCATCTGTACAATGCACCACTGTCACTCAATCAAAGAAGTTTTATAATCCACTTTTGAAAGCAATAATTTCCTAAATTCTGTGAAAAGATCAGTCTTTTTCCTCTCAGAGGTTATAAATTATCCCTATTTCAGCTTTTTTTTTTTTTTTTTTTTTTTTTTTTACTGTTAAAGCACAGCTAACTTTATTATTGGGAAAGCAGGTTGAATGGTATCAGAGAAGACAAGTAAAACAAAAGGCATCTGAGAGATGTTCTAAATGCCTTGCTGCAGCTGTGGGGGAAAAGCACCTTCTCACCATCTACAGGCAGGTAAAGCCTGAGAGGGTGCTCTCCAGAAAACTGGGATAACTTGCTCTTTGGGACTCAGCTTTCATGATCAAATACATGTGCCTCGATAGCGCACATTTCTATTATTTTTTTCAAATTTCGTTAATAAGCACATAAATAGAAACTTCTCAGGAAATAAAAAAAAAAAATAAGAGACAAATCACTTGTTTCATCGGTGCCTTTTTTGAGTTCTATCCTTTGCTGCTTCTGTAATAGTTTTTATTTAATTCACTCAAGGTTTTCACTGTTTTGTGATGCATAGTCTAGTACAGTGATGGCTGATGATAGACCAGGTCTGCATCTGTGAAATGGGGGTAGCAACCTTTCCTTTTTCTGCTTTTAGGCTGGTATTTGATGACAAAGCACTCAAGGAAAAGGGTGTTTCTTACTATTTACGTACATAGTAGTTAGGCATTTGTCTTGTCTTAATGCTCTGTTCCTCTCTGTCATTTCAGAGAACTCTGATACTCAAAGCTCTGTGTCTATTTTTTTTCTTTTTTTTTTCTTTTTCCAGAGAGAATTTGTCAAGGCTCTTCATAACAAGACATTAATATTTATTTTTCTATGAAGCTGACAAAAATACAAAGAAAAAAATCAACCCCTCGATCCCCTCACCAAACTCTGCATTCAAAATCAGTTGAAAGAATATCTACAGAAATTTACTTTCAATTATTTTAGGCAGTGTATCTCCTTGCTTCAGTAGCTGGACCCCACCAGTGTAAAATCAGGAGGTGAGTAGGGCTGCTTTATAACGCTTATTCAGGCTAGGCACATTTAGCTTGCAAGACTCTTCAAGGCATGAGTCAAAGCAAAAGAGGGTGGATAAGAGGGATAACAGGTTAGCACTCCAATAGGGCAAGAAGCAGCACTGAAAAGGGGAAATGTGCAACTGCTAAAGTTTCTACCTGCCTCAGGTGACAAGAAAATTGTCTAACTTCTAATGTAGCAGAGACATTTAAAGAGATCTATCATGTGCATGGTACCTCTCTTGGGAATCAAGACGTTTGCACGCAGTTTAAAATCTGATGCAGAAAGGTTTTCTGTTCAAGCAGATGCTTAAGATAAGCTCAACAAGACAGAAACTAACCAGTTAAAAAAAAATAAAGGAAAAAATACTTTTGCAATTTTTTTTCTTTCTATTTTCTCCAGGAAATATTTTCTTTGACTGAAATATTTTGATTTATTAATCAAATATTTAAATATCAAAGCAGATTGACATAAGACAGCACAGAGTCTCAAGGTTCTCTCCTTATCTATAGTCCAGACTCACTTGGCTTCGCTCCAGCCAAGATAATGAGGTGTTCCACAAAAAGTCTCCAACCACAAGCACAGATAAGAGAGATGAAATCTAGCAATGGAGCCTCATCCTGAGATGGGAAACAGCATTTGCAGGAGGCAGGATGATAACTCACCACACAAGTTTCCAGGCTGAATTCAGTGTTGAATGTTAATGCGTTAAATGAAACATTTCTAAACATTCCGTGCAGCATTTACTTCAGCACTGAGTTTCTTAAAATCTTATTAAGACTGTTAACAAACTCTAAAAAATAAAAAAACACCAATGAAACTTGCCCACAGATCAAAAATTCTACTTTTTCACTTTCACTATACTACAAATTCACTACACTTTTTTTCACTTTCAAATTCACTACACTTTTTCACTTAATAAAATTTCTTTCCTCTCAGCTTCTGAAGATTTGAACATATACTTTGAGGCTGGCTAAATCAGAAGATAGTCCTCTTACTTGTCTGCAGATTGTGTATTATTCCAGTCCCTATGAGATGGAAACCATTATCAAATATTTTTTTTTATTCACTTACAGCGGTATAGCTTTCCTACATTCTACTGCACTGTCTGAATCAGGACAGCAGACACCAGAAAAAATTTTGTACTTAACCTCTGAATTTTTGTACTTCTGGATATTTATTTTGATCTTACTCAAACTACTTTGAACCTTCTCAACATAAAAAGCTCAAAGAATTTAAGAGTCTAGGAATTTAGACTTTTACAACTCCTTAAGTTTCTTTCATATTTACAATTTATTCTGTTACAAAAACTGTGAGTGAACCACTTTTTCTCCATTAATTCCTGCTGTTACCAGGGCAAAAGTAGAGGTGAGTAAATAAATGGAGCCATTTGAAAAATTTAAAATATTTTTCTCATTTTAACTGAAAAATTTGCTTTTAATAAAATAATGTTGATGAATCACAGAAAGGATTATACCATCGTAGGGTCAAACAATGCCTTTACAATTCCCCTAAACCATTTTCAGAGCATTTCAGTGCTGAATATTTTAGAAACTCTTAAGCACCAAATCACCACACCATCCCCTACATATTTAAAGTGTCCTTCCCATTCAGCAGTACTTACACATCAAATGAGATTTGTATCAAAGTACCCATTTCACTGCCACCTTCTGCATTCAGCCCGGTTTGGGACAACTGCATTTCTCTTTGTGATCTTATGCAATGGAAAGGATTGTGAGAACATGAAGACTCTATTGTGTTTGGTGGATCCAGGCTAAAGAAGAATACTCAGCAATTGCAAGACCAGCAAAATGTTTGACTTTGACTCAGGATTAATTTCCTGAACCATAATCTGCCTTGCTTTCCACCTCCAAAGGTGGTACCAACAGAAAGCTTCAGCCATAGGGGTTGAAGAAAAGGGAATGAAAGCAAAGTTAACTTCTCATGAAAGGGAAATTAAATTATGTAAGTAGCTCAACTGCAAAAATCAAAAAACCTGATCCTCATGTAATTCTAGACAAACTGATATTCCTCAGCAGCAGCAGACCCTCTCCCTCCTTCTCTCACATAAAGACTATGGGTTGTCTACACAGAGACCATACTGAACATGAATATAAATATTTATGATGAATATATATATTAGATCAGAGTGGTTTCTCTGATTTGGAAGTGAATCAAACAAAAGCAAATTAGGGTGGGGGTTTTTTTGTTTTTTTTTTTGTTTGTTTGTTTTTGTTTTTTGGTTTTTTGTTTTGTTTTTGTTTTTGTTTTTGTTTTTGTTTTTTGTTTTTGTTTTTGTTTTTTTTTCCCCAAATGAGAAAGGCTTTGCATGACTTTAATGTGGTTTAATTAATCCAACTTACATCAATTAGCCTGGATTAATTTCCCAGAGAAGACAAGTACAAAAATCAGGTTTCACTGAATCAGCATTTGTATTAGCACAATAAAAGTAGTTGATTATAAGTATATAGACTATGATGATAAACCCAGTAACATTCATTATGACTGTACCCATACCTGAAGAAAGACACGGATTTAAGTGCTTACAATAAAGCAAAAGCATCAGGGGATAAAAAAAGGATTTTCAAAATGGGTAGTCTAAAGGAACATAAAATAGAATTGCCATCAGACAAATGAAATATCAATATTGCTTTGTAAAGTAAGTGTTTCTTTATGGCAAGATGGATCAGTTCCATTAACATATGAATAGGTTTTCATAACATTACACTGTTTAAATAGAAACAGTCAAACCAGTGGAACATATACTCCTTTTAAAACTGATCCACATTGCTTCGATTTGCATCATCTGTCAGCTCATGTGCAGGTGTTCCCTTTCACACCCAAGCTGGCTGGTCAGAGAAGTACTTGTCCCAGTTGGAGGTCACCTTCTCCCAGGGAGCATGGGACATCTGACAGAAATTGAGGGGTGTCTGCTTTAAGGGTGCTTAGTTTGCTTGAGGCAGATCTGGCCTTTACCTGAAACACTTAAATCACACAGCTAGTGCAAGTCATTTTGTCCAAAAGCAGATTAGGGCACATTTCCACAAACCTCCTGCTAGGAAAGAGATAAAAGAATCTTTGGGCAGAAGATTTTCTACCATCCCCATAGGACCCAGAAAACCACACAGTCAGCCAGGGCTACATGAGTGTATGGAATGAAAACCAGATTGAGGCTTCTGAGACAGTGGATGATAAAGGGCAAGAAGTAGCAAGTCAAGAAAGATGCTGACATTATTTTGATGTGTCTCATCCTAGCTGTGCTCAGAAAGATCACAGCTCCCTCCTGCTACTGGATTGCCTTATCACTGACCTGTGTTAGAGAACAGAAAATTTTGCCAGACCTACCAGTCTATGGCATAATAGCCTTTTCCAGTCCAGGTCATCCTGACTGAATCAAATTACACCAACAGAACTCAGCAGTAACTGGAGGTTAATCAGCAGAGTCTGGAGGGAACAATGTCTTCACTTGGCCAGCGCCAGTGAAACAGGATGCCAGACCACAGCCTAGCCTTGGTAAGCCAGAAATTGACATAAAATCAGACAAAAGGTTGCACAAGTGTTTCTGGTTTGTCCAAGAAGCGAGCACAGAAACGACCTGATTATGAGCAGACAAAGCGTGCAACACAAAGCCGATTTACAAAGGCATAGTGCAGAATTATGTATGTTTTAGAGAACCCAGACAGACCTGCTCCTTCCACCTGCTTCTCTCCTTCTGTCTTTTTTGTCCCCCACAGTGTGGGAAAGAGCTTCTGCCAGCTGTTTCTCTGGTGGCAAAAAACTTCTGCCTTTTTGTCCCCCCACCATTTCACTTGGCCTGACTCTGAGGCAAATAGCACCAGTACCAGCTAAAGTCAGTTCCTTCTAGGTTTTTCCTCCTGGGGTTTTCCATAGAACAGCAACTTCAGAATAAGATAAGCAGTGAGAAGGGCAGCACTTTAAGCAAAGGGAAACACCTTTCCAGCTTGTAATACTTGACAGGTTTCTGCTAGTACAAAGGATTTGTCTTTTCCATATCAGTCCCCCTTAACCACAAGGCAAATATGATCCAATGACAAAATGAGAGAGAGAGCAAGCTGAAGATGCTAAAGAGTCTGTGGAGGGAGGAAAGACAAACTCCTGAGAGCTGAGGACAGCAGTTCCAACATGATTAATACATGCATGGTCTTGAATGTAAGCACTAATGGCATGCAATGAAATTGAGCTGTCTGGGGAAATCAAGCAGGGCACAATTTGCAGCACCACAGCCTTCCTCTAGAGTTTAATTTTCATGTTTACCACTAACAAAATCTTTTCTCAGGTCTCAGCACTTTCCTTTGGTTTTCTCACAGTTAGTTCTGCAGCCCAGGTGAGACAAATCCAGGAACCTGCTTACTGAATATGGATGCAGCTCCACAGAAACCACAGTTACTTCGGCTTGCACAAACACTACATGATAGAAGAGAAGTTAGAAGCATCTTTTACTGTCTTGCTTACCCATGCAAATATGGGCTATACTTTTGTCCTGCCTGACCTCTGCAATTTAGCTCTTGGGAAAAGGAGACATTTTAGAAAAGCATTATGGTTTATGCAGCATTCCTTTGTGACTCAAACTTTAGTATAGCAACAAAATTGCACTTTTGAATAAAGGTGATGAAAAATTTTAGAAGTCTTAGTGATTGATTGCTTGCATGTAGAAGCTTTAAATTTTCCACATTTATTCATGAGAGGGAGGTTGTCATTCCAAAAGATACAAAGCTCCCTCCCCTCAAATAAACAAAAATTAAACTGTTTTTTTTTTTTTTTTCGCTATCAAGTGGCAAAACCACCTAGCAGAACACTCACTAAAACCTCTTAAGGTATCACCATTTACAAACAGTTCCAATTTATTTCCTTTGTGAGCTAGTTTATGTTTAATAGAATTTGACACTCCTAAATGCTCTGCTGAAACACTATCAAGGTACAAAACTAATAAAGATAATTACTCTTGCAATGTGGAAAGCACTTCTGAATGGACTCATTGAACCAGGCTATATCTGTTGCAGAAGACTTTTTTCAAACACAAACAAAATTGTTAGAGAATGCAGGCTATTAGGAAAAAATACAGTATAATACTTTGCAATTTGCATCTTCCACATTACAATTTAGTCCAGGGGTTGAGAATGCTGTATTGAGTATGATTCAAATAGTTACAAAAGTTTAAATATAATAGACCGTGTATATCTACATAAGAAAAGAAGGGAAGGAAAAAAGAGTGCATCAACTTGCTTTCTAAATAACTCTAAATAAGAGAAAAGTACATATCAGTGTCTTGCACATTGCCCTGGCACATCAGAGAAAACTGCCATGGGCTGATTTGCAAGCTATTAAAAATGACCTCTGTTAGTCACATAATGCAAAGAGATGCCATCACCTGCCCACCAATTCCTGTCAGGGTTGAACTCATTCATTCTTCCTACCTCCCTGACAGGTTGTGTTTTTCTTCTAATAGCAGGCACTAAGCATGACAGATGTCCTCACCCTCCTTGCTTTGTCACTCATCCTCTGCCTGAACTGAAGTTTGCCACATGGGAGGAGCAAGCCCAGCCTGATGACTGGCACATTTAACATAGGTGGTGGTCAAAAGATCTGCAGCTGGAATGAGCTGCTTTAACCTCACAATGTTAATGGAACTAAAATATTTTCAATGCAAGCTAGGCACTTGATAACTGACCCATCTTCTCTGTAATTATTCAAAGCAGTCAGATCTGTAAAGAGAAGTAAACTATTTTGCTGGACCAGCTGAGTTTGATAAATTGGACAAAAAACCTAAGCCATCCAAAAATTTGTTCATATTTGATTGTTTGTTTTTGTATGTTTGCTTATACAGCTTGTGATTTTGAACTACACTGGCCTATGTTGATATTCAAATTGACTCAGCTAGTCCCTGTGGATGAGGTTTACACCACTTCTATGAGGGTGTACCCATAGAAGTGTAACTTGCACCCATACTGAGCAGAATCCCTTTCCCCAGAGCTGCTGGCTGCACCCTTGCCTGTGCAGCCTGTTGTGTCCCAGGCCTTGTTGACTGCAAGGGATGCACTGCTGGCTCTTGGTGAACTCTCCCACCAGAAACACATTTTCCTTCAAAGCTCCTTTGCTGTTGCAGCTGGCTCATGGCTTCCTCTACAGCATGGGATTGTTTTGTCTCAGGTCAGGATTTTGTTGTCTTGAAATTCATGGGGCTTCTATCACCTCATTTCTCCAGCCTGTCCATTTCCCCCTGAAGAGCAACTCTCCCTGCCAAAATACTGACTGCTCCCATCAAACTGGTACTGTCCCCCAAACCTGATAGGAGTCCACTCTCTCCCATCATCTAGATAATTAATAAAAACACTCATTAACATTGGCCCTAGTACTGATCTTTGAGGGACAGCACTGGCAACAAACTGCCAGCTGGGGCTTTGTTTTGCTGCTGATAGTTCAGCCAATTTTCCAGCCACCCTATTATCTGATTATCTACTCTACATATCATCAGTTTGGCTGTTTGGAGATTAGCAGACCATTTTAAGAGACCTTCTAAAATCAAGGTATGCACAGCACCTATGGAACTCATCTTATCTACAGAGCATTCCTTCATCATAGAAGGCTGTCAGTTTGCTCCTGCATGATTTGTACTTTTAAATCCATTCTTCCCATCCTTAGTCAGATTTGTCTCTTTCATACACCTGGAATTGGCTTCCAATAAGGACTTGCTCCATGATCACAACAGGGTAAAGGTAAAGCTGACTTGCCTTTAGTTTCCTACCTCTTGCCCTTCTTGAAGATGAGTGTGATGCCTGTATTTTTGTTAATAAACCCCTCTAAGTTGCCATCATCTTTTAAATGTGTTAGACAGTGGCCTTAAAATTATATTGGTGAGCTCCCAAAATGCATTTTATCTGGTCCCATAGGCTTGCTTACAGTCAATTAGTTGACTCCTTACTTTACCTTCTTGTAGTGTGGATAAGACTTCACTTAGGCCCTGCTAATAAAACCAGGAACTTGATGGCCAGTGGACAGAGCATGTAAATTAAAAAAAAAAATCAAGTCTAGGACTGAGCATCTTTTCCCTGTCTTTTGTCATTGTGTGTCCTGGTTCATGGAGTAGCAGGTTCACACATTTCCTAGTTTATATTTTGGTACAGAAGTACTGGGGAATTTTTTGTCAGCCTTCACAATACTTGCTAGTTTAATCTCCAGCAAATCTTATTCCATCAGAGTACATTGGGGTAGGTTTTTATTTTGAGATTAAAGGACACGAGAGCACACATGTATCTTTGAATCAGTGTTTAAGTTCTGTTAGTTCAAAAAAGGAAAGATTTTCTTTATTTTTCACTTGTAGTTAAGAAAAGCTCTTCCACCTGCCCACTGCTATTAGACCTTGGTTTTCTCTGTGCTTTTTCAGCTTCCTTTTTGACCAGCCCAGTAGAAAGGTGAAAATGGAAAGAAAAACTCCCTCAAGAGATGTAAAAACAGTGGCTGCTTCCAAACATATATCATCATTGTGTACAACAGGGAATCAAACGACTACCACTTATTTCTTCATTTAAATGATATGTTCACTCATCTTCCTATTGATTTCTTTCTTTTACAGTAGGAAAAAATCTAAAGAAATAAGATGATAATACAATGTGCTCCTGCACACATACACTTCACATCAATGCTTGACGTCCTGCATTATCCAAAGCTATTAAGTAGAAGCCTGAAACTGTAGTCAGTCTTGCATAGAGTTAGAAATGCTGTACTCTTTTTAAAATCAATTTACCACTGTGCTCACCATGGTCCCTGGAGAGAGACATTAGGCCAGCCTCAGAAAAGGTTATTGAATCATTGTTTCTTCAACAATGGTTTTCAATTACAAAAAAAGGCTCCATTTTGCAAATCCTTGCTTGTGGTCTCTACACGCATGCACTACTGCACAGAGGATGAATGGAAGGGATTACCAAATAATGCATGAGGTCCTGTTGACTTCACATGGGTCAAGCACTTGACTGAACTTTCAGGTTTCCAGGCTATGACCTTCAGCAAGCAGAAGGAAAAGACTGAGAATTGAATCTTTGTGACCAAAATAAACCAATGAATCAAATTGTAATGTAGTATTAAGAGTGTTTAGGAAAGAACACTTCACACTCTACAATGGATTTGCTTAGAAGAGTCGACTCACTGGCTTTTTTGAAAACGAAGAGTAACTATGTGGTTTGTATAGCTGGGGGTAAAAGACCCATTCAACAGCCGAAGCATAGTCTCATGTTCATTATTATTGTATCATATTCTTCTGGTGCCTAGAAGGTGCATGGCCCTTCACAGAAAAGTGAAAACAATTTTGAAAGATGCAGAGGGTCTAAATTAAACTCCCACAGTGGATAGGAGCACAAAAACTCCTATTGCAAATACTGTTATTTAGGCAGGTTTGTGTGCTTCAGAAAGCAATAAAAGGGAATGAGCACTGTCCTCATCTGTTTGCCACGGATATCTGTACAAGAAATAAGCAAGGAACTATCTGTGGAAAAAAAGACCTGGGGGACAAGGAGCAATTTATGACAGATAATATATAGCAGCAGCATAAGAGTGTCCTTGAAACTTCATGACCTTTGGGGTCACTTTCAACCCAAACCATTCTGTGACTCTATGGTAAGTCTTTTGATGAGGCTTTCACATATAAGGAATGTTAAGGAAACTTCCCTGTCTGACCATTCAGGAGGCACTCTGGAAGTCACACTCCCACTACTGGATACTTTCACTGCAAAGACTGAAGCCCCTTTGCAGTGGGTGGCTCCAGTGAGCTGATGGGTGTCCTACCTGACTCCTACACACCCCACTCTCAGTCAGTCAGACCAGGCTTCCTCACTGATTTGACCCCAGGCTTCCCACCGCAGAGCCTAAAACCCCTGGATCCCTAAAGCAATTTATTAACGGTGTAATAACACAGTAACAGCTAAAGTGTTCATCCATGCAAAGTCTGGGGTCTTCCTGCTGAGCCAGCAGCTCCTGCCATGTCTCTGGAGCTGCTGTCCTGTCTCCTGGCTGGGGACACAGGTCCCCAAGCCCTTTGTTGTGCAAAGAGACAGCAGCTCAATCTGCAGCTTGTACACCTCGCTGCCTGCACTCTGTGTATTCCTCAGCTAGGAGAAAGGTCAAAGCAGGAACTACCGACAAGGGAGTTTTAGCAGGTATTACAGAAGTGTCAGGGCTGGAGGGCAAGGGGAGACACTAAAGAGCAGGTAACAGCTCTAAAGGACCATGGGAACCAGATGTAAAACCTGCAGAACCTTATCTCTACCAGAGTTTATGATTTAACTAAAGGTTTGTTGGGCAAGACTCTTCCTTTTAGATGAAAAAAGAGTGACACAGCACAGGGACACCTATCCCATGACAGTCAGCAGAGGCAACAATCAGGGAGGCAGGTCTGGAGGACTCCCAAAGACTTTAACACAAATAATGAAATATATCAGCTAAAAGAAGACAGGTATGCAGCACTATTCCCTTTCTGAGTGTCCAGCTGGTATTGAAAACAAGATTCAGAAGGGAGTGTCACGCTGAGGGTAATCACAGAGAGAAATTTTGTTCCTTCAAAAGGCAGAGGAACTATGGCACAGATTAAACACTGATTCTGAAAGAAATTCCCCTCAAACAAAAAAAAAAAAACTACAGGAATTTTGTTCTCAGTCTCACATACTGCACACATAGATATGTGAAAAGAAAGAAAAGAAGGGACAATGCAAGGTAGTAAGGTGGCTCTTTTGCAGTATCTGACCTAAGCACAGAAGTGCAAAAGAATATAGGATGTCACAACTCATGTGGTCATGAATATGTTATAAGGGGGACACTTTCATTAGAGGAAATCAAATCTAGAGCTTTCCTCAGAGACTGCTTAGATGGAAGAAAAAAACTGTCATAAAATACTTTAATAAACAAACTCATAATGAAATTATATTGTTCCATCCCTCTATGGAGTGTATTAATGTCAAGCCCATTCCAGGGACAATGGAAAGGTTCACTTCAACATTTCATGACCCTTACAGAATAACAAAATCAGTCCAAAAACTTCCACTGGTAATTTAAAAAGGATTTTTTTGGGGGGGGAGGAGTTGTAGGAGAAAGAGTCTTGAAACTGTAATATGTTAAACAAATAGATGCATCCTACACTCCGTTAGGACTCTACTGGAAGTTGCCTGTATGGTTTAATTAACAATAACCATCCACCCCCTGTTTTGCTGCTAATGTAATCTCAAAAGCACTACACTAATTCCACTTGCAGATTTTATGGTAACATTTAAATTAAAATACTCTGAGTACACTTAACTACACATTCAAGGCAGATTTAATAAGGTGGTTATAGGTTCATTAAGTAGCAATTGATTATTAACTCTTTGCTAGCCTACAGATGTGAATATTTGGTAAAGAATCGTGTATTATAGAATAGACAGTCTGCTTAATAAGCTAACTTCTTAGCTGGCTCCTTAACTCATCAGGCTAAACAATTTTTGTGCACTCAGTAGTGATCACAGGGTTCAAAGCTGTGGCAAAATGCCCATCATCTTCACTATTAGCAACATGTTTTATAATGTCATGGTTTGGTAGCAAAAACAGATTTTTTAGCAAGTGGATTTTGTCCTCACTAGGAAAACTATCGCTAAATTAAAATATATTGGTAGTAATAACATTACATTTTCTTCCATTTTATTGATCTTGTGAACACAGCTGCAAAGACCCTCTCTAACTCATGTGCTCCAAAAAGTGGTTCAGGAAGCAGAAATCTGATGGGAGGGCAATAGAATATTTGATAGCACAACTCAGCCCCCAGCAGACAAGAGCAGCGCTCTGCCTACACTCATCTACTCAACTCAGGGTGGGTTTCCACACTTAGGGACAAATGACAGGGGGAAGCACTTCTTTAAGACCAGGAAGATACCAAGGCACACTCAGAAGTGGGGCCCATTATGCAAAGTGCATTACCACCCATAACATTCTCATGTTATCTGAGTTTCAAAAAACACACAAAAAACTGTTCACTTTGTTATTAATTAGTTATTAATAATTCTACTTTGCGTGTCTTTGGACTCCTTTACTATTGCCACTGAGCTGGGAAGCATCACTTATATGTCAATTCTCAATATTTTTCATGAAGAGGGTTTGGAGAATTCCAGTTTCATCATTCAGACTCAACAACACTTCAGGTAATTTCTTCACTATTGTGTGATATTAAAGTTTACCAGGCTTCAAGGCTGATAGAATCTATTTTAACTCAAAGTGGCAAAATTTTAAGAGCATTTCCCAGACCAAAAAAAGCATTCACCTGACCTTTTAGCAAGATATTTACATAACATGTAGGTGGTACTGTTTAGCGTTTCACCTTACAGATAACACTGTAAGCTTGAGCAGCTTATTACCAGCACCCATTGTGCTCTGCAGCGATATAGAAAATACTATTTTCTAAATCTTGTTTCAAGAGCTGAATAAAAAAGAAGAAAACAACCAAAAGCCAATTGCACTGAAAAGAACATGCTATAACTCCCAAACCCTGCTGTATATTCCCCAGGCCTGACACATTCAGAGACAGCTGAGAAACATGTAGAGTTTCTACCAAGTAATTGAATGGCTTCCCTCTAAATTTCCTAAGAACAAACTCTATTGATTACTGGTTCAGCCAGAACAGCACCAATTTATTTTGTCCCATTTCATAAAAATGGAAACAAAAGCCTTCCTCTTACCCAGGTGAAGAGGTGCACAGGACAGGAGCTTCACAGCTTCGTCCTCATAACCTGCTTGCTCCAGTCCACAGATCTGAACTCAGGCTGTGTTGTGCTACTAATGGAATAATCAGGCCCCTCACATCTAATAAAGTACAACTTTATTAACTTAATTCAAGTAATTCCCTTGTGCATGTGCAATTCTTGAGCTCAGTTATAATGACTTTAATGAAGAAAGCAAATCTTTTGCTAGTTAAATGCCAAACGTGCTTTTTCCTTCAAGTTTTTCTTCTACTTTCATTAACAAGTTCCCTTTCCAAATAGCTCTGTGCATGTAAACAGTGAACCCAGATCCGCATATCCAATTAAACCACCCCATACAATCACAGCACGCCTTGGGATCAGCAGCTCAGACATGCTTTTTGAGATTACCAGTGTAAAGCCTAGTTCCCTCCTCTGAAACTGAAAAAAAGAGAACATTTTACATTCCAGATAAATTAACTCATTGCCAGAATATCCTTCTTAATTGTTCCAATGATAACAAGCAGGACAGACATCCTAACATGCTAAGAGACTGCAAAAATATAACCCATTCTTTACATTATACTTACTAGGTTTGCTAAACTATACAACACTTGTAAATATTAATTGTAAAAAAAGGCCTGGAAGTAATAATGGAATTTAGGATCCAAATCCAGGCCTAAGTTTAATGGCTAGCTGCTGTCAAAACTGTAGGTTAAACTAAAAGTGTCATCCCTGCTCTAAGAGTCAGTAGGTTTTCTGTGTCCCAATGAAAGAAAATATTTTTTAAAAAAGCATTGTTTATGAACAGAAA
Source organism: Melospiza georgiana (assembly GCF_028018845.1). Taxonomy (NCBI): domain Eukaryota; kingdom Metazoa; phylum Chordata; class Aves; order Passeriformes; family Passerellidae; genus Melospiza; species Melospiza georgiana. The sequence goes on from NC_080430.1 coordinate 49,372,542, forward strand.
AAAGACACTCAAACACAACAACAAAGAAAAGAAATAGCCAGACACCATTTCAAATATATTTTATCCAAATAGATGTCCTGAATTTACCCATGCTTGATAAAAGAAGCCATTAGTCTTTTTCTATCCTTTCTTCTTGGAAATAAAATCTGGTGTTTTATCTCATCTGACAAAGAAAGAAGACTGAAAACACCCTTATTCTGTTCCTGGCTTTATTTTATGCTTTGTGGACACACAATTAACATCCCAAAAAACTTCTTTGCGTCACACTTCAATAAACTTGAGATCTGTAATAAATCTTAAATTATACTTTACTTCTATTAAAACATTTTTCTCCTCCCTGGATCACATCTGCCAAACTCATAGATCAGCATAGGCAATATGTCTACTCTGCTCTAAACAGTAAATGGAATTGGTAAACACTCACCTAATCATAGTTGTACATTTCTGTTTATGTCAAGACACATACTGCTCATTGATTACCTCAAATAAAAGCACTTAAACAGATGAAGAAACCTCCTCTTTATTTGTTTTAGGCATTAGCTTACCTGAAAATCCTTCAGAAATCACTTTTCAGCCTCATATTCTACAGTAGCTCCCCTGAACTCCAGAGGCCATGTCCTCAGCTCATGTGGATCACCACTGTTTCACTGACATCAGCTGAGCTTAACAAACATGCAGAAGTGGAGGAGCTCACCCCGGCGTTGCTGTGCTATCAATTAGGGCGCTTACTAGCAATGCAAAATAAAAATAAGAGGGCTTTACTTCAGTCTTCTGCATATTTTTCTCAAAGTTGAAAAGGTGTTTGAAAGGCCTCACCTTGTCAATGAGCAGATTTTATTAGAATCATAACACGGCTTGAATTGAAAAGGATCTTAAAGATCTATTTCTAACCCCCCCAGTCTATTCTCTAATATATGATCCAAACCTCCTCTCAGTTTGAATCCATTCTCCCTCAATCTGTCCCTACCTGCCATTGTAAAAAGTCCCTCTTCATCCTTCCTGCAGGCTCCCTTCAGGTGCTGGAAGGCTGCAATTAGGTCACCCCTTAGACTTTTTTATTCCAGGCAGAACAAACCCAATCCCCTCAGCCTTTCCTCACACGAGAGAGCTCTCCACCCCTCTAAGTGTCTTGGTAGGCCAACTCCAGACTCATTCCAACAGGCCAAAGCTCCTTCTAGGCTGGGGACCCCAGAACTGGATGCAGGTGGCTGAGGTGACCATGCTGCTTTTGACGCAGCCCAGGATAAATTTGGCTTTCTGTGCTGGCAGTGCCAGCTCCTGTCCAGCCTCTCATCCCATCCACCACCCCCAAGTCCTTCTCGGCAGTTCCAAGACTTCTTTAACCACTGTGTGCCCTTCAGCAGTGTGAATTACTTTCCTTTTAAAATGCAGTAAATAAATAAACTGTAATAAATAAATCAAGACAAATTATAAAAAAACCAAACACTTTTCTTTTTGAGCCAAGTGAAAGTTTTTTCTTCCCTCCATGCAGAATTTCTTCCCTTCTCTAACATCAACAAGTTTAGAGTTTAGTCTTCCACTAACTCATCATGGTAAAACTGAGATTTCAGTACCAAAGCATTTCAGTGGGTGACAAAATGAGTGGCATCCATCAGAGAGGGGTGTTTAAAGGTATGGCAGTGAGTATTAAAGATCCCATTGACATCCATTGGGATGATCTGCCTCATTTTGTAAACAGGCTCATCCCTCACAAATGAAGCAAATGTTCCAACTGCATGCCAGCATCTGCACAGCACTGCCTCAGCCTACAGTACTTCACATGATGCTGAAAGAAATATGTTGTGTCTGAGAAAGACAGCAATCAAAAATGCAGGATTTAACTTAGCTCCCTAGTGTGCACGTGCTGTGACATAGCTTTTATTTACCTGATTCTCCTCCCCTGAAACTCTTCACTCAGAAGGCATGGGAGGAAAATCATTAAGGGAAAAACACATGTGACTAATAGGGTCCCTAACTTGTTTTATTCAGTAGCTGGATATGCCTAGGGCAAGTGTTCTGTACCAAATGATCACATGCAGTAGGAACAGCTCTAATGATAATTTCTGATACAAAAACTCTATACATTGTTTTAAGAAAATGGATGAAATGTGATCATGAGAGAGCTTTCCAACAGAAATGGTGAACATGATTGCACAGAGAATCATTGAAACCTTAAAAATTGCACTTTCCCTTGATTACCCAAACTCAGAAAGATGAGTCTATTACCAGAAGAGGTGCAGTGAGTCTTCTAGTACAACCATGAAACGAGGAACCCTTTTTTTTACATAAGAAAACTAAAAAACTTGGCTAACCTAGTCAGAGAAAGGCTAAGGGGCATATGATTCCTACTTAAAAATATAACAGGGAATGAGAAGGAATAGTAAGAAATTAAAGAATTAATCAAAATAAGTACATTTGTTCAAGAACTAATAGGCATAAAATTACCAAAATAGGTTTAGACTGAAGAATATAATAATTTGTCCAGCCTCCTGAGCTATGAGATTTTTAAATAGTAACAAAGGCAGAATAATGAATCATTTTCTAAAGTGGAGCTTGAGAGATTTCTGTGTAATGTAATGCTACAGAGCAGATTCTGGGGCTCTGAAAACCACTATTTGGGCAACTAAATGGGATTGCTCATAGTCACAGGTGTCCGGGGGTAGCTGAAAAGTCAACTTCTTTTCCTCACTCACCTTGGAGATCTCTTCCCCTTTTACTATCGGATTGCTCTGTGTTATTAACTTGCAAGAAATAGACAAAGTTACATATTAGTGGCACACCTGTATTTGTGTGCTCTTGAATTGAGAACAACACAAGAACAGGTGAAGATGCAAATGCAAAAGATAGTTAGAAATCATAGACAAAGAAAGCTTGCTGACACTGCAACACTCAAAATTCAAGAATGGATCAAAGCCATCAGCCTCTGGAAGGAAATCATACTGGTAATGTTCCCATTCAATCAGACAATGGATATATTTCCAGCTCAATTTGTTAAGTTTGAGTAAGAAGAAAAATAACAAAGACTAATGTTCCTGAACAAGGGAAATTATGCCTAAACTTCTCTGCAGAGGCACACAGTAGGGAAAAAAAGCCACAAGTCTTGCTCTGAATGCTGCATTCCAGCCATCCTTATAAAAACTTTACATTTCTCCTGACCTTAAAAGAAACATTTTCCTCAGGAGAAAGGAGCAGATGGAGTCAGGCTTTCCACAGCAATGGGTTTTACCAAGAAAACAGTGGGCAGAAGGCCCTCAGGGGAATCCCTCTGCAAGCATAAAGCAACGCCTCTCCTGTTGGGACATGGAAGCCCTGGAATCTTCTACAGCATGGCTTAAGCCCCAGGAATATTCTATAGCGTGGCTTAATGGTGTGTTGCTCCACAAGTACAACAGTCATTAAATTTAAACTGGAGCTTCCCTTAAGTTATTTGAATGTTGCATTAGGATGACAGCATCACAAGCACTGCTGATAACAGGGCAGAGGGGGGCCCTGTGCCACACAGTTATCTTGGATGCAGAGCCATTCACTTTTGGCACATTCAGAGGAAGACAGATACAGAAAGGTTAAAGCAGAGCAGGGGGAAACAATCCTTGCTGCTCTTTCCTCTTTGTTTCCAAAAGTTAGTCTTGTACTTGCATGCACAAGTCTGCAGATGTTGTTGTGGTACACACCTCCCTCTCTGCCTTACACTGCATATTACCAACTAAGACTGAGGATTCAAGTGAATCCAAAACCTGAAATTTAGGAGTTTACAAAACAGAACGAATGTTAGAGCTAAGAAGTAACCTTATGTGCCCCTAACCTACAGACTGCTGAGCAGGCACTGCTGATGCTAAAATGTTTATTAACACGCTCTGCCAGGATATCAAGTAGGTATCTTCTCTATTCCTGAGGTCACATTCTTTTTGACTGTGCTGTCAGACAACAAGATTAGCTGAAAAGCCTGTAGGTATCATGTCTGAGTTCATAGGCTCAAATATCTTACAGATGAGGATTTCAAGAGCAGGTGGTCAGCTCATTAAATCCTGACTCACGTCAGCAGACCCTCTCCTTCTTTGAGATGTTTCTGCCCCTTCCCTCCTCTCCAGCTCTCTGGGCTGGGCATGAGTGTGCCTACCCATTTGAAAGCATACCAAATGCACTCTTCAATGTGTTTGGTCCAGTCTCTCAGCACAAAAATCTGCAGCTGTTGCAGAGATGATAAGGCAGGCTTAGGGCAGAGACTAGCCAGATCTGAAACTGTTGTCATCTTGATATACAGGGCCTTAATGCCTACATGCAATACCAAAGGACTACAGGTGGAAGAGTTAAAAAATTTTAAAAGCAGGGGCGAAGTGGCATCAAAAACCCCAGTATTTTCTCCTTTATTTTTTAATTTGATGTTTTTCCCAAAGTGTTTGGGATTGGCCATAGTAACTGATGGTGTTCTATGAATAAGACTGTGCTGAAATTACAATGGTTGGCCCTTTTAGATAGCAATTAACAGCAAATTGTCATTACAGAGCCCTCTGTGACAGAACTTTGTGTAAGTGGCCAAAACCACAGGATACATTTCATAATGATCCTGGCCATTAGATGAAAATAGTTTTGGCATTGAAAACATGAACAAATAGAAAAAAATAGCAACTGATTCTTAATTTTTTTGTACGCTTTGGTTAGCTGTTTTTGCTTTTGTTTCCTCCCTTCTTCTCCCCATGCAGTGAGGTAGCATTTTATTTATGGGGCTGAATGTCCAATTTTTATTAACATGGTCTGCTTTGAATTCAAGTTTGAAAGTAACACACACCACTATTTTTTTTCTAAGCCTGCAAACCTTCCTCTCTCACCTCTTCTCCCATTCCTGAGGAAAAGAAAGTAGCATAGAAAAAGTTTCCTTCCTTCCTGATCCTCCTATAGGGTCACACAATTCTTGCCAACAGCTCATTGTTAAAAAAGCCTTTGCTCCCTCTGCTGGCTATTCTACCCTGATATAGCATCAAAATTAGGAGTACCTGTGATATCAGTGACAAAGTTTCAATGAAACAAACATAGCTAAACACAAAACCCACAGTCATCCTCTACATAGCCTTCGAATAAATCCAATTTGCATGTAAATAATCTGGCAGAATCACTTTATTCTCATTAACTTTACTGAATATGCCTTTGTCTCTAAAAAGATGTAGCAACAATATTGCTTCATATTTAAAATTCGCTCTGTTTGTTCGCATTGTTTTTGATATTTATGCCTGAAAACAAGTCCTGGGCACGTACAGTTGGAACACCTATGTGTGCTTGTCCAGAGGATGCATTGAGCACAGCTGGATGTGGGCTGTGGTATGTATCAAGGTCCCACCACAGGGCCCAGCTTCCCTTTCAACTGTGTCACAACAAAATAAACCTGGAGAACTTTTCCCTGCTTACAGCAAGGATCATAGTTGCTCTATGAACTAAAGTTTGGAGGGAGAATTTGCTGGCAGTAATGAACAGGATTTGCAACAAAGACATTCTTTTGGCTTTTATCAGTTGCAAGGAAAAAAGTAATTGCAGTAGCATCCCATGGAAAAAATAATAACAGTAGAATTGCTCAAAAATGTTCTGCTACAAGGTGCAACTGTGTTGATATTTTTTTCCAAAACCATATCAAACTTATTATATCATGATATGTGCATGCTTTTATCCTGGTATCCAGTTTCACCTGGCATCTCAAATTTTTGAACCCATTAGTTATTATTCCTCTTATTCATGAGGAGAATAAGAATCTGCATCCAGTAATAACATTTTTGGTCTGAAGCCAGTGTGACTTTGGAACCTGCTTCTATGCTCCCAAATGAGTCTGCACCCCTGTAACCACTGAAGTTGTGTCAGAAGTTGTACAAGTTTCTGAAAGATGCCAGTGTGGGGGGAGTAAGGCAGAAAGAGAAGAGAGACCTCAAAGCAAAACATTTCATCGTCTTCCAGAGGCAAATTCATCTACATAGGACTCAACAAAATATAGATTAAGTCTTAACAACTTTCTTTTCCATAGAGGGGAAAAACCCTCTTAGTCTCCTAGGACATAAAGTATTAACAGAGTTCCTCTTGATCTGACAATCATCACTAGAAGGAAGTGTCAGCACCAGTTCAGATTTATGTTTCTGAATCTAAAATAATCACTGTTCAATCACCACTAGTCTTCCCACCTCCTTCAGGTTGAAAATATACTTGGCTTTTGTCCACAGACCCATCTGTTTTACTGGTAAGAGGTTCAAGTACAAACAAAAACCAGTAAGTGTTGTCATCGTATTGCAGGGGTCCCATACTGTTGTCTCCTTATCACAAAAGTTCCACACCTTCTCAGTGTTTCTTGTGGTCATCTCCTCAGAGCACTGACTCTTTCTTCTTCACAAAGTAACCAACTGACTGCAGTTCTCTTCTCAAGCAGCCACCCCACTCTGTTATAGCACTCTGCTTCTCATTGGTTACAGCTGTGGCCTGGTAAAGTCAGGCCTGTTGCTAATCTTTGATAATTGGCCCAGCTGCAACTCCTTAGGGGTAAGATTACTTTCTACACTCTTTATTTTCTTATATTCTATCCCCCTACAAATAAGGCCTTAAATAGATTTTTTAAAACTCTAACCATCAAAAAAGTGACAAAAAGTGCATGCTCACTTGGAAAAGGAAAAAGATGGTCCAGCAAGATTTTCCCCAGGGCACTGACAGGAGCTGAGTTCTTCACGACTGCCTGTACATCACAGCAAAGTCATAGGATATTTCAGCTGAAGATGAAAAAAGCCCCAGTCACTTCTCCTAGGCTTCCCTCAGACCTCTCCCCTCACTGAGGGAAGCCAAACTGGATCCCACAGTACACTGCTAAACTTCTGCTGGAGCCACAGTGTGGGCATGCTTGAGCCCCACCCCAGCACAGAGCAAAAAACAAAGGGAGAGAATTCAGGCTGTTACCTCCTGAGCAGCTCATCCATATGTGTGTGCTGTGGTTTACCGCACTGCTGACAAACAGCAAGGTTGGTCTGACCACAGGCCCTGGGCCCTGCCACCTTGCAAACTCTGTGGTGCACATGCCTAACAGCAAAGCTGTACTTCAGGAGATTTTAAACAAAGGATACATACATATGCATTCATACACATGCATGTATATGCATTCATTCATACATATAGATACAATATATATTCACGCACACATACATTTTTATATATGCATATACACACACGTATAACTCCTAGAATGTAAATTTTAATGATGTGTATTACAAGACTGGCTGGTCCTGAAAGTTGAACAGAAAATATTGAAATAAATCCCAGAAAAGGTAGAGTCTAGAGTCAATAGCAAAGATAAATGATGCAGTCACAGGATTACAATAGATCTATTTCTTCTCAGGTACACTTTTTCTCTCATGTCGCACCCACATAATAAACAATTTATATGTGTCACAGCTATATAACCTTGTCCATAGCAAAAGAAAACACTGGCACATAATGTGACAGACTAAAAATGAGCCTGAAAAATCCCATATACAACTGAAACAAGATTTTCCCCATGAAAAAGTAGGGAGAATTTTGAAAAGCTTGAGAAATGCAATGACCCATGATCTAACACACCCTCTTTCTACAGGAGGTGAACTGAAATCTTTGCTGATTCCATGTCATCAGAGCCCTGCTTTTAAAACAACCTGAAGGAGTTTAGATCATGCTGTGTTTTAGCAAGGTCTGTGTTCCTTTCCAACTGTACTGACTCCTGCAGACTGCAGATCAGTGATATTAGCAAGTTCTTTAGGTATTCCTCGTACCTCGGTGTCATACCAAAAGATATGCTATTTAACACATTATGCATACAAGTACTCCCAAAGACAAAAGCTTTTCCTCCCCTACACTTCTATTTAGCCTTAATGTTTCTCATGACAAATGTTATTAGTTCAGCCTGTTGATGATGAGAAACAATTCTAACTTGAGACTTTACCACTGAACTGTTTCTGAAGACTTTTTTTTTTTGATATATAGGAAGCCATCCATGGCTTTCTAACATGAAATTCCATCTTAGAGCAAGGACTACATGTGCACAGAGAAAACCCACATTTTGAAACACACCACCTACAAAACAGCACCAAAATCTAAGTCAAATAAAACCATGATCCATGATCAGGAGTGAATGTAGGGGCTCAGACAGAGGTTGCCTCCTGTGGATGTAAACGTTCCATTAGCTTCATTAGCAACAGCTTTTAAGCACGTCTTCAAGAAGTATTTCTGTATCAGGGTATTATCTATCTCTCCACTTGCCAAGTATGCTGCAGGCCATTCTCTGAAAGCATCCACATCCATATTTAAAGGAGGTTTAAACTGAGCCAAGCCTGTGGGGTCAACATGTACAAACTGACACTGTGCCAACTTTTCTTTTCTTTTTTTTGGTGAAATTATACAGATTCAGAGCAGATGGAGCTGGGGTCTCTTGACTTTAATTGGAGCTTATATTCACTCTGAGTGTTTTGGTCATGCCTTTGGCTGAATGTAGTCCACACTCACTGGTGTAGCCCAGTGGAGATAACATTACTACTGCAGTATCAGCTTTTGTACCCCTTGAATAGTTTTGGGGTTAATACTGCAACTAGCTTGTCACATTTCTGACTTAAAGAGAAACATTAATGGGCTAAAAGTCCACACATCCTAATCTGAGCATGCATGAAATCCATCAGAATTAATTAAAATTCTAAAACTGATGTATTTTTTAAAATGTCTTTCAAATAACTGAAGTCTTTCTGATATCCAGCAATCACATATGCTCCCTTACTTTACTCCAAAGACATTTCTGCAGAGAAATGCCTGCTAGTTTGCAGGAAATTCTCTCCTAGCAGGGAGTCAGATGCTTGCTAATTGTGCATCAATCCATTGACCAACACTTGCTCAGTGAAACAGACATCTGGGTGGAACTCAATACTTCCTTATTACTTCAGTGTTTGAGCCATGTCAGGACATGCACATGTATACACACAGGAAATCACCAGCAAATTTAAGGGCAATTTTCCAACAGGCTGAAGAAATAGCTTGTGAACTCCTTTACCTGATCAGCAGGTCAGACTCTGAGTCCTCATTACATCCCTGCAGGGAAGGGCTGAGTTTAAAACGTGGTGAGGTCAATATCTCATACTGCTCCAGTTCCCCTAAAAAACAAAAAAATAGGTTTTTACCATGCTGGATACAGTTGGATCAAATTTTGGATCATACCCTGAAAAATGTTCTTCTAGAAGAAATAAAGTGCTAATGTTTCAGACATTCATTCCAGAAAAATAAAAAAAAAACCACTGAAAATATCCCTCTAGTCATAAAATTTTCTCCTAATTTTAAATCAAACTCAGTTTTCAGCCATATAATACTATATGGCTGTATATGTGTATTTGAGCTATTATTTACATTTCTATTTCCTTACAGTTTATTTGAACATCAATTTTAAATTGCAAAAATAATGGTTTGTAATGCACTCAACCAAAATTTACTTTTTACCTTGCTAATGCAGTAAACAGGAAAGTTGTTCATTTCACCCACATACAATTTTTAATAGTAATTAGAATGATTGTGAACTGAAAAATTAATTACTTCCAGAAAGTTGGGCTAAGTGTCCACAGAAAGTGCCTAACAAGAAAAATCAGTTGCTGCCTCAAAGAGTTTGTAATAAATTGCAGAACAGGTGGAAGAAAAGAAACACTATTCTCTTGGCATTACAGCTGTCTGGAACTAAGCTCAGAATGATTTACTGAGCTGACCAAAGTCACACTGCAAAGTAGTGTTACAGACGAGAACTTAAAACAGTTTTGCTTTTTTCCAGACAAAAATGTTCACTGCACACTTTTTATTCTTTATAACTATCAAGACACTTTGGTTTTGAATTTATAAATATGGGAATATTCTCCATTTTGCTCTTAAGGGCAAGGAAATAAATTAAGAATAAGGAAAGAAAGCTTGCAGCTGGTCACAGCTTACATCTCAGTCCTGAGCAAGACTTTCTGATTAGGTATGATGCCCTAGAACATTCAGCAACTGCAGCCACACAAGGGCTGCTCCTGCAGAAAGCAGCCTTAGCTGTGGCTGGAGTTGATTAAAAATGAGCAGGAGTTGAAGGAGACATTTTATATTCAGCGGTTCCGCAGTTTCTGACAAATTTTTGGGTTTTCATGAAAAACTACCAATTGGGAAATTTCTTAGAAAGAATGAAATTTATTTCTGCTTAGCAAAGAATGAGTTACAGTAAGAAACATATGGCACAAGGGATGAGGTTTCTATGAGCCCTCTGCACAGCTATCACCACAAGAAACAGGAGCAGTTTAATATCAACTAAAGCTGTACAAATACATTGGTTTTCACTTGCTGCCTGAGTTTGGTTTCAGGTTACCCAAAAGGAAAAAATGTTGTATTCTTGTGAAAATGAGAGCATTGTTAAGCAAACATCTGCGGTTATGTCAATATTCTCAAACCACCCCATTTTGTTTCTGAGTTAGAGAAGCACTGGTCTTTTCAAAACCAAAACAATTTTCTTTAAAATCAAAGTATAGATTTAAGGATTTTTTTTTTTCAATGAAACATTCAAATTCTTTTTTTTTTTTTTTTCTGGGTGAATGTTGGATAGGGAATCAAAGTATATTTGCGTTCATAAATAGATGAAGTTAACCCAGATCTGTACTTTTCAATAAATAAATCATTTAAGAATAAAATGTGCCCCATTCCTGTGTCTTTTTCATTCCAATATTTAGTCTCCATGTATTGCATCCAGAGTTATGGGAGAAGTCCCTTCTGTGAACCATCAGTAGAAAGGGAACAAGATCACAGAACCTTTCCTTTCTGGCTTACAACACAACCAAAAGAATGAAGGAGTGAGTAGTACTGAACAGCCAAAAGTACAAATTTATCCATTCAAAGATGAATAAATGTAAATGTACTTTGAATGTAAATAGTTCAAGATATAAATCTGGGACTGGGCTCATCAGCTGGAGGCTTTAAGGAAATGCCCATCATTTACTACAGCTGTGAGAAAATGAATGTGGGTTTAGGATGTTCTCATAAAGCAAAATATTTATAAGAACTAAAGCATTTCATACAGTAACAGTGTCTGAAATAAGATGTTGCTGTCTTTGGGAACACTTGCTTGGGATAGCTGTGGTTATGAAAGCAAATTTACACTTCAGCAGATAAAGAAAAGGTATAATGCCCAGTTATGGGAATAGCCATGATGCAAAAGATCTAACATGAAGTTACATGAACAAATTGGCAAATTTATTCAAAGGTTGACAAGTTATATGCTAATTCCTTAATAACATGCTGTAGGGGTAAATATGAAAACAGCAGCGAAGTGTAACCAAAAGACAATAACTAGACTGTGCTGTGGAGGTTAATGAATACAGGAAACTTCTAATCATATTGAGAGTGATGAATATTAAGAGTCATCGGGAGAAAGGATCAATGCCATTTGAAGATGTGAGTTTGCTAAATTCATGAAAGGGACTGTTTACAAAATCCCAGCAATGAGAAATTAATTTTATAATTTGAGTCCTTGGTACCTGATGTGCTGATGACTTAAGTGCCTCGGAGGAGATTCAATCATCTTTTGTTTGCATCATTTTTACAAGCAATTATGCTTGAACCTTCTACCAATTACCAGGAAAAAAGCCCTTCCACAACTAGTTTCTGCTGTTTGTATTTCACTTCCCAGTGCAGCAGTGGAGCATGCCACAGTTAGACAGAAAACACCAGGCTATGTAAACTGGCTTGCCAAACCCACAAAATTCTTTTTAGGCAACGAATGGCATTCATAGGCTTAGGAAACAGGCAGATATCAGTTTATGTAAGAATTTTCCCTACAGTCAGATTTGGATCAATTAAACAACCACAGTGGAGGGGGTTGGACTTTATTATCCCTTACAACTCAAACCATTCCATGATTCTACATGTAAGGACTGTTTTCCAGTCCATTGGTGTACCCTCAGTTTCCTAAAATCATCTGAGAATTTTACCCAGTAGACTTCTTATGTAGATTATAGACCTTATCCATAGCCTTGATCTCTTCTGCAGCATATCCCATTTGTGGTATTAGTTTGAGAGCTAGGAAGCATTTACCATCCACAGTGAGTCCAGGATGATTCCTCCTTGATCCCTCTGCAAGCCTTGATTTACCTGTCCTGTGCTCCCTCCACTCTCCAGCTCACCATTTTCCTGAAGGTTTTTTTTTTTTTTAAGGTAAAGAAGTATATAGAGAATTTTTACCTGATTAAACCAACTTACATAGACTATACATGATAATTTAGATGTGGACATTTTTTCATTACTATGGTAATATATTTTCTAGTAGCCCTAATACTGTAAAAATGACAAAACTACTTTCTGAGTGAGTTGTTCATGGGTTTGGTTTTTTTTTTTTCCTTAGGTGAGAAATCTTCTGGCAACAAAACTTTAGCATGAGGGCCATTTCACTCCTCTGATCCCCTTGCAGAAGTTTTGCTGAATTTGCAGTTCTATAACTCAGGATACATTTTTCACTCCTATGACAGGTGGCTCCACACAGGTGTGCTGGGACTGTGGAGCAGTCTATCAGCCTGTCAGCTGCTACAGTCGTCCCACTAATAGACTGCCAGGTCTCCTTTGTTATCCTGGAAACCTTTCTTTTCATTTTCCTTTTTTTTTTTTTTTTTTTTCCTTTGAGGGATTGTACTCCTATTGTGAGCAAAACTGTTGAAATTCAAGTTTCATTATTAATTCTTCAGCAAGCCTGTATGGGCAGTCCAGTTTGCTTTAAAATATCTGTGTCTCCTCATAAAATACCCCACAACTCCTGCCTGGACATAAGTGGTGCTCTACACATGCTCAAAACCCCAATCTTGCCTTGCTTAGTGAAATGAATTTTGTCATTGCAGTTTTGGCCATTAAAGGTTCTTCCTTTCCCTGGAATTTTAAGGACATGATTTAGAGACAACATTCTTGTTCTCCAAAAGAAATCACAAGAACAAAAGAAAATACTAAAAGAGCAAAAAGCATCTATGTTTTTGTTTTGTGCTGCTCTCTGAAGATATGCTTTAGCTACAGGGATTGCAGACAGAAAACCTGCATAGGTAAGTTCAGTATATGACCTTAGCCTGGCTTATTTTGACTTGCTGCATTCACGTCAATGATTTCATAAAAGCACACATTGCATTCCAGGCCAGTCTAAAAAAATTAGGCCTGAGCTGACAATAAACAGCATAACATGAAAGCAGAGATGTGCCCTCAGCCAAGTCCCTGGTCCAGAATTCCTAAAATCATTTACTGTTTAAAACACTGAAAAGTGAAAGTATGACTAATCTAAAAATCACTGTAACCCCAACTGAGCTTGTTTATCTGTTGCCCCTCTGACACAGAAAGATTTAAGTTACTCTTATAGTTTAGCTTATAAGCCAACTCCATGGCATTAGTTTTGTCAATCAGTAGTTCTGTTAGAGTTAACACAGTGCTCCAATACCACTGCAAGGGGAAAAAGCCAGCAAGTGCTCCGAGCAAAAAACCAAAGCCGATTAGCTCCATGGAGACTTGTTTCCACATCAGACTGCATGGCTTATTGCTTCTCAAAAAGACTGCAGTGTCAGGCATGCCAGGCTGGTGACACTGAAATTACACAGACACACACACAAAAATCAATTTGTGAGCAAAACCAGCTGAAGACTGTGTGTGAAATATGCCCAAAGCATATGGGGGGAAGTGGAGGGGGGGGGCATTTACATTGCTATGTACTCAACTCTGGTCTCAAATCTTTGCAATGCAGACAGAGGTGGACATTTTTGGTATCTCTCATCATTGTGTTCAAGCAGCTCTCTCTTAAGGTCCTGACTTTATAAACTTTCCTCGTTCAGCAGACACTTAAGCATCTCTTTCAACCTGTTCAAGTGGCACATAAGCAGGTCCTAAAGTGCTTTGATGAATAGCATGGATCAAAGTATGTGCTTAAATGTTTTGCTAAATAATTAAAAATTGGCTTGAGAGCTGGCATAAAGACACTCACTGAAAAGCTTTATGAAGCTCACCAAGCTTTATGAAAATTAAATGAAGCAATTATGCTTAGCTTTCCTATCTATTCTTCCAGACAGGCCTATGAAGTCCAGCTTTTCAGCCACACAGGCTCTGGTTGTTGGAAGTGTCAGGATTGGTAAGTCTAGGGTTAGTTAAAACAAAGCCTTTTTATAGAAAGGCCTTGATATGTACAAGGTGCTTTGTATACCTCTTAGATCAAGGTAAACCCTGAAGAAAGGCCTTAGAGAAACAGCTTTACAACACAAAATAAAAATTATTTATACTTTTATCTTCCTTAGGATTACATCTTGCAATAGGCAACTACAGCTACAAAAATTCCAGGCTCTTGTTGAGGCAAGGCTGATATCCCTACTTTCATTGCACTCATTCCCTTTTGCACTACTTCTTCAAAGTCTCTGAGAATTTCACTTTCCCTGACCCTTCCTACACTTAGGTTAATCCCCAAACTCTAATCTTTCTAAACTTGCATAAAACTGGTTTGTCTACACCGGACTTGTTATTCAGGCAGCAAAGCTAAAACCAAAAAAGGATGAATAGGCAAAGTCTACAGGGAGAGGAGTCAAGAGACAAGTCTGCTCCCTATGCAAGGGCCTGCTAAGTATTACATTGCTTAAAAAGATCTGCAGAAACATTTGAATTCCAGAAAAATGTTGCCAGCTGAAGTGAGAGTTTATTTTAATTTGTGAAAAGCTAAGTTCATCTTGTGAACTTATTTCAATGTGTTTTGCTCAGTTGTCCTTTACCATCAGCACTAAGATCCAGAAAAGTTTGTGTTTTCCTGTGTAAAACCACATCAAAATCACATGAGAAGAGAGTCCTTCATACTGAAAAAGCAAAACCATACATGGAAGAGACAAACACTAGGAAAGTAAGAAATTTTTATGGTATCCCTCAAGATGAATTAAGAACACGTTTGTACTTGAACATAAAAGAAAAATGTTATAAACAATGCATTGGGCAGAGTCCTAATACACTATTCAGTTCAAATGTGGAGTCTGAATGGATGTGGCAGAAGCAGATTTCTTATATACTCTTGGACCAGCACCCATCCTGAGAGCTCTGGCACTGGGCACCCCATCCCAGCCCTGGCTCTACTGCCCAAAGGTGGCCCCTGAGCACTTGCAATCCACAATGGCCACAAGACAATCCAATCCACAATGGCCACAAGACAATCCAATCCACAATGGCCACAAGACAATCCAATCCACAATGGCCACAAGACAATGCTGAGGCTGGTTTTTCTCTCACCACCAAGGGAAATTTTCCACCCTTGCAAGGAATCTCTTCTGCCTCCTGCTTTCAGCCAATTTAACCCTTCTTGTAGTTGGGCCTTCTTGCCCTGTGTGCCAGATTGTTCCTCAGTCAAGTTACCACTGCCAATTATAATCTCCCCTTCATCAGAAATCAATGCCAGCAGGCAAGACTTACCTAAAATTGTACACCCAATTAGAAGCAAGATTAGGAGTAATACCAAGATCTCATCACTGCTGGAATGTCAACTGCTAGGCTAAGAGCTAATGACTGCAGGACAGCTCTCACTTGGAAAGTACATGCACCTTGTTAAGACAGTTACTCATTACAAAACTATTTAAAGAAGATGGAGAAAAAGAGTACATGGAAATATGGAGAAATGGAAGTTATGAATAGAGCATAGGAAAGTCAGGAAAAAGTTTTATCATCATACAGGATGACACACAAAAGCAGAGGTTAAAATCAAGGCTAGAAATGCTGGCCTAAGTTATCACAAAGACATTCAGAGCAAATGTAATGCTCTGAAGTCTATGGAGTTCGCATGAAATGTCCTCTACAGATGAGGTTTAAAAAAATCACAATTTCTTTAAAGTGAGAAGGCATAGATCAAATGACTACTGCTGGGCTCCTGAAATTCAACTTTCAGAGCCATGCAGTCTTGTAATATACATAACTAAAATTTACCTTTGCAGCCTGTCTGGAGTCAGATATCCGATTGCTTTTGCCAACAGGGAGTCTGACCTCTTGAAGCAATGCACATCCATATCTGCCAACCCACACCCATGAGGCGATGAACTAAACCCCACAAACTTGTTTCTTCCGCTGTCTCTCATTTTAACAAAATGCTCCTGTGAACAATAAATATTTAATTTTCAGAATTAAAAAAGGGCTTTGGGTTTAGTAGATGGCCTCAGTCTAGTTATAGCATCAGCAGTTTTTCCCTCTAGGGAGTAATTAAGGGAAAGCTCTGGCCACAATGCTAAACTGTGATAATGACAGAATTTAAAATCATTTTCATACCACATGCTGCATTGCAGTTCATTTCCATATGCTCTGCCTTCAACAAAGGTGTCAAGCTTATAAAGTCTCCTGGGCAAAAGGATGACCAAAGTCCCAATGCCTGCAAGGAAGCTCAGGGGAAAGACACACATTGTCAGACTATATGTGATAAGGTCTCCACATTATGAAGTTGGCAGGCAGGAAGTAAGGCGGCCCTGGAGATTTTGACTATATTTGTCTCTGTCACACAGCTAGCACATGAGATTGGTGATGTTTTGTTGGAGACTCACCTGGGCTATAAATTATTTGTTGATAGTGGACATTTAGTACACAGCTCCTGCACTCACCCTAAAGTAGGTGAATAGTTATGGTGAAGCAAATTCCCATGCTCCACACTTTGCAACACATTATAGCTGAGACTATCCCTCATTCCAATGCTATATGGAGAAAAAAATAGCATTATAGCCACATTATTAGTAGGTCACTGTTAACTTGGGTGCAGCATTGCCTTGACAGTTACATTGACTCTAATTCCAGCTCTGCCTTTTTCAGCAGAAATGAAAAGACCCTTAGGGGAAGGTCATTTGCCAGACATCCCATCTTGGGCTGGGGAACAAAACTATTCACAAGAGAAATGGGGGCACCAAGAGCAGCCTCCACATAATATTTATATATGAAAATGATACAACTAAAGAAATACTCTAAGGGGAAAAAATCCCAACAACAATCAACCAAATTGAAAAAAAATGAAAACAAAACCAAAAAACACCCAAAAACCCAAAACAAACAAACAAAAAAACCCCAAAACAACCAAGTAACCAGCTTCTGAGAAGTATCAAATATCTTTGCATAATACATACAATTTTTGTCTCTTATTTTGATCACCTTCAAGTTCACGAAAATCAGACAAATCAGCTATGTAAGGTGGCAGAAGAAAAAATATTTATCACACACATAACTGGTGAGCATACTTGGGAGATCTCCCTAGTGGAGGTAATAAATAAGAGCAGGGAAGGAAGCTGACAAGAGAACTGGGAATCAGAAACATGTTTAGTGTGGTAGGTGGAAGTGGCGAGAAAGGGACACATCTCACAAGAGGAAGGAGTGAAGTGGGAGCAGGAATTGGGTGACGGCATGGGGAGCAACTCATGGATCGCCAGAAGTGAAACCTCAAGACTCATAGGAGCAAGGCAAGGTTAAAGAGAAAGGTAAGTAGCAGTGAAAACCACCTACTGAAGAGTTGAAAATGGGTCTCTTGTATACAGCTAGGCCAAAAGGATGCACCAGAGGAAGTGTGGCCTGCAGGTCAAAGCCGATTTTCACCTTCTCATTCCCTCTCATGAGACCCCCATGGAGTGCTGCATCCAGCTGTGGGAACCCCAATGTAAAACAAACATAGACCCACTGAAGCAAGTCCAGACAAACCCACAAAGATGGGCAGAAGGATGGAACACCTCTTCTAGAGAGGTGAGAGAGTTGGTGTTGCTCAGTCTAGAAAAGAAAAGGCTTCAGGGAGCACATTCCAGTGCAAAACAGGGGCCTAGAAGAAGGCCGGAAAGGAACTCTTAACAAGGGTGTACAGTGACAAAACAAGGGGAATGGCTTTAAACTGAAAGAGGGTGAGTTTAAATAAAACATTAGGAATAAATTATTTCCTGAAAGGGTGGTAAAGCATTGGCAGAAGTTGCCTAGAGTAGTTATGCATGCCTCATCCCTGGAAGTATTCAAGGTCACATTGGATGGAGTTTTGAGCATCTTCCACTGTTCCAGTGAGGAAGCTGTTCCTGCCCAGAACAAGGGTTTAGAACTAGATCTTGAAGGTTCCTTCCAAGGCAAATCATTCTATAATGAAGAATAAAAAGGACTCAGACAACCCAGAAGCACAAGGGATTGTAGAGGCATTGTCTAGAGGAAATGAACAAAAAGGCAGGTGACACATTCCTCCTCAGCCTGGATCAGAGTAAGAGAGTCCTGAAGCTCACCTCTCCAAGTCACCCACAGATCTTCACAACATAGAAAATGTTTCACTCCCTTTTTGGGTGCTCATTCACACAGAGAACAAAGATCTGACCAGGCACTACCTTTGTTCTGGTACCGGGCTTTGGAGCCAGGAGTCTGAGGAGCCTCTTTCTCTTGATGGTTTTTATAGCTGTCTGTGTGATGGTATAGTACAAAAGCAAAATTAGGGAAGAGAAGAGATTACTGTTCTAAGCAGCTTAAAAACATCTCTTAAATAACAAGTACTCTTAAAATAGCATTATTGAGGTTAAAAAATTAATTCCTCATAACTCAAAAAATCCAAAATTTTGGTAATTTCCAATTCTGAAATGCTCAATTCTGAAGTGCTCCAATACTGAATTCTTGTTTTGATGTATCATTATGGTAGCATTATCTGTGTAAGGTAACTGTGCATGTTGCTCCTGTGATATCATATTTCTTACTACTTTACACCTCCTAGGGTAGGAAGAAAAATGAGAGGAGGGGGGGAGGAGACGAAACAGCAAAATTTTGAAGAATAATGTTTATGTATATGTCTCCCAAAGGTAGGAAGTTTTGAACATATTCATTTTAAATTGGAAAATTATTTGTTCAGTTGTATAGGCTCAGAATGTTTACTTCCAGGACAAACCTAGAAAGATACTGTAACTTTTTCACCTTGGCTAAAACTTATATCTCAGTAATTCTTTGAGGTTCCTCTGTTTCATCTCAAATAATTCATCTATTCATCTCTAAACACAGCAAAACCTGTCACAAAGGCTTGAAAACTTATTTCCTTTGGGTTTTTGTTTGCTCAACATAGACTGTCAAGGAATCAATACCTATTCTCATATGCATACAAAGACAGGTAATCTTAAGCATGCATATGAATAAAAGACAAGCAATAGATTTTATGCAATTGGGACACTGCATAATCTGAGTTTTTAAACCCCTTCAAAGACCTTTATAGTACTAATTAAAAAGGTAGAAAAATATCTATCTCAATTAGGACCATACTTGCTTATGTAATCTTTTTGTGCAAATGTGGCAACAAGATAAATTTTGAACTCTGTGTGAAACCAATATATTGGGAAAGAAATAAAATGTTCTATGTGCAGTGCTTCAGGAAAGGGCTGGACACTCAGGACTGAAAAAGTGGTTGACAATTTTTTCAAATCCTCTATTTGTTTCTGTTATCCAGAAGGATAGATTAAAATTCCCAGTGGCATTCTTAAGACATTGCACTGATTACAAGTATTCTGATAATATAGTCAGGAAATGGGAACAACAGTATGTGATTTGTTGCTACCCCTAAATGAGAGATCAAAATTCAATAACTACATTTCAAATACTTGCAATCAGCATTATAACAAAAGATTTCAAACACACAACCTCAAACAAAAAAAGAAAAAGCACTTCTATAACTGTAAAGATTACATTTATTGAGCAAATTTTTGCATGGTATTATTCACCAAAACCTACCTTATTTAGTAGAAATTATTTGTTTGTATCTTCTTTATAAATTTTGCATTGAAATCCAAGTTCATGCACATTATGATAACCAATATCTTCTTTCTACCCTTGGAAGAGAGACTCCATAATTATACCATTAGCACAGCGAGCACCATTTTTCTCCAAGAGCAATACTGCATCCATAAGAGAAAAGTCTGGCTTTACTTCCAGAATCTCAAGAGCGTCTCTGGACAAGAAGGCTTCTCACCACAAACGCAATAGAAGTAAAGATTATACAGAGATAGGGTGAGCTACACTAAGGTTAGGCTAAATGATTTCCTGCCAGCAGAGTAGACAAAGAAACAGAAACAAATGGTGAGAATTTTCAGCAATAGACTTTGTTGGCTTAAGAGGATTTAGATGTTCTATACATATAAATTATATCCACTTATTCATGGTGTGTTACTGGTCAACAATTGCATGAATATTCTCAGCAGAGCTGGGGCCTTCTGCATGTCTTGCTATAATAAATGTGCAGTTTATGAAACAGTTGGGTATGAAATGAAACAAACATATAACTATTTCTCTCTTGGGGGCCAAGAGAAAATTTTGTTTCATTTTGATCTTAACACAAAGGCATGACCCATGTGAATCAAAACAAGGGAAAAAGTTTACATGAACTGGAGAACCAAGAAGTGCTGATGTTTTGCATAAATTTTATAAATTAGCCTCCTTTTTGTGCTCCTTGATAACAAATTATGGTCTGGGGACAGCTTCTGCAGTGGATCAGTGGTTTGGACTGTGAATTACTCTGGTGACCCACAGGTCAGCAAAAAGCCTTTGTTCTCTATTAGAAATGTTTTACTGAGACATTCAGCACATTTCCAGAAAGAAGTAAATAAAGCTATAGTTCAACTACCTTCACCTTAGACCACGAAGAGCCACTGACCAGGATAAAAGACATCAGGTTGGCATTTTATGTCATACCCGGATGCAAGCAGCCCCTGAAGTGACAGGCACCTGAACCAGATGCCACATAGGCAGCACATAGTGGTACACCACAGTTGTTAATCAAGGAGGAGACAGAGAGATAGAGACAGGAATGAAAAGACCTAAGTGCACTTATACATCACCAGCAGAATAAAAGGGGAGTGCAGCAGCCAGTTCCCTAAATTACCAGCATTTTCATCATTTTACTTTGAAGGAGTGGATTCTGCTGCCAGAGTTTTGATCCAACCTGTTTTCATGTTTAAAAGAGTGGGAAAGTTATACTGAGTTTCTTGTAGCATAGCACTGAAAGTTAATTTATGGCAAATGGCCTCAGCAAGTGCCTGCAATCAATGGCTTGAGTATGGCTCAATGTATTTTCTCTCATCAAGGGTGAGTCCCAGAACCCAGGTGAATATTTACATTTGGCAAATACTTCATTTAGCAATGACAACATTAAAGCATGTCCTTTTTATTATTCCCTTGCCTCTATGGTCTTTCCTTTCCTGTAACTCATTAAAAAAAAAATCAAAGCAACAAACACATTTCCGCACAAAATTTTTCAAGAGTCCATACTCTGAACGAAGGTCATCTTTCACATTTGCAAGGTTTCAAAGCAAATGTTCAATCTATACAGTTCTTTCATACCAGAAAAAACTTAGACTTCAGTGAGTGTAAGTCACACAGCATCTTTCTGTCGATATTACACATGCCCTTTGGGTACAAACACAGCCATCAAACTAAAAATGTATGGAAACTTGAACCTTGCTGCTCTTTGGGCCAGGTGAACTTTTTAGCTTATGTCCTGCTGAAACTCAGTCTTCTAGTCCCTAAAATCCCCAAAACTATCATCAATAACTTGAAATTTAGCTTGAAAGGCCTATTTTAATCAAACTCATCAGAAGAAGTCAAAGTTTTTAATTAAGAAAAAGACAAACAGATTTTAAAAGTCTATAAGATCACAAGTGTGTAAGAACCATTTCCATAGACTTCATAATCTAGTGTTAGTTTAGAGAAACTGCTTTGAAATTATACTTTGAAACGGCTGCTTGAAGGCCATGGTCATGCCTTCTAATTTTTAATATTTAGGAAACATAAGCAAAACCCAGGGCAAGCCAATGCAAGTGATAAGCCTACCAAATTTTTTAAGCATTATGCACAGCTTTATACGATAAGGCCACCCACTCACCAGCTGCAGCTGAACAAGCCATGTGCTAGCAGAGACAAATAGATACACAATAAGATACAAGTATGTCATCCAATAATCAACAACTACACCAAAAATTTTAAACCAAAAAGTTTCATAAGTCTTAAAGCAAAGTTTTAAAGGGTGGGGAATTATTTTAGCCGTCCTCTTCTTGGGATATAGGGTCACATTGAGCCTTACTTTTGCAGAGAGATTGCCCTTTGAATAGAAAGCCATTTGTCAGCAGCTGAAACTTCACAGCATTGCTATCTAGGGTTTGGCACATCAGTAGGATACTGAAAACTGAGGCATCAGAGGCACTGGGAAACAGCAGGAATACTGATTATGGCGCAGTTGCGCATGGAAAAAGGGTAAGAATTCCAGCCCATGGAGAATTTTATGGAAGCTGTATTCTGCTGGACCAACCTTTTATTAATGATGTAGCCACAGGGGCTCATTAGGCATCTGCAAACTACAAGGATTTTATTTATAGCCCAAACAACAGGTAAATTGTAGCACATACTTTTGTATTTGGAAACTGGAACTAATTCCACAACTCACTGAAAACTCAGGCTGCCAACGCCTTTTTTGACCTCTGTTCCTTTGACCACAGCCATGAATAAGCCCTGCCTCTTTCTCTGGCAACTTTCCATTCAACCTAAGTGCCATTCATTACAACTAAGATTCAGCATCTAAACCAAGAAGTGAGGCTTTTAGACTTTAACCATAGTCTGCAAAATTTAACAGAACCTATCTATTTTCTGGCAGTAACTGGCTGCAATTGTCATTGCTAAATTGAATCCCACTTATAAACCGGCTGAACAAGGGAATAATTAACAAAACAGTGATGAAAATATGATGGCATGTTATTGGCAAAGGAACATGGAGAATTTCATGGTGGGTCATAATGGAAATATTAGTCAGTATGGGAGTTCTTCACTGTTTAGGAGGCATGTCCCATTAAGAGATCCATGATTTATTTCATGTTTTGATTGTCTTCTAACCTATGACTTTTGACTTGCCATATCAAGTACACTGTCAGATAACAGAGAGGAACCAGAAGAGTTAATTGAACAGCCAAGTGATAAAGACTAATAAATCCCTGGATTTCTATCTGGTGAGTACATTTTAATAGGTAAGGGGAAGTAAGTAAAAGCCAGGCAGGGTGACTCATCAGTTCTAGCAATGTAAGAAAATTAGATTTTAAGTGGAAAAAGATGTTTCCTAGGAAACTGCATGATCTGCTTGTGGAACATCAAACAAGAGCAATTTCCTAACAACAGCCATGGCTAAATTGATCTACTGCACCTCAAACAGCTTTATCAGTGAGAGAGAGATTGAGTCTCTTTTATACTTTCTTAGTTACCATCATCAATTTGTCTATTATTTGACTCCTTCAGCTGTTACCTTTCTCACCTTCCACAAGTACAAGTATGATATTTGCCATTATCTAATTGGAAAGCACATTTTGCATTCCCTCATCTTTTCTGTCTTTTTTTTTTTTTTTTTTTTTTTTTTTTTTTTTTTTTTTCAGCGAGCTCTAGATTCCACTATTGCTGCTGCCACTGAGCCAGAAAGATGTGAGCATGTATCATGGTATGACACAGGCATAAGCTCAAGGAAGTGTTCTGTTTAAAACCCTCCACTTTGCAGCAATGGAAAGTGAGCTGCACCATAAGCAACCTCCAGGGTTCCCTGCTCTGAGATGTTCAGAGCACATTCAGCACAATATACAGTACATTCAGCCCTCCTATACAATTTACACTGGATCAAAACCAATGTCTTTTCCCTTTACACTGTCTACATTTTCATTCCAACAAATTAAAACCCTCACATTTCTGTGAAAGCATATAACACTTTGCATTTGGCACAAAAGAGATCAAGTATTTCAGATGCTAGGGTGGAGAACATTTGTTCTCCTTGATAATTTCCAATGCAGATTGTTCAATATGCATAAGTTAAAACTGGTGCAAAGCAGAGACTGTCTTCAGAGCATGACCATGGATTTCTGAGCATAAATCAGTGCATGTGCTGACTGTGCGCAGCCAGACAGGGAATTCTAGTACCAGGCAGCTCCTTGGCACTCATGCTACACACACAGCTCACGCGTGTCCTGTGACACTGAGCAGCAAAGGCACATCTGCTCAGCAAAGATGCTCTCAGAGCACTTGGGTTTTTGGCAATGCTTCTGTGCATTTAATATGTGCATGCACATTTTAAATGAACAGAATCCCTGAATCCCAGGTATCACAAAACAAGCAAATTTACTCTAGGTGTGCACATAAAGATGCATTCTACCCTAAAGCCAAGGCATTCAAATTACTCCTAGACAAAATTTCCTGGCAGAAAGGTAAGATATGTCTGAGGAAGCCCAAATGCCTGGTAGCTCTAATCCTGGCCACTCTTGAGCTATAACAATGGATGAAGACAATTGCCAATTTGAAGAGCCAAAATTTAAATAGGCTGCCAAATTCAGCAGTACTGAAACATTTTCAAGTATACTGATTGCACAGAATTGCAAATGAAGAAAGATACATAAGACCAAATCTGTTCATGCTTACAAAGTTGTCTACTGTGCAACTTGTGGGGAAATAAGAAACAGAGATGTTTTAGGTCTCTCCCACATCAGTCTTGCTCTCGTCAAAATGAACTAACAAATATCTACTATAAGCCCATGTCACCAAGGTTTTATTATTACTACTGCTACTAATTTGGAGATTATGATGCAGACAGAAATTATGAAATCCAAAATTCAGGAAATCTGATCTAGAACTTGTAATGTCCAAAATAAAGCAACCTGTTCTAGAAAATTTACTATGTCTGATTCCACAGCCAGTGAAAGCTGTCCTTCAATGTGAATTTCTCCACTATGAGCTGTGCATCAACAAGTCACACATGGAACAAAAAACCATGTGAAAGCCAGAAAAAGTGAGAGAAGAGACTTTGTGTTATGGATTTGTGGCTCAAGAGTCCTGTAAAGAGATAGCACAGGGAGAGTTATCCCACTGTAACTGATTCTTTGGATTTGCATCAATGATTTTACTGTCACCAAAACAAAGCTGGAAAGTCTATCCCTTTTCCAGCCCACTAAACAGAATAAAAGTCCCCAGATCATGGTGAAGTCAATGGCAAACTGTTTAATATCAAGAATTACACACCCCCTAGCACCATTACCATTCTCAAAAATCTCACATAAATCTTCTCAACAAAACTCTAATTCCTGAAGTGTTTTCCCCAACCTGCATAAAAAGAACCCACCTTCTTCCTTCTTCTCCTTCCTCTCACAGTTTACAGCTTCATTCTTGGCTTAAGACATATTTAGGATTAATGCTTTTATTTTAAAGGAGTAAGATTAAGTATTTTTAGCCCCTGTGAAACAAGATGATGCATGTTGCAATTGTCAAGTCCCTGTTAAATTGCATGTAGCACATTCTGTAGCTCATAAATATTTAAGATGACTTAATTATTATCCTAGACTCCTCAACTTGCCTTTCTTTATTAGTTCCATGGGGAACAAGGAAAGCATTTGCTCTTCTTCAGCCATACAGACAATTATATTGCAAAATAACCTCTTGTTGGTGATGCTGCTATATGATTTTCTCCTACTGTGGTGTGAGAGAATTAGCCTCTTTCAGAGAACAGAAGAGCCCTCACTTCTTCAACAGATCAATCCAGCAAGCCTGGCAACTTTTCCAAAATACCTCAATCAAAGCTAACCCCACCTCTCTTAGTTCCTCCTTTAGCCTCCTGTTTCCAGTAGCAGAGGGTAAGAGCACCCAGAATTTTACAGAATTCAGTGTGTCAAGCAGGGGAAGCGTGTCTTTGCTTGGAGCAGTTCAGTGGGGAAGTGACGGGGCCTAATTGATGCAGGTGTTCCTATTTAAAGCAGTAGCTGTAAGGACTTGGGGGAAGAGGAGGGTGAGCCAGTAGCCCTCTCACAGTGGAAGAGCATTGAACAGGATTTTTACTGTTGCCTTACAGCTTATTCTCCTCCCTGCGTGTTTTCAATGCAGCCATATGGCAGCAAGCAGACACTCGCAACCTGATAGCAGATGAAGAGCCCGCTCACTCTCGCAGGCAGCAGACCATGCCCCAGCAGCCGGAGTGGCAACTCCCACCAGCACAGCCAAGGAAAAGGAGCTGCCTCCCAGATGGCTGGGATGCAGAGCTTTGTCTCAGAGCCTGGGCTTCTTGCTCCTGCAGCTGTCAGATCTGTCACCGTGGTTCGCTACCCGCTGCCACCGCCTCCCACTCTGGCAGGGCAAGAGGAGCGGAGCAGGAGCGCAGCACCGACCCTCAGAGAGTGCCCTGCCTTTGGGGTGCTCTTGTCGTGCTGTGCTGGGATTAACCTGCCTTGGAATGCCAATGTGAAAGAGGGTGCATGGCATCAAGTCAAAATAGCCCGAGCAGCTCCTTTAATGTGCATCTGCGCTGAACAGAAACCTACAATTGTCTTGAAAAAGCGTGATGGCAGAGATCTGCCACTGCTCTCTGTTAAGAATTAGGCTTAGTCACAGTGCCTAGATACTGAGGAAGATGAGATGTGTAAGAGCTGTTTCTAGCCTTATTTGCTTTTTTCACATTCCCCTTCATTTTAGAATTCAAAATAATGAAAACAATAATGCAGTTGGTACAGTTCTGTGTGGGGCACAACTGAGAAGTTAAGGAGGCTAAAGGCGTGAAATTAGCATGGAGAAACCAAAGCGTGTTACAGACCTATGGGAATGCTCTCATTCAGAAATAAATTGGCTTAAAGTTCACTGTGGCTTAATACTCCCTCAAAGATCCTTATTTCCAGCAACTGGGAAAACTAACATGTAAACCAGCATGTTTTAGGGTGCAGTTTGACAAGATTGCAAAGTCTGTGTAGTTTTTCTGCTACCAAAATAGATACAGGAACAAGCAGCTCCCTCCATTTCTCCCCTCCCTGTCACACTTTGCTTCTCTTCCTTTGGTTCTGGCTCTACACTTCTTTGACCATTGATGGGCCTGTACAATTAGCTAATCCAGCAGAAAACTAATAAAAAGGAAAAAAAAAAAAGAAAAAAAAGAAAAAGAGAAGATGCAATAACTTCAAACTAATTTTGTAGTCAAAATGGGAAGCTTTCTATCAGGTCCTTTTTATAAACTTTTGCTGGATATGTTTACGAGCTACAAGCCTGCTGGGGGGGGAAAAAAAAGGGAGAAACAAAAACCAAAACCAACCCCTACATGCCCACCAGGAAAGTAATACCTGCAAAATGTTAGTATTTAGTAAAACTACATCAGTAAAAAATGGCATGAAGTTGTGCTAGAACAGTCTGCTTCTCTTTGTCTGGGTGGTAGCACTACAAGGAGGATTCTGTCAATGTGGTTGCAATGTGGGAGCAGCTGGAGACTTTGCTGTCCTCACTGTTAATTTCCCATGGAATAAATACGCCCAAAAAAACCCAACCAACCCCAAAAATCCACAAAGACAAAACAACAAAAAAACCAAAGGGAAAGAAAAAGCTCCTCACAGAAAATTCAAGCTTATGAGCTAAGTTCAGTGAAATATATGACACATACTATTCAAAAAGTTCTAGAACTAAGAAAAAACAAGTTCAAAGTAACGTCTAAAATTAATGCGATAAAAAACACTCCCTTTACAGCTGTTGCTAAAAAATGGGAGGAAAGCAGCAACAGTAACAAGGAAATCATTTGACAATGAATGAGGATTTACAGTGACACTATTCAGATATATATTTATGAAAGGGAGTATAATTACTGGTACAGCTGCCATATAGAGGGCAAATATTTCACATTCCCCTCATCAGTATTGCTGTCCTTGTGCTCAGATTAAGCAAGCCAGGACAGATCAATAGGCAAAGTTTGAAACTGCAGTATGTAGTGCATAGAGCAAAGAATTGCAGGGAGGAAAGATTTCTGACAGCACCTTTGAAAATGTCAAACTTCTACATCGTACCTTTTGTTCTGAATCTAGCATAGATTGAAGAAAAAAATGAGCAAAGCTTAATCCAGATAAATGTGAGATTGAGGATTTGAATCAATCATATCATTTGTACAAAAGCAGGAATAATTTTCTATACAACAGTATTACCCCTGCTTAGGAAAGCTTTTAACACCATATAAATCATTGGAAACTGAGAAATTACCTGGGGAAATGAGGTGAGGAAGAACAACAATTACTGTATGTTTGCCTTTGTACTTGTGGTTTTTACTGAGGCGCTGCTATGACCACTACTGGAGACAGGATCATGGGCATATTGCCTGACCTTGGCAGTGCTGTTCTTAATTTCTCCATGTTGTAGCTGCCTCCATCATTGTGCTAGGCAAACAGAAGTGGTGGAAGTCTTTAAAACATGGGATAGAAGAAGCACTTCAATAAGGCAAGTTCTTCTTTTGCACAGATGTGTCAATCATATAATCCCTGGAGAGAAATATCTGGGTGGATTTAGTGTCTCTGGATTGCCAGTGACACTTTTTCAAAGCAAACAACCCATTGATGATGGAGATTTTGATCAAGTTCTTCTGTTTGACTATAAAATGTACTTTCATGAAGAGCACTGTCTTGAAAGATTGCACCATGCGTCACAAATTACATAAACTGAAGATTTGCTGCTGCCAGCTTGGAATTGCTTATGCTGTAGAGCACTTACTGTTGATAATAAAGGGCCAAAATTAAAATATATTTTTTGTCAGCAGTTTTGTGTTAAGGGAGGCTGTTTCAGCTCAGACCCTGCAAAAGTCCAGCTCTGTTAATTATTTTCCTGAAGAAGTTAGGTCAGCACACACAAAACATACAAATGACATCAAGCTGGAATGCTATTACAGTAAAAGAAAGAAAAAATAATCCAATGTCACCAATGAGAAAAATGTGCAAAGACAAATGCAAAGAACTGCATTTATTAAGGCTAAATCAAATGCAAAACTGAGAAACTAGTGTAGGCAACTCTTGTGAAGAAAAGGATTTGAAGTGTTAGAGGAGCACAGACCATTGACTCATTCCTAGGATGATACATTAAAGGCAGCCATCACTTTGAGATGCATTAACAGAAATACCCTATGCAAGAAAAGGATGACAATTATTTATTCTGTTCAATACTGTCGAGATTTCAGTTGCAATGCTGCATTCAGATTTGAGAAGGATGAAGCCAAATGAGAGAGCAGAAGGGAGCTACAGGAAATAAAAGATCTGTGAGGGGAAAAAAAAGGAAACTAAAGAAGATCACAGGAGAGGAGATATGATGACAGAATGTAAAGGGTTGCTTTGAAGAGAAAGGTAACCAGTCATTCCCATGTCTAGTGGGGAGACAGAACAATAAAAGATTAGCTAAATTTCAAGCAGATAAGGTTTAGGTTAGCTGCTGGAAAAAAGCTTTTTAACTGCAAGGATTACAAAGGATTAAAAAAAAAAATACTTAGGCCTCTACAAATTTTTACCTACAGGGATTTTGAGAATAGATTTAACAAATCTTTGCCAAGGTGGTGTCAATTCTAAACACAACTGGTAGTTCCAGAAAATTCCAGAAATTTCGCATGGCTAGAAATCTTTAAATACCATGTTTGCCCTACTGGGTTGATGGAAAATTCTGTATTTAGACATTTGGAATTTTTAAGTAGAAAATGAACTAATAAAGCAAGCTTCCAATGTACATAGGAAATATGTCACTCATTCACAAGAACAATTTCAAAAAAGATGCTGAGAAATAAACATAAATGTGAGGCACATTATTTATGACAATCTAATTTGGTCTCCTGTGGATGATATGAGTCATCTGAGTGGGCTAGAGGAGTAATTTTAGGTAAACTCACAGCAATTTAGTCTGCAAAATAATGTTCACCAATATCATATTTACAGCTAGGTGAAAAGAGATGATATCATGCTCTTTCATTTCTGATACTGGATAGCTATATAAGCAGAATTATATTTTAAATACCAAGCATAAAAAGACATTTGGTATTAATATGTTATAGGAAAAGTCAAGGCTTCCTAGTGAATGAAAAAGAGGGTACAGTGAGAGTTTTCTTTCTTTCTTTAGTAACCAGGGCAGCTCTGCTCAACAAAGTACCAAATTCCCATTCCAAAATTCAATCTTAGCCAGAAAATGCAAAGTGAGTTCTTCCACTCAAAATTGGTTATAAAATGAGATATCGTCCTTAGACTGACTACTCTCCATTACAGGATAGCCTGGCTTCCACGTAGATTTGTTTTTTTAATACCAGAAGGGTAGAAACAATCTCGGATCCCACAGTCAACTTGGCCTCAATCATACTTCTCATTTTTCTAGAAGCCGTAGAACATAGTTATAATACAAACCAAAAACTCTATTTCTGAAGTTCAGAAGTCAAGCCAAGTTGTTATATAAGCCCATGTCTTGCTGTCCCTCTAATTCAAATCTTTGTTTCACACAGAACTAATTATTAGGAGAGAAGATAGACTTAGGGAGAGGAAAATGCTCATTACCACATCCTCTAGATTAATTGATAGCTGCAGCTATGTCTGAAGCAAGTGGAGAAATGTCAACATATTCTCAAGAATGCCAAAGTAAGATTCTTTGGAAAACAACAAAACATAATGATCTCTTTGGCATCTGCATATTCACAAATAATCTGTGAAGAACGGAAAGAAGTCACTACTGACACTCAGGTGAGCAAATTCAGGTTCATAAGTAAAAAAAGAAAAGAAGGCTCTCCAAAATAAAAATAATCATTTTTTTAAAAAGCATTTTTCTTTATTCCTGTCAAAGAGTTTCCTTAGTGACTGCATGCACAGTTTTGAGATTGTCCCAAGGCATTCCAAGTGAATCATTTATAATAAGAAGGGTTAGAAATGTTCATATTCAAAAATAACCACAAGCTGTGTATTTGTTTAGAGTTAAGTCCCCCTTGTGGATAAGTCAGGGGAATACAGACACGGATCAAAGGCAAAAAAAGGGTTTCTTTAAACATCACGTAAAGGCTGGTTCCTTCCATACAGAAGTCCCTCTGCAAATTCATAGCAACTTGTGTAGTGGGAAATACAAGCTCAATTCTACTTTGAAAGAAGTGTTGCATTCTCAAAATTGTGTTTTTCTCTAGTGTGGAAAGAAATTATTATTCTTAAAATAAAAAAAGAATACATGATCAATAATAATAATAAAGGCAAGGTACACTCACACCAGGGATTCCACCAGTCAGATATAATACAATTCGAGACAGGGTCCCCAAGAGCCACAAGCCAACAGAATCACTTGCTTCTCCCAATATTAGGGTTAAATCACAGGGTTTAACCCCATGCTAACCTCTTCAATTTTATTCCCACTTTTAGAGATATGACCCCATCCTACAATTTCAGGTCCTCCTGAGGGACATCAGAGAGTTCAAAGCATCATGCTGAATTTCCCTGCAGTTTGTTACACATCAAATCTAAAACAGGTAAAGCCCACATGACATACATGAGACATACTCGTGTGACAAGGAAAGGGGAAAAAAACAAACCTTGAAACATCCAAGCCCTCTGCCCACAGATAACCTGCTCTTCAGAAAGAGAACATTGAATGAGACAAACAGCCACAGATTTCTCTAATGCCATCTCAATGCACCCTCAGGAAAATTCTCCCCCAACAGTAACTACACTAAGTACAGACATGTTACTTGGACAAAATTATGTTCCTGTTCACAGCAGAAAGATAAATTTACCTTTTTGACAAAACTACCTTGTAAACAACCTGATTTACCCAGCTGCATATCAGATGAAGCAAGACAACAACCCAGTCTTTACACATTACTGCCCTTGCTACAGCAGTAGCAAAACAATATTGTGCATCTAGAAATGCCTGGGTTTTATATTTCTTGTATTTAATTTTTACAATCAGATACCACCATATAAGCAAGAGCACTCTTACCTTGATCAGAGTTGTTATGAGCCATTTTGCACTATTCAAACAACTTCTCCCAAATAAGTATTGATGATTGGACCAGTTTCATGCTATGACATTCAATTTGAAAGAGCATGGTAGTATTTGTGCCTCGTTAAGTATTTCTTGAATGCAAATGGATGATGATAATAATAATAATAATCGATTTTATAACTACAGTTATCAATTGCATATAAAATCACTGTATATTTCCAAAAAAATATGAGAGATTTATGGGCTTTTTAATCTGTTTTTTTCTTTTTTATACATTCTACTTTACATTATATCTTGATTCAACAATATTAAGTACAAAGTACGGTACATCTAGAACAGAAATTCTAGAGAGGGACAGATTGCTGTGAAGATGCTACTTGCATTTAGATCCTTCTGAAAAGGCCTGAGCATACATACTTCTATAGTTACAGTTCCACCTTTCCAACATTTATTAAGACTCTCTCTGGAGCAAGAACTTTTAAGCAGCATTTTACCTTGCAAAATGAATCAGAAAAGCTCCCATGCTCAACTATGCTGACGTATCAGCACAAATTCACAGGTAGAGGCTCCAAGACCAATGTCAGACCCTAGGATCTAGACAAACAGAAAATACATGCACTTGTAGAGAGTTAGCAACCCCTGAGTGGGTCAGCAGCCATGAGGGGACAGCAAACATGGCCAAATGTCCCAGTCCTGGGGTCACTTCAGAGCAGTTCCATTGCTCTCTGCAAGGAGGTTGTAGCCAGGTGGGGGTCGGTCCTTTCTCCCAAGGAACAAGTGATAGGCCAAGGGGAAATGGTATCAAATTGCACCAGAGGATGCTTAGATTGAATATTATGAACAATTTCTTTGTGGAAAGGGTTGCCAAGCATTGAAACAGGCTGCCCAGAGAAGGGGTTATGTTGCCATCCCTAGAGGTATTTGAAAGTCACGTAGATGTGATGGTTTGGTGGTGGACAGGGCAGTGCTGGGTTAACTGTTATTCTTGAGCTAAGAGATCTCTTCCAACCTAAAAGATTGTAGGGTTTTATGTCTATCCTGCATTGCTTGAAACAAGCAACACCCCACTGTCATTATGTGCAAGGTGGACTATTTTTAGAAAGGTACAGAGGTGAAAAGTCTTTAATCCACTATACTCCATCTCTCAGAATCTTTCTGCACAACAACTTATTTGCTAAAACTACTCCAAACTCAAGGAAAAAGCAGGAGAGTTTTTAAAAGTTTTTTGTATTTTATGTCTTTAGCTTTTTCGAAATGTTATTGTTTCTAGATCTAATCCAGAACTTCTCACTCTTTGGTTCAATCAAATTCCAAATACACATAGAAAAGCAGAAGAAAAAGATCTCTCACAAAAATGATACTGCTGTTATTTATTTGATTGCTGCTCCCTTTTACACAGCAGTGTGATGCAAACTTCAACAACCTTCACCTAACTTCTGGGGTTTCTTTTTATAAAAAGAAAACAGTATTTCTAGAAGTTTCTACCAAAACTTGTCTCTCCACCAACAAAACAGTTCCAGAAATTCCCTACAAGAAGAAAACTCTGCTTGGACTACCACCCTCTCTATTTTGTGCTATTGCTATATAAATACAAAATGCCATCTTATTATATATATAATAAGATATATGTACATGCATCTATGTAGATAGGAATATCTGAACACAGGGGAATATGGCTATCATTTGGTCATTAGCAGAATTTTTGACACTTTCTCTATAATATTTTTATATTATGTGATTAAAACGAAAACAGGTTAAACAAAACTGTTATAAATATAGACATATAAAGCTACATGAGAGAAAACTATTCTAAATAATTATCAGTGGCTCAGCATTAAAACAAAGTATTGCAAGATCAAAGTCCACAATAGTCTTCTGCCCATACCACTGAAAATCACAACTAATCATATTTGTATGATGCAATAAGAAGTATTCTAATTATACATGCAAGTGACATCAATGTAGAGGTGATTTAAGCATGTTTGAATCATTGTTACAGTTCACAAATATTGGAAAGCTGGAATTTAAAAACAAAATATACTAATCAATAAAGACAACTTCCTACAAAAATAAGCATACTCTGCAAACATAGGAAAAGTGATTTATCAACTGTTTTGCAGAAGGGATAGAGAAAATGTCAGTGATTATTAATTACAAGCTAGGATAAGGCAAGAATGTTGTACTTTTAAGAAAAAGACAAATACTATCTTGACATGCATAAATAAAACTATTGTTGGCAAGTCATACTCAGTAATCATCTTGCTTATGGTGCGAGCTAGTAAGATCTCTATTATATGTTCTGGTTGGACAAAGTCCAGAACAGATCAATGAGAGGTCTGCAAAATATGATTTATATGGAAAAAGGGAAGGAAAAAGGGAAGGTAGTTATCTAATCTAGACAAGAGAAGGCTGAAAAGTGGGATAATATAATAAGCATAGCAGAAAGGAAAGAAAAATTGGTTTTCTTGTCCTAATTGCAGAAGGGGTAAGTGAAGAGTTTAAATTACAGTGAAAGAAAGGGGAAATAAAAAAAAGAAAAACAAAAAGAAAAAAAAAGACCTTTGTAGCAGTAAGGGTGGTTACAGATTTTACAGATTGTTTAAGACTTGATGGAATCTCTAGCTGGAAGGGTTTTTGCTCATAAAAAAAAAAAAAGATCAGATAAAATTCATTCAGGAATGATTTTAAATGGTCTTGGTGGACTTTGGGGATAAAGGGATGAATTAGGTGACCTTTTTAAGGTTTTCTCAGTTCTTTGATTCTCCTTACATTGTTGTTGTGCTGTCTTTTGAAACTTAAGGTGAGTCAGAACGGGCAATTTCACGCTACAGTTGCAGCTAAAAATTCTAGTAGATAAGCAGTTGATTTTTCATCACTTTTACATGGCTGTTTCATAGACACATAGGAAAATGTTGCCTGTGAACTTTTGGCTGCCTTCAAGGCCATCTCTTTAGATCCTCATTCTCCCTTCATATTTTCCCCAGAAAGAGTCATGCTGGGTCATCATGCTATGTACCATTATGATCTGTTTACTCTTTATAATTTCCAGTTAATTTCATCAGTTGCACATCACTTGAAATAGTACTTCAGTTTGTCCTTGAAGTGTTCTCTTCTCCTCAAACACATGCTTTGTTCTTCAGTTTATCATACCACAGCTTCCTCAACATCCAGCTATTTTCCATTCAGCATGCATAACTGGCCCAAACAAATGAGTAACTACAAAGTTTTGCATCCTAGCAGAACAGAAAGGCATCATCTTCCTGTCAATCTTGACTAAATGTATGAACAGCACTAGTAAGTTTTCTGCCCCAAGGAAATTCTCAACTTAAAAAAAATAAGTTTAAAACCAACACTTATTCACAGGAACTAAACTGCTTTTTCTTCAAATTTTGTGTGAATGTTATGCATATTTAATAATGAAGTCAGTCCAGAAGTGTATAGGTTTTCTTCCTGGATGATAGAGAAGTAAAAAAATACAGTATGTCACACTATAAATACAATTACAAAGACATTTTCTCAGTCAAGTTTCCCAGTCAAATAATAGACATCAGATCTTTTTGATGTGACATAATACAATTTATCACATTGGAGTCATATTGATACATAAACAGCCAGATTACCAGATGTATTTATTATGTTTGGGACTTACAGAGAGATGCTGAAAGGAGGACAACGTAGTTTTCTTACCAACTTGTTCCAACAAAGAATGAGGTCTGTAAAGTTAACCCTCTGTCCCGGTTATAAGATACAACACAATAAATGCCTAAATTACTGGCAGCTGAAACAATTTTTAGGAAATGTATTACTAGCAGAACATGCTTAAAAATGTATTTTAACTTTAAGGAGCTAAAGTTGCATATCCATATTTTCTTCTCAATAGGAAAGTGACAGTTCATGATATATTTAAAACTATATCCAGTTCATCAGGTTTATTTGCAGATTCTGATTCTCCTCTAGGGATTTGCACATGGCTGGGGTTAAAAGTGGAGCATTTGTGATGCATGGATGACAATGGGATATGGATGTTGAAGAACAGATTATTCCAGCAGCAGATATTTAAGACATTAAGGAGGGGCTTGGACAAACATAGCATAGATTTGCCTTCAGGAGTGTGTGAAATAAACTCGCTTCACATTCATCCTCATACCCGGTCACTTCTCCAGGGTGCAAAACCTGATGCAACTGCATTTTTTAGAATGACAGCAGGAGGTCTACAGTATGTCATGACTAATTCTGACAATCACAGCCTACCTGCGGTTGTCATAGAAGTTAATGATGGATTGTTAGAAACCACTTCAGCCTCAGGCAAAGCCCTGGGAAGTTAACTACTAGGACAACCTCTAATAAGCTGCAAAAACCAGTTTATGGGCTATTTTGGGGATTAAATTTACTTTTTCTAATAAAGAGAAACTTTAGTAAGATATCCTCCAGTCCTAAAACCAGGCACAAGAAGTTTGAGTCAGAGATCAGTGCATTTTCACTCATCACATAATTATGACACATATCTAGAACACATAGGAAACATGTAACAATTCATATTTATAGTTATCTTGAATTTATTTAAATTGCTATAAATAGCAGGTAACTTTGTCAGAAGATTTTAGTGAAGGTCATATACAAATACCACTTCACCTCACTATACTATGACTCCTTACTGGAAACCAGCTCTGCACTAATGACTCTAACATCATTAACTCTTACTGGAGACGATAACTCTGCCTCTAATCACAAAACAGAGGACCCTGGCTTAAGTCATGATTGTTTTCTCTGACTTTAAGTGTTGCCAGTCACTCATTATAGCCAAAACTCAGTTCACATTTTTTAGCTTGCCCAAGCTATGAAATTCTTTACTGCTCTAACATATTCAGTATTTACACTGTAAAAATGCCTTTGATCCTCAATGAAGACAAGCAGCCAGTTGTGCAGATGCTGTTGAATAGCCTGTGAATGCACAGTATTTTCATAAGGGCATATAGTTCACAGCTTGTTGAATAAGGCAGAAAATCCCTAAACCCTATGATAGTGACTTCAAAGTCAGTCATTTATATTGTTTACCTCAGTTGGTACAGGGGTCATCTGACAGTAAATGTGCAAAAAGCCAGTGTTTCTCAGAGCTGCCAGCACTGGGCTGCCATGCAGCTTGCTTTCCTTCTTTCTTTGAAAACAGGCTCAGCGCTATGAAGTTATTTGCTTGCGACTCACTCCTGTAGTTTTTCATCTCCAACCAATTCTATAACCTAACCTGCAGAATATGTCCCCCCTCAAGGAAAAAGGCCTGAAAACTAATAGTAACTCAAGATGGCAAGAAACTCATGATCCGAGCTGCAAGAGCAGCGCAGAGACACTCATCTGTTAGGAGGAAGGATGCCCTGCTTCTGATAGTGAATAGAAGAAAATTAAAAAATAAAAAACAAAAAGCCCACAAAAAAAGGACTACCCATGGCTTGTGTTTGATTTGGGGTTTTTGTGAGCTTGGTTTTGTTTTTATTGGAAAACCCTTATTACTCTTCTAAAAGCCTAAGTGCAGCAATCCAAACATAAAAATTGTTTGAAGGATCCAAGTTTATCTGGCATCAAACCAGATTTACATGCAGAGTACAAGTCAGGTCCTCTTCTCTGCATGGAAGCAGGAAGAATATCTCAGTATATATGTTATTAAACTGCCATTCTACAGATCTGGGCTAATTTCAAAGTTCACTCACTGGGTATGGAACAAGAAAAACTCATTCTGGCTGAAAGCTCAATCTAATCACTGTTCATAAAAAAAGCTAGTGTAAACTGAAGTGCAGTTAATAAGTATTTAGTGAGTCAATTAAAAAATAATCTAATCTTGCAAGAAAGTACTTTTGAAGAGCTCAAAAGCAGTGCGCCATAATTTACTTTCAATTCTTTGTGATATTGCATTACTGGACAAATATTCTAAGAAATCAAGGGAGTTATTTTGGACTCATGTTGATAGAACCAAGAAAAGACTTTAATTCTTTATTAACATTCTGTTCAAATATTAATAGGTTTAATCTTATTAAATCAGATTATCCATATTTTTGAAGACCAAGAAACATATAAAAAATGAATTAAGCCAGAAGTTCATAACTGAGATAAAATTTCAAGAAGTTCTAGTTGCACACTCCACAACAACAGAAAGACTAATTCCTTTTTTTTCTCTATTTTCTCATATTTTTCCTTTCCTTTCACATTCCACACTCAGTCTACACTGTTATGAACTTCAAAGCTGAGTGGAAACAAAGAGGAACAAACCTGAATTACTTGTCTTTGACACTCTCTTTATGATTGGAAGATCTGTCAAAGGCAAATAAAAGGGGGAAAAGAAGCACAGGTCTTTCCTTTTTTCAAAAGGTTTAATCAAAGAATAATTTAAGCTGAAAAAGACCTGTAAGATTGAATAAAACTATAAACCTAACACTTCAAGTCCACCATTAAATCATGTCCTTAAGTGACACATCTACATGCTTTTTATTGTAATTTACAGAAAGATTCAGTGAGTCAGACCTACATTTCGCTGAGAGATTACCATAAGCAACATTTGAACAGATTTTGCCATGACCATCACTAGGCACTCAATGGAAGTACCAATTAAAGTAGTAAAAATATTTTTGAGATTTACCTACACAGTAAAACAGAATTAGGAAATGACCAGCGCAAGATTCCCATCATCACCCTGCACAGTATACTTAACTTTGGGTTTTCAAGGCATCCCCAGTTACAGCACTGAAGCCTGACAAGGAAAAATGTAATATTAAAAGATCAATCCATTTCCTATCACACATGCCTTTTTCCAGGGATCAGGTCAGGTATTGAAACAGGCTGCCTAGGAACACAGTGGAGTCACCATCCCTGGAAGAGCTCAAGAAACTACTCAATGTAGTAGCACTATGTATAGGTTGACACGGTGGCGTTTGCTAAAAAGTTGGGCTCAACAGTCTTGGAGGTCTTTTCCAACCTCAATGATTACATGTGGCCCAGGGGGATAACCTGGTACATCACATGAATGAATGCTCGTGTACCAAGACCTAAGCATTGAAGAATATCAGATTAACCAAAAGGTAGATCAGACTGCTAAGTGGCTCAGATATACCATAAATGCAAGCTATTTTTAGCTCAGTGGGCCCATCACACCTTGGGCC
Organism: Melospiza georgiana; assembly: GCF_028018845.1. Taxonomy (NCBI): domain Eukaryota; kingdom Metazoa; phylum Chordata; class Aves; order Passeriformes; family Passerellidae; genus Melospiza; species Melospiza georgiana. The sequence goes on from NC_080430.1 coordinate 49,411,424, forward strand.
ATAGAGAAGGGATTTCACCCACAGATGGCTCATGACCGAGGGGTGGTCACAACTTATCCATGGACACTCTCACAAAAGTTATCCATGAATGTGAAACCTGAGCTGCAATCAAGCAGGACAAGCTGGTTGGAGGATGGTGTGTGCAGCGTAACCGTGGCAGGGTGGTGTAACACACTCCCACCAACCCTCCAGGGCCAGGGCTGTGTGCTGACAGTGGTGGATGCAGCCACTGGATGGCCAGACACAGATCCTGTGTCCCAAGCCAGTGTCCAGGACACTGCCCTGGGCCTTGAAAAGCAAGGCTTATGGTGGCATGATACTCCAGAAAAAAGAGAGACAATGGGACTCATTTCTGAAAGAACTTCATGGAAGCCTGCCTAAAGAACAGGGCATAGAGTGGGTGTGTCCCACACACCAAACTCCAGGAAAATCTAATGAAATGATGGATTGCTAAAGATGAAACTGAGAGCAATCAGTGGAAGGAGTTTTAAACATTGAGATACACATTTAACAAATGTCATTTGATTAGTCAACAATACAGGATCTGCCAATCTGGCTGACACTGCCCAATCAAGACTTTCATATACTGCAGGAGAGGATAAGGCTTCATAACATAAACAAAAATTTGCTGGGTTATTCATCCCTCAGGCAAAGGCTGCCCATCCAATGGGATTGCTTTTTCTTGGGGGCCTCAGTTTACTATGTGGGTAATGTGGGAGAACAGGATTCTGATGTCTACCTCAAGGGGATTTGATTTCGGATGAAAACAACCAATAAATTATATTATAATATATTAACTCCTATATAACGCTACATGTTACCACTTTTATGGCAGCTAGCTGCCCATCACCACACTGAGCATGGTACCTGTCTCGGATAGAGCATGAAGTCAAGGACCACATGAACTTAATGAAGTTTTGCAAGAATGGTACATGAACTAAGGGTGTGTCTATGAACTGAAGGACAGGAAAGGTGATGGTGTACTGGAAAGCACAGAACTTGGCATGACACAAGTAGTATTGAATAAGAGGTGGATACTGTTGTGGTTTTGTCTGTGATAGAGTCTACTTTTTTCTTAGTAGCTGATACAGGGCTGTGTTCTGGATTTAGGATGGGAATAATGTGTTGATAACACATTGATGATTTGGTTGTTCCCAAGCAGTGCTTACCTTAAGACAAGGATTTTGCAGCTTCCCATACTCTTCCAGAGAGCAGGTGCAAAGAAGCTTGGAGGGAGTGTGGCCAGGACAGCTGACCTGTACTAGTCAAAGGGACATTCCATAGCATAAAATGTTTGCTCAGTATAAAAACTGAGGGCGGTGCCAGACTCTGCTGTGGTGAGGGCTGAGCATCCCCCAGTGGGTAGTAAGCAATTGCACTGGTCATCACTTTTTTCTAGGATTTTCATCATCTCTCTTCCTGTACTTTTCATTAAAATTATTATTATATTTTACTTCCCCCCTCCCCCCCCCCCCCCCCCCAATTACTAAACTATTCTTATCTCAATCTGCAAGTTTTACATATTTCTCATTCTGTTCCACATCCCAGGGAAGGGTGGGGAGAGAGGTGTGGGGAGCAAGCAAGCACCTGTGTGGTGCCTAGCTGCTGGCTGGGTTAAATCACAATGGTCAGACTAAAGCGTGCATTTTTGTGTCTGACCTATTTTGAACCCATATAGGGAACACAAGAGAAATAAAATCTATAGTCCAGGAACTTGCTGTAAAGCTATTTCTTCCTTAGCATTTCTGTTCTTCAGCATTCTCTTTCCCTTGCAATTCCCTGTGGTTTAATCCTTTTTTTATTTCCTTCCTTTTCCAAAAATACCCTCCCATGTTGCCAACAGTTGCCAAAGGCCAATTGTGCTGAAAATAGAGGCTATTACTCTCAGAGGGAAAAACGAAAGGAGTTGTTTTATCTAACACTGCTAAATTAGCCACGTTTTTCTAAACTGTTTGACAGATTTCATTCTCAGTACATGACACTGAACTTCAATCACTGAGTCTCCAATAGGGTAAAAATAGCAGTCAAAGGAAGTTCAGGCCCCTTGGGGTCATCTGTCGTTCATGTTATGGAGGAGTCTAGATGAGTTTAGAGGAATGAAACAAATAAGGTTCCAAGGAATTTACCCCATAATCAAGGTAAAACTGGAAAGCAATAACTTTTGATTGGAGAACTAGAGAAAACTTTTTGGTGGCACTTTAAAAGTGCTTTAGCATTTTACAAGATTCTACATTGCATTTTATGATGCTTTTCCATAACAATGTAATCACAATAGAAAACATATCCTTTTACATAACAAAAGAGGCTTCTCTGCCCCTCAGAGCTTGCTTACTGAAGACTGAGACTGCTGCAGATTGCTTTTCAAACTCAGAAATTAGTCTCAAACCATCTATCTCCATCCCCCACTTGCAATCTTGAGTAGAAGCATTTTGACCAAACAAACTCTGAGTACAGTGTCAACATTTGCTAGTTCAGTTCACAGGAAGGACAAGTTATGACAAAATTAAAAGCTCACTGAAGTGTGTTGTCAGAGGCAAAGATTCGTCTCCTATTGCCAAATTGCCCCTAACACCCAGTATATGCCCCTAATACCAAGTCCCATTTCCATATCTGAAAACCTCTCTTCTAAAAGCTCTGATAACTACTTTGTAAAAGGCAGACAGGTACAAGCTTGCTAACTCCTTGTTATAGTATGGTTTTCTCCCAGAGCTTTACCTACCATGCTTATCAAGTTTTCTTTCAAATATCGTCTTGTATCTAGTGACAGACTTCAGGGTGGATTCATTGAAATAATAGTCATCTTCACTTGTAACCACATCTGCCACTTTCAACAAAAAAGCAATAAGAAGCACACTCCTTGCCCTAGTATTCCTGCATCTCCAAGGCCTTCATTCCTTAGCACCACAGCGTCCACTCATTTCACAGCAGTCAGGATGCTTACACCTGACAATCAATATGACTTCACAGATCGAACGTATGATGAAGCCACTGAGAAGTTTTTCTTACTTCAATGCTAGAAAAAGAGGGAACTTTATAAAAACAACAATCACGACACAAAACCAAAACAAACCTCTGATGCTTAAACCAATGGATATAATTATAGTCTTGCTGTTATCTCCTGTAGATATTACAGAAGAGTGGGTTACAGAAATAACACACAGTCCCATTGGTACCAATCCTATATTTAGGGTGGGTCCAAAAGTCTCATGCAAGTCAGTAGTGAAGCTATGGAAAACCAGCAGAATTGGTTCCAGAGAGCTTTCTCCAAAGGTAGGATTCCCTACCCCTTCTCACATAAATGAATACATAACCTGTTATATCATAAAATCACCTGCAAAGGAAGCACCGTTGGTAGGAACAGCAGCATTTATCAAGATGGCCTTCACTGAACCAAAACTTAATGAGTTCCAACAGAGGATATTTTCCATTATAATTTCTTTATGGGGTTCTTAAATACTACAATGATTCCGCACAAAAATTAAATATCCATCAATATATTTTTTTTTAACTGATATGTCTGGGTTGGATAGCTTTAGGTGCTACCCTTTAGTTCTTAAGGAGCTTTTCTAACTCTGAAAATAAACCTAATTTTTTATACCTATATGAAATCCACCTCTTGTTTTCTTCCTGAAGACTTTTGTAAAGGCTTCCGCAAATTTTTCACTAGGTTGATTAGTAGTAACAGTTCAGAGTTCATTCAATGGTGTTGCTGAAACATGACTCAAGGTGGTTAAAGAAAATTCAGTCCAGGAACAATTAAATTCTATTCACAATTTTTATGCAGAGGAAAGCTGTTGAACATTCCCTGCTACTTGATTATACATTACTTCAATGATCCCATTGATTAGGTGACTTTTTCAATCAAGTAAGTATGTCCATTTTCAACTGTACTTTTCTGCACTTGATGATTCTCTCTGTGCTCTGATGCATTTATTTTATTTTAATTGAAGAGGAAGGTTGTTAAAATTCTGGGAAAGTATTTAGACTATATGAATCTTTAACAATGGTCAGTGATTAGCAAGGCCTTTTACATATTTAATGATGCAGTTTCTGGCAATGATACCCTGTTCACCAGGCACACTGAATGTTGAAGTGATTACCTGCGTCTAATATTGTTTTCCTGGTGAATTCAGAGTGATTTGTGCAGTGAGTGGGCGCGACAAAACTCAACAATTAGGCTTGCTTTGAGTGACTATTGAAAGTACTGAGACAACTCAGAATCACAGAACAATTTTAGGTTCAAAGGGACATCCGGGAGACACCCAGCTCAACCTTCTGCTCAAAGCAAGGCCAGCTTCAATTTTAGATTCGTTTGCTCAGTCTGTGGTCTAGTCAAGTTCTGTCAGAACTTCAGGAGGAAGATTCTGCAATCACTTTGGGCCCTGCTCCAGTACTTGGAGACAGTAATGGAGAATTATTTTCTTTTTAATCCAGATGACAAGCAGTTAGGCCTTGAAACACTAGCACTCCACTGAAGCTGGCAAGCCAGCCAGTTTCTCAGCCACCAATGTAATCCACACTTACATGTCTCCCTGGTTTAACTAAAAGAGTACTGTGAGGAACCAAAACAAAAGTCTTGTTATGCTATACAACTTTCATTGCTCTTGCCTTGCTTGCAAGAGAGACAGTCCAATCCCCCCACAGAATTAAGACATGTCAGTCAGGTATAATTGGCCACTGTAACATTGATGATAGACGTCCCCAGTCAGTCCACTGTGTTCCCAGATGTGGCTTCTCTAAGGACATAACATTTCATAGCATAAAGGTGAGGCTATCTGGGTTGTTGTCATTCTTGCCTTTGCTGAAGATGGGAGGAACATGCATCTTTTTCCTGACATAATGGTCTCTTTTTTGATCTGGAATGCTTTTTTATTTCCCAGCTCTGAAGAATTCTGAAGAGCTCTTTCCTCCTCGCTGCACTCTGCCTCTACTTGTTAATTGCTGTTGAAAGAAAAGCAGTGTCTTTTTTTCCACTCCAGTCTCTTTTTTTTTTTTTTTTGCTTCATGTTACCTATTGTCTATCACCTATTTTATTTCCTTAAAACCTCAAAGATGGTCTTGTCTTCCCACTAGCTAATTTCTTTCTTCAGTCCATATTTATCACGAACAAAACTGCAGTGTTTTCTGTGTGATATAAGGGCACATTCAGTAAATGTGTGGGATCTTGGGACAAAATGGAAATCTCAGAATCACAGTAATCAAGCCAAACTGTTTGCTCTCTGATAAAGCCTAGCCTGCTGAAAACCTAATAGACATACAAAATATCACCCATAGCCTAAAATAAAAATGAAAATACAAAGCAGCACAGTGTCTATCAATGCTATTTCAGAGCTCAACTTACAGAAATAAAAGAAAATCAAAATCTTCAGATAATTTTCTAACAATGAACTAGTGAAACGCTTAGCATATTATGTATTTAAATCTAGTGCAAAAGAACAGCAGTCTGCTGACTTCTTTCTGTGGCAGCCCCTAGAAAAGAATAAAACATGATAGTTTTCACCAGCAAGTCAGTACTTTGGGGAAAGCATGTGTCATGCCCGGATAAATGACTTTTTTCCAGATGAATACTATCCTTTCACATAATAAGACTTATTATGTGAAAGCCCCCTAGAAGTCTAGAAGCCCCCCTCACCTATACTAAGACATTGGAGAAAGTTCTCTGTTTTCACAACCAGCTTTCAGATGAATCACATCCGCCTTCCTTGCTATAAGTGCTGTCACCTTCTCAAGGATTATCATTCTTTTAAGTCATAAAAAGTGTTATGCTTTTATAAAGACCAAATTTTCATTTTAACAAAGAAGATTCATGCCACAATAATGTCCTATTTGAAAACATAACATTTGAAATGCGTAATTCAAATATATTGAAGGTTGTCTCCTGCGGCTTACACTAAAATATCTGACTAATGTTCTATCCTTGATATCTAATAATCCCTTCAATGGTCAGAAGCTAAACATATTTATTACGTGCCACTGAAATAAAGTCTCTGATCAGAATGGCTTTTTTCTATGGGTTTCAAAGTAAGCAAACAAGGACAGTTATTTCTTGGTGAATCCTTTCCATGGAAAGAAAAATTCAAACAAACCTCTCACTATGTAATCTCAAATTATACTAATTACCTACTATAACCTATGAAAATATAATTCAGGAAAGACTACAAGTCTATTGCCAAAACTGTTATGAAGGAAAACTCTTGAAGGAATAACTTGACACAGGGAAATGATAAGGTTCATTAATTGAGAGAGAGGATTAGGCTGTCTTGGACAGAGGGGACTTAATTATTTAAGAGGTTATAAAAAGAGCTCAATCTCTATTATACCAAATTTGCCCCTCTTTAAATTTGCCAGAAGGTATGACAAAGAAAAGATATTGAAACTTATAGAAGGAAAGGTCCTAACCCATGGAGAGAAGAACATTCTTCATATTCACAAGAGAAAAACTAAGAGTAACAGTGAAATAACGTACATATATCTAGGGAAATTTTTCTCCCAGAATCTTTCAAAACGTAGAAAGCTTGTCATTGTATTATCAATAGACAGCATAAACAATATGGCACAAATTAAAATTAAAATTTATAAGAATCATAAACATTAAAATATTACATATGCACAGATCACAAAAAAACTCCTTATTTTTAGTAACCATGATCTGTAGTAAGTGTGAACACAGCACCCTATCCTTGGATAACCTCTCTGAATTTCTCACATGAAATCTGGTCAAGACTTTCATAAATCTGTTCTTCATTCCTTCTTCTGATATCAATGCAACCCCAGTTCCTTAAAATATCATACAAAGCAGAATTTACTGTGCTGCTTTTAAGGTCTTTCCACTATCTAATTTTTTACTTCACTGTTTCCTAATCTCAGATTTAATTGTATACTTTGCTGTATTCATCTTCAGTGCAAGAGTTCCATCTGTCTCAACATCACATCTGTACAACTGACACGGCATATTCCACAATGTCCCCCCACACCTTGTGCAGTCATGTATGAAGGCACCACGTGGAGCATCTGACACTTTCCAATTCCATTCCCAGATTCATTACTCCTTTCCACATCAGGATTCTCGGCTCCATATTCTCCCATTCCCTCATATACCCAGAAAAACACTTCTCTTCGTGTTTTGCTCTACTATCAGTAATTTAGGAATCCAGTCTCATAAGAAACAATGAGATTAAGCACCCAATCCACCTAATGAAAGTCAATTAGGAAAACAATAGTTGAGCTCCCTGAAAAGATTTTAAACATGCATGCTAATCACCCTACTGCAAGCAGTGTGACACTTTTATAACTACTGAGAGCTATGAAGCATTGTACTGAATAACACAGACTTCCTGAACATCTTCTGTATCTGTAAAGAAAAATGAAAATCTTTACTGTTTTTCTAAGCAATTTATAGTCCTTTCTTCAATCCCCTTTTGTTAAAAAATGAATTTATTGAATCTTTTTTAGTTAAGTGTAGTGCACACAAAAGGATAACGTCACAAACACCTGACTGCTACACTGAAATGCCAGCATTTCTAATATTCATACACAGGCAGAAAACCAAATCTAAACTCCCAGGAGCTTCTGTCAACTAACACTGCAATTGTATTTTCAGCAAGTCCTTGTATATGTGCTCATACATGAATATGTGCCAATATACACTTACATAAATCCTTCCTTAGTGAAGAGGGAGAGTGTCTAAAAATTTTCCTTCAGTTTTTCTCTGCCAGCTGGCTGGGTGAGCTGAGGACAGCAGGGAACATACAAGGATTTTAATATTTTAGGGACCTGTCATTTCAAGGATAAACTTTTCATTGCAGTATTCCAAGAGCCAAAAATGAGATTGGCCCTCATGCACCCAGCAGTCAGAGCAGCAGCACCTCAGCAGAACAGCCTGATCCCTGGCCTGTCCCATAGTTCCACAGCCACAGTGTTGCCCCAGTAAATCCTGATCCTTCAAAGGGACTTGAAAACTTTTCCCCATGTATTTGTTTGCGTGCACAGTCATGGTTAGTTGTAGATTAAAATGAGGAAGTTTATGAGAACTCAAGGATTAAGTTTACTACTATTCCTTTTAAAGTATAGTTAAGCCCATAGGTCTGCCATTAACAAAAGGTCTTATCCTGATCACAGGACACACTTAAACTGCAAATTGAGATCATAACATGGCCAGTGGAGCTAGTTGAGATCACTCTAGCACCTACTAGCTCCTAAAACAATGCAATAGTACCCTTGTGGTACAATGGCCAAGGAAAGATGTACTGCTAAAAGGTAACATGAAAAGATAGATATCCCTATTTCAGGATCATTTTGGAATCTGGCAGATCACTGCTTGGATGCATAAGGATTTTTCTGCTTTGGTTTGATCCATCTCAGGTACCCCTGCATGATCCCCACTTGCATAGTGCAGACAATCTGAAAAAAAAGCTGCTGTGTAAAACACTAAAAGAATTAAAGCTTAGAGAGCTGAGATGACTTCTGGGTGTAGATTTCAATCCTAACCAGGATCCTAACTGACTAGTTTGAGACCACTTCTAAGAAAGGCATCCACCTTTTGGAAGGCAGTTGGTGACAGCTGAAAGAGACTGACTGACTCGAAGTCAGAAGGTCAGTAGTTTGGATGAGACCACTGTTAAATGAGGTAAAACTCCAGGCTGTTTGTTAAATTAATTTTAAATTGTTCTAAAGGTTTTTCTCATTTAATCAGATGGTTTTCAAATAGCTTTCAGTGAATCCTTCAGTGAAAAAATTCATATCCACTGGTAAAGCAAACCATTTGCATTTTTCATTAAAGATTTACTTATGTTCCCTTGCGCTGAGCAGTTATCAATTCTGATTTAAAAATCCTTTACTTTTAGTGACATGATGAAATGAAGTCTCAACAGACCATCTGCTCAAAAGGACAGCATTACAGCTTCTGACTTTCTAGCAGAAACTTCAGGGAAGCTCTAACCCCAGATTATGCAACACATGAGACAGCAGCCTGTCTCAGAAAGATTGCCACACTGGAATATTTGAAGCAGCTTTAGATCAACACAGGAAACTGGAAGGTTACAGCCATCGAGCACTCTTGCTTCATGAAAATCTGATTTTAATATTTGAGTTTGTTTTGAAGCAGCTCAGTTTCCCTAAATGAAAACTGAGGGTTTTTTTGAAGGGTCTGGATTCAGAACTCACTCCTGCAAATCCATTTAAATAATTTACTGTGACTTGCTATTTAGAAGGAGACATCTTAGAAGTTGGCCTTTTCCAGAACCTAGGTACAGGCTACCAGGAACCTGCTGGGGGCACCTCAAAGCCAGCAGACATCTACAAACCAGACATCCCACATCTGGACATGTACTGTAACCACTGCATTATGGTACAGTAAAGTACAAACCTGCCTTCAGAAACCTTTTAAACAAATGGCTCAACCTACTTGCATATTTTAAAACCCACATCTTTTCTATAATATATTTTATGGATCTGGCTGAATGGTGTTGCACACAGAGACTCAAAGTTCAAAACATTCATTCCTTGTTCTACAGAGCATAGACAAACAGGTACCACCACTCTAGTGCTTGATAAAACTTCAGAATATATTATTTCCAGAGTACTCAGTCTCAGGTAATCACCCAAAAGAATGTATGGTTCTATTCAGTAATCTCAGCTGTGTTAGAAAAACATTGTTGAAAATTTCCACGAAAAGACAGCCAGAAAGGTGTTGCTACTTTCCTGCTAGTCCAACCTGAGAAAAATAGGGCTGTATAAGGTTGGTCTCAAAAAAGCTACAGTGGGATGACAAGATCTGTTTCATTACTACAAAAATTTCTATCATGTTTGGGGTTTGTTTGCTTGTTTTGCAGAAAACACAATAATTTAATGATAAAAACAAACAGGGTTTTGCCCCAAGGAAGACAAAACCTGAGTACAGTGAATGAAAAAAATGCAGGTCAGACCCATAATTTCTGTCACTCCACTTATATTGTAAACTATTTACATATTTATCGCCTATTTTATTATTTTCCCAGGAATTTATTCCTGCTGCCAAGGTAATTGTCAGAGTCATGGGATCAATAGTGTCAAACACCAAAAAAACCCACATTTAATTTCTGGGTCTCTGCATGTATGACAATGTACACAGAGTTGCACAAACACCTTTCAACTGTATATCAAGCATTTACTTTTGAAAATCCTGCTTATAAATTAGAAGACCACAAGTCACCAAATTAGCAAAAGGCATGAAGGGCATTGTAGGAGAGAGGGAATCTTTGTTACTTCTAGGCAACTGCTAATAAAACAAAGGATTAGCAACAAAGCCAGGCGTTTCTTTGCTTATTCCCTCTACACAAGCACTTGTTACTTAGAGGAAATTAAAAGGAAATCTTACATGCTGCAGAGTTTGTTCAATATACTTGCGAACATCTAACATCAGACCCACTGTTCCTATCCATGGTGGTAAAGTAAATCTCTTCTAAAAGTCAAGAGCAGGCTGGTGACAGAGAGCTGCTGTTCCCTGGTTCTGTGAAAGGATTTTGAGAGGCTAAATATATTTGTGGGTTTTGAAGCGGGGCGGGATCTACAGATGGGAGCTTTCACGTTATAGTGTATCTAGGCAAAGACTGACACCCATTGTTCAGGAAACAGAGGAGAGCTGAGAAAAATAGATTAAAATATACTTTTAAAATTTTTCTGAAAGCACGTCATTCCTATAAGACCTCTATTGCTTTGTTCCTTTTTGTCTGCTTTCTGCTTGTTGCATTAATTCACAGTGTCTAGCCTTCGCTGCTTTCTCTCAGTCCATGGTACCCAGGATTACCTGGTTTCTGTTTTTATCTTCTGTAGTTTTGAAATATAATCAAAGCAGAGACACTTTGTTTCAACAGCATCAACATGATTTATGCCGCAGTATTTGTCCCCCAAGATAGGTATTCAGACTCCCAAACCTCCTGCAGCCAGGCAGATCAAAAGAGGAAAGGGGAAGAAGGGGGAAGGTATGAGAAAAGTAGGTAATTTTGTTCAAAATTTGGAACCAAAGAAAAAAACAATCTCAAAAAAGTGACAGATTTTATAAATATCTTTAACTTTGCAACTGCAACATTAGCTGGCAGAGTTGTTTTCTAAGCAAGACTGTTTCAAGATTTCAGCAGAGTTTTACAACAGGTAATGAAAATGACAACTAAAAAACCCTATTCCACGCATGTAGGAAAGACAATTAGAATATACTAACTTTAAAACAAATTGGAAGTTTTTGGGGTTTTCTTATAAGAAGACAATAACATATCCTCCCCATTAAATAGGAAATAAAGTTTAATTCTTTTCAATCATGATAAGTACATAAGCACTCAAGTAAAATTCCAGCCCAGAAAAATAAAATCTTGCAGAGAATTCGCCTTCCTAGAGAAAAAATTTTCATTCAGTACATTTCCACTTGCTTCCCTATCCTTGTACTCTGCACAATCATCTTCATTCTCAGTAGACAGTTAAATCTCAACTACATGCTCATCAATGGTACAAGGAATCAGCTAGAAAAATTTGAGGACAAAAATGTCAATGCACTATGCTTTGATTTCTCCCCTGGGTAGCTAAACATTCACAGATTTCTTCAGTAGCTGCCTCAGCCCCATAGTAACAAAATTAAAACTAATAAATGGTCTTCAAATTCCAAAGTCTAGTTTATATTTTTTTTTTCAGCAGCAGGCTAGCATTTGCTGCATGATTAATAAAAAAGGCTCCGAGTTTTCTTTTTTATTCTTCTTTGTGGTGCTGGTCATTGGCTGGTTGGTTGATTTTAGGGAGGGATGCTTGCATTTTGCAAAAACTCTTAACATTTCCTACACACCAAGTTCCTTACCAGTCAGCCTAAGCTTTCCTCCAAAGTGGTGGCTTTGTTTCTTGGTTTAAGTTCTAATGCCAAATACTTGAAAATGTGGAAGTCATTAGCCAGACACACCTTCTCTTGATATGTGCAGTTTGGCAAGTAAGGCATTCCTTCTCTTACATTTGAGCCATGCTCATCTTCATATCAATTTAAAGAACAAAGGTACAGAAATCTGCTAAGCCAGTACAGGCAAATGCAGAGAAGAAAGAACTACACTTAAAATGTGTGCAACATATGGAAGAATGCAATCAGACGTCTCAGCTGCTCTCTCTTGATCAAACATGGCCAGTAACTCAACAGCCCCCATCTGACCTGCACGATCCTGACGCCTTGAGAGGCTGCCTAGAGCAGAGGCTGGACAGTGTTAAAGGAATTAAGCAGGTATTTAATAAAATGTCCTTTAAAGGATGCACCCTGGGCAGTACAAGAGCCTAGGCATGGCTCTAACCAAGATGGACCCAAGATGGAATCTGAGTCACAAGTTTTCACACTTTTGTAAGTTTTGGTCCATTTACAAGTAAGGTCCATTTACATATTGGGGTTAATTGTCCAATAACAGCTTCAGGTTATGAAATCACATCCTCCCAGGTTGCTCTCCTCAATTCAACCTTGTTTAAACTTTTTGGGCCTGAAGCTGCAATGGTCTCCCTGGTTCTCAGGCTGGAAGAGGATTGTTTTGTCCAATTGATCTGTGAAGAGAACTTGCTAACACTTTATATGAAGTTCAGAGTTATACACTAATGCAGTACAGAATCTGGAAAATATGAAGGCTAAAACTTAGGGCATCATGCCTGCTTACCCCCCAGAGTTAGAGCAGTTACTTCTGCAGCTCAACCTGTGGAGATCCATGCTGCAATATTAAAAATGCAGAGCTCAAGATCATCTTCTGAAGGAAGATTTCAAGGAAAGGGCACCGATTACACAGTGAGAAAGGTAAAAACAAGTGCATGATGTTCTAACTCCCATAGGCATAAATTATATCTGAAAGCTAAGTTAAACTAACATTGCAGCTGTAAAATCAGGGGTAAAAAATTAGTAATTATCCATACTAAACCTTTGTCCCCTTATAACCCATTCTGTAGTTCCATGATCACACATCATTTTCCTGTCATAGTAACGGATTCATACAAAACCCCTGTTCAGCCCCCAGCCACAAATCTCCTGTTTTGCAACTTTCGGGTACTTAGTTTCATAACCCACGTAAGGCTTCTTTATCACACTGCCTGCTCACAATCACATTTCCATTGCCAGGCTGGAGGTGCATTAGGGACAGCAGCTCAGCACACCTACACAAAGGAAGCATGCTTACATACTTGGAGCAGCCATATGGGAGTCAATGTGTTTGATTTTAAATGCATGAAATATTGACACGCTTGGCTCCTCCAGCACCTGCTGCTGCCTGAGCCACGCACAAGCAGGGCCACTGGAGCTGCCCTCTCAAGAGTAAGTAACGTATGATGACAACTCAGCAGTCGCCAGCCAAAGAAAGGAGTGAGATGAGCAAGGGGACTAAGAAGGACAATTACTTCAGCCAGAAAAATAAGCAGAGCAAGAAAAAAAAAAGGAAGACATGCAAAACTTGTTTTTCAGGCACCAAAAAAGGTCTGTGTGTACTGCAAACGCCTTTTTTGAGCTCTGAGAGTTAGACTCGCAGAATACATAAATCCATTGATGAAACCAAAGATGTTGGGGAGGGGACAGGAGGGGAGGGAGGGTGTGGAGCAAGGAACAACAGGAGAGGGATTATACTGTGCTCACCCATTCCCAACAGCACAAACCACAGAACTTTCCCGAATAAACACTTCTACCTGAATTCCTTGTACTATATTTCACAATAAGGTGTTTAGGAGCCTATGTCATTCCTATTTTTACTACCTAACATTGCTTCTACTTCTCTAATTTATAGCATAGTGCTTCATGAATTAAGCAAACAGCTGATTAAAAATTTAAAAAGTACTAAGTTTGAGTACTGAAACACAAACAAACAAAATAGTTTATACAGATACTTCATCAATTTTCACATAGTCCCCCTTTTAGAGTAGAGTTCATGCCCTATCTGAATTCCTGGTCTACCAAGAAAGGCATTTATTCTTTTTAAAATTATATATATTTACCTTGACTTGCAAGTAATATATTCTTCACAAGGTTTTGAAAGCAACATTTGCTTCTCATTCCCATGGCTCACACTTGATTGTACTGGCAGGAAGTCAAAACTCACAAAGCAGCCTCCTGTCTAATCAAAATTAATATACAGTAATAATTGGAAGGGCACTGGAACAAAACACTGAATAGTGCCAATAAGTAGCAAATATCACACTGAGTGCAATGTGTATGTTTTAGAAAGGGCTGGGGAATGCAGCTTTTTTCTCTGTGACAGAGCAGCAGGCTTCTTTTCAGAACAGGAGCAAGAGAAGTGGCTGTAATGCCTGTCCTTCCATGGCAGACTGCTGACTCACAGGAGAGGGTGTCAGTGAGGCAGGCAGCAAACACATATGGGGGGCCTGGGGCAGTGAGAAAATGCAAAATGCAAAGTGCAAAAATGCGTTTCGTGCGCATGTGAGCGTGCATGTGTAATGAGGTGCTCTGAGGAATAAAACTAGAATAATTGTCTTCTGCTTTAAGGATTGGTTGGACTATTTTTTGCATGCATGACATAGGCTAGAACGACAGCTCCCAACACTGAGCAGCTCTGTCTCTCCAAAGAGGAAGGTCAAATCCAGCTGAAGAGGTGGAGAGGTGGTCCATGGCAGAAGAGGTGGTGCCAAAGGCAGTAGCACCACCAGTGTGCGTCAGCCTTGATCTTGAGGAACTCCTGCCCACAGCTTAATAAAGAATTAGCACCTCGACGGAAAAAGAAAAAAAAGGGCTCTTCTCCTGATTGCTGAAAAGATGGGAAAGGTGCCTCCAATTTTCCAATAGGCTACACCTGAAATGACTTAGTGTTTTACATTGACACAACTTTGTAAGAATGCTTATGAAAATCCTTCTCCTTTCTCAGGGGTGTGAGTCCTCTCAGGATGCTAATGATGTAACACAATTTTATTAAAAGTGATAGAATTAATGCAGTGGTAACTGCTATTCAGATAGAACACTCCTCCATGAAAAAGGACAAACAAACAAAACAAAACCCAACCCAAGATGGAGACTATTAATAAAACATTCTACTCTCCATGAAGGTGCCAAACCTGCTTTGTTTTGTTTTGCTTGCTTGCTTTTTATTTTCCAGGAAAAATTAAATGAGCTATTTTGAAGTTCTGGATAGAGACTTAGAAAATATTTCAAGAGTTGATTAATCAAACACTCCAGTCAGTTCTATAGCCTGTATCAAATAACTCACTTCCGAAAACCTTGCAAAGTCACCAGTGAGACATTTGCACCAAGCACAAGGCTGCAGTGCACAGCTGTGAGTTTGGGAGCAGGACAGATGAAGGAATGAAACCTGGTGACAAAGAAATAAATATAGCAATGTGCATGAAGTACAGTTGTCCATTTTCTTACACGTGTTTCATTACAAGCGGGAAAGTATTCAGAGAGGTCACTCCAGAAAAAGAAAAATTGAATGAACAAACATACATGTAAAGAAAAAAAAAAAAAAAGACCAAAAAAACACCCAAAAAAACCCTTAAAAAACCAAACAAAACCCCCAACAAACCACAGTAATTTATCGCTAAACCTGCTGACAAACACTTGGTATTTCTATTTCAGAATGTTTAAAAAACATTGATAAATGTTTTATTCATTAAATATCACTTTATCTTCTTCAAATGCACAAAATTAGAGGCAGACTTTTACTGGGACCTTGCAGCTCCTATCAGGTGAAGATGAGCTTGTTCATTACCAAACCACATATCCACCAGCACTGAAGAGTAATGAGTCTAACAACACACAAGGAGACTAAAAACATGCAACTAGTCAAGCAACACAGCGCTTCAAGATATATATCAGCTTTAAGATAGATCAGCTTTTACTGCCAAAATAACACTGAGGTTTTAGCAGTGTCTTTAATCAAACTGTGCTTATTTAATCATGTGATACACTGCATACATGCACTGTCTCTTTTCTCCCTTTGTCACTGACTTTGGAACCCCTGAACCTCTATTTTTAATAAAGCAGTCATTGTCTCAGAGATATTGAGTTTCTTCACACTTTTTGAAAACAAGCAAGCAGATAAATGACAAGCATTATTACAACCCTTGCCCAAGGTAAGACTGAAGAGAGAGCACAACTTATTTTCCACTGGAGAATTCTTACAAGAAAGATCACGAGTCACCTAGCTCCAGGAACTGCAAGTTCCCTTTCTGTTGAAACTACAGAGAGACTCCAATCACAACCCAAAAAGGAAATCCAAAAGAAATTTGACTTTCTTAGTTCGTTTTCTCAGCAAAAGTTTTATTTCCAGGTAGCACAGCCCTTGAAGGAGCAATATACTCATAATTGTCAAAGAGCTTGTCAACTTGCCCATCATTTTTCCACCCACCCACCAAAATCCCTCAGCTCTCAGCCAGGCTTCTGAATTTTCAACCACTATGTACATGCTGATCATCTTAGGAAAAAAAAAAAAAAAAAAACAAAACAAAAAAACAGAAAGAAAGAAAACAAAACAAAACAAACTGTCCCTTTTTGAAATCACTTGCCACAGGATATTCTCAAATAGCAAAAAACTTCCAAATCATTATTTTGTCTGAGTGATAACAGGAACATGTTGGTAGCAGCCTGTGAAGTCAAGGAAATGGGCTGATCTCTCTCAATATTATTCTCAAAAAAATTAGTAATTTATTTCAGTTATAATGAAACTTCTTCAGTCAAAGCTGCTGCATCTGTTTCCAGGGAGATTTCACTACATGGGAGGGTACAAAGCATGAAAAGGAACATTTTTTGACCCATTGTTTGGCAAAAAAATATTAAAATCCAAAATGAAAAGGGTTTTTTTTTATCTTAATTTTAATTTAAATTATATTCCTAGAGCAATTTGATTTTATATTTCCAACTTTGCCAAAATGTCTTCCATTTATTAATTTTTCTCTCCAAACCAAGATTTTGGGATCCCTTAAAGTAAAGGTTTTAAATTAAAGAATCTGGCTGCAATATTATCTATGGAAGGGCTAGTTTAATAATATTATAACACTAATTAGTTTGTAACCTTTAGCTAATACTTTCAGTTATCCATTAATTCAAGTTCTGATTAACTAACAGATGTTCCACCACAACAAAAAATATTATTAGCTCTTATGTGTTCAAATGTTAAATGCAAACTCCGACTGCAGCTATTTGCAAAACTCACTTAGATAAAAATTACATTTTTATTCTCCATTCCTCTTTCTCAGAGTATTCAAGCCATTTTGGCAATGCAAAACTCCCCAAGATACTGCAGTTAACAGAGCTGATAAGACAACAGCTGGTATGTAGAGTACATGATCTACTGAGTGTCAGAAAAATGTGTCTGGAACACACAAAGGCACCTCCTTGCTTTTCCAGTGGCTTTGAATGACTTAATCAGGACCAAAGATCCAACATGGCAGGGAAGAAATGAAGATTACAGGTAAGGCTCTATCTCACGGTCAACTCTGATAATCATTCAGTTACATTATTATATGATCTAGCTGCACTGAAACAAGTTTTGTGCAATATCTGTGTCTTCTCTTTAAATATTCTCAATTTAGTAATAAATAAATAAATGAGGGGTGGTAGAAGATGTAGGGCATGTAGCAATTACAGCAGCAACAAGTAGGTTTAGGCACTGCAACTGCAAGGAAAAACATACTACTCAGTTCTCAATTACCATTCTAATTAAAACAATATAAGTGAATACAACAGGACATGATGCACTAATTAAATGACTTGCATGCTATGTTGACCTCAAGCAAATACACTAGCATTGTTCATAAATAATTAGGATTTAATATTATTTTGAAGGATTATTAAGACTTTTAGATGAGCCTCATTACACTTAATGAGGGCACTGTGCAAGGGACAGTGCTCTCTAAATTAGTATTGTTCCACAGCACTGTCAATTCTGGAAAAAAGCACAACCCCAACCTAAACATGCCGTCATGTACAAACACACTCCCACAAAAATACCCCATTTTAAAGTAAAAACATTTAGCCCTCTATCACAGAATTTTGACTCCAGTTCTGTAAGCCTTTGTAAGGCATTGTTAGTATTTAAGCATTTTCACTTAAAATTGAAACTTTATTATTTATTAAAACAAGGTTACAAAACAAAACAAAAGTTTTAAAATTTGAGTTAGATCAAGAGTTCCTAGAGGGGAAAAGAGTTTGGTTTATTTTTCCCCATTTAATAATTAACTACTCTTTCAGTTCTGAATTTCTAAAAGAAATATCCAATTTTCCTTTCAGATTGTTTCAATTAGTTCTCACAAGTTTCTCCCAGCTGCACTAAGTCAATTTGAATTCCATAAGCCAGTATAAAAAGATGCCTACTAGAACAAGAGGGAAACTTCAGGACACAGCTATAATATGAGAGCCCAAAGACTGATTTTTAATAGATTTGCCGTATCATAATAAACTCAATCATTTGTTTTTAGGAAATATTCTTCTTATAGGAGATAAAATAAAATGTTAGAATATATATTAGTATATCAGTAATACTTCCAGCAAGATCAACATTTTCAATTCAACATTTTATCTCTCTTTCAAATCCCATATCCTGGGAAATTTAAACACTGCTGTATTTGTTGGGAAACAGTAACATGAAGGCCTTCAAATTCAATCTTAAGAGCCATAAGAGCTTTGGAAACTTTGGTGAAGGAACAGAATAGGAAGGTCTGGACAAGTTTAATGGTTCACAGTTGCTCAGAGTGGCATTTCATTTCTCTGCTAGGCTTCCTCTCAAGTTTTCAGGATTCCAGAAGGAGAGGAGGAAACAAGTAAGGCTGCAAGGAGCCACACATCATCTCACTTGCTGTACTCCCATTGTCATGTCCAGCTGGCTCCACTGGCGAGGTGTTAAGATGAACCTGCTCAATATATAGAAGAGACATTTTGGATAAATGCTCACCAAAGCCCTGTCTCCAGACCTTTACAGAGCTAAAAATTCTGCTCATTACTTTGCCTCATTATTTCTGTTCTTGGTTGTGACTATGCAAGAACAATCTCTTCCAAGTTTCTAATTTTATGTGTGAGGGAAAGCATTTGCAAGCTCAGGATGATGGCTAGAACAGGAGAGTTCATCCAGGTCAAATACGAACAGATACTAAATCCAATGGTGGTTTTATTTCATGATAAAATATGAGGAAAAAAATATTGTATAGGAGTAGACCTCTGTGTAGAAAAAAAGAGTTGCACAGTGGCACTGATAAGCACAACAGTGTTTGACTCTTGGAATGCAGTCTGTGCCTGTCCCTAGAAATGTGAAATCTAAAGTAGGCATAACTTTACATCCAAAACAAACAGCATAAGAAGATAAAGATCTAATCCCTGAAAAGAGCATGATGCTCTTTCATCATTTAAATCAGAAGTAATTTTATGGAGGCTTAAAAAACACTCACAGGCTTCCTGGAAAACATGTTTTGAAACTGATTCCAGACTGTGGTTATTTGAGAAGTAAAAACCAAACAAACAGCTCAGATATTCCAATTTCAGATACATCCATCCCCATGAGAATCAAAACACAAGGTGCTCACAGGTAATTCAATTATTGGTGCAGGAGACCGGGAGAAAAACACAAGCTGAATTATTCCCAGAATCTGAGCAACAAAAGGTAACCTTCTCATAAAAATAGAGAAGACCAAGGCCTTCTCACTGTTAAAAAAGAATTCATTCTGATATTCAGGAAGGGCAACTGCAATCCAACACCACACCAGCCTAAATTTTCAAGGCAATTAGGCATTAAAGTTCCTAACAGTGAATAAAATAAATATACTCATTTTAAAGAACAAAGATATCAAAATAACAGGGAATTTTTAACATATGTTAAATTTAACATAAAAAAAGCATAGTCTGAATGTACTTGGTTGGTGAGATTTCAACTGGAATGCTTGAGCACTGGGAAAGAATTACAATGCATGGAGAAGACAAAAAGACATAGGAAAAGCAGGGAGTACAAATCAGCTGTACTCTTACAAAGATGGCACAGCACCTCCAAGAAGACATTGGAAAGATGAAGCCATGGTAAAAAAGCCTTGCTGAGAAAACACCCACATGTTCTCTCCTGTAATCAGAGGATGATGGCAGGAAACAGTATGCATCTATTGCAGGTAAATATTTTTATCATTGAGAAATGGGAAATGAGGTGATATATAGCAAAACTAGCCAAAGAAAGTCCAAATACCTTTGAATGCTGTGTTCAAAATGTTTATGAAGAAAATAAAAACATATAAAAGAGAAGACAAACCCAGTCAACTTCCTTGATCCCCTCCTTACTCGTCTTCATGTATTTCACAGTTTGTTCTCATGGGGTTGGTCACTTTCCTTGTGTTTTCAAATGACCCTTTTCACACTGCAAAAGAATAGTTATCTCAGTTTTGGATTTGCATTTATTCTTCATCTTTATTAATGCATTTAGGTCAAGAAAGACATATTGTGACTACTTTTTAAAATTTATTATTACATTTTCATTTGTGAGAGAGCTTTTTATTCAGGAAATTAAAGCCAACCTCAAAAGGGGCAAATTAACATCCCACACCAGTTACAACTAGGGGGCAAATGGCAAATTATAGTTCTAATGTCAAGGACCTCTTATCCAGAGCTGAGTGAAGCACTGAGCAAGAGCCACAGATTCACTTCTGCTTGATGTCTACTGGGTCATTAAACAAAGGAGAAAATTGGCAGCTACATATGATGAGCTCTTGCAATTCACACAGCAAGAAAGTGTTCCACCTCTGTCCCAACTCATCTGTCAAAGTGCCCTGTGTGCAGCTTCTGTTTCCAAAGGGAGTTTTGTTGAAAATTCCTCCTTTCCTTGCAGATACCTAGGTGGTCCCTTTTTGAGTGTTAACAAGGCATTGAGTTTTCTCCATTTCAAAGGGAAAGAAATAAAGGAAAACCTTGCTTGTCAACCCACACAAAGTACTGAACTGGATGGGGACCTGAAAAGTCTAAGCTATTAAAAAGAGAAACTCTTCCTCACCTGCTGCAGCTGTATGCTCAGGTTTTATCGTCCTGCCTATGTTTAAGTCCTACAATTCCAGCACTGCTGATCTCTTGAGGGCTTGTCCTCTCCAGAGCTGGTCTCACATGTCATCTTGTTCAGTAGCCAGAGCCTGATTTGATCTGGGAAGACTCATTTTGAGACTTTATCTTGTCTTACCAAGGGTCCCATATAATATTCAGAAATCATTCTGAAAAATTAATCTGAGCCTACTAAGACACTCTTCAACAAAGCAATTCATCATAACTCCTCTTCAGCCTTATGCAATTAGCACAAGGTAGATTTTCAGACAGAGCATAAAGCACAGTACTCAGCGAGGTGTGCAGATCACTCCTCTCAATTCTGACTGCTGAGGGAAAGAGTCTAGAGCTAATTTCTGGGGAGAGTGAGAAAATAAAAAAAATTCACATTAAATCAGGTACGGATAATCAAAACACCAGTTAATTTAAGGCACTAGGGAAAAAGTGATTGCTTAAATAACCAGATTGAAATAGTGAGCACCATTACAGGAAAAGGTAACAGATAGTAGACAAATCTTTTAACATCTGGTGGTAGCTGGTCAATCATAATTTCTTGTATGAATTGATATGGCCCAAATTTTAAGCAAGTAATCAATTATCAATATTTTCGTCCTCCCTCCTCCAAAACAGACTAATGTCATCAACTCATAAACAATGCAAGGCAACTCTTGTTAGATCTGGTCTGCTCCTCCAGAGAAGAAATCACTCAAATCCTAACTCAAGAACAGCTTATTTGATACCCAAGAGCACCAAACTTGTCTTGCCTTTCACAATAAATTTTTTACCTTCTTGCTCAGACTCAAGACTCAGTAAAAACTGAGACTTTTATAATATTCAGAACTTCCAGTTCAATGGTGTGGATCAAAAAACTTCCAACAGTGTTTGGAGAGCATCCAAACATTTGGTTACCAAACTAAGAAAGTTGGGAGTAGACTTGGGTGACTACTACATTGCAAATTTCTGGCAAGTTGAGACAGAATTATCCTTTTTCTTTGCTTTTATTAAATAATAAGTATTTTTTTATTTAGGATTTAGAGTTATTAAGTGGGTAAGAAATAGATAATCCATGCCTTAGCAGTACCATTCATAATGGCCTACACTCTTTGGGCACTCTATGCTGCTGACACTCCTGTAATCAATGCATCTGTGCAAATTTATGTTGGCAGAGCCTAGCCCAACATTGTACATAAGCCTTAGTCAGAATCACACTTTCAAGTGTCTTTGGGAAGGGCAAAATTAATGCAACATTTACACCTGTAATTAACCTCTAGGATTTATACAGAGTGAGATAAACTTCAGGTTCTCTCTAATCAGTTCAGAATAAAGCTATTTCCCTCCAATATACTGCCACTGTTGTTTCCAAAACAGAACTACTTTTGTTAACATTTATTTCATTTTAAAAGACTTGCTCAATTTTAAGCAAATTCCAGCTTTGTAGCCTGAAGACAGAAAGGAATAGAAGAGAAAAATCAGTGCAATATTATTGAGTCATTATCTTTGAATATTCTTGCTTTGTTTACAGTTCTTAATTTATTTTGATCACACACAAGATGGATGGGAATGTCACAAACTATCTATAACAAGTATTTCAAGCCTTCTAAAAAACAGCTGCCTTCAAAAGAGATTTCAAAGGATATTTCACTAAACTCTGCTCAGTTCCAACAGGCTGATACTGCACGCTGCTGTATTACCTACTGATCTCTCACAAGTCAATGAGAGATGCAGGTGCTAAAACACCTCAAGACCTAACCCAACAAAGAATCCACAAAATGTGGTTAAAAGACCACCACCACCACCCATTGTTTTCTCACAGTGAGGGAAAACTTCAACTGGCATAGCAGTTTTTCTCAAACTAGAAAGAAGCTGTTAGTTTGTATACCTCTATGATCAATGTCAATCCTCTGAATATCTACCCAGTCAATAACTTGTATTCAATTTTTATTTTTAAAATACAACACTGTGCCATTTAGAAATACATTTTAGATTAAAAGAAGTCACAAATGTTTCCCTAATTGAAAATGCATGATTAGCCTCATGCCCACAGTTACTTTTGTACTAAAGAAATCGTGACAAGACATCATGTAGTGAAGCTTGAAGCTGCAATTTTCAAAGACAACTGCAAAAGTATCACTTAAATTATGATTATATGTAAACTGATATAGTCCAAATTTAGCTCAGACACCCATCACACCCCTCCAAAAAAATCATGCTGCTTCATATTTCTTTAAACCTGCTGTTGTCTGAAATATTTGAAATTTTTTTCAGCATCTGATTTCTATAATAAATTTGCTAAGGAGATATATATATTTATTGCAGAAGCATGTTCACAACATCTACAAAGATCTTCCTTATTAAAGTATATCTGAAATGAAGAGAGGCATTCATATTGCATGTATTTGCCCTAGAATGCCTTGCTTTTAGAGGCCCTGTGGGGAGCTTATTACACAAGTATGATATGTGGCATTTGGAGCTGTAGGATTCAAGATCTTTTGTGTATCATAATTGTGTAGAGATAAAAACATTTCATTGGCATGGGCTCATGTAGAAACAGTATTTATCTTCACACATACAAATAAAGCTCATTTTACCTTTCAATAATAAGATAAATCAGAATTAATACAAATACTAAGATGAACACTAGTAGCATGGTAACTAAGACATGAGTCTTTCTCTCACATCAGACCATTAGTTCAGATGTTACCCATGTCTAAAACTGAGGAGATTTATTTTGCCAAATGAGGGAATACCAATTGCTTTTGCAGAAATGGCAAATTTAACATACCAAACAGAGCCCTGTGTGAAAGATCACTCTTACACCTCTCCTAAATGCAAGTAATGTTAATTGAAACTTAACTTTTAGGATATTCTCATTATAAAAACTGGGCAAAAAGGCAATACCATGCTCTAAAAGGTTGCCCTGTATTCCTCTTCACATAAACAGTTTGTACAAGTGCTTGATAGTCAGTCTCTGCTACAAAGAAAACAAATATCAAGCTACAATCTGTAGCTTCCTGAAGTTAATCAGAATTCCATTTGTGCTTGGTTCATGTTGCAGGATAGCCATTACCTACAATTCAGTATCTTTACATCTAATAAAATAAAAAAAATTAAAAAAGGATTTCTATTTATAGCCACAGAAACACACACATAAACTAATAAAAAATTAACAAAATAAAAGGAAGGGCCCATTCCTGATTTGGAGAGCCCCAGTTGAGCTGGTAAGAGGGGTTGCAAATTGAACCAAATCATAGCATCTTCTTTTTACCCTTCTTTTCATCTCGCTTCTCAAAATAGAGCACCAGCTGCAGGGCTAGGATGCAGCACAGAACTACATCTACTTTATATAGCACAATAAGCAGTGGGAATGAGGGGGCAGGGAAGAGAGAGAGAGAAAGAA
Organism: Melospiza georgiana; assembly: GCF_028018845.1. Classification (NCBI taxonomy): domain Eukaryota; kingdom Metazoa; phylum Chordata; class Aves; order Passeriformes; family Passerellidae; genus Melospiza; species Melospiza georgiana. Next base: position 49,435,795 of record NC_080430.1, read on the forward strand.
CAGAAGCTTTTGTTCATTGAGCTAAAGGGAAACACTTCTCTTTCCCAGCATCATTTTCAGAAAGCTCCCCAGCAGCTGGTTAAGAGCTCTGAAACTTAAGTTCTTTCTTTTTCTTCCTCCTCCCATCTTTCCCTCCTATAATATGGAAGGGTGGAAAGGCTCATTTTACCCTCACCAAGTGCCCAAATGATCTCCTGAAACAGAACTCAGGACCCCAAAGCTATTTCCATGTCTCCCTAACACTTTCACCCTTGGCTGAAAATTGGAAGGATCTGTGGCTCCCTAAAGGGTTTTCCCTTGGTCTCCTGCACTTGTCTAAACTGAGCAATGCTGGTAGGTACATCAGGACATAAAACCAAGCAAGGAAGCCTCAAGAAGGGTAACTCCACTGTTTGATGTCCCAGGCCAGGCAGCGCAAAGAGGACAGAATCTATTGCCCAAACCCATGAGGAAGGCAGATCATGTCCCACACTGGACCACTTCACAAGTGTTAAAAGGAAAAACAAACTTCAAGAAAGGCAATCCTATGAAAAGATAACTAGGGAGGAACTAGAGAGGAGTAGAAACAGCCAAAATAGGCTGAAGCTTTTGGTTTTGTTTTGGCAGAAGCTTTTTTTAATTGTATTTCTCCATTTTTCAGACTTCTCGATGATTATTTGTTCATCTCTGTTTATTAGCTGTGCAGCATCTTAATTCATTTCTATTTTAGATTTTGCCAATTACTTGATCATTCTCTACTGCTCACCACTGTCTCCCTCACCTCCAATGCTTTATTTTCCTTTAAAATATATCCCCTCCTAATTAAACTATTTTTCTCAGAGCATCTTAATTTTCTGCCATTTAGCAACATGCTACAGACTCCATGGTGCATTAAGTGTCTGCAACTTTGTCCTTTTAGGTGGCCAAGTGCAACAACTATTCCTTAGGCACTACTCTCAAACACCATAAAAACAAATGTCATCCACAGGGCTCTCCTAACAAGCATTGTATTTAAAAGAGCCTTTGACATGCTGACAGTAGAGTAACTCTGAAAACTCCCTATTTTCTTGCATCATACTTGACTAACTGAGCTGCTCTTGATGAAGAATGACATTTTGAGTGATGGAACCAAAGCTACCAGGGAATTCAGTTATTTCTAAAGATCTCTAAACAAATTGTTTAACTTGCCAGAAGCATTTTTCTTCAACATTTTTAACATGAAAAAAAGAAATATTTTGAAACGAAACTGTCTTAAAAAAAAAAAGAAAAAAGAGGTTATGACAAAATGGTTAAACAACTGCAGAATAAAATGTTTCACTTCATCAGGCAAAGGATTTCAACTCAGTCCAAATTGGCCTGGAGGAGGAGACAGGAAGTCAGGCAAGCGAGCAGAGTGTGCAATATCAAGTGAGAGAAGGTGAGACACTCACTTTAGAAGACATTCCTTTAGATTATTCTTAATTTATAAGGAAAAAAAATCATCATAGCATTTAAATGAGCAAACTGGAGTGGCTGTTATAAATGTAGTGGATGTTATCAACACTTGATTGACTTGTCACTTCCATGTGGCTATCTGGTCTTACATTCACACTTCTTTTTCTTTGCTGACATCTCTGGAGAGCTCTCTAGATCTGTTATCCAGGGACAATTGGTTTTGCCCCCATAACAATTCAGGTCTCCATAATACAAATCTTCTACATCAGTTAGATGCTGCCCTCGATATCCTGCTTATCTATTATCCTCTAAATACCAAAGGCTTTGGGAAGGAGATGACGGAAGTTCACAGCTGCAGCTTATCTCTAAAGGCAGTTTCAGATGCCAGTTCAAGGTCTTGACTTTAATCTTCAAAGCAATTAACAGATGAGCCCCTGGTGCACTGGGGACCAAATTCCTATCTGCACATTTCCTAAACAGTTGTGCTTCTTTGGGACAATACTGATCACAAAACCCAGACCAAGCTTCACAAGAGCTGAAGCAAAACATTTTCTATCATAGGAATAGGCTATGAAACAAGGCTCCATGGGAGAATTCAGAGCTTCACTCCACTCTCTTTTGTGCCACTTTAAGCCTTCTGATACAGAAACATCAATATATTTTCCCCTATCCTATCTCCAAATTAACTGGGAAAAAAAAATATGGAAAGTGTTTTTTTCAAATGGAAAATAGCAGAGAATTTTTAAAGTATCCAGGAGAGTTTTAGTTAGTATTATTGTCATAGGAAAAGGTACAGGCAACAATGTGAGCTAGTCAGGGTTGTATGGTATGCATTCACATGAGCCAGTAGCTTTGTGTTAGCCTTGCAAACCACAGTTTGGAAAACACCGCACCAAGAAGTGGAATCATGAAACAAACACACTGTAACTAAATTTTCTCATCAAAACTGAGGCAGCCTACCTCAAGAGAAATAATACATTTTACATGGCCGCTCTATCACCACTTCAAAAACATCTTCTGTCCTATGCCAAACTCATATACATAGTCAAAATTATTAAACCTGAAAAATATGCCTTTGAAACATTAGGTTCTGTTTCTCTTGATACACAGTCCAACAGGGCACAGAAAGTTAAACAGCTGCAGTCATTGCAAAAATGAGCTGAAATAATGAGCATGAACAGGCAGGAGAAAACTGTGTGTCAGTGCATGGGTGAATGCCCAAAACTAACCTCCTGAACTCTCAAGTAGATGTCTGATACTTGCTAGCTGCAACCAGTATGGACTGCTAATAAAGAAACATGAGATCAACCCTCCAATTAAGAGGCTGCTCCTCTGCTGTGCTTCTGCACATATTCCAATTAGAATGGATAAACTGGGAGGTTATTCCCAGCTAAAAAGATAAGACATGGAGCCTTAAAATGAAAATATGGCATCAGGAAGGTGAAGATACTGGCCCAGGGAGAGGTCTACGGAAAAATAAAAGCGTTGATGTTGGAAATAACGGAAATATGGAGACCAGTGCCACCCATGAAGCTGGGACAATGGTACTCAAGACCAGTAACTAAAAAAAGCATCAGAGCAGAAAACACAGTTTTCTGTCCAACCTTCCCAGGTAAGCTGTGCCCCCCCTTCAGAGAAGGGAGGTCAGACCATAGGAACGAAACACTAGGGCTGTAACAGACACAAAGAATGAACACAAAATAAATGAAAAATTCCCACTGAAGTTTTTGCAGAGGTGATACTCCCTGCCTACTCAAGGATTCTGGATGAACCTTAGAAAGAGTGCTATGGGATGAAAAGGAAGCAGGGAGGAAGAAGTGCTGCTGTTAATTTGGCATTCATTTAAAGGAGCTGAATGGGAGCCAGAAGTAGTACAGATGGCATCTCAATTCCCCTTTCTTTAGAAAAAAATTATTTTTAATACAGTAACTTTATGGTTCTGTGAAGGCATTTTTAGCTGTGAAGTAAGGACAGTTAAGAGCAGTAGTTAAAACTTCAGCTTTTAGACGACAGTTCTGAAAGCCATTTCACAAAGTGATGGTTAATGATGTGCACACAAAGTTTCTTCAGAGTCAAAAAAAGCTGCTGGGTAGCAGGGATGCAGAGTTGTTGTCAGGCATCCTAGGGAAGGACACTAAGCAACACAAAAGAGACAACACTGTTGTCTTTGCATAGGGCAGGAGGGAAGTGTGGAGTTTATGAAAAATGATACATTCTGCTTTGTTCTTTGTACTGAATACTAACTCTAAGGCTCCTCTGCTACACAGCATTCCAGCCAGCTGCCTGGTTTTCAGACACCTGAACGCAAGTCAATCTGACAGCCATCAAGGCTTCGGATCTGGAATTTTGACTGCATCTCAAACAATGATTCATCTCATGAAATCATCAGCACAAGGACCTGCAAGGGACACAGGTGGAAAGAAAACTGTGGTTTTGGAGTTTGTCACCTTGCACAGAAATTCAGTCTGCGTTTAAGAGCAACATTTTTTTCTGACTAGGAAAATTAGTCAAACCCATAAGCAAAGATTTGCAAGAACAACTAGCAAGAAAAATTGGGCATGAAAAGTGACTCGGCACAAAATACTGCTGGAACACTGCCACATTAAAAAGGTCTCGTTCAGATAAGATATGAGAACCTCAAGGCATGTTAAAAAGCTGGAATTTGAGTTCCTGTGGTAAGATACTCTTTCTAAAACTGCAGTACTCAATTCCTTTGCATTATGTTAATTTGACTTTGATTCCCAGTGGCTAAATCCTAGGACACCACAAGAGAATGGAATGCAAATGTCTTGGGGGGGGAAGGTGAAGAGGGAAAGGAAGTAACTCTCAAAACACAGCAGGCATTAATCTAAATAATTTATTATAACAGACTAAGCATTTGGGCTCAGTGCATACCCATGATAGAATGTGGCTGACTGGTGTAGTCCAACAGGAGAAGGGCCTAGACAGTTTAAGAGATTAAACTTTCTCAGAGCTGGAAAGAGGTAGAAACTCTACCAAAGCCCAGTGGGTCCTGAAGCAGAAACTGGCAGTACTGCACTGCTTCATCAAGACCCTGTTTCTCTCAGCTTCCATGTTAGGTTTCCTAAGATACACCACTTTGTCTTGGGCCAAATCTGCTTATTCCCAACTCTGCTGCAGCCTATAGCAGGATCAAACAAAGAACAGCACAAATTTGACACCAGTCTGATGACACTTGGCAACAAAAGCGTTAGTTCTATCTGCTAGAACAGAGGCTTCCATCTTCTCCCTCCCTTCCTCTGTGAGGAAGAATCGTCCAAGGAACAATGATCCCAGAATCACAGAATATTCTGTATTGGAAGGGACCTACAAGGATCTTTGAGTCTAGCTCTTAAATGCATGGCCTATAAAGAGATCAAATCCACATCCTTGGTGTTATGAGCACCCTGTTCTAACAGAGTGCTGTTGGAGCCTATCAGAGATAACTCTTGATGTTCTTAAAAAAAAAACCACACACACACACAAAAAAACCCCAAAAAACAAGGCTGAAACACATTACACACATTGTTGAATAATTTCTTTTTCTGCATGCCTCACGTCCTAACAAAGTTCATATTGACACAGTAATCTCTCACCCTATGACTGTGTGACATAACCATCTCTTACCCACCCATAGCTGCAGTGAGGAGGCAAGAGTGTCAACAGAAATGCATATCCATCATGAGTATGATTGACATGTCAATGAGTGACAAGTTTAGTAAAATAGTTTGGGTGGTACTGTACCAGCACAAGTTGTTCCAGATTCATCTGAACTTTCTGACATTCATCAATTTCCCTCAGCTCCTATTAATTTTAATGGCAAGCAGTGCTTCATAAATGAGGTCTGTAAGACCATAAATTGCCATTCCAGTTAATTACCAGTTCTACCAAGAGCAACAGCGGATATTACCAATCTATATGTGAAATTATTATAGTTGTTATGCCGCTTTTTGATGGCTTTGGCTATGGTTGGGATATGTAACTTTGGGCTTAGGGAGAGGGATAAAGTTCCAGAATTATTCCTTTAATTTCACTTGGTGTGCATCATTGCAGCTGACCAGTAACAGTCAAGCCTGCATATAGACACTGAGCACTCAGATGTTTCACTTGCCCAAGTTTACAGAACTGCTGACATTGCAAATGCCTGTAGTTAAAAGCCAGCTGCAGCATACAAGGTAGGGAAGAGTAGTATGACAGCCTCTACAGACAATTTATAAGGTGGACAACTGAAAACCAGAGGAGCTACAGGAGACAGGGATTTTCTTTGATTCTCTTCAGGATTTATTAAATCCCTATCTTTATTATTTATTTGCACTCCATGTTCAGTTCATGAATTCTATCAGGCAGTCACACCCCAGTATCTCTCTCCTATTTTTAAACACAGTTGTGAATAGATACCTGAGTCAGCCTAAACTCTCATGGCAAAACAGAAGTGAATAAACACCCTATGATACAGTCAGAGAATTTGAATGCTAATTGGTAACTACACATACTGTTGGAGTAAGAGCTCCTAAAAATCCTTGTTTGTGTTATCTAGACAGAAATCTAATAATCCAAACATAAGAATATATAGAACATGAACCTCTGTCTTATTCTATAAAAAATTGTTTCAGCTATCAGAGCAAAAAACAGACCAAAATTCTGAAATTCTACTTGTGGGAAACTTCAAAACAAACAAAATTTTCATTTGTATGAATGCATGAAATAGCAGTTCTGAACAGAAAACTGTGCTATCTTTCAGAACCTCCAATTATTTCTTCCACATTTGGCAGGGATTCCCATTATTTCTCAACAAATAAGTAGTACTGTATAATTATATATTACTATTATTGATGCCAATACACGGATGTTCCATTATTTTCAACATTCTCTAGGGCAATTTGTAATTAGTACTGTTTGAAGAATCTCAATTTTTTTTCCTATTAAATTCATTGACACAAAAGAAAGTAAAATAATATTCCCATATCTAGAGCAGCAGACAATACATTAAGAACTAAAAAAAAGGAATTAAGATGTTTCAGAAGTTTGTCAGTTTTTGTTTGGAAAGTTTCATGGGTTTGTTTTGGTTTTTTTTTCCTGTAACCCATAATTAACACACACAAAATGTTGTCAGGAAAATTAATATCAACAAAATAAACGTTTGTTTAGACAAGGCTGATACCTAAAAAAATCCAGCAGCTGTATACACCAGTCAGCAGTGAAAGCAGAGATGCAATCACAGCAAACACAAGTGAGACATCTCAGCAGATGCTAATAACCACTGGGCAGAAGGAATTTTCAGGCACTTTACAAATCAGGGGGAATACATCAATTCCACATGCATGTTCCAAGACCTCCCCTCCTTCCATTAACCACTTGTGCAGCCAGACTCATCTCCAAAATACTAAAGGAAGATAAATTCTGAAACTATATGCCACTAAATGTCTTCCCAGTTATATGCAAGCTGCCACCTACTCAACTTATTCAAAAACACATTCACAAGAACAGTGCAGTACATAGGACTGGGTGAATTACCATCAGTGCTGAGGTACAACTTCTGTTCATGTTAAAGGTTTAAGCAGCAAAGGTATAAAAGCCCAGAGCTTAGATCTTTAGCCAAAGTCTATGCTCGATTTGCACAACACTGTCTCAGCACAAACTAAAATCCCACCTTCTCCCTGGACGCTGCTCTGCAAATGAGGCACAAAAACTAGAGGTAGTTAATGAATATGATGCATTATTTTCTGCCCAGAATCAGCACAATGTTGCTTGGCACAGGTGCACATTAACAATGATGAATCTGAAAAGTTCACATTGATTAATTACTTGGATTTTCACATTCACTACCTCATACAAAGGGAAGGCAGATGACGATGTTGGAAATATTTCTCCCTTTACCCCCTGGATATTCTGTACTACCTTTTTCTTTAAAGGAAACCAACAAACAATGAAGCCCTGTTTCTCAACATCTATTTTTAGCTGTAACGTTTTGGGGCTTAGAAGAGGAATAGGATTATCTTAAAACATAGCTTCAAGGAAGGCAAAGAAGAATTAGGAAAGCTTCTGAAACAGTCAAGCCACTGTGAAAAGAAAACCACTTCCTTATCTAGCAGGGATGTGTAAACACAATTATTGCCAACAGCCTTAATATTCCTCACAGAAGTAGACATTTTTCAGGTCTCAGGCCAAGAGTATGAGGAGTAGGTGATAAGCATTTATACTGGAACACTTAAACACATTTTTACCAGAAGCCAAAGGCTTGAAAGGTGTCTTTAACGGGCTTGGATTCCAAGGAACTCCACGTCAGATCTGATCCACCATGGTTTCACATGACCCTGAGTGATATCAAGTTCAAAATTGTAGCATGTGCTATCATAGTTTCTACAAAATAAGGTTTTCAGTATGTAAGCTAATAATTTTGAAGCTGCTATCAAAACTGAGACCTGCAAATCCGTGGCCTACACAACACAGATTGAGTCTAGAAATCAGACCTTTCCACTCACCTGTTTCTAAATTCAAAGTCATCTACATCTGAGTCCAAGGTCACACTGTCACCCTCTATAAAATGAAGAAACATTTCCATTGTTCATGGAACACTACACAACAATGGCTACTCAGCTACCACTCTGAAGTTCAAAATAAACAATCCACCAGAGTAAGACAAATGTGACTTTAAACATAAATAAAAACACAGATGGAAAGCATGCTTGCTTGAACATTACCAGCATCAACTAAGTACCCTTAAATAAATAAATATGGCTTTCTCATACTTTGTGCCATCCAAGCCAGCCAACAGTCATCAATTCAACCACAGGAAGCTGTAAAACTGACAGTACCATTTTTATTAGCAAAGTTACTAAGCTACCAGTACCAGAGCGCCCTTGCTGTTGAGTCACATCAGGTCCATCTTGAGATTTTAGAGGGGGATGTATTTTTTTTTCCATCATCAGCAGAAGGGAAAGCGAGCTAGACACAACTAAATTATTTTCCAAAATTGCAGGAGGAATTGCATAGAATATATGACACCATGTAAACAGTATCACCCAGGAAATCCATATACTTCTCTCTAATTAGCTTCTTTGGAGCAGATTGCTTTCAATAGGCTCAGGAAAATTGAGCTTGATTCACTGGAGACAGTTGTGGGTTCAGTTATTAACCTTTTAGCCCTTATACAGGGAAAGGTCTTTAAAGCACACATTAACAAGTATACTTGTCAGTAGAAAGCAAGGTAGTATCAAGATGTGAATTTTATTTATTTACTTCTAAGTAATAAAACAACTAAAAAACAAAAAGTACATATTTTGTCACTGATTAACAAATTCAGTCATAATCTACCTGGAAAAGCCTGGAGCACAGATATCAAGCTTTAGAGTGTTGCAGCAGTTCCTAAATTTGGATTAAATTGACAATACTATTAAACAAGAGCAAGGTTTATCCCGAGGCCCCAGGGATACTGCTGGCCAGCACTTGGCAGGGGAGGGAGGTAAGAGAGACAGGCATCCCAGGCCAGCTGATGTGATTAGGGCTGGTCAGCCTGCCCATTCCTGCCGAGGCTGCATCTGCTCCTGAGAGCAGTTGCCTTAACACATGGAGTCATATCCCTGCTTACCAGCTCCAAGCTCCTTTCTAGCTGAGGTGAGCCAAGTCCGGATAATTCTCAAGCATCTCCAGCGTTGCCTCAAATGACACTAGAAATAGGGAGAATGTGCCTGTTCTGGAGATCAGAGCCTGGAGAACCATGTACAGATTTAACAAATTGTTTGAACAGTTGCAGAACTGTGTTTCTATTTTCCTTTGGAATCAACTTTTATGTTATGACACAGGAAAAAAGCAAATGGGAAACTGAAAAGTTCTGCTGACTCAGATGCATTTATGATGTTTTAACTTTCCCTTTAGGAAACTTTGATCTCCCTTACTATCAGTTCAACACAAAGATACAAAAACAAAGTTATCAAAAGAATCAAAACATTTCCAATATACAATTTTAATCTTAATATAGGGAACTATAGATAAAATAAATGTAAACTACATTATGAAAACAACTACCCAATAATGCAAATATATATATATATATATATATATATATATACACTTTGCAGTTTTCATCTGATACAATGAAACTGACTTATATTTTTTCTTTCTTATGCTCAAGCAGCATAGCCTTTTTGCGTCTCCCAAGGTCCACACAGGGTATAATGAACTATTAAAATCAATGTTACAGTCTTCTATTACTTAGCCAATAACAGGCACAAGCAATTATCTAAGGTAAGGCATGTAGATCATAAAGGGGGAAGTAAAACCCCATCTCTGATTAGATGCTAACAAACTGGACTTAAAAATGCACACTGGCAAAGATAAAGACAAAGGGAAAAAACCCAACCCAAATAAAAATAAAAGGAAAAAACCCACCAAAACAAACAACATCAAAAAGAGAGCACCTTATTTTTTGTGCTGGTTTTGGCTGGGATGGAGGTCATTTTCTGCATAGTAGATAGTATGGTGTCCCGTTCTCAGCTGTTTTTGATGGCCTGGAAAGGCTCAGGATGGCCTTGGACAGCCCGGGCTCCAAAGGACGAAAAGAGTCTTCAGGTTTTTTCTCGGTCTTCAGTGTTTATTAGTTTTTATCTACAAGATTTTCTCTCGGCCCAACAGAGGTCTGCAGAGCACGCCAGCCATGAGCACACTGCGAGCCCCTGGGGCGGTCACTTATCTTTATACCCAAAACTATGTATAAGATATTTACCTATTTTCCCCAATACCTTTCACCCTTATTGACCAGTGCACTTTTAGTAAGAACCAATCCCAAAGTGCCAACATCACCACAGAAGATGGAGGCCAAGAAGAAGAAGGACAGGACACGCCCCAATTCCTCCATCTTACTTCTCTAGACCCCCCTGTACCGAAATTCCAAACCCTGTGTTTCACACTATAATTAACCTATCCCTTCACCATTTATCCCCCTGTGATCCTCCCATCCTCATACAGGTGTCGTCTCCTGTGCAGGATCAAAGTCCAGCTACCAGACACTTCTGGCAACATTCCAGGACCTCTGAGCCCCCCAAGGGTGGTCTCGGTGTCTCTGCACGTCAGGACTGATGTGCTGAGATCCCACAGTATGGGGCTAAGTTTTGTTTTGCTTTTGGGCCAGAAACAGGGTTGATAACACAGGAATCATTTTGTTATTGATAACCAGGACTTACACATGGCCAAGGCCTTTTCTGCTTCTCACAGAGCCCTGCCAGTGAGGGGGCTGGGGGACACACAGGAAACTGGGAGGGGACACAGCCCAGGGGACAGCTGATCCCAGCTGGCATCATGCTCAGCATGCAGAGCTGGGGAGAAAGAAGGAACTGACAGACATATTTGGAGTGATGGCATTTGCCTTCCCAAGTAACATGTGATGGAGCCCTGCTTTCCTGGGGATGGCTGAGCACCTGCTGGCCCATGGGAAGGGGTGAATGGATCCCTTGTTTTGCTCTGTTTGCACACACAGCCTTTTCTTCGCCCGTTGAACTGTCTATCTCAAGGATATCTCACTTTTGCCATTTAAATTCTCCCCCATCCCACTGGAGAGAAAGAACAAGCAGCTGTGCGGCGCTGAGGTGGCAGCTGGGGTTAAACCAGGACGCAGTTGCTAATGGAAAAAATGCCATTATCTCTGTTACACATAGAGAGATGGAAAAGATTTGGAAGGAGTATACATCCACTACTTTTCCTATTGGACAATTATTCATGACTCTTAACGCTTTTATAGCTGTGTGGAAAAGAATTCACCTCATCAATCCAACAGGAAACTAACCCAACACATGCAATGACCATATTTCTTCTGACTTATTGTGTTCAATTAGCTTATGGTAAAGCCATAAAAGAGCCAGATAAAAGAATTCATGTAACAAGGAATACCCAAGACTACCTCAGCCCAGAGTAGGGCCCGAGGAAAGAGGAAGGGTAGAAAAGAATAAAAAAAGGAATAGAAATGCCCCACTTCAATGGCTTCAAGCCACTGCATCATTTCAGCTAAACTGTTTTACCACTGATACAATTTCACATTCAGCAAACACAGAGAAAGAAGATCAGCTTTCTCTCAAGAAGATTTAATGCCATAGGAGAACACAAAAAATATTGTGGAGTCCAGTCAGCCCGAACAAAATACAGACCAGAAAAAAAAATTTGACAAGAGACTCACTACAGAAGGTCCCACAGTGAAGATGAAGACAGCCCCATAATTCCTGTCAATAGTTGTCCTCTGGATCTGATACAATTGTATCATAATGCAGAAAAAGAGAATTAAGAAAAAAGTTTCAACTTTTTTCTTTTGAGATGTTTTTCTAATGGAAATCCATACACATCCTATAATAAAGTTTCAGTAGCTACTTAAGTGCCATGCTCTCATTATACTTTTATACTTTGTGGGATTATGCGAGCCCATTCTTAGCACATAAGGAAATAGCTCACCTTGACATATGAGTAAGAAGGTACCACACAACAGTAGGAGCAAGAGACAAAATAGGTGAGTCATTTACAAGCAATTTAAATGGATTAGGAGCTCTAGACTACTTCTCTCATGTAATCACCAAAACAGACCTCTCAATCAAGAGCTATGACATGAGTCACAATAAGCACTTAATCTGAAAGGCAAGAAGAGGGGGTAGCAGCAAAACAGTCTTTCAAAGTAACACTGATCTATCCAGCTCTGGAAAGGATGCAGATGTGCAGCTTCAAACAGGAAAGTTCATCTACCTTCTATATTGGAATTCTTTTCAATCCTTTAAGTACATTATCTTGATCATTTTTCCAAATATACTGGTGAGAGGCAGGGGGAAAAGATTCTTGATAATTGACAGCTTGCAAACAGTAAAGTAATAGGCAGTAACAGGTACTAAAGATGAAAGATTCTTTGGGAAAGCAAAAAAGAAGAGGGTTTACATCTTGTTTGGGAAGCTGTAGGTGGGGTTTGGTTTGGGCTTTTATTTTTTTATATCTTGTTTTATCTCTTACTTCCAGCTTTAGTGTTTTTAAGACAGTTTGCTTCCTTTAGACAGCAAATTGCCTACTAGAAGCACTACCTTTGTATTTCTGCCTGATTTGTCAAGAAGAAAGCATTCACATTTCAGTAAACATAAGGTAGATTCTTTAATAATCTATCCAAAACACAAATTTAGAAAAGCAAAAAGCCTTAGAATGACCTTTAAAGGCAGAAAGTTTTAGCTACACAGAAATAAGTAAATAAAAAATAAAGCTCTGCTACTTCACTAACCCAATGCATGACATTGATTTATGACTTGATATTTGTCACATCTTGTGCATTCCTACCCTCAACAGTTCTCTTCCCAGTTATCTAGAAAAATTACAAAAGTAGGTAAATTGATATTATACTAAGATAGATAACTATCTCCCCCAACTTCTGCTCACTTACGAAAATTTCACTGTGCATTAATAGGAGTTTCCAGTTTAATATTGTGTAAGTGCCTGTGAAAACTGTCATGAATGAAACACTATTATCTAAGAGAAGATGTCAAAGACCTTGGTCCAAGCTCTGGCAGAGCACCCTCTCAAGACAGGTGGAACTTCAAATACATGAAAAGGATCTAGGTCTCTGATCCATACTTGTCTTTGGCAGTGCAGGACACTAGAGTAGTTAACTATGTCTGTAGAAGGCTGCCACACTGCCTGCATAGTCAGCAAGAGGGAATGGATTCTCAATTCTCCCACCCCAGTGCAAACCCTGACAACTTGCTCTACACTTCTGAGGGGTTGGAGCAGGGCTGCCAGACTCGTGCTGAACAGCCTGAGGCTCACAGACACATTCTGTCTCTCCAGCTCTCCTCACAGGAAGGATGGACACCTGAGAGAAGCAACTTCAGCTGCTGCTGCTCATCTGTCAACACCTTGGTGGGATGACATGCACAATTATTCTACTTTGAAATGAGGATAAGTTAAGAGTATATGACTGCAACTTTAGTGGGATGCTTGTTTTAATTATGCAACTTGACCATTAACATACCCAAATAAAAAAAAAAAATACATAGAAAAGCATCCTTTGAGGTAGATTCAAGAATGATTGGAGGAAAATCAGTGTTTTGAGTGGCTTACTACAAGGCCAGAGATTACAGAAAATATTCTAGAACATAATTTAACCTGCCTTTAAAAAATGGAAAACATTTGTTTTCAAAAAAAAAAACCTTACAAATTTATCATGTCATGTTGCAGCCAGCTCAAGAATGATAGGGACTCAGTCCTCCTCAACCTAGGGGGCTGGTAAACTCCGAAACTTGACAAACAATTTACTTAAAATCTGACCAACAATAGAAAGTTACATGCCCATCTGTGCAGGCTAGCCAGTGTTGAATATCACTGTGATGACTTCTAAAAAGAAACCTAGAAGTCGAACATAACATGTTTGGAATCAATGGAAGTGGGAAAAGCGTATCAAGGCCCACAAAGCACATTACTAGAAATGAAAATCTCCTCCTTAGGGGACCACTGCTTGGCAAACCCTCAGGATCCTTCCAAAACCCATGATATCTCTTTCCAGCACTGACTGGTAGGCCGGAGCAGCTACAGAATATGTATCAATTCATAGTGATTTATTTTTCATTTGGCACAAAAGCTCCTTCTGCGTGGACATTACAGTGCTTTAGGTCCCACTTCAATCCAGGAAAAACCATCCCTATAGGCATCTTAACTGAAACTCAAAGTGCTCAGACTGCTTGTAGACTTCAGCATGTGAAGTTAAATATGAAATATCTTCACAGAAATTAATATGGGATTTTGAGCCATTCCTCCCACTCTCACGGTACTGTAGGAACCAGGAGCAAAACTTGGTGGAAAACTGGTGGAACAAGTAAGCAGGCAGATTGTGTGCTCACATGCCAGGGTCCCTCCTTCCAGTGGGAGTCACCTTGTGGCATTGTGCACAGGTTTACAGGGACTCTTCTCAAGCACCTGAGCAGTGCTTTGGGAATAAAGCAGTGCTACTACCCTGGTATATGTTATTTCTGCAGAGACTGGTATGGCAATTCAATGAAAGCCTCCTTCCCACTTTAAATTTCTTAGCACAGATTAACTCTACAGGTAAAGTTTATCATTAAAATCCTGTAGCTCAATTTCCTGCATCTACACATGCCTTGACCTTATTTCCAGGAAGCAAGTAAAATCCAGTTCAGCCTTTTCTTATTAATTTAGATTCAAATGCTACACAAAACTAGTGAGGATGACCCTGATAAAAGCATCAGTGAACTGCCTGGCTTCCATGTGTGAAATTCAGGCTTGATCCAGAAATGAAACAACTATTCATTGAACTCAATAAAATTAATTATGTTGTTAGGTGATGTTCCTGTTCTTTCATTATCAATTCATTGACCTGTACTAATGCTATATGCTTTTTTGCCCAATCTAATAAGTAAGATCCAGAAACCAGTTCTTGATTACTTCTGACTGAAATTTCTGGCAGCCAGCAAGTGACATAATACGAGGTGATTAATTCCAGTGAAAGTAGGAAGGTATAGGCCTTATAGGTAAAAGAGAAACTCTGAGATAAGGAAAAAATGACAGCTCAAATATGATTTTTCAAGATTGCATCCAAGAACCACCAAGGACTAGAAAGCCTTTGTAAACTGCAGTAGATTGGATCATGCATAACACGCTCAACTATGAAGCATCTCTCTACAAATGCAAATTCCTTCAAGGGCAAATACAAAACAGAAAATAGGCATGTCTGTGTAGGAGTTGGACTCATCTTCCAAACCATCCCATTTGACTTCTGTCAAATGAAATAACTTCCAGTTCTTTTAGTGACAATCAATACTGCCTGCTTCAATTAATCTGAAGCTAAATCAAATTAGAAACAGTGTTACTGGTGTAATGACTGACAACTGATCACTTCAGTATTACTCT